>NC_135477.1:194422766-195830127 GCF_052094955.1 Ictidomys tridecemlineatus
GAGTGAGTGTGTGTGTGTGTGTGTGTGTGTGTGTGTGTGTGTGTGTGTGTGAGAGAGAGAGAGAGAGAGAGAGAGAGAGAGAGAGAGAGAGAGAGAGAGAGAGAGAGATCCATTTACATAGTAGCTAAATATCATGCATCTAGCCCTTTTGGCTCTGCTCTCTGATCTTTCATGGAGTAGTAACAATAAGTGAATGCTTCCTGGGCATCAGAATCAAAGAATTTCAGGATTAGACTGATTTTGATGTGGAGTCCAGTTCCCCACCCACTACTGTTTTCCTCTGGAGAGGTACTGCAGGCTCTGTGTGAGCATGGGGTCTTGACTCTTCTTCACTTCAGCTAGACCATCTCTGCTTTTGTTCATTTTACTGGTTAATATTAAAACTTGTCTTTTTACAAGTTTTACTTTGAAAGAAACAAAGCTTTGAATTTGAATACTGATGTTAGCTTTCAACCTTAAAACTCCATCAGCTTTTCAAATGAAGCTTCATAACACACACACACAGAAATATAACATTCATTTAAAGGGTAAAGAGTATTAGTGGACAGCCACGCATGGTGGTGATGCCCATAATCCCAGCTCCTCAGAAGACTGAGGCAGAAGGATGGCAAGTTAATAAAACCCTGTCTCAAAAATAATATTTATAAAAATAGTTGGGGATATAGTTTAGAGGTGAAACAGATTGTGTGCATGTTTCTGTACCTGCATTTGATTGCAAGTTGTCATTTACCCATTTTTCTATTGTATTTTTACTTAAGGTTTATTGTGTATTTTACCTGCTTACTGATTTTTTGATTGTGTAGATACCTATTTTCAGTTCATGTTTTGTGTGTTTCATTCTTTTTGGTCTGTTAAGGAAGAAAAGTTTTTGTTTTCAGTTTGCCAAATATATTAATCTTATCAGTTGTGAGTTTTAGGTCCTGTTTAATAATTCTCCTGTACCTGAAGGTTATATACTCAGTTTTCATCTTAACCCAAAAATTATAAAGTTTTGCTTTTTGTATCCAAGTCCTTTCCATCTGTAATTGACTTGTGTAGGTTTGAGGTAGAGATTCAGTTTCATTTTCCTCCATGTGGTTCATCAGTAGTTTCAGGATCATTGAGTAATCAGTTGGTTCATTGAGTAATCAGTTGGTTCATCAATAAGCAGAACCACCTGTATCCTATCAGGCTTCTGTTGACACACATGTCTTCTATTCTCTTCATTCTGTTGTTTTTGGTGCCACTGTCATACTCTTAAACATAATAGTTTGGCGATACTTCAGATCAATCCCCAACACCTTGTTGTTCTGGAATATTATGGCTATTTTTGACTCTTTATTCTTCCATGTTCAGTTTTATAATTAGGTATTCATTTTCACAAAAAAATCCTGTTGGATTTAAATTGTAATCACCTTTAAATCTTTAGCTCATTGTGGAGAAAAATGCTATCATTATAATATTTATATGAATATGCAGCACATTCTTAATTTTGAGGCCTGTAATGTCTTTCAATTTTATAATTATAGTAGTCTTAATACCTCTGTTAAATTTACTACATTACCTTTTTACTACATTATAAGTGATATTTTCTGAAATTACCTTTTCTTATGTTTATATTTTTTTGCTGCCTACCACTAAACTTTTGAGTTTTTGTGAATTTCTTATCTGTGAAGTCATTTTTTTTTCTAATCTGTGTATCTGTTTTGTTTTAGTATGTTGGCTAGGACCTCTAATTGATGATGTTTCACCAGTAAAGGTTGAGGATGCCATTTGCTGTAGTTTCTTTTTTTTTCTCTCTTAGCCCATCTCCTTTTTTTTGTTATTTTTACTCTTATCAAGAGAAATTTCCTTCTCTTCTCATTTTGCCTAGGGATATATCAGCTCAGTATTTTAATGAATGCTCTTTCTGCATCTCCAGTGATTTGTTTCCTTTTTCATAAGGTGACTTACTAATTTTTGCTGCATTTTCATTGGTGCATTATAGTGGTACATAATGGTGGGATTTGTTAATATTCATACATGCACACAGTATAACAATATAATTTATCCAGTGTCATTCCCCAGTAGTTCCCCTCTCTTGCCCCTCCTCCATCTTGCTGCTCCCTTTACTCTACTGATGTCTCCTTGATTTTCATGAGAACCTCCCATCCCTTTCTCCCCTCTTGCTTCTGCATATGAAAGAAACATGCCACCCTTCTGAGTTTGACTTATTTCAGTTTCATCCATTTTCTGTCAATGACATAAATTGATTTTTCTTGATGACTGAATAAAACTTCGTTGTGTATATACACCACATTTTCTTTATTTACTCCCCCAATGATGGACCTCTATGCTGGTTCCATAGTATGGCTGTTAAGAATTGTGCTTCCATAAACATGGGTATGCATGTATCCTCTATAGTATGAAGACTTTAACTCTTTAGGATAAATATTTTAGGATAACTCTTTAGGATAAATATTCCTCATCTAGGAATGGAACCACTGGTATAGTTGGATCATAACAGTGGTTCCATTGCTAGATGAGGAACCTCCATACTGACTTGCATAGTAGTTGTAGTGATTTATACCAACTATGTAAAAGTGTTCCTTTTACTCCACATCATCTCTAGCACTTAGCATTATTTGTATTCTTGATGGCTATGTACTCTGATGGGAGTAAGGTGAAATCTCAGGGTAGTTTTGATTTGCACTTCCCTAATTGCTAATGACATTGAACATTTTTTTATGTTGGCAATTTGTATTTTTTCTTTTGAGAAGTGTGTGTTTAGTTTATTTGCCCATTTATTAGTTGGGTTATTTCTAAGTTTTTTGAGTTCTTTATTCTGGATATTAATCCTGTCAGAAGAATAGCTAGCAAAGATTTTTCTCCCATTCTGTAGATTCTCTTCATATTCTTAACTGTTTCCTTTGCTGTGCAGAAGCTTTTTAATTTGGTGCTGTCCCATTAATTCTTTTTTTTTTTTTTGAGGAGGTACTGGGGATGGAACTAAGGGGCACTTGACCACTGAGCTGCATCCCTAGCCCTGTTTTGTGTTTTGTTTAGAGACAGGTTCTCACTGAGTTATTAGTGCCTTGTTTTTGCTGAGGCTGGCTTTGAACTTGTGATTCTCCTATCTCAGCCTCCTGAGCTGCTGGGATTACAGGCATGTGCCACCACACCCAGCCTGGTTAACTCTTCTCTTGTTACTGTAGCTCTGTAGTGTAATTTGAAGTCAAGAATTAGGATGCCTCCAGCATTGCTTTTTTGGCTTAGAATTGCTTTGGCTATTCTGGGTCTTTTGATGCCTTTTTTTGTTTGTTTTGTTTTGTTTTGTTTAATGGACGATTGAACCCAGAGAGTCCTTACCACTGAGCTACATTACATCCCCAGCCCTTTTTATTTTTTATTTTGAGAGCGTCTCACTAAGATGCTGCACTGTTCTTAAACTTGCGGTGCCCTCTTGTCTCAGCCTCCCAAGCCATTGGGAGTAAGGGTTTTTGCCACTGTGCCCAGCTGGTCTTTTATTCTTCAGAATGAATTTTAGAACTGTTGAGTTCTGTCAAGAATGTCATTGGTATCTTGAGGGGATTGCACTGACTCTGTATATTGCTTTTGGTAGTAAGGCCTTTTTGACAGTATTAATTCTGCCTATCTGTGAACAGGAGAAGTCTTCTATCTTGGGTTGTCTTCAGTTTCTTTCTTCATTGTTCTATAGTTTTTGTCCTAGAGGTCTTTCATGTTCTTGAATAGATTTATTCCTAGGGTTGGCTTTTTTTTAAGGCTATTATGAATGCGATTTTATTTCTGATTTCTTTCAGCAGATTCAATATTGTTATGTAGGAAAGGTACTCATTTTGTGTGTTGATTTTGTAATCTGCTCTTTGGTGAATTTGTTTATTAACTCTAGCAGTCTTTTGGTTGAGCTTTTTGGATCTTCTAAATATAGGATTAGAACATCTGCAAACAGTAATAATTTGGCTTCTTTTCTATTTGTATCCCTTTTATTTTCTTCTGTAATTTAATTGTTCTGACTAGAATTTATACTCCTGTATTAAATAAGAGTAGTGAGAATGGACATTTTTGGTCCCTGATTTTCAAGAAATGTTTTCAGTTTTCCCCCATTTGCTATAATGTTGGCTTTTTTTGTAGATAGCTTTTATGGTATTGAGGTAGGTTCTTTTTATCCCTAGTTTCTTCAGTGGTTTTTTGTTTGTTTGTTTGTTTTAATTGCGAATGGGTACTGAAGGCTTTCTAGGCACCTATCAAGATGACTAAGTATTTCTTTTTACGAGATGAATTTAATTTATTGATTTGTTTATGTTAAGTCATAGTTGCATCTCTGGGATAAAACCAGCTTGGTTATGATGTTCAGTCTTCTTACTTTGTCATTGAAAATTATTTGCTAATATTTTATTAAGGATTTTTGCATCTAAGTTATTAGTGATATTCATATGTAGTTTTCTTTCCTTGATGTGTCCTTATCTGGTTTTAGTATGAGTGTGAAACTAGCTTGATGGAATGAATTTAAGTGTTCTGTCCCTTTCTGCCTCATGGAATTATTTGAGGTTCATTGCCTTTTGTTTTTTTTTTAAACTTTGTAGAATTCAGCTAAGAATCCATCTGGTCTTGGACCTTTCTTTTTGGAAGTCTTTTACTACTATTTCTCTCTTATTGCTAGTTATTGGTCTTTTGGGTTTTCTGTCTTCTTGATTCAGTTTTGGCAGGTTGTATATATCTATATATATCCAATTCTTCTAGGCTACCCAGTTTTTTGGAGAATAAATAGTTTCTAATGTTCCTCAAGATTTCTGTGATGTCTCTGTGATTTCTCTTTTTTTATCTCTAATTTTATTAATTTGGATCTTTTTTCTTTTGGTTGATTTTGCTAGGGGATGATCAGCTTTCTTCTTAGGCTGAATTCATCCTGCATTCTCTTTTTTTTAATTGTTTTAGTTGAACATGGACACAATACCTTTATTTTGCTTATTTATTTACTTTATGTGGTGCTGAGGATTACACTCAGTGCCTCATGTGTGCAAGGCAAGCACTCTTCCACTGAGCCATAATCCCAGCCCCCTGTATTCTCTTCTTATAGTTCTTAATTTTACATTGAAATTCATAATTTGAACTTGTCAAACATAAGCATAATTATTTATCTGGAGTACCTGTGGATCTTTATCAACTTTATTTTGATTCTCATTCTTGTCTTTTTGTACTTGATTATAAAGTATTTGAAAAAGTAAGTAATTTGGGACCTGTAATATTGTTATCTTAGCTGGGCTTCTAGAAACTGTGCTTCTAGAAGTTGAAACCCCAAAACTGCAAAAGCACACTGCTCAGCCATTTGCTTTCTCTTTTGGAACTGGTAAAATAACCCAGGGGAGAACTTTTCCAAAATTAGCCTTGCTTCTCTGGATTTCTGTATTCTTGTGTACCTTGAATTAGTAATTCTTTACTCTTGTCATATGCTCTTAATATTCCCAAGGAATTTTATTTCTTTTCCTGGATAGTTGGTTCAAATTATTTGGTCTATTCTGGAAATGAAAGTCTTCATCATACAACCTCTTAAAAAGTAGTCATTACTACAGTGTTCCCCAGCCCTACTAACAAAATATTCCCAAGAGGCAGCATGGGAATAGTGAAAACACTGCAGTCTTGCTCACTTTAGCCTGTGTTTTGGGTCCTGACCCCACATTTACCAACTGTTATCTTTCTCTACCCATTTCTGGGATCCTCAGTGGCCTTTAATTTTGTATCTATCATCAATCTCCTAAAGTGACTAAGACTATGAATTAAAATGTTAAGTACCTAAGCATACCAGAACATGGAACAAGTGCTTAAATATGAACTACCCACTATTCTCTTCTCTTACTCCTACTTCTAGACTACACCATAATATTTATATTGTTCAAAGTTTGAACCTCTACCTCCTTTTGATTTCCTTCAGGTGATTCTAGTCACAAGAATTTGAATTGGGGCATGACCAAGCAGCTGTATTACAAAACCTGCATAGATTTATTCATCCAAACCCAGGGAACTGGCCACCTATCTACTGCAAGGTAATTTCCAGTTAATAGTTCTTAAGGTATCCATTTAGATACTGGAACATCCACAGAAAGCACCTAGAAAAAGAATTCTTGTCTGTGTATTAACTGTGTGTGTGAGATTAATTCTGAGTAGTTGCAGAGTGATTAATATATAATTCCTTTTCTTTTAAATGTCACTGATTTGGGAGAGATTTTGAAGACTGTAAAGCTGAATATATTTTCACTTGGATAGATAACATATTTTCTGAGCTCTTCCTTTTGAAATATCTGCAGTGTCTTTTTAACCTGAAGAATGGATGCTGTATTCTGAACATCTATTATTCCACACAAGATTATCTTTTACAGAAAGTCTAATGTAGCATCCCCCCTTTTTTGTAATGCTGAGAGAAAACTATATTATTTATTTTATCTGAATTATTCTAGGCTAGGAGTCAGAGAAATTGGGTTTTAACTTTTGTACTTATTAATCATGAGCAGATTATATAATATTTTCCTTCTTAATAGTTTTATGCGTTTGCATATCCTAAGTCTCACTTTGTTAGCATTGCTAGGTAAATGTAACTGGTGAGTAGTAACAATAGTTTTTTTCTAATGTATACCACTTGTTTTTAGTAGTTCTCATTTAGTTATCAAATTCTTCAGTCTTTATTCCCTATATCTCCCCCCACCCATTTGAGAGGACTGCATTAATTAATTAAAAACAACTTAAGGTAGGCATACAATACAAGTAATTTTTTTCCCCTTGTCCAGTCTGATGATAGAGCCAGAGTCAATTGGTGTTTGAAACGAATGGCACGAGCATTAGGTAAGTAAAACTATGGGTCACTGCAGAAGTGTGTTATAGTACCTGTTTCCATTTTGATACACACCTTCACTAATTGTTTTTTTCTTTACATATGGAAGAATTCAGGCAAGATCTAGAACTTCTCACTGTAGAGGATCTTGTAGTAGGGATCTACCAGCAAAAATTTCTCAAGGAGCCTTCAAAGACCTGGGTTCGAAGCCTCCTAGATGTTGCCATGTGGGATTATTCTAGCAACACAAGGTATTAATAGTGATTTTGATAAGAAAGTCACTGTGGCTTTTTTACTGAATTATATTTTCTTAGAATGGTATTTTTTCTGAGAACATATGGTAGGACTAGTTGTTTTTGCCTTTTTGAGCAATTTTTTCTATGAGACTTTGTATTGTAGTTTTTGAACATAAGACTCCATTGATTACAAATACATTGTTACTTTGTGTACCACTAAAAACAAATGGAACTGCCAAATAAACTGACTGTTCTCTCTTATCACTTAGAGTTTCTGTACAATGAAAAGAATGTTTTTAAATTTATTAGATTTCTTTTTTACTGCATGAAACATTTTTGTGCTTACTGATAAAGGAACATGTAAAATGAATACATTGTCTGAAGCATTTTTTTTATTTTGAAATAATTTCAGATTCACTGAGAAGTTGCAAGAATAGTAACACATACCATTCTCTGATTTCCTAGTTAACATTTTAGTACATTCTCATTACAGTTTTACAGTTTTGTCTCTACACACTTTTCGTAAACCACTTGAGAGTAAGTTGCTGTCATCATGATTCTTTTCACCTAAATACTTCCATGTGTTTCCCTAAGAATAAGAACATTTCTCTTACATTACCATAGTACAGTTACAAAATCAGGATATTGCCAATGACACTGCCTAATGTGAAGACCATATTCATGGTCTCAATGGTTTAGAGAGTATTAGGTTTCCATAGTGTCTAGAGCGAAAAACCAAAAATCAAGCCAGAGTACAATCCAAGAACACAAATAGTACTTTGTCTCTTTCAAAGCTTCTTTAATCTGTAACAGTTCCTTAGTTTTTTCTTTAACTTTCATGAACTTGACATTTTTTGAGAGTACAATCCAGTTGTTTCATAGAATGTCTCCCAGTTTGAGTTGGTCTGTTTTTCTTCATTGTTAGTTTAAGGTTATGCATTTCAGGCAGGAATACTACAAAAATGGTGCTGTGTCTTCTCAGTGTGCCATTATGTGGCAGTATGATGCCAGTTTGTCTCATTCCTGATGATCATGATAACTTTGTTATTTCTTTAAAATAGTGTCAGTGGGCTGGGGATGTGGCTCAAGCAGTACCGTGCTCGCCTGGCATGCATGTGGCCCGGATTCGATCCTCAGCACCACATACAAACAAAGATGTTGTGTCTGCCAAGAACTGAAAAATAAATATTTTTTTAAAAAAAATAAATAAATAAAAATAAAATAGTGTCAGTCAGAATTCTTTGTTGAAAAGTTACTCTTTTGTACCTTATTAATAAATATTTTGACAGGAAATGCTGTGAGATTAGATCACTATTTTGCTGCTCGAATTTTCATATCCATTGATGATTTAGTCTAAATCATTTACTACTATGTGAAATAGTGGTTTTTCTAATTTGATAATTTCTTTTGCATTTTTTAGTTGAAATTCTGTAAGAAAGAGCTTTTCTTTTTCACTCTTTTTTTTTAAAATATATTGATATTAGCATGGACTCATGGATTCCTGTTTTATTCAGTGGAATCTAATCTGTTATTACAGTAATTTATTTTTATGCTCAAATTGTTTTATATATGGCCAGTGGGAAGTCCTTTAAAGCAGTGGTTTTGTTTTTTGTTTTTGTTTTTGTTTATGGCACTTAGAGTGAGCCACATCCCCAACCCCTCCTCACCTTTTTCCTTTTGGAGATGGAGTCTCACTAAATTGCTGAGGCTTGCTTTGAACTTGGAGTCCTCCTGCCTCAGCTTCCCAAGCCATGGGGATTACAGGCATGTGCCATTGCGCCCAGCTTCAAGCAGTGGTTTCTGTGTCCTGACATTGACTCTTTATTCTTCAGGTGTTTTTGATTTCTGGCACCTTATTTTCCAGACTCACCTTGTAATTCTGCTCCACCCTGAATTAGCTATGATTCCAGCCATCTGTGGTTCCTTATTCACTAATGATGGCATTGAGGGTTAGGATCTGGGTGCTAGGTGTACTGTTGATTCCTTACTAGAATGTCATTGATTCTAGGTCTTAGTGCAGACAGTCAGGAAATGTGTGTGTGTGTGTTCACACACACCCTCCATGTGCATGCATCTCTTCTCTTTTTTCTCTGAATCTTGCTATGAGTTTGTACTGAACCTAAGTTCCAGTGCAGTACAATAGAGTTGTGTTGTATTTTCTTATTTTTGTACTTCCTTTCTCTTGAAAGTGAGAAACCTGGATCTCATATTTTTACTTCCTTGTTCAATCCTAGAATGCATTGAAAGTAGGTTCAGAGTTAAATGGGGCACTGTTATAAAACAAAAGAAATGGCAATTATGATTTGTTTATAATTGTCAGATGGCATGGAGTCAAAGTAATGTTCAGAGGTTATTTGAGTTATTTTGTTTTCCACTTCAGTATAGTTAAATTATGTGTTTGAAATAAGTTTATTTTCTTGTTGATATTCTGTGTTTTTGTTGATTTAGTTATTGTTTGAAATTGTGAAGTATGACCATTTTTCAAACAAGATATATGTAGATGTGTCGCTTCAGGCCATCTCCATAACATAAAACTGAACTCTCTATAGTGCTGAGTTGTATCCAAGGACAGGGATATCTTGCCATTGGTCAAATCTACTTTTGTGTCTTTCAGATACATTTGAAATTTTTCCCACACAGATTGTGTATATCTGGAATTGGCAATTTTTTTTGAGGGGGGGAGCAGTTTCTTTTTTTTTTGTTCCGAATCTGATTTATTATACAGCAGGGAAATAACAGGTTTAGATTATACTACAAAAAAAAACTGGAACTGCTCATAAACAGCAACTGGGCTTTCTTGGGGGATGATGGGAGGAATTCTTCACACTACTGCGTAAGGACGCAGACTCCTCATCCTAAACAATCTATTAAAAAATAAACAGGCAAATTTCTTGTAAAACAAAAAACAAATCCACATACTAAATAACATGTCCACAATGACTATAACACATCCCTTAGGGGATAATCATGTATTTGTAGGAAGCAAACAAAGCTTTCCATAGAGAAACCATTTTCACGAGATGATTAGGTGGACCTGCAATGAAGAAAATACATTTCAAAAGATGCGTTCACAATGAATTCATTTTTCACTGAAATACTTAAAAAATAAGACCCTTCTCTATATCAAAGAATTAAAAAAATACATCATGGATAAAATAAAATTTTAGTAACAGTCTAAGTCCTAATCAAAGATATACATTTGCAAATAATATAAATTAAAAATAAAAAGCGTGACTGTATAATACTATTTGGAACTACTCAGAATAGGCCAAGCTGAGTTCGTGTTCTGATTTAAGGAATTACTTTGAAATGAGTCTCATTCGCACTATAATTTTTTTTCATTTTAACCTTAATCACCAGTGGCTGGACAACTAAAATGAACATAAGAACTATATAAATGTCAAAGAAATATGTAAACCTCATTAATGTTTCCAAAAATTCATTTAGAGATAGAAACAGGTCCAAATAGATGCCTGTCTAAATGTACTGCAATTACCTTACAATTATTTTTCAAAATACACAGATATGCTCTGTCTTTTCTCAGCTCATTACTGACTCAAACAATTTGCCCTTCTGGGATCAATTGTTTGCTAATAAATAATTGTTTACAGTCACAAAATGATGTTAGGAGGTTTTCTTATTAGTTTTCCTTTTGCACCCTAATAAGATTGAAAACTAGCTAATTTCCAAGAGTCTAACCTTAACCTCGCTTTGTTTAACAGCCCAGGAAATGATGAACCATCTGCTTCAGAAAATAATGGACAACCAAGAGGAAATATTGTTTAATTGAAGATTAACCTCCTCATGAGGCAGTCTGAAGCAGCTTTAGAATTAGCAGCTACAACCAGAAAAAGAAATAGCTCAAGAGCATTTCCCCCTACCATTTAAGGTCCAGAAAGAATGCAAAGGGATTTTTATTAACTCTATTTATTTACAAACATTTATTTCCACAGTGAAAACAAAAATCATCAAGGTCAAAACTAATTCTTAAAAGTGCAGTCACTGCCCTCCAATTTTGTTTGCCCAAATACCTTTAATGCAGAAAACCATCAAACCATCTCATGCATTTAGGAAATTATTCATTTAAAAAAAAAGAAAAAACCTCTTTTCCATTATTTTCAGGTTCTTATAATATTAAAATTAATATTTTCCCTGGTTTCTTTGTTAATAGTAATAAATCCACCATTGGGGAGTAGGAATTGTTTTATTATCATCAACATGACACTTAAGTAAATGAAATCTTGTTAAGTACATGGTGACTTGGGTTTTGTTTCTGCATCTGTCACTTGGCAAATGAAGACACCATCTTCAGGATGTTCCCTGTCATCCATTTCATACATATATGATGATGTTATTGCAAGTGTAGTCCCATCATTGCTGAAGGCAATTGATGCGATGCTGGTAGGGTACCCATGGAACTGGCACAGTCGTTTTTTATTAAATGGATCCCAAATATTTACAAATCCATCAGAACCACCTGTGGCAAATGTATTGTGGATATTGTGAAATGAAATGGCATTGACTGGGTAAATCTGCTCAATATTATTTTCTTTTAGTCTGTGACACTTGAAAGCATACTTCTTCTTCTGTACCTCAGGGCTTGGGTCCAAGTACTCAACTGCCACCCGGCCTTCAATAGAGCTTAATACATAGCCCTGCTTGTTAGGAAATGCTCTTATGCAGCGAGTCTGGTATTTCAGGCTGGACTCCCTGCGCTGCTGCACATAGCCCATGTTCCCTAAATCCCACACCAACACTCTGCAGCCGGCTGTACCTACAATCAGCCGGTCTCCAGACACTGAGAGGGTATACACCTTTTCAGGCTGAGAGAAGGTTCCAGTATTGCAAGGAGTTCTGGGATCCCACAGTTTAACTGTTTGATCCCAACTTCCAGTAACCATCACATTCACTTCTGGACAGTATTCAACACATCTGATAGGGGCATCATGGGTTCCAACAAGATTTTCTTGATCAGTGTTCAAATCATGCATTTTCAACTGATGATCTAATCCCCCACTCCAGGCATGCGTTGGATCATAGAAGGCGCAGTCTAGGACAGCACTGGTGTGCTGGTACTTGAGCCGAGTGGAGTTGGCCGGCACATCGTAGAGGCACACGGAAGTGTCCCAGGACGAGGGAGGTGTTGCGGCTGAACTTCATGGAGGAGATGCTGTCCTTGGGCGGCTGCTTCAGCTTGAACTCGTTAGAACTGGTCATCTTGAGCTTGCCTGAAGTAGCATCTCAACGGCTTGCCGCAGCCTCGCAGCTTCCCTCTCCATGGAGCAGTTTCTTGATAACTGTTTTTTGCTATGAAAATGAGTTTGTTTAGGCTTTCTAATTCTAATGGAATAAATTTTGATAAACCGTATTTTTGTAGGAAATTGTGCATTTTATGTAGAATTCCAGGTGTATTTGTTTACAGGTTTGCAAAGAAGATATTCTTTAAAAAATTTTAAATTTCTCTTGTTTCATTAGTTATCTTACTTCTTGTTTATCTGTGCCATCTTGTTTTTACTTAAGCCAGTGTGTGTGGTCTAGATCTGTTTTTTTTTTTTTGTTGTTGTTGTTTTTTCTCATTTTCAGCTTTTGTTCTCTGTACTCTGTAGTTCTTTTTCTACTTTGGGGGTCAAAATTTAATTCACTCCTCTTGTTTGGTTTTTATTGTATTTCATCATTGTTTTCAGTGGTTCCCATTGTTTCTGAAATGCAGTATTTTCATGGGTCATTTTTAACAAGTACTTTAATTTTCATGACAAAGCTTTTAAATGTCCAGATAAGCCTTTCTGAGTTTTGTTTCTGTTAGTAAATTATGTTGCTTTTGCATTATGATCAAAGAGTGTTTTCTGTAACATTAGTAATTTTATGGAGTCACTTGGCCTTAGGTTTGGGGAGTTGGTTTTATTTTGTTTTTGCTTAGTATATAATCAATTTTTGTGGCTTGTTGTATGGGTATGTGAGAATCTGTGTTATTTTTTCAGGTCACAGCATTACTGTATGTTCATAAGGTCTGCATTGATTATTGTGTTAGCTTTCTGTTACTGTGAAATACCTGAAATGATCAACTTATAAAGAGTAAAGCTTTATTTTGGCCCACAGTTTGGGGGTCTCCAATCCATGAGGGCTTTTGAACCTGTGTTGAGAGTGAATTGTGGTGGGAGTAGTGGGGAAGTGAGAGGGGAAGAAACTTGGCTCACAGTCCTTGGAGACCACACCCCCAGGAACTTGGTGACCTCCCTCTAGACTCTACCTCTCGAGCACCACACTGGACATCAGGACTTAATTAGTACAGAGACCTTTGTGGGCATGTTCCAGATCCAAACTATAGCAGTTATGTTGTTTGGATTTTCTTATTGCTTTACTTTGACTTATTCTATTGCTCTATCTTGTACTGAGAGTGGCATTTTTACAGTCTCATGTAATTACTGTGTTTCTGTGTCTCATTATATCTTTTGTAGTTTTGGCTGGTTGCTATGTTTTTTGGTGCCTGTACATAAAAAGTTCGCTGAACTTTGGTATTAGTGGATTGATGAAAGGATCACCGGAATAGTAAGAGGAAACTGCTTCCTATGATACTTTAAGCACATTAGTAAGGAAATGCTTTGCATAGGAGTGGCCTGTCACTGAGCTCCATAACATAGTAAGATTCTAATGTATGATATTTTACAAGGGAGTTTGGGTTGCAGTGAACTCTAGTAACTGATTCAAACCTGCTAATATAAATGAAGAGGACTCATTTCAAACACTGCTCTGAGACATATGTTAAGAAGACTGTAGTTGGTAATAAAATTTTGAAAAATGTCTCTTAACTCTAGGACTAAAGGGCAAGTTTATAATGGTGAAATGAATGCAGCTAGACAAAGCAAGTATTTATTATTATCTTTATGTTATTATCTTTATGCTTCCTGTAAGAATTCCTGTTGGGTTAATTCACTGTCTAACCTACTGATGAAAACAGGTGTATCCTTTACTTAACCAACTACTATTTATTGAGCATATCCTTGGTGCCAGACAGTTATGCTACTCACTGTGCTTACGGTGCAAAAAGTAATATGAGCCTGGTACATTGGTGCACACTTGTAATCCCGCAGCTCGAGAATCTGAGACAGGAGGATCATGAGTTCAAACCCAGCCTCAACAAAAAGTGAGTCACTAAGCAACTCAATGAGACCCTGTCTCTAAATAAAATATAAAATAGGGCTAGAGATGTGACTCAGTGGTCGAGTGCCCCCAAGTTCAATCCCTGGCACCCAAAAAAGGAAATTAATGTGATCCCTGCCTTTGTGAAGCAACCAATTAAATGGGAAAAGGACATGGATTAGTGGTTTTAAAATGGTAATTTTAGCTTATGGTAAGTGCTAAAAAAATCAACAGGATACTCTTAACAGATATTTGGACTGCTTTATAAAATGGTCAAAAAAGCTGAGAACTGAAGCAGGAGAAAGATGAAATGAGGAGGGGCTCAAGGCCTTGTTAGCCATAGGAAGGAATTTTGTCAAATAGTGAAGGGTGGTAGGTTAGGTTTCTAAAAGATGTCAGAGTATTTCATGATTGTATTGGAAGGACACAAATGAAATATGGAGCCTGTGATGGTTAGATAACCAGGCAAGCAGTGACTTGGCTTAGATAGGTGACATCAGAGATGGAGGGGAATAGGTCGATTTCACATTGTTTAAAAGTAGGACTTCCTGGTGGCCTGGGCATAGGGAGAGAGAATGGAAAGAAAAAATAGCAGATGACATAGATAGGAGCACATTTAATACATTCGGAGACACTGGTGAGGATCAGATGGACCCTGCAGCATGCAGATGAGATCACCTAGACAGAAGGCAGAAAGAGAAGATGATTCAGCACAGCTCTAACCAGTTTTGACATGTTAAAGTGGGCAGAGGCTGAGTTTTTGAGACTGTGGTATCTCTCAGTGTACAGTTGTTGTGATGTTAGGAAAGTTCTCATAGACATCATCAGTGTTAATTGAGGGGATCCTGAATGCAGTTACTGCAGATTTCTTTAAGTTACTCTTTGAGCCCTCTATTTATTTTCATTCCCTGGATTACTTAATTTGGGGGAGTTGTAAGTTGCGGTCTGTTCTGGATGTTTTCATGTTGCAGGCTTTCCTTCAAGTGTGATTGTTCCTGGTTATGTTCATTATTAGAAATGAGGCTTCAAAGCCAAGTAAGAATCCATTGTGTTCAGTAGGGATATCAACTGACTAGGCTTGGCTGTAAGGAAATTAGATAAAAAGTAATAATAATATGTAAGCTTGATAGTAAATTAGAGGTAGAATCCTAGTTGCCAGAATATAGAGACTTTGCTTTAGGGTTTCAGCAACCACTTTTGCTGCCTGGTACTCCAAGTTTAGTTTGTTCATCCCTTTGCCTGGAGTTGGAGAGGTCCTCTATTCTTCATACAGAAGTTCAGCCTCAGTTCTTACCTCTGTTCTGTGGAGAGGGACATGTCCTCTTGAGAGTCCAGTGCCTCTAATAGATAGATCTTCTCCTATTGCTTTCTCTGTTAGCACTGAAGATATCAGTTACTGTTCTTCATTTTTCATGAATTTGTTAAATCTCTTCATCTCTTCCATGGAGATTTTTTCCCCTTTTTTGTTAAATGAATACATGTTATCTTTTTTTTTTTTTGGACTGGTAATTGAACCCAGGAGTGCTTTACCAATGAGCTACATTCCCGCCCTTTTTTATATTTATATATTGTTTATATATCTATTTGTCTTATTTATTTTTTACCTTATTTAGATTGGTAGGTATTGGGGATTAAACCCGGGGATGCTCTACCACTTATAAACATTCCCAGTTCTTTTTATTTTTAGACATGGTCTCCATGAGTTGTCTAAACTGCCCTTGAACTTGTGATCCTCCTGCCTTAACCTCCCAAGTAGCTGGAAGTACAGGCATGTGCCACTGCACCCAGCTTACCATTTGTATTCATTGTCATTTTCAGAGGGTCTCAGAAACAATGGGAAACAATTTTGTACGTGTATTTAATTCACAACCTTAAACTAGAAGCCCCAGCAATAGTAGTATTCATAGAAGTAGTTTATATTTTGATATTGTTTTCTTTAGTCCAGTTTAATGACTTTAGTCCAGTTTTTATATTTAACAAAAATTTGAGTAGTTCTTATGTACATATGCATTAAACTAAATTCTGAGGGAAGTGTGGAGAAGTGACATGACCATCCCTGCCCTCTGCCTTTTGCCTCATAGGAGCAGTAGGCATGTAAAGACACCATTCTGATGCCCCATTTTCTGGTGATAAGAGAGGTTCAAAAGGTGATGATAGAAATGAGAGAGAAATCACTTTATATGAGTTTAAAAACTCTGAAATGCTATATGGAATTAATGTTTGATTTGGTTCCTCTGGAAAGATGGGTAAAAATTTTTTTTAAAGATAGAGTGAGAGAGGAGAGAGAGAGAGAGAGAGAGAGAGAGAGAGAGAGAGAGAGAGAGAGAGAGAGAATTTTTTAATATTTATTTTCAGTGGACACAACATCTTTTGTTGGTATGTGGTGCTGAGGATCCAACCCGGGTCGCACGCATGCCAGGCGAGCGCGCTACCGCTTGAGCCACATCCCCAGCCCTGGGTAAAATTTTTATGTGCAGAGATTTCAGTTAAAAGGAAGATTTTTCCATAAGGTTCAGAAATTACCTGAACAGTGACGTCAGAGTGAAGCACAGAGATGGTTGAAAAAAAAACAGTGTGTCCGTTTGACTAGAGCATTACATAGCTATAGCTAGATGGTTCTGAAGGCAGGATTGGCCTTGAAAAGTGGAAGGAATCATAACCTTAAAACAGGAGGGCAAGAGAACACCAGGACTGTCAACGTCTCTGGTGGAGGGAAACAGTATGAGGGATTTAGTAGGAAGCTGTGAGCCTACTCAGAAGATGTGAGACACTGTGGCCTGATGTGAGAATTTTGGAGTGGACATTCGTAAAGGAAACATCTGAGAACAGGTTGCAATAGGAGCTAGATTGGAGGCTGCACAGCAAGTATTAATAGCTTAACAAAGTACATAGCCAATCTGATTTTCAACAGATTTATAGAGTGAACTTTATTAGAAGAACACTCATTTTTAGGGAATGGGTATGATTTGGAAGTAGGAAAGATGGGTAAAATTTTTATTTCAGTTGTAGTTGGATATCTTTTTAATTAATTTATTCTTTATGTGGTGCTGAGGATTGAACCCAGGGCCTCACCCATGATAGGTGAGTGGTCTACCACTGAGCCATAACTCCAGCCCCAACAGTGCTATTTTTAGTAGAAGTACAATAGCAGATTGAAGATATTTTCCCCTGGGGTCAGTATTTTGTAAGTTTGGTTGGTTGGTTTTAATCCTTGAATATGTTGTTAGTTTTTCAATTTCATTTCAGTTCTGATCTCCAGTTCTAATCCTTCATATCAGTTCTGCCCTCTCATTGCCTAAAAATGTGTTTATGAGGTAGATACTCTTGGGCCTCAAGTTCTAGACAAGGATCAAAACCAGTTAGAAATTAAAAGTTACTTAATTCTGTATGATTGCATATAAATTTAGGTTTATTTTTTTACTTAAGTTTAGGATTTGGAGGTTTATAAAGAACATTTCCTTGATCACGTTTCTTTGGAAATAGTGGGGGAGTTTTAACCTTATTTTAGATAAGACTTTCATTCTGTTAAATAACTCATCAGTGTGAATGCATATCACTGACACTTTATATTTACTGCAGAGCATGTTTGTAATTTGAGATGAAGATTCTTGCTAAGTTTACTCCAGTTTTGCATTATGCAAATAATGCTGTTCTGAATCTCAAAAGATGGTGTATTCAATGAAAAGACCCACAGGTTTTGTAGTGGTACTCATCAAGTAACATTGTGTTGAATCACACAACTTATTTATTCATTTCCTCTCCAGCATTGCCTCCTGAGGTCTCCACTCAAACATCGCCACCTCAGTGAGCCCCTTCCTAATGCTTATATCATCCCTTCTTACTTTTTCCTCCTTAGGCTGTATCATTATAACTTAATATCCAATTTACTATGTATTATGCTTGCATATTTTGGTTAGTCTCCCCACTAAAATGTAAATTTTGTGTTATCTATTTCTTTCAACACTGTATCCCTAGTGCTAGAACAATGACTGGCAAATAGTGTGCACTCAATAAATGTTAAATGAATACGTGTTATCTTTAGTCACTGCTGTGCCTCTGGAACACCCATTTTATTTCTGTTTAGGGTTATGTGTAATTTGTGTAGTATCATGACTCTGCATCAAATGAGATAACGTAAAATCTGGGGTTTTTTTTAAATTTATTGTGTATTAAATTTAGAAACCTTTATCTTTGAGTAATAGTATGAGTTTTTCTTAAATTATTTCAGCTAGGCAAGCTAGAAGTCTGGCATGTGAAGACCCTTCAGCAGTGCCGCTTCAGTGAGGATATTAAGGTCCATTTTTTTGTACAGGTGCAAGTGGCATGAAAAAAATGACATTCTCTTCTGTGCTTTAGCTGTTTACAAGAGGGTGGCATAAGTTGGGGAAGGAGTTTCTTCATATTGCTGCTTTTTGTGCTGAGTTCCTTGGTGTCCATTTGGCTTACTCTTGGGCAGGTGGGTGGGTCTGTTCACCCACCTTACTATATTTTTGTTAAAAAGAATAGGTGGTTGTTCATGTTGCTTCTGTCTTACCGTCCATGTCACTACTCACCAACACATTTTAGTAAATCTTCAGAAGCCTGCACTGAAACCTTTCCTCCTTGGAGTCCTGAGTGCTGAAGGACAGCACTTCCTTGTGGAGGTGCTCCAAAAGCATAGACCTTTCCTCTCGTCTTGTAGTGAAAGCACCTTATAGTGGGATCTCTGGGGGGTTCTGCTAGTCTCTTCACTTAGCAAGCAGTCGTGAGTTCTGAGGATTAACTGTTCCTGGTTTTAGTTTTATATCTGCTTCTGCCCTCTCATTGCCTTAAACATTAGAGAATCCTGGTCATCTTTAACCTCATTCCCATTCCTTCATAACACAACTAAAATAGAACCTGGCAATCAGAAGATTGCTTACCCAGTAATAATCTTTTATGATATGAATTTTACTGCCTATTTCCAACTTATTTCTAAATCTCTAAATTTTCTTTTTCCCCCGCGATTAAAAGCAGTGTCTCTCAGATGCTTGCTTATTGAGAATTTTAAAATATGAATGCTTTCATAGTGAATTGGACGAGAGTAATATAGTGCGCTTTTTGTCTTACTTCATTTTAAAGGTACTGCATCAGCAATTCCCTGGCCACTCTCTTTGGAATCCAGCTTACAGGAGCTCATGTACCACTACAAGATTATGAGGCCAGCAATAGTGTGACACCCAAAATGGTTGTGTTGGATGCAGGGCGTTACTAGGTAAGGACCCTGGGCTACCAGAAAAACCTAGATCTTTTGACTTCTTTGAGGAATTCTGTTTACCCATTTGTTTCTAAATAAACTGACTTTCCTCTCAGGACGCTGCTTCTGTCAAATGATGACATCATCCTCCCCTTCCTTCATCATGGGCCTGCATTTGAAGTAGTTGACCTTGATTTCAGCTTTAAGACTTCTTCATTCCTTCTCCATAAAACCTATAGGCCTTTGACTCTCATGCTGTCTAGGCAAGAGTACCTGACAACCCTTTTTGGATTCAATATACACTTAAGTTGGTCCTCATTCTTAGAGCAACACTGGCTTGGGAAAACAGTTTTCCTGTCAAACTTCTTTGAGTTTCCCCATAGGTAATCTTTTCAGCTACCTGACCTCTGAATTTCTGAACTTCCCTTCCTCCAGTGTCTTCCACCATGGAAGTTTCTATTCCTGGGATCAGACCCTAGACCCCAAAGGTATTTTCTTCATAATCTCAATTTCAGACATGATCCTTTATGACTATCTTCCTCTGGTACTCTAGTGCCAATGATTATTTGACATATGTAGTTACTTATACAATTACTTATGCCTCCACTGTTTTACACTCCTTTGGACCATGCATTGCACAACCCCAGGGCACCTTTCACACATATGAAGATGCAGCCTCATTACCTCCTTCTGTCCCACCTTAGGTTCCCTGGTCTGTCACTTATTCCTTGCATACATTGTCAGTTCCATTAGGCCTCTTTTCTTAATCATACTTGGTTGACAGAAACAACCCTGATTAACTCTTCCTGCCCTGTGGAGCTACATGAGACTGGAAATAAACCAGTATGCTCACTGGTCTTTCTTCATTTTCATTACCATCAACCTCAAGAGGGCCATTGATGTTGCCTGGCTATTACCCATATCTCTAGTTTGGTTGCTCTCTCACTCTCCTCGACATTCTTGTATCTTCCATCACCTCTTCTCTAGCTGACCCTGATGACTCCTCTTAAACTCTAAGAAAATAGAAGCAATAAGGAGAAATTTTCCACCTATTTCTACCACCCCTGCTAGCTGCACCCACCACGTCCTCTGCTTTGATTCCTGTATTAATGAGTGGATGGTCTGTTTTCTATCTAAAACCAATCTGTTTATATATTAGATCTCATTCTCTTACTAATCAAGGACATAACACAGTAACTTATTCTTATTTCTTGTATTGTGAGGGTTTCCCTCTGTTCTGAATCTTATTGGCCAACAACCTCATCTTTAAAAAAAAAAAAAGAATTACTGGGCACAGTGGCGCATGCCTGCAATCCAGTGACTCTGGAGGCTGAGACAGGAGGATCTTGACTACAAAGCCAGCCTTAGCAACTTAGTGGAGCACTTAGAAACTCGAGGAGACCCTATCTCTAAATTAAAATACAAAAAAAAAAAAAGGCTTGGGATGTGGCTCAGTGGTTAAGTACCCCTAAGTTCAATCACCAGTACCAAAAAAAAAAGGACCCTGTAATTCCTAATGTCCCTCCAGAGTACCCTATATCTCTCCCTCCCTTTGCAGCAAAAGCTGATAGACACAGGAAAACTATTTGAGTCTTAGTTTGCATTTGTAAAGAGTAATTTGAAGTAGGCCATCCAATATTTGATAAGAAATAAACATTTCTCCCCACCCCTGGTATTTTCCTGTTACTTTACAGAAGCTAAGGGTTGAGAGTCCAGGATTCTCTCATTTCCACTCTTCTAATCAGGAACAAAGGTCAAACACAGCCACTGATAAGCATCTTAAATTTTATAAGAATGTACATCACAGAGGTTTTAGGGCTTAAAGCTTACTAAGATCCCAGCTTACTGAGCATCAGATGTTCCTAGATAAGCTTTAGGATATAGGAAACTTGTTGAATTAGTGTTTTGCTTGGCATTAGCACCTTATACAATTTGATATGTACATTTTTATCACTTTCATGGAGTATAACTTATTCCTCAGACTTTTTTTCAGGGTATTAGAAAAAAAGATTGTAGCCACTATGGTTGTATAATTTTGATGTGGTGATATATATTTTGGGAGATGAGAAACTTTAAAAGCTAGTAACATGAAATTTCAAGTGGTGCTTGAAGAACTTCAATTAGGATTTTCTGCTCTAAAAACAAAAGGGAACATTTTTCTGCCTTTGTCTTTACATAGAATTTCTTCTTTTCATTATCCATTTAAATAAGGCTTAGAGGCCTACAGTAGGATGAGAGTCAGCAATTAAAGTAATATTTAGAGAAAAATTACTACATTTCCTTTTATTATATTTTCAATATCCTAGGTGATTACCCATCTGGGGTGAAAATTTCAGGCCAAAACAGCAGTGTTTGAGGAAGAGGGATTACCCGCTTACTAGAAAGCATCTCCAATTCCTCCAGCAGTATCCATAAATTCTCCAACTGTGAGACCTCACTCTCACCTTACATGTACCGAAAAGATGGGTATAAATCTTTCTCTTCTTTGTCTTAATGATGGTACTTTTTTCAATTTCTGGAAAAATAACAGGCCCAACTTCCCTTCTGACTACAGTCATATTAAACACATAGATCACATCAATGAAAAATGTCACTACTCTAAAGACTATGTGATTTGTAAGGAAACTCTGTTTCATAGATTAAAAATAATTGTGGTTGGAGAAGATCTTGGCATTCCTGCTTTTTTTTTCTTTTTAAGCTTATTCTGTTTTATGATGGTGTGGTGGGCAGGCCGTTGAAGTTCAGTATTCTATAAGAACTGTGCTTTAGGGACTGTTATAAATTAGTAATTCTCTCCCCTGCAATAAAGGTATTTTGAGTATTAATCTGTTTCTTCATATTATGAAATATAAGAACCTTATACTGGAGATCTTGAGGCTATTTGCATTGCAGATACCTAAGAAATTTAGCCTTTAACAAAAAATAAAGTTGTGCTACTTTAAAAAGTTTTTGAAATAAGCTTACTCTGGCAAAAGGAGTCATTTGAAGATCAGAATTCAAAAGGAGAAAAATTATGTAAGTTAATCACCTGGCTGGATAGTGACTGAATTCTAGGATTTGGGGCCACAGAACTCAAGGAAATATCATACTGTTTCAGGTGTCTACACAGTGACTGACCCCCACTGGCTGATGTTCTTAACCTAGTGTGGAGTATTAAGTAGTCCCAGAGGAGGAACACAGAATTTTGTTTCCTTTGGAACCAGAGCCAATACTATACTTAACATAGGCAGAAACAGCATTCTTACTTAGGACTGTCCAACCTGAGACCTTGGTCCCTCTGATTACTCAGAGTCACTTAAGGTGTGTCATGAGACTCTGAAGGGAAAAGGTTTTTCTTTACACATATAATTCTCATTTACTAACTATTGAGTACCGACTTAGTGGATGTTTTATGTTTATCATCTTGTGAAATCCTTATCAACCAATCTCAAGGAGATACAAAACAATAGAACTATCAGCATCCCTCAAGTTGCACACCTGTTAAGGAAATGAAATGTTGTTCCTAACTGGGTCATTCTGATTCCAGATACCATGCTCCTGACATACCATCCTGCCCTCTAACTCCCTTTCCCCGCCCCCATGTCTAATACTAGAGGTTTGAATAAGAAACAGTAGATTGTATGTTTGTAATAACAGGGTGTTTTTTTCTCTAAAAACTTCATATTCAAGCTTTGGAATCATTTTATCTATTAAAAATCAGCATAATAATAATTGGGTTCCTGAGGAAGAGGAAGGAAGGTCTAACATTATAATTCAGCCCCCTAGTCATGTTTTCTTTCATTTGTAGAGAGAAAAAAGGATAAAAAGGGATCTCATGAAAGTAGAAGGGAGAAGAGTTGGGTAGAGGAAGGGGATCTGAAGACGAAGGAGAGGAGGGACTGGGGAGTGAAATTGACCAAATTATGTTATGCACGTGTGCAAATCCCACTATGATGCATTATTATGTACCATGAAAAAAATTTAAAATATGCTTAACACAAATTACAAAGATACTACTGGGATGGTATCATCAAAAAATGGAAAATAAGAATTTGGAGAAATTTGGATCCTCAAATATTGCTGATAGGAATGTAAAAAATGATACTGTTGCTATGGAAACCAATTTGGCAGTTCCTCAAAAAATTTAAACATGCAGTAACCATATCATTCAGCATGTCCATTCCTAGGTTTATACCCAGGAGAACTGAAAGTGTTTTCCTGCAGAACCTTGGACATGATAGCCCCCAAATGGATATGACCCCAGTGCCCATTAACTGATAGATTGGTAAAGAAAATGTGGTATATTTATACAAGGGAATCATCATTCAGCTGTGAAAATGGAGTGTTACATGTACAACGTGGATGAACCTTGGAGACATTATGATAAGTGAAAGAAGCCAAACACACATGACCACATACTGTATGATTCTGTGTACATAGGAATTTTCCAGAAAGGACAAATACATGAAGACTAGATTTGTGGTTGCCAGGGGGTGATGAGGAGTGACTGGATACAGAGTTTCTTTGGAGTATGGTGGTAATGTTCTGGAATTAAATAACAATGATATTCTAAAACCTTGTCATTGTACTAAAACCATGTCGTTGTATTCTTAGTGAGTTGTAAAGTATGTGAATGCTCAGGAAAGGTGCTATGTGGAAGTCAGAGTAGTGGGACAGAGAAAGATTCCACATTTGTGATGAACAGAATCCCAGGTTGATCTGGAGCAATTTTGTAGAGAGATTAAAATTAAAAGAGTGAGAAAGTTTCAGAATAGACGAAGTGAGGAGAGGAGAATTTAAAGAATAGCACTTGTTAAAATATGTATTTGAAATGAAGTAGTAGTACATTTGAAGAATTTTAAGAATTTTTCCCTGATTGAAACCTGGATGCTTGTGCAGGAGAGGTGAAAGAGAAAAAGTACATCAAGCCATACTGTTTGCTTTTGTGCTGATAAAACAAAGCCAGGAAACAGGTTTCAAGGTAGAGTACTAAAGCTGGATGCTGCTGCATTCCTGTAATCCCAGCCACTCAGTAGGCTGCAGAAGGAGGAGCACACGTTCCAGTCCAGCCTGAGGAGCCTTTTGAGACTTGTTTCAAAATAAAACAATTTTTAAAGGTCTGGAGAATTTAGTTCAGTGGTAGAACACCCTTGGGTTCAATTCCCAATAACCTTCCCACCCACCCCCCAAAAATGAAAAAAGTCACAAGCACTGTCTACTTTTCCTCTCCCAAAATAATTGAAAATAATACATATGTCAGTACAGCTCACAGTGAGGAACAAAGTAGATTGAGAAATTCCTAGTAGAAAGGGCCTGCTGAGAGCCAAGTAGCATAAGTAAGAGAAAAATCATAACAAGGACTTGCTGTCTGTGTCTTTATCTTTTTCAGGATAAAGAAGATCTTCAGGAGAAGATCCTTGAAATTTATTAGAGACGGGAGTAAATTGCCTACAAAAAGGCAGTTGATAATCAGATTGACCTCAGGATTCTTGTCAGCCAAACTGGTTGTAAGAAGACAAAGCAGTAATATCTTCAGAAGTTTAAGGAAGTTAGAAGTCTGCAGGCAAACTTTAGAGATGTTGTATGTTTGGTTCTAGATCACTGCATAAAGTAAATATGTGGCCATATTGCAAATTACATAGAGTTTGGTTTCCCAGTCCATATAAACTTACGCTTATACTAGACTAAATGTGTGATAGCATTGGGTGTTTAAAAAAAAAAAAAACTACATGCCTGAATTTAAAAATACTTGATTACTTAAAAATGCCAGTATTGGGCTGGGGATGGGGCTCAAGCAGTTGCGAGCTCGCTTGTCTTGCGTGCTTGTATGTGGTGTATCTTCAGCACCACATACAAACAAAGATGTTGTGTCTGCCGAGAACTAAAAAAAATAAATAAATATTTTTAAAAATGCCAGTATCATCTGAGCCTTCAGGGAGTCTGTCTTTTGCTAGTGGAAGGTCTTGCCTCGATGTTGACGGCTGCTGATTGATGAGTGTGATGACTGCTGAAGGTTAAGTTGGATATAGCAATTTCTTAAAAAATTGGCACATCAGTTGGTTCTTTCATGAAAGAACTCTCATGGGATGCTGTTACGCCTTTACCCACTGTGTTCACTTTCTATCACTGTGACAAAGTACCTGAGAAGATCAAAGAAGGAAAGGTTATTTTGGATCATAGTTTCATAGGTTTCAGGCCATTTTTCTGTGGGGATTGTGGTGAGGCAGAACATTGTGGCAGGGAGCATGTGCTGGAGTACAGCTGCTTATCTTATGGCAGCCAGGAAGCAAAGGGAGCAAAAGGGGGCCAAAACCAGGATATTCCATTCAAAGGCATGCCCCAAATGATCTACTACCTCCAACTAGGCCCATCTCTTATGGTTGTACCACCACCCAGCAGGCCATCAAGCTATAGTGGAAACAATTCATTCATGAGTCCAAAGCCTTCGTGATACAGTCACCTCCAGAGACCCCACCTCTGAACAGTGCTGCAGTGGGACCAAGCCTTCAACACATCAGCTTTTAGGGGACATTTTGGATTCAGATTCTAACACAGTAGAACTTCTTTCATAACTGGAGTTGATCCTCTGAAACACTGCCACTGCCTTATCCACTAAGTTGATATTCTTAGTCTTTGGTTATCTCAGTGGTGTTTCCCAGTATCTTCAGGAGCAGATTCCATCTCAAGAAACACTGTCTTTGCTCTTAAGAAGCAACCCCTCGTCCATTAAAATTCTATCATGAAATTGTAGAATTATGTCACATATTCAGGCTCCACTTCTGATTCTAGTTCTTTTGCTGTTTTTGCCACATCAAGTTACTTCCTCACTGAAGTCTTGAGACCCTGAAAGTCAACCACAAGGGTTGCAACCAACTCCTTCCAAACTTCCTGGGTGTTGGTATTTTAGGGTCATCTAGAATAGTGAATCCTTCCCAGAAGATTTTCCATCAGAGGAATCACTTTGTGTGGCAGCTATAACCTTATAAAAGGGACTTCCTAAGACTTGAAAGTAAAAGTTACTTTGAGTCATGGGCTGTAGAGTAGATGTGGTGTTAGTAGGCATCAAAACAGCATTAGTCTTGAACCTCTCAGAGGTCTTGCATGACCAGGTGCATTGTCAGGAATTTTTTTCCTCCTGAGCAATGATCTTAAACTGTTGAGTAAACCATGTTGTAAACATATGTACTGTCATCCCAGTGTTGTCCCATTTATGGGGCACAGGCAGAGGAGGATTAAGGGCCTAGGATTTTCAGTGAGCACTGGCTTCAACTTGTCATCAGCAACACTATCTCCTAACTTAAAAGAGTCAGTCTGTTCTTTGAAACCAGGCCTTGAATTCTCTAGCTATGAAAATCCTAGATGGCATCATCTTCCAAAACATGGCTCTTTTATCTGTTGAAACCTGCTGTGAGCATGGCTGGACCTGGTGGGTAACTCAGTGCTACTGGCACACCAGCACTTGCTCTGTCATGCTGTGAAGACGTTGCTTCTTCTTTCACCATTGAGACTTCTGTACGGAATCTGACTCTTGGCAGATAAATGATGTGTGAATATTTTCTGCCATTTTGGGGTTGTCTTTTCACTTAAAGGAAAGTGTCAGTACACAGTTTTGTCCCTGTGTGAACATCATAGTGTGTGCTTACATGAAGTTGGTTATGTCACTAGTTAATCTGAGGCCACTATCATATCATCATGTACATGGCCCATCATTGACCGAAATGCCATTTTTGTAGCACATGACCATAAAAACATTTAAAGCTTATCACTTACAGGCTCTTTTCTCAAAGAATTGCTAGAGGATGTTCTTCAGAAGAAAAATGAATAAAATACAAGAAGTTAATTGGTAAGTTAATTGGTAAAACATGCTGTCTAACTCACAGATTGGCAAGCCATGAACCTATGGCCAAAGCTGACCTGCCCCATGTTTTGCCAACAGTTTAATGGAGATATAGCCACACCATTTGTTTAAGTATAATCCATGGTTGATTTTACACTATAACAGCAGAATTGAGTAATGACAATTTTATGTCCTGTGAAACCTGAATATTTACTATATGGGCCTTGACTATTTAAACCAGTTCAGTTCCCAGTCTAAATTATTAGTGTTGAAATGTAATTAAAAATAACATTCTAGTGAATAAAGAAACTGTGGTACATATACACAATGGAATATTAATATTACTCAGCATTAAAAGAATAAAATCATGGCATTTTCAGGTAAATGGATGGAATTGGAGAATATCATGCTAAGCGAAGTAAGCCAATCCCCAAAACCCAAAGGCCCAATGTTCTCTCTCTGATAATGGATGCTGATTCATAATGGGGGCTGGGCATAGGAAGAATGGAGGAACTTCAACTGGGCAAAGGGGAGGGAGGGATGGAGAGGGGGCATGGGGCCAGGAAAGGTGGTGGAATGAGATGGACTTCATTACCCTATGTACATGTATAACTGCACATATGGTATGACACTACATTGTGTCCAACCAGAGAAATTAAATGTTATGCTCCATTTGTGTACAGAGAATCGAAATGCATTCTGCTGTCATACATACCTAATTGGAACAAATAAATAAATAATATATATTTAAAAAATGGCATTCTGGGGCTGGGGAGACAACTCAGGGTTGAGCGCTTGCCTAGCCTGTACAAGGCCCTAGGTTCAACCCCAGGACCCACCCCACCCAGTGACTCTGGAGGCTTTGACAGGAGGGTCACAAGTTGTAGGCCAGCCTGGGCAACCCTGTTTCAAATGTAAAAGGTCTGGATATGTAGCTCAGTGGTAAAACACCCCTGAGTTCAGTCCCCAGAACTAGATAAAACTAGAATCCTTGACTCTGTTTGAAGGAGAGGTATGACAGACAAAGAATGGGAAGCTGGAGCCTGAGTCTTTGCCCTCTCAGGGGCTGAAAATGGTGCCAGGCTGGTGACCTGTTCTGGGCACTGTCAAAAATGGGCAACAGTCCTCTAAAGGAATATTTCCTCCCTTGATCTCTAGGATTCCTGGAGATCAGCATCAAAACAAAAAGCTTGTTAAGCCTGGGAAGTGTGACAGAAGGTGGAGATCCCAAGAGCAGTGTCCACAAACAGCAGTGGCCCCAGAGGGCTGTCACACTGGGGCTGTGGGTGAGAAGCTGTGACTTCAGGTATGAAGTGTCCACACAGTCCACAAAGAGCAAGCTGTGACTGCTTAAGAAAGAAGGAAGAAACAAAGGGACTTCTAGAAACAAAATACATATAATTGTTCTTGAAGTGACAAAACCCTCAATGAAAATTTATATCTGAAAAGAAAATTACTGCCTTGGAAGGTGAATTTAAAGAAATTACCTAGAATATAGCAAAAAAAAAAAAAAAAAAAACTCTAAGGAAAAAAGGAAGTCTAATTGGAATCCCTGCAGAGAAGCATGAAGGGAGAAAGGATGAGTAGAAGTATTTACAGGAATAATGACTAAAATTTTTAAGAAGTGAAAATCATGAATCTTCAGGATAAATAAATCTAGAGAAAGTGAAGAGAAAACTAGAACATGGTAAATCTGGGAAGCAGCTGGAGGCGGATTACAGACTTCCGGCATCAGCTGGGCAGCCACAGCATGTGGAGAAGGACTTCACAACTTGTGTGAGAAAATAATTGTCTTTGAATAGAGGGGATAAACTAAATGTGGATTAAACAGAATTATAGATTTAATGAAATTGTGGATTTAACGAAAGTTTGCCATCATTAAACTTACAATAAAAACTTTAAGAGAATATTATTCCAAAACAATAAAATGTGAGGTGATATGGCAGGGATATAAAACAGCAAATGTGAATCCAGACAGATTATTTGTATCAAAATTATACTGAGACTTTATTTCACTTTAGAAAATAAAGGTAGAAAGATCCTGTGTGCTTGTCCAGTAAATTGTGAAATTTTATGTCCTTAACTTTTTGCAAGGGAAGAATAAAGAAATAGAAAGCCACCCTGAAACGTTCAATGTAGCCCCCGTTGGCTGCCACCTTAGGATTTTATTCACCCACCATAGCAGTTTGAAGAATCTAAAATGTCCATTTCACCATTTAAGATGACAGAAAAGAGGGCAATTTAAATAAAATTGGCTTCTGGGGAGCTGAGAGGCAAATCTGCCAGCAGGTTCCAAGGAGAATCTAGCATTTGTACTTGAACTCACTAAAAATAGCATGCATTTCTGCGTCCTGCTGGCACATCCTGGTGTTCAGCACAGCTACCTGAACGTTGGACAGGTCACAGAGGAGGCTGGCAAGCACTTAAGAGGCCTCTAACTAATGACCTCAGACCCTGACTCTACCAAATGCTGTCAACAGCCTTTTTCAACTTTTCTCATTTTCTGGGACCTGTTTTTAACCTACCCCCAACCAAAACAAAATGTCAGAGGCCACAGTGCTCTGAACAGGACTTGAACACAGAGGGGAGAAGCTCCTTCTAGTGCCACTGAAGTATATTTAAACAATGAAGCCAAATTCTTGTGCTGGAGCTGTGGCCTTGGAGGGCCACAGAACCCACCATCCCAGTGTGGGTCTGAGGAGCTGGGAGCCAGAGGGTGCAGACCTTTCACCTCACAACGGCAGGCTGGCCTGGTGTGGACACCTGCTCTACATACACCCCCACCCTGCAACATCCCCAATTTCATGAACCTCTCGCTTCCCAACAAATGGGTATAAAACAAGTGAGGCAGAGTTGAAAGGGATTGTAGGGCTAGCCAGTAGCATGGCACTTTCCCAAGCCCTGATGAGCATGAATTTGGACCAATGGTGTTAACCCAAGTGTAGAGAAGCCCCCTAGACTAGCACATTCAGGCGGCAACCTCTATCAGGCTCACCTGTTGTCCCTGTGAGAGTTCTGTTTCTATTTTCTAATTTTATTTGTTCATTATAGATATACTTTCTGTTCTTTTTCACACTTGAATAAATCCTGCTCTTTCCACCCTTGGATTCTGTTGTCGGGTTTGTAAGACAAGAATCCAGGGAAAAGTTGGCAGTGAGCAATGGTGTCCATGGCAACAGTGGTGGGCATGGCCACCATCTTGAGCTCCCACCCTGAGAGCCGTAACACACTCTCAATACCAAAGGAAGAAGCTGGCTCTTCCAGGTGCCACACTTTGAGCTGATGCCACCTGCCAGGAGAAGAGGAGAATGGAGTTTGCTCTCAAAGTCTGGCTTCACTAGGACATTGAGTGGTAGAGCACCTGCTGGTATGGTGAGGTTCTGGATTCAGTCTCAGTACCTTAAAAAAATAAAGAAATAGACACACATAAAAACATAAGTTCTCACTCCTGCCTAATGATTCTCCAGCCCAGCCCAGGACAATTGTTCTCTGCCTCAGAGTATGTCACATTTTCCATCTTGTAGTAAAGCTGTGTATGTATATTTTGCCTCCCAATCAGTGAGAGATGCTAATGGTTCACATTCATGTGTCAGGGGACACTCATTTGTAGGTGATGAGTGTCAAATCTGGTCATCATAACCTGCTAAGAACTGTTCAGCCTCCCTAGTGACCTTTAAAAAAATGTCAGAACCTTTTCTGAGAAAGGAAAAAATGACGAAGAGCAATAGCTACCAAAGACAATAGATGGGAGATTATTAAGAAGTATTGGAAAATAAATTGGCATGTCTGAACCATGGGGAGAAAAGGTGGGTGACCAGAGAGAGTTAGAATAGAAAACACCCCAAAATTCTTCAGAAGGAAAAGCAGAATTTCCTAAAATCAATATATTGGAGAGTGAAACTCTGAAAACAGGAGAAAGGAAAGCCAAAAGGAAATTAGATAATCACAGAGGTCCTTTTACATTGGGCAAGTTCACAGAAAAAAAGATGGAGAGTCAACACCTACTTACTTTTTTAAGCTTTTTAGTTACTAGAAATATATGGGGAAAGAAGTAGAAAAAAAATGATTGTGAGAAGGTGGCCAAAACGTTTCTGACCTGGATAACACTCAACCAAGTTGAGGACTTATAGCAAAATATAATTAGATGGTAGAGAGTAAACTTAGAGATAATCTCGTTCTGATACTTACATCACAGTTCTAGGAAGCAGAAGTAAAATTCCTGCATAAGAAAGCATGCATAAATAAAGGTATTCAAAAAATAATTTTTTAAAAAGATTGCATAATCCAATTTGTGTATTGTGAAATAATGAAGTTATTTTTTAAAAAATATAAATCAAAGTTTCAAATTTCTCCATTAACTGCCAATAATTATCTGTGTCAAATCTGGTCATCATAACCTGCTAAGAACTGTTCAGCCTCCCTAGTGACCTTTAAAAAAATGTCAGAACCTTATTTCTCATTTCACAGCTGAGGAGTGGGCAGATCAGAGAGAGAAAAGTGATTATTCCCAGGCCATCATCAGGTGAGTGACAGGGGTGGAATGGGAACCCAGCCTTCTAGACTTAGTCTTCTTCCCAGTACACCACAACACTTCACAAAGTTGTCCCCAGTCCTTTTCCTCCAAAGAGATGGGAGGCAGCTCCTTCTCTGAAATGATTTGAATGCCATCCTCCCTAAAGAAAGCCAGCTAAGGAATCCATGGGGTACGTCAGACTACTAAGGAAGAGACTAGTGTAAGCTAAGGCCCAGCATAATGGATGTCATCCCAGTCAGAAAAAAAAAGTCCCGCACATCTCTGGGCCAGGAATTCCTACCCGGAGTTAACAAATCAACTGATACCCCTTCTGCTCTAATTCAGAGGCATTTGAGCAATGCAGAGCAGTGAATTTTCCACGTTTAAGTCCAATATCATAAGGCATTTCAATTCCCCAAATCCCTTCTCTCTTTTCAGCCAGCTGTCTCCTTTCTTCATAGTGCTCTTTGTATGGAGGTCTCTCTGGACCAGTCATCTCCTATCATGAAAATAATTCTGTTACCCACTAGAAGGGAAAATAAAATTCAACCATTGAACCACAGAAAATTGCAGTGACAATGTGGAGACCCTAGGGAGGCACCATATTGATTAAAATGTTCAAGCTAGTAAGAAAGAAGGAAGAAGAGGAGGAGGGGGGAAAACAGGAGAGGGAGGGGTGGAGAATAGGGTGGAAGAGGAGAAGGGGGAAAAGGGCAGACTGTCCCCATGGAGATCTTCCAAAGTGATTTGGTGGGGCACAACACAAGAAAAAGCATTTAGGGAGGAGAGCACCCATCTGGAAACACCAAGCATCCCTTCACTTGCTCTTTGTGGATGGAATGCTCCACTATCTCCCCCTTGTGGGGATCAGCACTACGAGGTGCAGCCAAGAATCAGCAGAGCACAACCCAACTGCATAGTGGACTACAGGCAGCTGGACACCACCTGAACACACAGGTACAGTCATAGCCTGAAAAGTATTTGTGGGAAGCACTGAATCTTTCCAAATGACTTTGTAAATGATGGATCCCTTGCAAGCATCAGTTTGAATTCACAGTCCTTTAAAAAGGACTCATAATGGCTCACATTGCCCTTGTGCTTGACAAAGAACATCATCCCATCTTCTCCCAGCTGCCTCTCAGTAAGAAAGAGGTCATTGTCATTGTTTCACAGATGAGGAAACTGAGGCTCAATGAGATTTATGCAGGAGATACTAAACCTTAGTGCCTCTCAGTCTTCATAAAGCACCCTCTAAAGTCTTGAGGGAAAGAGATCTAATTCTTTTTGCTCCCTTCTCCTACTATTCTGGGTGGCAATAACATTAACTCCCCCACTCTCAGGCCAATGTCTGGAGCAGTAGATATAACATTTCTCTTATGATTTCTTGGAGACACCCAAACTCAATCAGAACATTCTCTTGCAATTGGGATTCACCCAGCAAACAAATTTTGAATTCCAACTAAGAACTGGGGAATTCTATGATTTAAAAAAGATCCCAGGTCTAATGGGTCCAGACTTGCATTATTCTCCCCACTGCACACTGGAAAAACCAAAGCTCAGAATAAGCTGTCATGGTCACAGTGCAGATCAGTTGGTCTAGATCTAAGACTGTACCCAACATGTCACTTGAGACCAATCTTCTCTGCATACAGGCAAGAGATAGGGTAGCGTGAACTGGGGAATTACCCTTGACCCCCTCAAGTCTCTCATCCAGAGGAGGGTGCCACGACTGGTATTCCTCCAGATTTATCTTTTTTTTTAATTGGTGCACGATAATTATACATAATAATAGGATTTGTTATTTCATACTTGTACATGTATATGACATACTTTGTAAGTTTTATTCTGGCCCATGAATAGTGTAAAGGGATCTTGGAGACCTCTAGATGCAGAACTTCAGGCAGTACTGTACTCAGGGCTTTAGCATCCCACAAGTGATGTGAGGGGGCTGAATGAACTGGCTTCCTCCTTCTGCCTAATATGCTGGCCCGGGAGCAAGGTGGGCTCGAGAGGCTGCTCCTCTTTTGTACTGGTTGCTGTTGAGGGTGTTGGCTGAGTTCATCTGTTTACCAAGGCAGATAGATGCAGCTGTCCCCCTCCGATTACTTCATCACAGGTGCTGACAGATCCTTTGGGCAGGGCTCTTGGCACAGACCCACTGGGGAGCATCTCCACTCATTGCCCATCCTCATCAAATTCAGATTTATGGAGTGTGAGGCTAGAAGAGGCCCCAGGAAGGTCGTGGAACACATGCTCTCAGGCCCCCTGGAAGCTTATGTTCTGACTCACGGGCCATTTCCCAAGACACTGCCAAGCAGGTCAGCGCCAGAGTTCTCACCCCTTGGTCAGTGGGGAGTTGAAGGGTGGGGCCACAAACTTGTCATTTCAACCAGGTCACCCAGAAATGTTACACCAGGGGCCGTACCAACCTCTTTGTGAAGTTCTTATTTTATCTATATTTTTAGACTTCCAATTATGCTATGGGTGTAGTGACGACCCATATATGGAGAGAATATAGAATCTAAACAAATGACTTCTTTGTCATCTGGTAATGACAATACCAATGGTTTCCAAACCTTCCTTTGCGCTGACCATTATTGCACAAGCTTTATGTACTTTCACTTATTTACTCCTCTCCATCACCCCATGAGGTGGGAGAAGATTCAATCCATTGTATATACCAGGGAGTTGTGTTTTAGAGAGTGCAAGCTCCAGGCCTGGGATTTGGCTGGGAAGCCCAGACACCTCGCTCTTGCCCCCTATGTCCCAGCTCAGTTGTGAAAACAAGTGATCCCATGGAAATAATGGCAAACATAAAAGAGGTCATCAATAGGCATTAGGATTAAGTGGTGCAGAATACAAACGTGTAGTAGTTGAGGTCAAGGAGAAAGTACTCTAGGATGGAGCATCTGGGGAAGGTTTCCCCAAGGAGCAGGATACGAAGCTGGCCTTTGCAGAACCACCAGAATTTATCCGAATGAGGGGGATGCAGGCTAGGAGCGGGGTGGGATAAGGGTGGGATGGGGGTAAATATGAAGCGAGGTGAAATAGGAACCATGTGACGAGTGGAAAAGAAGTGGAGCATCTTTCATTCTCACCCCTCCTTTCCACTGCCTTTGGGGCTTGATTTCAAGGGACTTCTGAGACGCAGTGGTCAGCCCACAGTGGAGATGGCCAGCAGATGCTTGCTTTCTGTCGGGCCAGTTGCAAGCAAGGAAAATGAAGAGGATATAACCACAAGGATTTTCTGATATCACCTGCAGGGATGTTCAGCCTTGGTCTAGCCATTTTTGTATTGGTGGCAGAATTTCATCTGCTGCATTTAATAGCTGTGCGTCCAAAGGAAGCAAATTGTATGTTCCATTACTTCATGAATGGTGTGCTGGCTTTCAGCCCTAGTTTGCTTTGTGACACATCACAAGCAGAATTCTTGTATGTTCTGATGGTGATTCTCCCTCATCCTGTGCCTCCTGCTCTGTGCTGTGTCTCAAATCAAGTGGACATCACCAGGACAGCACACATACATCCTCAAGAAATCCAAAGCCAGTTTTTGTTGTTGTTATTGTTTTTAATATTGGTTAAAGTTTGGCAGCACACTTGTGAATGGGTGGGGTGCACTGTGTGTGCTGTGACTAAGTGAGAGCCATGTCCCCCTGGCTGCATAACCAGAATCATGATAGTAAGGTTCAAGAGGAACAACAAAGTAGGCTGGGGACAAAAGATGCTGGGTCCTTAGCAAACAAGAGATTTACAGGTCTACCATCCTGGCTTGTTGTTCTCGGCGTGGCCTCTGACCGATGGGGCCTCTGAGTGTTTCACCAATGTGGCTTCTTAGAAGCAGAGCCAGGGCTCCCCTTCTTTCTGCTCTCACCACACACATTCCATACACATTCAGAAATAGAAAAGGTCAAGCCACAAACCCTCCCTTGACAAGGATTTGTCCCTACAGCTTTATTTTTAGGTTAGGAAGGACCCTGTCATCTTCTGACTCACAAATGTGCCCTTAGTGGAACAAGCTAAAGCAAAGTCATTCCCCTTGTCACATTCTCCTCAGTCAAAGAGGCCCTTGCGATTAGGACCTATTTTGTCATTTTGTACCCTCTCCTCCCTGAATCTATGATCAATGGGCACATCCTCAGACCAAATAGTCCCTCCCTGCTGCCCAACACACACACACACACACACACACACACACACACACACACATCAAACTAAGGGTGTTTCATTTGCCCTCTTGGATGACATTCCTGGGTGTTTTGTTCAAGAGTTGTCCCTTTGATGTCACAGAATACCCATGTCTAAGATGGCTAATGACAGGAAGGGGACTGGGGAAACCAAGGAAAATTATTGACCTAGATTCTCAATCCTGTCTCAGCCTAGGAAACTTCAGAGTGGGTAAGAACCAAAGATCACTTGATCCCGGGGTCTACACAGAGGCCCAGCTCTAAATGTTGATTTTGGCTAGCTCTGGTCCTTTTTCTGAACCTTGATCTAACTATCTTCAGATCTCATCTTCGGATCCACTAATCTCTGACAGCTTCCAGCTCATTAGTTCCTCTGTAAGGAGCAAAAATTAAGGCATGGATAGTGCCATAGTTTGGATTTTAAGTGTCCCAAAAGGCCTGGGTTTGATCCCTAGGGTGACACTATTGGAAGGAAATAGAAACTTGAAGAGGTGGGGCTAAAGTGGGAGGTCCTTAGGTTTCTGAGGATGTGCCCTCAAAGGGGATTAGATACACCCCAACCCCTTCCTCATTCCCTTTTGCTTCCTGGTCATGAGAGGAGAAATTTGCTCTGCCATATTTTCCCCACAATTCCCATCAGCCATTCCCATCAGAGGCCCAAAGCAATGAGTACACTTTAAAACCAAACCAAAATAAATATTTTGTCCTTATAAGTTAATTTCTCAGCTACTTTGTTATAGTGATGGAAAGCTGACTAACCCAGATATCAGGCAAGTTTGCCCATTGGTCTGTACCTTCTTTTATAAGAAAACAATTAAGTGATTTTTAAAAGTTTGAGTCTAGAGGCTGAGAGGAAATACTTATATCCTTGGTGGCTGTCAGGTCTACATGTCACCCGTCACTACAAAGAACAGACACTTAGTTGTGAATATCACAAATGTATTTAATTTGATTTTTTATTTGTGTGTGTGTGTGTGTGTGTGTGTGTGTGTGTGTGTGTGTGTGTGTGGTACTGGGGATTGAACCTAGGCATACTCTAACACTGAGCTACATTCCTAACCCATTTTTGTTTTTTATTGAGACAGGACCTCATTAAATTATCCAGGCTGGCCTCAAACTTGCAATCCTCCTGCCTCAGCCTCCCAAATTGCTGGGATTATAGGCATGCACCACTGCACACAACTCACAAACACATTTTAAATGATTTCATCTTCCACTAAAATGGCTAATGTCATTCTACCACACATCTCCATGTCCATGATTTTATATAATGTTCATAACAATCCTGGAAGCAAGAAATCAGTGTCCTCATTTCACAGAAGAAAAATTTGAGTGTCAGAAAAAAAAATCTCAATCTTTTGTCCAAAACTACTGGAAAAAGAGGTCAGTATGACAGAGGTCAGTCCTCCTGCCAAGTCTGCTGACTTCCAGATGAGAGACCTTTACCCAGTTAAGAGAGACAAACCTCTGTCACACAATGAGCTGAGAATTCTCATGATGATGAGTTGCTATGAAATCTAGCCATCCATGTGCTCCCAAATTGCAAGGGGCAAAATATTCCAGGCAATCTCCCAACTGTCCTGGTAGGTTGTCCCCCAGGGCCACAGGAACCCAGTACTGCAGGCAAAAGCCCACAGGCGGCTCACCTACCACTCTCCATGTTATGCTCCCATGGAAAAGAAACCTCATCTCCCCAGCCCAGCTTTTGGGCTCCCGGGAGCTTCGGCCTGGCAGTGGCTGATGGGATTATCTTTATTGTTCTTGCTGCCATTACTAAACCTCTGGGTAAGTGAACCAGATGGCCCCATTTGACCAACCATTGTAGTTGTGTCCAGCAATGCCCAGCTGTTTCAGGCTACATTCACAGAGCATCTCATTTATCTTGGATTTCTTGGGGCCATAACCAAGCTGCCAGAGGAGAAAAAGGATGCTCCGTTCTGACATCAGAAGGAAAGTATGAATCAGGAATCTAGGAAATGCTGATAAGCATTGTTTTCTTCCCCACATGTAGCAACTCTCCCGGCTACATACACACACACACACACACACACACACACACACACACACACACACACACACACCACCCGCCAGGGATGTTGCTTTCCTTTGCTTTTCTTCCTTGAAGAATTAAATCCCGGCATCTCTCCTTTCAGGAAAGATTTTCTAATCATTTCTGAAAATTTTCTGCATTCTAAGGTCAATCCCATGAAGGGATTTTTGCTCTGTGTCTTTGGAGCTCCAGGGTGACACAGCTGGAGGGATCGCTCAGCTCCATTCCACAGTCACCAAGAAGTTTTAAATCCAGGGGATTCTTAGGGACCTCCAGCCCATGTCCTCTTCTCCATCCCCAAATGTAATCTCCTGTTTATTTCCCAGAATTGGCAGAAGCTGCAGCTCTGTCTGGAGTGTGATGGATGCAGGGGAGGTGGCACAGATTTAGTGTGCAGTGTGGGCTGGGGGCCGGGGATGTGCTCACACTGCCTGAGAAATGGGGCCCCATCTTTGTTCTGACTATTGGTATTTGCTGTGTGTGTTCCATGCCCATCACCAGGCTGTTTATCTCACAAAGGCTTCAAGAAACATTTGTCACCTGAGCCAAATTCGGAGGTGGGTCCCAAGAAGACTTATATGAGCAACTTGTTTTTGCATCCCTGGAATTAAAGTCATGGACTGGGACTTAGATATCAACTTGGAATAGACCCCGCAGAGGCCCTTCCTCAGGAATATGGGTGTAGTTGCATATGAGGATTGAGACTTTCTAACAGAATATGTCTACCCATTTTTAAAATAGAGTTTCAAGTATTTGAAAACTCTTGTCTTATCCACTGTGCCAAATAGTCCCAGTTCACCCTGCTGAGCTTCATAAGTAAGTTTCCAAAATCCTCAGAACCCTCCTAAGCCCCACTCTGGATGTGCTCTGAGGACTAAGGGCCAGAATGGAATGCAAAACTCCATGTTTGATTTTATGAATTTTGAAGCATTAGGGTTATCAAATAATTATCCAATAAATATGAAGGTATAATTGGCCAGAATTCTTTTTAATACAGAACTCAAAAGCAAATTAAATGATTGATCATGTGGGATGAGTAAATTGTTTATGTAAATTGTACTACAGAATATTATATAGTTGTTAAAACTCAGATTAAAAAAATATTTAAGGAAGGGGAAGAGGTCATGATATAAGGTTAAGAAAGCAGTCTACTACACCTCAGGTAGAGCATTAATTTCCAGGATATACAAAGAACTCAAAAACCCCAACCCCCCCCCCCAAAAAAAAACACCCAAATTACACTTGGTGGGACTGCAAATTGGTGCGGCCAATTTGGAAAGCAGTATGGAGATTCCTGGGAAAGCTGGGAATGGAACCACCATTTGACCCAGCTATTGCCCTTCTCGGACTATTCCCTGAGGATCTTAAAAGAGTGTACTATAGGGATACTGCCACATCAATGATCATAGCAGCACAATTCACAATAGCTAGACTGTGAAACCAACCTAGATGCCCTTCAATAGATGAATGGATAAAAAAAATGTGACATTTATACACAATGGAGTATTGCGCAGCACTAAAAAATGACAAAATTATGGAATTTACAGGGAAATGGTTGGCATTAGAGCAGATTATGCTAAGTGAAGCTAGCCACTCCTTAAAAAAAAAAACAAATGCCAAATGTCTTCTTTGATATAAGGAGAGCAACTAAGAACAGAACAGGGAGGAAGAGCATGAGGAAAAGATTAACATTAAACAGAGACGAGTGGGGGAGGGAAAGGGAGAGAGAAGGGAAATCGTATGGAAATGAAAGGAGACCCTCAATGTTACACAAAATTACATATAAGAGATTGTGAGGGGAAAGTGGGGGGGGATAAATAAATAAATAAATAAAAGCTAAAAAAAAATTCACCCAAATAACCCAATCAATAAGTGGGCAAAGGAACTGAACAGACACTTTACAGAAGAAGAAAAATGAATGGTCAACAAATACATGAAAAAATATTCAACATTTCTGTAATTAGAGAAATGCAAAATAAACTATACTGATATTCTGTCTCACACCAGTGAGAATGGCAATTAGCAAGAATACAAGTAACAATAAATGTTGGTGTAGATGTGAGGAAAAGGTACGTTCCTACATTGCTGGTGAGACTGCAAATTAGTGCAACCACTCTAGAAAGCAGTATGGAGATTCCTCAAAAAACTTGGAATGGAATCACCATTTGACCCAGTTATCCCACTCCTTTCTATATACCCAAAGAACTTAAAATCAGCATACTATAGTGACACAGCCATATCAGTGTTTATAGCAGCACCATTTACAGTAGCTAAGCTATGAAACCAACATTCCACAGATGCCCTTTAACAGATGAATAGATAAAGAAAATATGGTATATATACACAATAGAATATTATTCAGCCATAAAGAAGAATGAAAGTACGGTATTTGCTGGTAAATGGATGAAACTGGAGACAATCATGCTAAATGAAATAAGACAATCCCCCAAAACCAAAGGCCCAAATGTTCTCTCCTATATGTGGATGCTAACACATAATAAGGGGGAGGGAAGAATAGAAGTTCATTAAATTAGACAATGGAGAATAAAGGGAAGGGAGGAGAGATGGGAATAGGAAAGACGGTAGAATGAATCGGACATAACTATGTATGAATACATGACCAGTAAAATTCCACATTATGTACAACCACAAGAATGGGTCCTAATTAGAATAAGTTATACTCCATGTATCAAAATACACTCTACTGTGGTGTATATCTAAAAAGAACAAATGAAAAAAAAAAGAAAGAAGGCCACATGGAAATGAATGAGCTATAACTACCTACACCAATCTCAAAAGCATGATGCTGAGCAAGAGAAACAACATGGAATGACTTATTCCTGTGAAGTTCAAAAACAGCCCAAACTCACATAGCGTTAGAAGGCACATTAGTGCTTTCTCTCTGTGGAGACAGATGATTAGCAAAGGGTCACACGGCTCCTGGAATTTGGTAACATTTTGTTTATTGATCTGGTACAGATTAACAGAAAGTGTTCACTTGGTGTAAATGCATGCCTTGGGGTTTTACTTGCATAGTTTATTATTCATTGACATAATATTTGCACATATTTATGGCATATAATATTGTAAACTGATACATGTATATGCTGTGTAATAATTGAATTGGGCTAATTAACATTTCCATCTCCTAAAATATTATCATTTCTATGGATTGGGAACCTTTAAACTGTTCTCTCTTTTTTTAAGTATAATAAATTGTTGTAGACTGTAGTTGCCCTATCGCTCCATATAACACCAGAGCTACTACCTCCAACTGAGTTTTGGTACCCATTGTCCACCCTCTTGCTGTCCACCCTCTTCTTTCCCTTCCTAGTCTCTAATGACCTCTATGCTTCCATAGTCAACTATTTTAGCTCCATAAATGAATTAGACCAGGCAGTACTTTCTATCTGTGCCTGGCTCATCTCACACAATATAGGTTCTCCACTTTCATCCATGTGTCACAAATAGAGGGATTCCTTTCTTCTCTGTGGTTAAATAATATTCCATTGTATATATATATGCCACATTTTAAAAAATCCCCTTAACCATCCATAGGCATACTGGTTGGTTCCATATCTTGGCTATTGTGAACAGTTTTGTACTAAGCACAGACAGACAGGTATTGCTTCGATATAGTGATCTTATTCCTTGGATATATACATAATAGTGGGATTTCTGAATCATATGGTAACTTTATTTTTAGTTTTTTTGTGCAACCTACGTACTGTTTGCCATGATAGATGTACATTCTCATAAGTAGTGTACAAGAGTCCCTCTTTCATCCTTCCTGGTATTGGTTATTTTTTTTTTCCCTTTTGCTTTCTCATTGTGCTTTGACTTGCATTTCCCTAATTATTAGTAATTTTGAACGCTTTCCCATATACTTCTTGGCCATTTGTATATCTTTTTTTTTAAAGAAATGTCTATTTAGGTCATTTATCCTTTTTATTATGGGATTATTATTAATTTGCTTTTTAGTTGTTTGAGTTCTTTATATACTCTGGATATTAACCATTTGTGAGAAAAACAGTTTGCAAAAATTTTGTAGATTCCTTTTTTTTTTTTTTTTTGGTACCAGGGATTGAACTCAGGAGCTCTCAACCACTGAGCCACATCCCAACCCTATTTTGTATTTTATTTAGAGACAGGGTCTCACTGAGTTGCTTAGCATCTTGCTTTTGCTGAGGCTGGCTTGGAACTCGCAATCTTCCTGCCTCAGCCTCCCAAGTTACTGGGATTACAGGTGCACCTGACAGTAGATTCTATCTTGATGGTTGGTTTTTTTCCTTTTCTGTGTAAAAGTTTCTTAGTATAATAGAATCCCACTTTCTAGTTTTGCTTTTGGGGTCTTCTAAAAGAAGGAGGAGGTGGAAAGAGAAGAAGGAAGAGGAGGAGGAAGAAAAGGAGAAAATTTTTGCCTACTTCATTGTCTTGAAGTGTTTCCTGTAAGTTTTCTCCTAGTGTTTCACAGTTTTGGTCTTACATTTAGGTGCTTGATCCACTTTTGAATTATTTTGTATCATGTGAATGAAAGGGGTCTAGTTTCAATCTACATGTGTACATCCAGTTTCTCACCACCATTTATTAAAGAGACTGTAATTTCACCAAAGTACACTCTTTATGCCTTTGTTGACAGCTATTGGCTGTGAATACATGGATTAACTTCTGGAGTTTCTTTCTGCTTCATAGGTGTAATGGTCTGCTCTTATGCCTGCACCAGGCTGTTTACTGTAGCTGTATAGTATGGTTTGAATTCAGGTATTGTGATGCTTCTGATTTTTTCATTTTTGTTTTGTTTTGTTTTGCTCAGAATTGCTTTGATTATTCTGTATCTTTTGTAATTTCATAAGAATTTTGTGATTTTTTTCTAGGTTTGTGAAGAATTGCCTGATATTTTGACAGAAATTGTAGTGAATCTGCAGACTAGTCTGGGTGGTATGAAAATTTTAACCATATCATTTCTTCTAATCCATGAGTAAAGGAAGTCTTTCCATTTTTTCTCTGATCTCTATGATTTCTTTCATGGGTCTTTTATAAAGTTTCATTATACTGTTATTTCACTTCTTAAATTTATTTCTAAATTTATTGAGTCTTATTAAAATGCTACTGGTTTTGTATGTTGATTTTGCATCTTACAACTTTTCTAAATTAGTTTGTCAGCTCTAACAACTTTTGGTGTAGTCTCAGGTGTTTATTTGTAAAATATCGTGTCATTTGCAAATAGAGGTAACTTGACTCATTCCGTTCCAATTTGAATGTCCTTGATTCATTCTCATGCCTGATTACTCTAAGTTTTCCAGTACTGTGTGGAATAGGAATGGACATTCTTGTTTCATTGCAGATCTTAGAGAAAATGTTTTCAGATGTTCTTCATTTAGCATGATGTTGGTGGTGGGTTTGTCCTATATTGTCTTTATTGTGTTAAGCCCTATCCCTATACTTAATTTATTAAGGGTTTTTAGCATGAAAGGATTTTGAATTTTATTGAATGGTTTCTCTGTATTTATTGAGATGATCAGATGGGTTTTGTTTCTTAATCTGTTGATTAAAAAACAAAAATATATAACATTTATTGACTTATATTTGTTGAACCATTCTGACATCCCAAAGATAAATGCCATTTAACATGTGTTGGATTTTGTTGCTTTTTTGTTGTTGTTGTTGTTGAAAGAAAAATTTTGTAGCTATATTCATCAGGGACATTGCTCTGTAGATTTCTTTTTTTTTGTTATGTCTTTGTCTGGTTTTTGTACCAAGATAATGCTGGCCTCATAAAATGAGTCTGGCAGAGTTTCTACCTTTCTGTGTTTCTTGGAATTTCTTAAGATGTATTAAGACTAGTTCTTTAAGTGCATCGTGGAATTCATAGCAAAGCCATTAGGTCCTGGGCTTCTCTTTGTTGGGAGAAGTTTTGTTGCTGATTCATTCTCATAGCTTGTTATTGACTTCCAGGAGTTCTTTGTCTTCATGGTTCAATTTTGGTGGGTTATATGTATCCAGGAATCTATCCATTTCTTCTAGGCTTTCTAATCTGTTGGGTGTATAGTGATTCATAATAGTCCCAATGATCTTCTATCTGTGGTATCCATTGCATGTCTCCTTTTTTATTTCTGATTTTACTTATTTGAGCCTCCTCTCCATTTTTTTGCTGATTATTCTGGCCAAAGTTTTGCTGATTTTGTTTATCTTTTCAAAAAGTCATTTCTTCATTTCATTGCTTTCTCTCTTCTGTTTAGTCTCTATTTCATTTACTTGTGATATGACCTTTACCATTCATTGCCTTCTGCTCTGTGTGGGTTTATTCTTACCGTCCTTTGGCTCTCAGATGTAGGAATCCTTTAAGCATTTCTCAAAGGGCTGGTCCAGTGATGATTAATTTCCCTAGTTTTTGCTTTTTCTGAAAAATATTTTTAAATTTTCCTTTCATTTATGAGGGATGGCTTTGCTGGGTAAATATTTTTGTTTGGCACATTTTTTTCTTTCAGAATTTTGAATGTGTCATTCCATTCTCACTTAGCTTATAAGTTTTCTGCTGAGAAATCTACTCCTGGTCGTATAGAAGTTTCCTTAAGTGTGACTTAGCTCTTTTCCCATGCTGTTTTTAGAATTGTGTCTTTGTCTTGGACATTTGAAAGTTCAACAGTAAAAAAGGCTTTTTTTTCCTGTCAAATCTGTCTGGGGTCCTTTGGGTCTCCTGGACCTGGATGTTCACATCTTTCCCAAGACTAAGATTAGGGACATTTTCATTTATCATTTCATAGACTAGGAGTTCTGTTCTTCATCAGGCATTTTGTCTCTATCATTTCCTCTGGGGTCTATTGCTCTCAGGAGTTATTATATTCCTTTGGAGGCAACATGTTAACTTACTTTTTCATTCTGTATGCCTATGTTTATGTTTCTAGTGGATCTGTTGTCTCTATCAATTTTTATAAAGTGACTTTCACAAACACTTTATTCTCAATATGTATCTTAGGGTGTCGGTTTGCTAAGCTACATTGGCTTTGGTTCTAGTTGGATGCTGTAGCATAGTCTCCCTGTAGCTTCTTCAGTTATAACTGATGGAAGCTTGCAGGAGAGGAAGGCAGCAGAGGGCGTAGAGCTTGAATCTCTATGGTGGCATGCAGGCCAAGGTGGTGATGGAGGGAGGGTGTTGAAATATGAGCCCTAAGTCCCCACCATGGTGCATGAACCTAAAGCAGTAGCACAGAGCAGGCTCCAGGTCTTAGCGGGCAGGAACTCTGGCTTCTAGGTCTTGGGGGCAGGAACCCCTACTGTGCTAGTCCCTGCATGGGCTTGGGTGCTGGGCTCTTGGGCACACTACTGGGTAGAGTTAGGTTTATGAGGCTGCAAGCCTTATGCTTATGTGGTGGAATGTCTGTGGGGCCCCAGAGATGGGGATATTCAGAGGTTTCAAAGGTAACATGAATTCTAACAGTAGGTCCTTTCTTGACAGGGTGACATGCTGTAGCACCATGTGCTCTGGGGGTTAGGAAAGGAGGCCATGTGAGTTTCCTCTCTGAGGCAAGGCTATTGGGCATGCTCAGGGGACCTTCCCCAACTGGGTTCTAAGCCAGTGACAACTGTGGGACTGTCCTGTAACCAGGATGAACAGAATCCACGTTGATGGGTTCCCCAGGGACTCTCCCATTTACCTTTCCCCTCATCTGTGGAGCTTAGATTTCAGTTGCTAATATGCTTCCCCCCACCCCACCCCCAGACCCCCACCCCCTTTCTCATTCTGCTGCCATCTCTGCTTCCCATATGTCCCTTCATGGGTTCTAGCACTTCCTTTGGCTAATCACCTTGAAATGCAGATGTTTGTTTGTTGTTTGTGTTTTTGTTTGTGGAGAAGGAGGCAAGTGTGGTCACCTACATACATCCTTCTTGGAGACTTTCAGCACTTTTGTGTATGTATTTTATACTTTCAGAACTTTTACACTAAAGAAAAGAGGAAAACATCAGTATGTAAAACTCTCATTGTCAGGGTACAGGTTAGCAATTCTGAAAGTACTTTAAATATACATTAGGATTGAACACATAAGTAAATAAGTTATAGATAATGGGAACCAAACTCCTCACAGTTAGAGGATGAAATTACAAATAAGTAAAAAAGAAGACCAGAATGAATCCTCTAACATAGGATTAGAGATAAGGTAACTCATGAACTCTGGATCATTTTAAGAATTAATATTTATATAAATAGATAGAGATGCAAATACACACACACACACACACACACACACACACACGTTTACATATGAACACATACATTTCCTAGCTCCATCTGATGAAAGGCCTAGCAGTGGTGACATCCCAGTAGTAATGAGCATCCTCAATTCCCAAATCTTGGTTTTAAAATATAGTTCTCCAAAGAAAGAAACCATAGCTATTAGGGAAAAAATGGCTGATTGTAGGTATGAAGAATGGAAATGCAAAATGAATTTGAAGCACATTGTAGAGCTAGCAGGTAAGAAAGTGCCGAAGTCTGGCTTGGCACAAATCAGGAGCCACTTGTCAAAAAGAAACTAACTTTATTTTTAGAACTACAAACGCCAAACAAAACAGCTCCAGGGAAAAACCCTCAGAGCCCAACTGCCACCACCGGCTTCCACAAGCCTCTCTCCCCCACACCAGCCTTTTCCTCCCACAATCCTCCTCCTCTTGAGGCCGATTGGCTGGGTTGCGTGGGCAGAGCCAAAGAAGTCACCCAATGAGCAGCTCCGTGGAGGAGCCAATCAGCTAGATGTTGCTGGGGCAGCTGTGAGCCAATCATCAGCTGGCAGTCTGAAGGGCAGGGAAACAGCCCAATGAACATCACCGCAGAGGAGCCAATCAGCTAGATGTTGCTGGGGCAGTCTGAAGCTTGCTGGCAGCTGGAAGTTTGCTGGGGCCCCTTTGGCTGTGGCTCTCAACATCTCCCCCTCTCTGTTTAAACAACAAGCATGTGGCTTATGGACCGTGCCTGCCTTAGGTTGTCCAATACATATGGTCCTTACCCGTCTTCGGATGAGCTGACCTCAGGGCGTCAGCCTCCTGTCTTAGGTTGGTACCATTGTAATTGGATCTTACCCGTCATTGACTACCGGTCCAGTACAGCCACACCTGTGGAGAGGTCTCAGCGGGGGGGGGGGGGGTGAGGTTCTTTGCCTCACCTCTGTTGACCCCCAAATTTTAGCTGAATGATCATGACAAGCAGAAGGGAGGAAGATATACCAAGTCAATTGACGGTTCTGTAAGCAGTTCAGTGTAAGTTCTGTAAGCAGTTCAGTGATGGCTATTGCAGAAACTGTAGATTAGTTTTATCTTTGTCTTCACCGGCACAGGGATGAAGATAGGAATTCTGGCAATAATGACTAAAGAAAAAATTAGGTAACATTCCAGAAGACACTAAAAGAAAACAATTTTCTTAACAATTTATATTATCTTCATCGGCACTGGGATGAAGATAGAAATTCTGGCAATAATGGCTAAAGAAAAAATTAGGTAACATTCCAGAAGGCACTAAAAGAAAACAATTTTCTTAAAAGAAAACAATTTTCTTAACAATTTATATTATCTTCATCGGCACTGGGATGAAGATAGAAATTCTGGCAATAATGGCTAAAGAAAAAATTAGGTAACATTCCAGAAGACACTAAAAGAAAACAATTTTCTTAACAATTTACATTATAGTGAAGAGAATTATTAAATATAATGAAAACTAAAGGTGAGAGTAAACAAACAGATCTGTTAACCTCCTTTTTTGTTTACATATTAAAACAATTCTTAACAGTTATTTACCCAATTTAAATTAAACCATTTAAATCACGTGAATAAAAAAAAAATATTTGGATCCATCTTTTCATGAGCGCTCATCATATATGATATATAGAAATATGTACATTGGACATACGTACATTCAAACATATAACACAAAACACAAGTGTGCACACATAATATAATACATACAACACATAACACAATAGTAAAGGCCTTATAACTTTTTACAGGTAAAATCTCTATTGCAATGTTTAAAAACTCTATAGTCAAAAAAAAAAAAAAAATAGAACTGATCAGCAAAACATTAACCTAGGTCTGTATGAGCTCAAAAAAATAAAATAGAACTTCATGATATGGGAAAGGGCAATAATAAAATAGATATTGAAAAAAGCATCCTGGTTCTGTCGCAGATGTAAGGATAGCCAAATTGGAGTTTTGGATATCAGCTATTATGGATTTGAGCTAAATCATCTTCTTTTTGGTCTGTAGAAATCGCTTTAGTTAATCTCTCTGGAATCCAAATCGGCTGCTGTTCTCCCTGTGGAAACACACAAACAGGCCCCCGACTCCAGACAATCACTGGGTCAGAACCTTGGTTAATCTCTCTGAAATCCAAATCGGCTGCTGTTCTGGGTCAGAACCTTGGTTAATCTCTCTGGAATCCAAATCGGCTGCTGTTCTTCCTGTGGAAACACACAAACAGACCCCCGATTCCAGACAATTACTGGGTCAGGACCTTTCCATTGTCCTGTTAGAATATCTTTCCAAAGTACCTTGGGCTTATGTACATTTTTTGGACACATATGCCTTTCTGCAGCACTAAGTCCTGATGAATCCAAATTTAAAAAGTTTAGAGTAAAAAGCGTTATTTTAAGTTTATCTTTGGGGAATATATACCCCTTCCCAATTCCATCTTTTTGCTTTAATAAGTACATTTTAATAGTTTGATGAGCTCTTTCAACTATGCCTTGACCCTGTGGATTGTATGGGATTCCTGTTATATGAGTAATGCCAAATGATGAGCAAAATTGTTTAAAAGAAGTAGACGTATAACCAGGGGCATTATCTGTTTTTAACTGTTTTGGAATGCCCACAGTGGCAAAATTTTGTAAGCAATGAGCTATAACATCTTTAGTTTTTTCGCCGGCATGAAGGGAGCCCATCAAAAATCCAGAAGAAGTATCAATTGTAACATGCAAATATTTTAATTTTCCAAATTCTGGCAAGTGTGTGACGTCCATCTGCCAAATATGGTTAGGCATCAATCCTCTAGGATTGACTCCAAGATTAACTTGTGGTAAAAAGGTCACACAATTTTGACATTGTTTTATTATTTGTCTAGCTTGTTCCTTAGTTATTTTAAAACGCTTTTGTAAAGTATTAGCATTGACATGGAATCTTTCATGAAAATTTATAGCTTCTTCTAGTACAGAGAAAATATGTATGTCACGTGTAGTTTTATCTGCTAAATCATTGCCTAAACTAAGGGCTCCAGGCAATCCTGTATGTGCCCTGATATGTCCTATAAAGAATGGATCTTTTCTGTCCCAGATTAAACTTTGTATAGTGGAAAACAAAGAGAAAACAGTAGAAGAAGGGGAAATTCTACCAGCATCTTCAAGGGATACTATAGCATTAACTATATACTGGCTATCAGAAAATAAATTAAATACAGAATCTTTAAACATCACAAAAGTTTGTAATACTGCATTAAGCTCTACCTTTTGAGCTGATTGTTTGGGTACTAAAAATGTAAAAGTTTGATCAGGTGTAACTATTGCTGCTGTACCATTATTTGACCCATCAGTGAATATATTTGGAGCATTCATGATAGGTGTTTTTCTTGTCATTTTTGGAAAAATTACAGGATGCAATGACCAAAAAGACAATAAAGGATTAGATGGTAAGTGGTTATCAAATGAAACATTAGATTTGCACATTATTATTGCCCAAGTATTTAACTCATTAGCTAATTCATCAATTTGATTCATAGTATATGGAGTAATAATTTTATGGGGAGAAATTCCAAACACTGCCTTTGCTGTTTTTATTCCTTTGAGTATTAATTGTCCTACAGCCTCAGGATATCTAGTAAGAATAGTGTTAGGAGAATAAGATAAATGTATCCATAATAATGGACCTTCTTGCCAAAATACTCCTGTAGGAATATTTTTTGTTGGTAATACAATAAATAATAAAGGCAAACTTATATCAATTCTATCCAAATGCATATTTTCCATATATGTTTCAATGATTTTTAATGCCTTTCTTGCTTCAGGCGTTAACATTCGGGGTGAATTTGGATCTGATGGACCTTTTAGGATATCAAATAAAGGTCCCAATTCTCCTGTTGGAATACCTAGATAAGGCCTTATCCAATTTATGTCTCCTAATAACTTTTGAAAGTCATTAAGTGATTTGAGTTGATCTACTCGTATTTGAATTTTTGGTGGACGGACCATGGTTGAGGATAATAGAACTCCTAAATAATTAATTGGAAAATTTAATTGCACTTTATCTATTGCTATCTCTAGATTATAATTTTTTAATAAGTTTGTAAGTGTGGCATAACATTCTAGCAATGTGTTTTTAGCTTTGTGTGCCAATAACACATCATCCATATAGTGAAATATTTGTAGTTCAGGATTTTGATTTCTAAGTGGCTGGATTACTTTGTTAACATAAATTTGACACATAGTTGGGCTGTTAGCCATCCCTTGAGGGAGTACTTTCCATTCATATCTCTGATCAGGACCTTCATGATTTAGTGCAGGGATAGTAAATGCAAAACGTGGACTATCCTCAGGATGAATTGGAATTGAAAAAAAACAATCTTTAATATCTATAACTAAAACATACCAAGTTTTTGGCAAAGCAGACAATTGAGGAATCCCCGATTGAGCAGGTCCCATAATGACCATTTCATTGTTAATGGCTCTTAAATCTTGCAGTAATCTCCATTTACCAGATTTCTTTTTGATGACAAAAATGGGAGTATTATGGGGAGATACAGAAGGTTGTATATGTCCTTCCGCTAATTGTTGTTTGACCAGATCATGGGCTACTTGTGTCTTTTCTTTAGTCAAGGGCCACTGAGGAACCCATACTGGTCTTTCTGATTTCCATGTAATTTTTATTGTCTCAGTGGCCCTTTGTGAAAATCCAACCCATGTCTGTCTGTTCCTTGATCTATTTGTATTGGTGCTGCTATACATTGTTCTTGTCTTTCTAATCTTTTTCCTTTCCTAAAACCTTGTCTAGCCATAATAGTGGGTGCATTTTGATTGATATTATTTGTTAATGTCAAACCTAATTGATCTAAGACATCTCGTCCCCATAAATTTACGGGAAGATGATCCAATACATATGGCTGTATAGTTCCTTCACATCCTTCAGGATCCTTCCAATCTAATAGCATTGCACTTCTATCGGGATTAGTCGCCACTCCTAGGCCTCGAAGCGATTGAGTGGCTTGTTGTAATGGCCAATGTTTTGGCCATTCTTGACGAGAGATGATGCTAAGATCTGCACCTGTATCCAGTAGCCCATTAAATTCATGTCCTTGAATATTTAGTTTTAGCATGGGGCGAGAATCTAAATTTAAAGAAAGCATAGCCCAATCTACACCTGTGGAGCCTAATCCCTTGGAACCTCTTTCTACAACATGACTGGAAAATTTATCATGTAGGCTTGGTATTATTAGTAACTGTGCTATTCTATCTCCTGGTGAAATTACTGATATACCCTTTGGAGAACTGGCTATAATTTTTATTTCACCTTCATAATTGGAATCAATTACCCCAGGACTTATCAAAAGTCCTTTTAGAGTAGAAGAGCTGCGTCCCAATAATAAGCCTACTGTTCCTTTGGGAAGAGGTCCTTTTACCCCTGTGGGAATGATTTGAACTCCCATCTCTGGAGTTAGTACTGATTTGGTGGAGGCGCAGATGTCCAACCCTGCGCTCCCTCTGGTTTGTCTGATGAGGGATCTGATGTGCTGGGCACTACCCTGATGGGGTTGCTGGGGTTGCTGGGTTCCTCCAGTGCTCCGTATATTTGTGGTTTGGGGCCCCGGAGCATTGGGGCCCCCTGTCCATTTTTTGGCAACGGAGCCCGATGCCTTTGTCCACGATATTGTGGATAAACACCTTGTCCTTGTTCGTTTTTTGATAATGGAGTACCCTCTATGGTGGTTTGAGGACGGTATTCATTAGCCCAATATAATGGAGTACCCTCTATGGTGGTTTGAGAACGGCATTCATTAGCCCAATGTCTCCCTCTACGGCATCGTGGGCAAATACCCGGTATTCTACTTGTTTGATACCTAGTTTTGTTAAACCCTCCTCCTATGGGGCAATTCCTTTTAAAATGTCCTGTTTGTTGACAATTGTAGCATGTTCTTGGCCTGGCATCTAAAGCCTGTTTTACTGCAGCTGCCACAATTTGCCCTTGTTCATTAATGTCTCTGGCATCTAAAACCTGTTTTACTGCAGCTGCCACAATTTGCCCTTGTTCATTAATGTCTCTGGCATCTAAAGCCTGTTTTACTGCAGCTGCCACAATTTGCCCTTGTTCATTAATGTCTCTGGCATCTAAAGCTTGTTTTACTGCAGCTGCCACAATTTGCCCTTGTTCATTAATGTCTCTACATAATTTAATATATGTGTTTAAATCTTCATGTTTCCATGGTCTAATGATATCTCTACACCAACGATTCGCTTGGTCATAAGCCAGTTGTTTTATAAATGGCATTGCTTGTTCTGTATTCCCAAAAACTCTGGTAGCTGTTTGAATAAGCCTATCTACAAATTCAGCGTAAGGTTCATTAGCTCCTTGTATTATCTTAGATAATTGACCTTGTAAACCTCCAGGTTCTTGTAAAGACTTCCATGCCCTAACTGCATCTACAGCAATTTGTAAATATACACCAGGATCATATGCAAGTTGTTGCTGCCGATCCTCATAAGGTCCCTTTCCTAACAACATATCTAGATTTCTCTGAGGATAACCAGCTGCTGCATTTCGACTAGCCGTCTCCTTGCAAAATTCCTCATTGGCAACCTTCCATAACAGGTATTGTCCTCCATTTAGCACAGCTTTACACAAACTAGCCCAATCTGCTGGCGTCATGCTTAAGTTGGTAATGGATTCGACCAAGCTTACAGTGAAGGGTGCTTGAGGACCATAGGTTGCTACAGCCTCTTTTAGCTCCTTCACTGATTTGAAATTTAAACCCTGGTAAGTTCGCTGCCCTCCTACCTCAAATACAGGGCATACTTGAGATCCTGTCTCAGGATCCAAACTATCAACTGCGGGGGTTGGGAGTCTCTTAGCATATGGAGGTGGTGCTGTTGATTGGACACTTATGCCCTCTGGTGATAGAGTGCTGTTAGTAGCAGTCTCCTGTAGAGGTGGCGCTGTTGGTTGAACACTTACGCCCTCTGGTGATAGAATGCTGTTAGTAGCAGTCTCCTGTAGAGGCGGTGCTGTTGGTTGGACACTTACGCTCTCTAACAAAAGGGTCTTATTAGCAGTCACCTGTTTTAACTTTTCCCCTGATAGATTTTTCTGCTCTAAACTTCCTTCCTCTGTCTCACTATCTCGAAAGACCTTCTCTTTTACTTGAATCTTTTCCTCTTTCTGACTAGCTCGAGCTTTTACTTGAATCTTTTCCTCTGTCTGACTAACTTGAGAGACTTCCTCTTCTACTTGAATCAATATGTCTTCTTCTTCCTCTACCTCTGTCTGAACTGAAGGCTTTGGACTAAGCAAACTAGATACCAACGTCCACAATGACAATGTGCCAACTGGCAGAGTCCCTGGGTTGTTCTTTTCTATTCTTTTTAAATCTTCACCATGATGGTTCCATTGTGATATATCTAACAACCCCTCCTTAAAAAGCCATGGGCTATATTCTTGTATTACATCAACGTATGCCCTGACTGCTCTTGGTTTTACTGGGAAGCTTCCTTCCTCTAACAATTTACTTAACACTCTTTCGGTTTGTTTTTTACTAATTGCTGATCCCGTATTTCTACTATAATACAACCCAACAAGATGACGCCAAACAAAACCGAGACAGAATCCAATAAAAAGGGAACCACACAAAATCATTATAACAGCCTTTCTATCCTCCTGACATATGCATCCGTCCTTTCTCCCTATCTGTTCCTCAAACGCAAATAGTTTTTCCCCAGATGTGAGTGGTTTTTCTTCCCTCTCACTCATCTCCAGGGACAGGCAAGTTAAAACAAAAATGAAGCAAAACAAAAGAGGAATCTTAGAATGGCTCCCCATCCTCTCGCCCTGCCCTCAGGGGCGAGCAGTTTACTTACCCTCAGTTGCTCCCCGTGCGAGCCACCAAATGCCGAAGTCTGGCTTGGCACAAATCAGGAGCCACTTGTCAAAAAGAAACTAACTTTATTTTTAGAACTACAAACGCCAAACAAAACAGCTCCAGGGAAAAACCCTCAGAGCCCAACTGCCACCACCGGCTTCCACAAGCCTCTCTCCCCCACACCAGCCTTTTCCTCCCACAATCCTCCTCCTCTTGAGGCCGATTGGCTGGGTTGCGTGGGCAGAGCCAAAGAAGTCACCCAATGAGCAGCTCCGTGGAGGAGCCAATCAGCTAGATGTTGCTGGGGCAGCTGTGAGCCAATCATCAGCTGGCAGTCTGAAGGGCAGGGAAACAGCCCAATGAACATCACCGCAGAGGAGCCAATCAGCTAGATGTTGCTGGGGCAGTCTGAAGCTTGCTGGCAGCTGGAAGTTTGCTGGGGCCCCTTTGGCTGTGGCTCTCAACAAGAAAGCACTCACCAAAGAGAGAGAGAGAGAGAGAGAGAGAGAGAGAGAGAGAGAGAGAGAGAGAGAGCGCAAGAGAGAGAGAGAGTAGGGGGAAGATATAGGAGCATGTTAAAAAGGCACAGAAGTCATCAAAAAGAGATCCCAATGGTCAAAAGTAAGAAAATTTGCATGACAAAATAATTACATTGTTAAATTTAAATTTTAACTCTTAAAAATAATCATAACTGACTCCACAGTGATATAAATAAATGGCTAAATAAATAAATGAGGGAGCAAATAACAGGGTCTTTCTAGAAAATTTCCAAATAATATATGTGATACCCTCACCAGGAGATGGGGCTTAATTCCCTCCCTTGAGTGTAGCTGGACTGTGACTCACTAGTAAAGAACAGCAGGTAGGAGAAAATGGTAATTTCATACTGTGGAAACTTGACAGACACCAAGTGGTAATTCATGCTGCCGCCACACAAACTCTGACGTGCTGCTGTGAGAGGGCATTTCACCTCTGTGATCTTGCTGCCATTAACTCATAACCTCAGTTTAATTATGAGAAAATGGTAGACAGACTAAATTGAGGGGCACACTGCAAACTACTTGACCTGTGCTCCTTAAAATTGTCAGGGTTATGGGAAACAAGGAAAGGCTGAGAAACTAGGAGACTGAGGAGACATGAAAAGTGCAATGTGTATCTTATATTGGATCCTGGAACAGAAAAAGGACATTACTAGAAAAACTCATAAAATATGAATACAGTTTGTGGTCTAGTTAATAATAAGGGACCAATGTTTGTTTCTTAGTTTTGACAAATGTACCATAGTTATCTAAGAAAGTAGTGAACATTAGGGGGAGTTAAAAAAAAAAGTATTCCAGAACACTGTACCATTTTTGCAGCTTTCTCTAAATTAGCTAATATTATCCACAAACAAGATACTAATTAAATAAAAGTAACAATTTCTATGTAACACATGATCCTAGTTTTGTTTAAATATACTCACAAGCATGTGCATACATTCATTCACACATAGAGAGACACACACACACTCACAATATGGAAAAAAAATAGGTCAGTGCCACAGTCCGGCTGCAGCAAAATAACTGGGGGGTAATTGTGTAGACTGATACAGCAGGAGTAGGAGCTGTTTATTGTAGGACCACAGAGGTATATATACATTCCACACAGCTTATCTTAATTAACCTAAACTAGATACAGCAGTCAACCAATAAGGAATCTCCACACTTAATGGCTTGCTAGCGTTACTTCACAAACTACTCTCCCTGTTAAAATGCCAGGCACCATCCTGACTTGTTTACAGACTCTAACAGGTCAGAATGCAGCAGCACATTAAACATCGTGTGTGAGAGCACACACATTTCCTATAAAAGCAGGGTTGAAGCTCCTGGAGACAGTAGCAAGAGAAATGAACAGCACCCCATCATTGACTGTTTTCTAGGACATTACCAAAGATCAAGAAGGCTGGTTGTGGGGACTAAAACAGGGATCTCAGTCTTTAGGGGGTGGAGTTTTGAGTTCACCGTTAAGGAAGGCATCATCCTGGCAGGATGCAGCCAGGATACAGCAGTCCCATGACAAGGCAGGTCCCAGGCTCCTATCCTAACTGGCCAGCTCTCCATGAGTGGAGGTCCTCCCCTCCAGACGAGGGAGCTGTTTCAAGCTTTGCAGTTGCATTTGTATCACGCGGCAACCTACAGGTAAGATTTACCAGGGTGATGTTCACACATGGGGAAGCATCAGCCCAGAGTGACTTCCAGAGAATGACCTCCATGACCCTGTCAGCACAGAATCCCATAGGGCAGAATATTGGTGATGGGTGCATCCCTAAGCTAGAGGGCCACCCACAGCCAGTGGGAAGGCAGTGATGCTTCCAGATTGACACCCATCTCCTGGTATAAGGGCCATTCTCACTATTGTGGTTTGAATATGAGGTGTTTCCCAAAGGCTCAAGTGTGAGACAATGCAAGAACACCCAGAGATGAAGTGATTCGATTATGAGTTGGTCTAATCAGTTGATCCATGGACTGGCTGTATGGTAACTGTAGGTAGGTAGGGTGTGGCTGAAGGAAGTACCCTGTCTTTGGGATTTACATTTTGTCCCTGGTGAGCAGAGTGCTTTCCCTCTCTCCCTCCTCCCCCTTCCTGGCTCTCATGAACTGAGCAGCTGTCCTCCACCATGTCCATGAGGTTCTGCCTGACCTCCCGCCCAGAGCAATGGAGATGGCTGACCATGGACTGAACCTCTGAAACAGTGAGCTCAAAACAGACTTTTGCTCCTCTAGGTGGTTCTTGTCAGGTAAATTGGTCACAGCAATGCAAAGCTAACACACAGACTCCCAGACGCCCCAAGAGAAAACAGAGGTGTGGAAAGAATATCTGGGTTGACATCCCTACATGGACAGCTTCACCCTAGACTCCTGGGTCCCTGAGGAACTCCTAAGGGTAGGAGGTACAGATCTCTAGACCAGTGGTCCATCCAGTCTGCCATGAGCAAAGCACTGGGCAGGTACAATATAGGTCATTGATTCATTTGCTCTAGGGTCCCTTTGCTCCCTGGGTCCATGGGTAGTAAGGGGTGTAGAATAGTCCCCATCGTATGTGATATGGTGATTCTCACAGAGCCCTATCTTCTTAATGGCCCAAAAGGAATCTCTACCTTGTGCATTTATCTCAGGGTGTTGAGGAAGAAACAATGGTGGCCCAAACCACAAATGTCTACCTGAACTCTGTTCCCAAGTATCAAGGTCACAGCCTGCAAACATGCTCCTCTAAACAAAGGGCAAGTCTGTGGCCTTTCCAGTTCTCCTATCAGCCATTCTAAATGACCACAGGGAACTAAAAATACAGTCAGTGAAAAGGAGTCTCTTTTCAGAATCAGGCTGTGAAGTGAAATGTCAGTTTATTCACAGCCACAGACTTGGAATTCCCAATATAGCCACATAAGAAGTCTGACCCAAACACACACCCAGGCTTAGGGCCAAGAAAGAAGGATACTGGAGGAAAAGCAAGAGGTCAGCTTAGGTTTCCAAATACTGACACGAGGAGCAGGGCAAAGAGCTAAGTGGCAGCCATGGATGGACTGTGGGGAGTGTGCCATGGACGTTGTGCTGAGGGGAGGAGACTTCAGGTTAGCTCTGCCTACAGTGACTATGTTTGTGTCTTTGTATTTTTCCCGCAGTTCTGCTGAGATATAATCTATAAATAAAAATTACATATATTCAAGGTGTATGATGAGATGGTTTGATATAGGTGTACATTGTGTAGTGATCACCACAATCGAATTAATAAGCACACCCATCACCACACACAATTATCTCTTTCCATGTGCAGTGAGAACGTATAAGATTTATTCTCGGGCTGGGAGTGTGGAGCACTTTCCTAGCAGGCACAAAGCCTTGGGTTGGATTACCAGCACCACACACACACACACACACACACAAAAAAAAAAAAACCCTACTCTTTCAGCAAAATTTCAAGAATGTAGTACCCACAGTATTTTAACAATAGTCACCACACTATATATTAGATGAACAGAACCTATTCACTTTTTAACTGAAAATTTGTATCCTTTAACCAACATTCCTCACTCCCTCAATGTCCCAGTCCCTAATAACTCCCATTCTATTCTTCCCTTCTATAAATTTAACTTTCTTACATTCTACAATAAGTGAGTATTTTTCTTTCTGTGATTGGTTTATTTCTCTTAGTATAATGTCCCTGTCCCTGTCCTTGCTAATGATAAGATTTTCTTTTTGTGGCTGAATAATATTCCATTGTGAAGTCAAATGTCAGTTATTCACTGAAACAAGCTTAGAATTCCAAATATAGCAAGAGGAGACCAACCCCACCTCGAACACACATTCAGGGCCAAGAAACAAGCATGCTAGAGGAGAAGCAAGTCTTTGTCCTTTTTAAATTTCATTTTTCCCCATTTACCCAATAAACATGTAGGTTGATTCAATGTCCTGGCTATAGTGAGTAATACTACAATGAACAGAAGGGTTTTTTGGAGAGATTCTGGTTTATTTCTTTTAGATATATATTCAAAAGTGGGATTTGTGGATTGCATGGTAGTACCAATTTTCAATTTTTGAGGAATCTCCATACAATTTCCTCTAATGGCTATTCAAATGTGACCTTGTCTTTTAATTCATTCACCAAATTTTAACTATATCCTTCTGGATGCTCAGAACTCTACAGCTCTTACAGAGTAACCATAACAAATGTTGAATCCCCAGCTGACTTCCCAAACACCTTTCAAAACTTTCCTTCCTTGGTCTATCAATAACTACTTTATTTGTTACTTTGGTAACAAATAAAAGTAGAGCCTCTGAAGAATTCAGGAACCAACTCATTGCCTTTCTATGCAAACATATGAACCCCAGATCCTGGCTGTGGGATATTGTGTATTCTGAGCAGCACAGGATACACAGCATCTATGAGACCTAGTGTCTTTTCCTGTGAAATGAGTTTCACTCACATCCTTCATCCCAGACAAACCCATCTCAGTGCCCATCCCTGGGCTTTTCTTTCCTGATGAGCTCCAAAGATTCTTTATGCTTTAGCACTGTGTGTGATGAAAGAGGCCATGTCATTGGAGCTGGCTGAGGAAGGTCGGGGGAACTATACTATGCCTCCTTCCTAGCCTTCAGCGTAGAATCTCGGCATAGTCATTGAATCAGGTAAGTGGGTATGAGCAGGGAATGATGTTGCTGGTTTCATTAGCAGACATTCCTGGTCCAGCAGCATGTCTTCCTATCTCCAGAGGTCTCACATCTCAATGCATGATGTGTCTGGGGACTTGCAGAGAACTACTTTTTCTCTGTAAAGCTGTGCCACTAAAAACCTGTGCATCCTTGAGCAGGGATCCCTCTCAGATATGATAAGAGCTGGTGGATGAGGGTACCATCTGTGCCGTGGGCTTTTCACGTAAAGATCAAACTCAAAATCTTGATAGCATTAGGTCAGTTATTTTGAAAAAGATCTCTCTTTTGTGCATGCATTTATTCATTCATTAAACAATTTGAATTTGCACTGCATGCCAGACCACAAGTTTGAGATCCTGCATACAAAACAGAAAAGAAGGTACAGCCATTGAGTTACTAATCATGCAAACAACTAATCCTATGAGGTAGGAGGAGCAAAAATGCATGCATGCACAGTGCTCTCTGTGGGAATGATTGCTGTTACCCAGAAGGAAGGAACAAGCAGCAAAGGCCTCATGGAAGAGGTTGTATGAGTCAGGGTCCTCCTGGCAACACACAGAACACATGTATGACTGAAGACAGTGTGAAGAAGGGTAGCACAGAGGAGTGGGCAGTGCCAAAGGAGACAACTAGGTTCTGGGAGCAGCAAGATGCTTCCAAGTCTCTAGGCCTACAGAAGATGCAATGGATGGAGTGGGCATGGGATGCCCAGATCTGCAGGTGGCTATGGCTCTGGCTGTGGAAGAGGGCTACTTACCCAGAGAGAGGCATGCAACCACTCCACAGCTGTAGGAGAAAAAGGGAGCACCATAAACTTTCTCCTCTGGATTCTGCTATACAGGATTCATGGCCAAAGTCAATTGAAAACTAGCAAACATGAAGATGAGGTGATGATCTCCAGGGAAGAGAATGGCTCTGGAGGAGAAAATAGATTCACCAGCAAGTGGGGGAATGTTTGAATTGGATGGGCAGAAAGGAGAGAAAAGCATGAGCCAAGAGGAAATCGATGAGGTGGGCAGTGGGAGGGTGCTTCAAGGATGGGGGCCAGTGGTCCCCTACATCTGGAGCTCAGAGTAGGATGCAGGGGAGGAGAAGAGTTGGAGATGATCGACGTAACGAAGAGACAAGCTTTATTCTGGCCCACAGTTTTGAAGGTTCCAATTTATTGTGGATTGGCCCTGCTGCTCTGGACCTGTGGAGAGGCAGTATGCCATAGAGGGAGAGCATGATGGAGAACAAAGCTCATCTCATGGCCAAGAAATAAAGAGCGTGAGGAGGGGGATGCGTCCCACTATCCCTTCAAGGGCACACCTCCAGTGACCTAAAGACCTGCACAAGGCCTTACCTCCTGAAGGCTCGGTCATCTCCCAGTAGTGCCATTCTGGTCCCAAGCCTTGAATGCATTAACATTCGAGGGACAGTTATTCAAAGCACAGCACGTACCTCATAGTTGGGAGGATAATGCTGGTATTAACCACCTTCCTGGGCTCCATCCAGCTCAACTAGCACAAGTATTATGAAAAATAAAGAACAATGTCAGGCGTGGTAGCTCATGTCTATAATCCAAGTTATTCGGGAGGCCAGGGCGGGAAGATTCCGAGTCCAAGCTCAGACTCAGCAACCTCGTAAGACCTAGAAATACACAATAAAAAGGGTTTGAGATGTATTGTTCAGTAAGTTCCCTCCTCAGTACCACAAAGAAAAATAGAGCTAGATAAGGGAAACATGAAGGTGGACTCATTGTCATAGTTAGCGGGACCCTACTAATGGAGATTGTAGCACAGTTCTGTGCCACCGTGAACTTATACTTTTAGAAAAGGAAATTAATTCACACTTCTCATGAACAGAGGAAAATGGCCAGCCATTCACTGGGGTCCCGTGAGGTGAGCACCAACCACACAGAGTACCTCCTTCCCAATCTCCCTACTCACCCCTTCTCTGTGACTGAATTGCCTGAGTCCAGCTTGCTGAAGCACATTTATCAGTTTATGAGTCTGTACTCTATCTGTCTGGTTGCCTTCAAGTCCAAACTCTTTATATTAATCAGTACCTCTTCTGCATTCCTCAAGAGTGTTAGGCACAAGGGGAAAGGACTGTAATATAGCGTTGCCCAGCAGGTGGCAGCCAAGGCCCATTTTTGGGATCCAGGCTGCTCTTCAATCTGATAGAAATTTTTCCTTCTCCAATTCCAGTCCTAGAGTACTAGAGAAGACCACAGGCTTTTCCTCTAACATTTTATGGGGTACAAGTGTATGGTGACAAGTCAGGGACAAAGGGCCTAAAACTACATGCATTATGACAGATGACTTTGAAATAGGAAAAAAAATATATGACACTCCAGTGTTGATAGTTGCTAGCCAGCAGAAAATGGAGACCTCTGTTTCAAAAGGATGGCCTCTTAGTCTGGAAGCTAAAATTCTACCTGGAGACAGGAAATAGAGATGCCAGCCTTTCTAGAGATCCATCACTGCTTTCAATCTGGAGCACACATTTTTGAACACATAAAGCTAGGCTTCTTCTTTTGATTTTAGGGTTCCATCTTTAAGAACTGAAAACTTTTGTTACTCGGGCTACCTGGCTTAGAAGTTTTGGAAAAGATGAGAGGAAAAAAAATGTAACCAATAAAGAATTCAACATTATGTACTGCATTTCTTTCACCTAATAATCATGATTGAAATTGCTTGGGCACTTAGGATGTACAAAGCATTTGATAGGAACAAACTAATTCAACCAACTCAGCAACCCAGTGAAGAGGAGACAGCATGCTCATTCTACAGATGGGTTAACAAGACACAGAGTGGCTAATGTGCCCCAATCACACTGCAAAGAAGAGAGCTAGGACTTCTACCCAGATGCCAATGTCTGGCTTCACTTACTGTGCTACAGAGGGTCCAGGGTATGTGCTGTGTGTGGGTCTGTGGCGGAGACTGAAAAAGAGGTCTGTGAGTCACTGTCCCTGGCCTTAAGGGAATCAGAGAGGGGACAGACATAAGTGAAATATAATGTGCCAAACCTAATATGTAGTTCTATAACCGCTGAGGAGATGAACCTATCAACAGGTTATGAGGTTGTCCAGGAAGGCTCTGAAAACTTGAGAAGTGAAGAAGGGCACAGAGAAGAGACTGCCAAGAAATAGAGACATAAAGGTGAGAGAGTTCTTGCCACCTTAGTCGGGGGGAAAGGGAAAAGACCGCTTCTTTTGTTGAGAGGAATCAAAAAGAAACCAGAAAGACAGAGACCCACCTTGAAAATGTACAGGAAATACCAGTTTATCTGTTGAGGTTCCCAAAGAACCAAGAGCCCGGACTTGGAGGTACAGCTTCTTGTAGTACAGAAAGTGATCAGGACACAGCCAATGCACGACGGTGGCTGCTGGCACCGTGGGGCTTAGGGATGCTGCAGAAGCCTCTTCCCTAGGCTTCCTTTGGGTCAATAGCCACATCCTAAACTCCCAGAGCTGGTAATCTCAGCTCACATTTGATGTCACTATTTCCTCTAAACTATTCTTTAACTTAGAGAAATTAAGAACTCCAACATAGCACCTTAAAATAGGCAGAAAGGTCAATTATTGAATGTTGGGAACCAGGGAGCCAAAAGATAAACAGAAGAGCTAATCTCTTTTTCCTGTTCTTTAGGTAGAAAATTCCTACTGTCCAAATAGTCTTCCTGGACATGATGCTAATGGCCCTTGAGCAAACGCTGTGTCCCACAGGCTGACCCTTGAATGGGCTCTTGACCAGGTCCTTTACTCCCTTGCTCTCTCTCCTTCAGGGAAGCAGGCAGTCTGGTTTGTCCTCCCCCTCCCCTCCCCCTCGCCCAGGCTGTCACATCAGCGTGGCTTGCCCTTCGTGGCCTCCATGACTTTATCTTGGTTAAGAAGACAGATTTGGCAGTTCTCAAAATCAAAACATTTCTCTGTCCAGATCTTGCTGGTCAGGACACCATTATTTCTGACCCCTTGGACATGTTAAATGGTTTTTATTATTGTAGAAAAAATTGCGTGTTCTTAAAAAATAGCTATTTTACAGAAAGGCATGAAATGGGGAATGCTCCTTCCTCTGCCCTCCAGATATAAGCATGATTACCAGTTTCTGGGCATTTCTTGTTCTTGTTATGGTTACCATCATAGCATCAGACACAATATTTGTGTTTCTATTGTTGATCTATCCAACTTTAACATTGTGTCACCTACCCAAGGATAAATGTATTGGATTCTACAACCTCATAGATACCCTTTCCTAACTAGCACCTAATTTTTATTAGCTATATTATTTTCTCTAGTAATCTTTGCAACATTAAGTAACATGCTTAAAGTTATTTTAAACTTAAATTATACTTTAAAATATACTTGCAAATTTAAGATTCATATTTAATCTTAACTTTGGACAAGATCAGGTAACTTTTTCCATGAGACATGAGGAATGGGGTGTGTTGACCCTTTCCTTCATCTCTCAAAATCCCAATGTATTGTTATTTTCTCAAAGTCAAAGAACAAGTATATTCTATGTAATATATTCTCTTTTTAAAAAATATTTTTAGTCATAGATAGACACAATGCATTTTATTGATGGGGTGCTGGGATGGAACCCAGTGCTTCACTTATGCTAGGCAAGTGCTCTTTCACTGAGCCACCATCCCAGCCCACGTGTAATATATTTTCTATATGATTTATAACATTAATAAGATACTGGTTTCTCTTTTTCAAGATTGAGGATAGGACATACTAAAAACTAATCTGCAATTAATGCTACTAATCTAAACTAATGCTCGGCTAGTGGGTGCTACAAAGAAAAATCCACCCAAACAGGCCCATACCTCCCTTTCCTTTCCTATCTGTACCCCAACTCAGTTAGGCAATAACAAACTTCCAATTATATCTTGTATATATTGTAGTATATCTGAAACTACCATAAACACCTGCTATGGTTATAGAAGGAAAACTCATGGGAGACAGTGTATGAAGACCCAGACCCATACAGGGTTCCCAGCCCAGGGAGGATGGACTAGAGAATGAGAGAGAGGTGAGGCTTCAGGGCAGGACCTAGAAATGGAGATCCCGGGTGAATTGGTCCTATTCTCACTATTAGCTTGGTGCAGAGAGAAAACGAATATTTTTGGGTCTCTGGCTCTTGGTTCAGCATTAGTAGCACTCCAAGGGAAAATCTATAATAATAAAAAAATCCTCTTTGCTGATGAATAAATGACTCCTTTGTCTAGAAAGGAATTGTGAAATATCCCATCCTCGGGGATTTACAGTGATGGAGATAGGGTGAGCTAAGCCAATGCAATTTCCCCCCTCAGCATATAAAAGTGCTTAATAATACAAGTTTAAAACAGCAAATATGCAATCGAGTGCACAAAAGAGAAAGAAAATTCATAGAAGTCTAAAGTAATAATGGGATTGAAAGCCAATCCTGGGAGAGGGGGCTGTCAAGACTGAAGCCTAAAAGGGACCCTAACAGTAAACACAGACCCAAAAAAGGAGACGAGGCTTTCAGGAGAAGACTCTGAGAACCCTGTAGCAAACCTTGATCCTCAAGTAAAAAGAAACTGGGAAATCTCTACGTCATTCCTGAAGGGTAGTAAAGAGTGACTATAAAATCTCCACTCTCCAGGCCAGGGAGTTGGCAGGGAACGTTGTCTCTGCTTGGATTTCTTGGTGGGAAGAGGCTCCCATGAGAGACCATAAAAATGTCAAGGCTGTGTTAAACAGGAGTTCTACGTCCAAAAATACACTACGCACATGATGAAGGAGGCTATCCATATAGAAATGGGTCCTGGGCCACAATACTCACCCTGAGGCCTCTTGGAAGAGCCAAGTTCCATGCTGATCTGCAGGAACCCTGCAGCTGAGTGAGCCAGAATGTTCACTTAAACAGCTCTGGTCAAGATGAGCTCACAGTGGAACACTACCACATAGCTTGAGAGATGAAGGAGAGAGAGAGTCAACCTGTTAGATAACTAACATAAGGTACTGGACACTGTGAGTGGGACCTCAAACCCCCTGCCTCCTCTGAGTAAGGCTATCCCTGAACTATCACAGAAGAAACGTCATAAAGCCTAAAGAGACCAGACACCTACCACCCCAAATACTCATTTTCTCTCTGCACCCAGCTAATGGTGAGAAGAGGACCAAGCCACCTGGGAGCTCCATTTCTGAGGTCCTGCCTTGAAGCCTCACCCAGCACCACCCATCATTTGACAGATGAAGAAAACTAAGTCCTGGGGAACAACTTGTGGCTGAGAGAGAGTGATAGCACAGAAGAGGGTCTCGGCTTTCTAAAACCACAAACAGCAGAACTGTAGCAGGAGGGCGGTAGGGCCCAGATCTTCGGTAACTAAGGAAATGCAGCATTCATGTCCATAGCTGAAACCCACTGCCTCCACACTGAGGAGCCCACGCAGGGAAAGGGTTCTGAGTCGCCTGGAGCCTTCTTTGTAAGAGGCAGGAACCATGGTCCACTGATCAACTCATCATCCATTTTCCTGACATCCCTCCCAATTTTCCAGCTTCTCAGGTGTCTAGAGGTGTATCTTCCATGCTACAAGTTCTGATTCTCTGCCAAAAGAAAATATAAAATGGACCCTATAACACCTCCGTTGTCAGAGATCCTGTGTTAATCAGCTAGTCATCACCATGAAAAGTTACCTGAGATGAAAATTAGGAGAAGGAAGGGTTTCAGATGTTTTAGCTCATGGATCTCTTAGCCCTGTGGCTTTGGCCTGGGACAGAAGTCCACATCACAGTGGAGCATGTGGCAGAGGAGGCTGCTCACCTCATGGAGGTGGGGAAGCAGAGAGACAGAAAGGGCTTGGCATCCCAATGTTCCCTTCAAGGGAACCCCCAATGACCTAACATCCTTCTACTAGGTCCTGCTTCTTCAAGTCTCCACCCTCTGCCCTAATAACACCAACTGGATGGCAGGCAGGTCTTTAACAGGTGGCCTTTGAGGGACATCCCAGATTCAAACTATAGCACACCCCCAACTGAAGCCCTTTGCATGACTCAGATTGGATTGATTCAGGGCTATTCTTCTTGCTCAATTTATCTTTTTTTTATCTTGTTTTGTTTTTTTATTGGTTCTTTTAGCTATACATGACAGTAGAATTCATTTTGATGTAATTGTAAAAGCATGGAATATCTTCTTCTATTTAGGACCCTGTTCTTCCTGCTCTTATGGATGTACATGATTGTAGGATTCAATATGATGTATTCATAGAAGTACATAGGAAAATTGATTTGGATTCAAAACAATTATTTCCCTTTCCTATCCCCCCTCCCTTCCTTTCATTCTCCTTTGTCTAATCTATTCTTCCCCTCTCCCGGCTTATTGCAGTTTAACTTTCACATATCAGTGAAAACATTCAACCTTTGTTTTGGGGGACTGGCTTTTTTCACTTAGCATGATAGTCTCCAGGTCCACCCATTTACTGGCAAATGTCATAAAGTCCTTTTATTTATGTCTGAGAAATACTCCATTGTGTATATATACCATAAGTTCTTTATCCATTCATCTGTTGAAGGGCACTTAGGTTAGTTCCATAGCTTAGCTATTGTGTATTGAGCTGCCATAAACATGAATGTCCCTGCATCACTGTAGTATGCTGATTTTAAGTCCTTTGGGTATATGCTGAGAAGTGGGAAAACTGGGTCAAATGAAAGTATCCTCTAAACCAAGTAATTCTCCATGCATTTGGAAGGTTTAATTAAGCACTGATTTTGGATCCATCTATGGAGCGTCTAATTCAGCAGGTCTGGAGTGAGCCCAGAGTATGAATTTCTAACAATTTCCCAGGAGTTAAGGCTGCTGGGCCATGACACTACATTTTGAGAACCATTGGATTAAAGCAGTATTTTTCAAACTTTAATAGGCACAAACATCCTTGAATATCCTGTTGCAATACAGATTCTGATGCAGTAGGTCTGAGGTAGGACCTTAAGGCATACATTTTTAATACTCTCTGGTTGATGCTGATGCTTCAGTTTCAGGGACCACATTTTGAGTGGTATATTAATCAACTTTCATCATTATGACAAAATACCTGAGAAAATCAACTTGTAAGGAGGAAGAAAAATATTTAAGTTCATGGTTTCAGAAGTTTCAGTCTCTGATTGATTGACTGCAGTGCTCTTGGGTCTACAACAAGACAGCGCATCATGACTGGAATATGTGGTGGAGGAAACTGTTCAATTCATGACAGCTGACAGGAAAAGCGAAAGAAAAGAGCTGAGATCCCAATAGTCCTTTTGAGGGCAGGTCTCCAGTGACCTAATACCCTTCCACTTCCCCCACCTCCTAGAGGCTCCATCAACTCTCAATAGCCCGCAGACTGGCAATCAAACATTTACTTCGTATATGGGACATTTAGGATCCAAACCATAACAAGTGGCAAAGCTTAAGAATTCTTGTCTCCTTAGTAGTCTTATTACCTATGCCTACTTCTTATTAAAGTGATGCTGAGCAATTCAGAGAAGCCAGCACTGAACCCATTACATCCATGCAGGAAGCCAAGGGCTGTTATGGAGTGACCATTTGGTAGCATTGCCCTCTGGGTGATAGGAGGAGAAGGTGGAGATTGTGAGATAGAGAACCGAGATGGGATGGCAGGAATGGTCTGTGGTCAGAGGAGGCTCCGGCATACCTTCACATGAGACTGAGGCAGAATGTCCTGTACTGGCACCAGCTTGCTTAGAAAAGAAAGAAAATTATTCTAAAATTGGCCTTTCTTCTCTTGGGAAAGTCAGATTCTTTCCTAAGGACCACAAGTCTGAGGAAGATTGGGGGAGGGGGAGGGGGCAAGTCCTTCCATGCACCATTACCTTCTATGATGGATGACTTTTCCCCTGGAGCTTTGTTCAAAGCCAGCGCTCTGAGTCCTGGCCCAGGCCCAAGCTGTCTGGGAGCCTGGAAAGCACATCTGATAGGGAGGGCACCGGGAACCAGCCCCTGGGTTGGGTTCCCAGCACCAGCTCTGGAGATCTAATTATAACATTCTCTTGCTATCAGGTTGTACATAAACTTCTCAAAACACTTTATTCATTTGTTCATTTCTCTCATCAACAAATATTTATTGGGTATGTGCAATGTGCACAGCGTTGCATTTTGCCCCTGAGGAAGGAGACAAGAACCGAAAAGCTATATTGGTCATTTAACTGCAGGAAAGAGGCAAATGACTGCCTGGCACTTCCAAAGCCCATGTGCTCTTTCCCCACCTCTTTCTAAGTAGGAAGGCCCCAGGGAAGTGCCTTTCCCAACTTACAGAGGAGCATCCAAGGTCACAGGACACAAATAGTGAACCCCAGAACCAGTACTGCAATTCAGGGCTCATCCTGTCAAAGGACAAGCAGGGATCTATCACCATCTCTCAGACCCCAACAAGAGCAGACAGGTTCAGAAGAGGCATTGAAGAACTGAAGTGAGATGAAGTAAGAGCCATGCTGGTGAGGGCCAGCAGACCTCAACTAATCTGCCGGGACAGCTCTCAGGACTACTGTATTCAGGTGGTTCTCACCACGTAGTGCACAGGGTAGGGAGATGTGACCCCAACCAGAGAACCAGAGAGAGGACTTGGAGTTTGTATCCAGCTCAATGGACCTCTGTTATTCTGATGACAGGTAGAAAAAACACAATACCAGGGGGTCCTCCAAACAGAGTAGCTGTTTTTTTCCTGGCAGAAACCTAATCCAGAAGTGTGGCTTCTGACAAAAGGCCCATGTTGGTAAGGAAGCTTGTTGAAAAAGCCTGCAGTGTAGACTTGACAGTCAGGTAGACCAGAACAGGTGTTCTCCCCACATCTGGGCTGATCCTGGAGGGCTGAGAGTCATCATGGGCTTTTGAAAACAACTCACCTGACTTCATCTTCTCATCTTCTGAGATTCTGACAGAAGTCTGAATTAGGGCCCAGACTAAATAGGTGTTTCTGATACTCATTCAGAACAGAGAACCACAGGGTGGTGATGTATGGTGTGGAAGTAGCTCTCTGCTGCCAGAATTCCTCCCATCATTAGCCCTTTCCCCCAGCCCAAGTTTATTTTTATTTTTAAGTTTTGGTCTATGAAGGAATTTTTCAAATATTCAGAAAATGATCCATATACCTACTGCCAAGATTTTACAGATGTTTTTGCACCTTGACACATTTGTTCTGGATGTTTTTTTTCCAGAAATAAATTTACAAAATGCACAAAAATGAGTCTGTACACACCATTCCTCTCTCTGCCCTCCCTCCTCAGAGCAAATAACTCTGCTGACATCAGTGCCCATTCTTTTCAGCATGGCCTCTACTTTTTTACAAAGGCATGGGCCTGTTTATAAAGCCTGTGTGGTTGATATCCTAGTGCACCTTACACTTTACACTCATTATTTTAACTTTGAGATGTTACCAACATTGATGCATTTTGATCTACTCTGTTTATCTTAACTGCTATTGAGAGGTTGCCAAGCCCCTGGATTTGGAGTGCCAGCTGAGGTCTAGGCTAAGGATTAGCCTCATCACTCTGGACTTGTCACCTAGGGCTTGGATCAGGTGCTTCCAGGTTTCAGGACTGAGTTATAATCAGCCCACACCCTGGGTTTCTGTTGCTACAGGAATCCACAACATTTGTCCAGTGATATGAATCAGAAAAGCTACTAACCTTGTACCATCTTAGGAGAATGGATCCTTCAACAAGCAATTAGAAAATTCTGGGCCTGTGCTCTCTAGACTTCCCTTGCTTTTTGGCTACCATCTTGGGAAAGGAGCAACCACCTAGATCCACTAGAGCCTGGGGACTGCCAGGATATGGTCTTTGCTTCTTCAGAATTTTCATTTCGCCTTTTTCTTTGAAAAGTAAGGATCAGACACGCTGAGCCCCTGTTTACTCTAGCAATCCTTTCAGAATGGTCACAGATCAAAGTTCAACCCTGAGTATGCCACAGCAACTTTGGCAGAAGAAACCTTAGTGTTTCTATTATGCCTGACTTATCTGTTGGAAATCCCATCTCTTATCCCCTTTTCCCCTGTAAAGCTGGGGATGCCTCCAGGTCAGAACCTCACTTTTTCACTATGATTCCTTACTTCTCTGAGAGCTGGCAGACTGATGAGTAGTGTGAGAGTCACACAAGGACAGGGGTGGGAACACAGAGAATTTCATCAGGTGGGGATTTAAACCATGCCCTTCTCATAGTGAATGTCCACACCATCACAGGGAGCAGGAGGTTTTCAGGGTTCACTAGGGGGGTGCCTTTGAAGGAGAATCAAATGGCAGGAGCACAAATAAGAGCAGACAGTCCTCATGAGACTTTCTGGGCAGACACACCAGCTGTTGGGATGAGCATCAAGGGAGGGACAGGAAAGGGTAGTGAAGCCAAGATGATGGGGGACAGGTTGTAAGGACCCTCTACTCAGCCTGAGAAGGAGGGCAGAGGACCAGGGACAGCAGCACAGTGAGGTAAGACTCAGCCTGAGCCTCAACTGCTACTGCGTGCACACCTTGAGGGTACCGGATGGAGCATGAGGGGTGAGTGAGTCACACCATGTGCTATAAGCAGACTCGCCAGAGCCCCTGGACCTCAGCGTGTGAGAAAGCTCATGAGCAAGACTTAGTTCCAGGGATCAGGGAAGATGTCTTCTGCTAACTCCAAGCAGAATTCCATAAAACTAGAAGATGAGGGACATACTTAAAATCTTGGTAATAATTGCAGTAGTTTATCATTTACCTAATGCTTTTAGCAACATGAATTCATGAGGTTTGCAAAAATCCCTAGGATTGAAGCAACATAGTGAACATTTAAAAAAAAATAGAAGTGTATGCACAGAAGTGTTAAAGGGGCTTTAATCAGCTCCATAATAAGCCAGGGCTACAATTCAACCTTCAGATTACAAAACCAAGGGGATCTCCACTGTGCCACACTGTCCCTCCTCCCGATAGTAAGCAGTACCCAAACACTGACAGCAGTGAGGTCAGAAGAAGGTGGTCCTGACCTACATTTCTCTTTACAAAATAGCCTTTGAGATGACTCTGCAAGAGAGTGAGGAAGAGGGTACATTCAAGGGAGGATGCCTCTAGCTTAGGCATTTAGTTGTATTTTCACACACAGTACAGCAGAGCCCTAAATAAATTGTGTAAAAATGAGCAATCCAAGTATGCTTGGAGAGGGAGCTGGGTCTGGAGATATGAGGAACAAGCAGAACCAAAATCACCTCATCTGTGGCGTGGCCTGGACCACCACATCATCAGGGTTGACTGATTCTAAACTCAGCCACACCCCACCTTCACCATCTTTACACCCCTTGGCCCATCATGTATTTTGACCATCCTTTGTCCCAACTATTGTCATTGACCAGTGTCCTGGTAAGCCCTGTCCCTCAATGAATCATGCATTTTCTGAGTGATGTGTCCTTTGAGCATTGTTGACTAAATTAAGTCCTTGGTTTAGATGGTATCTGTTGCTATCTTTAAATCTTTCTCTAAACAAGAAAATTTCCATTCCTAATGTTAAGGTTGTCCTTCTCTTGACCTTGGAGAAGGGGAGTTGATATCATTTGTGTTGCTATCTTGCAAGGAATTCAAAAGCCCACAAGCATTCTTCAGATTGTAGAATGAATGCAAACAAAGGAAATCCCAGGCCCCTCTGTCCATCTTCTACATATTGTGCCCTTCTGCTCCTTGTTCTACTTCGTTGCACAATAAACAGCTAAGCAAGCATCCTGTCAGTGGGTCATGTGTGGTTCCATCTGTCCTTGCCTCCATCCTGTCCCATCACACCTTCAGGGGTGCAGTGCATGAGCTCACAGGATGGAGCTGCGAAGGCAGGCACAGCTCAGAAGTGGCCTTGAGGAATAGTTCGGGCTGTGGTGAAACGGAGCACAGGTCTCACACAGGATCCAGATACCCTGCTCCACTGGTCACTGTGGCTCCAGGGAAAATAAGAGTGCCTGTGTCACATAGTTCAGATGTTCAAATTTAGAAGAGAAGGTGCCAGGGAACAAAGATGGGAATATGACCAGGCCTTCCCAGGAATCAGAGGGTTCCTTGGACACCCTCACCTCTCTCCTTCCCAAAATGAAGTTCTTGGAAGTATATTCTATGCATATGTGGAGGGGATGGGGCATGAACCCTGAACCCCAGGACAAGAACAGCCTCTTGGTCTTGTAGGTCCCAATGCCAAGCAGTCTGCAGGCAACCCCCCCATCCCCGCCCCTTCAACACACAACCCCCGGGAGTCTCTCTAGGAAACAGTGCCATTTTGAGGAAACTGTGCAGCCTTCCCCTTTTCCAGGCCTCATGCCAAGTATCCAGGGGCATTTCAAAATGACTGAAGGGTCTGGCGTTGAGGTGTTTGGTGCCCTCTTGACCGACCACAGCTTGCTATCACCCCTTAAGGATGTGGAAATTCAGGGGTACCTCCATGGATTTTGAGATCAGGCTATGCATGTCTGGTGCCAGCCTTTGACTTATACCATAATAGATCCCCCCTCTATGCCTTGGCCAAAGCTGTGCCCTTGGCCTGGCATGTTGTCCCTGCCCCTATCTGGGCCCTTTTCACCCATCTACAGTCATAGTAGAGGAGCTCAGTAAATATCTTTTGAATGAAAAAAAAAAAAAACCTACCTCAGTACTGCTGTGGAACGATGGGAAATGGTGTGTCAGTTGTGAAATGCCACACTGATATTAGTGGATGCCAGTTGGAATATAGTGAGCATTTACCCCTCTCTTTTCCCATCTTCCATAACAAGAAACTAATTCTCTCCCTCTCTCCTCTTTGGAAAATTATTCCTGCTAAGCATGGGCACCTCTGACAGCAGAACCCCCAATTACCAGCCTCTCCAGTAATAAAATGCATGCCAGCCACTTCCTGTTCTCCCCTTTTGTAAGTAGGTCGCTGCTGCCAGAACCTCTCAAGGCCTCTGATGCCTCCTCAGGCCAACCACAGCATGGCCCTCTCTGCTCCAGTGAGCAGCCCAGGGCCACTCTGAGCAGGCTGGCTTGCAAGGCTGCAGCTGGGCTAGGAGCAGGCAGAAGACATGGTGACACAGAACAAGGATGCCTGTTTGATGGGTCCTGATGGAAGACTCACCTCTGACCCCAGAATTAACCCTCTTCTCAGCCATCACTGAAACTTTATCTTTCTGGTCTTCAACTTCCTCATGGGTAAAATGAGAAGCTTGGGTTAGAGGATTTCTAAGGCTTTTCTAGTGCTTTGGTATTTGGAAGGATCTAGCCAATCCAGGCAGACTGATGTGTCTGTTCCATGATCATCTTCTTCAGAGAGGCAGAGGGAAAGTCAGGACTCATTCCCCAGAGCAAAGGTGGAGCACCAACCCTCAAAATCCTACTGTGTCCCACTCTGCAGTAACTGCTTCAAGTTGCTTTAATGTCATCCTGATAGCAAACATTAGACCAATATTGTCATTTCCATTAAAAAAAGATGGGATATCTTTGATTTGAAGTGGTTAGCCTCATGAGAGGGAGGGAGGATTACTTGTAAATGCCAGTCTTTCTGACTCCAAAGCCCAGGCTGACAGGTGACCAAGGAAGTGCCCCATAAAGAACTGCAGACACCGTGGCCTCAGGCGTGTATTCCGCCCAGTTGGCAGTCATTTCCTTTACTCATGCACTGCCTCATTTAATATCCACAAGCACACACATGGGGAATGCAGGTGGCCCCCAGCTGACAAGGAAAAGACTGACTTTCCTACAGTCACTTGGCTGGTAAACGAGAGGGCTGGGACTGGAATCCTGATATCCAAATCCTGATATCCAAAAGTTGGAAAAGAAGCAACTCCAAGCACCGGCTGCTGTCTCTAACTCCCCAATTCACAGCCAGTGCCACTGAGGCATGAGGACCATTCCAATAAAGATGGTGAGCTGTCTCCTCCCACCGCCAGCCCACAGGTTCTTCCCACTTCCTCCTGCCCGCCCCTCATGTTAAACCAGCAAGTCAAAGTCCTCCCTGAGGCCCGCATGGCCCTGTCTAATCGACCCCCGACACTCTCCTCTCATCTTCTACTGGGACTCAGTGTCTGAGAGGCCATCTCTGCTCACAGTCAAAAAGCTCTGAACTCCATGCCCTTGACTTTGGCTGGAGCATGCCTCCACCGCTATGGCCAGGGCTCCTCCAGTGACTCTGGGGGCAGTTCCCTGGTGGGCTTCAGATTTACGGCCTTGAATGTCTGCTCACTTTTTTCCTGAGCTGTCTCAACCTCAGCCTCCTCCTGTGTTACTAGGCAGATGCAGTGATAGTATCTACCCTACACAGTTACTCTTAGGATTAAATGAAATATGTCCATATTTTAGTCAGCTTTTTAAAAGAATCCAAACAGAACAACTGTAGAGGAGAAAATGTTTATTTGGGGGTTCTTAGTTTCAGTGGTCTTAATCGATAGAAAACAGACTACATTCTTTGGGGCTCGAGGTGAGGAAGAACATCATGGCAGAAGAGTTATGGCAGAGTGAAGCAGCTCACATGATAACCCAGAAGCAGAGAGAGAGGTCTCCACTTGCTAGATAACAAATACCTGAAAGCCACACCCCCAGTGCCCACCTGCCCCAGCCACACTCTAGTACTTGCCTTACCACAGAGTTAATCCCTATCAGGGATTAAATCACTGATTGTGTTAAGACTCTCACAACCCAATCATTTCTCCTCTGAACCTTCTTACATTTTCTCTCATGTGAGGTTTTGGGGGACACCTCACATCCAAACCATGACAGTACCTATATTATTATTATCATTAGTAATGGATTGTTAATAGATTTAAAATAAATTGTTAATAGATTTAAACTAAAGGGAAAATGAAGTGTCTGATAAGAATATACAACTTGTGTTCATTCTACTCATTTCTATGTTTAGCTACATTAAAATTCTCACATGCAAAGGTGGCATTATTCCTATATTCCAACACTTATCACAATCCAATGTATACAGAAGACACTATAAATGTCTTATAAAACAAAGGAAATAGAATCAAAGAAAAGGAAGATAAAATTTTAAAATGTGTTTGTCTGCCTGATAGATTAAAATGATCCTTTGACAAATAATAACATTGTCATCACAATCTATTAGAGACACCATATACATCAATAACTATGCCTTCTACAAAGGCACTATGAAAAAGAAAAGAAATCCTCTCTCCCCATCTGGTCTAAGGATCTAGATTCAGAGAATCAGATCTTTGATCCAACTGGCTCCATGATCCAAGTTTCCAATTTAGCCCTGGGCCTCTTAACGTAAGTGTTTCTTTTACCTGTAGAAAGAAAGGGCCTCCCTTACTCCTGTGGCCCATCTCCACCATTGCATTTCCTATGCTCCTGAGTTAAGGCACCTGAGATTGGAAAAGGGTGGACAGAAAAAATGGCACTGCAAGCCAGTGCTCAGAAGAGGAAGGCCCTCACACCTGCCGCCTTAGTGGAAACACCTGAGGACAGCTGCCAAAATACCGGCTCTTAGGAACCATCACCCCACACCCACCATCACTGCCTAAGTCTTCCTTCCTTCTGAGCTCATTCCCCAGAGGCATAGAGTCAAGGTGACAATAACAAAAGCAGTAACCAGGGTTAGGAAAACAATTCATGAAGCTCATGCAGAGATGACTTGACTTGGTCCTCTTGCCTCTCTTTGAATGCAATCACTTCATTAGTGCAATAGGAAATAAGATTTCCTCAACCTCACTTAGGGATGAGCAAACAGACTCAGGGAGGAAAAACAATCTCTACAAGGAAGCAAAGAGGCAGGACCTGAACCCAGATATTTTTTTCCCTCTAAATTTAAAGTCATATGTCTCTATAAGAGCAATGAAGCATATTAGGTGGGGACAGCTCCAAGATTGGATCTCTAGCAGCCAAGAGAGGTCTTGGAACCCTCCAAGAGCACTACAAACCTATAGGGTAAAATCAATAACACCCCAGACCCACAGAGCTGGAAAAGAAGACACACGAGCAACATGAAAAGACAAGGGAAGAAAGTGCCCCAAACAAATCAAGACAACATATCATTAGAATCACTGGCAGCCACAGCAGGAGAAATGACAGAGAAGGAGTTCAGGATGTACATGGTTAAAATGTTCTGTGAACTCAAGGAAGATATAAGAGAGCAAATACAGGCATGAAAGGTCACTTCGACAAGGAGCTACATAAACAAAGCCAAGAAGCAAAAGATCACCTCAACAGGGAGATAGAGGTTCCAAAAAACAAACAAACAAACAAACAAAAGTCCTTGAAATGAAAGAAACAATAAACCAAATTAAAAGCTCAAATTGAAACCATCACCAACAGAGTAGACCACTTGGAAGACAGGACATCAGACAATGAAGACAAAATCTATAATCTTGAAAAGCACATAGACCACACAGTGATAATGATAAGAAACCAGGATCACAGCATTCAAAAAATATGGATAGCATAAAAAGACCAAATTTAAGAGTTACTGGGATAGAGGAAGGCATAGAGGTCCAAGATCTAGCTTTCGCCTTTTAGTCTTCATTGTGGCTTCAAATCCAAATGCAGTGAGTTGTGTTCTCAGAGCAAATGAGTGTCAATCAATAAGTTGTCAAAACTGGGCTCCATTTCTGTCTTTACCTCCTTTATCTATTTTGTTTTAATATCATTTATTATTTGATTGTTAGGCAACAACATCTTATTTATAGTCCCTATTTTCTTCAGTTTCTCTTATTTGCATTTCCTTTGATTTACAGGATTTTACAAGTTGTCATGAGGAATAAAACAAAAACTGACTTTTGAAAGACCTCCCCGAGAGCAAGAAGGAAAAACAGACAGCAAACCAACCTCTCTATTTCAAAATCTTCTCAAGACTTTTGTGGTGAATAATCCATTTCCAGAATCAAATACATTTTGATTTGAGATGATGTAAGAATGGAAAGAAGTTGTTTGGGGGTTTGTCTAACCTAGGGTTCCTGTTAACAGTGGTTTGGAAATCAGTTCTGAAAAGTGGGAAGTTTAGACTCTCCCCCCTTGAGGTTTACTTTTTTCTTTTTAATCAAGATAAGGCATATATTACAATTTAAAAGAGTTTGTATTCTATAGCAGGGGTCAGCAAACTTATTTTTGTAAAAGACCAGATAGTAAATATTTTAGGCTTCTGGGCCATATGATCTCTGTGAGAATGACCCAAGTCTGCATCATTAACACAAAATCAGCTGCACTGGTACAAATGATTGTGACTGTTCCAATAAAACTTTATTTACAAAAGCAGGCAACCAACCCGTGGGCCATAGTTTGCTGACTCCTGAGCTACAGAATGACAATAAATGAAAATCAAAAAGACTTGCATCTTTGACCAGCGTTGTGGGCCACGCCTGTAATCTCAGCAGCTCAGGAGGCTGAGGCAGGTGAATTACAAGCTCAAAGCCAGCCTCAGCAACTTAGTGAGGCCCTAAGCAATTCAGTGAGACCCTGTCTCTAAATAAAATACGAAAAAATGGATGTGGCTCAGTGGTTAAATATCCCTGGGCTCAGTCCCAGGTACCAAAAAAAAGAAAAAAAAATGGAGGGGGCTGGCATCCTGAGAGGCTGTCCCATTGTCCAGATTTACCACCTTTAATGGTTGTATTCCACATTGTTTGGGTGGTTACAGCCATCATTCTAGATTATATGCTTGCAGTTCTATTTCTTGATTCATTCCTTTTACATGGTATCTACTGAGTCTTCCTTATGAAACATGAGATAATTGCCAGACTCTCATTTTCACCTCCCTCCATGACTCCCCAATATTTGTCTCTTTAGACGCCCGTATTTATAGTGTTTCTGTGTCCCTGTGTAATTCTGTTGTTTCTTTTTCCATTGACAGGTGATGTGACATGGGGATCTTGTTATTCCTTTATCCCCCTCCATCCTCCCCTGACTACTGCTAGCGCCATTGTTATTTTCACAATACCATGTTATAATGTTTTCCCTGTTTTGTAAATTAATTAGGTCTTTGGCGTCTGCCAGAAGTTGATTCTAAAAATTGCAAACCAAGAAACAGCATTCACGATATTTTAATTATGTAAATATTAGTCATGGCAGAACTAGTAGTGCGATTGGAGAAATAAGTATAATCCACTGGCAGTAAATCTCTCTCCACAGAGAATGTTCCAAGCATTTTGAGCCATGCAAATGCTCCAGCACATACTCAAGAGCATGTCATATTTTAGCTTTCTGTCTTATCCTATCAATAACCTTCAAGAACTCTCTTTCTGTGCTCCACTTTTTAGGTCGCCCTGCTGTTCCACAGAATCAAAGCCCTGAACAACCCTCGGAGACTTCCACTTCTCAGGTTCTCCTGTCCCTGGGAACCATCGGAGCTTGTCTTGGTTCTCCTCCTAGATGCCATTGGCTTTCCTCAAGTTTGTCTTGGTTGTCTGTCTTCATAGGACAAAATCAGACTGACTGATCTGAGGAGTGTGCCGTGGGTTCCTCTGCATGTGTGTAGCCTTTTAATCCCAAACTCCTTTTTTAAAATAGGAAGACCAAGTCCATGGAGTGGTAGGCTCAATTGTACGGTGGATAGACCACACACAGCTACTCTCTCCCATACCCACAAAGCCCCAATAGAGCTGTTACTCTGGAACGGCACACCAATACCCACAGGGGGACCTGGCCCTAACCCACCCAACATGCCATGTCTTTGGAGGGCAGCCCACCTACTTTGGTACTGTTCAGCATTGGAACTGAGGTAGCTGCCTCACAAAGCTGCAGGTCCTCAAAGACCTTCATTGAACTAGTCTAATTTCAGTCCCTGTTCTTGTAGAACCCAGGACCAATACTCTGTCTCCAGGTGGGTTTTCTCTCTTGCATGTTCTAAGACATAGCTTGCTATGCTATAGGAAGTTCAGCAATGTCATCCCATCCACTTTCCACCTTCCAGAATTACATCAAAATCTGGCTAGTTGCTGGTTCCCTCTGCTGGCCTCAGCTCTCCTGTGGAATTATTCCATCTTAGACTCCATTCTGCAGCCTCCTTATTAGAATCCCAGGGAGGAGGCCATCTATCTGAGCCTGCTTTTGTTTTTCTAAACCATCAGCGGGCAACCTAGCACACCTAAAGCTGTGGGGTACCTTCTCCTATCGATTGAGATACGATTTAAGTTTTTGCCAAAGATAGTTTTATCTTTGGCAAAAACTTAAATCAAGTAACTCATACAAATACACACTATGAATAATCTTAGACAATTTTGCAGAAAAAAATGAAGTGTATTTTTCCATGGGTTGAAAACAAAGAATTGTACATTTTTTTTAAGAGATTTGGGGCTAGAAATACAGCTCAGTAGTGGATCAAATGCTTAGCATGCTCAAGACCCTGGGTTTGATCCCCAATATGAAAATAAAAATTAAAAGAGATTTGCTAGCTTGAAAAGGTCTCCCAGACAGGATTTTAACTGATATCTCCTTCTTCCCCAAAGAGTCAATTACTGGGCACATTTCTTCATATCTCGAGGTTTTTGAAAAATATAATTAATCCATCAGGCAGCATTGTTTTCTTCCTTATTTCTGTGTATTGATATTATTGATCTTTTCAACAGCCTGGGAAGCTTAGAGCAATGCCAACAGCCCAAGCTGTACCAAGCTAGGAGTGAGCTGACTCACTCCTGGAGCTTCGAGTCCAACACACACTGGTTCAAGTGATCCCAGGCCTGTTCCCAGAAGAGTCTCTGGGGACTCTCTTTAAGCATCAATCATTTGATGATGGAGTGGTGTTTTCTGAGTCAGACCTGTCAGCCTGAAGGATTGTCCCTTGGGAGAACAGTCTTCAGCATCTCCCTGCAAGTGACAAGTCCCCTTCAAAATGCTTGAAGGGGAAGGAGAAGGAGAAGCTGAGTTCGAGGGGCTGGGAATGAAGCACAGAAATAAAAGATGTGAGTCACTGGTTCCAGGAACTGAATATTCTCGATGAAGAATTGTCCAGAGCAGCAGACACCCATGAAAGCATTTTTAAATTAATTGGATCTCTTTATAAATCCAAAGGATAAATTAAGTAAATGAATTGTCCAAGGCCAGTTGATGCATAGTTCATATTTCCTTCAGAAAGAAAGACTTGACTACGGATTTACTGTTGCATTTCTGAAGCCCTGAGATTTTGTGCTGAGGTCTTCTGGGACCCCTGATCATGGCCCTCCTTAGAGGTATACAGATTTTGTTTTCCACAATATTTACTTATGTTCTCTGCAAAATGCACAAACATGTTGCCAAAAATACTACTTAAAATAGGAAAGGGAAAAAAAGGGTATTTTATTCTTTATTTCCTGTAAGTCTCCACTTAAATGTCATCTGCAAATTATAATTGCTCAGCTTGCACTTTTATGGCAAGGTTGGATCTGGACATTGAAAACTGTTCCTGGTACTGACGCAGGAACATGCAGGCTGGGATCTTTGTTTTTAGAAGAACCAAATATATGGATGTTCACTAGCTCATTTGTAATAGGTCAAATTTTATTTCAGCTACCTTTTGAGAGGAAAGAACCACCATGACTACCTGTGATGGTTAATTTTATGCATCACCTTGCCTGGGCCAGGGGATGCCCATATAGCTGGTTCCACATTATCTATGGATGCATGTGTGAGAGTTTCTCAGAAGAGATTAGCATTTGGACAGGTAAACTGAGTAAAGATTACTCTCACCAAAGTAGATGGGCATCATCCAATCTATTGAGGACCTGAATAGAACAAGATTATGGAGAAGGGAGGCTTCTCCCCTCTGTGCCTGACCACTTCAGCAGGGACACAGATCTTCTCCCATCCTGGGTGCTCCTGGTTCTCAGGCCTTCAAAACCCGACTAGAGTCTACACCATTCTCTGCTCCAGATCTCAGGCTCCTGGATTAAACCATGGGCTCTCATGAGTCTCCAGCTTGCAGATGGCAAATCATGAGACTCCTTAGACTTCATAATCATGTAAACCAATATCTTAAAATAAAACTAAATCTCTCTCTCTCTTTCTCCCTCTCTCTCTCTCTCTCTCTCTCTCTCTCTCTCTCTCTCTCTCTCTCTTTCTCTCTCTCTCTCTCCACACACACACACACACACACACACACACACACACACACACACCCCTGGCTCATGATGGTTCCACAATGACTTTTTGGCCTATGATGGTGTGAATGCAATACTTACATAGTAGAAACTCTACTTCAAATTTTGAATTTTGATCTTTTCCCAGGCTAGTGACATGTGGTACATATAGTGCTCTCTAGTGATGCTGAGCAGCTCCTGGACAGAAGTTGATAACTTTCACGGTAGTATCCTCCTCATCCGGAACTAAATTGAATCCCAGTGTGCTGTCAGCGGTGCACCTAGTGGTGAGTGCCACACAGCCACCCTGCTTTCCATATGAGATAATCCCTTCTAAAATAGGCTTTGTGCTGGACGAGCTGCCCTATTCTAGCCTAATGTGCGTTCTGAGTACAGCTCAGGTCAGTAGGGCTCAGCTGAGCTGTTTGGTGGGTAAGTTTCTTTTTTTTTTAAAGAGAGAGTGAGAGAGGGAGAGAGAGAGAGAGAGAGAGAGAGAGAGAGAGAGAGAGAGAGAGAGAGAGAGAGAGAGAGAATTTTAATATTATATTTTTTAGTTTTCAGCAGACACAACATCTTTGTTTGTATGTGGTGCTGAGGATCAAACCCGGGCCGCCTGACCGCTTGAGCCACATCCCCAGCCCCGGGTAAGGTTCTTAAATGCATTTCTTATTTGACATTTTCAGCTTACAATGGTTTTATCAGGACATAATCCTATTGTAAGTAGAAGTGTATGTGTGTGTGTTTTTGTATGAGTGTGTGAGTGTGCACGTGTATGTATGTCATAGGATTTGGCTGTAAGATGCTCCCCAAAAGCTCATGTATGAGACAATGCAAGAAAGTTTAGAGGTGAAATGATTGCGTTATGAGAGCCTTAACTAATCAGTGCATTAATCCACTTGACTGGATTAATTGGGTGTTGACCATAGACTGGTAGGGTGCGGCTAGAAGAGCTGGGTCACAGAGGCATGCCTTGGGGTTTATATTTGTCCTTGGTGAGAGGAGAAGGCTCTCTCTTCTTCTTGGTGCCATATCCTGAGCTGCTTTCTTCCACCACACCCTTCTGCCATGATGTTCTTACTCATCTCAGGCCCAAGCAATGGAGCTAGCCATCTATGAACTGAGACCTCTGAAATCATGAGCCCCCCAAATAAACTTTTCCTATTCTAATTTTCTTGTCAGGTCTTTTTGGTCACAGCAGCTAGAAAGATGACTAAAAGAGCATGCAAGTGTGTGTATATACATTGGTTTTGTTTCTCTGAGGGACCCTGACTAATACACTAATACACCACCTCATAGTGATTTTATTTTTAATGGTACCAGGGATTGAACCCAGGGCTCATAACCACTGAGTGACATACCAGCCCTTTTTTATTTTTTATTTTGAGATAGGGTCTCACTCAGTTACTTGAGGCCAACTTTTGATCCTCCTGCCTCAGCCTCCCAAGCCGCTGGGATTACAGGTGTGCACCACTGTGCCTGGCCGAACAGTGATTTCCGATGTCATATTACAAGAACAATAACTAATTTGTCTGTTCTCACACATTTTATTCTGGAGGGACACTGTGTTTTCCAATGTATAATGTCCCCTGAACTTCAGAAACTGGAGGGCAAATCAAAGTCAGCAAGAAAATGTGCTCACTGAGAGGTAAAGTCACTTGCAGTTCAGACCAGACAGCACAGTGGGGCCATAGGAGCCAGAGGGCGTTCCGGGGAGAATGTCACAATGAGGTGACTTCCACTTTAAAACCAGAATCAGGAAAAAGCCCGAGTGTTTAATTTGATTTGGGAATCGCTTCTGTGGTTCTCAGCCTGTTTAAGGTGGGCCTCTAGCTCAGGAGGAGAGCTATGGGGAGAGAATCAGTATGCTCCTCTTTGCCCTCTGCCAACACATACACACACACACACACACACACACACACACACACACACAAATGTGGTTAACTGTTGTGCTCCAGGATTGTTATTTCAAGGCCTCTGAAGTCACCTCTGTCTATAAAACATGGGAGCCCAGATGGTTATGAACCTTCTCATGACAAGCTTTTAGATTTGTCAAAATCAAACCACAGCCCTGTGTAGTGCTAGAGGAGCCTGCCCCCTACCCCACCCCCCAGAGCCTCTAATTGCTTCCTCCCTGGCCCGCAGGGCAGTGCCCAGTGCCAGGCTGGGTGAGACAGAAGGGCAGACCAGGTATCTGGAGATCCTCAGTCTCCCAGAGCCATTCTCATTCCCAGGGTTCTCTGCAGCCACCTTGATGTAGAGCAAATTATCCAACTTAAAAAAGAACAGGTACAGATATTTTTCTGTTTGATCTGAATAGCTGATACCTGGTTCCAGGAGCCTGACATGTTCTGCTGTGCTTGGCACCTCGCACAGCCCCAGATTGCAAATCTGGAATGAATGTTCTTTCCTGTCACCAATGTTGTAACTCCCCAGAAGGATCCTGGACTTTTCCAGGAGGCCTGAAGCCAACAGCTGAATACCAAAGTCCCTACCTCCCCTTCTCACCAGAGCCGTTCACAAGGCTTCAATGCAGGGGCCGGTAGGCACCTTGCTGTATGTAGCCAAGCTGTAAATGAGCACACAATATAAAAATAATAATAAATTGAACTCAGTGGGAGAGAGGTGGGTGGTGTTGGGCCTGTGTTTACCCAAGGTGGGTCTGGGGAAAACTTCATGGACTGGTCAGGCTTTTGAGATCTGTTTTAAATGTGGCTGGAAAAGGTGAGAACAAACTGAAGGAAGTACTGGGCACAAGTCCCTGGCACCCTCTGAAAATCCTCATGACTCTCTGGGTACACTGCGTATAGCACCCTGGTAGGACTGGCCAGGACTCAGCCCCAGGCACTTCCAATACCAACAACGGTTGAATTTGTGGGCTCTTTGGCTCAGAAAGCTCATCTTGCAGCATCTTCTGACACATAATTACTGAACATCCACCAAGAGCCAGCTGCTGAGTGCACTGGGGACACACAGAAGTGAGTCATGAGGACGTCCCTGTCCTCAGTGGGCTCTCAGCCTGTAGGGCAGAGGATCTGGATTAGTCTTATGTAAGACAGTGTGGGCCCCGCTCTGCAGTGACTTAACACAGCAAATTCTGTGAAGACAGCAGAGGACCCTGCCCAGGGCAGACTGCTGTGGTCTGAATACTTACATCCTCCCAAAATTCATAGGTTGAAATCCACCTCCCAGGTGACTGTATTAAGAAATGAATCCTTCTGAGGTGATGGGGCCATGAGACTAAAGTCCTCACAAATGGCATCAGTGCCCTTAGACAAGGGACTCCAGAGAGCTCTTTCACCCCTTCCACATGTAAGGGTCCAGTTAGAGGGTTCAGAAAGTGAACCCTCACCAGACACCGAATCTGATTGTACCTCGATCTTGAACTACAAAATGGTTGAGAAACTAAATTTTTGTTGTTGATAAGCCACATACTTTATGGTATTCTGTTACAGCAGTCTGGAAGGATCCAAGACTCAGGGAGACTGAGAAATTGACACCAACCTTGAATCTCAAATCACAGTGAGAGTGAGCTGGGGGGAGGTCCATTAATGGGAGAGAATTTCAGGAGTTCAAACTTTATCCTGACATCTATTAAAAATCACACAAAAAAATTTTTAATCTCTAGGACATTACAATCATCCATATGCTAACAACTCCCAACTTCACATCTCCATCCCAGTCCTCAGATCTGATATCATCTGCCTCCTGAGATCTCTAGGTGTCTGTCCAGTAGGAACCTGACAATCTAGGCAACTGTCCCACCCCACCCCATGCATCTGCTCCCCCTGTGATAGTGAACCCACAGTTTGGAGATGAGACTGGATTCCCCGCTCGCTGGCAGATGAGAGGAGTTTCTCCTGCACTGATGGCAGGTGGGGTCTGCCTAAGGTAGCAGGCAGGGGGTGGGTGGGAATGGGGGGGTACTGCAGCTCTTAATGGCGGCCCCACGCTCAGTGTTACAGCAGACCCCAGCAGCTCATCTTTGATTTCTTCTTTCCAGGTTCTTGTCTTGTGAATTGGAAGAATGAAATCCACAGACCAGTAAGGGTAGGATTTTACTGAAGAACAGGAACAGGACTCTTGCCATGCAAGAGAGCACCCCTTAACAGGGGTCTACCCAAGTGCTAGTCTAGGGGTTTAATAGCACTCAGTTCACTGCTATTGGTTCAAACTTAATTAGAGTTTGAAAAAAGCACCAGTGCTCTTGGCCCAAATTTATGCTAATTAGGGGTTGAAATGTACTAATGCTATTGGTTAATTCTTGAGTCCCAACTTTCATTCAAGTCTGCCCGATTCCATTTTCCTTGGCAGGTCGGATGGGGCTGCAGCATTGCATGGAGCAGGCTTTGGCTGCAGGCATCCATATCACGTCAGGCCTGGCTTCGGGAGGATGAAAGGTGAGCGAGCACTCCAGGGGCTGGCTCTCTGTGCTAACCTGGTGGGCTCCATGCGACCTTGGGCAGCCGCTCCACCTCTCCACTGACATTCCTGAAGGTGTGGAGGGGGAGAGGAATAGAAAGCCTCAGGATGTGGGCTGGTTACCAGCAGCAGGAACCACGAAAATACAGGGTTAGCACTTTCAGGCCCACCTGGGGGTGGAGGGCCAAGGACTTCATCTATCCTGCCCAAGTAACGGAACCTCCATGAAATGCCATTGGGAGAGTATCCCCCAATGCCAGGGTTTGGAGAGTTTCCAGGTGGGAGAACACACTGAGGTGCTGGTAGGGTGGCCCATCTGGGGAGGGCAGGCCAGCTCCAGAACCCCCACCCCAAAACCCTTGCTACCCCACAGGATAGGTTCCAGGACCCCTCCTCTGCCCGTGGATTCCAAAATCCACAGATGCTCAAGTCTATGCATATAACCCTGGCCCGATCTCGTGGATGCTTTAACTGCCTCTAGGTTACTTAAAACACTGAGTACAAGGTGAATGCTGTGTCGATAGTTGTAATATATTGTTAGAGGAAATAATGACAAGAAAAATGTCTGGACACGTTCAGTACAGACACAGCCCCTTCGGTCCTAACCACATGGTACACGAAGGAGACACCTAGGTGGACAAGCTCCCACAAGTGCCAGAGAAGGCTGGAGGGTTTGAAGTGATGGGAGGTCACAGTTATAGGGTCCACACTTCACGTCCATCATGGGGATTCAGTGTGTGGCAAACTCAAGCTTTGCCCTTTGGAACTTCCTGAAAAATTTCTAAATGAATATTTTTGTGCTATGGTTGGTTGAATCTGTGGAACCTACAGATATAGGGGGGCTACATGGAGCCTGCAGAGGGGGGGTGGGAATCACCAATTGGTCGCTGATGGGCTAGAAGTGTGGAGGCCCTGTGATTTGTGACTAGACTCTGAAATAGTGGTAGTTTTGTGGGACTGAGCCCTTAACCTGGGTGATCTGATGCTAAATCCAGGTAAATAGCCTCAAAATTGGGTTGAACTGTAGGCCACCAAGATACTCAGTATTGGAAGGATTGGTGGTGGGAGAATAAAAAAAAAAAAAAAACAACCTCTATACATTCAAAGTCAGAAGATCGAACAGAAACTGTTGAAAGTCCCTATTTCACTGGTACATCTCTCCAGGTGCAGACACCAGATACCATGAATCTCCCCTCACCCTGATAAACTCGGCCTAATTCCCTCTTACGATTGGGAGCCATCTTGTCACAAAGGCATGGAAAGTTACTTTCGGCTTTACTATAAATTACTGTGATTTCTAAACTTGCTTGGAATGCCTGCCCGTGCCTTGAACTCACTCATGCCTGGTTTTCCCTGAGCAGATAACAACCCTCTCTGAAACCTTAATGGCACCTCATAAATTCTGATGTTGGGATCTAAATTCACTTCCTAAGTGCTGAACCATTTAGACCATTAACCTACTACCTGCCTTTGTATTTTGTTTGTCAAAGTCCTATTATCTGTAAGTTCTCAAGACACCCCCCTTTTGCAACTTTTTTGTGCTATAAAACTGCTCTCCTAGAGAGCTGGGATACTGTCTTCTAACCCATGGATTTCGGGAGAGGGACAGTCCCGGCTGGTCGGAATAACAAGCTTGCTTTAATTTTATTAAATTGGAGTCGGTGGTCTTGTCTTTGTGTTGTGGTTTCACAACCCTCCACATCCAGCAATGCCCGAGGCTGTAGAGTCCACAAGCACAATGGAGGGTAAACACACTCACTCTCTGTCCACCTCCCCTCTCACTGACCTGGTTCCAGCCTGGTGCAGCTGGTTCCAGCCTTGGTAGCCTTCTTAAAGCTGTGTCTGCAGTGTTTAAAACATGTGTTTTTGAAAAGATGGGTTTGTGGGCACCTGGCAGTGAGAACAGAAATGTGGGACTTTTCCAGGGACCAACTCCTTCACTCACATGTGGGTGTCATGATGTATAGTGTGTCCCTGCTCCAGGCAGAAACCCAGGAGACTCTGGGCTGCGAGAACCAAGGCTCATCCTACCAAGGAGATGAGAGTGGGCATGGAGAGTGCTGGCATGGCCAGAGGGTGTGGAGGGAGAGGAGGCCAAGCCAGAACTCTGATGAGTGGATGGAGGGGAGGGATTGAGGGAGAACCGTGAACCAGGGGTAGGGAGGGGAAGTCTGTCTCTGCAGGGCTGTGGGAGTCAGAGGAGCCTCTGGTCACCAGGAGGACAAGGCCAAGGTCAGCAACAAGGAGATGAGAGATTTCCTGGGTGGAAGCCAGACTGGCATGTTGCGATGGCATGGGAAGCGAAGAAGGAGGGCAGGGAGGGGTGTCACCAGCTACTAGGTACAAGCACAGGAATTTTTTGAGCCAAGGTACCCATCGCCACCAGCTAAAAATTAAAGGATGGAAACTTACAAATAATATTTAAAAACAAAGTAATAGATACTGAAAACTCATCCTCCTACTTGGCTACATTTTGCTAGTAGCTTCAGTCAGGGTTATCGTGGTCCATTGCATCTACGTGGTGGGAATGAGCCATAATGAGGCTCATCTGCGGGTCTCTTCCAATCCTCATCTAGTGCTGGCTCAAGAGTAACTTGAACCTGGCTGTATTTACACTGTGGAAATGAGCAAATTGCACAATTCAGAACTTTTTATTTAAAAAAGTTATTACTAGGGAGCCAGTTGTTAAGCATTTACCAGCCCACCCCTGAAGGAGCGAGATGGCACACTTCCATAGAGAGAGAGTAACGTTGTTCTCCCAGCAGAAGGAAAAAAAGGAAGTTTTTTCCTGATGACTTCTATTTCTCTCTTATGTTGAGGCTAAAGTGTGTAAGAGCCAGTGAAGAAGGCAGCACTGGGGGCTAGATCTAAGATGCAAGAGAGGGTCCGACAGGGTCCTGGCCCTCATCTTCCTGCTTTCCCATGAGGAAGACCTGCGCTAAGGGGCCCTGTGGTAGGAAGAAGCTGTTGTGTTCTAATCTACATCAGTGCTTCCCAAACTTCTGTCTGCTTACTTATCACCTGGGGATGGTGTTGGACTCCTGGTTCTGAGTCGGTGGGTCTGGGGTAAGACTTGGGGTTTCTAACCAAGTTGCAGGTAATGCTGAGACTAGGATCTAGGATGTCAGAGCGGTGCAGTCCTTAGGGGCCATGAGAGGCCGGGCTGGCCTGCATGTCATGAGAGAGGGGACAACGGGTGAGGATGGTGCTGGAGAAGTAGTTGGAGCATGCTCAGTCGGGGCCTTAGGGTACAAAAAGAAGCTTGGATATTGTTCTAGTGCCTTGGGGGGGTCAGTTGAAGGATTTTATGCAGACTGGGGGTGGGAGTGGCTTTTATGATCTGCTTTTCCTTTCAAATCACTCTGGCTGCTGCTTGGGTAGGCAAAGTGACAATGGGGGGGGGACCTTCTGGGAAGCTGTCATGCCAACCTCAGCCAGAGATGACCATGACCGGATAGCATGGTGATCCAGGAGATGGAGAGAAGTGGGCAGAGTCCAGATGTGCTTTGAAAACGGATCTGAAAGACTCACTAGTGGGCTGGGCATGGGGAGGGAGGCTCAGGAGTAGTGAGGGGAGGCCCCTTGGGGCTTGGTCCTGAATAAGTGAAGGTTTCATGTGGCCCTGTACTGAGCTGGAAGAGGAGGTGAGGGGCTGAGCAGGGGCAGGTGGAGATGTCCGAGAGAGTTCCATGGGAGTCTGGGTTCAGAGGAGGGTCTTGGCTCCAAACGGGGAGCTTTACACAGGCACATCTTTGGGGAGGGTAGAGATAGGGAACAGTGGAGGCCCTAGGAGGGGTCCTGAGGGACGCTTTAGTTAGGGACTCTGTAGAAAGAACAAGAGCTGGGAGCGGGAGGCTGTAGTCATGTGTCCCTCCCTGTGACTTAAGATAGGGGCATCGCCGTAGGGTTGACCACTCAAATAGTTAACAACATCTTGCTTCTTCTTTTTTTTTCTTTTTTATTTCTGGCTACATGGAATCACTTTAAATGAGAAGAGAAGGGGTCTGCTGAGGTCATGGCTTGTTAAGGTCTGTAAACAAGTCAAAATAACACCTGGTATTTTGCCAGAGAAATGTTAGAGTTCATAAACAAGTCTGGATGGTGCCTGGCAAAATGCCAGAGGGAGTGGTTTGAGAAATAACAAAAGTGAGCCATTAAGTGTGGAGATTCCTTATTGGTTGACTGATGTATCTAGTTTATGCTAATTAAGATAAGCTGTGTGGAATGTATAAATTGCTCTGTTGTCCTACAATAAACGGCTCCTGGCTCCTACTCCTGCTGTATCAACGTACACAAGTTGTTCATCCCCTCCTCCCGCCCCCCCCCGGTTATTTTGCCCAGCCAGCAGGGTTGCAGCAGATGATGGCCCGTTCGGGGAGCCCAGGGACACTCGGGGGTAAGTGACGAAAAAAAGCTGCCCTTCAATAGATAGTAGATAGGACGGGAGCAATCTACTCGTCCCTAGGCAGATAGGGTGAGAGGAAAAATGGCCATTTCAAGAAAATGGAGAAGATTGATACAGTATGTTTGTGTCTTGTTTTGTCTCAGTGTATTGTATTGTCTTAGTGATGAAAATATGAAAGGGTGAAAAGTAAATTACTAAGGGAAGAAGGCACCCCAATGGAACCAAGAGCGATTAGGGCATGTGTTGATAAAAGCCCAGGAACTCTAGTCAGAAAGAAAAAGAAAGTTAAAAAGAAGAAGGATTATCAGGAAAAAAGTTGCAGCAAAAGGCTATTACTGAATACTTTTCGTTACCGGAGTGTGCGTGAATTGTTGCAGTGCCTGCCATGTTCGGGAGCGGGTCATGGTGCAGCAAGTACTTTCCAAGTGGCAGCAGCCGGCTCTTCCAGTGCCGAGAGCCCAAATCTAGACCTGACCCAGAAGCACAGTCTCACAGGCTCTTGCTCCCTGTGTCCAGTAGCAGTTTGAGACCGGGACTCTCCCAAGGTCCATCTGGGGCTGCCTGGGACTTTACAGCCAGCAGAAGACACTACCAGCGTCCCTGAAGTTTGATCATTTTCAATGCCAATAACTAAGCTACAATGGTTCTCCCACACCTGGAAGCTAATGAGTAATGAGCACTATTAAGGCTTATTTCAAATGTAAAAAACCTTGAGATAATGTACTAAATTGTTCAGAAGGTTGTTTTCTTAGTGGAATGCTACAAGATTTTCTTTAGCCATTCGGAGTTCCTGCCTTCATCCCAGTGCCAGTAAAAACGAGGGTGGAAGAATTTCCAGTGTTGCTGAAAACCGGAGGAGACTTCGGATCAAGCTAGCTGCCTGCAGAACTTATCTGGACTGTGATTTAAACTAGCTGCCTGCAAAACTTACCTGGACTGTGATTTACCTGGACTGTGAGTTAATCTATTAAGACACTGCTTTACCTGGACTGAGACAACAAACTGTAATCTATAACAAATTGTAACTCGGTATCTTTGCTAATGGTGTCATTGCTGGTATAATATTTCCAAGAGCTTCTTGCATCGAGCCATCAATTGGCTTGGTATTGTGACATTTTGTATCCTCCCTTTCTGTTTGTAGCAGGTTATTTATGGTGTTTCTGTAAAAACCACTATGGTCGTTATTTAAATTAAACAAAAGGGGGAAATGTTAAGGTCTGTAAACAAGTCAAAATAACACCTGGTATTTTGCCAGAAAAATGTTAGAGTTCATAAACAAGTCTGGATGGTGTCTGGCAAAATGCCAGAGGGAGTGGTTTGAGAAATAACAAAAGCGAGCCATTAAGTGTGGAGATTCCTTATTGGTTGACTGATATATCTAGTTTATGCTAATTAAGATAAGCTGTGCAAAATGTATAAATACCTCTGTTGTCCTACAATAAATGGCTCCTACTCCTGCTGTATCAATGTACACAAGTTGTTCGTCACCCCCCAGCTATTCTGCTGCAGCCGGACTGCGGCAGTGGCTCAGTGGTGTTCACAGTGCACCTGTGAACTTATTGCTCCAATAATTTATTCATCATGTCCCACATGATGATATTCCCATTATATGTTTTATTACTATTTTTATTTTTATGATCACATTAGACATTTTTTTAGCCTTGGGGGACATGTTTGTTGATTAATTTATAACTGAAAATGAATATTTTATACAGGAACATTTTGAACAGACACAGAATAACTCTTAACCTTGTTTCTTCTTAGGCTAAAATTTTATTATCTCTGTTCCTTGGGCTTCTGAGCATTGTGCAAATGAGGCCTAAGCAATGAGCACCATCAATTATTAGTAACCATCCATGAGCACAGAGCTGCTTCTACCCTGAGTGCGTTTTATAACTGGAGATCAGAACAAGGGCTTCTTCTCCTTCCTGGATATACAGTGCAAAACAGAGCCTGGTGGGACACCAGGGCATCTTGGAACCACAGCTATGGCCCCTGGCCTGCAGTTACCCAAGAAGGGGCACCCTAGGCTTAGGACACCCTCTTAGATTATAGGATCAGCCCATCATCCAAGAAGTTGCTGGCAGGGGACTGTGATGCTCATGTTCTCCATGAGCTGGGGAAGGAGGCTATGCTTGGAGTTTGTCCCTCTTGCCATCTCTTAGGCTGCATTGTGTCCCCCTGCCACTCATATGTGGAAACCCCAAGGCCTATTAGCTCACAATGGGGCCATATTTGCAAACTGAGCCTTTGAAAAGGTGATTGAGTTAAAATGAGGTGGACGTTAATCCAAGATGACTGGTGTCCTTAGAAGAAAAAATGCAGACTTATTATCTTCCCTACCTCAACCCCCCCTTGTTGTGAGTCAGCATCCACTTATCAGAGAGTACATTTGACCTTTGGTTTCTTGGGACTGGCTTACTTCACTTAGCATGATAGTCTCCAGCTCCATCCATTTACCGGTAAATGCCATAATTCCATTCTTCTTTACAGCTGACTAATATCCCATTGTGCGTATATAGCACATTTTCTTTACCTAGTCATCTTTGTAATGAAGGGAATGGAGGAGAATGAGAATAGAAAGGACAGTAGAATAAATCAGACCTCACTTTCTATCTCTGCATTTGAATACACGACCAGGGTAACTCTGCATCACATACAACCACAAGAATAGGAACCTAATTAGAAGTACTCATACTTCACGTATGTATAATATGCCAAAACACATTCTACCGTCATGTATATCTAAAAAGGGGAAAAAAAAACAAGAAATGCAGACAGACACGTGCAGAGGGAAGGCTAGGAGAGACAAGAGGCCAGGACAGAGGACTGGGGACAGGCCAGCCTATGACACCTCAGCCTTCCCACTTCCATATCGCATTTCTGTGGTTGAAGCTGCCCCGTCTCAACCCTTTCACGTTCTGTCCCTCCACCTAGCCTCCTTCCAAGGAGCCCTACTAGGCTGGCCCTTGTGCGAACCTCATGCCTTTTAAACTATGATCTAAGAAGCCCTGTGGCGGAGAGGGATAGCAGGAGCCACTAGACAGCTTCACGATCCTCTGATCACAAGACGAGATGCCTGCCCAGTGGAAGGAACTTGGCCATCTTGAGTAGGAGGAACAGGACACATTGTCCTGACCCTCTGACCCAAGGCACCCTGCCCTGTCCCCGGGGTGTGTCTCCAAGGCCATTTCTTAGCCTCTCAGGGCACACCCAGACTGTCTCCTGAGCCTGGATGACCCCAGACTAATTAAAGAAAGAAATTGTCCTCTTTTTCCTGCAGTAACAGGAACTGGGAACATCATGGGGGGGTGGGATGAGAGAGGGGCTAAGCAGAGAAACCTCTGGCCCATGCCGACACATGACAAAGTGTTCTGATTTGTTTAAGAAAATATTGAACCTATGTGGATGGAAAAGGCCCAGGGGGCAGCCAGAGGGGGAGCTGTGGCAGTTACCACCTGTGGGAAAACCCATTTCAGGAAGGGGTCTGCCTCTTAGAGTTTCCTCCCTCCTGTGCCCTGGGCCAGGGAAAGGCCTCTGAAACCCACTCTGTTGAGCCCACCCCTTCACCAAAGGCAAAGCGAGAAAACCCAGTCATCAGAGGCTCCTGACAGCCTTGTCAAATTGGCCTGTCCCGGGAGGCAGGGAGGGAGAAGAGGTCCAGATGGTTTTAAGAGCGAGAGGAAGACTCTATTGCAGGAAACCTATTGCTCATCTGCTTTGCCCTGCGGGGACTGCAGCAGCTGGCTGAGGTCCTCCTCATCCCAAGTTGTCGTGAAAGAAGGGTTTGCCCCCATCCTGCCCGTGGAGACCACCGGCTCTGAATTCACCACGCTCAGAGGACTTTTATTTATTTTTGGTACTGGGGATTGAACCAGGGACACTTAATCCTGGGTTCACATCCTCAGGCCCTTTTTATGTTTTCATTTTGAGACAGGGTCTCGCTGAGTTCCTTAGGGCCTCTCTAAGTTGCTGAGGCTGGCTTTGAACTCATCATCCTCCTGCCTCAGCCTCCGGAGCCACTGGGATTACAGGTGTGCACCACGGCCTCCAGCACACATGGGACTCTTGATCACCTATTCAGAAGGGCCTTGGAGACCAGGGGACAAGTGGAGCCAAGCTGAGAGAGTACTGGGCTTCCTCACATCCCTAGGACCAGCCTGGTCTCTGGCCGGGCTCCTCAGGGTTCACCTGTCTTTGCTCAGTCCCCCAAGGCCTTCATCCTCTTCCTCTCTTCTCTGCTATAGAAATTGGGGGAAGAGAAGCCAGAGAAACATTGGAAATTCAGGCACCTGCCATCTTCCCATGGCTAACAGCTGCTAATCGCAATTCTGACAAACACAAACCAGAGATAGATGTAAGCAAAAAAAAAAAAAAAAATCAAAGCAGTATTCTAAGTATGAATTCTCAGGTAGGAAGGTTAGAAGAGCCAGAGACACCTCCTCAGTACCCCTCAAGTCACCCCCCAAAAGCCAACTTCCTCCTTGAAGCTAAGACTTCTCTCTTAATTTATCCAGCACCCCATACATTACATCTTATACAATGTGTTTTTATGTTAGGTGTGGGGCCCACTAGGACCCTCTGTAGTGTTCTTAGTGAATAGCATAGACATGAAGGGACATAAGCCTTGGGGGCTCAGATATGTTGTCATCCTGATTAGTTATACGAGCTTTGGTTTTTCTCATCCACATCATGGAGTTATCAATACCTACTTTATATGATTATTATAAGTATTAGGTGAAATACTGAATGTCAAGCATATCCCACATAGTAGGTGCTCAACTAATGTTTGTTCCTTTCCCCTTCTACTATTTCAGGGAAACTGGTAATTGGGGAACACTTCAATTGCCAGGTATCTATGACACTACACCTGTGCCTTTGACATCAGAACACAGTAGCCAAAATGAGTATTTATGAAAGCACAACTATCGTGTGAAATCTTTTAGCATGTGATTGTCTGTCACTGGCTTCTTTCCCACTTAGCCCAACTGCTGCGCCCCTCCCCTGACTCAGGCAATGGCAAGGCCCTATTGAGGTGGATGGCGCAAGGCATCCATCCTCTGGAGGAGCGCAGTATGTTTCTGGGAATGGGCTGATTTATTTTTGTATTCCTTTAATAAGTATAGTTTTGATTTCTCATATGACCATTAAGTATGAAGGAAAAATCATGACTTTCCCAACTACTTCTAAAGCATAGATCTGTTTGCTCTAAATGCAATGATTCAGCTGTGGAGTGTAAATTGTTAATATCTAAAGAAAAACTCCCTGTATTCCTGTCAAGGAAGTTTTTGAGAAATTAAATTAAAATCTAGAGAAGAAAAATTAATGTTAAGAAGATAGATTAGTGCTTAGTACTGGGCAACTTGTTCTTGTTCCTGTGCACAATGGTTTGTGCTCTTACTTCTGTTTGATTAAAAGTAATAACAAGTCAACCCCTTGCCGTAACCATGGCACCGGTTCCAGTCAGTAAGTCAAGAAAGAATAGTCAAGGTATAGGCCAATAGTTTGGGACATTTGTAACTATTATTAAAAGTTAACTAAGCAGAAACAGCTCAAAGCAAAACGTGAACTGAAAGTACAAATGCTTGCTTATGCATAAGCCAAGATACATTCTTCTATTCTAATTGTAGCTACGTAATATTTTGTTTTGTTTGAATAATGATTCCTGTTTTGTAACCACAAAGTACTGTAAGCCTGCCAAAATGAAAAGTATATATGATCAACTTCACAAGTAAAGATCGGGATCAACACCTTCACTTTGGTGTCTGTGTTGTTTCTCCACCCCCTCTTTCGCCGACTCCTCACCATCCGTTCGTCTCCTGAGACCCCCTGTTGGAGCTGGTCTCCGACACCCAATGCCTTCAAGACCTGGTTCTAAAGTAAATGATACTTGGTTGAAGGTCAACATTCAGCACCTGGCACAGAGTAGGGAGGCTCAATAAATTTTTGTGGAAATGAGATAGAATTTTGGATCCTAAATGATTGCCCTGAGTCATGGAGAAAAGACTCCAGTATGTTCATTGCATTTTTTTAAGAAAAGAGAAAAAGCAAACGATAAAGTATTTTGAAAATTTTCCATTCTGCATAGATAAAACCTGAAATTGGTGATTCAGGTGGTCTCAGTTGCTGGGAACCTAGCTTTCCACAGTGGCTTGTTCTCAGGAACTGGAGATAGCCAATGGATATTTTGCTGTCGGTGTGTTTACCCCCTCTTGTTTTTGGTGTTTGCAGTCCTAGAGATGGAACCCAGAGCCTCACCTAGGATAAGCAAGTGCTCCACCCCTAAGCCAATCCCCAGTTCTTTTTTGTTAATATTTTATTTAGAGTCAGGATCTTGCTGAGTTGCTTAGGGCCTTGCTAAGTTGCTGAGGCTGGCTTTGAACTTGTGATCTTCCTGCCTCAGCCTCCCGAGCCACTGGAATTACAAGCGTGGACCATCACACCTGGCCCCATCCCCCTTTTAAAAATAATTATTATATTTTGAGAGAAGGTCTCTTGCTAGATTGCCCAGGTTGGCCTCAAATGTACGATCCTCCCAGTCTCTTGAGTCGCTGGGATTACAGGCGTGCCCCATTGTGTCCAGAACGCTCAGTTTTTATTTGGTTCATTTGTTCAGTTTTATGTGAAGCTATCAAACTTCATTGCATGCATCTATAGGGCTGGCACCTGTCTCCTCTCTGTCTCTCTTTGTCTTCCCTGTTACATTATTAGTAGTAATGTCCACCCTATCCTGGTTGGCTCCTTTGTTCATTTATTCAGTACCCTCTCCTATTATCACAGATGAAAATTTAAGATACACTGGCCCAAGACCACTCTTTGAAACCCTCTCTGTATGTTTTCGCTTACCGACCCGGTGATGTGTTTTTCTCGTTCGTTGGGAGGTGTAAGTTTAAACCCCATGTTGAAGTTAAGATCCATCACATCAACAACAACCTTTGAGTTAACCAAACATAGAGCCAGGAGTTGGAATTTTATGAACCCAACAGGACTGGTTACTCCCATGGCCTTTTTTTTTTCTTTCTTTCTTTTTTATTGATTGTTCAAAACATTACAGAGCTCATGATATATCATCTTTCATACATTTGACTCAATTGGGTTTTGAACTCCCATTTCTACCCCAAATACAGATTGCAGAATCACTTCTGTTACATACTCACATTTTTACATAATGGCATATTAGTGACTGTTGTATTCTGCTACCTTTCCTATCCCCTACTATCCCCCCTCCCCTCCCCTCCCATCTTCCCTCTCTACCTCCTCTGCTGTTGTTCAATTCTCTCCCTTATTCCCTCTCCCCGCTGCCCCTCATAACCTCTTATAATTTTGTGTATCACTGAAGGTCTCCTACCATTTCCATATGCTTTCCCTTCTCTCTCCCTTTCTCTCCCCCCATTCGTCTTTGTTTACTGTTAGTCTTTTCCTCATGCTCTTCCTTCCTGTTCTGTTCTTGGTTGCTCTCTTTATATCAAAGAAGACATTTGGCATTTGTTTTTTAGGGCTTGGCTAGCTTCACTTAGCATAATCTGCTCTAATGCCATCCATTTCCCTGCAAATTCTATGATTATGTCATTTCTTAGTGCTGCATAATACTCCATTGTATATAAATGCCACATTTTTTTATCCATTCATCTATTGAAGGGCATCTAGGTTGGTTCCACAGTCTAGCTAATGTGAATTGTGCCGCTATAATCATTGATGTGGCCGTATCCCTATAGTGCGCTCTTTTAAGGTCCTCAGGGAATAGTCCGAGAAGGGCGATAGCTTGGTCAAATGGTGGATGCATTCCCAGCTTTCCCAGGAATCTCCATACTTCTTTCCAAATTGGCCTCACCAGTTTGCAGTCCCACCAGCAGTGTACAAGTGTACCCTTTTCCCCACATCCTCGCCAACACTTATTGTTGTTTGACTTCATAATGGCTGCCAATCTTACTGGAGTGAGATGGTATCTTAGGGTGGTTTTGATTTGCATTTCTCTGATTGCTAGAGACGGTGAGCATTTTTTCATGTACTTGTTGATTGATTGTATGATCTCCTCAGAAATGTCTGTTCAGGTCCAAGGCCCACTTGTTGATTGGATTATTTGTTATCTTATTGTTTAATTTTTTGAGTTCTTTGTACATTCTGGATATTAGGGCTCTATCTGAGGTGTGAGGGGTAAAAATTTGTTCCCAGGATGTAAGATCTCTCTTTACCTCTTTTATTTTTTCTCTTGTTGAGAAAAAACTTTTTAGTTTAAGTAAGTCCCATTTGTTTATTCTTGTTAAGTCTCGGGCTATGGGCGTCCTATTAAGGAATTTGGAGCCCGACCCCACAATATGTAGATCGTAGCCAACTTTTTCTTCTATCAGACGCAGTGTCTCTGATTTGATATCTAGCTCCTTGATCCATGTTGAGTTAACTTTTGTTGCTGGCAAGAGAAAGGGATTCAATTTCATTTTGTTGCATATGGATTTCCAATTTTCCCAGCACCATTTGTTGAAGATGCTGTCCTTCCTCCGTTGCATGTTTTTAGCCCCTTTATCAAATATAAGATAGTTGTAACTTTGTGGATTAGTCTCTGTGTCCTCTATTCTGTACCATTGGTCCACCTGCCTGTTTTGGTACCAGTACCATGCTGTTTTTGTTACTATTGCTTTGTAGTACAGTTTGAACTCTGGTATCGCTATACCTCCAGATTCACACTTCCTGCTTAGAATTGCTTTTGCTATTCTGGGTCTTTTGTTTTTCCATATGAATTTCATGATTGCTTTATCTATTTCTACAAGAAATGCTGTTGGGATTTTGATTGGCATCCCATTAAACCTGTAGAGAACTTTGGGTAATATCGCCATTTTGATGATGTTAGTTCTGCCATGGCCTTTTTTGAAGAGCACTTTCTGTTTATTCCTGGGAGGGTTAGGCCTTGAGATGTCCGCCAGGACCAGGATCAGGTATGGTGAGATTTAGAGAATTATTTTCACTGTTTATTTTTAGGGATCTTGCTATTTTTCCTAAAGCGACTAGAATCATGGCAATTGTTTAGTTACTTTAAATCCCCAGGGCTGCTGGTATGCTTACACACCAGGTTTAAATAAATAGACAGTGAGTTTTTTCTCTACTCCCATACTATCTTCTCCAAATTCCAAATTCCAATATCCACTCTCCACACAACCCAGAGTCTGCCACTGGCAGTCGCAGTTGTGAATCAGGTGGAACTTGGGGTGTGGCACTGTCTCCTAGGTGCACCCCGCATGGTCCTGACTTCCCCTGCAGTCCCAGGAATTGCTTTCAAGGTGGTATGTGGCTGGGAGGCTGAGGCAGGAGGATCTCAAGTTCAAAGCCAGCCTCAACAACTTAACGAGGCCCTAAGCAACTCAGTGAGACCTTGTCTCTCATTAAATATAAAAAAGGGCTGGATGTGGCTCAGTGGTTAAGCGCCCCGGGGTTTGATCCCTGGTAACAAAACAAAACAAATCAAGATGGCACATGGCAGCCCAAGTACCCTTGCCTTTCTAGAAAGCTTGCAGTTAGCCTCCAGCACATTGGACTCTCATCTACAGCCTGGTGTCTAGCTGGTCTAGACCCAGCCCCTCCTTCTGGAAACTTCTCCCAACCCCTGCTCCTCTCCAGACTCCTCCCCCTTGCCCCTGGGTTTCCTGCTTCTCCCATGGGGCTTGGCTTCTGGTTGATTCTAATTGGCAGGCAGACAGAAACCACCCTCCCCCAATGGAAGCCGGAAGTCCAGTCTAGGGCAGGTTTCCCTCTTAGGACTGTGGTCAGACCCAGCCTCTTGCTATTTGGGGTGGGACTTCCTCTTTCTTAGAGCTTATTCCCATTTGATGCCCCTCCCAGGGCTGATGAGTTTCCCAGCCTTGGTTCTGTTCCCTTCTGGGGGGGAAGGTCTGGCCCACTCCCAATTTTCTACAGCCCTGCATCCCAATTACAAAACTTGAAAGATCACACCTAGAGTTCCACAGGAAAATAAATAGAAGCCCCCTATGTGCCAACCATCTGTCCATTCCCAATCCACTTCTTTTGAAATGCAGTTGATCATTTGGTTCTGAGACTGGATGATACAAGAATTACTCGTTCATGACAGGGTCCACAACCTCAGACTCCTCCAGAAGGGTGATTCTGGAATGCGTATCACGCCCACTTAGATACACTTAGACTTGCTCATTCCACTCTCAGGAATTTATCCTAAAGACATCAACAGATGTGTACCAACATTTGTGTGCTAGAATAGTATGTGGAAGTTCTATACTGGGAAAATTTGAGCTAGTCTAATTGTCCAAAAGCAGGACTACATAAAATATAACATCAATACAGTGAAATATTTTACAACCATGAAATTATTTTTGAGGGGCTGGGGATATAGCTCAGTTGGTTGAGTGCTTGCCTCACATGCACAAGGCCCTGGGTTCAGTCCCCAGCACCACAAAGAGAGAGAGAGGGAGAGAGAGAGAGAGAGAGAGAGAGAGAGAGAGAGAGAGAGAGAGAGAGAGAGAGAGAGAGAGATGTTTTCAAACACTTATTTTTATAATAAAAGAAATTCTAAAAAAATTTAAAAATCTCTTAAAATTAAGATTATATTTGCAAAGAATGGCATATAATGTTATTTAGGTAATAATGTTATCTCAATTTTGTTAAAAGAAGGAAAATGATTTGCATATAGGTGTGCTTAAAGCAAACACAAAAAAATATGGCTATTATGTGTCTCTGGGTGGTAGAATTACTGGTAATCTTCAAAATGCATTTTTCAGTATTTTATTTGATATTTTGTAAGAAATGGAGAATTCTTGGAGATAGGAATTTAGGGATATAGAGAGAACACTGAACTCCAAAAAAGAAAGCCCAGAGAGGTTGAAATGTTGCACAGCTGGTGAGCAGCCCGCCTTGGTCCTTCCCTGCAGCTTGCTGATTGGCTGATGAAGAAGCCACAGACTCGCCAGACTACTGAGGGGTCAGAAGGCACCACTCCTTTAGGGAGCATGCTCCTTAAAGAAGTTGGTGACTGAGAAGTGATCCCAGTCCATTTTAACAGTAAGACATGCAGCCCTGGGTGGAGCTTTATGATGCTAATGAGACTGAGGATGTAGGGAGTAGCAGGGTTAAAAAGTTCAAGGGCCTCCTTCAGGTGCTTGGAAAACAAGGGTACACGTGCCTACCCCGCCTGTTTGCACGTCTAGTTCACCTCCCTGTCTTCTCCTCCTCTATAAATATGAAAACCTGGGCCAAGACGGGGCAGCTCTCTTTCTTTATAAAAAAATTTAAAATAATTTTTATTTATTTGTGTTTTTTTAGATATAAATGTATGTATGTATGTAGAATGTATGTTGGCATATCATATATACATGGAGTAAAACTCATTCTAATTAGGATTCTTTTCTCCTGTTTTTATGTAATGCGGAGTTAGCCTGGTCATGTATTCTAATATAAGGCGACAAAAGTGATGTCTAATTAATCCTCCTGTCCTTCCTATTCTCCTCCCCTCCCTTCCCTTCACTTCTTTTTGTCTAATCCAATGAACTTCTGATCTCCCCCTCCCCACCCTCCCTTGTTGTGGATTAGCATCCACATGTAAGAGAGAACATTTGGCCTTTGGTTGGGAGGGACTGGTTTATTTGACTTATGCGATATTCTCCAGTTACATCCAATTATCAGATGTCATAGTTTCATTCTTCAAAACTTCCATACTACCAAAAGCACTAACTCTATAATTGAATGCAACTTCTATTAAAATTCCAATGGCGTTTTTTCATAGAAATAGAAAAAGCAGTCATGAAATTCATTTGGAAAAATAAGAGGCCCAGAACAGGCAAAACAATCCTTATTGAGAAGAGTGAAGCAGGAGGCATCACAATACCAGACCTTACACTATACTACAGAACTGTAGTAACAAAAATAGCATGGTATTGTCACCAAAACAGACATGTAGCCCAATGGCACAGAATAAACGACATGGGAGACAGGTCCACATAAATACAGTTATCTCATACTAGACAAAGGCACTGAAAACATACATTGGAGAAAAGATAGCCTCTTTAACAAATGATGCTGGGAGAAGTGGAAATCCATATGCAGCAAAATGAAATTAGACCCCTCTCTCTCACCCTGCATAAAACTCAACTCAAAATGGATCAAGGACCTAGGAATTAGACCAGAGACCCTGCACCTCATAGAAGAAAGTGTAGGCACAACTCACTTTCTCTAAAACTGACCACATTCCTGTTCTTGACTGTGGAACACTTTCCCTTTGTAACAAACCCGTTGCTCTGACCCTCATTCCTAACCCCTGCTTAAGTTCTTTTTTATGACATGGTCAAGAACCTGGAAGCTTCAGGTGGAGACCTCCTCATGGTGGTACTTTCCTAATCAGCAGGATAATTAGTTATGTGTTGTTTAAAAATTAGATCACCAAAAAGCAAAATCAAATAACAACAGTATAAAAGCCCTTGCCTGCTGGGATTTTTTAAACAGTTTCACTCCATTCTTTCTAACCAATATAGAAAAAAACAAAGGAAACTAACAGTGCTAAGAACTTAAATCCTTTCTGTAACTCTGGAAAGTAAATATCGTTCCCATTTTGAAGGTAAGAACACAAAGTCACAAAAAAGAAAAAGTGGGGGGAAAAACAAGATGGAAGAGCAAGACGCTGGCTCCAAAGGCATGCCCTTCCCCTCTCTGTGCTGTCTCCAGTCATGTTGGCTGATTGATCAGTTATTATTAATTTATTTATTGGAGACAGGGTCTTACCATATCACCCAGGCTGGTCTCAATTGCCTGGACTCAAGCAATCCTCCTGCCTCAGCCTCCCAAGAGTGTGGGATGTGACTCCAGTTATGTCCCTCCATACCTTGACCTCTTGTGATAGTCTTTTTCTTTTTTGTACCAGGGATTGAACCCAGAGGTGCTCAACCACAGAACCACACCCCCAGTTCTTTTTTATATTTTATTTAGAAACAGGGTCTCACTAAGTTGCTTGGTGCCTCCCTAAGTTGCTGAGGCTGGCTTTGAACTTGCGATCCTCCCGCCTCAGCGGCATGTGCCTCCACAGCTGGCCCCTCATGATATTCTTAAACTGCACATTATTCTGTACTTGGGCTTTCTTATCAGGACAATTTTCCCTTTGGAAACAAAAGATATTCGACATTCTGTAAAAATTTCATTCTAGCTAACGTATATTAGCCAAGATTTTGCCTCAATCGAACTATTTGAATAACTATACCAAAAATATTTCCTAAATGGTCTGAATGAAATTGAGTAACTGCAATCCAAACAAGCTCACATGACACTTTTGCACGTGTCTTGTCATTTTGGCACGGGGATCATTGTAAATGAGCGTGGGCCACACACATCTCAGTGTGATAAGGTTGAAGAAATTGTCCTCTCTCCAGATCCTCGGAGATGGCACTGGACTTTTGCCTGTGCAGGTCGAGGCCTGACAGGGTGCTGGAAGCCTGAGATGGGAGCTGACCAGGCCTTGAATGCCACTGTGTCACCCCAAGGTGAATGTGGTTTTGAGTCGACCTTTAACCGTCCATGTGACCCGGAACTGAGATCCAACTTCTAATTATATTGTAAATATAATCTTGCTATTTGTTTTTACTGGCAGATATCCATGCCCATGTAGCAAAGATCATTCTGTCCTGCCTATCTGTTATCCTCTGACCTAGGAGGAACTGAGCAGGCACACCTGTGTTGGGGAAAACCTAATGTTCACGTTTTATGATAAGGAAATAGGGGACCATACTAGTGTCTGTTGTATTCTGCTGACCTTCCTATCCTCTACTATCCCCCCTCCCCTCCCCTCAACAGACACTTGTATGGCAGTACGTAAAAACGTGGATGTGTAATCGATGTGATTCTGCAATCTATATATGGGGTAAAAATGGGAGTTCGTGATCCACTTGAATCAAGTGTATGAAATATGATGTCAAGAGCTTTGTAATGTTTTGAACAACTAATAATAAAAAAATTAAAAATTAAAAAAAAAGAAATAGGGGACCAGAGAAGCAATTTGCCCAACATTATGCAACTTTGAGTACATTAATCTCCCCAAATTACTTCCTCACGTAACCATTGCACCCTTGATTTGTCCAGGCTCTCAGTGAAAGCAATTCCTTGAACTTTGAAGACTTTATCCAAAAAAATAACAAAACATATCATTTGTTTATTAAAAGAATTTTGTTGAGACAGAGTCTCTCTAAGTTGCCCAGGCTGGCCTCAAACTTGAGATTCTCCTGCCTCAGCCTCCAAATTAGCTGGGATTACAGGTGTGTACCACCGTGCCTGGCTGATATCTCAGTAGTATTTTTATCACCTACATACTTAAATGTTTGTTTTTGATATATTGTTAGATAAAATATAGCATTCTAATTAATTTTACCCTTTTTTATTTTTTGGTCCTGAAGATTGAACTCAGGAGCATTCGACCACTAAGCCATATCCCCAGCCCTATTTTGTATTTTATTTAAAGACAGGGTATCACTGAGTTGCTTAGGTTCTTGCCATTGCTAAGGCTGGCTATAAACTCAAAATCCTCCTGTCCAGCCTCCAGAGTCTCTGGGATTACAGGTGCACCCACCTCGCACCACTGATTTTATCCTTTTTATTTTTGTCTTGAAGGTGGCTGCTAGAAAACTTTATTTTATTAATTTAATTTATTTATTTATGTTGCAGTGCTGGGGATCAAACCAGAGTCTCATGCATGTGAGGCAAAAGTTCTACCACCGAGTAATACCTCCAACTCGTTTACTAGAAAATTTTAAACTACAAGCAGGTCTTGAATTATATTTCTGTTGAACAAAAGTGTTTCCAAAGCAGATGATTCTTCATTAAAGGCATATCTACTCCGACTGCGCCTCTCAGGATTGTGGGTCCAGATATTGCATCGTCTGAGTGTTGAAAGTTTATAGCATCCCTGGAGCCAGGTGTGGGGGTGCATACCTGTGCTGCACAGCTACTTGGAAGGCTGAGGCAGGAGGATCACAAGTTTGAGGCGAGCCTCAGCAACTTAGCAAGATCCTGTCCCCAATTTTTTTTAAAGGGCAGGGGTGCCTAGGGATGTGGCTCAGTGGTTATGCATCTCTGGGTTCTGTCTCCAATACAAAATTTAAAAAGGAGAAGGAAGTTTGTGGTAACCCTGCATCAAACCAGGTTATTGGCAACTTAGATGACCATCACAATTTTTTAGCATGAAGGGTTTTTTAAGTTTTCTTGCTTTTGGTTTTGTTTAGTTTGTGATGCTGGGGATCAAACCCAGGGCCTTGAGTATTCTAGGCAAATGTCCTACCACTGAGCCATACCCTAACCCTATAAAATGCTTTTAATTAAAGTATGCACATTGTTTTTTCTAGCTGTCTATTAACAACTAACAGTCGAGTACAGTGTGAACCTAACTTTGGAGTGTACCAGAAAACAAAAAAAACATTTATGAGACTCACTTTACTGCCCTGTTTGCTTTGCTGCAGTGCTCCAGAACTGAGCCCACAATCTCTCTGAGGTTTCTCTGTAGGCAAAGTTTGCAATATGTTCATGTTACTCCCCTCCCCTTTCCACATGAGAACACTCGGCCCACCTCACTTTGGCTTGCATGGTCCAGATACATGAAAAACCCTTGTTCTCTTCCCATCCAGATTCCTCTGCAGGAGGGGTATGATTTTTAGTCATGTGTCACTTGAAATCATATGATATACCATTTGTAAGTAGCCATGTCAGAAACTGGAAACTGGAGCCTGGATTCTAAAACTACATCCCCTAAAGCAAAGGGATCAGAGAATGCAGCTATTCATAAGCTCATCCCAGGAACCAGTGAAAAGACAGTGACATTTGGGCAGAAAATGCACATGAGGCCATTCATTCCCATGGAGGCTCATTGAGCACCACTCTGCTTGTGATATGAATGATTCATGGGGTCCTCCATCCCACCCTGATGTTTTTTTTAAATTTTAATTGTAGATGGACACAATACCTTTATTTATTTTTATGCAGTGCTGAGGATCAAACCCAGTGTCTCCCACATGCAAGACAAGCTCTCCACCACTGAGCTGCAAGCCCCCCTCCTCATATTGAAAGCTTATGTCTAGACAGGACCCATGGTTCCCCTCTCTGAGCCCCGAGCTGAGCAGCTGTGTATACAGTTGGTGCCTCATCTTAGAGTCCACTCCTCCTCTCCATGGTGAGGGCTCACCCAAGTGGGCTCAGGGCTGGTGATTGGCACTCAATTGGCCACTAACGATTAGGTTTCCCTGTCCAACTGTCAGAAGATGGATGAATCCATTCAGCAGTCATCCTTGGGATCATTTATGAAATTGTTGAGTGCTATTCCTGCATCTACAAAAAATTAATGGTGGCCATGTAATAAGTAGCCTTTTGTTGAATTAACAAAATTGTACTTGAATTTCACATTGTAGGTGTCATGGCCAGAAGTGGTCAATTCCTGTAGGGTCCAAACAATTCTGCTGATGAAGAGGAATGCAAGAGGGATGTGGGTGGGGGGGTACTGTGGCTAACTAAAGAGCACCAGCTACTGAGTGACTCACGCAGGTGTTGCAGTGACACCCCTGGTGTTGCACATCCTCACAAAAAGTCAGAGTCCCATTAATATGGAATTCCCCTGAGTTTCAAAACACTGGGCTGAATACACCTGTGGACTGGTCCAATTCATCCAGGCTGTTTGTAATCTCTTATCTCACTTGTATACTTGTACAAGTGGTAGCTTTTCATGGGAGGAAATTCTAATTTCTATTTCTCCCATCTTTTCTTGGGATTCTTCTACTTTCATCCCTCCTTGCATGGTGCAGAGCACTTGCACCAACTATGATTTTTAAAGTTCGACATGACATCCCCTCCTTGATCACTGTTATAGATTTTTCTTCCTGTATTTTTTCTCTTTGTTTCTCAAAGTTCTCCAGACTCTAGGAGAACCAGGGGAAGTATGAACAGGAGACACACTGGCCAATGTTGACCACATGTCCTCATTGATTTGAAAATTGTAGCTAAATCTTCCTTCCTGAGTTTCACCTTCTGCATTACCAGGGTATGACCAGCATTGCAGGGAAGCAGGGAGAATTCACATTGGGTTCCAGGTCTCTGTTTTAAGGTGACATGAAAGCAGGTAAATGCACATTAGTTAATCCAGACTGTCTTCTGTGCATTCTTGAGCACAGGTGGCTGAGACCCCACCCAGCCATGCTCCTGGCTCTCTCTGTCCACCTTCTTTGAGACCCTGCCTCCATTCAACCAGAGAAATGTATCTTTGATGATAAAAACTCTGAGGTCCTGGAGAATCCTAGGCTCTTTCTGCATAGTATCCAAAATCTTCCAGTAGAATTTAGTTTGATAAATGGCTCTTTTGATGCTAACAGGCAATTTATTTAGTTCTTTGTTTTTAAATTATTTCCCTGTAATATTGACACACAGCTTGGCTCGGTCAATTGGAAGTAGATCCAAATTACTTTTTTTATTGATAAAACTATCTGTTTATGGGTTTAACATGTTTTTATATGTGAATATATTGTAGTATGGCTAAAGTAAATTAATTAACATGTGCAACCTACTCTCTTAGCAATTTTCAAGGATAAGATATGCTGTTATTAACTGTAGTCATATGCTATGAAATTGATTTCTTGAACTGATTCCTCCTGTGTAGCTGAAATTTTGAATCTTTTGACCAACTTCTTTCCATTCCCCACCCAACCCTTCTTCCCTAATCTCCACCCCATGCCTCTACCCTCTAGTGACACAAGCTCAACTTTTTAATTTTTTATTTTTTTGGAACCAGGGATTGAACCCAGGGGTGCTTAGCCACTGAGCCATATCCCCCAGCTCTTTTTGTCTTTTTTACTTTGAGACAGAATCTCACTAAGTTGCTTAGTTCTTCCCTAAATTGCTGAGGCTGGCCTGGAGCTTGTAATCCTCCTGCCTCAGCCTCCTGAGTCACTGGGATTACAGGTGTGTGCCACCACACCCGACAGAGTTCAATTTTTTTGGATCCCACTTATAATTGAGAGTTGCAGTATTTACCATTCTGTTTCAGGCTTATTCAGTTTAGCACACTGTCCTCCGAGTTCATCTACACTGTTGCAAATGTCAGGACGTCCTTCTTCTCTAAGACTGGCTAGTGTTTCATTCAGTTTTTTTATCCATTCATCCAGTGATTAGATTGCTTCCACATCTTGAAGAGTATGAAAAGTTTTGCTCTAAACAGAGAAGTGTGGGTCTTTTTCAGCACACTGATTTTGTTTCTTGTGGATATATACAGAGTAATGGGATGGCTGAATCATATGGTAATTCTCTCTTCAATGTTCTGAGGACCCTCCTACGGCATCTCATATTGACTATACTAATTTACACCACCCCCAGCAGCAAGCGTAGCAGGGTCCCTTTGCTCTATGTATGTTACTTCTTTAATGACACTCAGAAGTCAAATTTTTAGGAATCACAATGTTACTATAATAAATATTAATGCACATTTTGGGGAATTGAAAGAAGACAGCTGAAATTTCGGAGGAAATCGGTTAAGAAACACTGGATGAAGCAATATTTGCTTTCAACCTGTGTATAAACCAAGATGTGATCAGGAAGTCTGCCATTGTTTGTCGGGGGCAGGGGTCTACTGTGAGCGTACATGACCTTGAGTGCAGGTGGCAGGCTGGGAGATCAGTACCACACATCTTCTGTACTGGTCAACATATGGGAAGAATAAGTTCTATAAACTGCTTTAACTGTTGGAAGATAAAACTCATGATAGGAAGGCAAAGTTTTACTGTTGTGGTCTGAGTCTCAGTCACATGTATACAACTCATTCTTTAAGGTATGTCTGCCACGTTTTGGAGGTTGTGGGATTTCATTAGATATATGCAGCTATAGTGACCCTAATAAAGACATTTCAAATTTCTCTCTAGGGAACAGCTTGATCTCCACTCTTTGGGATTTGATGTATTCAGAAATTGTGTCTTATACTTTTTTCTTTTTTGGCATTGAAGATTGAACTCAGGAGTACTTTCTTTAAAATATTTTATTTTGAGACAGGGTCTTGCTGAGTTGCTTAGGGCCTCACTAAGTTGGTGAGGCTGGCTTTGAACTTATGATTCTCTGCCTCGACCTCCCAAGCTGCTGGGATTATAGACATGCACCACTGTGCCTGGCTTACATACACATTTTTGCCTCCATATTTTGTCTTGGACAGTACAGAGCTGCATTTCGTGGTCTCCCAAGTTGACTGTCTCCAGAGAACACATTCCATGCCTGGGGTGTGTGGTGCTCCTCCAGGACTCTGCAGGATGGGGGTGCACTTCTGTCATCCATGCTTTGTCACTCACCTTCCTCTAGCACCCCTTAGGTTCTGGTTTAGGGAACACAGCATGGTCTGTATTTTTCAATGAGCTCCTGTCTTTTTGTATTCCGGGTTCTCTGTGTTTCTTAGTCTGTAAGTTCAGGTGCATATCATAGCTGACAGATGTGGGGCACATGTTTGAAGCATCCCATATTCTCCTGGGTACTTCTCAAAGGGTCTCGTGATCAGGGCCTGTGGCTGATTGTCTACCAGCTGCAGCCTTCCTAGAGGCTACCCTGGAGAACTGGCCATGCAGGAAAACACAGTCAGGCCACCTGATATTCAATGGTCACAGTCCCCGTTCCCTGCAGCAGGGCCTCCCGTTGCTCTATCATCTGGTGCTCCCCACTTCTTGGCATTGCTTCTCCTTGTGCTCATCTCATCTTCCTGGTGATTCTGGAGCAGGCATTTTGAAAATCTGCCTCCGAGCCCTGATCAACTGGTATGAAGCCGGGCACCTGGCCAGAGCTGGCCTATCACAATGCCTCTGTCATGCCTTACTCCCAGGCAATAATGGAGTGATTCAAGGGTAGGGTCTGGACCCACACTGGGCTAATCAGCCTCTTTGCCTGGGAAGGCACTGTGAGTGTCAGCCCAGTGGACAGAATTATAACTTGAGATGACATAGACAGAGGCAAGACCATGATTAGCACAAATACTGAGGCCACACTGGAGAGAGGCAGGAACCAGGGAGAGAGGGCCTCCCAGGGGTGTCTGCACCCACTCCTTCCTGAAGTCATCTTCCTCTCTATTCCCGAATAACTTCTGACTGATAACTCTCCTTTTTTTGCTAGTGTTGTTCTAATTGGGTTCCACCACTTGCAACCAAAGTGGTCCTAATTATTACAGTGAAGCTAAACCAGGCGTCACTAAATAAAACAAATAAATTACGTACACACAGCAATTACATTTTACACCAGGGATGAGTTCATAAAGGCCTTTTATAGGCCAGGTGTGGTGGCACACACCACACCTGTAATCCCAGCAACTTGGAAAGCGAAGCAGGAGAACTGTGAGTTCAAAGCCAGCCTCAGCAATTTGGTGAGACCCTGAGCAACTTATTGAGATCCTGTCTCAAAATAAAACATAAAAAAGGTTGGGGATGCGGCTCAATTGTTAAGCACCTCTGGATTCAATCTCCAGAATAAAAAAAAAAAAACCAAACCAACAACCAAAAAACAAAAATAAAAGCAAAACCTATAACTTTTTTTTTTTTGTTTGTTTGTTTTTGTTTTTGCTGGGGATGAACCCGAGGGCATTTAACATGCAAAGCAGATCAAAGTAGATGCTCTGTCACTGAGCTGGCCCTCTAGCCCCTGGATGGATATGTTGTCTCCAAGCTGAGGTGGCATCACCATGTGTCATTGCTATAAACACATTATAAAACACATTATACTGTTTACTTGGTCCTACAGCATTACTGATTCAAAGGTGGGGTTGTTTTTCTTTCTTTTTAAAGTATATTGAATTTGAGAGCCGAGAAAGGATTTGGGTGGTTATAAAAGATGTCTAAAAAAATTATTCCACATTATTCCCTTCAAAAAATTCAAGATTTAGGACTATTATTATTATTATTATTATGATTATTATTATTATTATTTGGTACCAGGGATTGAACCCACGGGTGCTTAACCACTGAGCCACATCCCCACATTTTTTATATTTTATTCAGAGACAGGGTCTCACTTTGTTGCTTAGGGTCCCACTAAGTTGCTGGGGCTGGCTTTGAACTTGAGATCCTCCTGCCTCAGCTTCCTGAGTTGCTGGGATTACTGGTATGCACCACTGCACCTGGCTCAAGATTTAGCTTTTACAGATGTTGCTGGACAGTTTTCCAATGCTGTTGCATTCGTTACCCAACAACTGGCAATGCAGATTTCCAGCTACTCCATATTCTCAGCAACACTGGGTTTTGTCAGTCTTTTTGGTCTTACAGCAGTGGACAGTGGCTATGGAGAGGGATCATGCTGTAGTTCCACTTGAAAGTTTTGGGTTTTTTTTTTTGTGGGGGGGGTACCAGGGATTGAACTCAGGGACACTCAATCACTGAGCAACATCCCTAGCCCTATTTTGTATTTAGAGACAGGGTCTCACTGAGTTGCTTAGTGCCTCGCTAAGTTGCTGAGGCTGGTTTTGAACTTGAGATCTTCCTGCCTCAGCCTCCTGAATTTCTGGGATTACAGGTGTGCACCACTACGTCTGACTCTACTTGACATTTTTCTTAGGATCAAGTAGATTGAGCACCTTTTCAGGAACTGATGACCATTTGAACATCATATTTAATAAAGTGCCTGATCAAGCCTTCCATCCATTTCCTATTGGGCTGATTCCCTCTTATTTATTGACCGACGTGCACTATTTTTTTTTCTGGATATAAGTATTTTGTCCTATATTGCAAATATCTTCTCCTGTCCAAGGGTTTTTCCTTTCATTCATTTACCAGGGTCTTTTGGTGAATGGATTTTTTTTTCTTTTTGTGGTGCTAGGAGTGAACCCAGGGCCTTGTGCATGCAAGGCAAGCTGTTTACCAACTCAGCTATATCCCCAGCCCTGGATTTTTTATTTTAATAAAATAAAAGAAAAATCTTGCCATTTTTTTTCTTTTATGGTGAGGGCTTTTTACATTCTGTTGAATAAATCTTTTGCCCTAGAACCATGGAATTTCCTCCCCTGCTTCTAAAACTTTGTTTGACTGGCCCTGGTTGGGTTATTGGTCTAGCCCCTGGTCCCCCCTACTAATTCTGTGTGACATCTTGTGTGCCCCACATCTACATGCCTGATTATGATTCTAGCTGGAATACCCAACTAGAAAAAAAAAGTAGTAACTATGAAACGTTGTATTTGGCTGGAAGTACCCAAAACTAGAAAGCAGTGGCTTAAACAAAGTGGGGTGGTGGTACTCTTCTGCTGCTGCAACACAGAATCCTCTGGAAGTTTTGGAAAACTGCATGTTGGCGCTGCACCCCGTATCCATTACATCAGAATCTGTTGAGGTGAGATCTGGGTAGCAATGATTTTAAAGTTTCTCTAGTAAGGCCCATTGGGCTACCAAAGATGGGAACTATGGATTAGAGGCTCTATTTATTTAATTTTTCACAAAGCAAGAAATCTGAAGTTAGTCAGTTCAGGGCTGGTGTGGTAGCTTCACAGAGCATTAGGGACCCAACCTTCTCCCAGATCTATGCTCTACTTTTTCCTCATAGTCATTAAATTACTCCTAAAGCCTCAGACATCAGATCCACATTCCTTAAATAAGAAGAAGAACCTGGGGTAAAAGCCACACCTAGAAACTTCGGATTGATTATGAATGACAGGAATTTCATCATGTTGTCACTCATCTACAAGGTCAGGCTGGGAAATGTATTTGTGTGGTTGAGCATACTGCCATCCCTTAAAAATTAGGGTTCCATTAGTGAGGAATAGTAAATAATGGTTATTTATAAGAGTGCCTGTCCAACAACAATCAACAGAAGCCCATTAGAGTTCCCCTCTGCCTTAGTTCTTGTGGGCTACTGTAATAAAATATCATAAACTGGATCCTTTATAAACAACAGAAATTTATTTTGCATAGTTTGAGAGCCTGGGAAGTCCAAAATCAAGGCACTGGCAGATTCCATGTCTGGCGACCATCTTTACACTTACGTGTCTTCTTATGATGGGAGGAGTGAGGGATCTCTATGGGATCTCTTTGATTGATTAATTGATTGATTGACTGATCCGTATTGGCACTGGAGATTGAATCCAGGGACACTATGGCCCTGTATTACATCCCCAGCCCTATTTTGTATATTATTTAGAGACAGGGTCTCCCTGAATTGCTTTAGCACCTCAATTTTGCTGAGGCTAGCTTTGAACTTGTGATCCTCCTGCCTCAGCCTCCAGTGCTGCTGGGATTACAGGATGCACTACCATGGCCAGCTTGGGACCTTTTTCATAAGGGCAAGATTCCATTCTTGGGGCTCTACTCCCATGACCTGATCACCTTTCAAAGGTTCCCACCTGCATATACCCTCGCCTTGAGTGTTGGGGCTTCCACATAGGAATTTGCGGGAGGTGGGAACATTTGGAGCATACCTTCACATCTCTGGAATCCCTTCAGTATACAGTGGAGGAAACTTCTGTCATGCATCTGATTGTAAATTTATTTAAAACAAGAGTGTGTTTTCTGAGGTCAAGGCAAATTAAGCCTTAGGTTTACATGTGTCTTACTGAAAATGAGGTCTTCACCTTAAAGAGACATGTTTCTTTTTGTATTTCACATTTCTTGTTTAAAATTTATAAAGAGGACTGGGGATGTGGCTCAAGCAGTAGTGCGTTCACGTGGTATGCGTGGGGCGCTGGGTTCGATCCTCAGCACCACATAAAAATAAAAAAATAAAGATGTTGTGTCCACCGAAAACTAAAAAATAAATATTAAAAATCTCTCTCTCTCTCTCTCTCTCTCTCTCTCTCTCTCTCTCTCTCTCAAAAATATTATAAAGGCCCTTGCAATTTAAAATCATGTTTTTCTGAATGGTATGAAGAAAGAGAAGCAAGAAACGTTGTGGTGTATTTGAGAAAAATAATCAATGACAGTTTAAAAAGGCAGGCATGTGGGAGTTGGCAACTGATTTGATGTGCAAGACAAGAAAGAAGAACAGGGCTGAGGCTGAGATGTGGATTGCAGTCACGGTGAGCAAGAGGATGCAATGTCCCACTTAGGAACTTTGGGAGGATGTATTAGTCTGTTTTCTGTTGCTATAACCAAACACCTGAGGCTGGTAGTGCATAAAGAAAGAGGTTTATTTACATCACAGTTTTGGAAGCTGAAAGTCGGAGATTAGGTGTTGCCTGTTGTCACAGCAGGAAGGGGTGCAACATAGATCACGTAATTGCCGAAACCCGGGCAGCATCCAGGAAGGACTCTCAAGTAGGGGATGGGAGACAAAGAAAAACACAGAGACAAGGACATAGAGTTTGATTATCCAGAAGTTAAACATAGGGGCATTGTTGTGAATTGTTGTAAACTGTCAGAGGCTTCTTTGTACACTAAAAAGTTACAGAGCTAGCAACATTTTGTAGCGCTGTCCTAGAGTGCTAAGAACATTCTGTAATCATCTTGCTGTACCCAGGACACCCATTGTCCTGGGACTTCTGGTAACTATGAGCATCAGAGCCAAGAGTCAAAGCTGAGAACATCTTCGCCTTTGGCAAGGAATGTTTCCTGGGCTTGCCTTTGCCTAGGAGGCAGAATCAGCTGATGATCAGGGGCTCCTCTGCTCTCCACACATGATGAGAGAGAAAGCCAGTGACAGAGGGGGTCCAGGGTTACTTCTTTTAGAAAAACTCATGGTCATGGAACTAAGCAGGGTCCCACAAGAACTAGGTTAGCTCCTTCTGAGGGTCATGCCCCTAATGATGCAATCACCTCCCACTGGCCGGCTGGGTTCCACCACCACTTGATACTGCCCCCCTGGGGACCAAGCTTCTCATGTGTGAACTCTTGGGGGGGGGACACACCCCATGCAAATTGCAGTAGAGAAAAGATGCATTTTGAGGGAGGGGGAATGATGTGTTTGGTTTCAGAAGGGAAAGGGGATGAAAGCTGGGTCCTCCCATTTTGCACTCTGGGCTAGTTCTGTGTCTGCATTTTACAGTGTAGAACCCCTGCAGATACTCCTCACAGGGAGATGGACCAGTGGGTCTGATTCAGGTGCAGGAACGGGGGCAGAAGAAGGAATAAAGGATGCTCTGGGAGAAAGAGAACAGAGAGGACTCGGATGAGGACCTGGACCCATCACCATGGCAGGCAGAAAGAAAGCAGAAAGTCCAGGGAGGTGCAGGGCCCAGCAGCATAGGAGAGACCCAGAAGGGCCCAGCAGAGGATGGTGCTGTTGGGGAGGGCGGGAAATGCAGCCTGAGAACATGGGATTTGGGAGCTCATGGATCCCATGGAAAACTGTCCATTTGGCCAACACAAAGATAAAACTGGAACTCTCCCAGCTCCCCTCCCACCCGCATTTTGGCGCGTCCCACACAGGAGGTTTCCCGTATATTGGTGTGCACATGCTCTTCTTATGCAGTTAGGATTCTTCGGCTGACTTTGGTGAACTTCGAATCCTGGGGTCTGGATGGGTGTGGGCCAGATCAGACGTCAGGGAGGCAGGAAGGCTACGGCGCCCAGCCTGGGAGAACATACTCTCCTGGGCAGGCGGGGGTCACTTCCTGCCCCAGTTCCTCTCTGCTACCCCAAACCCTGCCCATTTACCTCTGGTCCAGTTTGACAGCCCAGTGCTCCTGGGAAGGACCTGCCTTACACCAGGGTCCAGACTGTCAAGAAAACAGGAGCCAGGAGCCAGGAATAAGAAAACTACCCCTCCGGCCTTCCCTTCCTCCGCCGCTCCAATGTCCCCCAACTCCCCCGTCCCAGATCCGCTCCTGTGTGCCTCACTCTGGCTCTAGGACAAGATTTTTTTCCCCCAAAGTATCCAACTGAGGAGGCCCCAGGTTTCAGGTAGCTCCCCTAAAACATGCAAGTTTGCCGTTAGCACCACAGCCCCGCAAGGTGGCTGCTGCTGCACTTTAAATAGGGTTCATTTCCTCCAAACTCATGCAAGAGTTTCATCCCCAAAGTTGTACATGCGTGGGATTAAGAGAGAGGAAACTCAATCTAACTATGGTGTTAGGCATGGGAGCTGTGGGAAGTGATGCAATTAGATTAGGTTATTATGGTGAAGTCCCCATGATAGAATCCTGATGGCTTCATGAGAGGGAGAGAGATCACATAGAGACACATGTGCAGTCCTGCTATCATGTGAAGCAGCCCAGCGTGTTCAACAGAGCTTATGCCATACTGTTTGGATCTTATATTTCTAGAACCATGAGCCAAAATAAACCTATTTTCCTTATAAAGCAGCCTACCTCAGGTGTTTCATTATAGTAATGAAAAGCTGGCTATTTTTATTTTACAGATATGAAAACTGGGCTTCTACAAGTATATTAATATAACATACAGAACCAGTTGGGTATATATTGTATATTTCACTAGTGTAATATGTAGAGTATATATTATACTATATTAACATAATAATATACATATATATTAATAAATATATAATCTATGACATCAATATGCAGCATATATATTATAAGCCATATTTTCATATTTAACCCAGATACTGAATGGAAAATCTGGGCTTCTGACCAGGTCTAAGGACTCAATCCACAGGTTCACATTGAGACAATGATAACCAAGGGGCTTTCTCAGAGGTTGGATGCTGAAGTCCCCAAGCCAGATATGGCTAGAAAAGGTGCCCCACCTTGTCCTCTTGCTACCTTAACATAGGATCAATTAATGTCAGCGTCAAAATTTCAATGTTTTCAGAAAAAGGGGAAGATGTGACTCATCTGGCTTTTATTCCAGGAGGTGACAAGTGTGTGGAGCTGGGTGGTGGCTGCCCCCTCAGACCATGACCAGGCCTCCCTCCTGCCTCCCTGACTTGGACAGGCATGGCAGTCCTCAGCAGTGCCCAGACAGGGACGTTCTGACCAAGCTCTTTGCACCCACAGACGGGCTCGTGTCCACCTTGGTGTGATGCATTGTCCCTTCCATGGGCATTCACTCTTGGCCAAGGGAAAGCCCACACCGGGGTCACAATTCGTAAAGAAGGGCACACATTCAGGCCTTAGAGGACCCCCAAGAAAAGTTTTCTGTTTGGTCTGGGGTGGCTCTGATGTCCTTAATCAAACCCATAAAAATCACTGCCTGCTCTGCATACTGTCCAGTCCCAGCCAGAAACCAGTTATATGTTGGATATGAAAAGTGCTTTCGTATTTTCCTCACATCCTTGAGCTTCACTATGCACATGGAATGGCTTCCAAATGCCATACATGAATGCATAAGATGATGGTTGGCTGGGAATAATTTCTCCTGCTCTTGTTTGTAAGATTTAACGCCATCCCCTCCCCACTACCCCCTCCCCCCAAAAAGCGATCAGAGTTTTGGGAAAGGTGGTTATTTTGTAAAATGTGCTTTTTGCTTCTTGGCCTACGTGTGGGGCCATTTAGGGGCCAGCCGTGTTTGCACAGTGAACTTCTCCCCTGGGTGGAAGGCTGTTTTCGCAAGAGACACTCCTGTGGTGTTTTCACATTGCTGCCTCCCTGCCGGCAGCGAGATGAAATGCCACTAAAAGATGAAAGTCACCAACTGCAGCACCTTTGCCTGCACCTTCCATGTTAAAGAAGTGGACAAAATCTTTAAAGACACCAGTACCCAAATACGTAGCACCACCCCACCATGATGTGTAATTACAACACACCAAAAAAAAAAAAAAAAGATAAAAATAAGAAAATAAAATAAGCGCCAGAGCCAGCATGGCACAGTTCAAGTCACTGGTACAGAACGTTTTTTTGGTAAGATTCCAAAGGATTCTCCGGATCGAGTCTCGTTTCTCTGGTAGGTCAAGGACAGATCCATGGAGCCACTTTTCCTGTGCATTTCTCTTTTGATCATGGCCTCTTAAATGATCAATTAATTAATTAAAAATATTAATTAAGCACTCAGGAGCCAGGCCGCACCAGCACTTTCTTCTGTGCTCAGATAGTGTAAGATCCCCAGGGAGAGAGAGAGAGAGAGAGAGAGAGAGAGAGAAAGAGAGGTGTGGTAAATGGCAGAGAAGGACGTGCAAACTCAGGGGGACTCTCAGCAGGAGCTCAGGCCAGGCCTGCAGCCTGTGGGCAGGCAGCGCCTCAGAACCCTCCACCTGACCAGGTTCTGCCCCAGCCTCATCCCAGCTGCCTCTTTCCTGTCTGCCTGCAGCCCTTCCCATCTCCTCCACTCCAGCTCCCTGGCATGGAGTTCATTGAGTTCCAGACTCAGCTCTTAGCTGTGATGTGACCTTGGCCAAGCCACTCTCTACTGCCCCCATGAGAGCTTCTTAGTATGTAAAAGAAGACACTTGACCAGAGAGTCTTCAAAGTCTCTTCCAGCTCCAAGAGTCCTTGATTCCAGGGTTAAGATGTTGGCAGAAAAATTTGGTACAACGGCTCTGGAAAGCAGAATGGAGATTCCTCAGAAAACCTGGAATGGAACCACCATGTGACCCAGTTATCCAACTCCTTGGTCTGTACCCAAAGGACTTGACATTATCATACTGTAGTAATGCAGCCACATCAATGTTTATAGCAGATCAATTCACAGTAGCTAAACTATGGAAGCAACCTGGATGCCCTTGAGCAGATAAATGGATAAAGAAACTGTGGTATCTCTACTCAATAGAATATTATTCAGTCATAAAGAAGAATGAAATTGTGGTATTTTTCAGAAAATGGATGGAACTGGAAAACATCGTGCTAAGTAAAATAAGCCAGTTCCAAAAAACAAAAGGCTGAATGTTCTCTCTGATACATGGATGCTAACACACAATGGGGGTGGGGATTGGAGAGAATAAAAGTTTATTGGATCAGACCAAGGGGAATGGATGTGGGGATGGGATTGGGAAAGATAGTAGAATGAATTGGACATAGCTTTCCTGTGTTCATATATGAATACACGACCAGTATAACTCTACATCATGTAAAAGAACAAGAATGGGATCCTAATTAGAATAAGTTATGCTCCACAAGTGTACAATACGTCAAAATGCACTCCACTGTCATGTATATCTAAAAAGAGCAAATAAAAAAAAAAGATGTTGGGGGCTGGGGCTGTAGCTCTGTGGCAGAGCACTTGCCTAGCATGCATGAGGCACTGGGTTCGATCCTCAGCACCACATAAAAATAAACAAATAAAGGCATTCTGTCTATCTGCAACTATCAAAAATTTCTTTTTAAAAAAAGATGTTGGCAGATCTTTCAGCAGTCCTATATAACGATTTATCCTAAAGCAACCATGATTTTGAACTTAGCCTGTTTCCCCTCTCTAAAATGAGCCAGTGTATAAATAAAACAAATGTTTGAGAGCTTTCCAAACATTAATATCTGCAAATGTCCCAGGACTCCTTCTATATCTGTGCAATGGCTGGTGGTAGCCAACATCCTGATAAAACACGTGGACTTCAGCAGACAGCCTGAGCGAACCCCAGCTCAGCTACTTCCCAGTTGGGTGAGTTGATGTGAGTTATTTAACTTTTCTTGCCTTGGTCTTCTCAACTATGAAACAGGAAAACAAACAAACAAACAAAAACAAAACAAAAAAACCAGGAGCCTCAACCTTTCAAGGGCGTTCTGAAGATCAGATGAATTAAAATGTAATGATGTTCTTAGAGCAAAGCCTGGTAGGGCAGGAACACCCTGGAATGCTAGCTATTTTTTACTATTATTTCATTCTACAATTACAGAAAAATAGCAGAGGCATTGGGAATAGTTAGGAAAACTAGCTAGAAAAATCCAAAGGGAACGCCCAGCAGGACAGAGTCAGTCCTGCAAAAGATCACAGTTCATCCATCAGACCCCCTTATTATTACTCTTCAAATTTTCTTTTAATATTTATTTTTTAGTTGCAGCAAGAAACAATACCTTTTATTTTCTTTATTTTTATGTGGTGCTGAGAATCGAACCCAGGGCCCCACACATGCTAGGCGAGCACTTTACCGCTGAGCCACAACCCTAGCCCTCAAACTTTTCTTAAGAAAACCAGAATGCGTTCGCTGAACCCTATAAAATCACAACTCAAGCTCACTGTCTCTGCCTCCTTTCTTTCACACCCCCAACAAATGGCCATGTGCCTTTGGCCAATAGCACACTGCTGAAGTGGCTCTTACAAAGATAACCAGAATCGAGTGGGTGGACCCCATAGTTTCTGTGCATGGCTCCATCTTTCTCCATCTTGCCAGTGTCACCAGATCCTTCTCTGTTTTTTTTTTTGGGGGGGGGGCGTGGATACTGGGGATTGAACTCAGGGGCATTCAGTCACTGAGCCACAACCCCAGTCCTATTTTGTATTTTATGTAGATACAGGGTCTCACTGAGTTGCTTAGTCCCTCACTGTTGCTGAGGCTGGCTTTGAACTTGGGATCCTCCTGCCTCAGCCTCCTGAGCCACTGGGATGATAGGCACGGACTTTCTCTTAAGCTGGCCAAGGTCTTTCTCTTAAGCTCTAATGCTCATTTCTACTTTGTCCAAAGAGCAACAAAGTGAGCATGAACATGTCTCTGACTGACGACTTTAAGAGGAGCCAACACAGAGGTCATCTTCCTCCCTACATTTGCATGGGATCACAGGTTTGATGTGGAATGCTGCCGTCAGCCCTGACACAGTGAAATATAAAGATCATCGGATTATTGGGGGGTACTTTTTATTCACTCTTATCAGATTTTTCTAATAAACCCAGTTCTTATTTGAGGTGAGTTCTTTTGGACACTTTTCTGACACTATTCCAAAACTTCAATGCCACGTGTGCCTTCTCTTCTTATCTGCCCCCTCAGTAGCCCTAAGTCAGTACTGATGAGCTCCTGCTCAGAGGACCCCACCCTCCCTGTCCTCCCACCCAGGGGCTGTCACCAAGACATTCTCCTGACCCACAGCTCTGACCAGGTCATTCTCAAAAGAGCTCAAATTATCAACTGGAATACAATCCAAGCTCCTTATGTCAACCCTGATGCACCCCATCTTCCCATAGACACATAAAAGCACAGAGATTCCCTGTGCCAGCATTTCCACGTGTACCAAGAGCCTTTCAGCTGTGTGTTTTCAGTGTGTGACAGTCAAGCAGGGTTTGGGCCAAGCACAAGGAAATCATCTAGTAAGTATTTGTTAAACAGAAAAGGAACCAGATATATAATCAAATAGCCACTATGGCAAATACTGAGGTCCACAAGAAGCAGCTTCCTAAAGTATTTGTGTCAAGATGATTGTTCTGCCTTCAGTGCTTGGAAGAAACCGGTCTGTGGATATTATTATCATCATTATAATTTAAAAGAAAAATTTTTTAGTTGTAGATGGACACAACACCTTCATTGTTAAAATTTATTTTTATGCGGTGCTGAGGATTGAATCCAGTGTCTCATACATCCTAGGCAAGCACTCTATCACTGAGCCCCAGCCCCAGCCCCTATTATTATTATCATTATTATTATTATGCCCTACTAGGGGTTGAATTCGGGGCTCTTTGCCACTGAGCAACATCCCCAGTCCTTTTACTTTTTGAGACAGAGTCTTGCTAAGTGGCCCTTGTTGGCTTCCAAACTGCCATCTTTTCTCCTGAGCCTCCTGTGTGACTGGGATGACATGTGTGTGCCACTATGCCAGGCTGGCACATGGACTTATTTACCATGAGGTTGAAGCTTTCATTTGAAAGAAGAAATTACTTAAGGTTTCTGGGTAGTCTCCTACAAAAGGATTTCTGGAAAATCCTTTTGTAGGAGGGTCATGAAACAATGAAATATAAAGATCATCGGATTATTGGGGGGGATTTTTTCACTCTTATCAGATTTTTCTAATAAAAACCCAGTTCTTATTTGAGGTGAGTTCTTTTGGGCACTTTCCCAACACAATTCCAATTTATTTTTCTATTAGCTGGGAGCAGTTTTATATTTTTTTCATTATAACTCCATGATGCCAAATCCATATCCTGCTAGAAGTTCCCCAATACTTCTGAATATCGCCTTCTCTGTTATTTCTGAATGATGACAAAAATGTGGCCAGTGAGATAGGATTCATGTTCAAAAATAAGAAGAATGATTAAAAAAATAATCTCACATAGATGGTTCCAGTGAATGCTGAATGAATCTGGATGATCTGATCATTTTATAGTATTTTTGTTTTTTGGTAAAATGAATTTAACAGGAATATCTTGATATTGATTATTAGAAATAGATAATTTGGGGTCGGACATGGTGATCCATGCCTGTAATCCCTGTGGTTCAGGAGACTGAAGCAGGAGGATGGTGAGTTCAAAGTCAGCCTCAGCAACTTATGAAGGCCCTCATAACTTGGTGAAGCCCTATCCCTAAATAAAATACAAAATAGGGCTGCGGATGTGGCTCAGTGGTAAAGTGCCCTGGATTCACTCTTTTGGGAGGTTCCTTTGCAAAAAAAAAAAAAGTATTGGTAAGTCACACATTATTAGACTTTGGCCTCACAGCTCTCTGGTGCCTTGATGAGATTTGGAAGTTTGATCTCTCCACCTCTTCACTGTATGCTCATTTGTCTTGCATTCAAATTTTAAAATGAAATTTAAATTATACTTAATGAAGTTCTTCTTTGTCCAGGGTTTTTGCTTGTAGGAGTGGGGATAGAACCCAGGGTCACATGCGTGACAAAGAAGTGCTCCACCCTAAGCTATGTCCCTAGTCCTGCTACAGTATTTTTCTAACTAATGGGCAGACAGAACACATAACACACACCATGGAGAATCCAGAAGCCTTTCATTCTAGAATGTTTTCTCATTTGCATTTGGCTCTGCACATGTGATGCTGTAAGAATTCACCGTCCTTCACAAAGAGTTGTGAATTCCTAATGACCCAATACCCTTTCTCAATGCCCAGACTCCTCTATACTGCCCTTGATGATGGCAAGTCTTAAGAAGAGCAGGAACCCAGACAGGAATGTCCTTCAGCCTCATGAACACATTTGAGTCTGTCTGTCTCTGTCCTGCAAGAGCAGATCCTTCTAGAGTCCCACAGCAACTCGGCTTCCAAAGTAGCTCCAGCAACAGCCTTACCGGATCCCTCTGTCTGTTTCTCCTTTGATTCTCGGCTTCTTCCCCTATTGTTGGCTCACTTCTCCTCGCTACCCTACACCAGTACCCACTCCTTTCCTCTCTGCCATTGGCTTCCTCTTGCTTCACTCACAGCTTTTGCATACTCTGTCCTGTGTTTCTGTTCTGCTATGACAGTGAATGAGACTCTATGTCAAAGGCCTTCCTAGGTAAGATCTGGGAGTTCTGTTGGTCTTGGTCCAATTCAAATCATCCCTATGGGGCGGGTCCAAGGGGTATAACCCTGTATCCTGCTAGTGGCTATCTCTGTAATAGCCATACCAGGATCACACACAGAACTATATAATCTGTATGTCTGTGTATGATTTGATGGATAATAAGGAAATGATACTAAATACATTTGCCTACTTGATGTGAGAAAGCTTCAGATGACTTGGAGTCCACAGGAGGAAAGACAACAAGAACAAAATGTTATTGGTGTTGAAAGAAAGGATGGAGGAACTATTTAGTTGGTGAAATAAGACAGCTCAGGAAATCACGGTGGGCTGGCTCCAGGCTGGGTCCAAACTATGAACCAGCCTGGGGCCCCAAAGAGGACTGGAACCTGGATGGTGTGAGACCTAAGTTCTGCTGGGAAGAGGCCTCTGTTTTGTGACTCAACTGTGTTCAGGTTTTTGGCAACTCTCTAAAAATTGTTCTTCTCTTCTATAACCAGGAAGGACTTGCTGACATCTTCTCAGCTCCAGGCTAAGTTGTAAACTTTGCTCCTCGAATCCATTCCCATGTGGAACCAGAGAAAGCTTACTCTTACAGTGTGTATCTTCCATAAGCATTTGTTAAGAACACAAAACACGTTGCTATCAAAATGCTCTTAAAGATTTTATTTTATTTTTCCCCCAAATCCCAGCTGCTCAGGAGAGTGAAGAAGGAGGATCATGAGTTCAGAGCCATCCTTGGCAAAAGTGAGGAGCTAAGCAACTCAGTGAGATCCTGTCTCTACATAAAATACAAAATAGGGCTGGGGATATGGCTCAGTGGTTGAGTGGCCCTGAGTTTAATCCCTGGTACCAAAACAAACAAACCAAAAACAAAAAGCAAAATAAAACTAGGTTTACCACACACTCTGTGAAGATTATCATGGAGTAGTTTATTGATACTTCCGTAGGCTGAGATGTTACTTTTGGACAGCATTCTGGATTTCTTACAGTCCCTGTCTTCCCATATTCCTTACATAGAGGTGGACTTGAACAAGTCTATTGAGTGGAGTGTTCATAGTTCTGTAATATTATTTTCTCTGAAGAGGCACTTCTGAAGTGATCTGGCATTTTCAGTTCCCTCTGAGACATTAATATTAGAACTCTCAATCACATCCGGAAGAGAGCTTTCCTTCCCCACTCTCCTTTATCCTTTATTAAACCTTGTGATTTTAATCCTAGATCATTGTAAAATTTAAATTAGGAGGCAAACCCAACAGAAGAAGCAAATATTTATTGTGCGCCTTTACTAGAGATATATAGCCTGGATGTAGTATAGCTACTCAGTAATTTTTAATTTTTAAAAGACCCATTTTTTCATTCAAGTTGAAAACATTACAGTGACTATCTAGCTGGAAGCATTGACATCAGGCTACCTAATTCGTCCTTTTCCCATATATTTTATGTTTGAATATTTTCATACTTTTGTTTTTGGTTCAAATAGTCACCTCTGAACACTTCTGCCATCACATTGCTTCTCTATTCGGGAATCTTCAGAGCTCTCCTCTTACCCACTGCTCACCTGCACCCTCTCCTGCATAGCTTTCCTGGTCTGCCAGGTGTCTGTCCCTGTCCTCCATATTGGTCAGGCCATCCTGCCCAGGTGCCTGGAACACAGAGGAGGCCCTGCCCTCTTTGGGACTCTGTGCTGCTTCTCTTGTAAAGCTTATTTCCCTCTCCCTACAACTGTCAAAATCCTACTCTTGTTCCTTGAGGTTCAGACCCAGTCTTTCCTGTTCACAGGAAGGTTCCCAAGTGCCTTATTGATAAATAAGATCGTCCCTGACCTCAAGCAGCCTACAGCTGAGTGCAGGAGGCAGATAAATCAGCAGATAATGATGCTGGGCTGCCCAGTCTTTTTCATTTAATAAAACACAGAGAAAATAATTATGTTCACCTTGGCACCTGGGGTCTGCTTGTACCTGGAGGCTTCAACAGCTCCAGGTCCCACTCAGCTACTACAAAAGATGAAAGGCTCTTAAGTGTGTTCTTCCTCCAATCACGATGTGTAGAGCACACCAGCTTGGAAACTTGGGGTGATGCTACCATGTGTAAAATGTACTGGTAGGTGCAGGGTCACTGGGCAGTGGGTACTTCTCCCAGGTTTGGGGCAAGGGAGGGCTTCCTGGACAGGTGACAACAAGTTCAGTCTTGAAGGATGTTAAAGAGGGCAGTGGAGTGGGGGTGGAGAGGGAGTGTGCCAGAGGCCATTGCATGTGCCCTGTATGGAGAGGTCAGCATGGCTCAGCAAAAGGGGTGGTTAAAAGGCAGCCCTAGTGGTGAGATGAGGTGGGTCCTGGTTCCTCCAGCCAGACTTTGATCTCTTGAGGGTCAAGATCACATTTTTACAATCCTGGGTTTTTGGAACTGTTGATCCCTAGATGGAGGCTTAATACAGTGTCATTATTTGGTAGAAAAGTCTCTACCAGTGATACTGTTGTGACAGTAGCCATGAGAGAGAACAGTCTCTTTGTGAAGCCATGCCAGCATGAGAGATGTTTTCTAGAGTTTGTATGAGTCTCACTTACGCTTATCTCGCCCCTTGGATTTCTGGGACAAACTTTTGGTCTAGCTTGAAAGAATGCCCAACTGTGCTTTTTTATTCTGATGTTGGTTGGTATTTACCCCACATTTTCAGTCTCATGTGCTGCCTTTCTGTATCCCAACCTGCCACACTGGGGCTAGCTAGCTACAGATCCTGGGCTCCATCACCAGATGGCTTTCTGTTTGCTTCTGTAAGGGGGAGGCTGTGGTGGGGGATCAGAGGGTAGAGGAAGGAGAGTGACTTCTTGCTTTTGCCTCCCCCTAACAAGTGTGGCAGTTGGTGCAGGTGGTTGGCAACAGATGCAGGTGGTTGCCAGAGCAGTTGGGGAGGGCAAGCCCTACTTCCTGCTGTCCAGGTTTTTCAGGCTTCCAGAACCAACATCAAGAGTCCATCCGCAGAGGTGAGCTCAGGGTCACCAGCACAGAAGCTTCTGATCCTTGGGAATCCATCCTGCTTCCTCTTTGTTCCTCTTTGTTCTTCAGGTCCCTCTCTCCCCCCCCCCACTGGGTTCTTCCAGTCCTTCCAAAACCTTTGCACCCAACCCCCTGTATGATAGTCACTCTGTCCAAAATACCTAAAATTGTCTTCCTGCTCTTTCTCTTCCTCCCCCTTCCCCTTCTCTCCTTCCTAGTTTTCTGCCTCCTTCTCTCCTCTTATTTCCATCTTCTCTTTTTCTCCCTCCCTCCTCTTCAGCTTCCTCCTTTTCTCCTCCTCCTCTTCCTGACTGAAATCCAATACACTTACCTGTAGGGTTAAGTATGTTCAGTTGCCCTAAAAGAATGTAAAAAAAAAAAAATCTGAGATTTTCCAGATACCTAGAACCGAAGCATTGACTCATCTAATATACCCATGTTCCTGGGTATATTAGATGAGTCAAGGTTTTTATCCTGTTTGAAATGTATTGATAGAGTAGCAGGGTTGGACTCCTTAGATTGGTTTTATGCATGGATGGATTTCAGATGCATAGCTGTTGATCCAACACCTTTTACAAGTACCAAATTCACAAAGGAAAAACCAACAAAAACAGAATCCAAAGCTCGTAATTCTCTGGCACACTGTGCTCTCCATTATGCCTTCTGAGTATACATCAAATATAATAAAAACAAGTGAATCAGCTTTAATGGTGTAGCTGTCACAGCTTCTTAGTCTGTCTTGGTGGGGACTTTTTCTGTCCCAGCATTGCTGATTGTTCTAACAGTGCTTGGGAGAGAGGCTGTTCCCAGCAAGATGGATTCTCTTTTGTTTTAGGGTTTCCTTGAAAAACTTCAGCAATGCCTTGTACACATTATGTAAACTTCAATGGCCAAGGCATTTAAATAGGATAAGATCTTATGATTCCATCACTGGGGGGCACACAATCTGGCTTTTGTCTGAATAATCCAGTAGGTACATTTATCCCAGTGATATAAATGTGATTTAGGACAGGCATCTTTCATGAGCCAAGGTGAGAGGAAGGAGAATAAAAATTAAGAATAATTTAGCTCTCTGCTGTTCTTCATCTGTATGGACCTTAATTTCCTTGTAGAGTTGAATTGTAAATGTGGTGGTTGGTTCTATTTGCATTCCTTTTCATTGATTTCTGGGATAGCATGTGCCCTGTCTGATGACAGGAGAGAAATTGTTACTACATCTGAAACATTTTGCAGCTAGCAAAGGGTCCATAGACTCTTATGGCCCATCAGGGTCCCAAGTCCACTATAGTTTTTGGATGAAAGTCATTGAATGCACTGTCTACCAATTAAAATCAGATGTCTTCTACCACCTCTACATGCATCATTTAAAAAGCCAGGAAGAACCTCTTGAAGTGATGCCTCTTCTAGATTGTATACTTCGAAAAGGTGCCACTAGAGCCTGTAGTGGAAGACTCCAGAATCACATTTATAAATGCTCATAGATGATGCAAGTCTGATTGTTAATGCATGGATGAGGGGCAGAGTAAAAAAGAACTAGAGATCCTGAGCTTGATTTCTTAGAGACTGATTGATATAGACATGGCCCCACCAGCAAACACTTACCATCAAAGAGATAAATGGCAAAGATTCATTTCCTTTGTGATATCTGCTTTTAGCTCAAATGTCATTTCCAGGAAGGCTTCTCTGCCCAGAGGATCTGATTAATGACCCCATCCTATCTGCTGTCCCAACATGGTGTACTGTGGTTTAATTACTTACCAATGTCTTCCTATAGTCTGTGAACGCTCCATGGTGAGGCACCAGCTGCCTCTGTAATCACAGGCCTCAGAAAAAGTGGATGGAATAATGAAAATGTTGGAAAGGAGAGCTACCACGTGGCAGCTTTGTTGGGGACAGACTATAGAATGGTGAGATTATAGGCAGAACTTCTTGTCAATAATTCCACTGACAGTGTGAAATAAAGGTCAGGAGAAGGTAAACCCATACACTGCAAAGGTGGAGAAGAAACAAACAAACAAACAAAAAAGGTGATAGAAGGGAAATCATCATGGAAAAGATAAAACAAGGAGAAAGAAATCTATAGGACTCCATGGGGTTTGGATCGACGGTCTTTGATTGTTAATTGAACAGATGTAGTTGGAAAAATTCAATATTTTGTACTCTGCAAAAGTAAGATGAATCACCAATTCACACCCACACCTGGGAAGCCTGTATTCCTGAGTATTTTGATTGGTTAGGACACTAGTTGAATTCTACTCTTCCCTGAGCAACAGGGTGAATAGTCTGATACAAGTTTAACCATATGGTCCTTCTGCTGCCAGTTGAAGTAGTGACAAAGTATCAAAGAGATTCCCAAAGCAAGGCAGTTGTTTTGTTTTTGTTTGCTTTTTGTCCTGGCTGTGAGCTTTGCCACTCACCAGAGCTTAGGAGGAATTTCTGCTGTCTTTCTGAGTAAGTCAGTTAGGCTGTAACTGAAGCTTATCTGTCCTCTTTCCTTTCCTTTCTCCTCTTGACATATGTCTCTAACATATGGTTTCAAATCTTCACAAAGAGGGAAAAAAATGGAGAAGAGGGAGAGAAATACATCTTTTTACTATTCATCCATACAACAAGATTTTGCCCATTGCTAAAGAAGGAAGAAAGGCAATGGAGTATCATACAGGCTCTGGATTTGAATTCTGACTTGGCCATTTACTACTTGCCTAAATTACTATTTGCATCTGCCAAATTACTTAATTTCTCAGGGTCTCAAGTTTCTTCCTCTATAAGGATTATGATAGTTACTTGTGCTGTTTGGTCTTTTGGTCAATCCTGTGGAAGTAGCTTGGGAACTTTCTCTCAAAAGGCAATGCTTGGGGCTGGGGCTGGGGCTCAGTGGCAGAGAGCTTGCCTCACACACATGAGACAGTAGGTTCGATCACCTCATAAAATAAATAAAGATATTATGTCCAAAAAAAAAAAAGAGTTTTAAAAAAAGGCAATACTCTCTTCATCTGCAAGGAGTAGTTTGCTTGTCTGTCATGAAGAGGATGTTCAGAAAACAGCATTTCAAAGATTGAAAACTAATAGACAACGTTATTCAGAAGTTTTTATTCCCCAACAAAATTCCTTTACTTTAGTCTCAAGATAACAGTAATTAATAATCAGTTAGGACATTCGTGGGTTTCTTGGCTCTCATGCTCAGGTTTCTCTCCATGACAGTTAAACTATTTTAGAAGTCCGAGGAGACACATGACACCCACTTCCCCTGGTCTCTCACTGATTTAGGGGAAGCACTGCATAGCAAGGCCTAGGATAGTCTACTCCTAGATGTTTTAAGCATGATATATCCAACAATATGTCAGGTGTATCCTGGAATGGTTTGTCTTTATTGTTTACATCCGACATGAAATCTGTCACCAACTTGCTATGTGGCAATGTGTGTGCCATATAATATAAGAAACCAGGCTCTACTTCCCTAAGTAGAGAGCAAAGTTGTCATTGGGTATTATGACTGTTATGCACAAGTCATGTCTACAGTGCTGGAGGGTCGACAAAACCTGTCTGCTCCTCCTCAGTCAGTGGGGAACCATGGGAAGAGGGGTGTCATGTGTTGCCTTGCACTTTTAAAACAGTTTAACAGTCATGGGGAGAAACCTAAACAGGAGAGAATCAAGATGCCTGCACATGTCAAAGCTGATTATTAATTACTGTTAAGATCTTGAGACAAAAATAAAAGAATTATGTTGGAAAGTATAAACTCATTCTGATTGATGTTTTCTCTTAGTTTTCAATATTTGAATTACTGTTTTCTGAAAAGAATCTATTACCTTGGGAGATTGGCACGGACAAGCTTGTCTCCTTGATCTTTTGCCCCTCTACTCCCTGCAAATTATCTTGCAGGGTTGTTGTAAGCTTTATTGTAGTACCAAAGACAACACATCCTTTGTGCTTGAACCGAGATCTATCGCTCACCGGCTTACCGGGTAAACTTTTTAAACTTCTCTGTGCTCCAGTTTCCTCATGGGAAAAAATGGGAGTTAAAATATGAGAGGATGCAATTAAAGATGTAACATGGGGCTTGGCATATAGTAAGTATCCAAAAGATGGTGTGCCCACGGGTAGTTACTATTAAGTCATGATGCTCACAGACACTACAAAAAAGGAGGGTCAGTCCACCCAGGTTTTTATGGATGATTTCCTATTTGGTTCTAAATTTAACTTCAAACTTCATGAAACGGTGATAGATTAGGGCTCAGGAGAAAGGGGCAAAACTGCGTGGCCTAACGGGAAAACTAGGGGCATGAGCACCCGAATGATATGCATTTAAATCCTAGCCCTGTTTCCTCTTCCTAGGGGTTTAAGTCAATCTTTCCAGTTCGGTCTTCCTCATCGGTGAGTTGGAGACAACGATGTCCTCCGCTGGGGTTGTCAGTGAGATGCCCGGAACCCCAGGGCCTGGATTAGGGCCGGGACTTGTCCCTGGGAATGCAGACCAGGGATGCGACGGGCGCTGGGGGAAGGGTGTGGAACTCGCGGGCAGCCCGGGGCGGTCCGGTCGCGCGCCAAGGCGGAGGCCGAGCGCTGCCTCGGCCTTTGTTGGCTTCGGGGAGCTGCCTCGGCCTTTGTTGGCTTCAGGGAGCTGCCTCCGCACACGCCGCGGAGGACCAAAGGCAGCTGAGGCGGCGGGGAGTGCGCCGAGCACCGGAGCCGGGGCGCGGGGAGCGAGGCACCGCTCGGACCGTGCCGTGACGCAGAGTGCCCCTGGAAAGATCTCACGAGAGATTATATATATATATATATATATATATATATAAAGATCTCACGAGAGATCTTTATATAGGCCGAGCGACGGCGCCCCTAAGTGACAGCCGGGCGGGCCACTGGCGCGGCGGCTGGCAGCCAATGGCTGGCGGGGTCGCGGGATGGGCGGCGGCGGCGGCGACAGCAGCAGCTCTGCCAGTGGCCGCGGCTGGAGCGCCGGCGCCAGCGGCAGGTGAGCGGCTCTGGGCTGCGGAGGCGCGCTGTGGCCTGGCGGCGGGAGCGCAGGGCGGCTGCACGGAGGGAGCGGGTTGAGGGGCGGCGCCGTGATTGCGGGAGATCCACCTGCTGGTAACGGAGCCGCGGGCGCCATGGCCGGGCCGGGAGCTGGTGCGCCGGGAGGTGCTCTCGCCCCTGGCGCGCGGGGCTGGCCGGGGGCGCTGCCTGGGCCTTGGGGGCGCGGCGCGGGCCGGGACGCCTTCCTTGCATCGCCCTGCACCGCGCGGTGCCGCGCGCCCTCCCGGTGGCCCGCCCAGCGCCTCGTGCGTTCCTGGCGCTCGCCGGGCTCCTCGACTTTGGGAGAAAGTAGAGCAAAGTGTGTGGGCTTCCCAAGGGTGGGGAGCGGGAGGGAGGGGCGCCGCGGGGCCGGGGTCCGCTGCCCGCCGGCCGGGGAGCCGCCCCGCGAGGCTCCAGGGCGCCGGGGCAGGGGCTGCTCCCGCTGAGGGGAAAGGGCGTGCCGCCGGGGTGGCGGATTTGCAGTGAAGTGATGACCTGGTGGTCCGGGGTGAGAGAGCACCTCCCCCCCCAGTGCCCCAGGCCTCAGCTCCCGGTCCGGACGGGGCCGAGCGGGACCCCGAGGCTGGGGCCAGGTGACATCTGGAAGGCGAGCTCTCGTGGCTGGCCCCAGTGCCGCTCGCAGGACCCTGCTTCCCAGAGCCCTCGCGGTGCTCGCCTTCCGCACCGAGAGCCGCGGGCAGGGACCCTGTTTGTCCCCTGCTGTGCCTTTTGCTGTCGGAGGAGATCTTGATAAAAGGACGGCACAGCCCTTCATTGGAAGAGAGAAGTCTAAATTTAGAATCAGATAATAGGTGTGGTTGATTTCTTTTGCTGAATGTTTAAAAAAGAATAGGGTGATTAACAGGTTAGTGTGTGAGAGGTTTCTTTAACCCGCAAGAGTTAAATGTGAAAACGCACTGGACGACGAAATTATGTAAGCTGTATTAAAGAAAAAGATCGATCCCTTTATAAAGGGAAAACAACACGATTTTATGATAATTGTGGTGGTAAAGTTATCAAAGCTTACGTCATGGTTTTCATTGATTGTGGATATCCGGATTGTGCCTTCAGGCACCTCTGTCTGTGGGATGCTGATTAAGGAATATGCCAAAAGTTCAGCAAAGTGTTCTCCCAGCCATGGAGCATGCTAAATATTTCAGTGAACACTTTAAAAGGTTTTGAATCCAGCAGTACAAGACTAACGATGTAAGATTGTTAAATCTGTTAACCAAACAGATTTTTCATCATGAGGTCAGGAGTTGAAAGTTCCATTCATCTTTGGGAGGCTAGAGAAATGACAAGTAATTTTAGCCACTACTTGTGTGTGTGCGCGTGCGTGTGTGATTTAAAGATTCAAATGTGTTAAGTGAGAGAGGTGTTAGATTAAAATGTTTGCATATGTGGACACTGATAAAAATGTGGGTCACCTGTGTCTGACAAGCCAGCCTGATACTGCCTGTGGTGATTTAAGAGCTCATTAGTTTTGCTCTTATCTGGAGATTTCATTCACTTGTGCTGTGCAGTTAAACTTCATTGGTTTAGAAATCCTAATTAAAAATATATGACTACATTCTTGCTGAGTGAAAGGCTCTCATATTTTTCTTGTGAAATTTCAGGTCTTATTAGTAAAATTCATTATAAATATCTTCTTCAAAACTGAGTTTGCTAATTTCTTGAATCCAGTATTTAATTTTCCTTATGTTTTTCATGTATTATGGATAGCATAGCTATAGTCGATTTTAATTTTAGAGTGTGTCTTCACACATTTGTACTGAATTTTATGCAGGTTTTTTCCCTACTTAATAAAACAGTTTTTTGAAATATCCTTATTCGATGATTCTGTTTCTCTGCTTCTCCATTAGTGTTTACTCTAATGACCTGTATATTTTTTAGATCTCTTACTAGAAAAAAATCCTTTCTGAAGTAAAATATGGCTAAGTGCATAGCAACAGAAAGTTGCAAGCATTTTTGTGTAATGTCATACCAGGATGAGAATTCCAAGTTATATAATTCACTCCATTATCACCTCTATTTTTATAATCAGAACTCATTGTTGGGTGCTTATTGATTTCAGACAATTAGATGCTCTATAGAATTTTAAATTATAGGATTTTTTTTGCCACAAAGTTTTGATTCTAAGCGGTTCAGTATTAAGTTATCTTGACTATAGAAAGGTCAACACATTTGGTTTAGCAGTGATAACTTTATGTGATAATGTCTTTGTGCTCAGGTATTAAGAGGAACCAATGGAGTGGGGTTTAGTATTTTTAGAATGATATATGGAAATAATAGCTGCTGTCCAAAGCCGGGAAACAGGCATGCTTTGTTGTGAGTTCTGGGGTGGGGAACTAGCCAAAAGCTGCAGGAAGTGAGAAATTTGTTAGAAGTTGTATGTTTAGACTTTGAAAATTACTGTGAATTTTGCAACTTTTACCATAATGAATCCATATTTGTTCTAGAATATAAAACATTTTTGAGATTCACACTTACAGTTGGGTAAAATTAACATTTTGGGAAGATCATCCAGTTGAACCTGAGACTTCCAGTATCCCTGGCTCTTCTCTTTATACTGCTGTACTACAGGTGGCTGAATTTGAGGGGCAAAGTGTTTGAACTTTGGGGTCATACAAATCTAGCTTTTCTCTTTATGTTGATTTCTTTGTGTGTAAAATAGTGTTAATGATGCCCATCTTGTAGGATTTTGTAAAGGTTTAGACCACATAATTAACCCAGCACATAGGAGACATTCAGTGAGTTGTGGTTCTATTTGTCATTATTAGGTGTACCTGTGACCTTTTTTTACTAGTGGAGATTTCTAGTGGTATTCAGTGATGAGAAGTAGCTGAGGTGGTAGTTCTGAATTGCCTGCCATGGTCTTCCACTGAGAGAATTGCCCCTTGGGTTTGTTAGGCATTTTGGGGATGCATTAACTCACTCCACTAGAGTATCATTTAGTATATTGCCAAGAGCATCTTTGTGGTCCCCTTGAGGCAACCAGGAGTCCATGCACATCTCAGATAGCCTGACACACCCCTGGGGAATGGAACCGTTTATATGTACAGAAGACTGAAGGAGTGGCTGTTTGCTTCTATATTTTTATATAGTTAACATTTATTGGGAGCCTATTATGTGCTGGGCACTATACTTAAGTACTTGTAAGGACCTCATTTCTTTTCATTTTCTCAGCAGTTTTTTTAGATTGGTGGTGATCTCCCAAATTTCCTGACTTAAAACAATGTAAAGTGATAGGCCCTGGCTGATAAGGTAGGGGCTGGATTGCTGCGTTTTCTAAATGCTAATTATTCTGAATTTACCCCCTAGGAATTAGGTTAGTCACTGGGAAGACTGAGGTTATTTTGCGATGATGATGAACAGTAATAATAACTGTAGGCTTTTTACTATTTATGACAATATGTGAAAGATAATATGTGAAAGACAAGTGCTTTTCTCATTTTATAGGTGAACCTTGGAGTAAGTAATGTCAGACCTGGATCTAGGACACAGGTCTTTTGACTCTTCTATATTGTTTGTCAGTTTTCACAAATATACGTGTGTGTGTGTGTGTGTGTGTGTGTGTGTGTGTGTGTGTTTCTAAATATTTCTTGTTACTGTGCCATAGGAAAACTGGGGAGAGTCAAGATTGTTACTCAGGAGCCATTGTATGATCACTAGAGTCTCCTAAGCCCTGTAACTTCTTCATGTAAATAAGAAACCGGAAGTTTCTTTTCACAGACATAACCAAACCAGTGAAGAAGGAATATCATTTGAAACTTTTTCCTTGGAGGGGAAAGACCATAATTCTGGTATATGAAATGTGTAGTTGGGAGGTAGGACAGCTTAGCCCTGTCAAAAATCCATTCAGAGTGGGGTAATCAGTGAAGAAACCTGTGCTCTGCATTATTGAACAAGTTTTCTTTCTCTTCTCTCTCTGATAGGGAGAAAACAGCCCAAGACGGGAGCACAGGAAGACGGCAAAGACAATCCTGAGTAGCAATTGTGAATGGTATTCTTGCTAGACACCTTCTGCCTGAGCATCTGAAATGAACCTCTTGCATTGATTGTTTTGATTGGCCTGGAGCCAGGAGTACTGGATTCAGTTGACTTCAGGCTAAAAAGAAAACAGTCTTGGTTGTCATCACAAACATACCGACCAGTGTGATGGTGAAATGAGATGAGGCTCTGAAATGGAACTGTAGCCACTGCTTTAGTATTTATCACGTCGTTCCTCACTTTATCTTGGTATACTACATGGCAAAATGGGAAAGTTAGGGAAAATTTCTGCGGATATGTGCGTGAAATGTGGGGGCTTTTTGCTTTGTAAATGGTGCGCTGATGCTCAAGTTAAATATCCTAGCAACCTGCATTTGCTTGCTCTCTGCTGACAGTTTCTTTTGACACAGAAATGCAATGTATTCTTGGACAGAGGAGACAGAATTTCTAATTCCAAAGGGGTTTGTTTTGTTTTCAATGTCTTATAATTGCACTTGGAGAAACAGGTACTGATCAGTGGTTTATACTACACATGACAGCCAAGTTGAATAACAAAGACTTTTGTTTGGGTATTTTGTTTTATTTTTTAGCTAATCATCATAAATGTTTAATAAGCTTTCTTGTACTGGCTGTTGTGTAGAACACTTAAAAGGACACAATCAGTGCCTTCATGAAATTTACATGCCAATTATGCTAATGATTTGGTGCTGTGTAGTTAATGATTTAAACCACAGGCCTGGACTGATTGCTGCTTAGGCAGAAACATTTGAGAAGCGGGTGAGGAGACATGCTGATTGGAATATTAAAAGTTTTTTATTTAGACTATTGAACTGTGTTTTAAAGGAAAGTTATCTGTTCACTGCTAGAAACTGTTATATTGAGGAATAATGAATTTCTACTTTTTCTTTTTTGAAGAGAGAATATTTGGAGTAAATTCCTTTCATTTGCTCCTTTCCTCATATTAATCTAAGGCTGTTGATGGCAAGAAAGATGGAGGTGTTGGGATTTATTTTATTAGTCAAGTTATAATATCATCATCACCTGGGCTATTTGAAGATGCTATTGCTGACATCATTGTATTGTCTCATGAAGAAATTGAAAAGATTGTTTCTTGACTCAGTTTTTTTTTTGTGTATGTTTGTTTCTGTATATAGATCTCTGTGTGTGCATACATACTTCTGTGGATCTATGTATAAGCAAGTATAGTATTGTTTTCCCAGTGTTTGTCTTTCTCTTATTTGGGGAATGGACTCTTAGGGGGAAAACAAGAGAAATATTGCTGAAGGAAAGCTCTTTGTGTACAAATACAGACTTTTTAGATTTTAGTTTTTAATTGTATCAAATGACAAGTATTAATCAGGAAGCATCTTGATTAATCAGATTATTAATCTTTGACATAAACAAAAGAAGTGACTGACTGTGAAGGGTCTACCTCTGAATAAGAGAATTGACTGTAACAGTAGTAGGTGGGTTTTTTTTCTTATCAGGAAACTTCTCAGTTCAACCCTTCTCCCTGTGTCTCATGTAAGAGCTCTAAAGTTTTGGAATCTCCAGGCCATTTGTCTTGTTTCTTAGGTAAAGGCATTAGAGGCATTATTATTAGTTTCTTATTAAGCTGTTTATAGCATCAAAATTAATTCAAAGAATGTAAAGGATCTGTCTCTGTAGTATTAGACGCACAGTCTGTATTCTTTGATCATGGCTCTTTAAACAGCTCTGCATCATCTGTGCCTACTCTTCTGCTGTTGTTCTGCTCAGTGTTTTGTCCAGACTTTGAGGGATCAGCACAGGCCTCCTGTTATGGTTGGGTGAAATCCCCTGTGTTGATTTGCTGTCGTTTATGTAACCACTCTTCACTGTTGAGCCCTTGGATTCTTTCTAGATAGTTCAGGCAGTCAGACAGCTTGGATTTTCCAGGGCAGGCCTGCTTTTAGATATTCAGTTCTACTACACACAAACCATGTGCTCTCATTTTTATTTTCAAAGTGTGATTTCAATAACCTTTGCCATTGCTGGACTGAGTTGTTATTTTTTATCATGGGCCTTTTACATGTAACTGGCCTGTGCCTAGCACTGTATTATATGCTGTGAACATGAAAAGAAAAAAGAAATGACATGTCTTTGAACAGGGACTGGCAGGAAAGAGGCATGTAAACAAGTATACCATCAGAATTAGATAGAGGCAGTCACAGTGCCTGTCTTGTTCTAAACATTTGTATCTCATTTAATCATCATAACAACCCTGTAAATATTTTCATGTCTTTTTTGTAGTTGGGAACACCAAGGCAGAGTGGTTGAGGTACTTAATCAGAGTTATACATTAAGTGATGGGGAAGTTTGAATTCAGGTAGAAGATTTCAGAGCTTAGGCTCTGAGGTATTGGTCTACCACCTAGAAGAGCACAGAGGCTGCTAATTCTTCAGGTGTCTCACAGAGGAGGTAGAGTGTAAATGATGAATGTGAAGGGCATTCCAGGCAGAGGAGGGGTAGTGGACATACCAGATGCAGGCAGCTGCAGGTACATATATATTAGTAAATATATTTAGTAAATATTTGTGCATACAACTACAAGTTCTGAAAGGAGGTAGACCAGTTATGCTTTGGAGTCATGAGACACTCACTATACCTGGCACATGGGATTCCTAGGCTGTCTTGAATTTAGTTGGTAATCATAGTACAGTTACTGTCCATCTTAATTTGCCACTTGGAAGAATAAGAACTGACCCATGAGATTGGCAGAGGTTGATGAGGATGTCAGGAATCCTGCTAAGGAAGCTGGGAATGGTACCAGTTTTAGCAGGTTACACAGGATTTCTACTTAAAAATAAGGCAGAATTCTAATTTCGTGGGATGGCTAGTTTGGGAGGCTTATAGGTAGGCATTGTGAGGGTAGGACAAGAATAATTACATGTCTCACTTGCTGGTGGTGGTAGGGATCCTAATGCACCTAATGTGCTTTGGTTGACCACAATCGAGAAACCAGGCAAAACCAATTAAGTAGTCATAGATCCCTGGACCAGGACTAGTATTATATCTTGTATATCTGACCATTGCTTGGTGGTTAATGCACGTTTAGTAAATATTTGGTAAATGATTCATTCAGCAAAAATGTATTTAAGAAAAATCTCAACGGCTTTATTGAGACATAATTTACATATTATACATTATACTCATTTAAAGTGCAAAGTTCAGTGTCTTTTGGTATGCTAACAGATGTCTACATCTATGACCACAGTCAATTTTAGAGCATTTTTATCACCTTAAAAAAGAAATCCTGTCCCCTGTATCTGTCACTGCCCTGGTTTTCATCATCTTGTCTGCCTACCCTAGGCAACCACTAATCCTCCCATCTATGTAGATTTCCCTCTTCTGGACTTTGGTATAAATGAAATTGTATAGTGTGACTGGCTTCTTTCATGTGGCATAATGTTTTCAAGATTCACCCATCTTATGGCATGTATCAGCATCTCATTTCTTATGGATGAGCAGTGTTACCTTATATGGATACACACGGGTCTGTATGCCCATATGTGTCTGTATATACACTATCTATATAGCTTTTTATCACCAAGACCCAATAACCCAAAAAAATAAACTTGGAAGAGGAAAAGATTTACTTTGGCTCATAGTTTCAGAGGTTCAGTCTGTGGTCACTTGGGCCTGTGGAGGTGTTACTATATATTATGGCAGGGGAGTGTGTGGCAGACGTGGCCTGTTAACATTATGGTGGCCAGGAAGCAAAGGTTGTTGGGGTGGGGGAGTGTCCCAAAAGTTTATTTAAGGGCTGTGGTCTAATTGCCTTCACTAGAACCTACCTACTAAAGATTCCACCACCTCCCAGTTTGCTTTTTCTCCATCTTTATCTCTTTAGACCTTCAAAATGTTGGATGATTTCCACTCATATTGGTGAGAGAGATCATCTTTTCTCAGCTTACCAATTCAAATATTAATCTCTCCTAGAAACACCCTCATAGACATATCCAGAAATGTCTTGCCAGCTATCTGGGCATCCCTTAGCCCAGTCAAGTTGACACATGAAATTGACCATCACATGGTCCTTTAGTGAATTTTTTTTAACTTCTATTATTGTACTTTGCAACTATAGAATTTCTATTTGGTTCTTTATTAAAATTTGTCTCTTTATTGGTATTCTGTATTCAATCCAATGTTGCCATACCTTCCTTAACTTCTTTTTTATTTTTTTTAGTTGTAGTTGAACACAATATCTTTATTCCATTTGCTTATTTTTATGTGGTGTTGAGGATCGAACCCAGGGCCCCATGCATGCTAGGCGAGCGCTCTACCGCTGAGCCACAATCCCAGCCCTTCCTTAACTTCTTTAAGCTTTCCTTGAGTTCTGGAACATACTCTGAAGTCTGCCATCTAATTGTACTCATAGGTGGTTTCTGTTGCCTCCTTTTATCTGATGAATGAGTTACACTTTGCTGTTTCTTTGCACATCCTGTTTTATTGGCTAATGAATATTTTAGAAAAGTACATTTTAGCAACTCTGGATACTGGAATTTTTCTATCCTTGAGCCTTGTTATTTGCTGACTTGTTTAGTGACTGTTGCATTATTTCATAGAAGTCTGCACCCTCCAGGGGGCATTCACAATGCTGTACAACCACTACCTTTGTCTAGTTCCTGCATGTTTTGGGCAAACAATGACTACCTGTGCTAGGTGGAGCAAGTGACTGGGGAACACTAGCTGTCCCCAGGGAGTGCAGAGTCTACCTGAAAGACCACAAATATTAGATGAGTGCCTATTATCTGCCAGTTTGACATTAAATTTTAACTAAATTTCCCTACTACACAAAACATTCAGAAGGCATTTTTCCAGTATATACTAGGAGATGACAAGCTGCTGGGGGAAGAAGCTCTTTCAAAGAAGAAAATGGTTGAAAACCTACAATGGAACAATCTGGTACAGAGACAATTCACAAACATGATTTCAACCATCATGGATTTTATAAGGCAAACAACAGTTTTTCTGTAGTATGATTTTTAAGAGATCATATTAACTGATAAGTATTATTTAAAGAAAATTATACATAGATAGGGCCTGGAAAACAGCAAACAGAGAGGAAAGTAAGTACTCACTATGATAATGTAGAACTGGCTTAAAATGATAGAAAAATGGACAAAATAGAGGTAAAGTATTGAAAAAGAAGACAAACTGGTTCTGTAGAAACAGTGCACCCTTTGAAGCCATATGTGTATTTATTAAACCCTGGCTCATTAATTTATTAGTTATATGGCCTTCACTGCTTAGCCTCAGTTTCCTCATCTGTAAAATGGAACTATATAGCAAGGTCTCTGTGAGGACAAGCTATCTCATTAATTAAGCACTTGGCTGAATGTGCCTTATAAATCTATTATTGTGCTGATAGGTTAGTTTTTAATACTTAATTGGGGCAGTGATCATTGTTTCTGAGTACTTGGCTGAATTAAGTACTTGGCTGAATTATTGATGTCACAAATTTTACTAAGTGTCTAGAGACTGTAAATGTGGTAATGGACCAAAGAAAATAGTCCCTATTCTCATGGGGTTTGCCATCTAAGAAAAGATGCATGGTTGTTCTTGGCATTGTTTGTAACCACATAACTAAAGATCATTAGAACACGTGATCAGAGGACAATTACATCCTTCTAGTTGTCTAATAGCTGCAACTGACAGTTTTCTTATATAAACTCAGTAAGTCAATCACAGTCCCAGAAAATGGCTTGTGAACAGTTTGAGAAAAGGCCACTCCACAAAGAGGCCTCCACATATTGGTCTCACCAAGCAGACATTCCATTGTTTGATAAAAGAGGTAACAGCTGATTAATTCTGTTAGATGAGCCAGCTGTCTCAGTAAAAATAGCATCAGAACTGGTATCACAAAATGGAAACATCTGGTTCTGGGAAAAGAGCTAGAGGAAATATGATGTGGAGTCCAGTGAGCGAGGAAGCTGGCACTGGTCTGAGGCTGGTCCCCCAGGGGCAGTGTAACTAGGGAAAACCCCCTTCAGCCTCCACCTGGATCTGTGCCCTAATTCTAAACTGGTTGAGCTCTGAGGTCTTGTCTACCTGTGCCATGCTAGGGCTTGATAAATACAAAAACAGATGGAATTTAGTTAAAGTTAGTATTCATAGCAATGAGAATACTTTAAATAGACTATTTAGACATCTAATAAAATGAAGAATTAGATCATACCCCAGTGTCATTTTAGAAGGTGACACTGGCCATCCTTAGGGGTTTTGTGCTTTATAAATCTATTATTATGCTGATAGGTTAGATTTTAATACCTAATTGGGTAGTGATTATTGTTTCTGAGTACTTTTGGCTCTTTTTCTTCTGGGCAGAATTGTTATTTCAGGATCATTTGCAGGTTATCAGAGTCACATGACCAGTTCTGGCCAAAATGATTTGGAATAAGAGTAATGTCTGTCATTTCTAAGCAAATATAGTTACCAATGCCATGCTCTTTAGAGGTCTTTTTCCCTTTGGCATGATGATTTACAATGTTCAAGATGATGGTTTCTCGGTCACTGTTGGTTCCTCATTGACTAGATAACCAAAATTTCCTGCTATCCCATGATGGATGAATAAGAAAATGGGTTATTTTGTTACTGTAGCATACTCTAACATATTGATGTTTTGCTGATTTAATAATTTAAGGAAAATAAACTGGAATTGTGTACTAAAATGCTTTTCCATTTGTTAAGTATGATTACTTCTATCTGATTGGACACCACTACATTGCCACCACAGGGGACACCATCATGTTATGCTTCTAAAAGCATCATTCATGTTGAATGTAATGTGACTAGCAACACGACTACTTTAAATTTGTAACAGTATTGGGAAATATTCTAATTCTACTTAATGCTTGGACTTAATTAATTTTCAGATTGAAGGAAATGAACTTTTTAAATTACGAAATACTTTATAGTTTTTAAAAAGCTCTTACATTAAAAAACATTACATCATTGTGATCCACAACTTTATAAGGCAGATGGCATCAGCTCCATTTTATTACAAGGGAGTGAGAACATCGGGCTTAAAGGACTACATAAGGCTGCCAGTAAGGGACAAAACTGGGACTCCGGACTCCACATTTTGAACTAATTCAACTGTACTACTTTTCCTTCAGCATCCTTACCTTAGACAGAAGTATCTTTTTGTTTCCATCTACTCTAATCATGTTTCCCCAAAGTAGGGAACACTTCCAATCAGATCCTCCTCATAATTAATTTTTGCAAATCAATTGTTCAAGAGAAAGTGCAGCTGACTGAAATCTTCCACCATGGGCTCCCAAAGCAATAGAATCACTCTGGCTGATAGGTCTACAAGAAAATGCATCCCTGAACCTTGATAAACTGGAAGCCAGCTCTCTGCTCAGCCCTGAGTTCCTGACATCTGCCTTGGGGACCCCCCACTCCATTGGGGTTGTCACCCTCCCCTCCCCTGGGATCTGTGCGCTTGACACCCATTTTCCGTCTAGTAGATTGATATATGGTTGGTACCTTTCAAGAATTTTCTTCTATCTCAGAGGGCTTGACACCAAATTCTCATACTGGAAAAGACCAAACTTCAGGATGTCCTTCCGGGGGGCCTGGCCCTCTCACTCCTCTCAAGAAATCTGCCAAAGACTGGAAAAGGAGACCATAGAGAGAACAGAAGATAAGCTGCCTAACAGGTTTCATAGCCTTTTCTCCTGTCTAATCTATCCTCCTTCCACACCAAGTCTTCCATAGCTAGGGTTAAGTCTCAGAATTCCTAGCAGCAGTTGGGCATAAATAAGCTTGCTGGGCCCATCATGAGAGATTTGGGTGTTTCTGCCTCCATCTCCCATCTCCCTGACCAGGTAGAATCTTATGACCCACTCTCATGGCATCACAGACACCTCCTTAGATGCCCTTCCACACACGCAATTTGACATGAATTTGTAGGACTATTGGATCTTTCTACCCCATTAGACTAAGCTATAGAAAGTCAGAGATTATACAGTTTCCCCTCATCTGTCAAAGGGTAGAGACTGAATCAATATTTATTGAATGGATGGATTAATTTTCACTGCTGACATAGCAAAGAGAATGAGCTTAAGCTATGACAGAAAGGATTAGCTCAGCACTCGCTCTGAAGCTAGATTGCCTGGTATTAAATCCTCGCTCTGCAACTTATTCCCTATGAGACCTTAGACAAATTTCTCTCTCCTGCCTCATTTTATAGTCTCAAATGGTGATCATAGTAGTACCTATTCCCTATGGTTGTTTTTAGGAGTAAAAGAGATAATCCATATAACCCTCTTAAAATAGTTTCTGACAAATGTAAATACTCAATAAATATTAGCTAATTACAGTCTGCTTCAGATGGTGGATAACTAAAGGAGCAGATTTGATTTTGTCCTTTTCAAGACAGGAGGAAATATTCTATGCATTACATTTATCCAAGGAGGCAGTCTTGAGAGTTAAAACAGAAAAGATTTTCTAACTGTAATTGTCAAATTAAGACACTGGTTCTATCTAGAGATATAACAAGAGACAGGGCAGACATGTTTACCTTAATAGACAATGATATTGCTGAAGAAATCAAGATGTAAACAATAGAGACTTTTGACAATAGATAAGCATCTAGGATCAAAATATATTAAGTTGGTATTCCAAAAACAGCTTATTTTCCTTAGGGAAAAAACCTCCCAGATGTAATAGCTAGAGGACTAATAGAAATCATAATTGAATTGGTTCACAGAATCAGTCCTTCCAAAGATGGAGAGTGCAAGGGCAGAGCAGTGGTTAACTTCTCAAAAACAGGAGTCAAAACACCTAAGCTGAAATCCCATCAAAGTCATTCTTGGGCATGTTGCTTAATCTCTCTGGGTTTCAGCTTCTTCATCTATAAAATGGGAATGATAACAGGACAGCCATTTTCCAGTTATTACAAGGACTGACGTTTAACAGTATTCATAACACTATATTAGTTCTAATTAAAAATGTCAAGAGTTTGTAACACAAAATTTGTCTCTATCCAGTGGACCAATGGCTTTTCTTTATCTGGAAGGGAAGATAGTCTGAAATAAGGTTCTACATAAAATTATAAGAAGTGGTCTATGCTTTGGCGTCCTAGTTAAGGACATAAAAAGGCCAGAATCAGAAGGCCAGTGACCAGGAAGTTCAGGAAGAGCTTTATGCCCTTCTGAAGGGATAGAAAGTGTGTGAATAAGGCTGCATATGGTGGTGATGCAATCAGGTTGACCAGATTACCCCCCCTCTCAGAAGGTATTACACCTCCTTCTTTGCAGAGTCTGTAGTCCCAGGAATAATCTTGCCTGCCCAGCTTAATTAGATAAGAATCAGTTCTTATTGTTGACAATAAAGAGTTACAACTAATAAAGCAGCTTTTCCAGACCTCCTAAGACATAAGCTCTGGGAGCAGGCCCAGCAATTTTGATTTTTGGAAGTATCCCAGCTGTTATAGGTGTGTCACTTAGGCCTGTGATGCTTTCATAGAAATCCACAATCAGGGAACTGGCACCTTCTTTTTTGCTCAAAATAATACTGTCTTTTCTAGAAGTCCTGACTCCCTCACAGGGGATATTAGCTTTCTGTCACTACAACAAAATATCTGAGGCAACTAATTTTTAAAGAGAAAAGTTTTATTTTGGCTTAAGGTTCTGGAGTATTCAGTCTAATATCCAATATTGCTTTGGGCCTGTAGCAAGGGTAGTTGGTACTTCACAGAGTGAGAATGTGTGGCAAAGCAAACTCCTCATCCCATGAGCCTGGAAGCAGAGAGAGACCAAAAGAGACTGGGGTCTCATGATCCCCTTGGAGGGCATGCCCTAATGACCTAAGGACCTCCCACCAGGCCCCACTTCCCAAAGGTTCCACCACCCTGGGGATCAAGTCCTTAACACATGGACCTTTGAGGTCCATTTATCCAAACTATAGCATAGCAGGGGAAACCTATGACATCCCATCTCTACTTCATGTGCAAGAAGTTTTCCAGCAAAGATGAGCATGAGGTTATGGAATATGTGACCTTGGTCTTTCTTTTAAAACAAGAGACAATATCTCATCTTTCTGAGAATGGAACAGGGGAAATAAAGGATGTTCTAAAATGTCCAAGTTGCTTCCATAACAACCAGGAACATTTTTTTTTTTCTTGGTAAGAGAGAAAGTATTCGAACCTCCTTGGCAGGCTTCCCTCAGCATAAGGGGCAACATGCTTCTTCAGATATGTGAGGCCCAGCATGACTAGACAAGTTTGTCCCAGGGTTGGTCCAGGTCTCAAAGAGTCCATCTCCCCTAGCAGGAGCTGCTTAGAACACCCAGCAAAGTCTGTTAATGGAGCAGCAGTAGCTGTGTTAAGCTGAGCACAGAGGATGGGACATGGCACTGAGGTGGAGCAGGAGAGGGGACATGCCAGCTTTCTCACGCCTTCTGCATTATAGGGCCTCATCTCTAGCCTCCCTGCCTCAGATATCCACATGCCCTTTTAAAATTCCACTTTTGCCAGGTTGGTCACCTCTTGTAAACCTCCACAGCCTCACTGCAAGTGTGGTGGCAGTTCTGAATGGAATTCCTCAGTCTGCTATTCACAGTCCACCACAGCCCGGTTTCAGCAAGTCTCAACAAAGATGGCTCTCACAATTGCCAGGACCTCTCTCAACTGCTCACAAGTCTTCTATGCCAGCGATTCACTCTGTGTTTCCCATATGCCCACCTGCAGGCTTTTGCTGCTGCTTGGATCTCCTCTCCCTGCTACAGAGCTCCCACGTGGCCCCTCCTCTCTACCTGAAGGTGCGTCTTCATTGCTCTGCTTTGACAGCCACCGACTCAGACCTCCACTCTTCCATGCTCAACTCTTGTAGCTGATGGGTTGGAGGGAGACATCCAGTTGGAGGTAAAGAACATGAATTGAAATCCAGTTCAACTAATTTGGAGTTGTGAAGATACACCATCACCCCCTCTAAATTTCATTGTCCCTTCAGCCAGTCAGGGTTACTTTGGTTATTAGGATAATGTATATAAAATGCCTATGATAATGCATGGCACACAATAGGTGCTCAGCAAGTGGTAACTGACAGTGACAGTAGGACCTTTCTTCATCTGTGGAGCAGTCATGCCTCAGTATGACTTGATGTCTTTGCTGTACTCCACCCCCCCCCACTACAATACTTCACTCACTTCTCGTTGCTTAGCAAGGGTTCAGGAGATGTTTTTCTGAGGTTGCCGGGTGTTTGTGCTATGTATTCACTGGCTTTTTTAAGGGAAAAATCACAGGGGGTGAGGGCCAACCAACTGTGCACTCAACTGACAAGGCAGCTCCATGGAGCCTGGGAACAAATACAGTCAACACGTAGACTGCAATCAACATGTGCTCTATAAAGGGAAGCCCTTGAGAGTTGCAGGCTTGATTTGAAAGCTGAAACTCTGCTGCACTGCCTGAGAATGCCGGCAGCTTGCTCAGGAAACCACTTGGTTGTCAAAACACATCCCAGCTTCTCCTGTCAGGGAATGTCAGCCAACATCTTGGAGAATGGCAGAGCAAGCTCTTGGGAGTTCAGTACTGATAAATGATTTGTAAATGTCATGTAGGCCCAAAGGGGTGGATGCCAGTGTAGGTTGGAAGTCACCTCTATTTCAAAGTGATAGAAAATTGTGAAATCTCCAGCTTTCTTGTATAAGCTCATGTTCCATATTTTTAAACTTATAAGCAGGAAAAATAACTATAAATCTTCTTGTCCTTACCCTACTAGAATAATAAAACCTCCCATACACTAAAAACAATTTCCTATGCCTTTTTTTTAAGTTTTATTTCTTAAAATGTTTTGACCTCAAGACTTATAATCTCAATAGTTCTTTTACTCCATCCGGGTATCTGGATGCACCTCCTCTGCATTCAACCTCCAACTGATTCAACCAATCAACTTGTAAATATTTATCATACTTTATTTTGAATCCAGAGTTCCATGGGCAGCCAAGAAAGATAACAGAAGAAAACTTGGCCTCTGTTTTTGTAGCTTGGTTCTGGAATGTCCCCCAAAGGCTCATGGGTACAAGGCTTAGTCTCCAATGCAACAGTATTCAGAGGAGGGATTTGGTGAAAGCATTGGATCATGAGGCTCCTGCCTCATCCCTGTGAGAATCCATTATTAATCCAAGTATTAATCCATGTATTAATTCACTGAGGGTTTACTGAGAGATGATGGAAAGTGTAAGTGATAGGGCCTCAAGGGAGAAAATGGGTCACTGAGGGTGTGGCTTGTCCCTGGCCCCTTCCTTGAGCTCTCTCTGATTCTCCTGGCTGCCAGGAGGTAAGCAGCTCTGCTCTTTCACACCCTGCTTCCATGATGTCGTGTCTGGCCTCAGAGTCAAAGAAATGGAGCCAACCAATCATGAGCACCTCTGAAACTATGAACCAAAGTAAATCTTTCGTCCTTTAAGTTGTTTATGTCAGGTGTTTTGGTCACAGTGATGACAAGCTGGCTAACACAATCTTCAAGGACTAATTTAAAGTTGCATTGTTTTATCAGATCTGCCCAAAGCCACCCCAAAGACTATGTCTGCTGACCTTCATCCAGTAGTCACTCAACAAACATTTATTAAACACCACTGTGTGCCAGGAATACAGAGGGTAAGGTGCACATGGAGCTTATATTCTAGTAGGAGAAAAAGGCAAACAGTAAATAAATATAGGTTCAGAGATGGATGAGGTTAGAGGGGCTGGAGGCCAGAGAAAGTCTTTCTGAAGGGTTGGTATGAATAGTCTGTCAAAAGAGGTAAGAAATGAATGAAGAGACCTGTCGATAAATCCTAGAGAAACACAAAGGATATGGAAATGAACACACAGCTGCTGCTCCTGTAACTTTCTGTGTCTCTGAGTCAAGGTCAAGGCCTATACTTCACCCACAGCCTAATGCACATTACCTGGTACATAATAGATGCTGAATGAATGTAGGAGAGTAAGAGTGTCTATTTACTATCTACCAGCCAATGTAGTCAGCACATGCCATGCACTATCTCATCTAATTCTTATGACCGCCATATGAGGAAGATGCTGTTATCCTATGTGACAGACATAAACAAGTTTCACAGAAGATGAGCAAAACAGCTCAGATTTAAACCTGAGTACTCTATTTCCAGACCACGTGGCCTCAACTCCTATGCATGTATGAACACATGAATGACCCTGCCTTGATTTGAGGTCTTGGACAGAAACAAAAATGGCAACTGTATGCTTTATGCTTTGACTTATTGGAATCCATATGCATGTATTAAATTGCATCTGGTGCATAATTGTACCCAGATGCTCACACCTTTTTCAGTATCCTACCAAATAGCCACTTTTCTTAGATAGAAGGCAATCTGAAAAATATTTGTTTCTCAAGTTGGGCAAATCAAAAAGTAAAAAAAAAAATAGCTTGTTTTGGTTTTGCTTTATTTAGAGATAGGGTGTCACTAAGTTGCTTAGGCTGGCTTTTAATTTGCCATCCTCCTGCCTCAGCCCCCAAAGCCAGCATCATATTTAGGGTTTCACATGTGTTGTGACAAAAGAGGTCTATTGCCACTATATAGCTGTCATTGGTTCCATCACATACACAGATATTTCCACCTCTGAGTTTTTGCTCAGACCAATCCTTCTCCTGGCCCTTCCTGTCCTTTTCCTTAGCTGTCTCAACACCTTCATCCCTTCAGATCCTTCTCAAACACAGTCCTCCTCAGTAAGGAAAACCTATTGATAGCATCTTCCATGTCTGACCCTCATCTTCATCTGAAAACCTAAATCTGACACATCCTTCCTGACCTCTATGCCTGTTTGAGTCATTTATGTGTTTGTTTTGGGCTACTGGCTAGATTTTGGGCAGATAATTTCCTTTAATTAATCTTTTTACATCTAATAGCTCTAGCACAGCACCCGAGATATTAATACTCAGTAAACACTGCTGAGCTAAATTTGACAGTGCTATTTCAAAGGAAGCCTATTTTAGGCTTTCTCTTAGAGATTTAGTTGATAATAACAACAATAACTTACTTCTACTGAGGGCTTACTGCCTGAAAAACATCTATGTAGGTTGTTTTGTTATCTTTTTACTTACTTAGTTATTTTCTCAGGGCTGAGGATCAAAACCAGGGCTTCATGCATGCTTGGCAAGAGCTCTACCACTTACACCCCAGCCTAATGTAGTTTGTTACATTTGTCCCATTACAGCTCTGAAATAAAACCCTATTGTTGTCCATATTTTATATCTGAAAAAGACTATTTCATAGTAGACCATTTAGAAAGATATCACTTACAGTTGGTCACTATTATGGGGTAGGTGTGAGGTGTCTCAAGCTCATGCGTGAGACAACACAAGAAGGAAAAATGAGGGGAAATGTTGGGTTGTGAGAGCCTTAACCCCACCAGTGAATTAATCCCCTGATAGAGATTAAATGAGTGGAACTAAGGCAGGTAAGGTGTGGCTGGAGAAGGTGTGTCATTGGGGGTGTGCCTTAAGGGTATGTATTTTGTGTTTGGAGAGTGGAGTTTCTCTCTTTCTCTCTCTGCTTTCTGATCATCATGTGAGCTGCTCCCCTCAGCCACACTCTCCCCTGATGATGTTCAGTCTCACCTCGAGCCCTGAGGAATAAAGCCAGCTGTCTATGGACTAAGACCTCTGAAACTGTGAGCTCTCAAATAAATTGTTCCTCCTCTATAATTGTTCTGGTCAGATCTTTTAGTCACAGCAGTGAAAAAGCTGACTAAAACAGTCACATAGCTAATGAGTGACCAAAATCAGGATCTGAACTCAGATCTAACCAGCCTCCAAACCTCACTCATTTAATCAAAGTGCTAGACTGCTGCATACTTCTTTCAGTGCAGTGTGAAGGCTCCTTTATACTTTTCCCAGTTCTCTCTTCCACTGTTACCCAGCCCTTCAATATTCTACCTTCTGGACATGGCAAGCTGTACAGCTGCTCTCTGGAGGCCCTAAATTACCCTCTCCCTTTATTTATTTTTATAGTTTTGGCACTGCAGGGACTTGAACCCAGGATTTTGTGTATACTAGGCAAGAGTTCTACCACTACATCCTCAGTCCTCCCCAGAATTCTTTAACCTATTCCAGCATGCTACTGCAAAGCTCTGCCTATATTCATCCCTAAGCATAAGCTCCCATCTCCTAAAGTGTCAGATTAGTTAGCTGCTTTTGAGTTAAGAAGCTTGCACTAAAGTGTGAATGACTATTAACTCCTTAAAGTTCAATAGGAACTGCTATTTGAAAAGAGCTATCTGTCAACTCTAAGAACTGTTTTGAATGTATTCCCCAAGAAGAACTCCAGCATTGTTTCCAGCAATGATAATATTTCCTAGTTATATGCCCAACTTTCTCCAAAATGACCCCTTTGAATATTTACCTATTTGTATGCCTAGCTCCATATGAATATATTTGCTTAAAATTTTTCTATTGAGTTTATGGCCAGATCTCTTCCACACACACACATTATCATACAATTCAATTGTCTCCTTAATGAACAAGTTTTATTATGATCATGTTATTCATTGTTCCTTTGTTTCAGGATAGTCTCCTCCATCTCTGAAATGCAGTGTTTACCCTCTGCTGCCCACCACATGAGGGTGACCTGAGAGGACCACCCAGGATACAGGTCATCTCTAATTCCCTGCAGAGACTTCATCTTCAGTTTTTTACTTCTCTGGAGTTCTCCCAGAAAACACCAATGAACAGACCCTGTTGGGGTGGGAGGACTGGTGACATCAGAATATTCCCCTTCAGAGCTGCAGAAAAAAGACCTCTGTGGCTCTGGGAAATTCCAAACCCCACTCAGACTCAGGTCTGCCTTAGTAGCCACCAGCTGTCAACATCTGGAATGCATTTCCACTTGCAAAGCCACCCAGACAGAACTGACTTGCCCATGATTGAATCCCGGCATGTGGTCAAAGGGGGAGGGTGGAGAGGGTCCCCTGTGGATGACAAGACAGGGAAGGGTTGGGGACCTGTAAAGATTAGGACTAGCCAACAGAAGGGTTAACCTCAGCTGTGGGTGCCAGCTCAACAGGAGGTCCAAAACATTTTTGAAATTATTTGACATTCGACATTTCATTAAAAAGGGAAATATTAGAACTGGGGAGGTGGGGGGAGGGCATTCTTAATGTATGTTTCAGTTGGTCTGTTTTTTATTTTGAATTACATATGCAGGAGGAGTATCATGTTCTATTCAGTTCTTAGGACTTCAAAAGATTCCATCCAGCCTTAGGCTGGGGATTGAAGAAGTATATTTTCTTGGTTTGGGGTTGAAGACATGGAGTAAATGCCAGAGAGGGTCCTTTAATGTCCTATTTATGCCTAAATCCCAGCATCTGGCAGAGTAGCTGGCATGGGGCAGCTCAGAGTATACACAGTGGCTTAGGTGACCTTGGCCCAGTATGCACCACCTGCTACTGGTATTATCATTAACTAACCTGGTGACTCAGGCTCCCTCCTGAAAATGACAGCAGAATATAATGGGAAGAGACTGTCACTGCCCCCCATCCACCTTCTCTTGGGTGACCATGTAATTCATCTTCAAATGAGGAAATTGGTCAACAACAGGTAACAAGACAGTCTGGGTTGACCTGGGCAAACTTGATCATTCTCTCCCTCATCAACATTTTTTTTTAAACTCAGAGTTCTGATTTCTCTAACTTTTGACCTCTATCCCTCACCTCAACCTCTCTTCCATCCCCATTCTCTAGATCTTCCTTGATTTCTACAACACTCCCCTGAATCCTCGCCCAAACCGTTGCCCTTGATAATTCTGGAAGCCCCAGCTCACATTACATGCTATTATCCATCTGCACCACACACCTGGTGAGTCAGGCAGAGAAAGGGGAGCTGTCTGTCAAACAAACACCATTTACCCATAGCTGCCTGGATGCCAAGGAGTCTCTATCAATTGCTGAAGGACAGCATGAAAGTAGGAGGCCCAGAAGTGGATGTATTTTAAATCAAATAGGAGTCAGCACAGTTCAGAAATCCCTGCTGAGTACCTGCTAGAGTCAAGGCCTTAGTCTAGGTGCCAAGATGAATAAGAAGATGAGGAATCGTCCTCTATTATCAAGGAAGGGGTTGTATTTGGGTGGTAGGGAAGTAGATAAATACTAGCCATGGTTAGGGCAGAATGTGCTTGGGAAAGGAACACTAAAGAAGAGGAAATGGCTTTGAACTGGTGGGACTGAAGACACCTTCTTTGAGAAAAGGTCTTTGACATCACACTGTGGATTTTCAAAGTCAAGTTAAAGAGATCAAAATTATTCTTTTGGGGAGCCCTGGGATGATATGACGATAGGAGCTGTCCTCTGGAGAGATTAATTTGGAAATCCTATGTAGGATGAACTAAGGTAGAAAGTGAAAGAAAACTAAGATAGAAAGTAGAAGGACTATGAGGAGGTGATTATGGTCACTCCAGACTGTAGTTCAAAACTGGTGTCCAGAGGATATGGCTTTGGATGTTGCACTTGCCTGGCATGTACAAGTCTTGGGTCTGGTACCCAGAACTACAGAAAAAAAAAATACTGGTGTCCAAGTGACGTGCATTTTATAGATAATCTTACTACAACCAAACAATAATAATAAATAGCAATAGCATAATTATAATAGTACACTGCAGAGAGAGTATAACTGAGAAATAGGCATATAGGCAACTCTTCGTTGTGCATGTTAAGATATCAACTTGCAGGGCAATGGTTTGCCTTGGCTACCTAAGTACACTTGGGACCACCCTGTCTCAATTGTCTAGGTAATGTCCACTTAGGAAATGCAAGTGATTGCAGGTACAGAAAGTTTATGCCAGGGGTGGGGAGCAAACACACCAGCATGGGCATCTAAAACACATTTCCTGTAACTGGCATGAATTACTGAGAGGTAGCATTCAAGTTGTAATGATCTCCACTGTTGACAATACATGGCCCAAGGGACAGCTGTTTGGACTCTTTGGAACAAAGCTGCTGCATAAATCTTTGGCTTCATAATAATAGTAATCTGGAAATGTATACACATTACATTGCAATAGTGTCACATTACAAGCACCTGGAACTTTCTAAAGTGCAGGTCTTATGTTGTGACACAATTCATACAATTACTAAACCATGAAGCTTAAAAAACCTGAAAGTAGCCTGGTTCCAGGAGATCAGTTACTGTAAAACTGGATATTTAAGAGGAAGAAAGGCCAAGTTCATGCTTTCCTATGTAGCCTTGGTGTCCAACAGACCATTATTGATCTCTCACCTTTGAATTACCAGCAGGCCACAGGGTTTGATTTGTTTCTAAGGAGTAGAAAGAGCCACAGAGTGACAAGAAACCATCTGCCTAGGAGGCCACCTTTCAGCATAGGAGAAAAGACAGGACTGAAACAACCAGTTCAGGGCATGGAGAAACAAGTGACAGGTGAGGGCTGTGGGAATCGAGAGGAGGTTCACAGGGGCAGGAGAATCAGGAGAACTTACAATAGCTAACAAAAAAAACCATGTGATCTTCCCTTCATGCTCTTCTGAAAATCTCCTCTTCCAGGAATTCTGCCTCAAATAACTTCACTGTACCTACACCAATCCCAGACCTGTACACAAAACTATATTAACCAGGGACATTGATAGCTGGGTTTTTTGTGGGTTTTTTTTTCTTTGGTTTTGTTTGGATTCTTACGTATATCTCCTTGGAGTACAGGCAAGTGTAACCTGCAGACATCAGTTGATAAGTTTCCAGAGGGCAGAATCTGTCCCATTTCTATCCCCATCATCATACCTAGGACTTCCAGGCTTGTGCCACCAGATTCAAGACCCTTGCTGGAGGCAGAAAGACTCTGTCAGTGCCCAGGTCGTCACCCATGAGAGAGGTTATAGAGAGTGCAGTGAATGAATGGGGACGCTGAGCAAGCCCCTTTGATGGTCAGTCAAAGGGGCTTTCTCAGCATCCCCATTCATCTGGTCACTAGCTTCTAACTTGTCCATATCTCTCAGCTTCTCCCGAAAGTGGGAAAACACACACACACACACACACACACACACACACACACACACACACACAATGATCCTACCTTCTGAGAGGTACCAAAAGGAAGAAGCAATATGGGCAGGATGACGTGGAGATCTCATTGTCCTTCAGAGCTTTTCAATACTGAAAGAACCATGAAGAAATACTGTTGAATGGGCCCCAGCTGAGTTCTCAGTCCAGGGTGAGTGGAGCCTTCACCCTAGCAGGCAATGGCATGTGTTGCACCAAGAAGTCCAGCTGTCCCCACACTCTCTTCTTGACCCACTATGATTGGTCTTTATCTTTTCCAACTTCCATTCATGGTCTTCCAATAGCTGTACAGTACAATTGGTCTCTAGGGCTTCTTCTCCCCATGTGCTCCTTTTTTCACCCCTCCTCCTGGGCCTGCCTCATTGGTAGCCCCAAATTGCCCATTCCTGTTTCTTGACACCAATTCAAAATCTACTAGGGTCCCCAGCAGCTGGCCAAATAGTCAAGAAGTATTTGAGGAGCTTTATCTGCCCTCCCTTCAAGTTAAAGGGAAAGAATCAGATGGAAACCCATTGCTTGCTTCCAGCAGAATTGGGAGCATCTCTTTGGCCAGCCAGCAACAATGCCAAAGTCACCTTCTTGCTCATCATGGTGACTGACAGGAATGGTGCTGGGACGGGAAACCTTCCATTTTCCAGATGGAAACATAGACTCCCTCCTAGGTCTCCAGAGTCCCCACATCCTTGTCCCCACTTCCATGCCTTGTTTTGCTTCATTCACTGTTACTGCTTAAATAGCATGAGTCTCTCTTCACTAGCACGTCTCTCCCCAGTCATGAGGCTCCTCATTTCCTCCATGGCTTGGACCTCAGTTTGACAATTATCTCTTTATTTATTTGCTTACTTGATTGCTATTTCTCACCACTAGACTGGAAAAACAATCAGGGCAGATCCCATGCCAGTTATTCCTAATGCCTAGCATGGTAAATATTTGTCAAACAAACATTTGCCAAATGAATGAGTGATAATACTAAGTACACTGGATTGGAAATATTGACACTCCCCTCCCTTCTGCCCCAGACAACGAGTCGCTTATTTATGAGACCCTTTTCATCACAAGGCTGGATTTCCATTGCCTATGCAGGCTTCAAATTTGCAATAAATGCTGCAAGTTGAATGAGATACAATTAAATCAGAAGAGACAGAACAGAACTCCACAGGCATGATGGGAAACCCAGGAGGCAGCCCTCACAGGCAGCTGGATGTAAATAAACTGACATGGCAGAGATGTGCCTTGGGAGGCAGAGCAGATAGGAGGAGGCAGCTGAATGAGAACTTGGAGACCTTCATGCAGAAGGAGCTGAGTGGACTTTCTAAGAAAAATCCACTCTCGCAATCAGGGGAAATGATTGCAATCCTACTTTATTGAACTGGGGTTGTGGCCTTGGATAAATCACCCCTGTGGGCCACAGTTGGCTAATCTGTAAAATGAGTGGGAAATACCAGATTAACACATGGTGCATAGTTTCACATTAGAAAATAAACATCAATTTAAGGGATGGTAATGACTATCATGCTCTGTCTGGAGGCCTGTCTCTAGGCTGGACCATGCTGCTACTATCCATGCAGGCTGCTGGACAGGTTCACACTATGTACACACAGAAGTTGTGACTTCCTGAGGTCTCTCTCTACGGCCAAAAAAAAGAAAAAAAAAGCACCAGGCAAAGAGGGGCAGGTGAAGTGCATCCTCCATGTGCCTATGCAATACCGTGTCCAGGAAAAGCCTTAGAGACCAAAGGAGGAGGAGTGGCCCAGACTGCCACTTCTATTAACAACTCAGAGCCAACACTGTCCAGGAAGAATTTTCAATTTGGACGTCTTCTTCCTTCCTAGAAATCGAGTATCCTATCCCATAGCCATGCAGGAAACTCTCATTTTTTTTTTTAAGATGGATAAAAGAAAGCTAAATATTCCTTATAAAGTATTCCCTGGGAAAATCATATAAAAAATGATGCTATAAGATTTCCTCCCCAAAACAAGGGTTGGCATTTGCAAATAGATACAAGTTGAATTGAGTAAAATCAAATCAAAGATGGATCAGAGCTTCCCAAACATGACCAAGGAGGCACCACTCTGTGAGACGGATAAACGGACGTGACAGAGGTGACGGACAGCTCTTGAATATGGATAGTTTTATAAACTTTTTAAGGGTTACATTTTTTTCACTTTTGTTTTTGTTTGTTTATTTATTTGTCTTATTACTGGGGATTGAACCCAAGGACTTAACCACTCAGCTACACTCCCAGTCCTTTTTTGTTTTTGTTTGAGGCAGAGTCTCACAAAGTTGCTTAAGGCCTCACTGAGTTGCTGAGGCTGGCTTCAAACTTGTAATTCTCCTGTCTCGGCCTCTGGAGTAACTGGGATTTCAGGCACGTGCCACTATACCCAGCAACATTTTAAATGGTTATATAAATAACTGTATAACAGCATCAATTCTGCCTCTTGGCCTCTGATGTGTCAAATACTTACCTGCTGTCCCTTTTCAGATTTTGCCAGTCCTGGCCCTAAGAATTACTGAATATCCTGCTCTTGTTAAAACTGGAGCTCCAATGAGTTTACCCACACTTGACTCCATACTCCATCCTGAAGGACGGTGATGGGGACAGGGCAGTGCTTCTTCTCTGGATCACTGCCCTCACTTCCCTCACCTAATTGTCCACTCCTCTTCCTGGCTACCCTGCAAGATCTGCAGGAGTTTCTCTTTTCTCCTCTTCCCCACCCACCCCTAACCCTTGTCTCTCCATCTTAGAACCTCTACATGATACTTGAATACCCCTGGCCTATATGACTTGTTTTTGTTTTATTCTGATGGATTCCCAATGGGACTGTAAGCTATCTGAAGACAGGGACCACATCCCAGCTTTTTTCCCCAGTATCTCTCACCACACCTAGGAGACAACTGGCCAAGTAGACATGTGCTGCTCAAGGTCAATAAAAAAGAGCACTTGACCCTCATCTACAGTCAAACTCCCTGTGCACAAACCTGCCATTTCTGGAGGAAATCAAGAGCAAGGTGTCCCTGCCCCAAACCTCTGCTCAATCCAGTTCAAGCCTGGAGTCTTACATCATCCCATTAGAATAATGCAACTCCAAAGTCTATGGGAAAATTCTGCAAGGGCCAGTACTCTGTTTTATTTCTTTCCTCTCTCCAGGGAGTATCCCAGCAGGCTGCAGGGCAAACTAAGGAGCTGGGGCTTTTAAAGTGAAAAAGGTGTTTTGTTTTGTTTTATTTTCCTGAAACTGTAATGCCTTAGGGATCAGAGAGCATGTACTGAGAAAAAGAAACTTCTGAGTGGTGACCACCATGTACAGCCAGAGGAATGAGAAGTTATGCTCCATTTGTGTATGATGTGTCAAAATGCAGTCTACTGTCATGTATAACTAATTAGAACATTTTTTTAAGTCACCTTCTTTACAATCTTTGGAAAAATAAAAAAAAAGAGGGGGACAGATGCTTTGCTGAATTCACAAAGTACCTGACACCCAAGTATAGCTCTTCTTTCTGTGTCTTGTTTGCCAAAACTGGGAGATCATAAAAACCCAGAAAGGGTTTCCTGCTGTGGGAGCCAGGAAGTAACATCTGGATAAAAAGCTTGGCTGAGGCCACTTGATTTTATCTCCTCAGGAAGGTAAAGGCTATGGAAAATCAGTGACAGCAGAGAAGGGAGAGTGGCAGAGGGCAGGAAGGGGCTCCTTACCTCAGTTGGCCTGGGGAAGAGCCTTGACCTTTAGATTGCTCCTGCTAATTACCTACAAAGACAAATCATGATGGCTTGGGTGGAACAGTGGAGTAGTTTCCAGAATCAGAGCAACAGGTGCACTGAGAATATGGAGAGATTGAAACACTTTGAACTGTCTAGTGAGTGTTCCTCCTGGTGCTGCAGGACAGGTCCCATGTCACTGGCCCTCAGGATGGGAGGCTGTAATAGGAGACTGGTAGGCTGGACAGACTCCAGGGTTCCTTCTTAAATCAGCTTGGTCCCCTTTGTAAAACTGACTTGAGATACCAGCCTCCAATCCCTTGAAAATGGGGGGGGGGGCTTCACTTTCTCATTTCCTTCTTGCTATCACTGAGGATGTGTATAAGATTATACCCACGCATTGGACATCTAAAGATGCAGCAGTCCATCTGAATGGAACAACACCTAGTCAGGTACACAGACAGGTACAGGACCTCGGTGCTCTGCGTTACTTAAGCCTAAAAGAAGGGCCCTTCAGATGGAAGGTGGTGACATGGGTTTTGTTTTTTTTAGGGAGGGTAGAGGTCTAGAGGTTATCAGTCAGTCCCAATTGCCATGTCAGTGCTAAACCACAAGCACTGGTTTTAAAGACATAGAGGGTTTGAAGGTAAGACGAGTGGGATTGAGTTTTGGCAAGATGCCCTGCTTTCAGGCAGACTGTAAATTAGAAATAAATAGAGTGTTTTTGTTCTTCTTCCTTTGCTTTAGCATGAAATTAAAAAAACAAACAAACAGAGCCCTGCCTGCCCGATATCGCTGTTAATAGCTCTTGAGTGGAAATGACTCGGGCATTCACAGACACTGGCTTTTATTCTTGTATCTTATTTAAATCCACAATTCCCAGACATGGAGTTAGTGGATCCTCCACCTGGACACACCTTCAGAATCAGTCAATAAGCCCACTCTTGAGGAGAGGACCTGTGATTATAGGTCACAGGCCCTCCTTGCTAAAACTGGAAAACAACCAGTCTTTGGATTATCCAGCAGGAAAAGCAGCAGCAGGAATCCTGATATATAGACCTAGAGAGAAATTGTAGCCAGGGTTATTCCTATTGTCATGTTTTGCCACAGCCACTCAGTATAAAGGAAACAAAGGGATTTGCTTTGAGTTCAGGGATTGCTCAGGGAAGGCTACAACCTGTCAAAACCAGAATTAATGGGAACAGGCAAATCCTTCCCCTGGCCTCTTGCTGCTACTGTCCACCATAAAGGCTTTGCTCATTCCTCTGCAGTGCCATAGGGCAGTGAGCATCAGGCACTGTTCCCTGTGTGACTTTCACACTCATCTGCGCTTTTGTGAACAGATTTCATGCCTGTGGAAATCAGATTTGTTTCTCAGAGCTAGTGAGAGCAGTGCCAAGGAAGTCCTAAAACCTGCAGAAAAGGACACTTCAGAAATCCGGCCCCAGGGAACCACTGGGGTGGGGTTGGGGGTGTACTCACCATCCTCTTCCTTTTAGCCCCCTGCACAGTCCATACTGATGGGATGTCTGATACCACGCATCACACAGCACCTTGCAGTGTGTCTGTGTCAAAGGCAGCCTGAAACAAACAGAATCTACCCACCATCGCCTCTGAGGCACAGAAAAACCATTATTAGCTTTCCAAGTCTTCTACCCCCAGTCGAGGCATTTGCTCTGACTCCAAAACCAGAAACAACAAGTGGCAGACTATTATCTAAAATTTCAAAAAAAAAAAAAAAACTAACACTTGCCCCAAGTAAGTCACAATTTATTTCCTGGGATTAAAAATAAGGAAAATGGATTATCAGAAGTCTTCCTCTAACACCATTAGAATGTTTTTCAAAGAAAGTTATAAGAATCACTTAAGGCTCACAGAAAAAGTCAGATCTGTTTTTTTTTTTCCAGAACATTCCTTACCCTAGATACAAAGCACCCATACTACATCCCAGAAAAGAGAGAGACTTGAAGAAACAGCCATGCCAGGATCTCTGGCTCCAAGTATCCCAGGAAAACATCAAAAAACTCTTTTCCATAAATTCAACATATATCTTGGGAATAAATGCAAATATTCTCCCTCTGAACTACAGTACAAAAATTTACTCACCAGCCATAAAAATAACATTGTCTCCTATACACAAATATAATAATATGTAAAACAAATTTGGAACACATGGATGGGGAGAGCTACAAAATCTCTTAGGATCTGAGCTATTTAAAGTCATTTTTGTTTGGGTTATCCCTCTGCTGGGTATAGGAAACTGGCTAAAATACATCCATCTCACAGCGCTCACCATTTCAACAGCTCCTGCGTCATGGAATTTGGTACTTTTTAAAAATAGGTGACCCTTGGTGTCATGGAAAAAGGAGGGAAAATGGGGAGTTATAGGGTAGAAGGAAGAGAAAAACAGGTTTCCGTAACAAGGTGGACTTGGAATACTCTGTGGTATAAAGTAAATCCCCAGCTTCAGAGGCCACCCCTGTTCCCCAATCTGCTGCCTCCCTTTACAAGTCTGTTTCCCAGCTGCTATCCAGACAGAGGGCATACAGAGATCTCAGCAAGTCAACATTGCTCTTGGCCTTGAGATTACACTTCTCCAGGGGGCAGCTGCCCCTTCGGTTACTGTCGGAATTCTCAGGACCCCCCAGCCTTGCAGAGGGGAGCCTTGCTCCAGCTGTACTTCCTTTGGCCTCCAGAGTCTAGTCCAGACCCCTGTCTCTGGTTGCCTTGCTCTTCCTTCAGGGTTGCCTGGTCTTCATGGTCTGTCTCCCTGTGGTAGAAGTAGTTAAAGTTGGAGACAATGACGGGCAAAGGCAGGGCAATGGTGAGGACCCCAGCAATGGCACATAGAGAGCCCACAATCTTACCACCCACGGTGATGGGCCTCATGTCCCCATAGCCCACGGTGGTCATAGTGACTACTGCCCACCAGAAGGCATCAGGGATGCTGGAGAAGTGGGACCCCTGGTTGTCTGCTTCTGCAAAGTAGATAGCACTGGAAAAGAGGATGACTCCAAGGAAAAGGAAGAAGATGAGCAGCCCCAGCTCCCTCATGGAGGCCTGCAAGGTCTTCCCCAGAATCTGCAGCCCCTTGGAGTGTCTCGAGAGCTTGAAGATGCAGAACACCCGGACCAGGCAGATCACCCTGAGGATGGCCAAGGACATGGCCTGCTGCCCGTTCTGGCCACCCCCTCCTCCACCTCCTGGCTGTTGTTCTGCCAGTTCAGTGCCCAGGGTAATGAATTAGGGGAAGATGGCCACAATATCAATGATGTTCATGATATTCCTGGAGAACTCTGCCTTACTGGGACAGGCAAAGAAGTGCACAAGCAGCTCAAAAGTGAACCAGATGACACACGTGGTCTCTACAATGAAGAAAGGGTCTGCCAATGTCCTAGGCAGGAGTGGGGCCACTGTTGGGCCAGAGGGAGGTGCCATGGCCCCACTGCCATTGGTCCCTGAGGCGGGGGCAGAAGGCTGGTGAGGCACCGGGGTATGTCAAAGAAGCTCACGTTCATCCCTGAACTCAGGCAGGGTCTCCAAGCAGAAGATGATGATAGAAAGGAGAATGACTAAGACGGAGACGATGGCGATGGCTCGTGCAGACACAGAGCTTTCCGGGTATTCAAAGATCAGCCACACCTGACGTTGGAATTGGTTAACGGGGCAGGGGTTTCTCCTCTTCTTTAATGAAGCCCTTGTCCTCCGGGAAGCGCTCCATGGCCTCGTCCCCCAGCTGGTAAAAGCGGATCTCATCTGCGAAAACTTCTAGGGAGACATTGAGTGGCCTCCACAGGCGACCTCCAGACTGGTAGTAGTAGAGGATGCCATCGAAGCTGGGCCGATTGCGGTGGAAGAAGTACTCATTTCTCAGAGGGTCAAAGTAGCGCAGACGCTTGGCTGGGTCCCCCAGGAGGGTATTGGGGAACTGAGCCAAGGTGCCCAGCTGCGCCTCGAAGCGCAGCACAGAGATGTTTATGAGAACTCTCTGGTGGTGAAGGGACCCCGGTCCCAGTACTGGTACCTGGTCCTCCACCATGCCCAAGCTGGGGTCGCCTTCTCCCTCCTCATCCTCTGGAGTGGGCCCTCTAGGCTGAGGCAGTTCCTGAGGCAGCGGAGGCAAAGGTTGCCCTCCTGGGTCCGTGCCCCTCTGTGTGCTGCGCCCCCTTGGAGCCTGCTCTTTGTGCCCATCGCTAAGCCCAGCCATAGGAGGATACCGAAGCTCTCCTCCGGTGGTCTGACCACAGCCTGCTCTTGCCTCACCTTCTCCTCTGATGGTCATGGCACCTCCGTTCTCCAGGGGAACCAGGGTGATCTCCATGGCCCTGGAGCAGGGGGCATGCTGCGCCCTAGCCAAGGGCTTTTGTGCCCCCCACTCAGATTCCGCCTGCACCTCTTGTCCGGCTCCTCTCCCGCAGTCCGCTGGTCTGGCTTTGGGGCGGGCTGGGGTTGCTGACAGGATCCTCTCCCTTGGTCCTGACGTCAAGAGCTGCTGCCCTGCTCTATGCTCCTCTCCCTCTCTCTCCCTCTCTCTCTGTTCTGGCAGCCGGTTACCAGGCAGCTGAAAAGCCTCCTTCCAGCAGATGCAACCTTCAGCCGCCCCTCTGGCTGTGCTGCTGCACGGCCTCCACCCTTTGTGCCTCCCCCGCCTTCTTCTCCAGCTTCACTTCCAGAGTATGTGGCAGCGGGTGTCTCCCAAGAGTGCGCAGCTGGGGCCCTGGGCTAGAGAAAGGAGGGGGGCGAGAAGGTCCCCACACCCGCAGAGGGTGGAAGAGAGGGAAGGAGCTGCGCCAGAGAGGAACGGGTTGTACTGAGACCACAGAAACTCCCAGGGCAACCAGATGAGAACAGCTCTGCATTTCAGTTCACCTGGGAACCCGCTGAAAGCCGAATGGACCCAGAGGGGAAATCAACTATCATGCTATGAAAGCACTAAGCTTTGCGCTGAGTCGAAGTAGGAGAAAGGAGACAACAGTTGCGTGTGTGTGTATATACATATTTCCTTTTGGAGGAATAATGATATTTTCTTGGGGAAGAGTTACAGACAGGAGGGGGCACGGCAAAGCTATGGACCTTGAAATATATATATGGAGACTCATCTGTCTCCAGGACAGATCCAAAGGCAGCTCCAGGCTGGCAGCCTCATCATGAGATTAGCTGTCTGGTCCCATAACCCTGCCACAACCCATCAGCCCTCTCAACCAAATCTTATTTACAAAAATCATAACAGGAGGGGAAGGAAGGACTTAAAAATCCTGGTGAGGACTGATCCTGCCTGGTGAACCTTATAGTTAGCAACTGCATGGGGCATGGTGTAGGGAGATGGAGTGAAGGGTGGATGATGAGAGGGAATTACTTTGCTCTTACTATGTATCAGCCAATTCTTGGTGCTTTACAAATATTAACTCACGTATTCTTACAGCAATCTATTTTGCGAGTATTATTTTTGTTCCCATCTTATAAATGAAGAAACAGAAGTACAGAGAGATTGGCTAATTTGCCCAGCATCTCAAAATTAGAAAGTGGCGAAGCTGGGGATTCAAACCAAGGGAAATCTTTCCAGGAATGTCTGGCTGTTCCAGACACAGCCTACAGATTCTTGATTTTAAATGACCATAGTCAATAAATTCTTGAATATCTCATTAGATTGTCTATTTTTGTTCCTGTAATTGTTCGGGGATTTATAGCTGTGGATGTTACAGCCTCTGATCTATGAATTTATCTACACAGGGGGATGATCAGAAACTTGGTTCTGGGTGTACAAATTTTTGTTGAAAACCCCTTTTGTTTTCTGTGGCTCTTTAAAGTTGCCAGTCAGCATCAGGTCTGCCTCTGCTGAGCTTGTGGAGGATGAGGTCAGACACTCATGACCATGGTGTCCTGTTTACTAACTCAAGCATCTTGTAAATGCCATATTAATCCCCTTTGGATTTCCCAAAGGAAAGAGTCTCTGGAGTCTCTTGTCTTCTAGGCACCTTGGGGAAGACTGTTCTCTGAAGAATCAGAATACAACATAAACAGTCCTGCACTGAAGTCAGGCTTCCTTTAATGTGGTATTTTCTTAAATTGGCTTCCTGTGCTTTTACTATATCTCCCAAGTTTCTTGCAAAATTACCTTCACATGTCATAATTGGCAGCCATGGAGATCTCCCTTAACAAAGAACTTGGTTATCAGCTGCAGGAGTGCAGTTAGTTGTCAACTTCCATCTGTTAGCACCTTCTCACTCTGTCTCAGCTTTCCAGCAGAGGTCTCGATCCCCACCCAACTCCCCCCCCAACCCCCAGGCAGCCCTCTGCCAATGACTGTGCACAGAAGAGTTGCAAGGACCTGGCCATTTCTGCCCAATGCAAAATTCCCCTAACAGTAACCTTTGCTCTGGAGGTCCCCATTGAGTCGGCCAAGACTGAGATCTGTGTTTATTCTGAGATTCACCCTTTCCAACCTGTCTTTGGCTTCTCTTTCCTTTCCCAAGTCTTGGATCAGCATCATTGTTTGAATGCTTTACCTAAGGAATTCTGCTTCCTATCACTTTTGTCTTTTATCATCTTCCAATAAACCTCTTGCATTCCATTTCTTATCTTCTCCCCAGAAGACACATCACATAACTGAAACCTGCCTTCTTTTCTACACATCTAGTTCTAGAAAATATGTTCTTTTATAGTAGTGTTTAAAGGTGGACCATCACCTCAGGATCTTGTTAAAATGCAGAGTCTGCTCTGGTGTGCATTTTAGACTAATTTCAAACACACTTCCAGGTGATACTGCTGTTCCTATCTACAGATCTGACCATCAGCCTCTTCTCAGACAAGATCCAAAGTTTCTAGCATTTTTTCCATTTCTAGATATGTTCCTAGAATGACATGCACTGAGGAGAACAAATGGGAGTTCTTCTGTTAATTCATTGGACTGGTCCTATCATATAATAGGAGAACTTGGAAGGAATACAGAACCAAAGAGAAAAAGAGTGATTTTAAGACAGGTATTGAAGGGAGAGAGAGCTGGGCTGGAGGAGAAGGAAAGGAAGAAGAGGAAGAGGAGAAGGAATCCTAAATGTCAAGTTAATTATCCATTCCAAATGTATTTACAGAGTACCTGATACGTACAAGCCCATGATGACCAAGATATATGTGATTCATTTCCCTAGATGGTACATCCTAGGGAAAGCAAAAGACACAGAGCATCTAATCTTAAATTAATTGTTTGATTACAGTTTTGATGATTGGCACCAACTAGAATATGGAATACTATGAGAATAGTGGGGATCCTGACTCTACCTAGGGCTCAGGGAAGATTTCCTGAGGTTGTGATGGGGAAGACAAGCTATTTCCGGTGGAAGGAAGAGTGTGTCCTGAGACACCAGTAGAGGAAGGGACAGGGTTGCCTTGAGGAACAAAAAGAAAGCTAATGTCATTGACACAGAGGGCCAGGGAAGAGTTTTGTGAGACTGAGTCGGAGAGAAAAATGAACATAAAGTCATGAAAAGCCTGCTCCATCACATTTCACCATGTCCCCAGCAAGATGGCATAATAGTTTCTTTCTTCTATATTCAGATTCTTTGCTTATTTCTCTGTTAAATAAAACCATATGGTTTTATTTTAGCTTCCAGTTGCTCATTTTGTACCCTATTCCTTTCATTCCTATTAGAATATATCTTTGGTTTAATCTTTGTGGATATGTATGTATCTATCTTATCTATAACTGGTACCTTCCACACCATTAATCTATCTGTCTACCTGCTGACCTATTTATCTATCATCTATTTGTGTATCAATAAATAAATGGACAGTAGGTGACAGATACACAAAGACAGAGATCATAAAATCAGGAACTACTCTTTACTTATCTGATTTTCCTTCTAACACCAAACATGGTGCTGAATTAACATCATGCATTTCAATAAATATGTGTGGAATGCAATTGAACTAAGAGAAAGAAATTCACCTGTTGCATCAAGGAGGAAGGGGAAACTGAGGGACAGGAATAAAGGGTAATTTCTGAAATCACTTAAATAATGAAGACTCATTTGAATGGCCAAATAGGCTAAGTGGTAAATTAAATTTTCTCTGGCCCTTTGTTTATATATATATATATATATATATATATATATATATGAAATCACTGTATTATCTATTGTTGCATAAGCCACCTCAATTGTGTAGATAAAAACAGCTGTGTGGGTAAAACAATAATTTAGTATACTGAGTTGTGCAATTTAATTCCTAGTGTTTGTAAGGCCTAAAGTTACTGTAGCTCTGTTTGTTATATCAGAATCAAACAAAAACATGAAGACCTGTTGGATTTTCACCCAGTTCAACAGGAAACCTTTCATTTCTAGACAGAATTTAAAGAGTCAAGGAGGAGGCAAAAAAATAATATTTGTTTTTAATTATGCCATTCATCTCTTACCTGTCAAACATGAATTTTGCCCCTCCTCCTTGAAGTGATTGACAGCCATGGGAGCCACATTGGTGCTGCCCTGGGATTCTGGAGAGAGTCCTGGTAATAAACTGCACTGAAATGCTACAAGCCAACTAACACTACTAACTACACAGTCTAAGTCTCAGGACTCAGCCTACTTTTCCTTTCACTTTAGAAGATGGACAAACGGGTGCTGTTGCAAGAACCTCACCTGTAATGTATATCCAGCCATCTCTGGGGGGCTCCACCAACCAAACCCCAGGTACCATGGAGGGAGGTCAGATTTCATAAAGTAAAAGAAGCACACTCTACAATGAGCCCTCACTTTTCTATGATCCTGGTAAACTAGTTATTCCAAATAACCTGATCACACATCTGCCCTGGGTCCCAGGATCCCCTTTCTATTAAAAAGGAAAACTAGTCAGACCACCATTGTATCTCCTTCCTCAAGGACCTGTCAACCCCAGACTGGGAAGATTTGTTTTCTCTAACCTCCCCAACAGCATCTTTCTCTATGTTTTAAGGGAACATAGAGGTGTCATTAGCTGGGGGAGCAGGTTCAGGACTTCTCAGGCTGGACCAGGGAGAGCCAAAGAGAAGGCAGTGTCAAAATTAAAAAATTGCACCTCTTCTCAACTTAAAAAAAAGAAAAACTTGATTAATAGATCCTTGGTAGGCTGAGTCTCACTGCTGTTATGAAGCATGCAATTCTATGGTATATTACTATTAAATAGCACACTACAAGGATATCTGATCAGCAGTAATTGGTAATAGAGTATCAATCAGCAAAATAGTAAAGTTCTTTCATTGAATCCTCTATCCCAGATGCATTTACTTCTAAGATCTGTAGCAAAAAAAAAAAAAAAAAAAAGCAAACATTTTAACAAGGGGAGCAGATGTTCTTCCTTTCCCTCCACTTCCCTTCTCACTTGCCCCTCAGTCTAACACCTTGGGAAGGAAGCCCTGGAAATGACTTTGTTTTGCTCTTTGGTGGAAACCCAAAGGTGGAGTGGAGCAGAACAAGTGTACAAAGCATATGCATGTGCTAGGGACTGGAGATCGTTTAATTACTGCAAGAAGTAGGAGCAGGTAGGCGGGAAGAGCCATCCAAGAGGGAGAGGGAAGAGGAGCAGAGAGATTATACTTCCATGGACCCAGATCCTGAGAGAGACCTCCCAGGATTTCCTATTCAGAGGATTAAGATGAGAGACCATTCACACATCAAAGCTCACATCTGGAGCTTGGCTTTTTCTCCATCCCCCCCAACCCCGCCTTCCTCCTTAGATATAATCCAGGAAAAAATTTATTAATGGGTTCAGTGCATTTTCAGAGGCCTAACAGAGAGTGAGGTGACCTAAATACACAGTGGCTGGGAGGCTCAAGGGACAGCTTGCCCTGGGAACTAACTGGTTTTCCCTCTCTCCTTCTTTCCCTGCCTGTCCTTCCTCCACTGACAAGCTGGATGGTTAGAACTGTGTTGTCACTATTTCTCTTTCTTTTTTTCTCATGTCCCTCTCTTCCTCTCTCAAATATCTTACTATAGTATTCACTCACATAACATGAAATTCACTCATTATGAAATTGTGAATCAATACCTTCCCTTGCTCTTGAGGGTTAGAGATGTTTGAAGTGTGTCTGCTTTTCTCAATACCAGTTCCAGTTCTTGGTTTCTAACTTTCTGCTCATGCTCCCAGACCAAGAAAGATACAAGTTGAGCATTTTATATTCAATGACTTTTCTACCATGATGAGAGCCCACATTGCATAACGTATTTATGAATTTAGGGTATATATCAAGATATATGCAAAAAAATACTTTATTCTAAAAATGCTAAACAAATGTAAGCCAGTTTTGTTATTCTATAAGCAGCAAATTAAGTCTGGAAAAAGCATGGGACGACTGAGTAGTTTTTTTTTTTTAAGAGAGAGAGAGAGAGAGAATTTTTTTTAATATTTATTTTTTAGTTTTCAGCGGATACAACATCTTTGTTTTTTGTATATGGTGCTGAGGATTAAACCTGGGCCGGACGCATGCCAGGCAAGCACGCTACCACTTAAGTCACATCCCTAGCCCACCACTGAGTAGTTCTGTTATAGTTAAAGCTTCGTCCTGGGGTTTCATAAATCTACTTCCAGACCACTTATGTATAATCAAATCAAGCCTTTATTGAAGCACACCGGTGGTAACTGACCAGAACATAAAGCTACTCCTCTGATCAGTCTCCAACAATTGCAAGGGCACTCCTTATAAGCCTGAAAACTGCAAAAGGGATGTTTGGGGGGTCTAGCCAATGCAAGCAAGCCAGGTTACAAAAGCGGGACAGTGCAGTCAAGCGGTGGGAAGCGTAACTAATCACAGTTAGCCCAGTCACCCCAGTTACAGAAACAGAGCCCCGTTACCCTAGGTACAGAAACAATACCCCATTAGGTAGTTCCGTGTTCTTAAAGGTTTCTATAGCAAAAGGAAAAGAATATCTTGCCCCTGTCATGACTCTTCTATTTGGCATGGTTGTTTTACAAAATGAAGTCACAAAACAAAATGGAGTCATTTTTTACTTTTACTATCACAGTTCATGCAGGCCAGATCTTTGTATCTATTTTTTCTCAATGACCCTCTGAAAATAAATCCTCTGTATTCTGATTTGGCAAAACGTTGGTTTAGTCATGGAACACAATTAAGACTCACCTATGGCATCAATGTGGCTGGTTGGTTCTAGAGATGAAGGCTGAGATAGGATGGCTTTTAGGGCCTGGTTACTCTAAGTGTGGTTCATGGACTTGCCATGTTGAGATCCCCTAGAAACTTACTAGGAAAATAATTTCCCAAGCTCCTCCCCAGGCACACTGAATTAGAGTATCTATGTGTCCCAGGAATCCATTTTAACAAGCTCTTGACATGATTCTGATACCCACCAAAGTTGGGAAACACTGTCCCATGTGAGATTCTGGTCCTTTTACTGGATACTATGGTGCATAAGGAATCTGAAAGCTGGGAAATAAACTCTGGAAAATGGCTTGGGGCCTGGATTGACATAGGCCTGTACAAAATCCCCACAGCTCATGATGACACTCAGCTTTGCTAGGCCCATTTCTTCATCTGTAATGAAGTATTACATGTCTAGCAAATCATAAGCACTCAACAAATAGAAGTTCATTTGTTAATGTTAGGTGGTCTATGTACTTAATAGCTGGAAAATGCATATATGGGCCCTAAATTATACACATTAGTTGTCTAGAGTGACCAGAAAGGTAATTACTGGCCTTTCTCTTTGTTAATCCAATGAGGTAGTCATGATCTTCCAGGTTAGTGAAAATGAGACAAATGGATCCCTGGGTATTAGCCTCGGCAGATGCCTTGATGCTGGTATCAGGGCAAGAGATACCAGGGCCTGAACCTTCCTGGTGGTAGTAGTTTCCTATTGTTGCAATAACAAACTACCAAACAAACAACATAAAATTACTATCTTGCAATTCTGGAGGTTAGCAGTCCAAAATGGCTGTGTGCTAGAATCAAACTGTTGGCAGGGATGGTTAGAAGGAAAAATGGAGGAAAATTCATTTTCTTTTTCCAGCTTCTAGAGGATTCGACACTCCTTGGCTCATCAAAGTGAACAATCATTTTCCTTCATCCAATCTCCTTTGTCGTGTCTCCTCCTCTGGCACTTCTACTTCACTCTTCTATCTTTTAAGGACCCTTGTGGTGACATTGGCCCCATGCAGTATAGGTTCCAGGGACTGGACAAGGACATTTGGGGGAGATCATTATTGTGCTTACTGTATTGTTCTTAACCCTATGAAGCATTCAAGGAGATTCCCAGGATGGATTTCGGAGTACTGCAAAGGATCCAGGAGTTTAACTAATCAAATCATCTTCTTTTGTAGTTAACAAACATTTGGAGATTTGCTCTGGAGATGAAGCAGAAGCTAAGCAACCCGAGACCTTGTTTTTAAACCTAGATTTATGGAATCTAGCTCCATGGTGCCACCCAGATTTCCTCGAAAATAAAAGGTGACACCAAAGGCTGAATCATCCCAAGGATTCTTCTCTAAAAGCTGTCTCTCTACTCCTGAAAGTTCCTGTGCATGGATGGAATATTTGCAAATCAAAAGCCTGGTCTCTCATTAGTCACTGCCACTTCTCATGAAGCAGGAGACAGCGAGATTTCTCACACACAGCAAACATTTCTTTCTCTGGTAAAGACAGTAATCTTGGGATGAGCAATTATCTCAGCAGAATTACCAACCTTGCATTGTGACATTATCGACTGTTTGAAATTACATGGTGTTTATTTGCTGCTATTTTAACGTCTGCCTTCTTCTGTTTCCCCCTTCCCTAGCCCAGTGCTAAATCCCCCACACTCCCACCCTCTTTCTTTCTTTTTATTAATCTTGGGAAATAACTTTCTTATTTTTAGTGGATTGATGCCACTTGTGAGAATATGATAATGAGGATCAGAGTAAGGATTGTCACACTGAGCTGGGGCTCAGCCATCACCCACTGGATTTTTCAACTGAGTGTTAGAGCTTTTGTCTCTGCAACAAAGATATGGCTGATGAAAGCCCCCAAGGCTGCTGGCTTCATGAACTCCTGGCTATTCTCAGCTCCCCAATATTGTTCAACTAGACTGAGTGATCTTGAAAGTCAATTATCAAATGGTATGGGCTGGTATTCTAGAGCTCAAGAGTAAGACAAAATTGGAATGAGAGAGAGAGAGAGAGAGAGAGAGAGAGAGAGAGAGAGAGAGAGAGAGAGAGAGTGTGTTATGCTAAGGGTGAGGAGAGGATGGCTGCTAACTCTCTTAATAATGTAATGAGCATGACGTTGGCAGGCAGAAAATCAGGATTTGAGTCCCACTTTGTACTTCTATTAGTGACAAGGTTTGGGTAAGTAATTTGCCTGCTCAGATCTTTTTTAAATCCATTAAATAGGAAATATTGCATTCAAATCATAGGTTATAATGGGTCTCCTGTTAAGGGCACATTGTGGTTAAACTGGGGTCTACTGTAACATGGTGAAATACATAGATGGTCCTCATCCTCATTTCCCAGCATATAACTCCTAAAATGCTTGCAAGTTCAAAGTGATAATTCTTCTTCTTCTTTTCTTTCTTTCTTTCTTTCTTTCTTTCTTTCTTTTTTTTTTTTTTGTATGCTAACAAGTTGGCTGGTAGCTGGCAGCCCCTAGTTTAGCTATAGGATGGGGGCTGGTTACCAGAAAGACCAAGGCAGGGTTAGAAGAAGGTTGGGACTTTTTGGCCCCAGCCACCAACTCTGGAAAGAAAAGAAGGGTGAGGATTAGGTTGACCCCACTAATGGTCAATGATTTCGTCAGTCATGTCTATGTAATGAAACCCCCTCCTTAAATAGAGAAAGAGAGAGAGAGAGAGAGAGAGAGAGAGAGAGAGAGAGAGAGAGAGATGAGAGCTTCTGAATGGCTGAACCCATGAAAGCTAGAGTCTGCCCCCAGGAGAGTCTGGAAGCTCCGTGTCCCCTCCCCCAATCATCGCGCTGTTCATTACTTCATTTGTATCCTTTGTAATATGTTTTATAATAAGCCAGTGAATGTGACTAAGTATTTTCCCAAGCTCTGGGAACTCTGGGTCAGAAACACAGGTGAAACAAACTGGGGCTGGTGATTGGCATCTGGAGTGGGGGTGGAGTGACAAGTTTGGGGAACTGAGCCATCCACATGTGGGATCTAATGTTGTCTCCCAGTAGACGGTGTCAGAATTAAATTCCGCTATTGCAGCCTTGATTGCTAGCTGGATGTGCAAAACCCCACCACACTCAGTGTCAGATGCATGTTGTGAAAGATGAGACTGAGTTTGGTTCTTTTACTTATATTTTCAGAATTATGTTATCATAGTAGTTAATGATAGATCGCAGACAGACATGAGCAATGGGAACATCAGGTTAATGGATGATTTTATAGACTGGGCTGTCGGGAGCTGCCACACAGGGGTGAGCGCGGACCCTTACCTTTGAGCAATGGAGGTGTGAGACTGGTTTCCTGCATGCAGAAACAGGTGGAACTCACCTCACTCCGCAGGGGAATAAAACTCTGGGAGTGGGCGTCACACAATGAGACTTGGCTACACCCCCCCAAACCAAATCTCTTGCTTCATTTGGGTGGAACTTTCTCGAGTGTCTTTCCCCTCAATAAATAGGGCTTCAGGTGTGCTTGCTCTCTCTTTTGCCACCTTCCCTTGACTCCCTTGTGGGCGCTGGGGGAGAGGAGCCATGGCTAAACCCCAAGAAAAAGGTACTTTCTGTCCCTGAGTGATTATTTCGTGCCAGCCCAATTTACCTGGAGTGACCCTGACTAATTTAGTTACATGTCATGGCACTGGGCCTACTGTGCTGACCCACCTCCCCACACACACACACACATGCTTTTTTTGGTAAAAAGCACTTTACGGGACACCACTCTGGACCCTAGCTGACTTAAGTCAATAGGATATGCTGCCTTCCTCAGCAAACAACCTGCTATCTGCAGGAGAAATGCAGACCAAACACTCTTCCAAGACAGTTAGAAGAACAGAAAGTACTCTAAAGGGAGACTTTTGTGACCTTTACACAGACCAGATTCCAGGACTCAAGGAGATGGGATAATTAAGCAAAATAAGCAGTCTCCAACCATAAAAATCTGTAAGGACAAGTTCCAATTAGAACAAGTCAGCATGGGCCCAGCTGACTCAGAGTTGCCTTGAGTTTTCAGCAGATCTTATAATATCAAAATCTCCCCTTCATGAGATGAGACCCTATGCAATGGGAACTTGAACGTCTGACTCAATCCTGCTGTCAGTCAAAAATTACATGGTACTCCTGGGAGGGAGTCTCTGGAAACTTCCCTGAGACCCCCAATAAAACTGACCTATCAGAGAGACACACTGTCCCTCTCTTTGAGAGGAAATGCTCTCTCCCTTTCTCCCTCGAGTGTCCCTTTATCACTTTTCCTTTCCCTTCAAATAAACTCCTGCCTACTATTATGTACAACTTGCCCAAAATTCCTCAGACAAGATTAAGAACTGATGGTTGGTGGTTGCAGACCCCGATGGTCAATTCAGCTTTGCAGGCACAGGAAGATCTTGCTGTATATTGGTTAACATTTCTTGAGCTGTTATCGTATGCCCGAACTTTTACATACATGGTGACATTTAATTCCTTCAAACTATCCTGGATGGTATTTGCCATTATTAATCCTCATCTTTAGATATAGAAACTGACAGCTCATTAAGTTAAGGAGATTGTTGATGATATATTGAGTAGTAATGGCAGAGCTCTGCTAACTGCAGATTACTGTGCATTATTGGGACATCCCTTTGAAGAGCTGTAGGGGAGAGGACCTTTTCCACTGGGTTTCCCTTCCTGTCCCTCCGTGGTCTTCCAATATGCCCTTGGTTTCCTCAAGTCCCTGACCCCGTTGGAGAATAACCAGGGCAAGGTGTGAAGGACAGCTCCAGGTCTCTGCTTTTTATCACACAACAACCTCTAAAAGGAGGGAGGTCCAGCATCTTGTCAAAACGAAGTGACTCAAAGAGGTGGAGATCTTTTATCTGTTTTTTTGTGACTTCTGATGTTGGGGCATCCACATTGCTTCTCCAGGACAGAATTCTTCCCACCTGATGGCTTCTCTCTCACACAGTCAGATCCATGCACATGGCTGAGATCAGAGGAAGTGAGGTGAGAAGGAAGCTATCAGGAATCATGGTGGGCATGGTGGCATGTGCCTGTAACCCCAGTGACTCTGTAGGCTGAGCAGGATTACAAGTTGAAGGCCAACCTCAGCAATTTAGTGAGACCCTCTTTCAAAGTAAAAAACAAAAGGGGTGAGTGAGGCCATCGCTCTGTGGTGAGTTGCACCTGGGTTTAATCCTAATACAAAAAAAAAGACTCTTGTGAATTTGGTTTTCAATCTCAAAAGAAGGATCCTCCTAGAGGCCGTGATCATTGTTTTTGAGAAAGAACACAGTGGCCAGGAGCTATATATGGACCATGTTAGCTTTTCCCTCATGATGAACTTTATAAAAACTTATTGTTTTTCAAGACTTTCCTTTGGGGAAACTCTGGATCCTTGACCCCATCACCCTCTCATCATTGAACAGGAAGTAGGAGATGGGCTAGGATGGGAAGTTCAAATCTTTGAAGGAAAGAGACCTGTGTGCATGGATATAAGTGTGAAACCTGACTTTGCAGAATGTAATGGTTGTGTGATCTTGGGTGAGTCACTTAACTTCTTTAAATTTCTGTATCTGTAAAATGAGAGGAATTATGATGGCATCTTAACCTGTGGGGTTTTTGGAAAGATTAAATAAGTTAATATTTGTAAATTGCTTAGACCAGGGTCTGACACACAGCAGGCACTATGTATAAGTTTATTAATAAATACACTTTAGGGTGGAGGTACCTTCCATACCAGGAGAAGAACCCAACACATTCCTCCTTAGGAAGGCTAGAATTAGAGCCAACCAAAGGCACAAAAATTTCCTGTGAATTAGGGAACCATGGTAGCTAAGCAGTAAGTCAGAATGTAAATATATATACTCTAGGATAAGATAAGTCTGAGTTTAAATCACACTTCACCACTTACTGTCTGTGTTACCTCGAGCAAGTCACTTTACCTCTCTGAGCATCACTTCTCTCATTTGTAAGAGAGATGAGGATACCTCATGTACATGGTTATCCCCCAGATGGTGATATATGTATGAAAGTAACTATGACCCAGCCAGCCCTCAATCAGGGGTTGCTGTTGTCACCACTGTCCCCATCTTTTCTGCCTAGAAATAAGAAGAAAAACACAGCAAGAATTAAGAGTGTGAGTGTAAGCAAAGACTCCAAGTAGCACATCAACATTAAAGGGCTGGGGGTAAACTTGAAGGTTGAAAAGTGCATTCAATATTATAATATAGATTAATAGTTAGAAAGAGAAAAAAATCACTATTATTTTTTTAAAAATAGACCAAATAAAGTGATGTTCAACTTATCTCTCTGCAGAAAATGACTCCTTGGAAAATTGCCAGATAGGAAAGTCAAGGTGAGGGGATGGGCTGGGAAGAGTTCAATTTTCAAAAGGTGTCATATCTCTCTGAAGCAGGTACTTAAAAAGATCAAAAACTCAGGCATATGGTGGCTATGATTTTTTAAAAAATCTCAATAAATTTTTTAAGGCCAAAGTATTTAATGGATTAAAGAGGGACATTTTCTGATTCAATGTAGAATACATAAAAAAATGAATAGGATCAGTTTTATTTATTTATTCATTCATTCATTCATTCATTCATTCATTCTAATTTGTTATACATGATAGAAGAATGCATTTAAGTTCATGTTACACATATAGAGGACAATTTTTCACATCTCTAGTTGTGCACAAATTAGAGTCACAGCCATACATGTACTTAAGGTAATGATGTCCATCTCACTCCACCATCTTTCCTACCCCTGTACCCCCTCCCTTCCCTTCCCTTCCACTCCCTCCCTTTTGCCCAATCCAAAGTTCCTCCATTCCTCTCATGCTCTGCACCCCACCCCCCATCATGGATCAGCATTACGCATCAGAGAAAACATTCAGCCTTTGGTTTCTGGGGATTGGCTTGCTTCACTTAGCATAATATTCACTTAGCATAATATTAGCATAATATACCTGAAAATGCCATGATTTTATTCTCTTTTAATGCTGAGTAATATTCTATTGTGTATATATACCAGTTTCTTTATCTATTCATCTGTTAAAGGACATTTAGGTTGGCTTCTCAATTTAGCTATTGTGAATTCTGCTGCTATAAAAATTGATGTGGCTGTGTTACTGTAGTATGCTGTTTTTAAGTCCTTTTGGTATAAACTGAGGAGTGAGATAGTTGGGTGAAATGGTGGTTTCATTCCAAGTTTTCCAAGGAATCTCCATACTGCTTTCCAGATTGAAATCTTCAATAAATTTATATGTAAAAATATTAATTTCTGATCATTATATATATGTATATATATAAAATATTGAGCGTTCATTTACAGAGGCAGAAAATGAACCCAGTCATTGGTAGGTAAAACTAGTCACATTCAGCAGTGTTGACATGATCCCTAGAAGTTTTAAAATTTCATTACAGGCTGACCGCTCAGTAGTTTTCAGTACATTTCTCCCATTCGCTTTCCTTCCTTCTGGTGTTGATGCCAATCTTGAACAGGGTGGCAAACGGTGCTAATGCTAAGGTAGGTGTAGCATTCATGGGGAACAGGCATGTAGACCCATATAAGCCTGGGCCTTACACTGCTGTCTAAAGAGACTGTCATTTCTCCAGTGGTTCTTGGATAGGTCCCTTCTACCCTGGCAATCTGTTGATACATCCGTGTCCTCACCCAATCCCTGGGAGGGCTATCCACGTCACCTCTGATATGGTGTCCCTTCCTCTCTCTGAATCCCCTGGTAGTCCCCCTACATTCCTTCTGCCCCTCTTCACTTTTTGTTTCCAGTATGGGAATGTGACAGGAGAACTTTTAATTGCTCTCTTTGTAGGATGACCAGGCTTTACCAATAAAAATAAAGAGGCTTAGCTACATTCCAATTCCACAGAAATAATAAGTACTTTTTTTGGCATTAGTATGTCCCAAATACTGCCTGTGACATGTTCATGCTTGAAATTATTCATTGTTTACCTGAAATTCAAATAAAAGAGTCATCCTGCATTGTCATCTTGCATCTCCACCTCCTGGACTATGACAAAGCCATGGGATACCAGAGAACTATCTCCAGCACTCCTCAGCATAGGCATGCCCTCCCAACACCTGATCTTAAGGCTGCTACATGGTGCCAGAGGCCTCCCTTATATGGACCTCAGTGGAGACCAGCCACATGGGAACAGGAAAGGCTACATATTTAGAGCTCACCAAAGCGAGGGAGCCGGTCAGTGTCATTTGTGTTTTTGCAGAAACTCAAAAGCAGAAAAAAGAGTGGGAAAAGCCTTATTGGAAAAAAAAAAAGGAAGACTGCAGGTGTGCCCTGGGAGGCTATTCGCATGGGAAGCTGTAGGTGGTGTAACTAGAAGTAGGCATCCTATGCCATCCATGAAGGGTTCATATTTGACTCATTTGGTTGGTCCAAAAATAGAAGCAGAGACAAAAATTAGGAAAAAGGTCAATTAATAATTAAGTCCTGGCCACTTGAGGTCATTTGTTACATGATACTGTAGTTTGGATCTTCAATATACCCCAAAGGCCCCATATATTAAAGGCTTAGTCCCTGAGAAGGTGCTTTTTAGAAAGTAGTGGAAGCTTTACGAGGTGGGACCTAATGGGAGGCCTTTAGGTGATTGGGGATGTGTCCTTGAAGAGAATGGTGAGACCCTGTTCCCCCAGCACTCTCCTTTGCTTCCTGAACATAAAATAAGCAGTTATTTTCTGCCATGTGCTACCTGCTACCTCACCATAGGCCCAAAACTAATGGGGTCAATAGATAGATCATGAACTGGGACCTCCAAAACTGAAAGCCAAAATAATCCTTTCTCTATAGGACAATTATCTCAGGTATTTTATTATAGTAACAGAAAGTTGGCTATCTTAGAGGAGTTATTATTTTGTTCCTGGTCCCAATTGCTAGAAATAGTAGTCTGACCTTCTGCAAGACTGTCTGACTTCCAGATAGCAGGCTGATTTCCTGGGATGGCTTCTATAGATAATGGGTTTGTTTTCTGAATGGGTTGCTGCCAATTGTGGGCCAGAGTTGTATTTTCACTCATGATCTGGCTATTATCGATTTGTATATTCAGTCCCTCATCTACAAAGATTTGTTACCTCCCTAGCCTTCCCTAAAGTCTCTCCTCACTTAGATTCCAAACAAAATGAAGCATAGTTGCCTAATCTCCAGTTCTTCTGTCTTTCTACAGCTTTATAGGGTGGGGGTAGGAAGGGATAGGAAGAAAATGGAAAGCCCTGATTCCCTACACATTCTAATTTCTCCTTACAAGATAACTTCTCTTCCTTTTTTTAATCCAGAGATTTTGGGGGAGTTTGTGGCACTGGGATGTACTACAAGGACATTGTATCAGCAAGGGTTCAATCAGAGAAGCAGAACCAGTGGGAAGTGCAGAATTAGTTCCAGGGACTTGACTCTGCCATCGTGGGGGCTGGTGGAATGGTCTCTGTGAGGCTATCTTGGCCTCTGGTGGTGGAGCTCAAGGTCTCCTGGGAAGGCAGCAGGGAGGGGAGGATAGATGTCAAGTGGGAGGATGTCAAATGGGAGGAGGCAAGGACAAGCGGAACCCTCAGAACCCTTCAGAAGAATGGAGCCTAGCTCTGTTCTCTCTGTCCTGCAGGAGGAGCTGGTGTCCTGTCTCAGAACTAAGCACAGGCCTGGCCTGGGACACACAGGCTGAAGAAGTTTCCAGGGGAAAGTGGTGAGCGGCAATGGGCTGAGCTGCAAAAGCACCTGCTGCGACCCTTTAAGAGTGAAGAATAACAGGGCTGAGGCTTCACCTGTGCCCTTAGGTCTCAAGCAAAATGACTTCCCTCCCCCACTCTAACTGGAAACACTCAGGCAAAGGAACTCTGGGAAATTTATGTGACCCTGGCTGACTCAATGCCTGACAAAGATGCCACAGCAATTGTTTGAAACCCTAGATGAGCCCTTTACAGTGAGCCATAAGGTTTGCAATTCAAATATACAGAGCAATTTTTTTTTTTCTAACTAAAGGTTTCTTCTCATTTATGCTGCATTGGAGCCCCACAAATGCTTCTGGAAGGCAACATCTATATAGTGTATATGGAGGGACCTCTCATACACTTGTGGGTGTTTAATTAAAATGCAACAGTGAGATGATTAATTAATTAATTTTAGGGAACTTGGAGGAAATGTGTTTTTCCACTAGGCTGAGCATGAAGGGCATAGGAATTCACAAGTGAGTGGAGGAGGTTTCTACTGGACATCTATGGCCTTGAGACCAGTTGCAGAAACCAGCTGGCAGGAGAGCAGAAGTGCTAGGAGGCATGTGCAATATGGAATTCGTTATAGGGATGTGGCTGTGCCACTGCGGGGGCTGGCTGAACCTGTCTCTGTAAGGCTGTTGTCCTCAGATCTGATGCGGCAGGTCTGGGAGATACCCTGTGTTTCTTTTGAGACTCCCTGAGAAGATGGACACTGATACAGACCATTTCCCACCTCTTCCTTTTAAAAATAGGTTATTCAAATTTCTTTCCTTTGTGTCTTTCTCTTTTCTACTTTTTCCCATCCTGATCCGATTTTGATATTTCACAACAGAGTTAAATGGTAAATTTAATCAGCATAGAAGGTGGGTCTCTCTCTCTCTCTCTCTCTCTCTCTCTCTCTCTCTCTCTCTCTCTCTCTTTCTCTCTTCATGTATATATTTGAAAGGAAAGAGATACATGAAGGAGGGAGGTAATAGAAAATAGAAGTCTATTATCAATTTTCCCAGATGGATGAGCTATATCAGAAGCTGGGGTTCAGATCCAGGATATCTAAATGACCCTATGTGTAGATATTCTTTTCACCTTGACCCAGTTCTAGAGGACACAGAGCGCTGGTAAGAGAGTTATGTGTTGAGGTCCCAGTTCTAGTCTGTCACGCTATGGATTCTGGCCAAGTCTCTTCTCATCTATAAAAAAACCATTTTCTTCATTTCTCAGAAAAGTTTGTAAATACAATGGTCATTTTTAACTTGAAAGAGCTAGTTCAAAGATTGCCACCCTTCACTACTGTTGATGATCTGTTGTAATATTATATGAAGACAGTAGTCAAGGCTTCCCCTGGTAAAAGTGCTTTGCTTGGCCAAACTTTGGTTAAGCTCCTGACCCTTCTCCTGGGTCCATCTGTGCACTTCCTCATATAAAATGCAGTTTTAGCAAACCAAAATATAAAATAAAATGCCAGTCCTCACTATCTCACCCTCCTCCCTATCTGATCAGGTTCCTTGTCTTCTACCATCTCCCAAATGACCACCCTGGCCAATCTACAAGAATCTTCCTATTAGGTCAGTTTAGCCAGAATTCCCCTTACCCCAGATGTTTCATCCTAGTCATTTTCCATCCACTGACACACCAGCTCCTTGGCTATATATTCCCAATGCCCATGAGGTATGTGGAGTTAAGCCTACTCGGTTTCCCCCAGTGCAGGACCCCACTGCAGGGGTCCCTACACTTACCTTGATATCCTGAGTAATCTTCCTTGCCAGGTTTCAATAAGTATCATTGAATATTTTTTCTCTAATATCCCTTGGATTCTTACTCCAAGAAGCCCTTCCTATGAACCCCAAATGGGCCCATGATCTGTGCAAGTTAGTTTTTACATGTGGATAATTTTAAAAGTGCCTAACATTTCAGTGGCCTTTAAGAGGGAGATTTAGACTTGTACTTGGCTGTGTCCTGATGTTCTGGTGTCCTGGGAGCTCCCGGAATGGAGTCACCATTCCATTCTGAATTAGGTCCACTGGACCAGTGGTAAGCAGCCCCATTATCACATTTGGTATTTTGTTTAAATCTTTGTTCAAAGATTTCACTCCCACACTGGGATGAGACTGGCCTTCTTCCTAACTTTCCCCAGAGCAGTAGATATTGTTAAATATCTGACTTTCTAAGCATTTAGGGACCTTACAAAGGAAACCAGGTTGGGCCTGTATCTAGGTCTCTAACACCAGACTCAGAGTAAGTCCTTAATATTTCTATGCTGAATGAATGAAAGGTTAACAGTAGGGTCAGGTATGTCCTTTATGTCAAAGATGAAGACCTAATAGCAGATCAAATAAATCCTTCAGTAATTCTCAGGAGGAGAAAAAACTGCCTAGGTATTCTGAATTCAGCAAATTGTAATATTAAAATTTTATGACTAAAAAAAGAATAGGCATTATAGAAAAAAAGGAAAACTACAAAGAAAATTTCAAAATATCCATAATTTCACCAGCTACCATATCTGTGTTTATAGTTTTATTTATAATTATTTTCAAAATGGACATTTTCTACCTTTTTGTTTAATATTATATTTGCTAAATTGTGTTTTTTTTTAAAGAAAGAATTTGTACTGACCATGTGTCAATGTTCCAACTCTGTCAGAATTTGTTAGAGCTGAAAGCACCTCTTTTTTCTGAATTCTGCCCATGAAAAAGTCTCCAGCAGATGATGTTAGCAGCACCCCACTCCTTTAGCCAGTAAGAGGAAGGATTCTGAACTCAGGGGTTCTGAGACTCCAGGGATCTCTGATTTGAAGATGGGTTGGTGTGGTCTGCTTTAAATAAATATTCCCTGATATTATTCATGAGCCCTTGATCTCTCTACAGCTACTAAAATGTATCCCTTTGGTCCCCTATCCCTCCTCTTCCCACCACACATCCATGATGCATCTGGCTGACCACCTGAAGCTCTCACACCCACAAGACACCAGATCCTGATAGTGAGGGTTTAAATTTCCAAAACAAATAGTCAACACCCTTCATTTCTTTTGTAATTTATATTCTACCCAATGACTACTGTTCTGTTTTGGATCTGGAATGTCCTCCAAAATTTCATGTGCTCAGAGGTGGTGCTTTGGGGAAATGTTTAGATCATGAGGGCTCTGATGTCATTAGTGGATTTGTCCTTCCATCTCTTAATGGCTGAATGGACTATGGGGACTTGAGATCTAGTCAGAGAAAGCAGGTCACTAGGGGCATGCCCTAAAAGTGTTTATCTTCTCCTCAGACCCTTTCTCCCCCCACCCCTCTGCTTCCTGGTTTCCGCAAGCTAAGCAGATGTCCTCTACCATGCCCTCCCACCATGAAGGTGTGCCTAATTCAAGCCCAGAGCAATGGAAACAGCCAACCATGAACTGAACCTCTGAATTCATGAGGCCGAATAAACTTTTCTTCCTCCAATTACTGTTGTCAAGTACATTGGTCATAGAAAACCAAAGCTAACTAACACAACTATTCAAGGACGGAGGACAAAAGACAGAAGTTACCTTTGTTATAAGCGGGTGTTTCCACGTATAAGGAAACTGCAAGAAAGAGAGAAAGCTGGGTGGGGAGGGAAGGCAGGGAGGGAATATCCTTACAGAATACTGAGCTGGAAGGGCCCCGTGAAACTGTGTCATTTAGGGTGGACTGAAAAGTCCATCAATTAGATGCACCCTGATCTATGAGGCAATAGCTAGGACATCAGCTATTGGACCCTTCTGGGAGACGGAGGTAAAGGGGCATGTCCTCTTCCATCAGTGGGACCTCCCCTGTCCCACCTGTTACTCTGGGCCCCCCTGCCTGGGCAAATGGGCACTTTCGGGCAATTTAGCTGAGCCCTGTTATAGTGTATCTTTAAAACTCCAGCCAGCACCTTTCCTTATCATTATCTACAGTAGTCCATAGAGATGAACTTCTACATTGGGGAGGAATTTGACTGTTTTGCCAAATGCAATTAGCTTTCTGATTTATAATGTGCACACTATTATCCTGATAACCAGAGGTATAGTCCTTTACAACCTAGAGCTTTTCCCCAAAGCCATCTACCACACTGTCCCCCCAAAGTCATATTTCAGTGTCACCCAGCAGAGGTCACTTCCCTTTGTGCTGCCCTGTGAGGCAGAGGCAGCCACAAGCACTGAACAATATTAACTCTGAACTCTGGAATGACTAATTTCCCCCTTATCCTGGCTGCCAAGCCAACGAACAGAACTTATTCCTATATGTTGACAAAAATAAAGTTTTCCTTGAAACAGGCAGCCACCTTTGGAGGCACTCAACCTGGGCTGGAAAAGTGTGTGGGCTGTGCTCACATCCTGTGTAACTTATGGGGAATTTTCTGTGAGTATTCTTTCTACAGGATGTAGCCCTGTGTGGCCTTGAGCTGATTACCTGGAATGCCCGATGAATAAATAGTCCCCAAATAGCACTGTGTGACCTTTGACAGGTTTTAAAATTTTCTTAATTGTTGAGGCATCAAAAAATAAGAACTTACCTAAAAAAAGCCAAGGGAACTGATTAGAAAGAAAAATAACAATACTGGAGGCACAGAGACCATTCTCAGGCCAACTTCTTTCCAGGTCCCATCCAGCTCTAGGTTTAAAGAGCTCATAGATGTTCACTTCTGCCATACCATGTGATCTTGGTCCTATATTTCACTTTGGAAGTATGGTTATGCCCATTTTTAACTCATTTCTTCTTCATCCCTGTCTCCCTTTGAAAGTTCTTAACATGTGTTCAAAGATTTCTTAATGGAATTCCAAGTCCCCCAGTGAGACAGGAGAATCACAGTGGCTTTTATCTGCCAGCATGGCACTTCCAGAGATTTATAGAAGAGACAAATAACACCAATGAAGAGAAACACAAATGGCAACATGTTTATTTCAAGATGTGTGTTCAGATATATGCACATGGCCCTTTCCCTGACACCATTTATGTACACACACACACACACACACACACACACACACACACACACACGGAATCATACAATTATGTAAATTCACAAGCAAGCAGTGGTAAACAAAAAGAAATGCACAGGGAATTATTTACACAGCCACACCAGAGATGGAACAGACCGCAGTGGCTCTTGGATATTCTCAGTCACAGTTTCCAACCACCAGGTTGGCCATCAAGCCAGCCTTGACTTCTTCCACTTCCAGGCCTGTTCACATCTATTGAGACTCCATGCCAAGTGTGGGGAATACTGGGAATAAGACAGTTCCTGACATGAGGTCAAGTAGGGGAAGGGGATGCACAAACAGTTACAAGTCCAGATGAGAAGTGCTCTAACAGAAGTGAGTACAGGATGATGGGACCATTTCTTGTCTGCTCTCTGGAAAAGAGGCAATTTTTCTCCTTCCCTCATTGGATTAAATATAGTCACAGAGGGATCTGCTCAGCACAGGTGGGCTGGGAGCCATGTTGTCTTCTGTCTAGGGACAGTTCCTCTAGTTTTAGCACTCAGTCCTGCTCTTTAAGTCAGCATCTCCTGCTTGTCCCTCAGGCATGTCTGGTGATAGAAGTTGATAAAAATGTTGATGAGGCCAGGTTGTAAGGTGTGAACATTTGGGGTAAAGGGCAAGAGGAGTGGGCAGCCATGGTCACAGACTGATCCTGGACAAAAGAAAGCATGGGAGGAAAGGGAGAGGAGAAGCAGGACTGAGGAATAAGATCACACCCTGTCCTTGGTCCCTCTTGACTTGGGCCTGTCTCAGCAGAGGGCAGGCCCCCAACAGCTCAGGAAGAAGAGGAACGATGAAGCCCAATCCATGGTTCCTCTTGGAATCTTCCTGTCCCCACTCCTAGTCTGGTTCCCCATTTACCCCCATTTAGCCATGTCGTGCTGCTGATGATGATGAAGCCATCCATCCAAGCTCCCTGAGGGACAGCTTAGTCCGTCACCATCATCTAGCAATGATTGTCTCTAACCTCCAGGACATCCCAGCATGTGTGATGAATCCGTTCACAGACTTACAGGATATTGTGCTTTGAGGTCATCTAGCTGAGTTCCTCATTCTATAGGTGATGAGGTTGAGGCCGCAACATGGAAGTCTCTTGCTCAAAGTTCGAGATAGGATTGGTGCCAAGATCTGAGACAGCCACTGAGACACTTGCAAATTGGGGGACTCAGGAAGATCCGGAGATTCGATCCAGAGATTAGATGTTCATGGTCAGATACCAAGTCATTGGTGTAGCCAAGAACAGAGCTGGGCTCAGCTTAGGTCTCTGGAGATTTGGGAGTCTTCTCACCAGATGGTAGAATATCATTTCCACATGGTATGGCCACATGGGAGGCCCCAGGCTGGCCCATCCTCAGTATAGGTGCATGAAGATGTGGACCAAAGAATGAAGCATCCTGATGGAGAAAACTGCAGAGTAGGATGAGGAGGTGGAGGAAATTAAGTGGAGCTGGGCCCAGCTGTGATTAGGGTTTTCTTTTCCAGGTTTCAACCCTCCAGTCTTCTGAGAGCACTCCGGCAAACCCTACAGAGAAAATCCTTGGGAAGGTCTCAGATGGAGGAGGTCAGGCTTGAGCAACCTGAAGTCATGCTGCAGGCCTGGGGAAACTGGATGCCAAGTTAGTGTTTTAAAGTTTTTCATTAATTAATTAAGTTTAAAATTAGGTATATATGACAGTAGAGTGCATTTTGACTATCCCCTCCCCACTCCACACTCCCCTTTGCCCAATCAAAGTTCCTCCATTTCTCCCATCCCCCTCCCATTATGGATCAGCATCCACTTATCAGAGAGAACATTCAGCCTTTGGTTTTTGGGGATTGGCTAACTTCACTTAGCATGATATTCTCCAACTCCAACCATTTACCTTCAAATGCCATAATTTTATTTTCTTTTAATGCTGAGTAATATTCCATTGTATATATATATATATATATATATATATATATATATATATATATATATACTGCAATTTCTTCATCCATTCATCTATTGAAGGACATCTAGTTGGGTTCCACAGTTTAGCTATTGTGAATTGAGCTGCTTTAAAAACATTGATGTGGCTGCATTACCACGGTATGCTGATTTTAAGTCCTTTGGGTATAGACTGAGAAGTGGGATAGCTGGGTCAAATGGTTAAGTGAGTGTTTTTATACCTCCTTGGGCCCTCTCTGGGCTGATAGCCATGAGCATCTCCTAGCTGCCTGCCCCACCCCAGGGAGGAGGAGGTAGGTGGCTCTGAGGAGCCACAGAGATAAAAAGGGAGCAGAGTTCTGGCTTCATGGCTTCAGAGAAGGGACACCTCAGAGACAATATGTCATAGTACAGGAAAGCTTCTCTCCCAAGCCATCACTGAGCCCAGCAGAGACCTGTCCCACAAGGGCCTGCCTTGCGTTGCATCACTAAACTGAACCACCTGGAACATATTGGACTCCAACCCACCAGTAGAAGCTAAGCTAATCTGGCTTCTTTTGCAATGTAAAGAAAATCTGAAGAGGAAGAAAATATGGTACCAATGCTTCAGGCTTTCTCTGGAATCTTCTCCTGGGACCTCAGGTATTCCTTCAGGGTGTGCTGGGGATATAGCGTTTGCTTAACATCTGTGAGGTCCTGGGTTCAATCCCTAATATAGTCCCTCACCAAAAAAAAAAAAAAAAAGAAAGAAAGAAAGAGAGAGGACAGGTAATGATTCTGCCTGCTTTACTGAAGGAGGGACTAAAATGAAAGGGAAAAAGTAGTCAAACACCTTTTTAGCATCTACTATGTGCCAGGTACATTATATGTATCAAGAAACAATTTAAATACTACATAATAATATGCAATTTATTCTCCCATTTATCCATTTTATAGGTGGGGAAACTGAGGCATCAAAGGTTAAGTAATGTGCCTAATGGCACACAACTAATAGGTGACCAAAAAAGGATTGGAGTAGTGGGTTTCTGAGACTTGTCTCTTTCCAACATTTTATCCTGCCACCCAGGGAAGTGGACGGAGGGAGGATTCAGCACCTTCTCATCACCACCACCCCACATCATGATCTTGACCCACTAGGTCCTGCAAACCCTCTGGATTTGCTATTGGGGGAAAATGAGTACTTTTATGCAGGTGGATAGATAAACAATGGGGACTCAGTGGAAGCCTGTAGCAGTGAGATGCTACATCAGTCCCTGAGCATCCTTCCTCAGTCAGATCCTGGAACCAAGGCTTTACATCCAACAGGGATGCTGGAGGAAAGCATTCACACTGGGCAGGTGAAACACTGCCTGAGACCTGGCTGATAGAACTGTAAAGGAGCCAGTGCTTGGGGAGTCTCACCTTGCCTAGAGACTCAGCAGCCTTTGAGTAGCACCACCAGCACACGCTCGCCATCTGCTGGGCATGAAGGGGAAGTTCCATCAGACTCTGGTCCTGCTGGTGGCACAGCTTGCCCAGCAGGGCAGGATTCAGCCCTCCCTGTTCCTGCACACTTTGTGTTCCCAAAGTGCCTACCTACCTGGTCTGCTTGTTGGCCCAGGAATAAGGTGGCACAGCTTTGGAGTGGTCAAAGGAGGACTTTCCAAATGTGCTCAGCTCAATCCTAAGCACATGCAGATCTTGTTTATTGAAAAGTAGATTCTTAATCCTTGTGCTTGCTGCGTGAGGTGGGGCACAGATTTTGCTTGTTGAACAAGCTCTCAGCGATGCTGATGCTGCTGGTCTGTGGACCATATTTTGATTCGCAAGACTTTTAGCTCCTTGTTGGAACCCCAGTGACTCAACATCCCTATCACTACTCGGTGACCTGTCAAAGCTTAGCTTTCTTGCTGCTAGGAAGCCTTTTGTTCTACTTCCAGTTGAAACTGAGAACAGCTAGCAATAATGAAATAACTACCACTTAGATACCAGTAATATGCGCCTGTCTCAGAGCTAAACACTCAAACATTGTCTAATTCAATCTTTCCCCAAAGTTTCCTTTTATAAAGTAAGTGTTCCTATCCCCATTACATAGATAAGAAAATTGAGATCAAAAAAAGGTATGTCACATGGCCAGTAACTGGCAGATATGATGTCCAAACTGAGGTCTGAGCTCCTCTGATTCCAAAGCCTGTGCCTAACCAGCCAGTCCCCAGCCTCCCGTCAGAAAGCTTGGTGACTTTGTCTTGATCCAGTTCTGGTTGTTATATGAGGGTCTTTCCACCAACCCTCCCTCTTCAGCCTTAATTGTCCCACTTCCTTCTGTACCCTCACCCTGAGCTTGCTGGATTGTAGTCCACTGGCTGGCAGAAGTAGTGACAGTCAGCCAGGAGCAAGGTGGCCATGAACTGGAAGGAAAAGGGAAAAAGGAAATTATCAAGTCATAAGGCCACTCCACCATGAGATCAGACACCAGGGCCCATGAGGCTGATTCTGGATTTGGTCATGTTCCCCACAGCACTGTCCCCCTCTAACCCCTAGTGATACTAGGTTAGATTTTGCTAACCCATACTATTCTCTGAAGTGGATAGATCAGAGACAGGATTTGCACACATCTCATTAGTCTCTATTTTTTCTAATGTGAGTAAACCATAAACCACAGATATGGATCCCCACATGTGAGATACTAAGTTAGGCGATGAAGGACCATGGTGAACCCAAGGCCATCCACACATGTGCCCTGCCTCCAAGGAGCTCAGAGCTCCACAAAGAATGGAGGAAATAATCCTAATCTTTAAGGTTGTTACTACAGAAGGACAGAGGGTGTTCTGGAAGTCAGCAGAGATGCAAGAGTGAAGAGGCCTTTGGCAAATGGAGGGGAAGGAGAGATGGTTTTATGGTGGTGGTTGGCCTTGGGTCCTAACCCTGTGTGCTGGCGAGAGGATCAGTGGGAGGATTCCTACCCAGAGGAAGCAACTATAGCTACTGAGGGAGAGTCCTCTGGTCTAGTGAAGGGCCTGAGTGTTGTGTTAAGGTGCTTAGATTTGATTACTTATTGACTCATTTGGCAGTGTTGTACTAATCACTTCTCCACACCATTCACAGGGACAAAACAAGGCAGATAAAAAATCCCTAGCCTCCAGGCTTTGAATTCTGGTCTTACAGGCAAAGGCAGCTCCTAAGCGCTTTAAGAAGGAAGTTGACAAGGGTGTGGCAGTGTTTGAAGGATGGGGGTGGGGGGCAACAGAATGTACTGTCATCACAATTGACAAGTTCCCCAGGACAAGTCTTCTGTCTGGCAAGTTATTTCTCACTTGATACCAGACATTCGGCTGGGCCTGCCTTTACAAACAGGAGTAGGACCCAGCCCTTCCAATGATGGACTTGCAGTTGGGGAGGAGACAAACATGCCAGCCAGGCTCTCAGGGTGGGAGAAGAAGCACTGATCTGTGGTGTTGTGAATTTGTGTGGTGTAAATACTGCCAGGGCTGACTTCGAGCTATTTAGCAAGACATCCCTGAACATGGACTTGGGAAGAGAACCACCAACCAGCGCTCTGCAGCTGGTGGAGTGGGCTCCAGTGGCCCGCTGCTGAGGTTAGAGGCCTGTAGCTAGAGTGTGGAAACCCAGCAGGAAGCTAATAGCCAGGCCTGGGAGAGAGAGGAAAGGCTTGCAGAAAGGCGACAACTGACCTGAGTCTAAAGGCTGTGTGGGCATTTGTCAGGGGGCCAGGAGAGAAGGGCAGCCGGGGTTGAAAGACTGGTAGAAAGACAGCGATGAACCCAGCTCTGGGGGCCTGACTACGCCCCTGTATGTGGAGGGAGGCCGGTGGGAGAGTGTTGGATGAGGGCTGCTGACAGGGGGCAGAGGGAGGCCGGACTGGAGAGGAAGGCGGAGGCCAGAAAGGACCTGAGGCATCATGAGCCCATCCCAGAAGTTCAGTGCTTTCTTGCTACATGGGAAGCCATCAGGGTCCCCAGAATGCAATGTAAGATCCTTTGGATGCTTTGGTGTTTTCTGTGGGTAATGTGGCGGTCAGACTGAAGATGAGCTAATGAAGGCAGCGAGGGAGAGAAGGGGGAGGAGCTTAGCTTGGGACCGCCTTCTCCAGGCCCTGCTTCCCCCTGGCTCACCAGGAGGGGGAGCTCCGGGGTGGAAGATGCGAGCTCTGCAGGAAGGACAGTGCTTTTGAATTCTGCCTCTACCGCTTGCCACCAGCTAAGTCACTAAGTTCTGTGCCTCCAGCAGTGTGAGGAAAGGATCCTCACAAAGTGCCCAGAGCAGCCTCTTGCCCATAATAAGCCCTGATTACCACCACCCGCTCCAAAACTTTTCTGGACCCCCACTTTCTGGCCCAGAGACTGTTTCCTTGCTCTCTGTTGTCTGCTAACACTGAATTGCCACGGCCCCATTCCACATCTGTCCCTACCCTTCTACCTAATCTGTGAGCTCCTCAGGAGCAGGCAGGCCTTCTCTGTAGGTCCTAGCGGGTCTGGCACAAAGTATATGCTCAATGTCACTTGCTGAGTGACCAGGCAACTGGGTGGAACACCGGGTGTCGGGGCTCAGGAAGCTGGGCCAAGGCTAGCAGCCCAGATAGAAAGGGGAGGGGAGAGGGGTCTTTTAGGGACTCCACTCCTGCTTTCCACTAAGTTATGGAGCCCAGCTCTGGGGGCCTGACCATTCCCCTGTATGTGGAGGGAGGCCGGTGAGAACCTCTGCTCCTCTATTTAAGAAAATGGAGGACAGAAGTTGGTAACATGGATGGAGAAGTCAAAGACCAACAGAATCCCAGCCCCTGCCTATGTCCCTGCCTAGGCTTTGGAACTTTTTGTGTCAGAAGCTCATGGCTTTATTTATCCTTTGGGCTCCCCAAGGAGTAACAGATGCTAGAACTCTGCAGAAAGCGCTGAGCAGCTTTACCTCATAAAACATACACCTTGAAAGAAGCACCAGGCCCAAGTTGTAGGCAGTAAAGGGTTCTGTCAGCTCCAGAGAGTCCCATCAGGATGTGGAGCAGGAGCCCACCATCACCTGAAGGAGGCAGAGAACAACAAAGAGGATGACAGGGAGCAGCCAGGGCACCAGGAACCAGGAATTTGTTTGTGAATCTCGAGAAGCAAAGGGGAGAGGTCACAGGCAGACTGGCCACCCACCTGCCCCAAGCCCTCCCATCAGCCAGCTCCAAGGCCCATTCATCCCCACCTCTTGTTTCCCAAGCATCTGACATTAAAGCTGTGGCAGGTGAAAAAAATTAAACCTTTCATTACATGATACCATCTCCTACCTCCACGACCTAAAGCCCAGGTATTTTTATTCCAGAGCTTTCCAGGGTACTGTCATCATGAGGACCTGTAAGTAGAAGCAAAATCTGGGTATTGTCCAAAACCACCACCCCCTCTACCTACTATTACCGCCTGAGGGCCTGTATAACCTGGTTCTTCAGTCTCCCCGGCCTGACCACCAGCCTCAGGGCCACCCCTCCATTCTTGCCTTCAAATGTTAACTATGACCACCCACCATCCACCACTGGGGAGACCCCATGGGCCACACTTGCATCACACCTCACACCCTTCCCTCCTTTATTTGGAATTTCTGGCCCCTGGCTGAGACCGAGGGCATGAAGGTCTCCTAGTTTCCCTTTTCTTCTTCTCTCTTGCTCTGTGGGTCCAGATCTTTCTGAGCATCCCTGGCTTCTCCCACCTCTCACTGAGCCCAGCCACACCCAGCCCTTCAGAGCCTAACTTACTCCTGCGGCTCCTCCTGGACTCCTCGGGGTCTCCTCTGGTCAGTGACTGCTGAGGGCCATTACCTTGGTAGCTGACAACTTGGATCAAGCTACAAGATTAGCATATCAAAAAGATAAAAGATGGAGAGTGGTAACTTTAAAGGGGCAAATCATAGAACAGTCAGGTACAATGACTGGTGGTGGAAGCAAAGTAAGGAAAGGAAGAATGGGTTCATCATTGGTCATGGAAATCTCTGAAGAGGAGGTAAATAAAATGGAGTTGCAATTGCAAAGGGATTCTAGAAAAGCTGTGGAAATCCAAGAACAGAAAGTACAACTTGAAGAAGCAGTAGTTAGATTAAGGCATAATGAACGAGAGATGAGGAATACCTTAGAAAAGTTTACTGCAAGCATCCAGCGTTTATTGGAGCAAGAAGAGTATTTGAGTGTCCAAGTTAAGGAACTTCAAGCTAATGTACTTGCTACAGCCCCTGACAAAAAAAAAAGCAGAAATTGCTAGAAGAAAATGTCAATGCTTTCAAAACAGAATATGATGATGTGGCTGAGAAAGCTGGCAAAGTTGAAGCTGAGGTTAAACGGTTACACAGTCTCATTGTAGAAATTAATAACCATAAACTCCAGGCCCAACAAGATAAACTTGACAAAATAAATAAGTAATTGGATGAATGTGCTTCTACTATTACTAAAGCCCAAGTTGCAATCAAGACTGCTGACAGAAATCTTAAAAAGGCACAAGACTCAATTGTTCTCACAGAGAAAGAAATAAAAGACACTGAGAAAGAAGTTAGTGACTTAACAGCAGAGCTAAAAAGTCTTGAGGACAAAGCAACAGAGGTCATAAACAATACAAATGCTGCAGAGAAGTCCTTACCAGAGATCCAGAAAGAACATCGTGATCTACTTCAAGAATTAAAAGTTATTCAAGAAAATGAACATGCTCTTCAGAAAGATGCACTTAGTATTAAGTTGAAACTTGAACAAATAGATGGTCACATTGCTGAACATAATTCTAAAATAAAATATTGGCAAGGAAATTTCGATGCGTCATTCCTACTTGGTAATGGCCCTCAGCAAGTGACTAAAGGTGCTCTGGCCTCTCGGGGTCTTGCAGGCTGTTGCCATCTGAGTGAAGAGTCCTCTGGGCTCCAGGGTACAGAGCTGACCTAAGGGCAGCCTCACCTGCCAGAAGCACTCCTGTGCTCTGACCAACTGTCAGCCCCAGCCCCTACACACACGCACACACACACACACATGCACACATGCACACAACCACACACATCCATGTCCATTTCCTGGTTGGGTACTCTGCCCTTCTCACAGCCCAAGGGAGAAAGAGAATAAAAGGAACCCAGGAGTGGGAGGTAGCCACTCATAGGGCAAGGGATGATGGCAGCAGCTCTCAAGAGGGGACAGGAGGAACTCAGGTGGTCAGTACTATGGGGAGGTGACCTCAGGACACATGGCCTCACACTCCTCCCTCTTACCAAAGACACTTCTATCCGAGGAGCACTATGCACTGGGACGTCACCTGCATCCCCAGGTTCGGCCACCCCCTATCACCTCAAGTTTAAGTCTTCCTCCTTTTTCTGCCACTCTTTTCCATATGGTGAAGTGTTATGCACCTTTCTGAGCCTTCTGAGTCCTCTACAAGCCTCCTCCCCACCGCACTCTCCACTCATTGATGGTCTAAAGGAGTACTGGGGTGACTGGAAACCTCAAGAGCAACCCTCTCCCTCCCAGCCCCCTCCACCAAACTGCACCACTGAGAAATGATTAAAATGATTATTTGTCCAAATAGCCTCTCTCAGGTAATACCCTTCTCTGGCTTTATAAGAGATGAGGGAAAGAAACCATTTTAGAAGCCAGACTGCTGAATAAAGGAGTCCCAGCAGCCCCCACCTGAAATCGGACTCCACAATAATTCAAGGGCAGCTCCTAGAACCAGCTTCTTTAGAATACAGTGCCTTGTTTTCACCTTCTTTTAAAATTTTTTTTCAGTTGTAGATGGACACGATACCTTTGTTTCGTTTATTTATTTTTAGTAGATGGACACAATACCTTTATTTTAGTTATTTATTTTTTATGTGGTGCTGAGGATGGACCCCAGAGCCTCACATGTTAGGCAAGCACCGTACCACTGAGCTACAACCCCAGCCCCTTGGTTTCCCCTTCTGACATGATGGCACCCTGTGGTCCTGCTAAGACTTATAAAGTCATTTGTATGTAAGCCCCAGATCACAAGCTCAGAGCCAGAAGGATTAAGAGACTGGAAAACTCAGCAGAGATAATGGTTGTATGCAAGCACACCTGGTCACACCTGCAAGCTATATGTGTATGCCTACACACGTGCTGAGACAGACCTCACTCCAACTGCCCTTGACAGTGTTAGGGAATATTCCCAGCCAGGATCAGGCAGAAGACAAGGCCTTCCTTGTGAACCCCTCTCCCAATATGTCTGTCCTGTTTCCTAGAGAATCAAGCCAAATCTATTCCAATGGGGCTTCAGGGTTATCCATGCTCCAGGCAGACCCTCCTCATCCAAGATCCACAGGCCATTTACCACTCCCATGCTCTCCTGGTCTCCTCTCTCCCAGCCCAGCACACCCTCATATACCCATTCCTGGATCCCTGATATTCCCAGCTTCTTCCTTCACTTCCTGCTCAAACGGAAGTCCCATTTCTGACACCAAGTCTCCCTCTCCTCCTTTCCTCTTCGCCCTTCGTGGTGTGCACTGTCTGTTACCACTGACTTCAGCCTGAGAGTTTGGTCTTGCAAAGCAAATTGCAAGTCCTTACAGGAAATGATAGCTTGCCACCTGGACAGACAGGTGGAACCACAGGAACCTTCTAGAATGACTAGAGGGAGGTTGGGGAGGTGTGAATTGTCCAGCTCCAGGTTCTGGCTGTGGCCCCTGCCAGCTCTCAGGGGCCACTAACAACAACCTTGACATGCATGTGGCCCCTTAGGATTCTTATGGGAGACCCTGGGAAGTCCCTGCAACGCCACCTTGTCCCTAGGAAGCAGGGAAGAGAACAGGACCGAGAACTTTAGGTGAAACCCACAGCAGTCCAGGGTTCTCTGCTCCAGCCCAGCCTGGAAAACTGTTAGGAAGAAAGCATTTGCTGACCACCCTCGCCCCCCCAGCAGATGCCCTTTGGACTTACAGATCATATAGACTAGGAAGGAGTTTGCTATAAACATCCCACAACCATAAAATAAGATTGGACCTGGATGCCTCCAGAGTCCGTCTTCCCCAGCAAAACAGCAAAAGGCACAGAAGCCGCCTCACCCCATCCTTGCCCAACCAACCACATTCACAGAACTCACTGCAGCACAAATCCCTGGCCATCTGCTGAGTGAACAAGCCCCCTGTGGGGTCCTGAAGTTAAATAGGATACCTACCGGAGGGCCAGGAATTATATGTGCAAAAACTGGTACTGCAAGGAATCACACACTTCCACACCCATAACAACAGCCAGTGTTGATTACATCATCACCTGTGTCATACATGATTCTAAACCCACATACACACTAGTGTATTTTATGTTCACAACAACCCTGCAAGGTAGGTACTATTCACACTCCCTTCTACTGATGAAGAAACCGAGGCACAGAAAGGGTAAGTAACTTGTCCAGTATCACACAGCTAATAAGTAAGGGCCAGGGTTCAAACTGAGGCAGTCTGGTTCCAGAGCCCATATGCTTAACAAGGATAGTACCCACTGAATTATCTCTTTAATCTCTTGACATCATAATTTGTTTTATTTGGATTTAAAGAATCAAAGGGCAGTTTGATGCACCTGAAAAGGAAGTCCCAATTTACCAGATCAAAGTAAAAATATTCTTGCTGGTTCTTACTACAATGTTATAAAGTAGCAATAAAAATCCTTCCTTCCTTCTGCCCACCACCCCCCAGCTCCACCCTCTCTCCCTCTTTCTTTCCTGACGTCCATCCATTCACCTAGAACAGAGAGGGGTTTTCAGACCCTTGGGATCGAGCAGTTCCTATGTAGGGAATGAGAGGTCTAGAAAATTGGCTAGTTACCCAGCCCCATAGGAACTCTAAACAAAGTCCCTACCCTCCATTGGATTTTAGAAGAGCATAGCTACTTTGTAAACAATGTTGAAAACAGCCACTCTTGATAATGAAAATGAGTTGGGCGGTATCTGGCTCACATTGATAAGTGCCAACAAGGAGGAAAGCAGTCCTCACCAGGCCCTTCTCTTTCTCCACCCAGGAGTGCCACCAGGGCACCACCCTCTGCCCCCACAGATCCTCTTGATCAGAACCCAGGGAAGTGTCTATCAAAATCAGGAAGGGCTGTGCCCCTCAGGGTTAAAGTTGCAGCCTCTCTGGTCTCATAAATTTCAGGTATTGATCTCATCTTTAACTTCACTATATTCTTCTTCACTCAATGTGTTCCTCTCACATAATTTAGTTCTTCCTTTGTTTCATTATTATGTTGTTGTAAGCTGCGTCAAAATATTTAGAAAGTGACATGTGGGTAGCTGTCAAAATACATAAACACTAGCTCTACAAGCATATTTTGAGCACCTACTAAATTTTGCTGTGAATCAAGTGGCTTATCCAGAGCCAAACCATTAAGAGGGGTGAGGTCAGGTCATGTACAGACACCAGCTCCTCCAACAGCCCCCAGTACCCAGCTCTCTTGTGAATAGTCCGCTGAATGGTTCTGCTGCACATTTTCCAATCACAACTCTGGACAGCTATTTCCCAGCCTGAGGAAGTTACCCCTGAGTAGAATCTTCCAGAAGACCAGAGGAGGAGAACTCTGTGTGTGTGTGTGTGTGTGTGTGTGTGTGTGTGTGTGCACGCGCGCGTGTGTGTGCATTTATGTTTGCAACAAAATTTTCTTCAAATAACTATGATTATTTCTCTCTATGTACCTTGATCAGTTCCAATCCCCCAGCCGTACCCTTTTCTGTCCATTTCTTGATGGTGATCTCTTTCCTTAGAAATCAGCGAGAATGGGCAATAGAGCTAGACTGGGCCAGCAGGAAAACAGAGGGTCCTGGATGGTCCTGCTGGGAGGCAGGGGAGTGGAGGTCTGGAGCTGTGGGAAAAGGAAAGGGTGCTCCTTGGGTGCCAGGGCGGGAGCCACCTGCTGTGGGGTCCTGGGAGGGGTGGTTCAGGATGCAAGAAGCAAGCCTGATCTCCTCTCTGCCCCGATGCAGCCCCTGTCTGCCAGTCAGCTGCTTTCTCCCTGGACGGCAGTAAACCTGGCAGATTGCACATCATCACAGGCCTCCTTCACCAGGTGCGGGGAGGAAGCAGCCTCAGACTTTAGTGGGTCACAATCCAGGAGCAGAAAGCTCATCTCGGGTCTGTTCCTTTTCTGCCCCTAGATGCTCCCAGCTCTTGATGCAGTGTGGGGAAGGTGCAGGGACCAGGCTGCGGGCACCCTTTCCCACCCCGCCCCCCCAGTTAGCCAAGATGAGAGAGTGACTTTAAGGACTGCAGATAAGTGCCTCCCCCAGCATCCCGGCCAGCCTCATGGATGCCACAGCGGTCTTTGTGCGAGGCGGGCTATTACTAACCAGGATAACTAAATCATTCATTTCATTAGCAACAGAGTTTGGCAGATAATTGCACAAGAGGCGATTATCAGTCGTGCACATTCCAGGAAGGAGGGTGGTCGGCTGATTTTCAACAGAGCTGCCAGAAGAAATATGGGGCTCTCACCCCAAGATGAGCTGCTCTTCGAAGCCTGTGGCATTATGGCTTTGAGCTGAGAGAGAAAGAGTGATAGAGAGGAAAGCTGAGAGATGCAGAGAGAGAGAGAGAGAGAGAGAGAGAGGGAAAGAGAGGAGATCAGGCTTGCTTCTGGCACAAAAGTTCCCAGGTGACCTTGATATTTCTTTCCTGTCTAGAAGAATAACCAACAACCAAAACCCATCATCCTTCATCTCTGCCCCTGTGGCTTTCACAGGCCTACCTTAGCCATCTTCCTAAAACACTGATTTGATGAGGGAATGGAAAAACATGTTAATTGTCTGTAGGCTTCAAGTGCAGCGCAGAATAGTGCCCAAATTCTCCTTGATTGCATCAACATATAATGGGATAAATAAAATGCAGTATATCCGTACACTGGAAGACTACTTAGTCATTAAAAAGGAATGATACATACTACCATGTGGATGAACTTGGAAAATACTCTGCTAAGTGAAAGAAGTCAACCACAAAAATCACATATTATATGATTCCATTTATACAAAGTGTCCAGAATGAACAGATCTAAAGAGACAGAAAGTAGATTAGTGGTTGCCAGGAACTGGAGGGAAGAAGAAGGGAGGAAATTGGGTGTGACTGCTAGTGGGCATGAGGTTTGTTTTTGAAGTGATGAAGACGTATTCATCACTAGTATTGGTTAGTGATGATGGTCACATCAATCCAAATATACAAAAAGCCACTGAATTACATACTATAAAAGATGATCTTTATGGTTCATGAATTAAAAATGTCTTCTCTGAACCCAAGGCACAGGGCACAGTGAGGGCTGCACTTAGCAGAGCAGGGAGAGCTCTCTGTTTCTGGGCACAGGCTCACAGCACTGTCCCCGAAACAGGACTCAACAGACCACAATGAAGCTCAAGTCTCGGGGTCCCTTCCAGAGGATCTTGGAGCCAGTCAGCTCACAAAACTAGCACTTGGTGCAAGTTGGAAGGAGAGAGAAAGCACTCATTGTCTCTAACACTCCTCCCATGCGTTGGATAATCAGATTAGCTCAGAATCCTGAATGGCCCTTCTCCCCAGGCCTGTCCTCAATCACTCAAGAGGGAAGGTCCTGGGGCTCTCAGTGCATTGCTACACAGACTGGCAAGTTTCCCCCAAGGGCTGGGCCAAGAAAATGCCCAATGAGATGTTTCTTTATTATTTGAACTCACTCCCACATCTCCAAATCCTGTCACTCTGTCTGATAAATCACTTGTCCAAAACGAATATTTTCTTAAGCATAGATTCCATGCTTACCTGTAAATTTCACAGTATTATATAAATGCTATTGGAGCATCTCTGAAACCACAACTATGATTATCCTCAAGGCACGTTGGATGCAATTCCGGGAACTGTTGCTCTGTGTTGCAGGGAACAGACATTTACAGAGGGATGAAGCATACATTGGTGGCTCTGGTGAATAGGATAACGTGGACTGGTGTGTGTGGTTTTAGATAAATGTGCTAAATGATTGCTTCTCTTTCCTCACAGCCACCCCTCGAGTGCCTCTCTGGCTCCGTTGCTCCATCTGAAGAGTGAGGGAAAATACTCGCTGGCGGAATTCTCTAGAACATGACTCACTTCTTCCATCACTGACACTTTACCTACCGTTGAGAAATGTTCTGATTATTATGATTTTCTTCTGCCTATTTATTTTATTTTTTCTAATTTTATTTGGCTGTTTATTGAACTGAATTGGGAACAGAAGGAAAACTACCAATAAAGTCACTTTATCATTTTTGAGTATTTCTAAAGACCAATCTGGGGAAGAAAGGAGTTCAGCATCAAGAACAAAGTTTGGGGTCGTCTGTGGACTTGGGTCCCTACAACCCTGGCTGGTAGGACAGGAGCAGGCCCATGGTGTGAAGGGAGTGTGGGCCAGAAGGACTGGGCCCCAGGTTTGTCACTCATGTACCCAGCAGTCCTGGGGAGATCCTGTTCAGGGCCTCCGTTCTCTACCGATGAAAGGAAGCATCTAGAACAGGTGACCTGCTCTAGGCTCCACGCTGTCTTGCATCAGGGAAGCATTTGTTGACTCCACACCTACCAACCAAGAGGGCAAAGTTTCGGAGCACTGAGTGGCTGTCCTCTCGTGTGTCACCTGTGTGTAGAGGCAGCAGCAGGCTAACTGCTGAGATCTGTTAGGTACATACAGAAGAGGTGTGAGCATCTCATCTTCACCGAGGTCCCAGTTGCTTTGGTGTCCAACGCTATCTACACATGTCTGAGGAGGGCAAACTGGGTGGGGACATGGGTGCATGTGGCCCAGGGATGCTGGGGGCTTAGTCAGGTTGCCTAGGTACAACCCAGAAAACCCAGGTTCACAGAGGACCTCTGCCAGTGCTACAGGGCGAGTAGCATCACAGGGTCCTTCTGAGCACGAGCTGTATGGCCATCTTCTTCCAATGGTCAAGCCAGGGCTGCTTAGCACCAGAACTTTCTCTCCCTCCCTAAAAGTACCCATTAAAATGCAATCCTCTGTGTCCTCCTCCCCCAGCCTCCCACGATTCTGCTTTCTGCTCTATGAGCTTGATGACTCCAGGTACTTCACCTAGCTGAAACCACATGGTGCTTACCCTTTAATACCTGGCTTATTTCACTTAGCAAATGTCCTCAAAGTCCATCCATGTTGTATCGAGTGTCAGTATGTCCCTTCTTTTTAAGATTGAAAAATATTCCATTGTATGTACACACACACACACACACACACACACACACACACACCCCATGTACACAACACTTTCTTAATCCTTTCATCTATTGATGGATGTTCGGTTGATTCCATATTTTCACTAATATGAATAAAGCTGCAAAGGACATAAAAGTGGACATCTCTCTTTGTCGTCATTTCCTTTGGCTATTACCCAAAATTGGATTGTTGGATCATATGATAGTTCTGACTTTAATCTTTTGAAGAAACTCCATAGTATTCTACATGATAGTTGTACCAATTTGCATTACCACCAACAGAACCCAAGGGTTCCCTTCTCTCTGTGTCCACTCCAATTTTTGTTAGTTTCTGTCTTTGTTGATGGTCATTCTTGTAGATGGGAGGTGATAACTCATGTGGTTTTGATTTGCAGATCTCTGATGATTAGTGATGTTGACTGTTTTGTTGTTGTTGTTCATTGATCTCTTGGCTACTGTAGGTCTTCTTTTGAGAAATATCTAATAAGGTTCTGTGCTCAGTTTTTAATCAGATTATGTTTTCTTACTATTGAGTTGTTGAATTCCTTTTATATTTTAGATACTAATCCATTATTAAACGTCCGCTTTAGAAATATTTTCCTTTATTTTTCAGGTTGTCTCTTTCACTCTGTTGGTTGTTGTTTTTTTTTTTTAATTTTGTTTTATTGTTTATTTATTTATTTTTTTCTGTGCAGATTTTTTTCAGTTTGATGCAAAATCCCATTGGATCTGTAGATCACTTTGGGTGATGGAGACATTTTTCACAGTATTATTACTTCCAATGACACAGGACACTTTCCCATTTGTGTTTTATAATAATTTTCAGTATACAGATCCTTGACTTCCTTGGTTAAATTTATTCCTAAGTATTTTATTTACTCGGGTCTTCTCCCTTTTATTCTTGGGCTAGCTAAAGGTTCGTCTACTTCCTTTATCTTTTCAAACAACCAAATCTTAGGTGCATTGTTCTTTCCCATTGTTTTCTAGTTTTTTCAATGATCTATTTTCTGATATTTATTATTTCCTTCCCTCTGCTAACTTAGGGCTTGGTTTTTCTCTTTTTCCTTGTTTCTGTAGGTGTATGATTAAGTTGCTTGTCAATGATGCTTTTGTTGCATCTCATAAGTTTTGGTGTGTTCTGTTTTTATTTTCTTTGTCTTAAAATATAATTTTTATTCCCCTTTTTATTTCCCCTTTTAAATTATTTACCTATTTTTTTTTTTGGATGTGCAGTGCTTAGAATCAAACCTGGTCCTCACTAGGCAAGCACCACCCCTGAGCCACACCCCCAGACCTCCTTTTGATTTCTTCTTTGCCCCACTGGTAGTCCAGAAGGACATTTTTTGATTTCCACGTTTGTGGACTTTAACTTTTCTGCCATTATTGACTTCTAGTTTCATTCCAATGTGGTTGGGAAAAAATACTTGATAGGATTTCAATCTTCCTAAATGGGTTAAGAATTGTTTTGTGGTCTCATATATGATCTATCCTGGAGAATGTTCTGTGTGCACTAAAAAAGAATATGTGTTCTTCTGTGGTTGAATTGAACGCTCTGAGTCTGCTAGGTAAATTTGATCTATAATGTTAACTCCATGCTTTCTTTATTGATTTTCTTTCTGGATATTCTATCCATTATTGAAACTGGAGAGTTGAAGTCTCCTATTATTATTGCATTGCTATCTATCTCTTTCTTCTATTCTGCTAATATATTCTTTATATATTTAGTGACTCCAATGTTGGGCACATATATTTATGACTTTATCATTCTATAATGACTTTTTTTTCTCTTGCAACAGTTTTTGTCTTAAAGTCTGTTTTCTCTGATGTAAATGCACTCACTTCTGCTCTCTTTTGGTTACTATTTCTTGGAATATCCTTTTCCATTTCTTCACTTTCAGCCAGTTGTGTATCCTCAAGACTTAAGTGAGTCTCTTGTAGGAACCATACTGTTGGATCCTGTTTTTTAAATATCCACTCAGCCCTTCTGTCAAACTTCTGAGGCTGAATCAGCAGGAACTGTCCAGCACTGGGACTGACTGGGGCTCTCCTTCCCCCACACTCAGGGCACATCTCTCCATACTGAATGGCACAAGCTATGGAGAGGTTACAAGATAATGCGAACCCACCTTCCCTTCCTCTTCAATGTGTCTCTTCCTATCCAGGTCCTATAATCCCTCACCTGGATTTTTAGCTCTTGTGAAGGAATTTCTGTGCATGGATAGTTGTTCAAATTTATGTTTCAGTGACAGAAAGAGTGCTGCAAAGTCATCATCACCAACTTGCTGAAACCTACTCCTATTTCCTGACATGATCACCCACATGATCCCACTACCTAGAACCACACATACTTGGTAGACACTCCAGTAAAGCTTGCTGATTGAATGAATCCAGGTGATGACTCTATTTATTGTCTTACATTGGATTTGTGCTGGGTCATGCTGCTGAGCATTCAGGTAACAACCCCCCTCCCACCATATAAGATCTATCCTGGTGAATGTTCATGTCACCTAGCCCCCTACACACACACACACACACACACACACACACACACACACACACACACACTCACACACAGGCCATCATTCAGTCTTAGCAAGCTTAGCTGGGAGCAGCCAATGCCTTTCCCTCTATGGCCACTAGGGGGCAGATGTGTCATGTGTTCAGAAAACACCAGTTGGTTTGGCGCCACCTACAAAGTCACCTTGGGTGTCTGGGCTGAACAGAATACTAAGTGGCGCTGTCAGGATCCGTCTACCTCACAGGTCACCATACAGGTAGGAGGTGCAGAAAGGGCATAAAATGCAAGTCCTGTATGCTCATGCTGAGTGTGAAGGGTGAAACTAGAGTGGGCTCCCTTTCTCTGCTGCCCCTGCAGTGGGGATCCCAAGTCATATCACCTTTGGGGAAGATAGACTTGGGATCTGCTTCCTCCATTTCACTCCCCAAAGTGAAAGAGGCAAGGATTCCTTACTAGAAAATTGACAAGGAGTAGCAACAGGCCTGCACAGTGGAACAGAAGGAAAAGGACCCCTTTGGGGCCCATGAGTGGGTGGGGGCCAGGGCCAAGCTGAGCTGGGTGTTTGAATCCTTGTCCCATCTTAGCTGATCCTACAGGCACCTCTAGGGGTTGAGAATCATTATTCCAAATTTTTATATCAGGAAACTGAGGGTTAGACTGGTTAGGAAACTAGTCCAGAGTCTTACAGCTGACATGGGACCAAGCCAGGCCTCCAGCACAGGGTAGGATGGTTTCACAGTTTCTTCCCTGCTCCCCATAGGACTGCCAATCAAGAGGAGACCAAGGCTTTGAAAATGAGCAAACTCTGGTGGTCTGGGGGAAGGTAGTGGAACCCCAGGGGAGATCCTGGTTGACTGGTAAACATCCCTCAAATCTCATGTAATTCTCATAGACAGTCAGCAGAGGTTGGCAACTTAATCAAGGAAATAAGGAAAGTCAAGGAAACAGGAGTGGTCAGGTAAAGTGCACTGCCCAGGGCTGACCACTCACAAGCAATAAAATCTAGTGACTATTTTTACTGGGGGTCAAGCAATGGAGGAGAACATATGCCATTCATCTCCTGAGTCCCAGAGGCACTAGACATCCTCAGGACTTCTCTGTTTCTTACTCTGGTTCCTCCTGTGTACGGTGGGAGGCAGTCACCTCCACTACCCTTCACCCGGTCTTCAAGATGCCAATTAGCCTGCTCCACTCAGGCCTCAAATGAAAAGGTTAGAGACATAATGAAAACCAAACTGTGGGCCTAAAAAAAGAAGGATGTAAAGAAGGATGAGTTTTTTTTCAAGGATTTTGATAGAATATGAGGGCTTTTTGGTGGTTTTTTTTTGTTGTTGTTTGTTTGTTTTGTTTTGTTTTTACAGTGGGGAGGGGCAGGGTACTGGGGATTGAACTCAGGGGCACTTGACCACTAAGCCACATCCCCAGCCCTATTTTGTATTTTTTTAAATTTTTAAATTTTTTTTTAATATTTATTTTTTAGTTGTAGTTGGGCATAATATCTTTCTTTTATTTATTTATTTTTATGTGGTGCTGAGGATAGAACCCAGGGCCTCACACATTCTAAGTGAGCGCTCTATCACTGAGCCACAACCCCAGCCCCCCTATTTTGTATTTTATTTAGAGACAGGGTCTCACTGAGTTGCTTAGCACCTCACTTTTGCTGAGTCTGGCTTTGAACTCATGATCCTCAGCCTACTGAGTCTCTGGGATTACAGGAGTGCAGCACTGCACCCCGTGAACATGAGTTTTTATAGAACAAATGCTAAGTATTTTCCTTTTTTCTTCTTTCCTCCTCAACACCTACTCATTTTGATTCCAGGAAACGAACAGAATCAGCCTAGCACTGGCCCCATGCTAGGCAGGAGTGAGGCCAGGGGTGGAGCAGCTGGGCCCCCGGATGGGAAGAGCAGCAACACACAGGTTAGGTGAGAGTGAGGGTCATGCTGGGACACGTTCTTTCCACTTGGTAGCTGTAAGTGACCTCAATATTGGGACCTCAATATTCCTCAGACTTTTCCTGTCTGAGGAAAAGTCTCCCATGTCCACCATGGGCTCCTGGTGGAAGAAAGTGACAGGGCACCTGGAGCCACAGAGTCCTCGCTTTCTGAGAGCCAAGTTTATGTTTCCAGGAGACGAGGTGGCGATGGGGCTCCATCTCCCTGTGCCAGTTCCCTTCCTGTGGGCTCACACGGGGAAGGGACAGGTGGCAAGGGACCGTGTCCTCCTGCCCCATTAACCGACAGGCATCTCTCCTGGATAAGAAAACATGGATTTCTTTATCTGAAGCACATGCTCGGACCCCTGCCTGCTCAAGCCAGCACCACTACTTCTCCTACTGCACCTGCAGGAAAGCTTTCTTCAGCTGATTCTCCTTCTCTAAGGCTCTCAGAGGTCTCCAAGTGTCCTCCTGATCACAGAGGTCAGCAGCTCCCACCCCTGTTCTCCCTAATTAATTGGTAAAGAGAAGATCAGGTCATCACAGATCAGATGGTCAGGAGCACACAGGTATCCCACTTCTCGGATCCGGGTCTTGCTCCTGAGACAGAGGTTACTGCAATTTAAGGATGCGTTTTCATTTTAAACTTTAACACAAAATTTTCCTTTGTGTAATGGCTCGGATGGGAGGTGTCTCCCAAAAGTTGCTGACATGTAGTGGGTGCCCCCGACACAGCAGCATTCAGGAACCTCCACAGGTGCAGGCTGTTGTTGCTCCCAAATGTGACGATCTGTGATCCTCCTTCTCTTGCCAGAGGATTCTCAGACCCTGACAGAGGCAGCGCCAGCCCCTGCTGTGGGGAAGAGGGGAAGAGAATGCAGATGGGAACAGGGTAGAGCCCTCAGGGTGACCCCTTGAAGGCCTTTCAGCATATGAAATCAGTAGCCAATTAGAAAACTAAGCTTCAGGTGGCTTCTGATGGGGCTGGACACAGATGATAGGTACACTGCTTCCTGTGTGTTATGGCTTGGGTGTGAGGTGTCCCCCAAAGGCTCCCAGGTGAGGCAGTGTGAGAGGGTTCAGAGGGAAATGATGGGGTTGTGAGAGCCTTAACCCAGTCAGTGAGTTAATCCCCTGGTGGGATTCACCAAGTGGGATCTAGAGGCAGGCGAGGGGTGTCTAGAGGAGGTGGGAATTGGAGGGCATGGCTTTGGTATATATTTGTATCTGGAGAGTGGAGACCTTGCTCTCTCTGCTTCCTGGTCATCATGGGAGCCACCTTCCTCTGCCCTACTCTTGTGCCTTGGTGGTCAGCCTCGCCTGGAGCCCCGAATGGAATGGAACCTGGTGTCTATGGACTGAGACCTCTATAACGGTGAGCCTCCAAGTAAACTTTTCCTCCTCTACAATTTTTCTGGTCAGGGTCTTTTAGTCACAGCAGGAAAAAAAAAAACTGACTAAAACACTTTGTGACCCGAAGCTCCAGATCACTGCCACCAGAACTCTGTCTACCCCAGAGGTCATGGAGGGCAAAGAGCACCAGGCCTGATACCATGAGAGGGGTTTCAGACAGGGGAAGGGAGCTCACAGCAGAACCTGGGCATCTTCCCAGGGGCTCTGTGGATGGCGCCCCTGGTGCTGGGCATCACCTCCCTCAGCAGGCGGCCCTGGGGCTGTGCTGTGGAGAGCCAGGGCTGTGAGGTGGATGCTGTTCCTCCAAGGGATCCTGTGTTAAAAACTCAGACCCCAGGTGACAGTGTTGAGAGGGGCCCAGTGGGAGGTCCAGGGTCAAAAGTGATTAAGGGATCTCCCATGGAATTCTGATTACTTTTTTTTTCCCCCATTGATTCTTTTTAATTATACATGACAATAGAATCCATTTTGACATGATTACAAAAGCATGGAATATATCTTGTTCTAATTCCAACCCCAGAATCTCTTCTTTTCCTTCCCTCTCTGCACCCCTGGCTCCCTTCCCTATATTGATCTTTCTGCCATTTACCTATAGTTTGTTTTTAATTAATTTCTTATGGATGTACTCACTGTCTGATTAGTACTTGTGAGAGGATTGTTATAAAAGCTGAGCATGACGCCCATCCTACCTCTGTCTCGCTCATTTTGAGATGTGATCTTCCCCTGCTCCCACCCCACATATGCTCCCATGGCCTGCCAAGGGGGCTTCACCAGAGCCTGCTTTGTGCTGCTTGGACTTTCAACTCTAAAACTGTGGACTTAGTAAACCTCTCTTCTTTATAAAATTAGCCTTCCTCAGGTATTTCATTCTGGCAATGAAAAGTTGACTAATACAACCAAGTTCTAGAGGTGAAACTTATTTGCCTGGCCCAGAGTGTACCTGGGATGCATGGAGTTTTGATGAAGAATACAAGCTCTACACTTCTTCACCCCAAAGTCAGAGAGAAAGAGGGCCAATCAATCTCCAGACCTAATCAAACCATTTCTCCTAAGGAGCCTCATCTATAGCAATAGGAAATGCCCATAGGTGACCTGCTCAAGTGATTCTATGACATTTAGCACTGGTATGTAAGTTGTCCACAAAATGACCCCAACTATGATAGGCTACTTTGGAAGTCTGAAACTCATCAACATTTGACAAGCACACTTTGAATGTATCCAAGGAGAGAATGGCAGGTTCCTTGAGTTATGAAAACTTAAGTGAGTCTCATCCTCAGGGATTTCTTAGACTGGCCATTGTGTGAGCTCACCCAAGGTCTTGTTCTCTCTCCTCCCTGCCTCAGGTGCATAACCCTCCTCATCCTAGAATGTTCAGGTGGGAGCAGGCCTTGTTTAATTCCCTCATATCCCATGCACACCCAGACAGGGCAGGGGCCAGGCTCAAGTTCACACAGAACACAGAGGTGGAGAAGAGATGGGAGCCTAATTCTGCTCTGCCCAGACACACTCTTCTGACCTGTCAATTCCCATCTTTTCTTTTCTGTCTCCCTTTACTGCCACCTCTACCTCCTGACCTCCACTGAAGTGGTCTTTCCTCTCCCTTCCAAAAAGCATGAGAAAGGAAGGACATAAAGAAGCAGACAAATAAAAAGATGGGGAGAGGAATCAAATTAACATTTTATATGATAAAATGTGCCATTCCACATCAGAGCAAATCCCTAAAAGATGGAAAATGTACTGCCTTTCTGTTCTGCATGAAATGATTGAGGGCGCTGTGGAAGGAAGAGTGAAGACGTTCCACACCCTCTGCCAGTGTTTGTCTCCTGCATCACATGTGTGTGCAGATATGTACTCATAAAGCACGAGGCTGGAGGAAGTCAATTGACCTAAGTCTTCCCCAGAGAGAGACCTTCAGAGTATCACTCATGGAAGCAAAGGACTTATAACTGTTGCAGGAAGGTATAAGCCCAGCCTCCAGAGTCAGATCAGATTTTAGGAAGACAAAGCCCAGAGAAGTGAAGACACTTGCCTAAAGCCATCAGAGGAAGTTAGTTCCAAATCCTAGGATAGAAATCTGCTCTCCACGTACTGTCCAATGGAGTGATTAGTACAGTTTAGGTATGATTTTGCCCATGTTTTCCACTGGTGGGCACCAAAATCTTTAAAATAAAATGAAAACAGAATGGAAAAGACAGAGTAGAATCGAATAGAATAGAATGGGGTAGATGAAATTAGAAGGCAGGATGAGTATTATTTCCCAAAGCATGTGTTTCACATGTATGCCCATGTGGGCACATGGACACACGTGTATATTCACTCACATGTACACGGGTGTGTGCCCTCTGCGTCAATGGATCTGCATCACAAAACGTTTGAAGGCTACTAGTTTAGCCTGGAGGTAAAGTATATAGCCCTGGTTCAAATCCTGGTTCTCAGTGAACTTTTGGACGATTGCTTTTACCTTTCTGAAATTTGACTTTCTATAAATTGAGGATAGTGATAGAGTCTATCTCACAAGATGCAGGAAGTGAACAGACACAATCCATGTAAGGTGTGAATACAGCTCAGGACACCATGACACTGTGACACTGTAAATGCCAACTATTAAATACACACAGGCTGGTGTAGACGTACGCGTGGGCATAGACACGGGACGTCCAGGTAGGTGTGAACATAGGGGTAGGTGTAGGGAATGTATCTACACATGCATATAAAGGATCCCAACTCCAAGGGAAACAAAAGATCCCAGCAGTCGGCCCCCATAAAGACGCCAGCTATGTGAGAGGAATCAGTGATACTAAAAAAGACACCTGTCCACGAGTAGGGTCCGCACCTGAAACCCATCATTCCACCATCCATGTTCAAGTGCTGCCTGGTGCCTTCTTATATAAGCGTGTTTAAAGGGTTGGTTCCCTCCACAGGAGAATGGGCAGTTTGGGGTCACCTGATCAAGAAGGGGAGAAGGGGAGATCCTGAAGATGAATCTCGCCTCCTTACTTACTCTGCAGGGCTTAGGGGTCACTGTCTTCCTTCATCAGCTGCTTCCTCACGGGACAGCTGGAGAAACGAGGGACTGGGGAATTTGCTGCCTTGGGAGACCTGCAAGGGGGAGAGCTGAAGGGCAAGGATTCTGCTGCTGTCGCTGCTCCGTGGTATTTATCTATTTTCTGTTCGAGAGTAAACGCTCGGCCCCCTGAGGAAGGATGGAGTTGGGGGAAGGATGCGGAGCTTGGAATCTTTTGCATCCAGGGACGTGAGTGGGATTTTATATTTAGCGGATGACTCATCTCCAGGCTCATTAGTCACTGCCTCCCAGCTCCATTCTGGCAGGCGGGATGCTGGGGAGCTCAGTGGGGTGAGATCAGACAGGATGTTGGGAGAAAGAGTGAGAGAGCTCCAGGGGGAAGAGACTGGGAGACCAAAAGGAGAGGAAGGGAGATTAGGGCCCTAGAGCTGAAAGCACAGAGAAATTCAGACTCAGCAGAGAAGTTCCAGGGCAGCAGGGGACACGGGCTCAGCATGGCCTCATGCACCCCGCCCCAGGGGAGGGAGAGAAGAGGAGGGCAAGGCCCAGGGCACCTGGATCGTCTCCAGCCCTCTAAGTGGTCATCTCTCGCTATGCAGGATGTTCATGTGCTCGGGCCTCCTCTATGGGCTGCCCACGGCAGTGACTGTCTAGTGGACAGTCTAGCACAGTCTAGTGGCCAGAGCAGAGTGTCCCTAGGCTGCATCTGGGTCAGAGGCTTGAACAGGGCAGATAAAGACAGCATTGTGAAGGATGCTCTGTGTTATGAGAAGGAAAGGAGCCTGTGGGGTTTAGGGCCAAGGATCTCAGCATGGACTCGGGCCACCTGTGTCAGAAGGCCTGGAGAATTCCAGCACCTTGAAGTGCCAGCCCCCATCCAGGCCCTGTTCAACCTGACTTCCTCTGGGCGGGTCCAGAGACGCTGCCCTCATGGAGTGCAGGTGCTTCTCAGGCATATTCAGGGGCAAACCCCGGGTCTCCTGCTGCATTGCAGCCTCCAGAGGCTCAACTTCTGGTGGACGTGGGATGGGAGGAAGTCGATGGGCTTCTCTGAGCCTCAGTTTACCATGAGAAATGTGAGGTGCCCACTTGAAAAGGATTGTTTTGATTTTTTCAATAAAGGAAAGGAATATAAAGTTAGCTTATTGTGTTTTTTTTTTTTTTTCTCCAGAAGAAATCTACATACTTCTTCATAGAACGGGGTCAGGCCATGGGAGAGAAAAAACAAACCCGACCAAATCCCCAGCTCCAGCAATGGCAGATGTTGTCCTGAAGCAGACTCCCTTTCTCACTACAACCCTCATGGTAGGTATCTCACTGCCAAGGACAGGAGACAGAGGCTGAGCCATATCCATGGCTGAGCAGCCATCACTAACTGTCAGGACTCGAATTCAGGCCCAGAGCCCATGTGACAGCCCTTCCAACCATCACTTCCCTCTGTACTAGGATCCTCCAGGTCACTTTACAGACCTACCGGGCCCTTGCAAAAGGTATCAGTTTTGCCCTCAGGCCAGCCCCCTCGTCGTTCTCCCTTCTATCCATCATGCCCCTAATTTTGAAAAGGCTCCTTTAGGTTCTCCCTGGACTTTTGGCCCATTTCCTTTAATTCCTGGAGCTTTGTAAAGCTTTATAAAGTTTCTTCCTAACATTCGTGGCTTTCCTGGACTCTGGGCTCCTGAGAGCCAGGGTTGTGACTTTTCACTTTTCTGCATTTGTCATAACTTAAAGATCTGTACCTAAAGAAATAGCCCTCATTGACAGGTAGACCAGCCATGCAACGAGCATTCTGGAAGGGCCCCAGCTAGAGCTAAACATCCCACCTCAAGGCGCAAGGACTCAGTGCTGCCCTGGAATAATTTCCTTCTCTGCAAGTCTTTGCTGCCTTCTGCTGTCCGTAGAGGTGACTGGCATGAGCAGCTTGCCAGGCACAGCCCTGGGCTGGGTGCTGAGGACAGGAGGCTCCTGCAGAAATAGAAAAGCACAGTCCCTGCCCTCAACCAAGTACATGCAGTTTTTTCTTTCTTCCATTCCCTTTCCACCAACTAGACTGCAAGCCCCTGGAGGAGGGGGCCATGCACTGAGCTCCAAACCCCAACCCACACTGCCTGTTGGTGCTGAGGACATATGTATGATAGACCAGATGTTGTGAGATAAGCAAATAATCCCAGAGCAGATGTGAGAGATGATGGAGGGCTGGAAGACTCCTCAGAGAACCCTGTCCACATTCCTCATGCCCAACCTCAGTTATTTAATCTAGAAAATCATGAAAATAATAGCTACCTCACAAAAACAGGTGGATTCAGTGATCAGCCAAGTGCTGGCTCACAAGACACATGCATAAAATGGCAACTGATAAACAAGATTAACTTTATGTTAGTTCAAGCTACATGTGTACCAAAAACTGAAGGTGGGAGTGTATTAAAGGTTACAGCCCCCTACGATATACCATGGTGCTTTGGCCATGTCACCCTGTAATGTTCACATCAATCCCATTTTACTGAAGAAAAGATAGAAACTCAGAGAGGTCAAGTTATCTACCCAGAATGACACAACTGGCAAGTGATCAAGCCTTACCTTAAACAGATGCTTATCTGTCCCCATAGTTGGAACTCATTCCTTTAAATAACAATGCTTCCACACTCAGGGAGATTTAAGAAAGAAGATTTTTATTTTTTCACATGAGGTGTGGAAAGTTATAGGAGGGTCACAGAGAGAGGAAGGAATGATGAGCTACAAAGCAACCTTGGGACAGTGGCTTATCCCTAGAGAGGAGGCTGAGCTGTGTACAATTATCACAAGAAAAGCAGAGGCCATGTCAAGGCTGAGCACATCCACAGGTCATCAGGAAAAGATTCTCATCATAACAAGCATGGGCAATGCCCAGGAAGGCCCTTTCACGTTAGAGATATCACTGGCTAGGGGACAGAGTAGGGCAGGGGTCCCATAAGAGGCAGGTGTGGGCAGCACCCCAGCTTTTACTCCATGTGCATGAGTGTAAGGTGCATATGCCCCATTCATAGAGCTATCTAGTGTCATGAGCATGAAATCCCTGGAGCAAAAAGCATCACGGCCCTTCCTCCCTGATACATACAGGTCCCTTGGATCAAAGATTCAAGAGGGAAAGAATGTCCCCTGCCCACTTGCATTTCTCTTGATACCTAAAAAGCCATTACTATCTGGAAGCATTGCACATCCAGTTGAGATTTCTCCTACTGAAATCATCAAAATGAAACACAGGAGAAGACAGATTCCCAACTCCTTTATTCCAGGTGCAGGGGCCTGCTGAGTCTGGCTGGCTGGTCCATCGCCTCGCACTGACAATCACAGCCTGACACTGCAGAAGATTTCTCCATGCCCTCTGACTTCCCCACCGGACTGAGTCCCCTAGAGGAGCTGGGAACATGGTGCTTCTCTATGATTTGGACGTGCCCATCAGGCCACCTGGCACACAGTAAGCAGTTAATTATACTTAATTAGAGCCTATTAAGGGGACTGCCTTTTAGCATTCTAGAAGAACTGGAAGACAGTGTAACATTTTCCTATCCTTTATTGTTTGTCATTTCTAATTTGTGAGTCATTAATCATTGAAAATCCAGCCTTAAAAGCAGAATGGGTGCAGGGGACTGGGTGCTAGATATCTTGGTTCTTTGTCTTCTGTTTTGTGATGTTCTGAATAAGAGCAGGGATGGGAGGAATTTGAGCGCCTCAGTTCTTTTCTATCACTCTGAGGTTTTGGTTGCATGTTGCGACTTGGCAAACATGGAGCAGATGGAGGGCAGTTCTGTCTTAGGACTGTAGTGGGGCTGTGATTCCAGGACCCACTCTCCCTCCTGGTGCAGTTTTGTCACCTGCCCTCATCTGGATTTGCCCCCTTGAGTTTTCAAATTCCTGGGGTTGAGAAGGTGGTTTTCTTGCAACTCTGCTGCCAACACCTTCCTTCTTGAGTTTAGGTCTATGCATCTTTTTTTTAAAAAAAATATTTTTAATTGTAAGTGGACATAATACCTTTATTTAATTCATTTATATGTGGTGCTGAGGATCAAACCCAGTGCCTCACACATGCAAGGCAAGCGCTTTACCATTGAGTCACAATCTCAACTGAGCATTGCCATCTATATGTCTGTGGTTATCTGACAATTCATCAAAATGTCCTCTGCCTTAAAAAACTCTAGGGGCTTACAATACTCAAGGAGCAATTTTGTTTGTTTGCTTCTCCAAGTTTTTCTCTACTCAACAACAGGAAATTCTGCCAGATGTAATCTACCCCCAACACACTGAAGGCAGAATGGATCCTCCCACAAGGCTTGGGGACCAGATAGTCAGATCTGGGGTAGGGAGTCAGAATCTTCCTCCTCTGTCCCTCTCCTGTGTGGCTGGGGCCACAGGATCCAGTACTTCTGCTCTTAACAACCTTCCCTGGTCCAGCAGAGCCAGGAACAACAGGTAGAACCCCTTCCCCACACACCTGCATGGACCACTTACATGAGCAGCCTTCCTGGGGAAACTTGGGATATTTTTCCACTATACACCAGTTTAAATAGCAAAGAGAACATAGTTTGGACATGCAGTTTTTCAAACAAACTGTCTTGAGGACAGTCCAAATTTGACTTGATTTTGTTTCTCACATATTTTATGACTATAACTTATTCTGATACTCTGGAATTATGAATGACAAAAACCACCTCAAGCAGGATACACTCAACTTCAAGATCTTCACCTACACTATCCCTAACTCTCATAATAACACTACAGGATAAATAGGATCTTTTTTATTTCTGTAGACCAGTTTTCTGTCCTTCTAAAGTTTTGGGGCCCCCAAAGCTATATCCATGTGAGTGAATGTGTGTGTGTGTGTGTGTATGTGTGTGAACCTGTGCAAAAGACAGTAAGAGCAGAATCGCAGACCTAATCTAATCATGTGACTGATTTAACCAAGGACAAAGATATAGATCATATTGCAAAGAATAAACAGGGTGGATTAGATGAGCCAGTAAGCAACTGACGTGTTTCCTGGCAACTGAAAAGCATGGTGCCAAAAACAAAAATAAATTGACTTGTGCCCATAGAACTGGTTGTGCAAACAGGCATGGTCACGAATACGAATGGGTAACTGAGGATGAAACAAGGGGTGGGTTGTGGTCCTTTATGAAAGGGGCTCCATACATTTTTTTTTTTTTTTGCAGCATGGCTCTCAGTTTGTAAACCCATTTAGCTACTTGGGCACACCCTAGGTGGCCTTTCTGATTTCTTTCCCACACCTCACCTGTCCATGTGTCACTGACAGCTTTCCTGCTGAACAATGAGGCCCGTGCACTCACCTCCAGGTTTGCACACTGACATTTATGGGGATGGAGGATGGAAGACTCTAACTGGCAGCCATCTAAACTCTTCTAAATAAGTAATTTGTCAACTACTACATCCTCTCATTCTGCTTCCCCAAATTAGGAGAGGGTTTTACAAATGGGTGGATGGAAAGAAGAACAAATGGGAAAAAATATAAATGAGTAAATAAAGAAATGTACATATAGACACGGAGCATGAATGAGCACTTCTCTCAAGCTATCCATCTGCTTATGATATCAAAGACCAGCATCTGGGCCCTTGTATAGAAGTATTATCTTAGATGATTTGTTAAAGAACTCCTGCTGAAAAACCTAGCCAAAGAAATTGTACTTAGGGAAGAGAACATAAGGAACAGGGACATATGTACTCCTCTGGATGTTATGATGCCATATCCAAGTGAATGTTAAAACCAATGGCCCTTCAGGAGCTTCACAGAACTGTCACCCTAAACTGTGTCTTAATGCTAGACTTCAGCTTTAATCAAGATTTGTTGTGTGACAAAGTTACTTCTGCACGTGCTGTAAAATTATGGTTGAGAAAATTGGCCACTTTGTTATTCAAAGACAGCTATGAACATTTTTGTTATGTAACTTTTATCCTCTTTCCTGTTTTATCTTGGCTGGAAAGAAGCTCAGTGACAAATAAGATGATCAATCATAGTGAAGAGATTGGCCTACAGCAATACACAACTTTCAGTCCCAATAAACAAATATATTTACTCTTACTTAGATGAATACCTTTATCTACATCATGTAAAACCTTAGTTTTGACTGTCTCAGATAAGAAAAATAAATGAATAAAAGCATAGTGTGTATGTAATGCCAGCATGTTTATTTCTAATGCAGATTAAGATGAATGAAAAACAAAACAAGACTAATCTTCAAAGTACTTGTGTAGGCTCTAGGAATCAAATTCATTTGACTGATTGGTCTTGCACACCCAGCCATGAACACGTGCATCCACCATGGTGCCCATAATATCCAGTGAGGCACACTCACTGTGAGCCTACTTACTTGCACTGCCACCCTCATCCTCACTCAACATTCTCTGGCTCAGACCTTAATCCAAGACCCAGCATGTAGATAGATGAGCAGATGATTTACCTACATGCAGTCAAGATCTAACTGGTTCTGTTTAGTTTCAATCCTGACTCTCTCTCTACCTGTGATTATTGCCATCTTCAGTGAGTATGGAAAGTATCACAAGGAAGACTCTGGCTTTCCCCTGCTTTTCCTGCTGTATCACATCCACATTTTAAAACCATCTTGAGCCTGGTGTGGTGGTGCATGCCAGTAATCCCAGCAGCTCAGGAGACTAAGGCAGGAGGATGGTGGATTCAAAGCCAGCCTCAGCAAAAGCAAGACACTAAGTAACTCAGTGAGACCCTGTCTCTAAATAAAATTCAAAATAGGGCTGGGGATGTGGCTCAGTGGTCGAGTGCCCCTGATTTCAATCACCGGGACCCGTAGATGTGGGAAGAAAGACCTGATGATAACTTGAAAGGCAAATAACAGAGATAGGTGGCTGAGAGAGCCTGGTGTGGAGCATCCTGGATTTGAGGAAGAATGAAGCTGGCGTGTGTCGCCCTAAGGCAAGGACTCCAATAAGTCTCATCCTGGCTTCCTGCCTATGTGGCTCTCCCAGGACACCTCCAGACCACTGAGTATTTGCCTAGAGCAGGCTTTCTCCAGCATTTGCTGGATCTTCCTTTCTGCTGTCCTGTGCAGTGTAGGATATTGGTCAGGATCTCTGGCCAAAGCCCACTAGATGCCAACCATGCCTGCCTCAGCTGTGACAGCCAAAGATGTCTGTAGACCTTGAAAAATCCACCAGGTTGAGAACCACCAGTCCAGGGCATGGGGGAACACCACAGAGCATGGGAGTCCATAAGCAGAGGCAGTGAAGGGTCCATGGAGGTTGCTATATCACTATTGCAGGGCACATGGTTTGGCCCAGAGAAGCAGACGGAGTGTAAGGAGATTTCAAGGAGCCAGGTCAGTGACCGATTCCCAGCACTTCAGCCTGAGTGCCATCTTCCCAGAATAACTTTCCAGCCCCCCACCCTGAGAAATGGGTTAGAAATCAATGGTGTGGACCCTTTCCATTTTCTGGGTGTTTTGTTGTTTGGGCCCTCATGATTTGGCACTGGTTGACAAACAGGCACAGCTGGGGTGAAATTTACTCTTTTTCTCAGCTGAAGGGGGCTAGCTTTGTGATGAGTGTTAGAAATAAACAAGATGGCCCCAGGAGTGATCTTCACCCTGCTGCCAAGCACTTGAATCATGTACTTCCTTGGCTCACTTGTCTGCTGGCTGCAGATGAATGATATCTATGAGAACAGATGTCTTGGGGGCTATCAGGAACACACCTCTTGGATGTCTCCAAAGGAGAGTTATTGACAAGCTCTGTAATCTAATTTCTCATGAGTTCCGAATACCAGCTCTTCCCAGACCCCATTGACCTTTGCAAGTGAAGCAGGAAATTCATGTCCCCAGGAAGTAAAACAAGAACTATTTGCCCCTGGACCCACTCTATGAGGTCATGGCTTGGGTCCTCTGGAGTTGAGGCCAACCTGACTTCTGATGAACAGCCATGACTGGCCAGCAGTCAGAGGGTTCCTGCTGGGGAATGGCTGATCACCAGGGCTCATCTGTTGAACCAAGCCCTTAGGCAGCCCTGGAATCCCCTCACACAGGCAGAATCTACACTTCCAGGCCTGGTCCTCACCTCTTCCACTCCCAGAGAGACACCTCAGGATATTTGTATGAAATACAAATTTGAAAAGTCACACCTGAGAAGTAAACATTCCTGCTTCCAAGGGAACCCTGAGGAGGCCTCCCTGTCACCACATTCCCCATGTATAGCCTTCAGCCCAGAAGCAGCCACCACCATTCCTGAGGGTTGGTTAGACACAATCCTGCAACCTTAGGCCTCACAGAGTATCTGAACCACAGTTTGCATTTGAACAAGATCCCCAGTGACTGGGTGCCCAGTGAGACCTGAGGGTATGTCCCTAGAAGCCCAGAATACTGTCCCCAAGACACCTGACCATGAAGAATATGCCTTCTGGATTTACCACCCTCACCTCCTGTAACATGACAAGTCTGTCTGTCCTGGTCATAAATGGTCACTGGAGAAGATATCTTTCTTACTGCTTATATATATATATATATATATATATATATATATATATATAGAGAGAGAGAGAGAGAGAGAGAGAGAGAGAGAGAGAAGTATGAAAAGAATCCAAGCATGCCACAATGGAAAGCAATGATCTAGAAATTAAATCATTAATCAAAATAGAAACAATAAGAAATATAGAAAACAACTTACAAAGTAGAAGTAAAATAAATTTTTCACTTCAAAATATTTATGATTATCAATGCATTATTGCAAAACACAAAACAAAAAAATTACTAACAGAATTGAATCTAAGAAAGAAACTGCCAAGTCAGTTCCAGCAGAGAGCATGGAAAGAAACCAAGCATAATCTGCTCCTAGAGGCCCTATTTGTTTGAAGATGGATAATTCCATTGCCTTTACATCTCATCATTTTGCACAATTTTTAATCAATAAGATACAGATTAAAATCATGAAATTTCTTATAATCCTTTTGGACAAGCTTTTGCTGATGTGAAAATTGTATCCAAATACTTGCCTTTTAAAACAGAAACAAACAAAGATCTAGCCTCTCTCATATTAATATGCATTAAATATTGTTTTATTTAAAATTAATGTTCTCAATATACAACATAAAGTTAAATACTCAAAACTGGTCATCTGCATTGAATAGATATTTTATTCTCAAACAGCCATTACCAATAAAACAAGGTAATATATAAGATTCCACCTGACCCAGCATGACATGGTCCTATGCCTTTGATCACGTGGGGAAAAGCATAGACTGCTAAACTTATGCCACAATGTCCTATTTGGACTCTAGCTTGATGCATGAAATATAGCAATTATAATTGTACATCAGGGACTTCACAAGCTGATTTCTAAGTTTCATTTAAACCTGGTAGAGAAGAGTCCCTCCAAACAAGAGAATAATCATTCTCCTCAAAAGAGTAGAAACATTAAAGAGAAACCCAAGATACTATAATTTCAGTTACTTGGGGGGATATAAAAGCATTCACAGCCTCAGCTCAATAGGTGTTGGCTAAAATGAGGTTAGAATGTATTCTAGATATCTTTCTTACTGCTTTGATTGGTAAACTGACACAAAACTCTGTAAATGCTTTGGTCTTAATAACAACGTTGCTCCGTTTTTGTAACATCAGCTGTGGGAAATTCAGTACTGTCAGATCCTGGACTTCTACAATCCATTATAATATCTTGACTCACTTGGATGAAATTGTTACATACCTGCAAAAATTTCTCATGGTATTCATTTTTGTCTTAGGAGAATAACTGTATCCTTACCATCCACATAGTATTTAATAGGTCACTATCCTGTACAATTTATTCATTAAATGTTTATTCCTCTTGATAAAAACTGTGATGATTCAGTGAATCTTCTCTCTAAGGCAGAATTTGTTGCTTTGACATTCTCCTTAGTGGGTTTCCCTGGATAAGCTCTATGGGCTTACAAAACTACTATGAAATTCGCCTATGCTATCATAAAAAGTATTAGTCATGCCTCCATGGCTGTTAATATGCTTAATGAAAAACAAAAACATTGTCAAGCCATACTTGACAATCATGCTGCAATTGATTGCCTGTTATTGCAACATCATAAAAGATATGAGAGGTTTAATAACATGTGTTTCTTCAATTTAAGTGATAACAGTAATTTTATTTCAAAAGAATTAGATTAACTTAAAGATATCATTAATAAGGTCCAACAAGATGATGAATGTTTAGACTTGTTGGATTGACTAACTTCATGTTTACACAATTTCATCTGGATCAAAATATATTCATAGGTGGATGTTTACTGATGTTCATACTTGCTGTTGTTTATGCCTGCCCATTTTTTTTGCCCCCACCAGCATTAAGGAACTAAGTAATATTATTTATTCAAAGGGCCTTAAAAAAGGAGGGGGGTGCTATAGGTATTCTGACCTTGGAAACAGACAGAAAAGTGTGAGGGTGATGGTAACTGGCAATTAATAACCAAGCAACTCAAGTTCACATGCAGTGTTGATTTGTCACCTCAGTGTAGACTCAAAAAGCTCTAAGAATCATGTTAAAGGGTGGCTTTATGTGCACCAACAACTGATTAAAGATAGGGTTCATTGTCAAAAAGTACAGGTAGTATCTTGTTATACACTGTAGGAAAACTGTGGAGGCAACAATATTGTCCAATGAAACCAAGTTATGGTATCAGAGTTTTTGATATCAGGGGAATCAGCCACTATTATTTCATTTGACTAAGTGTTGAAGGCAGATTTGGGAGTGGGAAAGCTTTTAGAGGAAAAAATAAAATGGTCTCAAGTATTCCCTGGTTAGAGTTTGTTGGCAGGAGAAGCTGGAGGCAGGTTAAGAAATCTTGCTTTCAAAGAGGAGCAGATTTGTTTCCTTTGGTTTGTCCTAAGATGCCAGTGAGCAAAATTTGGGGAGAGGTGCATTAATTTACTTACTCCTATCAGCCTTAGGCTGAATACTGATTAGAGGCTCTTTGGTTTTCTGGACTGATTGTTGCAGAGTTGGAGAATGTTTGGTTTGCTTCTTAGGCTAGATCCTGAAAAGGCAATAGGTCAAGGTTCTATTGTCATAAGTGAGATAGCCATAATTTGTATATTCAAATATTTAATATTGCACTTTTTATTCAGAAGATGTATGATATATATAGAATATATAGAATATTATATCCTGATGCATATATATATATATATGACATATACACACATTTATTTAAGACATATTTTATTTCACTAGTGAGGGGTAGGTAGTGGGGATTGAACCCCTTCCACTAAGGTATATCCCATTCTTTTATTTATTCATTTACATTTATCTTGAAATAGTATCACTAAATTGCTTAGATTGGCCTTGAACTTGAAATCCTCCTGCCTTAACTTCCCAAGTAGCTAGGATGGCAGTTGTGTCCTCTGGCCACATTTTCTATTTTCTCAGTTTTCCAACTTCATGCAAGAGATTAACATACATATAAACAAAAAGCAAAATATTATAAAATTAAATTGTATGAAATATATAAAAATAATTGCAGGGGAACTTTTTAAGATAAAATTTGAAGTAAGAATATGTGAATGCTGGAAAAGAGTAAATAAGACTTTGCTTAAAATTAAAAAAGAGAAGCAAAGAGTATATAATCTAGTTCAGGGAATGGATGGAGGGAGGAAGAATATTATTTCCTGATGCATAATCAAAGACCTTCAGAGGGTTAAACAAAATAGCTAGCAGGTAGAAGAAAAAGAAGGAAGAGGAGGAGGAGAAGAAATAATCAGTGAAATGTATTAAAAGGTATAGAGAAGTAAAATAATAAAAGGACAAGGAAGCAACAGCTACTCTCTGAATTATCTGGCTAAGGAACTTATGCTTTGATCTTCCTATGATAGAAAGCCAGCCACTGAGGATTTTATACAGAGCAATGACTTAATCTGAAATTTTATTAAGTAAATTGCTTGGGGTAATTTTGGAGGTGGATTTTACTGGGTGAAGTCTAAAATCAGGGAATTGAAAATTTTAAGTTACTATAATAATGCTCAAGTGATACATACATACTTTAAATATGACTGGGGAAGGTAATATACATAAGATCAGAAAGCACAATCAAGAATACATTAAGGAGTAAAAGCAAAAGATTTTTTGATTCATAGTGGAAAGGGAGAGGGAGGAGTGAAGTTATGCCTACTAGTCTGGAAGGACAAACCACTGACATGGATGGCTTATGCAGGATAGTGGGTTAACTAACAATGTTATTAAAACATTCAATATGTGGAGCTGGACTTTCCTGTGAGAAATACAGGAAAATGCTTCCAAAGCACATTTTGAGATAATCTCAAATTAAAAGAAGATGCAAAGGACAATGCTGTTAGTTTGCAGGAAGAAGTTGGCACCATTATAGGTAAAGGGAGCCAGGGAAAGTGGAAAACGGCAGTAGGTGTCCCTGCATATGTTTATGTGAAATTATTTCCTTCCTCCAGAGCACTTACCACAGCTCTACATTTTTAGAAGGTTATTTAGGTGTCTGGTTACTGTACTACTCTTGGCATTCTGATGGAAGAAAATGTAATATCATGTTCACCATTCTAATTTCCGTGCCTAGCATAGCACTAGATATTTAAATAGCTTAATATTTTTTTAAATAAATCAGTGTATAATGAAATGGATGAAAACAATCTTGAAGCAAGTACAAATTTAAAGTATATAAGGAGAAAGAAGGACACCCCTAAATGACCATGAAAGGATGGATGAGATAATGAAGAGAATCATGCAAGTGTAGTTATCAAGGAAGGTAATGGAAGAGGGTTTAAAGAGGTTAGTAATAAACTCTGAAGTTCAAATGGAACAGAAATGCTCAATAAGTGATGATGAAAATCAATTTCTTTGACAACAGGATCTTTGCAGATATTAGTTAGAAGCATTTTCATAAAGTCAAAAAAAGCAACTAGAGAATGCAGTGGGATAGGTTGGAGGGTAAATGAAAGAGAAAATTTCAGACAAAGATTACCAACAACTCTTTTTAAAATTTATTCTACTTAATTATGCATGATAGCAGAATGCTTCTAGATTCATTGTACACAAATGGAGCCAATTTTTCATTTCTCTGGTTGTACACGACAGACTACTCTTTTAAGAATATGAGTGGAGAAATGAGGGAATTATAAGATAGTTGTAGAATAAAATAAGATTAAATATTATTTTTGTGTTTTAATTCAAATTTTGAATCTGGAAAATTTAGACATGATTTTAGGGGAACGTAGAAGTGGAGAGAAAGGAATATTGAAGGTTCAGTATGCTATATCAAAAGGCTTCAGACTGAGTAATTAATAAGCAACATAAATTTATTGCTCACTGTTCTAGAGACTGGAAATTCCAAGATGAAGAACTAGTTCCAAGCTTGTTCCGTTTCAAAGATGGTAACTTTTTTCCTACATCTTCACATAGTAGGAGTGGCAGGAAGAATGTTAAATCTTCTTTCACAAAGACACTGATCCCATTCATGAGGGTGAAGCTATCATGATTAAATCACATTCCAACGACTCCCCCCGCTTACTACCAGCACATTGATTATGAGATTGCAATGTATGAATTTGGGAGGAAACATTTAGATTATAGCAACAAATATTAAGCAATTGGCCAGAATTAGAAAATAAGAAAATGCTTGTTTTTTCCATATATTATACATCTGTAACTGGTTATATATTCTATGATGGCCATAAAAATTGTCATTATCCCTCATGCTCTTGTTAAATAATACTTTTTGTTAAATGATACTTCTCCAGTTGAGAGGTAGGGTTTATATTTTTGCTCTTGTATCTTGGTGAAAAATGTGGCTACATTGTAATTATGTTCTGGAGTTTGGTCATCAAAAGTAACACAGCTTTTAATTTTAATCACATGGTTATAATGGGACACATTCTAGAAATCTAATTATCCCCATATGTTAAGAAAGTGCAGGCATTAAAAAGTTCATAGATAGATATTCTGGCCCACAATTCCAGCTGATCTTAAAACTCTGCCCTTGCTTCAATTTGTGAACCACATGAATAAGTCATCTTGGAATTAGATTCTCTAGTTCCAGTCAAGTTGATTCTACTGTTGCTATATGAATCAAAAGTGAACCGTCACCATAAGCCCTGCCTGCATCATTGATGCAAGAGCTGAATAAATTTTTTAAAGCAAGAATGAGGTATATTGATTTGCTGTGTAGTAATAGTTATGTAGAGGGATATTCTTTTCAATAACTTTATACAAACACAACAAGAAATGTCAAAGGTCTACAAAGGTGAAACCTATCTTCCTTTCAGAAAATAGTTAATTTTTATTTTCTGTCCTACAGTACATTAAATAAAGGTCTGTTTTAAGATGTTGATTTAGCTAACAATATCCCCCTGACAATTATTCTTCTTGAAATATTTTAACAAACATAAACCATTCTTCAGAAATGGCTTAGTGCATGTTAATAGTCAAATTGCACAATTGAAAAATCAATTAATTTGATTTAATGTTACATATACATAAAGAGGCATCTGTTAAGTTGTCTATGAATAATACAAAAGAAGTTTTCTCTGCTGTTTACTTTTCTTGTATAGACAACTTGGCAGATATCCCAAAGAAGCAACAATTAAATCATTCGAGTACTTGATAATGAATAAAAAAGCTCTTAAAATATTTTGTAGCTATGATAACAATGCGCATTTCTGGAAGAATGTCCATCCTTGACACCATCCTTGTTGCTTGAATATAAAGACTATGCACTCAACAATAAGACTTTGTCTATGAAAGTTGCTTGTGACTTCTTAAAATTAAAGCTACTTTCAGTACAATATTTTATGATCTCTTGATTAAAAGTTAAAGAAAAAATATTTGCATAAGGTAATTCAAGCTCAAAATTAATATAATGCTAATGATTTGGTAAAATCACTCTTAATAATAATTTTTTTTGATATGTGAAATTTTTTCTCCGAAAAGTTTTCTCTGTCTAGTGTTCCTTATTATACATAACATATTGAATGAAAACAGGATAAGAATGTGCTTTAATGATTAGTATAATGGCAAAATTTGTCTCTGATATCAGTGTTCATTGTCTTGGCTCAGAAATTAAAATGTATCAAGGATACTTCAAACTTTTGTACTAATAAGAACTAAGAAATATTTGAAAGCCAAAGAAATTAGTGGCTTTATCATGTATATTTAAAGAACCATTGACACTGAAAAGCATTATACAATGGTGTTTTTATGCTTATAGCTATTTGACTTGAGAAAATAACCATAGTCAAACATGAGATAAAAACTCATATAAAGAACAAAGAAAAGAAATGGGAAGAAGGTATGATTAATACTTCACAAGCTCATTGAACATTACATAGAGTTATAAGTGGAGGATGAAAGACAGAAAATAAAGAGACAAAGTTAGTAGGGTTAACAATCTGGCAAAACATCAAAGCATCCAAACTCTTAAGGAAGATATGTCTATTTAGAGTGAAACTATCACTCAGATACTGCTAAGGCCAATATTGTGGGTATTCTGAAATTAGATCCAATTGAACACATAAAATAAATACAGAACTACATGCAAAAATCTGTAGACTTGAGTTGAATGGAAATATGCAAATTGATATAGCAGGCTGTTAGTATATTTAATTAAAAGTATGTAAAATGTTTTTAATATACTCAAAAAAGTTCTTAAATTTACTTTCATCCTAAGATATACATTTTGTATATTATTTTTTATTCTAATTTCCTTTAGCTAATAGTGAATTTGTATAAACTACAAGAGAAAATATCTGTTAAATATATTTGATATCATATACAGGAATATAAAATGTGCCCAAAGTAAGAAAGGCATTTTACTGTATAATGTAAATTAATATAGATTTAAGTAATAATTCCAAGAACAAACTAATTTAATATATCAATAGAATTCAAACAGAAAATGGATAACATCAATACAAATCAACCTATTAATTTAATTAGTGTACAGTAAATAAATGAGAACATCTGCCATATATTTCAAAATTTATCAAAAGCTAACAGAATGTACATAAAGTAGATTTCTTGAACAAATTTCAGATAAAAATGTTTCATTTAAATAGTAAATAATTGTAATGGACTCAAAATAAAACATCATAGTGATTTATTTTACTTAGATTTATTTTATGGTATATTTTTAAAAGCATAGAAGTAAATAGTAAATTATTGTTCATAAGATGAAACAGAATTTCCATGTGATCCAGCAAATATACTGCTGCATATACACCCCAAAAAAATCAAAAGGAAGAATCTATCTTTGTTGGTTCAGGTACTATGAAAACTATGCTAGACTGGGTAGCTTATAAACTGCACATATTTATTTCTCATGTTCTGAATTTTCAGGAGGAATTTAAGAGTAAGTCCCAGGGAGATTTGGTGTCTAGTAAGGGTTTGTTTTCTGGATTATAGGTTGCTGTCTTCTCCTTGTGTCTTTTCATGGTGGAAGGGTGTTCTCTGGTGTAAAGGACAGTAATTTTATTCATAATGGTCCAGCTTTTATGAATTAATCAACTCCCCAAAACACCACCTCCAAACAATATCACATTGGAGATTATTTGTCAGTGTACAAATTTTGGGCAATAACATATTTAGCCCAGAGCAGAATTAAAAAGAATTTTTTTACAACTATGTTCATACCAGCATTATTCTCAATTGCCAAAAGTAGAATAACCCTATGTATCATTGATGGATGAATGGATAAATATGATATATACATACAAAATAATATTATTTAACTTTACAAAAGAAAAATTTGACACATGCTGCAACATGGATGAACCTTAAGGACATTAAGCTAAGGGTAGGAAAGCAGCCCAAAAAAAGAATAATGCTAGAGAAAGATAAGCATCCCTGTCCCACAAGGGGAACCCTGGGGATCTACTGGACAGTAGAGGTACATTGATTCCACACTGCCAAACAAGTCACCATGCAATAAAACAATTGGAACCTCACTAAACCTAAGGTGAGGCAAATGAGATCTTTACCTACTGTAAAGAGAATAAATAGGGGCACAGAGTCAAGATGCAAAGGCAGGAAAAATGGCAGAATGGCAGAGAGGCCAAGCTGCCAAGCTTTATTTATATCAATAGGTTACTTTAGGTCGTTGGCATCATTAGTATGTATTGTTCTTTGTATTACTAGGCAGGTTGCAGACTTAGCAAAGCAGCATTATGCAGCTTATTCCTCGGTTACACTCTACAGTTTCAATATGTAATGTTAGGAGCTTTGTGCATCTCTCAAGGAAGTCCATTTTCTGAAGTTACTGTTAAGTCGGCAGGTCTGGGAGCACCCCGAGCTTTATGAAACATTGTAATTATCTAGCAAACAAGTTCCTTTACTCCCAGGAGCTATGGGCCTGGGATCAAGGTCAAGGCTGATGAGGCTATAGCACAGAGGCCTCTTAAGCAGGGCATTGCCATACCAGCTAGACATTGCACATATATTTAGTTATTTTATTAGTTCCTAGGAGAGATTGCAGGGCATACTTAACAGTGGAAAACAGAGAACTTGTTACCCTACCCTGGGTGTTTGCTCACCAGAGGAACGCTTCCCTGTTCATTTCCATGATCAGAATCCCTACAACCTACCAGAATGTCAACTGTGATCATACCTTGGGATTGGAATAGATAGCACTTGCAACCCACCCTGCAACAATCTCCCAAGAAGGGAAGTTGAAAAGTTTATAATCCAAACTGACAACTGGGTGAGCAAAACAATATAAAGGAAAGACTCAACAGGTCACAACCCATTCTCCCATGGTCAACTCATACTTCCAGAAGAAACAAAAAGAAAATCAGTTGGGCACAGACAGTGAATACAAATGTTCACTGAATATTTTGTCCACCATACTGGAAATTATTTCTTTATTTTCTAACTTTAACCAAGATTTTTTTTTTGCTTTTTTGTTAGTCTGTTTTATTTGAATATGTACTGATTGTTCAAGGGCATGTATACATGTAAATATTTGTTCTCATTTCCAGTTTTTTTTTTGAAGGTTGCTATGTTTCCATGCTGTTTTTTGAGGGTTAGGGTTTTTGATAAGCATATTTTGATGTGTTTTGTATTGACTATTCCACTAGTCTATTTCCTTTATCTCCCTCTTTCTTTGTTCTAGCTAACAACCAAATTCTCTTCTTTCTTCCATTCTTCCTTTAAATGTTTCTATTTTTTCTCACCCCTCCTTATTACCAAACATTGCACATTACCACTGCATTTTCCCTATTCACCCTTTGAAATTTCACTTTTCTATCTTCCTGTCTCTATTTTTTCTCTTATGAAGAACTATCCTTAACATCTCTTAACACTAATTGACTTATTTAATAATGCCTTGAAGAGCTCACTTTAGCAATCCTTGCAGGACTAGTGGTTTTGGGCTCCTTTTGCTTTTGTTTTCCTGGGAAATTTTGTTATTGTTGTTTTTTGGGGTACTGCTGATTGAACTCAGGAGTACACAGCCACTGAACCACATCCCCACCCCTATTTTGTATTTTATTTAGAGACATTGTCTCACTGTGTTGCTTAGTGCCTCACTTTTGTTGAGGCTGGCTTTGAACCTGAGATCTTCCTGTCTCAGCTTCTGGAAACACTGGGATTACAGGCATGTTGCAAAGTACCTGCTGGGAATATTTTTATGTCTTCCTCATTTGTGAATACTAGTCAATCTTATAAAAAGAAAGAACTTCTATCATTTGCAAAATCTGGATGGATTGAAAAACATTATGTGAAGTGAAATGACCCTAGTAGAAGGAAAAATATCATCTATTCTGACATGTGGACCCTAAAACAATAGAAGACATTGAAGGTTGGAATAGAATGTTGGTGAGCAGAGGATGATCAAAGAGTTTAAGGTTAGCTATTCATTGAACTTAAATTGTTGTTTTTAATCTTTTTCAATGTAGTAACTATAATGGCATAATAAAACTTCTATTGCAGTGCAGTAAATATAGGTATATAACACATAGTATATATATAGTATATAACACATTTCAAAGTTACTTAGCATACATTTCAAGTGTTCTCAGCAAAAACAGTTAAATATTTGAAGTGGTAGATATATTAATATATTGGATTAATTTAATTATTCAATATTCCTAAATCATAACATCACTTTATATAGCACAAATATAGGAATTAAGATTTGTCCCTTTAAAATGAAAATAAAAATAAATTTAAATAGTAAATTAACCTGACATTATCTAGAATTGAAAACAAATTCTTCTTTGTAATGAACTTTTGTTGCTATTGTTTAAAATCAAGAATATCTATATTCACATGTATTTTTACATTTTCAGTGAATAGGGTTAAAGTTTATTTTTATTTTTGCTTGCTTAAGCAAAATTTCTTCTTTGTTTGTTTGTTTTTAGGGTACTAGGCATTGAATCTAGTGGCCCTTGCTACTGACCTGCTTTCCCAACTCCTTTTTATTTAATGTTGAGACAGGTTCTCACTAAGTCCATAAGCCTGAACCAGAACTTGCAATCTTCCTACCTCAGCCTCCTAAGTCACTAGGATTACAAATGTGAGTCACTGAGCCTGACCAAAATATAATAATACTTATAAATTATCATTTCTATTCATCCCTGTAATATAATTTCTCTTCTTTTAGACATATGCTCAAAAGTTGTATTAAAAAATTCAAATTAGTTGAAAGTCATCAAATAAACTGAACCAAATTTCAAAGAAGTAACTTCCAGTAGGATGATATGAAACCACAAAATATGTACATTATATTTTAATTGTGATATGTAGAAAATTTGAGTCCATTGCAATAAAATTTAAAGTCATCGGCTATTTTATTTTTATTTCTGAAAATGTCTCTGTGGTCACACATCAATTAATAAGCAATGATAAGCCTTTAATTAACTAAAATATGCTAGACTTTTGAGATAAAGTGATATATATGTAATAGAGCATCTCTGTAACTTAAAGTGGAAAATTCTCTGATTTGAGAGTGTTTCATTTGATCTTGCACATTAATTTTTCCTCTTAAGTAGTCTAAAAAGACTAGAGGGGACTGAACTTGTCTAACTGCCCTTTCTCCAAGTAGATACTACTGCGATGAAGTCTTTCCACTTAGAGAGCAGATCTCTGTATGAGGAGTGTTCTGGGCATGCTTCAAAACTTATGGATTTCTCTCTCTTTTTTCCAGAATAACACAGGAGAGTTATTCTTAGCTCTTTACCCAGAGAATCTGGCGTGAGCCTTGAGTGTCTTTCTTCATATTTCAGGTATTGAGTTAATTACTCTTCATATTTTGGTCTTTGGCATCAATTATCTGATAGGTCTATGAAAAATCATTGACTTAAAGTTTACTGATTGCTTTCTTGATGTAATCAATGAGAATAATGTTTTCGGGTCTCTTTACAGGTTAGACCAGAAACCAGAAACTTTTTATACTGACAAGTAAGAGTGATTTTAAAAGGAATGGATTTTTTAAAAGGATTTTTCACAGAAAAAACAAACAAACAGGGAAAAAAAAAACCCAGAAAGCATGGATTGTCAGGTACTTTAATTTGTTCATTTTAAATCACCTTCCAGTATTTTTTTATTAACAAAAGTATTGGATTTTTGTTGTTGTTATTGCTGTTTAACAACTTCTTTAGTACCTATGCTTCTCCCTTCCTAGGTATGAAAGCATATTTTTCATTAAAGAATTTTTAATAATTTAATAATAAGTACTCATTGGATTTTAGAAAATAACATCACAGTTTAATTTTTGCTGTCATTTGTTTAAAATTTTCTTATTTTTTTACAAAACATAAACATTTTCATGGTCATAATTACATTACTTGTGAGTTTCCTTCATTATAATTTATCTTTTTCCAAGAACTATTATACTTTTCCTAAAGTTATATTATATTTCACTTATTCGCCCCTCAATATATCTCCTGAAGATATTTGAATTTTCTACTAGAGAAACTGACATTATGTGTATAGTTAATCTTTTTCTATATAAGTACCACGTATAATAAATCTCATTAAATAATACCTTATAATTTTTACAAATTGCATTAATGAATAAAGAAAAATGAATCAACCATTTTTAAGTAATTTTATTTTTTTTTTAATTCTTTTTTTGTCAATTCAGCCCTCTCATGATGTCTTGAGTTGCCAAAAATAAGATGATTAAATGTGTCAAAGAAAAGGTGGTGAGGATGGGTATGACATAGTTCCTCTCTTCTACATATGTCTTCCAATTCTCCCAGGGTGGGGGGAAATATGTGGCTTCCACATTGAGAAGAAGAAAATGAATGGAATTATAAGAGATGCTAGAAATAAATTGAAAATTCAAATTAAAAGGAAATGTAAAATATTCTATCATTTCTAATATTCTATCTTTAAATGTAAATTGATGCAATTATTATGCAATCACTCTTCTGCTTTTTCTCAAAAGAATCTAAGAGACTGGATTCCAATGGTCACTGAGCCTGACCAGAATTTAAGGTTTATAAACTATCATTGCTATTTATGGGGAACAAGAGAAAAAGAATCATACAAAAAGAAAAATAATTTTATCCACAGTTTGACCAAAATTGGGAAGACAACTAATTTGCCTTCCCTGAATGCACAGAAGTGTTAGGATTAAATACCAAGAAGACAGGTGGAGAAATCCTGTGATATGCACATGTATCAGGCTGTGTGGGATTACAAATCTGTTGTTTTCATTCCTGTTGATATCCTCCTGGCATCTTGGCTATGGTTTTGGGAGAGCAGTTTCCATTCTCCCTGAGTTTACTGCCGGTAGGAAGCTAAGATGAAGAAACAATGGTTAGCAAGACAAGGGCTAATCTTGAAGATTTAGAGAAAATATAAATATCAAATTACTAGTGACAAATCAAAAATTTTACAGAAAAAGGAAACAGGTCAGGAAGACTTTATTTAAAGCTACTGAAATAAATGAAGAGTCAGACTATAGTCTTAACATTTCAGAAACAAAGGGCAGAAGAGCTTTAAGAGCTGGGGGTCTCAGCATTTAATTATCTGGGTTTGACAACAAGCCTGACTTAAAAGAAAAAAAGAACTTTATTGTATCTTTATAATAGGAGGTAGTTTTACAACTTGGTGTAATGCAACCAGGAACTTGAAGATTTTTTCTTACCTGCCACCTCAGAGATTGACAGCTGTGGCTGTTTTCTTCTTTGACTATATTTCAAAGAGATGAAAATGTCAGTTTTGAGGTAAAACAGGGAAGAGGCTTTTAAGAAGATGCATTTTTAGATGAGTGGAGAAAGAATTTGTAGTTTTCTAAATGAATCCTCTAAAAAAGTGAGGAAAGGACATCCATGGTTAAGCAACCTGTGGTAACACCCAGGTCAGGGTCCTGAGGTCTGAAGAAGTCTCTTTAAAGATTAGTCAAGCTGAGGGAAACATGAAGGATTTCCTAGTTACTAAAATGGAAGCAAAATTAGCTAGTGTATGCTTGTGTTTTTAAATTATTTTATTTTGGAAAATATCTCATATAATTAAACTTATACATATGCATACACTTTTTCAAAGTAAAATGAATTCTCAATGTTTAGTTTTCAAATTAAAATGACCGTGTTTGGATAGAAAGTTTCCCCCAAAGACTCATGTGTTAAAAGCTTGGTCCCCTATGCATCAATGTTCAAAAGTAAGGCTTTTGAGATGCTGTTGAATCATGAGAGATCTGACCTCATCTCATCAGTGGATTAATTGATTAAACTTCTGAGAAATGATAGAAACTGTAGAGAAGTGGAGCATGGTTGGATAAATTAGCTCTTAGGGGACCATTCTTGGGGTCTATATCTTGTCCCTGGTCCCTTGCCACACTTCCTGCTTCCTGGCTGTCATGAACTGAGAAATTGTCATCCACCGTGACCTTTCACTATGATTTTCTGCCTGACCTCTGGCTCAAAGCACTGAAGTCAGTCAACCATGAACTGAAACCTGTTAAACCATGAGACAAACTAAATTATTCATTTTCTAAGTTGTTTTTCTCAGATATTTGTCACAACAATAAAAAAGTTGACTAATACAGGCATAAAAGATTTAATAAGTAGCTATTGTACATTTCATAGGTTATATTCATATTAAAGCAGACCAGATAACCCAACCAAAACACCTTTGACATAATAAAAATAAATAAAAATCTTCTTGTCAGATTTTTACAAAGGGTGTCAACAGAATATCAGCAAAATTTCTGCAGAAGGCATTGTAGTTTGTAGCTTCTTCTTTCTTGTAAATACCAGTTTTGCAGACAAAACTTGTGAAATTCTGTCTAGCCTAAATTGTGGTACCAAGAGTAATTGTTGTGAACCCACAAAATGTAACCACTCCACTGAGTATAAATCTGAAAGAATTTCCAGTCTCATGATACGGAGATATTTTGTAGGCATTAGCACTCTCTGACCATTTTAGATAAATAAATATGCTTCCAGAAAAGTTTTGGGTGTCCAGCCTCATCTGTCCTACAACACTATAAAGTTACATAAAGTTAAATATCATATAAATTTAGCTGAATAAATTGTCTACTATATAACTAAAATAAAGGAAAACCCATAATATATATAATATATAAATACACATGTTTATATATATACTTTTACATATAAATGTACATGTATATTTGTATATATATATGTATTTATGTATATATTTATGTATGTATATGTATATATGTGAGATACACACACACACACACACACACACACACACACAGATAGATATCTTGGACCAATATTAACAAAAGTATTACCAGCGTTTTAGAGTACATATTATCATTTTACTTTTGAAGAACAATCAGAATTACTAAGTTCTGTGAAAACAAAATCTATCTATTCTATTAAAATATGGGACCCTTGATAAAACAGTAAGATGTCTGTAATATAAAACCATTTTGAAATTATTTTATAGCATACCCAATAAATATTAGTGACATGAGTGAATTATAGAGCCTTAAAAAAGATATTTAACTATAATATATGCACTAAATATATTAATTACATCTATATACTTTTATCAATAATATAATACCATCTCCAAGTTCTTTGAGCACTTGTTACACCCACAAAAATATATTTATTAATATATTTTGCCTTGGTTTCACATCTTGTTCATCTATTTCAAAATCTCACAATGAAACAAAGTAAGGATAGTGTTCTGCTGGTTTCAACATTTTAATAATAATATTCTATATTTCTAAAAATAATCAATAATACTATACTATGTTTAAGAGGTAAAATAAAATAAAAACTATGGTAAATAAATTTTTAGATGTCTATGCCTTTTTAAATTTTTAAATTTGTTTTAATTACATATGATAGTAGAATGCATTCATGCACATTGATATACATAGATGGTATATAATTTCTCATTTTTATGAGTTTACCTGTTGTAGAATCATATTGGTCACACAATCACTTATATACATTGAGAAATAATATCGGTTTAGTTCTACTATCCTTTTTATCCCCACATTCCCTTCCCTCCCCTCCCATCACCTTTTTAAAATTTAAATTTTGTTAATTGTTTACTTCCTTTATGTTTGGGAATTATTTAGCCTATTTGTCTAAAATTTATTTTACTCTTTCAACTAAAAGAAACAAAATTATAATCTGAAATAATAAACAACATAACATCCATTAGAATGGTAATGGATAAAAAAATGCTATAACTCTCATATGAAATACTAGTTAGCAATTTAAAGCAAATACTATAACTAAACCTCAAAAACACTATGCTGAGTGAAAGAATATATTCATCCAAGCATAGAGACTGTCTTCCTCCATTTACATAAAATTTTCAAAATGCAACAGTAATTAACTTTTGGTAAAACAAATTAGATGAATGGATGTCTGGGTCCTGGAGTTGAGGTTACAGTTAACTGGAAGAAACACATGAGGGAACTTTGTTGGGAGAAGAAATTTTACTGTACCTTGACTGTGATGGCAATTATATAAATGTAAAAATGTCTCAAATCTTCTTGAGCTGTTCATTTAGGGTGCAAGTCATCATTTATACATTAGTTTTAAATATTATCAATAAAATAGAAAATATGAATAAAGTAGTCTTTAAAATTTCTATTTAGCATACGGAATTCTTGAAATTTAAAATCATTGCAACAATATCTATATATTGTGTTATCCTAAAATTTTAAAAATGTATAAAAATTAAGTAACAAATCATCTATGTTGTGACAAATTATTAATATTCTTAATAACATTAATAACTCTGACAAAGAAATCAGAACATGAATGAGCCACAGTAAAACCTGGTAAAGATTCTTGAATAAAATTTATAAGAGAAAATACAAATATTCCACAAATACATAATAAATATTCAATCTTATTAACTCTTCCACCAAATGCCATCTACACTTATGAAAAACTATAAGCTCATCCCTTAAGTTGCTAGAGATTTATTATTTCTGTTTTAAAAATTTTTGTCAGTTCAAAAATAATGAAATCCATGATATCTAGGGCATGAAAAAACAGATAATTATGTTTAAAAATGTAGTATGCAGTTCTCACAACATGAGTACAACTTGACATCATATATTAAAATCCATAAGTTCACTGACATTATTTTAGGAATTTATGTAGAGAAGAGCATGAAAACATGCTCCAGTTGTTAACTATGAAATATTAAAAATGTCAACAACAGTAAAAAGCAAACTAATGGATAAAGAGTTTCAAAACAAGGTGGAACATTTTATTCTGTACTTCTAGTCGTTCATAGTAATATATTAAAGGACTTTTTTTATTCATCTAGTGTGTGATCTTATTTATAATATATTTGTGTACACATGTGGCTATATTTATGCATGTTAGATGAAAGATCACATTAATCTTATAAAATTGATAGACACAAATTTGATCTTTCATAATATTTATAACAGTGTGGTTTGAATAGGGTTATTTTTATTTTGATATTTATAGTAATAAAAGTAAAGCTTAGTAGATAATATCAAATTATTCTGCATTATATATTAAAATGTAGTTTAATTTTATTTATTGCTTATATAATTTTTGTACCACAGTCCCTAATTCATTTGTTCACTTTGAAGAAACACAAAATATCCTTTGAAGAAACACAAAATATCCTCAATAAAATTATGCAAATTTGATAGAATATAGAATAAACATGAATCTGTTAAATCAAATTTTTGTATTGAGTTTTCAAATACACTTAATTTTCTTTAAGTAACATTATATATGTATGTATATATCTGCATATATTATGTATTGATATATTACCTTTATTTTCTAGCTATCAGTCTAGTCAAATTACATTAAATTTATAATTGATCATATTGGACTCTGTGATTTTGTTTTGCAAAACTTTCAATCTCTCTTCAGTTGTTCAAGATAAACTATTTCATGATATAATATCATCTTTCTTGTATTGTTAAGGTAAAAGCCTGTTTCAAAGTTATAAATGAGTGTAGTAGAAATTGATGTTGTAAGGGTGGTGTTTGGTGAAGTCAAAAGCCATTATCAACTAAATTAAATTGTATATCTAAAAGATTTACAAAAATAAACTTTAATTTCTTGTTTTCATTTTTGGTGCACTAATTTTTGCTTGTATTAATGATTTTTTCTTCAATAATTTTTCTCTTACACATATACATTTTATAAAATATAAGTGGCATCCATATAAATAGATATTTTCAAGATGACGTTTTAACACGTAGTTTTTCTCTCCTAATAATAATTGATAGAGGACAATAGTGATATAACAAAAAGAATAAAGTTCCTGGAAAACTGGGGTATTTCAAAAATTATTCTTGTAATCTCTTCACCATTTTCTACTACAGACACAACAGCAGTTATTTTTAATTATAATAATATATGAATATATATTAAATATAATATATAGATATATGTATAGTATAATAAATATTTACTAATATATGTGTGTGTGTATATATATATATATATATATTTTTTTTTTTACTTGAAAATACTGCATAAACTATTGTTTCCAGGACATCTAGTTGGGAATTATGACATGCATTCTGATGTTTGAGGCTCTCTGTAATGGCACAAACACAGAAATATGTGGTAGGTAGTAAGAGCATGCAAATGAAGCAGTTTCTTAATGCTGAATTTTAAAAATACAAAAGGGCACATAAAGATGATATAATATTTAAGATAAATCTAGTATATTAAATTTAAGGATTAAATAACCAAAAGAAAAGATAGATAAGCATGTAGGTAGGTAGATGACTTTAAAAGATAGAAAAATAAACAAATAAAAAACCCTGTTTAAAAAGAGGTATTCTGAGTTCCTTTAGCAAACTTAAATTATTTTTAAATTAATTTCAAATATTTAAATAAACTTGAGACATTATATGATTTATAAAATAATAATAAAATGCTCTGAAAAGGCAATCATCAGACATTTTTTTCCTTAAAAGTGCTCAAGGAAATTACTTAAAATTAAAACACATTTGCTATAAAATACTTCAAAATATAACAAAACATCCAACGTTATGAATGGAATTATTAAATTATCACCTGTTTTACCTTGGAACTCAGTCCATTCAACTACAGAAGCTTTATGACTGAAAATCTTATAGATAAAAGAGTTATAAATTTAGAATTGGATGGCTACTTCTTGCAAACTTTGAAGAGTAATATAAGAAAGAAAGCAAGTTAAAGTAAACTGCAAATAAGGGAATGGCTAAATTTAAATCTGTGATTATATAAGATAATTTTCAAAATATTTCAGAAGGAAATAATAATACATGGTAGCAATATTTCAGATCAATAATAATATCTGTATTTGTCAGATTTCTGTCTCTGTAACAAATACCTAAGGTAAAGAACTCAAAGATTCATTTTGGCTTATGGTTTCCTTTCACAATCAGTTGGGTCTGGTTTTATTGTGTTTGTTGTTTTGTGCATGTGTGTGTGTGTGTATATGTGCACACCTGGTGGGAGGCAGAACATCATGAAGAGGAGTGAGTGATGAAGCAAAACGTTCTTGTAAATTCATCACCACTCATAGCTACAGAAAAATAAATAAATAAATAAACAACCATTTATCAGGACATGGCATCCAGAAAACAGAGAGAAGAAGTGTCTCAATTTTCCCTTTAAGGGCATGCCCTCAATGATCCAGTTTTTTCCGACCTAGTCTCACCTCCAAAAGGTGCCAAAAGCTGGTGACAAAGTCTTTGGCACAATGATATTTGGAGTACATTTAAGGTTCAAGCCATAACATCTAAATGAGCATAAATAATTTGAAGGAGGAATTTTTTTAAAATCCAAAAGGAATTCAAAAGGAACAATTATATAAAATGACAACATTAACAAAAATTATCATCAGTATCACAAAATAGAATATCCTACTGCCTACATCTTGAAAGTTCCCATGACTAATTGATTAATAGAAATAAATGGAGCTATCCCTGTCATATTCTGTGAAAGACAAAACTGTATGGAATTAAGAATTTAAACACTGAAACAGTATAACTGTAGGGGTGAATGCCTATAGTCTGGAGATATATAAACACAAACTTGGACAGAATACATTAGTAACAACTTAAAGTCACCATAAAGAGAAGAATGAGAGACATTCTCTGGCAAGGAATATACTTTCAGTAGAAAGGAATTGTGTAAGATGGATTTTATTTTGGCAGTCTTTATCCTGGGAACAGATTCAGTTTGAGATGTGACAGAGAAACTTCAGTCACAGAAAAGGTGAAAGCATCCTAGACTGAAAAAAAAGAGTAAAGAAAAGAAAAAAAGAAAAAAAGAAAAAAAGAAAGTAAAATCTCAAACTTTGGTAGCAGTGTCTCAGACTGAATCTTAAGTCATACAGCTTGGGTCTACAAAATGGTAAACTCAGGCAAGAGTGATCTCCTAATAAAATAATTTGTCATTTTTAGTCCAAATAAAAGCTACTCTCCTGCTTATTTAATATTTAAAATATTCAGCATATTATACAGTTATTCTACATAGAAAGATCCAGGAAAATGAACACATTATTGACAGAAAAAGAAACCAAATGAGGCCCATGTTGAGATGGTCCATGTATTTTGGACATCATAAACTATGATCTTAAAGAGGGTAAAAAAGGACTAAATGTAAACTTACACTAAATTACCTAATACTTTAGGTAAGTTTTTGCAAAGAGTCAAATAGATGGCAGAGGAAATAATAAATAAAATTAATAAAGATGAAAATCTGGATTCCATGATTGCAGGCGAGATGGAGGCAACATCCTGTGTTGCTCCATGACCCAGATTTTATCTAGTTGGAATACTGCATCTCAGTGGATGTAAGAGGACCCCTATACAGCTGATTTCCACAGAAATCACCAGTGCTGTGATTCCCATGCAGGGCTCAGAGCCTCAGCATTTGAGCAGGACTCCAGACCCCTGGCTCCCAAAACACAAGGCCCGCAGTTCTAGCCCACGCACAGCTCTCAAGTGGATTAGCAGAATCATCTATCAGCATCTCTGCAGAACTCCAGACTGCTCTCTGATCCCATAGAGGTCACTCGGCTACTACCTACTCACAGCTCAACATTACTGCCCAGCTCCCTCACCTCACCAGACACCTCAGTGCTGAAAGCAGACCAACTCCATCTTGGATAACCTTTCTTTCCATATCTGGTGGGGGCAGCTCTCAGTTCAGATCTCCATCTGGCCAGGTATCAGGTATCCAACTACCCCTCCACCCCAGCAGTGAAAACTCAGCACAGTGACCACTCAACCCAGGAACACCTCCCAGTTGGGCAGGTGTGCAGTGCAACCAGAGTGCCATCCACCTGGTGTGAGCCCTTGTGTGAGAAGTCCCACAGGTGGGACCTGCTAAGTGAGAGGGGATGGGACTAAAGTTTGAAGCCTAACAGAGAGATGAGGAGCTGGGAAATCTCCAGGTAAGAGAGGGAGATAATACTAGGTGCTCAAGTCAGAGGAGAAGTCCCCAAAAGAGACCCGTGAAGTGGAGTCTCCCTGCAGGGACTAGAGGGTGGCACTCCCTGCTTCCAGATGCCCACACCAGGATCAGTCCTCCTATACCAGTTACCTACACCATCTTGAAGGCAGAGACACCAGCTTAAAACAGACAGCCCCACCTATTGGATGAGAAGAGAAACAGAAAAGAAATGGATCTCTAAAACTAGCAACAACCCTGGTTTCTTCTTTGAGTATTTTTTTCTCTCTCTCTATTACTCTTCTATCCCTCTATCCTTTGGCCCTCACATCCACAACATATGAGAAATCAAGAACTTTGCATGAAATAGGATTTTGAGGACTGAGTCATCTGAATAATTTAATATAGAGATGTTGTATATGCCCCCTTTTTTTCTATCTTTTTCTTTTATTTTGCTTTTCCCCTCCAAATTTTACTATTTTTCTAAATACATATGTGTGTTTGTTTTATGTACTCTACTGTTTTTCCACTTACTTGTCTGCCCTAAATTACTTCCTTTCTATTCTCTTGCTACTAACCCTCTTCATTAGATTTCTCTTTTACATTTCCTAAGATATATTAACTCTATACCCTCACATCTTTCCCCCCTCATCCTATCATCCTATGCCCCACCCCTATTTTGTTGTCCACCTTCAAAACTATAAACCGTTTTGCAAAACTACTGATTATGTTTTAGATAATAATTGAATTCCACATTTCTGTACGTTGAGACTAAACTATAAATGTCTTAATAACAACAAATTGTTCATAGATGATATGTTGTTGGTATTGGGATCTATTAACATTGCCCTTCCCCACAAAAGAGGGATCTTGGAACTCTACAAGAAGACTACAAAACTATAAGGTAAAAACAATAACACCTCAGACCCACAGAGCTGGACAGGAAGACACAGGAGCAACGTGAAAAGACAAAGGAAGAAAGTACCACAAACAAATCAAGACATTCTATCCTTAGAATTATTAGCAGCCACACATGAAAAAAAATATTACAAAGAAAGAGATCAGGATATACATGGTTAAAATGTTCTGTGAACTCAAGGAAGATATAAGAGAACAAATACAAGCAGTGAAAGATCACTTCAACAAGGAGTCACATTAACAAATCCAAGAAGCAAAAGATCACCTCAACAGGGAGATAGAAGTTCTAAAAGAAAAATCAAACAGAAATCCTTGAAATGAAAGAAACAATAAACCAAATTAAAAGCTCAAATAAAAGCATCACCAACAGAGTAGACCACTAGGAAGATAGGACATCAGACAATGAAGATAAAATATATAATTTTGAAAAGAACAGAGACCACACTGTAATAATGGTAAGAAACCGTGAGCAGAATATTAAGAAATATGGGATATTATAAAAAGTCCAAATTTAAGAGTTACTGGGATAAAGGAAGGCATAGAGGTCCAAACTGAAGAAATGAAAAATCTATTCCATGAAATAATATAAAAAAGTTTCTAAACATGAAGAATAGATTTGAAATCCAAATTCAAGAATTCTACAGAAAGACAAATTACAAAATCACAACAGATACACACCAAAGCACATTATAATAAAAATGCCCAACATACAGAAAAAGAAGATAATTTTAAAAGCCATGAGAGAAAGGAATCAGATTACATACAGGGAAAACCAATTAGGATAACAGAAGATTTTTCCACACAGACCCTGAAAGCTAGAAGATCCTGGAACAACATATATTAAGCTCTGAAAGAAAATGGGTGCCAACCAAAAATCTTGTATCCAGCAAAATTAAGCTTTAGAGTTGAAGATAAAATAAAAATCTACCACGATAAACAAAAGTTAAGAGAATTTATAGCTAGAAAATTGGCAGTACAAAACATCCTTGGCAAAATATTCCACGAAGAGAAAACAAAAAAACAACAATGAAAATCAGCAGAGGGAGGTAGTACCATAAAAGAAAATTAATCAAAGAAGAAAATTAAGTCAAGTCAAATAACAAAAATATTGCTGGAAATACAAACCATGTCTCAATAATAACCCTGAATGTTAATGGCTTAAATTCACCAAAAGACATAGGTTAGCAGACTGGATTAAAAAAAGACCTACCAATATGTTGCATAGAGGAGACTCATCTGATAGGAAAAGATATACACAGACTGAAGGTGAAAGGTTAGGAAAAACCAAACTACTCACATGGACTGTTTCTATTCTCATATTAAATAAAGTAGATTTCAAGCCAAAGTTAATCAAAAGGGATAAAGATAGACATTACATACTGCTCAAGGGAACCATACACCAAGACATAACAATCATAAATATATATTTACGAAACAATGATGCAACTATGTTCATCAAATAAATTCTTCTTAATTTCAAGAGTCAAAATGACCACAACACAATAATCTTGGGTTTAACACACCTCTTTCACCACTGGACATATCTTCCACACAGAAGTTGATCAAAGAAACTATAGAATTCAATAATACAATCAATAGCTTAGACTTAATTGACATATATAGAATATTTCAACCTGTGTCAAGCAGATACACATTGTTTTCATCAGCATATGGATCCGTCTCTAAAATAGACCATATACTATGGCACAATGCAACTCTTAGCAAATACACAAAAAGTAGAGATACTACCTTGCATTTTATCAGATCATAATGAAATGAAATTTGAAATCAATGACAAAATTAAAAAAATAAAAATTTCTCCATCACCCAGAGACTAAACAATATGCTACAGAATGAACAATGGGTTACAAAAGACATTAAGGAGGAGACTAAAAAAACTTAGAGGTAAATGAGAACATAGACACAACATACCAACAATCTCTGAGACACTATGAAAGCAGTACTAAGAGAAAAATTCATTTCATAGAACTCAATCCTTAAAAAAAGAAAAAGTCAACAAATAAATGATCTCACACTACATCTCAAAGCCCTAGAAAAAGAACAAATCAGCAGCAAAAACAGTAGAAGGCAAGATATAATTAAAAGTAGAGCTGAAATCAGTGAAATCAAAACAAAAGAAACAATTTTAAAAATTGACAAAACTAAAAGTTTGTTCTCTGAAAAAATAACTAAAATTGACAGACTTTTAACTAAACTAATGAAGAGGAGAGATAAAACTCAAATTACAAGCAAATGTGATGAAAAAAGGTAATATCAAAACAGACACTACAGAAATACAGAGGATAATTAGAGATTATTTTGAAAACTTATACCCCAATAAAATAGAAGACATTGAAGGCATTGATAAAATTTTTAAGGAAGATATACACCATTTAAACATACCAATATCAAGTAATGAAATAGGAGATGCCACCAGAAGCTTACCAACGAAGAAAAGCCCAAGACCGGATGGATACACAGCCTAGTTCTACAAGACTTTTAAAGAAGAACTAATACCAGTACTCTTCAATTTATTTCAGGAAATAGAAAAAGAAGCAGCAGTTCCAAACTCATTCATGAGGCCAATATCACCCTGATCCCCAAACCAGGAAAAGACACATCAAAGAAATAAAAATTCAGATCAATATCTCTAATTAACATAGATGCAAAAATTCTCAATAAAATTCTGGCAAATTGAATACAAAAACATATTACAAAGATTATGCACCATGATCAAAGTAGGATTCATCCCAGGGCTGCAAGATTGGTTTAACATATGGAAAAAAATAAATGCAATCCATCACATCAATAGAATCAAAGGAAAGAATCATATGACCTTCTCAATAGATGCAGAAAGAGCATTTGACAAGATACAGCACCTTTACATGTTCAAAACACTAGAAAAACTAGGAATAACAGGAACATATCTCAACATCATTAGACTATCCACACTAAGCCTCAGGCCAGCATCATTATACATGGAGAAAAATTAAAGGCATTCAGTTAAAAACTGGAACAAGACAGGAATGACCTTTATCACCACTTCTATTCAACATATTATTGAAACACTGGCCAGAGCACTGGCCAGACAGATGAAAGAAATTAAAGGGGTTTGTATAGGAAAAGAAGAACTTAAATTAGCTCTATTTGATGATGATATGATTCTACACCTAGAAAACCAAAAATTTCCACCATAAAACTTCTAATACTAGTAAATGAACTTAGCAAAGTAGCAGGATATAAAAATCAACATTCATAAATCAAAAGCATTACTAGATATCAGTGTCAAATCCTCTGAGAGGGAATTAGGAAAACTTCCCCATTTTAGAAGATGGAAAGATCTCCCTTGATCTTGAGTAGGCAGAATTAATATTGTCAAAATGACCATACTACCAAAAGCAGTCTACATATTTAATGCAATTCCCATCAAAATCCCAATGACATTGGGATAAAAATAGAAAAAACAATCTTGAAATTCATCTGGAAAAATAAGAGACTCAGAATATCTAAAGCAAGCCTTAGCAGGAAGAGTGAAACAGGTGTTATCATTATACCAGACCTTAAACTATACTACAGTATAGTATAGTTTACATAGTTTAGTATTCATGCCAACATCTTTTAAAGAAGTAATGATACAAATGTTACTCAAATATCTTCAGAAGAATGCTCCACAAACAACAAGGAAGCATTTAAAATGAAAATAGGAGAAAAAGAATGCATTATATATTAAAGATCACTTACCAATTTATTTTCTAAATTAACTCTATTCTTTTAAAATCCCATTACATTCCTAGGTAAAAACAAAACCACAATTTTGAAACTACATTTTAAAGAATAAAATTTTAAAAATTCATTTTTTAATAAATTACTTCAGTTTTAAAATCTTGTTAGAGAAACTTCATTTTTATATAAATACAAGAATATGATAGCAACTTCTTGTTTTTACTTGTTTATTATATTATTAGCTTTTATTTTCCTTGTTTAAAATAATCTTCCTGATCTAATAAAAGGCATTTGCACATAATAGATTAAGAAAACCTCATGAAGAGGAGCCATATATTTCCCTTTAACTTACAAATTTCTAGTTGTTTTTCTATATCTTTTTCCTAGATCCAAATGTGAACTTACTTGATTTTATGATATATTATAGTGGCTAGATACACATTAATAAATGTAAGAACAGCAAGTGTAATTTGGCTAAAATTATTTACCAAGTAATGTACTAAGCAGGTGAAATTGGTCATCTGCTCACTTTAACTAAAGATTTTTCCCAAATTTTATATGATAAAATCAAATATCTAATTGTTTAATTATTACCTTGTACACTAGAAGTCATGCATAGGACTACTTAATTCCTAAGCACATGTTAGATATTGTTAGACAATATTAGATAAAATGAGTCTTATTTTGTAGTAAAATAATATTTGGTACAGAAATTACATCAACATTTTTTTAACCTCTTCCCTATATGTGGCTTTTTAGCTTAAATGTAGTTATTTCTATTTTCTTTGTATATTTAGTTGTCTAGAAGGTTCATATTTAGGGGCACTTTGAGATGGTAAAGGTACCATCTAGATGAATATGTTAAGCCAAGGGAATGAGGGGAAACATTAGACTTTCCTTTTAGGATGCCACCAGCAATTTCTCCAACCTCCTTTCCACAGCTAGCAGCAAGGGGGTTCACCTACATTCATTTGCTCTGTGTATAATCATCATGGCTTTTCCTAATATTTGAATGCAAATTCCTTAGCAGAATGTTGCAAGCTTCTTAGACTGGTTTATATTGAAATTCAAGGTCTTTAATCAGTTGACTCCATTTAAACATACAGATATACAGACACATACATATAAGCAGAAACACACACCAACTATATGTTTCTTGTTATTAAAAAAAAAGTCCTGCATTATGGTCAAATCAAATTCCATGTAGGCTACATACCAAAGGCACTTCATTCATCTTTTTTGAAATCTACTTTTCCTCTGCAAACCTAATATTGGTAGCTATAAGTCATAACTTTTAACTTAGTTTACCTTGAAGATTTATCTGTTTAATATAGTCCCAAATTGATTATTCACATATTACATCCCACAAGTTCCTGACATATATCACCATCTTACCTCTCACATGATATTTTTACTAATTTTGAAAAGTTATGTTAATGGATCAGTAAGCTATGTTTTTCAGTTAGCATAAAAGTATAAAACCTAAGATATACTTAATATATGCTTGTTGCATGAATAAATGAGTAAATGATACAAGGAGCAGTTGTAAATATATAAATTATGTTTTCTAATAACTGATCTTTGAGAAATTTTAACTTGTTAAATAAATAATTGTCCTCTATTTAGTATAGAATAGAATAGGCATATTGGAATGAGAATATGTATGTTTCATTCTAATTATATTATTAGTTATCTACACTTTTGAAGTTTACTTACCTTAACATTCAGTTCTAGGAACTACATAACAACAATAACTTCAATTTTTAGTAGTTTATATGATCAATATATTCTTTTTTATCAAATACTAAATATTATATATACTTGAGACTTCACTTTTGCTGTACTTATTTATTTTTATCTCTCAACTTTTGTAGAAATCCTTGTCTCTAAGCATACTTTAAATATGATATTTTCAATGCATTGTATTTTTCTTTAATTTGTCCTTTGTCTTTTTGCTACACCTTCAAATTTAAACTCATGCTCTTTAAAGGCAACATCACAGTACAGACCTAATATGACAGAATATCTTGAACAAAAAGCTTTGCATTTAATAGACAAAGCATCACAACTTAACATTTTTTACTTGAATCTCCAAGTGTCGAAATATTATCATCTACAGGCAAAGAGAGGAAGAGGGAAAAAAAGTGACTTTCCCTTTTCTTTGAGTAAGAGGAGAAAGATGACTATTCTCCAATGACAGCCACCCACTCCAGAATTTGCTTCAAAAAATGAGTTTTCTTTAAAAGGAAGATTGAACATGATACTAAATGATACATTTTATTGCAGCCAAGAACACTACCACTAGGATTGTGCTATAATAAGTAATTACTGTGGACTGGGGTTGTGGCTCAGTGGTAGAGCACCCACCTAGTGCGTGTGAGGTGCCGCATTCTATCCTCAGCACCACATATGAATAAATAAAAAAATAAAGGTATTGTGTCCACTTACAACTAAAATTTTTTAAAATAATTATTGTCTCACAGCATAAAATCAGAAACTACATAAAAGACTAAATAAGTATTTTTGTAAAAGTTAATTTCAAGAAATTTTCCATTGTTTGGGAAAAAGAAAATGCAATGTCATTGATAGCTTCATGCCTTTCATTCTGTGATTTATTGTATTGTCTATAATTTTGAATGCAGTTAATTACTTTCAATTAGCCATACTTGACATTTCATAATTATAATAATCTTCTCTTCTTAAGCTACCTTCTAGATGATTTTTGTCAACAATGATTTCATTTCAAGTGATTCTTAAATTCAAATGCTGCCTGATTTTCAGTCTTTACTTTTTCTCTTTAAAGACTGACCTCAGGTGGAAAATCTAATTCCTTTGTTCCTTAGAATGATTTTATTTGTAGACTAGAGATTCTGAGACTGTTATCTTAGCCAAGTGAGTGTTAGTATATCCTGGCTATTGGGCCATGTCTATGTGCTTTCCCAGGTTAGGTTTAGCTGTGTTCTGCTAACTCACCTTCCCTGAAGACTAGAGGTTTTCCCCTGAGCTCCCATCTTAGCATGCTGCTGTCAACTGTCAATCTTTTCAAAATCTGCCTGTTTTTCTAAATGTGATCATGAACTTCTTATTATCATACTGCTTGTGCAAAATTTGTTCTCTATCCCTGGATACTGATATCCCTGGCCCAATCTTCCTAATATTTTGGTGGGAAAAATTCAGACTTAGTAAAGCAGATTCCATGCCCTTGGGATTTGCCCATTTCTTTGCAATTAAACAAACCATTTCAAATCAAATTTTGAAGTATGACATTTAAAAATAATGAGATGCATAGACTTCCTAAAAATCTGAAATAATTAAGTGTTAATAAGTGATGAATATAATGTCAGGCTGGAGTGAAATCATGGTTAGATGTTAGGGGCCCTCAGAGATAATATGTTTTAGAGCTGTTATAAATATCCTGACCTTGTTTATTTTATAGATTTTTTAATTTGTTTGTTGTTTTTGTCATATATTTTTATATCCACAAGAACCAAATATTTCCATTTTTACCATTATCTAGGTCTCTGTCTACATGCAAACATTTTAAGTTACAAATTCAACATGGACTTAAAATAAATCTTTCATATTTTTACCCTTACATTCATACTTACAGTTGTAATATTTTAAATAAGACATTTTTGTAAATTTAAATAAAACTGGTTAAAACAAATAAAATTATTTTTATGAAATTATATGATTTAGAGACTTGGAAACTATAGATATTTATGTTGTCCAGTTCTCAAATATATGTAATTGCTTTCTGATTATTACTCTGACACCTACTATACTTACAAGCTCATATAAAAATCAACTTACAGTATTCCCATTTATTAATCTGAACACTTCCTAAACTTTCTAGTTCTTTGTGTACTAACATCATAGATAAAAAGGATCTGTAAAAAAAAATCATTTAGTTTTGCTATTTTGGTAACTTGGAATATGTGTTTTTAAAAAGACAAAGTAAAAATAATGTTCATAATATTTTAAGCAAAAACTATATTTAAATTTTTTTTACATTCAGTCATTAACTCAACAAAATGATCTGTGTATCTATGCACTATTAGGTGGTATTCCAAGCAGAAAAGATGAATTCCTGGCCTAGTAACCGAAAGAAATTATACAATAAATAAAAATATAAGTGATCCCTCAGTAACTTTCCAGAAGTGTCCTCTAGTGGAACAAAGTAAATTTGTATTCCTGAAACTTCATCCTTACGTTATAAGAATTTAATCCTACCCTTTAGCCCACATAAAAATATAGGAAAATATAATAGTCTAATACTTCTGAAGCTGGGAGTGTAGGTCAGTGATTAAGTATGTGCCTCATATGTACAAGGCCTCAGGTTTGATTTCCAGCTCTGCAAAATAAAATAAATAAATAAACAAACAAATGAATAAAATAAAAATTAAGTATATAAGACCAGTATTTCTCTTCTGTAACTGTGTCACTTAAACATCAGTTAAGGATAAAATAATATAGATTGAGTGTGTAGTACTCAATTATTTTCTACTTCAACAATATAAGGTTTTCTTTGTTTTTTTTTTTATTTGTTTGTTTGTTTTGTACCATAGATTTAACCTAGGACCATTTATCCCCTTAACCACCCCCCCATCCATTTTTAATTCTATTTAGAAACAGGGTCTTGCTAAGTTGCTTAGGGCCTCCCTAAATTGCTGAGGCTGGCTTTGAACTCGTGAGCTTCCTGACTTAGCCTCCTGAATTGCTGGGATTATAGGCATGCACCACTTGGCCCAGTTAATATGAGATTTTTCTAAAGCATGCACATGTACTTTGGGAAAATACTTTCTGCCCTGATTCTGAAATAATTGCAGAAGAATGGGAAATGAGCAAATAAAATAAAACCCAGAGAAACTAATATTCAAAAATATATACCATCATATGAATGTCATTAAGTGAAGATAGTTTCTAAAAGAATATACTCTCACAATCCTTTACATTAGTAAGAAGAGATGGCTTGTTTTGTCATGTTTTTTTTTTCTCTAAAATTTCTCTATTTTGGAGCATTTATTTCAAGTAGTTTTTAGTAAGTGTTTATTTTATATATATATATATATATATATATATATATATATATGAAAGAATAAATTGTGTCTCTCAAAGTTAATCACACCCTTCGTCTCCTTGAAGGAGAAAAAAAGTGAAACTCTTTAATAGTCACGTTATGTTTTATCTTTTATGCTCCACATCAAAGGCAAAAGTGAGCCTAGAGTGGCAAATCACCCTACATGCTATGACCTGAATGTTGGTGTCCTTCTAAAATGCACATGTTGGAACTTAACCCCTTCATACAATTAAGGGATGAGGCTTTGATCAGGTGTTTAGTTCCTGAAGACTGTGCTGACCTAGATGGCATCAGTGCCCTTATAGGGACTTAGGGCAATGAGTTGAATCACTTCAGTCCCTTCTGCCATGAAATTATGCAACAAATGAGCCATCTTCAAAATAGAGAGAGCAGTCCTCACTAAACATGGAGTAGCTGGCATCAGCATCTTTGGCTTCCAAAAACCAAGCAGTGAGCAATAAATTTTTGTTATTTTTTAATTACCTAGTTTAAGGCATTTTATTCTAACACTTGAATAGACTAAGACATGTAGTAAAATAATTGCAAAGATAAGTACACTGTAGTTTCTCAAGCAATGACATTTTAAATTCTTTACCTAGATGATTACTTTTAGTAACTAGTTGGATTACCCATTTCCAAGTTATTCACTTAATCTTTACTTCTTTCATGTAAATAATATATTCCAATATGTACAGTATTTCAATTGAAGAGACAGCTATTCCTTATTTTATTATCTTCATATTGAGATGCAGTATTTGTACATCTTTATTGGCTATGTATATATACAGTGTGAGTAATTTAATCAGAGTAATGAGCACTTCCATCTCTTCAAACATTAATTATATTTCTGTGTTAAAAAATGTATGCACTTCTAGTCTTTTTGAAATATACCATAGATTGTTTTAACCAATATTTATCCTACTGTGTTATAGAAAACCTGCTATATTTTGGTGCCCTTATTAATTTCTTAACCCCTCTCTCTAGTCTCTAGTATGACTATATTTAACTTTTTAAAATTAATACGTATCTTTAGAAAAGTTTGGGAGTAAAACTGTTCTAAAAGACATTTATGACTTTTTTTCTGCAATTATTTTTAACATTTTAGTTTCAGGTTTATAACCATTTGGTTAGTTAACCTAAAACATGTCCTGAAATAGACAAATTAAATGCAAAGTAGATATTCCATAACCTCTTATTGATACATTGCTTGATGAATTCAGACATCTTCCTAAAATAAATTCTTGTATTATGTGTAATTACACTTCATGCATTTGAGCTGTTTTGAACTCACGGATGAAAGCTTCTGTCAAAATATATCATATTTACACAAAATGCAGAGATTTGACTTTAAAATAATGTATATAGCAAAGATGAGTCCCTAGTGAATTTAGGGAGAGAGATGATAAGATATGAATGACAGGAAAGTACGAGTATTTTTACAGCATAATTTTCAGAAGACAAGGAAATCAAAGGAATGATTAGAATACCAGAAATTGAGTGACAGGATTTCTCCAAATGACAGTGAACAGGCAAGTGAATAAAACAAACAAAAATATTCTCTGTGGGGATAAAGTAGAATTGTATTTCTTGAGAAATGGTATGGTAAAAACAAGTGAATAAAGAAGGCAATGTCAGAAATCATTAAAAAATTTGTATATCTATGTGAAAATAAATTCTTGAGTTAAAAAAACAGTATGAATATTTGTATTTGAAAAGTCTATAGCAAGGAGAAATAACTTTTAAACTAATTACTTCCAATTGATTTGGTAATTTCAAAGTATATAATGAAGCACTATACACATCTTACTTACATATATTTTCATAAATGAAATTCACATGTTGGATGATTAACCATAGTGAAAGATACAATCAAGTTGCATTTAGTTTATTCAAAGTAGTGAGTAAACAATAACTTTCTCTAATTTCAAAACTTTTTCATCACAGCAGAAAAACACTTGCTATCCTTAAGTATTTTAGTCTCAGTTCCCACTTCTCCCACACCCTGTGGTAACAGCAAAACTGTTTTCAATCTCCAAGGATTTACCTATTTTAAGTATATCATATAAAGTGAATCATATTTGATCTTTTTGTGCCTGGATGCACTGGACAAGAAAGAGTAATTTAAACCAAAATATTTAAACCAAAATAGAATCAGATATTTGAAGAAAAAAATATACAATGAAACCTCTGACAAAAATATTTAGAGTTGAATTTTTGATCTAGTCAACTTCATTGTAAGTCTTTGTTGATTATTTTTTATTTTGAATGATAAGCATGATTCATCAGCTATGAATAAATTTGCCACAAACATAATTTAAATTATGTAGGAATCATAAAGTAGAGTAGAATATGATGACAGGCCTAGGCTAGCTGGGCACACAGCCTACAGCCATAGCATATTAAAAGTATCTATCAAACTATGTTGCAAATCATAGTAACTTAATAAGCTATAGTAATTTTAAGTTATTTGATGCCTTTTCAACATAGAAATCAATTTTCTTCTCCTGGAATCAAAGAATGACTAACTTCTACAAACATATCTTAAGAAAAATATTTCTATACAAATAATCAAGGAAAAAAACAAGAAAGAATATTACATTTTACCTTTAGCTGAGATCACTACTGAGTATCTCCTTGAAAGGAAGAATAAAGAACATTATAATTCTCACCCTAAATTTCTAAAATTGCAGTGGCTTCTCTGTGGCCAATAACATGTCACTTCTCTGAACTTTCTAGTGTTTCAAAGCACAGCAGGCTTGGAAATAACTTTCTAAATTATCAATCTCTATTGAGTGTTGTCAGACACCAACTGGATTTGCCATTGTGCTATGGATTGAAAGTGCAAAGAGTTATGGTATTAATATCACCATATACAAAGTAAAAGGTAAGCATAATAACATGTTTTCACATGGATCAGTAGAAAAACATGAATGAATGAATGAATGAGTAGAGTACTACTATAGGGATGTTGATTAAGTTAATGAGAAAATAAAACACTGTCATTATTTCTGTGGCTGCCTGTCCTCGTTCTTTTATATATTTTCCAGTAAATTTTTTTGTTTTTATTCCCACAAGAATTGGACTTGCTTAAATGTAAAGATCTTATTTTTCAGCATATTTAAATTTCAATTCAATCTTAAATTTCTTCATTCTCCTAAACAGGAACTGATTGTTTCTTCCTTTGGGCTCTTACCTATTCATCCAAATTGTGTCTACTCAGATTTTCTAATACTAAGTTCCCTTTGTAATTGAAACCTTTATCCTTAATATGAAGTGCCAGGGTGCTCCACCCACACAAGGACAGGTTTAAGCATATTGCTGAATGTTTTATTTCCAGTAATTTTCACTTCAGGTGACACATAATTGGCACTGATAAGGTATCTATTGTATTCACTACAATATGAATAAATAAATGAGTATTGAGAAACAATACTATGCTATATTTATAGTATTTTTACAAAAGCAATTTGCAGTGTTTTTAAATTATTCTCATTTGTTCCCCTTTCTGACTGACATCTTTGAAACCTATTCTGAATTTTGGGAAATTTTTCAGGAGATCTTTCTTCCATGGGGGTGCATTATTCAAGGTGATTTTCCTGGTCATGTATCAAATGGCCAATTATTTTTTCATAAATATTAGCTGTGGGCTGGCATGTTACCAGTCCAGATCCCATTCACAGGGCTGTGCACCCATCCCACAGATATTGTATATGTTGGCAGCCAATTGCTTACAGACGTCTTCTTTTCTAGAGAATTGTTTTTGTTACATTGAGATAACAGTTCATCAGCATTTAAACAGTTTACCCTATATTCATGGAGTCAACAATTATGACTGAGAGACAAGGATTAGAATGACTTATTTGTCTCAACATGCAAAAGAAAACAAAACTAAAAACCTGGGGTGAGACCTCCATGTGAGACCAGAGTGATGCTATTCTCCATATACGACAAATATATAAGAAAAATTCTTAATTAGCTTTCTCACGTTAAAGATCTCCTTTTTTTTCTGAAGGACTCTCCCTTGTAAATTGCTTTCACAATAATACTCCAAAATTCTGCTCCTAAGGAATCTTATCTGAGATCATTGGTGTCTAAAATAGTCCTAGAAATCAAACTCTAAGAATGATATTTATTTAGAAGTGAGTACTTCTCCAGTTAGACTATAAAGAAAATCATGTCACTATTTACAGTTTGAATATTAATAGTGCTATGATTTACAGCAGTGTGGTTTTTACTTGTGGTGACCTGACCCAGTAATGCAGGCATAAAGAGATATTCTAGTTTGTTCATTAGTCCTGTGTTTGAGGGCTGTGGAGAAATAGTAACTATAAGATATGTGGAATTGGCTATTTGTAAGTGACACTGATGCATTTAAGAAATACAATGGCAGACTCAGATCAATTAAAAATCAATTTAAAGCAACATATAGATGCCACAAGGCTTCTGGGCATCATTTAAGAATACTCCTCTCCTGACATTGAAGGTCAAGCCAACTGAAAGGCATATATGTAACATTATTGGGATGGCAGAATTTCCAAAGGATTGAATTCCTAGGCTAGAGAAATGTTCTTACTGCAAAGTCAGGGCCTTTATAGAGAAACGTTGCAATATTAGGATATAGAAAGATTTTCTTGTTTAAAAAGTTGAAACCTCAGATAATAGTGAAGTCTCCAAGTATGCTAAACTAACTCACACTTTTTTGTTGAATGGGACAAGTTTTTTGGTTTTTTCTTATGACAGGCAGCAGCTTCAGACCCACTTGAAATAGATTCAGGATCCAGGCAGGTGGAAGAAAATGCAAGACAGTTAGAAGATAGGCATTCTTTATTCAAAGGTGGCAACAGCCTCCAACCTCCAGTTCCAGTGTCATTTAGTTTCATTAAGTTCCATTTAGCCCCCTGAACCATTTCTCTAAGTCTTATTTTTTATAGTTACACAAGTGGGTATATGCTCACAAGCAAATGTGTGTGAGTACATTCACTGAGTCAGAGTGTCCATAACCTTGGCTACATACTAAATATATAGTTTACTGGAAGCCTCAAGGACATCAACAGTATTAGGGAACAAATCCTATTACATTGATTCACTTGAACACTGGACCAAATAAACAGCAAGCCTATAGTTGTATCATATTCCATCAAGGCAAATATGGCCTTTTCTGACCTCAGTAATGTCAATCCAACATTTTGTCAAAGGGACACGCCCAAGCATTACCCAACCATCAGTGGCTTCAAGCCATCTGGGATATGGATACTCCTATGCACAAACCACACATGCCTGGCAAGCCTCTACTAGAGCATTCTATATTAAAGGTAGGCCCAACTCTTTGACTGCATCCACATAGTTTGTACACACCTGCATACTGTAGGCAGTAGTGCAACCAAGCTGCCAGGTTAGTGGAAGGTGTTGCTCTAACAGTCGCACCCTAACCATCATTCTCTGGGCTAGTCTGCTCCATCATTCTCTGGGCTAGTCCTGGGGCCAGTAACCTGAACCATAGCCACCTGTTCCTGATGGCCTTGCTCCTAAAGCTCTTGCTATAGAAATTATTCCCAATATACAGCACAATTGTCAGTATATATCACTATGGGGGATACTTAATTTACTCATCTCACTATTTTGTCTTGTACTGAATCAAACAAGTAAGTTTCTTTTTCTGGCTCTAGAGCCTCCACTGTCCACATGTACAGTTGTTATCAGTGTACCAAACACTGAAGTATAGGTGCCTTACCTCCAAAGTATGAGCTTGTTTCTGGTTCACCTACATTGCTAACAGGGCCTAGAACCTCCTGAAATATCTTGGCTCCTGCCAGCTGCTGGTACACTTGGACTCTCTCTTGGTCCCTGCCAGCTTGTAGCACATTTAGGCTCTCTTGGCCCCTGCTGACTCCTAACATATATAAGTCACAAGATTGTGCATGATCAATAACATGTAGTGCATGGGTTGCCTTGGCCCTGTCAGCTCCTACCACCTTTAAATCTCCCAGGCCTATTAGTGACCAGGGGCTCTCCTGGATTCTGTCCAAATTATTTTCCAAAATCCACCAACTCTGCTTCACAGCCAGAACATTGTGAACTTGATTACTGGCCAGCCGTGTAAGCAGCTGCCCATCAGAGGCATGGACATCAGCTGATACTGTTTCATTTTCTACATTACTATTGGCCAGACTTGCAGGTGTTAATTTTCTTTCTAAGAGATCCTCACCTGGTGACTGTACTATGGCACGCAATTCCTCTTCCATATCTTAAAACTCCCTCGTCTTGGCAATCTCTTGTAAAACTATATCAGTTTTCACTCTCCGCACTGTAAGAAACACCTATCCCATGGCTCCAGTGGCCATTTCTCCAGCTGTTCAGGCTCTTTCTCTGTCCCATCCACATTGTTGCTATAATTTTTCTCTTTGGCTGCAGGCTAATGCCTGGGCTCTCTACCTTGTTTCACAGTCTGTTCTGCTGGGTCAACGTTTGCCCACAGGGTAATCAGAAAAGTTCAACCCACATCTTTCCAAGTAGCACTGTTTCATTGGTGGGAGCTAACTACTTGTGAAGCCTTGTCTGTGCTCATGGGGACCCATCCACTCTATCCAAACTCTCCATTGGAGACCATATTAATAAAACTTTGGCAACTGAGTGCTACATCCTGCTCAGTGGCCACAGGCTCCTTCTGTCTACTGGGATCCATGCATCTCTTGGTGTGGAAGATTCTGCTAGCTACACCAATTGTTGTTGGGTGGAGACTAGAACCTAGGAAACAGATTTGGTGCCATGACTTGCACATAAATCAGTCAGTGTCACTCCAGGTGAATTGGGTTGGTAATGGATAATCACACAGAAGCAGAGAATATACCATTTTCCTGGGGTTCAATGATGGCTCCTCGGCCACAGCTCCCACAAGGGAAGCAAGAGAGGCAGACAAAAGAGAGAGAGAGAGAGCATGCCTGAAGCCCTATTTATTGAGGAGAAGACACTCAAGAAAGTTCCACCCAAACGAGGAAAGGGAATGGGTTTCAGCTGGGTGTAGCCCAGTCTCCTTGGGTGACTCTCACTCCCAGAGCTTCATTCCCCTGAAAAGTGTAGATGAGATGTGCCTGCTTCCTCTCATAGTGAAAAACCAGTCTCACACCTCCATTGCTCAAGTCTAAAGGTCTATGCTCACTCCTATGTGGCAGCTCCCAACGATTTGGAATCCTGACAAGTGGAAGAAGATGCAGGATTCAATTGAGATAGTAGACATATTTTATTCAGGGATGGCGGCAGAACTCAGCCTCCAATATCATCCCCATTTAGCCCCAGTCAGTTCCATTTAGCCCTATGAGCCATTTCTATAGTTTCTTTTTATATGCAGGCTAGACAAAGAAGGCATATTGCCAACAGGTTACACGAGTGGGCAGAAGCTCACAAGCAAATGTCTATGACCTCGAGTATATATGCTGAATCAGGGTGTTCATGACCATGTCTACATACTAAAAATATAGTCTACTAGTAGCCTCACTGAGAGTGCCTAACTATAGCCATCTTGGGCCGGCCCTACATAACAAACAATCCTCAAATAAAGCCGATATCCTAAAAGAAAATAAGGGTCTTTCTTAGAATCTTTCTTCATTTTCTTTCTTGACCATCATGCCTTTAATTTAGAGGAAAATCTCATTATTACCTGAGTTTGGAAGGGCTGGCAGTTGTAAGAGGGATTCTATGGTTTTTTCCTGCAAGACCCTGTATATTCTGGAAAAATGTGCCTGTGTGGATCCAGAGAATCTGTATTAATATGTAAAGTATACAAAATTAAATTCAACAGAACTTTTTGATTTAGAACACTGTTTTGGAACACAAGATTTAACTCCTTAATGAAGACCCAGGGAGATGGGTGCTGGGAAGCTTAACAAAAACAAAATATATGGAAGCTAGAAGAGCTGAGGCTGACCCTGGTGAAAGGGAAAGAAAGACTCAAAGAAGTGGACATGCTCCTGCTTGATTTATATTTGAATTTAGTTAATATATCAAAATGCAAATAAAAGTGAAAGTGACTTTCATAAACAAATTACTAAATAAATGGAAATTTATCAAGATATATTAAATTATAGTACTCGTTCAGCATCATTAACTTATCATACTGTATTATGGGTTATGTGAGCTTAGAAATGAAATGATTTAATGAAATGACCATGAACACACGGTTTTGTCTCTTGAAATAAGATTCTTTGCTAAATAGAAATGATGCTATTAGACCACTATGTTCTTGGGTTGAAGTATCATTGCATTGATCATTTTTTTTATTACATGTGATGTTTCATAAGAAACATTTAATGTTTCATGAGAAAAGCATGTATTTATTTATTTTTTTAGTTTTTTATTTTTTTTATTGTTGGTCGTTCAAAACGAAAAGCATGTATTTAAATGAACAATCATCTTACAGTTTATGATGGTGTGAACCTAGAAGCTTTGTTTTGTGTTCATGTAACGAGTATTAACAGAGATCAAGATATTTTTGCCTTTGCTTGTTTTATATTCTTAATCATTAGTTTTGCAAATTTGTGTGGCATTAAAAGAATGGGATTAGGTAATATAAAATTAACAGCAGATATTGTACATTTGTTTCATCCTTCCCATGATAAATACCTTCAGATACATGAGAAATACATTCATATTTTTATCCTGACAAGTGGAAGAAGATGCAAGATATAGTTGAAATAGTAGACATATTTTATTCAGGAGTGGCAGCAGAACCCAGCCTCCAGTATCATCCCTGTTTAGCCACAGTCAGTTCCATTTAGCCCATTGAGCCATTTTTATATATATCTCCATGTTTTGGTGAAATGTATGCAAGTTTAATGGGCAATTATTCCCCCTTTTTTAAAAAATATTTATTTATTTTTTAGATGTAAATAAACACAACACAATGCCTTTATTTTTATGTGGTGCTGAGTGGTCCCACCCAGACTAGGCAAGCCACAATCCCTTCCCCTCCCACTTTTTTATATGAAAGAAGAGTTTATTTTGCCTAAAATAATTTTTTTTTGTCATCAAAGGGCATTTCTTGAAAGAACAACCTAATGAAGCTTAACAATATTTATCATAAAGATAATACGCTAGATTATACTAGATGTATTTTTGAACTAGAAGAATACAGACTCAGTTTATAATTTCTATTGCATAGAAATATATAATGCAAATCAAAGAATGATTGTATAGAGGAAACATTATTCCAAAGACCTTTAGTAGTGCTGATTTACTACTAATATCTTGAGGAGCACAGCTTTCAACCCATTTAATTCATCCTGATAACACAAGAGGATAATAGAACCTCTGCCTTTGTCTTCATAACCATAATCAATTGTCATTTTTATTTCCTAAGTACTTTTCTTGCCACCAAATCTCAGGGTTGGTTTGTTTGAGTTTTTCTATCCTTTGTTGGTTTGGTGAAGGGGTTGAACCCAAAGCCTCACACATGCGAAGCACATGTTCTACAACTGAGCTACATCTTCAGACTATGATCAGTTTTTTTAAAAAAAAATTTACATTTTATTTAGATTGAAATGAACTATACAATATTTATTTTCTTAACCAAAAATAACAGCAAAATATTCTGTGTTTTTTTTCTAGATAAACCTCAAAGCTTATTTTGTAGGTTTTTCAGGGTTTTCTTATAAATTAAGATGAGGCAGTAAATATACTCAAAGAAAAAGAAAACAGACAGGTTACCCATATCGACAGCCTCTGATTTTGTTTTGACTGTGTAGCAGAAGTGTTCAACATTTAACAGCTAAACTGAAGTTGTAGGCTTATTATGTAGGCTCAACAAAGGAATGTAAACAACAACAACCAGATGCTGAACAACAGCAGGCTCTTTCACTCAAACTTTAACTGTAACTTCTTCTTTAAGTTCATTTAGTAAAGACAAAAATCTATATTGAAATCTGTTTGGTGAGCTCACAACTCTCTGGTTAATTCCTTTAACTGTCCATTACAGATTTTAAGACACTTAAAACTCCTAACAGTCAAAGATCAACACTTTAAATTGAACACTTTCTTTGGTGCCCTCCTAGATCAAGGTTTGGCAATTCACAGCCTCTGGGTCAAATCTAACTCACCAGCTATTTTGTTAATCAGTTTATTGGATCAAAGCACACCCCTTTTGTTTGTCGTCATTGATGGCTGCTTTCATGTTACAACGACACAGTGCTAAAATATTTATTATCTTGTATTTTGCAGAAAAAGTTTCTAACCCAATTTAATAAGCATAGTGTCAAAAATAAAAAGTATGTGTGTAGTTAAAACAAGAAATCTTTCAACACCTCTCACAATTCCAAGAACAAAGTAAAATATTTTAAAGGGTTTACTGACTTATTTTAAAGTATTTTGTGTTTTTTAAAGTTGAGGAAATTCAAATAATCTTTTTTTGTTGTTGTTTCTTTTCCCCTGCCTGGTATCTAGCATTTTTGAAATATTTTTATCACCTTTACTAAAGTTTCAAAGTGCATTATTGAAAATCAATAGGCAATTGAAAATCAATTGCCTAAACATTTTACACAAATAAACATAAGTCTTGATAAAACATATGGAAGTCATTTCACTAATTTTAATTAGAATTCTATATAGGAGAAAAACAAGTGATCAATGAATAATATTGAAGTAACTAAATCAACACACATTCCTTTTGTTGAAAATTGCCTGCTTTTTAGGATGGAATTTATTAGGTGGAATTGAGGAAGGTAGCTCTAGAAATACTGTTTAATGATTAAGGACATACAATATCAGAGTTTAACATTATGTTACTTGTGGTAATGCTTGTTAGACAATGCATGTTTGCATTTTGCAAAATGAAATATTTTCCTCCATTCTACAAACCATACTGTTAGAAAAAAGACTGCATTTTCTTTTTATTTTTGTATTTTTTGTTTCTATTCCCTCTTCTAATTTTCATTCTCTTACGTATTCTAATTTTCACCTATGTAATATGTCTACTTACTTTGTTTAGTAAATATGTGTGCTGAAATATTATTTCCTTGTGTATATTGGACACATCCTCTGACATCAATCCATTCAAATTCACTATTAATAAAATTTCCTCATGCTCAAAGATGAGCTTTTCTAAACATCATTTAAAATTACTGTTTCTACTGTGATATGAATCAATCTTTTAAATGAACTACAGAGCAAATATACTCTACTTAAAATACTAAAAATGTTGATTTATATATTGAAACCATATGAGACTATGATAAGTAAAGAATATGACTCTCTTATAAACTAATAGAATTAGCATAGGCAGGGTTCGATGGTGCATGCCTGTAATCCCAGCAACTTGGGAGGCTGAGACAGGAGGATTGAGAGTTCAGAGCCAGCCTCTGTAACAGGGAGGTGCTAAGCTACTCAGTGAGATCCTGCCTCAAATAAAATACAAAATAGGGCTGGGGTTGTGGTTCACTGATTGAATTCCCCTGAGTTTAATCCCCATATCAAAAAAAGAATTAGAATAGTATTCAGAGACCATGGGATAGGAATGATAATTTCTCCCTCCAATTCATTTTAATAAACTAATGTTAATAATTGAAAATCCACTGCATTAAGTGTTAGTAATAGAGTAATAATAATTCATAGACCATGATTATCAGGAGATTTTACTGTATTTTAAGCATGAGAAATTGGCTTACAATGAATTCATCTGTTGTACTATAACAAGCCCATAAATAATATTATGTTCTGGATGTGATAGCTGATGTCTTAAAACCTCCACAAATTTTGTTGAAAGCATTCAGTATTCATTAAATATAATTTAATTCTTATAATATTCCAGGCAATGTGACAGTCACTAATGTTAAAACAATGAACAAAACAAATACAAGTTGTTTTTACATGGAAAATAGAATTTACTAAGAAACATAAGATTGACAAAATATTTTAAGAATAGCTATAATTATAAACTGAACTTGTTATAAGCCTTCTTTTATTTATAATCTCTCATCCACTTAAAATCTAGAGAACTTGAACTCCCTAAATACTTTTGAATTCAGAACTACCAGTGGAATTATTGTCCCTTCTATATATGAATGCAAACTTTATAAGTAGATGCAGAAAAGACAAAGCTTTCCTTCCCCCAAAATCCCATTTTAAATAAATAGACACAGAAGAAAGAAAAATAACTGGAAAGTTTTACAGAGTATTTTTAAATAGAGTGGAATTTGTACACTATACATCAATACATAAAAAAATGGTCAAGTGGTCATAAGTAGCATTCATGCACACACCAAATGCATTATGATTTTTAAAACATACTTTAAACATAAACATTCATAACCCACTTCACTTACAATTATTTCCGAAACACATATTTTTCCCTTTACTTTATATCCTATACCCATCAATCCCCTTTTTGTCTTTTCTCTTTCCTTCCATCATAGGAAAATATTTGAGCTGTGTATTTACATTTACAAAAAAATATTAATTTATTAGCTACACTGCCAACAACATTCCAAACTCAAGAAATTTCCTCTAGAGGACTGCCCTTTCTAAAATAAATTTTAATGTTAGCTACTGAGCAATGGAAGAAAACTTTTAATTCTTCCTGAAAGATTGTAACATTTCAATCACATTCCATATACTAATTTAAACTGCTTTGGATTCATATAACTTTTAGGAAGGCTTGATATTTGTTACAGAAAAACCATTATTAGCAAAGAATAAATGTATTAATATATGTACATTCTCTCTTAATTGGTGAAATCCCAGCTGTCTTGTTTTCCTGAAGAACTGATTACCCTTTGTATAAGTTTCATTTGAGACTTATATATAAATATATAACATGCCAAATTTAAGACTCTGAGATTATTATCAGCAATAAGCACTCAGACTGGTGTGGTAACACATGCCTGTAATCCCATGGATTGGGAAGGCTATGGCAGCAGGATCATAAGTTTTAAGCTAGCTTCAGCAACTTAGCAGGGCCCTAAGTAATTAAGTGAGACCCTGTCTCAAAATGAATGAATAAATAAATAAATAAAATAAAAAGGACTGGGTGTATAGCTTGGTGGCTAAGTGGTCCTCATTTAATCCCCAATACAGAAAGAAAGAAAAAAAGAAAGAAAGAAAGAAAGAAAGAAGGAAAGAAAGAAAGAAAGAAAGAAAGAAAGAAAGAAAGAAAGGAGGGACGGAAGGAAGGAGGGAAGGAAGGAAGGAAGGAAGGAAAGAAAAGAAAGAAAGAAAGAAAGAAAGAAAGAAAGAAAGAAGTATCAGGCTTTTAGAAATACTTGTAAATCAGTAATTGTCTAAGCTAATTAATAATCATTCCTCAGATAACATTCTTTAAGAGATCCTATCCCAAGGCAGGTTTACCAGAAACCCTATAACCCAGAGAGTCCTAAGTAGTTAGGTGATTTTATTTGGTTTCATAAGCCAAAAGGAATATCTAATGATTTCATGCTTTGATACCCATATAACTTAAGTTTATATTAATAGCAACTCAGAATATGTTTGATGACATTGGAATCCAATTAGTCAGGGGCAACCTTACTTTATGTTTCATGTTGATTTTCATGTGGCACTCTCTGTTACCACAATTTGCAAAACACCTTGCTTTGTAAAGACATGGCATAGGTATTGCACTAAAAGCTCATTATAGCAATGAGAAGAAAAGAAGTAAGTCAATATAGTTGAAGTCCTTCATTTTAGAGGAAATAGTTTGTATAGAAAAACAAAAAAAAATAAATTTTAAAAGTAAATTTTATTTTAGAAGGAGATAGTTGACATTGAGGAAGATAAAGGAGAGGAGAGAGTGAAAAAAAGCATGGAATAAATTTTGAGTCTAGCCATCAAAAAGGCTTTTGAACATGAAATATTTGGCCAAGACATGAAGAGGATGAAATTTAATGGTTTAAAATAAACATTTGTTATAGATTGAATATTTGTGTCCTCTAACATTCATATGTTGAAACTTAATCCAAAATATGATGATATTTGAATAGGGTTAGTGGACTTAGAAAAGAGACTCCTCAAAGCTCCTTTGCCCCTTCTACTTTGTGAAGACAAAGCTAAAAGTCAGTCATCTCTGCATCTGAAGTGGGCCTTCACCAGACAGCAAACTTGTTGACACATTTACCATGGACTCCTCAGCCTTCAAAACCGTGAGAAATAAATTTGTGTTCTTTATAAACTACCTGTTATATGGCAGATAAACTAGGGCAAAGACTCCGAAGCAGGTAATGAATCAGCCTAATGAGTTCAAGAACATCATAGAGCCAATATCTTTACAGGTTTCTGTAACAAAATACCATAGAAACAAACTGAGCTCTAATGGCTTGTCTAACTTGTCTGGTCTGTTTCTTCTCTGTGCACTTAAAGCTCTCAGTATACTGGATTTGTCTTAAAGACATTCACTTCCATATTGTCAAACTCATTGACTAGTTCTAGAACTTTCAACCTGTCCCCTGCCATAGACAAAAATGATAGCTTTTTTCCTCCAAGGAAATTTTTTTCCTTGATTTACCTTGGTTTTCTCCATCTCAATGGATGTTTGTTCTCTATTATTATTATAATCATTGTCATCATTTATATTTTCTAGATTCCCATAAATTTCCTTACACAAAATTGTAGAATGAAACAAGACTCATGTCTTGGACTTCTTTCTCTTCTAGATATATGACAAAGTTAAAGTACAAAATAAAATTTAGAATCAAGAAGATTATTTAGAAAATAATAGACTATTCAAATTGTAATATTACCAAGAGAGCACAGGAAAGAATAAAAGTCTGTGGTTGGAGTATGCAGCACTTGCGATTAAAATATGCAGATATTTTGGTTATTGCTAATGAAATGAGAGAAATAACTGTGAAAATGAATGGGTGAAATGGAGAAGAAGACAGGAGATTTGGAGAAATGAAAGTAAAGGACAAGATAATTTCATGTCAGAATCACCAGCGTTATTATTAAAATTAACCAATATTAAGGAATAATAAATAGTTCTATACAGGATGATAGGGATCCAGAAGGTAAAATCTTTTGACAAATGAAGAAAAATGTTCTAGTGGTTAGTGGATAATTGCAATAGAAAGGACAGGCCATGGTATGCATTTTTAAAGCTAAATTAAAAAAAGGAGACTTTAGAAATAGGGGAATGAGAATAAATTTCAATAAGACCAAAGACAGTGATTCTTAAATGTAGCTGCAAAGTATAAGCATTTAGAGCTTAATAAATACTAATGCTTAAGTCTCATCTCTGGTGGTTATGATGAAATTAGACTGGGCTGGGTCCTGAGCATTGTTACTTTTAAGGTCTCCTAGGTAATGGTTATATGAAATCTAGAGTATTTATCTCCCCTCAGTTCCAATGGTAATCAGAGTGAAGAAGAAAAATATTCTACCTTACAAGATTTATAGAGATAGAAATGACTCCAGGGGAAGACAGATTTTATTTAGGGAATAGATTTAAGAGTTAAGAGATGGATTATTTTATGGTGACACATTATGGATTTTTAAGCACTAAAAGGTTTCAGAATTCAGGAAAAAGCTGAAGGAGAGAAAAGGGACTGTGCTGAGCTATGTGGTAATTAGGGTGGGGCAAAAAAGGCTAGTTTTATCCTTCGGTAGATGCAGAAACAAATGTACAACACACAATAAGATTATCATGGTTGGTCATTAGCACAGAAAGACTCTGGGTTTTGGCTGGAGTTTTAGATGTTCTCTTCTCAATAGCTTACTAGTTATGTTGAAGCAGATCAGAGACCCCTACCCAGAAAACACTTACCATAATTAAGCAGGAACCCCCACCATATTTGTAACATATAAGTTCCTTTACTTGTCAGAAGGCTTTATAACAAAATATTAGCAAAATATTCTACCAAAAAACTCAATGTGGCAAAAAATTTCCTACTTCTTGTGAGGATTAAGTTACTCTGTCTTGCAAAAGCTAAGTTTGGCCACACACTTGATGATGTTTCTTCTGCTTTGGGGGTAAAATTGTAAAACTCTGAATAGTCTAACAAGTGGAATAAAAACCACTTTCTGCAAACTCACACAAAACACTAATATATATGTGAATGTATAATATTGTTATGTAGACTCCTACAAAAATGTAAATCTTCAAGCCCCTTCTCACACTGAGTGAAAAGTTCAAAGAATTTTCAGAGTCTTTGTCCAGACAATGTTTTAAGTGATAGTCTCTTTGGACTCTGCATTCAATAAACCTGATTAACGTTCTGAAAGAAACAGATTTTTTGAAACCTTCGGTCAGGTATAAGGATGGCTTTATCATGGATGTATATAAAACTCAAGAATTCCTGCTCTACTACAGAATTACTTAATATTTGTCTGAAAGATCTAGGAGATTAAAGCAAATAGGAGGCTTACACAAGCAACATTAAAAAGTAGTTATTTTATTCATAGATGAAAACATTACGCACACACCCCCACACACACCCAATTTCAGGACAATATATTGAAATATGGCATAGTTAATGAAAGAGATTTCTAAAATGTAAAAAATAGCCTACTATACACATTTAATAGATTTGTTATATATACAGAATTTAAATTACAATTTAACATCTACCTTAATACCAAAAGTTCTAAATTATGAACTTCATACCTTCTACTTCACAGGATAGAATACAATTGGACTTGTTATAAGAAAGAAGAAAACAGTTTCATAGAGAATAAAAGTCAAATTAAAGATCATTAGATTCCTTGCAAATCAGAGAAAGTTCTTTAAAAACTCATCCTGAAAAGATGAACATTTATACCAACGCTAAGAACAAATAAAAACAGGAAAAATATTGGAAAGGAAAGTGTAGGAGGAGAGAGAAAAACAATGGAGGGAGCAATAGAAGGAAGCCATTCTAAAGAAATATGAGGAAAGATTTATTTTTAAATAAATACTTTACCTTATGTATAGTTCTATTTTAATAGGAAGTCAAGTATTTTTTTTAATATTCACTTTTTAGTTGTAGTTAGACACAATACTTTTATTTTATTTATTTTTTATGTGGTGCTGAGGATGGAACCCAGAGCAACCTCACATTTTCTAGGTGAATGTTCTACCACTAAGCCACGACCTCAGCACAAAAATCAAGTTTTTCATATAGTGTTAAATAGTCATCACATGTTTCTAATATGCATCATATTATAGAAAATCACACCTGATATATATTTTCCAAAGATAAAATATTTGTTTTTAAAAGACTTTTATTTTTAGCACTTGGGAATTGGTTGAATAATTTGGACCGGTACTATTTATGATTTTGGATAGTACATTTACATATTAAAATATTTCACTTTTTTTCCTTTCTATCTCCCCTCTTTTCTTCCATTAAATTGGCTCTATATAATTGATTTTCTATTTTCAAATATCAACTAAAATATTTTGTAGGTTACAGTTTTGAACATCACTCTTTCATAAAAATCTTTACTCATAATGATGGTGAAATGACTAGTTATAGCAATGGGTTTTGTAGTCACTATTATTATCTGAGAAGTCATTAGTACATTAATACATTATTTCATAGAAAAACAGTTATACTAATCTGTCATCCATGCCCTGGGGAGGGGGTTTGTTATGTTTTATTTTTGATACTTTGTCTGTGACATTTTTATTGTGTCTCTTAAAAATTCAATTTAGATGACAAAGAGTATTTGTTCTTACTTTTACGTTTATAACAAACACATTAGAGATTGCATTGATCTAGATATTTAAATTAATGTAAATCAAATAAAAAAGTTAAGAAAGAGGAAACAAAAATTTCAAACAAATAGCTGTTTGAAAATTATATTATAAGCATCTGTAGAAAAAGGTTTTCAATATTTAATAATTATTAACAAAAGCGAACCACATTTATTCAAGTCTTGATTTTAAAGATGAAACAAATTCTGTTTTCATAATTCTTTTAGAGTGAAAAAGCATTCTGTGAAATCTTATTCAAAGATCTCATTTTGGCTGAAATAAAATTATGGCAGACATAAAAATATGCTACATGTCAATTTTTAGGCAACATTAAAAGAAAAAGCACATCTAGTTAAAGATCATTAGATTTCTTACAAGTCTGGTAAAAGGTCTATAAAGGCTTTTCCTGAGATGGATATTTCTTTGAATGAATTTCCAAGAAGGTCTATTACGCTCATTAAAGTCCATCAGGAAATTGCTCAAGCTTTATTTCATGAATGCCAATTTGGTTCCCAGAATATCAGCTAATCACATTAGACCACAAGTTATATCCCATTTCAGAATCAAAATAATTTTCAAAGTTCCTCTTCAGATGGTAATCTTTAAAGATATGTCTTTGTAAAAAGATGTATGTGCATTCAATGATGGTGATATTGAGTGTGGTTTAGACAATCTGTTTTTAACATTTCTGTAAATTATACTGATTTATAAAATATATATACAACAAAGAATATTTGTTCATGAAGTGTTATTATTATGTAAACTGCTTGTTATTTTTTTGTGCTGATTAGCCAAATTTTCATCTCGTAGAGAGCAACTCTGTTTCAGTGTGAGAATCTTTATTTAAACTTGGATTTTCTTGTATTTATATTCAGCATCTTTTTCCATTTTTAGTTATATACACTTTATGTTATTGGTAAACAAAAGTAATTATTTAAGATAAATTATCTTTTTAAAATTTTATGTTCACAGTAAATATCAAGGGTCACATGTAACTATTAAATGTACCAAGACAAGAAAAGTAACTTTTTCTTTCTGGAAATACTTCATACTTCAGGGCTGTATTTTGGATTTCTGCTTTTGCCTCGGTTTACCAATTTATTGTCTCTGGGACCAGCAATCAAGTGCCCCCTGGCTATTTTTCCATGGATTTTATCTGCAATATGTCAATATTTGGAATATTTCAATACTTGGAATATTCTAATACTTGGCATAACTCACTTTTGAGATTACAAATGTTGTGAGGGTGCCTGATTTTCTAGGGTAATGAAATTTATATCACCTGTAGGATAGGCAATATCTAAGGTACAGAACAGACATTGTTTCCATATATGAAGTGTGACTTTTTGTTTTCTTAACAAAGTACTTAAATAATTGAATGAAATTCATCTTTAACTGGGATACTTCAATCCTCATTTCTACATACTTGTTTATGTAATTATATTTTGGTGTGAATAAGAACTGATTCAAATTGATCTGTGCAAGTAGTTATATCACCATGAAAGCAAAATAACATTAAAGTGTCTGCAAACATTCTGAGTAGTTTTGCAACAAGGTCACTGGTATAGATCATATAATCAACAGAATCAATACAAACTCTAATGGCACCAACTGTCTGCAAATATGGTTTGATTGTTTTTAAAATTGTGTTGCAGTTAGATATAGGAATATTAAACCCAATTCATTTTACTAAACACAGGGTGAGGTTTTTTAAATTATTTATTTGGATGTTGATGTGCCTTTATTTTATTGATTTATTTTTATGTGGCGCTGAGAATATAACCCAGTGTCTGACACATGCTAGGCAAGTGCTCTACCACTGACTTACAACCCCAGCCCACAGCTTAAAGTGCAGTTGATTCTAAGAAAGGAAAAAGACCTTTATCATACACCTATCACCTAAATTTAACAATCAAATGGTGACCTAATGGAAACCTAATGTTAAAAACTTTATAAATCTGTATCTTCATAGGGCTACATCTTCATCATAAAGAGAAATATCAAAAATAAGAATATAATTTCAGAAAAAAAAATGAAACAGAAAAAGCATTTTGTTCAGTATATGCAACTTCAAGGAAAATACTGGTTTCAAATCTGGCACTGGAAGGCAAGAAAAATAAAATCACGACCCCACCCCAATATAATTCACAATCACATATTAGCCCATACCTGTGTAGGGAGGACTCAGGTGCGTTGTCTGTGGAATCTGGGAAGAACAATGAGAGGTCATTTGTTGGTTTCAAATCAGATGGCTAGCTGAGAGAAGCCATCCTCTGTGAGAGCAATTACCTTCAGCACAGTCTTTACAGAGTTCTCAAAGATACATTCCAAGAAAAACGGAGATCACAATAAAAATAAAAATGAAAAAAATATCTAAAGGTAAATTTGCCATGGTAAAATGAATAGAAAACATAGATGGTTGGAAGTAACCTAGAATTATTATTAATAATTGAGTTTTTGATATTTAGTATAGTCAACATACAATAAAACTTCACTGTGTCAAAAATATTTTAAATTTTTAATACAGGTAGGAATAAACAATTTATAGAAAAAAATAGGCATATTAGAGTGAATTAACAGTATAAATATATATTTCTGTATATACATAAGCATATTTATATACACTTCAAAAAGCAGAACATCCAGAGAAAAAGAGAGAGAGCCACAACTGAATGGCCATTTAGTCAATTCTCACAGAATAAAGACATAAAGCAGTGGCATATTTTATTAATTATCTAAGGATTAAAGCTTTTTCAACCAGGTTTTTATATGTAATGGGAAAAATTCCTTAAATTTCAGAGACAAAGGAAGTACAATTTTAGAAAAATAGAAACAGAAATTTGCCATTAAATGTGATAATTTGAGGGCTGGAGTTGTCCTCAGAAGTAGAACATTCACTTAGCATTCAATGAGGCACTGGGTTTGATTCTCAGCCCATAAAAATAAAATAAAGATATTGTGCCCACCTATAAGTAAAAAATAAATATTAAAAAGTGATAATTTGAAACTTTAAACAAAAATTTAAGTTAGCAAGAAAAAATATTCATGAGAGTCTGAATATCTAAGAGTGATGATGAACTCCTAGAAATGCAAAGGCAAAAAAAAAATTTGATAGTACAGTTTCATGAATAATTAATTTTTATTTGTTTTTTTTAATTAAACATGACAATCAAATATATTTTACATAGTTATACAAACATGTTGTACATCTTATTCTAATTAGGATTCCAGTCTTGTGGATTTACACAATGGTGAGATTCACTGTGGTGTACTCATATATGGACATAGGAAAGTTATGTCAGATTCATTTTACTATTTTCCCTATTCCTGTTTCCTCTCCCTTCACTTCATTCCCCTTTGTCAAATCTTCTGAACTTGTATTTTGGAGGAGAAATTGAAATAATATTCAAATACTAAGACTGCCATTCCTTGGGTCATGATATTGGTTTTTGAAAATGAAGAATTTGAAAGCTTTTATGGCATTTGAGAAAAAAATAATTTTAGACATATATATAAAAATAATTTTAAACATATATGTTGAAATACCCAATGTAAATACTAAACATTGTAAGAAAAGTTTTCTTATACTAAAATGTTACTGAGAGATATAAAGAACAAATAAATCTCTTTTTCATCAATACCACTTACAAGAAGCTCAACATAGTAAAGGTCTGCAAACTTTGACTCAGTTATACTCTATTTCTACTGGATCTAAATGTACATTCTTTCTTTAACAATCAACAAAAAGATTTTGATAGTCAACTGTGTATACACTTATAAGCTCACTACCTCCTGCCCAACACTATAATTTTGTATCTGTTTATCAAAAGCACAAGTGTTTTGCTTTCTTGCCACCAAGAGACCTCTAGATTTTGTTTATAGGAATTGCTTGATGTGTTTCTTTACACCTCTGTGTTCCTTTCTTGAAAGGTAATCAGATCCAGATTATATAAGAAAGCTTCAAATCAATAATAAAAATATAGAAAGTCAATAGAAAACTGGAAAATTCATTGAATGGATATGTATAACCAAGGATATCCAACTTTATTAGTGTTCAGGTAAATGTAATTAAACTGTATTGTGATGCTACTACATACCCATCCAAGTCACTAAAAGTAGACAAACAGTTAAAAGGAAAAATAACATTAAGTATATATGAAGATGTTGAACAATTATACTTTTAAATTAAAGGAAAAAAAAGAAAAATAATACATTAACTCAATATGACTCTTTATGAACCCAGAAGAATTATGTGTATACATTCTTCAACCCACATATACAAGTCACATGTTCATAAAAGCCAAATATTCCAGTCAGTTCAAACATTCATCAAAAGCTGAATGGATAATTAAATGATAGTAAGTTATTGTAATGTGATATGTTAGAGCATTATAAACTTAAAAATTAAAATTACAAACAATAAAATTTTGCAAGCATCCTATTGAATATAAAATCCAGGTATTCGAGATTACCAGCTACATGATTCCATCATACATAGTTTCAAACAGAGAGAGGGATATGTTGTTGTAAGTATCAGAAGGATAGTTAGCCTTACCTGATGGTGCCCGGATGGGTGCAGTCAAGAGCATTGCAGAATACTGGCAATCTCTCTTCCATGACCTTAGTGCTGTATTGCTTACTCTTTGAATATGCAAAAGTTGTATGGCTATGATATGCAGCTTTTTAGTATGTATGTTATACTTCAATGAAATTGAGAGAATAAAATCATAGTATTTGTAGGTAAATGGATGGAGTTGGAGGATATACTGCTAAGTGAAGCAAGCCAATCTCAAAAAACCCAAAGGCCGAATGTTTTCTTTGATATGAGGATGCTGAATCATAATGGCGATGGGGGGAGCTGAGTGGGGGGAAGGGGAGGAATTGGAAAACTTTAGATAGGGCAAAGAGGAGGGAGGGGAAGAGAGGGAGCAAGGGGGTAGAAATAATGGTGAAATGAGTTAGACATTATTACCCTAAGTACATGCATGAGGACAGGAATGGTGTGAAAATACTCTGTGTACAATCAATGACTTGAAAAATTGTGCTCTATATGTGTAATATGAAATGAATTGCATTCTGCCATCATGTATAACAGATTAGAAAAAGTAAATAATTTAAAATGAAAAATAAAAATAGTAACTTAATGTAGCTTCTTTTAACTTTTCTATGTTAATGTAAAAATATTATTCACTATTCTGTATTACCTATGAAAGGAATATTGCAGTAATGTCCGTAGATATTATTATTAAATTAATAATAATATTTCGTGCAGTAAATGCAAAATTTTCCAAGATGATAATTATTTTTTCTTCTTGCCATACAAATAATTTATCTGTACTTATAGAATATACTTTTCTTGATATGTCACATTAAAGTAACCATTTTAAAAATGTTTTAGGTTATTAACATAGACAATGGCATTTAATTTGTAAGAATCTTCTATTTCATCTCATTGTCCAATGTATAATTTCAGAAAAGGAGCTATTTATATAAACTCAGATTCAAATTTCTAATAAGAGAATAAAAAGTTTTCTATGCAACATTTTTCTCAGTAAGTAATTGCCAGAGAAGTGGAATTGTCATGTTCAATTTTCTTTTCTGTTATCTTGTTCATGAAAAAGATGTAGAAGGAAACACTGTTTTACACTATTAAAAAGTGTAATTGGACCAGATTGATCCTTGCATTTTATTTGCTAATTGTCTTACACTCTTATCGAAACATCACTTTTTTTCCTCTGAAAAAAGTATAGGAAAAGAGTACTGAATCTAAATTGCTTTTCACAGTCAATCACACTTCTCTGCTGTAATCTGATGACAGGAATTTCCCAGAATAGAAAAGTGTTTTATAGGTATTTTTATTGGTTCTTTTTAGTTATACATGTCTTTAGAATCCATTTTGACATAATTATAGAAGCATGAAATATATCTTGTTGTAATTCGGACTTTAGTACCTGTCCTTCCCCTTCCCTCTCCCCACCTTCTTCTCCTTTCTACCTATTGATATTTTAGGCTTTTACCCATAGTTTTTTAAAAAATTAATTTCTTGTGGATGTACATTATGGTGGAGATTCACTTGGTATATTCATATATGTACATAGAAAATATACATCAGCTTCATTTCAATTCCACTGTCTTTCTTTTCCCTATCCTTTTCCCTTCCCCTTTGTTTACTGAACTTCCAATTTCCTGCCCACTGCCTTATTGTGGGTTAGCTTCCACATATCAGGGAAAACATTTGACCTTTGGTTTTGGCAGATTGACTTATTTCACTTAGGATAATAGTATCAAGATCCGAACTTTACCAGTAGATGTCATAAAGTCATTCTTCTTTATAGCTAGTAATTCTTTGTTTTATATATAAAACAAAATATATATATATCTATCTCACATTTTCTTTATCCATTCTTCTGTTGAAGGGCAAATAAGATGATTCCATAGTTTAGCTGTTGTGAATTGTGCTGCTATACACATTGATGTGGCTGTGTCACTGTAGTTTACTGATTTTAAATCCTTTGTGTATATACCCATTAGTGGGATGACTGCTTTAAATGATGATTCCATTCTTTATTTTTTTGAGGAATCTCCCTATTGGCTTTCAGAAAGCCTGCACCAATTTGCAATCCCACCAAAAATGAATGAGAGTGTATTTTCCCACATTCTCCTTCTTGCCAAAATTTATTGTTACTTGTGGTTAGTTTTTTTTATTGTTCTTTTATATTTATTTATTTGTTTATTTGTTTGTTTATTGGTCCTGGGAATTGAACCCAAGGGCACTTAACCACTGAACTGCATCCCTATCCATTTTTTTATATTATATTTAGAGACAGGGTCTTACTGAGTTGCATAGGGCCTTGCTAAATTGCTGAGGTTGGCTTTGAACTCACAATCCTCCTGCCTCAACCTCCTGAGCTCCTGGGATTACAGGCCTATCCCACTGTGCCCAGTGTTACTTGTATTCTTATTAATGCCATTATGACTGGAGGGAGATGCAATATCAGTGTAGTTTCAATGTGCATTTCTTTAATAACTGGAGATATGAAACATGTTTTTCTATATTTTTTGTCCAATTATATTTCCTGTTGGAGAAGTGTAAGTTCAGTTCCTTTTGGCCATTTATTGATATATTTTGGGGGGGTGGGTGTAAACTTTTTTGAGCCTCTGTATATTCTGGATTACTACTCTATCTGAAGTGTGCAAGGCAAATATTTTTCCCATTCTGTAGACTTTCTGTTCATGTTCTTCAGTTTTTCCTTTGCCGTGAAGAAGCTTTCTAGTTTGATACCATTCCATTTATTGATTTATGATTTGTGTGTGTGTGTGTGTGTGTGCGCGCGCGCGCACACACATGCGCATGCGTGTACACGTGCACTTGCACGCTTTAGGAGTCTTGTTAAGGAAGTCAGTTCCTGAGTTGATATGTTGGAGTGTTGGGCCTTCATTTTCTTCTAGTAGGTGTAGTGTTTCTGGTCTAATTCTAAGGTCTGTAAACCACTGTACAGAGTTATACTAACAAAAACAGCATGGTATTAACACCAAAACAGGCATAAAGATCAATATAGTAGAAGACACAGAAAAAATCCCACATAAATATACTTATCTTATATAGACAAAGGCTCCATAAATATATATTGGAGAAAAGATAGACTCTTCAATAAATGATGCTGGAAAAACTAGAAATCCATATGTAATAGAATGAAATTTCACCCCTATCTCTCACCCTGCACAAAACTCGACTCAAAGTAGATGCAATTAAAATTGAAAAAAAAGAAGAGAGAAAAAAAGAAAGAAAGAAGGAAAGAAAGAAAAAGATTTAGCCAGAGGCTACCAACATAAAAAGTAAATATTATATTTCTATTTGCAGTCCCAAGGAACAAAACTTAGGTGACTAAATATATTAAAGTGTTTAAAGTGTTTTTAACTTTTATATGTAATTATCAACATATTTTATGTGTGTGCCAATATCTCAGGAATATAAGTCATGAAAAAAAATTGCTTTCAACTAAAATATTTTTCACTTAATTCCAGGTTGATCTATCATGTAACTTTCCATAATTATTTGCTTTAGTGATTTAATATAGACATTGTTTACTATATATCAGACATTTGCATAGGTAGTAATTATGCATGGCAGGTAAAATTAATAAATTGTCATGATTATTTACAGAATTGCTTTGTATTTCTATTGATTTACAGTATTCTAATTTTATGTTATTATACTTAACAAGATCTACTCTATTTTTTCCTATATGTCATACCTATGGTAAAGTTTAATTCATAAATTAGGCACAGTAAGAGGTTAACAACATTAGTTAATAATACAATGAGTTTTGCAGTATATACTGTAATAAAATGTCTTATGAATATAACATCTATTTTCTTTTTGTAATATCTAATTCAAATACATTCACCCTCAGCATTTTTTTTTCTTGTAATGATGTGAGATGATTCAATGCTACATGAAGAAATGAACTGAGGTAAATGAAATAGGCACTGTAACAAGCACTTCCTTATTATAACAATCAACCCAAAAGGGTTATTAAGAGAATAACAAGCAGGTGAACTTTACAGCATGGATATGCTGAATAGAGATGGTTCATGTCCAGGGAAGTATGCTGTGATAATTCATTCTGCTACTAAGAACTGCATAAAACTTAAACTTTATAATTTGTTTATTTCTAGAAATTTCCATTTAATATTGTTTTTGGGGTGTGGGCATGGGGATGGATACTGGGGATTGAATTCAGGAGCACATGACCAGTGGGGATGGATACTGGGGATTGAATTCAGGGGCACATGACCACTGACCCACATCCCCAGCCTTATTTTGAATTTTATTTAGAGACAGGGTCTCACTGAGTTGCTTAGTGGCTTGCTTTTGCTGAGGCTGGCTTTGAACTAGAGATCCTCCTGCCTGAGCCTCCTGAGCTGCTGAGATTACAGGACTGTGCCACCATGCCCAGCTCTATTTAATGTTGTGAGACCACGCTAGAATACTGGTAACTAAAATTAAAACCATGGCCAAAAGAGTGAGTATGTCATCGCATATGTACACACATTACAGCTGCCACAAAGGAAGGCAGATTCTAGCTCTTCTCCACTGTTGAACTAGGTGGTAAATAAATGTCTTTAAAAGGAGAACTCTTTACTGGCTTTGTTGATCCACATGATTTCCTCCATTCTCAAGAACATTATTAAAAACTGTTCCTAAAATAGGAAACAGTGCCTGGGATGCAAGATACATAATATGAAAATGATAATGCACTTTTCTTTAGGAATTGAGAAATTTTATTACTTCTACAAATTCAGTATTTACCAGCATGTGTTGCTAATTTACCTTATAATATTCTGCCTATTTGATCAATGTATTTAAAAATGGTTGTCTTGAAAACTCTTGAGTTTGCCCATAATTAATGTGACTCATGAGGTCTGGGCAGAATGATCACAAGTTCAAAGCCTGCCTGAACAACTTAATGAGTTCTTGTATCAAATTTAAAAGAATAAATTTTTAAAAATGATACATAAGAAGAATTGAAGGTGTGGCTCAGTGAAAGAGCACTGGGTTCAATCCTCAGTAAAGAAAAAAAATGCTATCATGAAACTTCACTTCTGGTCATAATGATATAATGAGGAATGAACTCACATTCCACTGTAAGCAATTATAGTTCTGGGATATGAAACAATCTTGATAAGTTGAAAAGCATGTAATGCAACATTGTGAGGCCTGATGAAGAAACAGCAGGAGATTTTCATAGTCTCTTTCACTCTTTTCTCAGACAGAACTTCTAGACCAAAAATGCAGAGAAAGGAAATAAAATGTAGAAAAAATACTCAAATATTTTTACAAAAAGAAATAATTAAGAATAGCACTCATCAACAGATAAAAGAAGAAAAAAATCATTAATCTCAAAGTTAGTTAAAAAAAACTAATAACATTGTGTTACCATTAGCTAATCTAATCATGATGAGAGGAGAGATGTCACAAATAAGCAGTATCAATACAGAGAAAGAAAATTCCATAATAGACCTATCTATTTTTAAAGGGATCAAATATTTCAATAAATTTGAGAAAAATTAAATGAAAAGGATTTTCAAAAGACAAATAACTGTAATAATAGAGGTAGGATTAGTAATCAAAAATCTCTTAACAAAGAACCTTCAAAGTCCAATAGCTACATCAGTTAATTTTATTCAAAATTCGAGGAAGCAATAAAATCAGTCGCAAATTCATACAGAAAAATAAAGGATATAAGAAAACATTTTCTAGTTAATTTTATGAAGCTCACATTGTCATCATAAACCAAATAAAGACACTCTACAAAGAAAAACTATGAAAATAGATGCAAATTGCTAAGCAAGTATTATTACATATAATCTAATAGTATTTTAAAAGGACATTAAGTCAATGTTGATTTTTTTATTGGTTGTTCACAACATTACAAAGCTCTTGACATATCATATTTCATACATTAGATTGAAGTGGGTTATGACCTCCCAATTTTACCCCAAATGCAGATTGCAGAATCACGTCATTTTACATAATGCCCTATTAGTAATTGTTGTATTCTGCTACCTTTCCTATCCCCTACTATCCCCCCTCCCCTTCCCTCACATCTTCTCTCTCTAAGTCAATGTTGATTTGACCCTTGAAAATTTATCAATATATTCTACAATAACCATAGGATAAAGTAAAGTCACATGAGCTTTTCATTAGATTTAGGCATAAGATTTAAAAATAAAATATAACACATTTTTTAATAAAAATATTTTGAAAACTCCCTGGAAATCACGAACAAAAAGGAATGTCCTAAAAAATATCAAGGTCATAAATAAAAATCTTATAATTTACACACCTATTGGCAAAACACAATGTGGTTTCCACCTTAGATCAAAAGCAAGATATCTACTTCCATACCTTTTGTTAGAAGTCTTAGCCATTTTAATTAGGCCATAAAAAGCAACCAAAATATAAAATACAAAAGGAAGGAGGAAGCTGTCTTCATTTGTAAATGACATCAATGTGTATATAGTGTATCCTCAGGAACCTAAAAAATAAAATCCTTATTGTCAAGATCTTGAATTTGGAGTTAATATCCAAAAATTCATTTATTTTCTAATTCAAACCATTATCAAGTTGACATTGAAATTTAAAATTAGCATTTAAAATAGCATCAACATCATTAAATACTGAGGAATACATTAGGAGTATATGCATGTGTGAAATCCTTACAACGAAAACTCAAAACAATTCTGAGAGGAGGTAATGAAGTCTAAAAAATTGCATAGATTTACAGTTTTCATAGGTGAACTAGCCAGGAGAGGCATGATATCAAACTAGGAACAGTTTTATATAAACAAACTTATTTCACTTATATATATTTTCTTAAAATTATAGCAACTTGATTTCAAAACTGTATAAAAAAGTAAACACACACTAAATATGTTTCAGGAAGACAAGGATAGTTTAACATATAAATTATTACAATGAAATTTATATATCAAAAAAATTAGGGAAGAAAAAATTCACATGACAATTTTAATAAAAAGAAGACATTTGAAAAATCTTAATATAAATTTATAATGATAAAATATTCTAAGTAATAATAAAATAACAAATGTTGGTTATTTGGAAATTAAAGTGCTATCATGTGAAAAATAATACTGATTTACATTATAAAACTAAAATTATTGTAATTGGAAAATTTAAATTTAATATGATTTATATACAAATGCCAATTTCAATTCTATTACTCTAAAATAAAATAATTGAAAAGTACTACTTACAATACACTAAAGAATATACATATGTTTAAAAGTACATAAAATGCATTACAATTCATATTACACATATAGAGCACATTTTTTTCATATCTCTGGTTGTATATAGAAACTATAAACAGTAAACTAAGACGAATGGGGAGAGAGAAAGGAAGAGAGAAGGGAAAACATATGGAAATGGTAGGAGACCTTCAGTGATACACAAAATTATAAGAGGTTATGAGGGGCAAGGGGGTGGGGGGAAAAAAAAAGGGGAGAGAATTGAACAACAGCAGAGGAGGTAGAGAGGGAAGGTGGGAGGGGAGGGGAGGGGAGGGGGGATAGTAGGGGATAGGAAAGGTAGCAGAATACAACAGTCACTAATATGCCATTATGTAAAAATGTGAGTATGTAACAGAAGTGAGTCTGTATTATGTATTTGGGGAGTTCAAAACCCAATTGAGTCAAATGTATGAAAGATGATATGTCTTGAGCTCTGTAATGTTTTGAACAATCAATAAAAAAAAAAAAAAAAACCAAAAAAAAAAAAAAATAAAAGTACATAAAATGCATTACAATTCATATTACACATATAGAGCACATTTTTTCATATCTCTGGTTGTATATAGAAATATTCACACCAATTTGTGTCTTCATGCATGAACTTTGGATAATACGTTCTGCTGTCATATATAAGAAAAATCAATTTTAAAAAGTTGTAAAACACTAAAAAGTTATATAACAAGCCATTCTCGATATAGCAGTTTACATAACTTTTGAGAGGAAATATAAGCAATATAAATAATGAGAAATTTCATGTATGAATAGGGAAAAATGTATATTGCAAAGATATCAATATTTTTCTTAATACTTTCCTATTGATTTAATAAAATTTATGTAAAAATGCTAACAGTTTTTATGACACTTTTTACATATTTCAAAAATTTTTGTGAAAGAAAAATAATACAGGAAGCCAAGATACTTTTGAAGAAGAGTAAGGCAAGAGAACATGTACTAAGAATATCAATACAATACTTAAAAAAACTACAATAATTAACATATTATTAATTATAACATGAAGTAAGTGGAACAGTGTTGAATAATTTTACCTATATAATGCAATATTGAGAAAAAGACTATAAATAGTTTTATGGCCCTTTGCAATATGATGAAGTTACCTTGAAAAATCAATAAGGAAAACAGAATTTTTAATAAATACAGCAGGTACATGATTATTCATATGAAATAAATCTAATTGGATTCCTTTCTTACATCATTAACCATAGTTAAATCCACACGAAATAAGATAAATATCAAAAGTATTACTTTTTAAAGATTTGTACCACATTCAATTGTTCTATTTCTGAGCTTGGGGTAGTGAAGCGTTTCTTAAATAAGACAAAAATTGCCATTCATAAAACAAAATATTGATAAATGGGATCACATTAAAATGTAAAAACCTCTATATCAAAAGTACTTTATAGAATTGAAAATACAAGTTGCAAACTAAAGAGTAATATTTGCAACACACATAACCAATAAAGAAATATAAAAAACTCCTATGGATCAGTATGAAAATGACAAACAACCCAATATAAAAAGTAAAAAATACATAAGAAAGCACTTTAAAAGAAGCAATGCATACAATCAGTGTAGATATGAAGAGATATTCAATCATGTTTATGATCAGATAAATTCAAATTGGAAACAGAATGACATTCAATTTTATACATTTTCAACACAAAATCAGGAAGTATGAGGATTCCACATGCTTGAAAGAATGTGGTTCATCACAAGCTCTTATAAGCTGTTTTTGAGACTTTGCAGATACTGTATATGACAAGCTTATACAAATATTGAAAAATACTATTACATACCCTGTAATTTTTAGCATTCATACCTTACTATTCATGTATTTTGCTTCTGAATAATATGAAATAAACACAATATAAAGTTATTCGAAAATAATATTCAAAATGGTTTAAATATAACACTATTGAGAATAGCAAAAACATCTTTCAATAGGTTTGTGGTCAAACAAATCTATTGAAACAAAAAATATTTTAAAGTACTTAGAGTAAAGTGACTCTACCAATTATAATATAATAGATGAGTCCTATGAATATATTTAGTTTATGTTCAAAACTCTAGAAAAATTAGGGATAACCGGAACATACCTCAACATTGTAAAAGCAATCTATGATAAGCCACAGGCTAGCATCATTCTGAATGGAGAAAAATTGAAGGCATTCCCTCTAAGATCTGGTACAAGACAGGGATGCCCTCTCTCACCACTTCTATTCAACATAGTCCTTGAAACACTGGCCAGAGCAATTAGACAGACGAAAGAAATTAAAGGCATAAAAATAGGAAAAGAAGAACTTAAATTATCACTATTTGCATATGATATGATCCTATACCTAGCATACCCAAAAGGGTCTACAAAGAAGCTATTAGAGCTAATAAATGAATTCAGCAAAGTGGCAGGATATAAGATCAACACGCATAAGTCAAAGGCATTCCTGTATATCAGCGACAAATCCTCTGAAACGGAAATGAGGACAACTACTCCATTCACAATATCCCCCCAAAAAATAAAATACTTGGGAATCAACCTAACAAAAGTGGTGAAAGATTTATATAATGAAAATTACAGAACCCTAAAGAAAGATATAGAAGAAGACCTTAGAAGATGGAGAAATATACCCCGCTCATGGATAGGCAGAACTAACATCATCAAAATGGCGATATTACCAAAAGTTCTCTATAAGTTCAATGCAATACCAATCAAAATCCCAACAGCATTTCTTGTAGAAATAGATAAAAGAATCATGAAATTCATATGGAATAATAAAAGACCCAGAATAGCAAAAACAATGCTAAGCAGGAAGTGTGAATCAGGCGGTATAGCGATACCAGACTTCAAACTATACTACAGAGCAATAGTAACAAAAACAGCATGGTACTGGTACCAAAACAGGCGGGTGGACCAATGGTACAGAATAGAGGACACAGTAACCAATCCACAAAACTACAACTACCTTATATTTGATAAAGGGGCTAAAAGCATGCAATGGAGGAAGGATAGCATCTTCAACAAATGGTGCTGGGAAAACTGGAAATCCATTTGCATCAAAATGAATCTGAATCCCTGTCTCTCGCCATGCACAAAAGTTAACTCAAAATGGATCAAGGAGCTTGATATTAAATCAGAGACATGGCATCTGATAGAAGAAAAAGTTGGCTACGATCTACATACTGTGGGATCGGGCCCCAAATTCCTCAATAGGATACCCATAGCGCAAGAGTTAACAACTAGAATCAACAAATAGTACTTACTCAAACTAAAAAGTTTTTTTCTCAGCAAAAGAAACAATAAGAGAGATAAACAGGGAGCCTACATCCTGGGAACAAATCTTTAACCCACACACTTCAGATAGAGCCCTAATAACCAGAATATACAAAGAACTCAAAAAATTAGACAATAAGATAACAAATAACCCAATCAATAAATGGGCCAAGGACCTGAACAGACACTTCTCAGAGGAGGACATACAATCAATCAATGAGTACATGAAGAAATGCTCACCATCGCTAGCAGTCAGAGAAATGCAAATCAAAACTACCCTAAGATACCATCTCACTCCAGTAAGATTGGCAGCCATTAGGAAGTCAAACAACAATAAGTGCTGGAGAGGATGCAGGGAAAAGGGCACTCTTGTTCATTGCTGGTGGGACTGCAAATTGGTGCAGCCAATTTGGAAAGCAGTATGGAGATTTCTTGGAATGCTGGGAATGGAACCACCATTTGACCCAGCTATTCCCCTTCTCGGTCTATTCCCTAAAGACTTAAAAAGAGCATGCTACAGGGACACTGCTGCATCGATGTTCATAGCAGCACAATTCACGATAGCAAGATTGTGGAACCAACCTAGATGCCCTTCAATAGATGAATGGATAAAAATATGTGGCATCTATACACAATGGAGTATTACTCTGCATTAAGAAACAACAAAATCATAGAATTTGGAGGGAAATGGATGGCATTAGAGCAGATTATGCTAAGTGAAGCTAGTCAATCCTTAAAAAACAAATACCAAATGACCCCTTTGATATAAGGGGAGTAAACAAGGACAGGGTAGGGACAAGGAGCTTGAGAAGAAGATTTACATTAAATAGGGATGAGAGGTGGAAGGGAAAGGGAGTGAGAAGGGAAATCGCATGGAAATGGAAGGCGATCCTCAGGGTTATACAAAATTATATATAAGAGGAAAGGAGGGGTAAGACAAGATAATACAAATGGAAGAAATGATTTACAGTAGAAGGGGTAGAGAGAGAAAAGGGGAGGGGAGAATAGGGGAGGGGGGATAGTAGAGAATAGGACTGGCAGCAGAATACATCAGACACTAGAAAAGCAATATGTCAATCAATGGAAGGGTAACTGATGTGATACAGCAATCTGTATACGGGGTAAAGTTGGGAGTTCATAACCCGCTTGAATCAAACTGTGAAATATGATGTATTAAGAACTGTGTAATGTTTTGAACGACCAACAACAACAAAAAAAATCTAAAGAAATTATATAAAGCATGATTCTATTTTTATAAAGAAAAAAATGCCTTATATAAAATGATATACTTCATAGGAATCCCTGGAAACAACCAAATTCAACTTTTAATAAAAACAATGAAGAGGGAATTAAGCTGGAGGCAGTCAGAGAGCTACTTGAAGCATTATGCTTGGTCACAGACTGCATTGTTGTTGGCCTTGCTTGCTTAGGCCATGCTGGACAAAGGAGCATTGGCCCCACTCAGTGAAGAAGCTGCTCAGTTACCATTTCCTCTGCCTCAGATTCTCACCTGGCCCTGGTGCTTTTCTGTGCAGTTACTGAGTCACCCTTTGGTGTTCTACCTGGAGGCATGGCTGGTGGATGTGATCTTTAAACCAAACAGAGCAATAATCCTAGAAATGCAGTGCATGACCCAGGCCTTGCTGAGGTTGAACACAGTGGACTGTAGGAACCTAGTCATAAGCACTGTATTTGGGCAGCTCCATGTACAGAACCCAGTTACGTGCATTCTCCTGATCCCTGGTACTGAGAATTTGGTCACAATGACCTAAGAAGATGAAACACCTTGAGGAAATTTTGAAGGCCCGTGCATCATTGCCTGACATTCTCCAGCATCAATTTCTTAAGGTAGCATAATTACAACAGGAGTAGTTAGACCACTGGGGATGGGTATGATTTTGCTACTAAAAGTGAAGAGAAGATATTATTATAAAATCTATTCATTACTTTTTTCTATGCCTTTATGGATAGTAGTATACTTTGCTGCAAATGTATTTATACAACTATTTTAATAAAAAAATTAATCTGGTTTGGGGGGCTGAAATAAAGTATCTGCTCACTTGAAATAAAACAAATTTACAAAAAAAAAAAAAGAAATTAAGATATTGGCTATCTTGGGTGGGGGAGGTAGGGAATACAATATTGTAGAATCACATAGTAAGAAATGAATTAGTGTCAGAATTTAAATTTTCATGTGGAATGAATGATATATTGATATTTATATTCTTAAAATAATATATTTACATATTCATATTTTGTGCGAGTGAGGCATGCGATGACCAATGATAATGTCATGAATTAGATGATAAATGATCCAGTGCTCTTCCTCTGATGCCTAAAAATGAAAAACTAAAAAACCAGGGCATATACACAGCTACCCATTCACCACCTACAACTTCTCAACACACACACACACACGCACTCTCTCTCTCTCTCTCTCTCTCTCTCTCTCTCTCTCTCTCTCTCACACACACACACACACACACACACAAACACACACACACACACACACACAAATTAGGATAACTTGGAAACCTCTTTTTACACTGCTGTCCTATGCAGCTTTAATTTTTGCCATTCTGTGCCTGATCATACATTTTCTACCACTTATACCAAGCCACTTATATTTTTCCTAGAATTGAGTTCTTCACCTCCATGTCCTTTTTTTTTGTGCCTATGCATGAATACCTCTTTCATAATTTAACTCATTGATTTCATTCTTTATAATTCATTTCAGTTTCTATTTATAATAATATTTTCTGTTTCTTCTGTTGCTCACACAAGATATCCAAATTCGTGCTTCCATATTCCACTTATCTGTTAATATGTGGAGGCCCATTTTCTTTACTAGATTATGAGCAATTTAAAATCTGAAAATTCATTTCTTCAATCTATATATTCCAAAACTACACACTGTACCTGCTAGGATATGACTACATTCAATAAATATCGAATTAACTCAGCAGTAAGTATCACAATGAACCTGCTAATTGAAAACTGTTGGACTATGTCCATTCTAACTCCAGCTCATTATAAAGGCTACCATCTCAAATGAACTCAAAGCTGTTCAACAATTTAATAGACTAGAGACTCAGAAATTTAACATAACCAGCATAACCCCACAACCAGTGGAAACAGAAAAAAAAATCTAAGCACTACATAACACTGCAAAATATATGATTCTTTTACATTTTTCATTTAATTTAATTAGTTATATGTTACAGCAGAATGCATTTATGCACTTTGATATATTATACATAGATGGGGTATAATTTTTCATTTTTCTGATTGTACATGTTGTAGAATCACATCAGTCATTCAGTCATATATGTACATAAGGTAATAATGCCTGTTTTATTCTACTGTTCTTCCTATCTCCATGCCCCTCCCCTCCTTTTATGCTCCTCTGCCTAATTTAAAGTAAATCTATTTTTCCTTAGTGCCTGCTCCCCCTTATTGTGAATTAGCATCTACATATTTTTGGTTTTTGGATGTTGACTTGTTTTGCTTAGCATGATATTCTCCATTTACCAACAAATGCCATAATTTCATTCTTCTTTAAAGCTGAGTAATATTCCATATGTGATTGATATAAATATATCACATTTTCTTTATCCATTCATCTATTGAAGGGCACCTAGATTGGCCCATAGCTTAGCTATTGTGAATTGAGCTGCTATAAACCTTGAAGTAGTCACATTACTGTAATATGCTGATGTTAAATCCTTTAGATATGAAAAAAAAGAGGTGGGATAGCTGGATCAAATGATTTTTCCATTTCAAGTTTTCTGAGGAATCTCCATACTGCTTTCCATAGTGGTTGCACCAATTTGCATTCCCTCCAAGTACTTTTTCCTCACAGCCTCACCAAAGATTCTTAACGCATTTTTCTGGATCTCTCTTTTCTTATGATCATTCCTCGACTACCTATTTACTGTGTTTTCTTCCACTAATTACTAACTTTCTGGTTAAACTATCTATACCATTTGCATGTATGCTCTCTTAGGTTTAGAGGGAAAAAATAGAATTTGCTCCATAAAAATTGAAAAAAATAAATAATATGAGTACATAGTAACTATTATTGAATCCTCGGGACAACTTTCAGACTGATTCATATGACAAAAGAAAATAATAATTGGTTTTTAGATAAAGGTCTAATGTTAAACCACTTTCAGATAATTTCTCTGAAAATTTGAGTAGTCAGTTTATTGTAAGTTCAAATGTATGTGTATTTCCTTCTTTGCTCTCAAAACAATTTAGTATTTCTGAATGCAATTCAAAATTTTAGTCTCATAAGACACAACCAAAACAATAATTGAATTGTAATCATTCATCAAAACATAAACATTTTTCATAGTACCCTTATTTTTCCTTCTTTCCCCTTGTGTTAAATACAAACTCAGAAGTTTTTCAGAAAACCTTCTTTTGTTTTGTCTGTTCTTTTTTCTTCCTATTTTTTTTCTCAATTTTGTCATTTATGAAAATGAACAAGAATCTCTTTCCCCACATAATTTCCTTACAGAGCACTACTACTCTCTTCAATTCTTCATTTTCTCTTGTTGCATTAATATTTTTCTCTTATGTTTCACACCCCTGAAGAATTAAATCTCTTTTAAATCTGTTTTCTGTGTGGAAAATATGATTTTTCAATAAAAAATCTGAAGTTGACTATGATCTAAGTATCCAGGATCTTCTTTTCCTGAAAGTGGGGAAAATGTGGGAGAAGATACTGTGAAGACAGAAGTTCCATTCCATTCATTCAAATCTCAGTATTCTATTTTTCATTCTTTATTCTAATGACAGCTTTCTAAATTACTTACTAATGTACTCCCAACACTATATATCCTCTATTACAGTGATAGAATTCTCACATTTATCTTTACTCATGACCAGAGATAGCTGTGTAATTGCAGATTTTCTTGTGGGTATGTGGATATATAGTAAAGTTCTGGCCAATGAAATAAACAGAGATTTCCTGAGACAGACTAGGAACTCCCTTAAAAGACTAATGATGTCTGCTAATTAACCAAATTTTCTTGCATTATGTCTTCCTTACTTCTATATTACTCGTCAAAATTGGAAAACTAAGTTTCATTATATAAACACAACAATAATTTTCTTTGGCATACCTAGATTACCACATTTAATAACATCAAATTTTATTTTATTAACATCACACAATATAGTGGCAACAGAGTTCACCAAACTCTGTTTTCTGCTGTTCCTTGTTCCAAAGTCAACTAATATTGACACAAAGCATATGGCATGTTACCTTTAATCTCTAAATATGTGAAATAACACTCCACCTATTTAAATTTATTTTTCATGGCATAAAAATCTTTTGAAGGAACCTGATAAATTTTCCTAATTAATATTCTTCATTATATATTCACCTGACTTTCTGTTCTTTAAGCTCTAGGCAATTTCAATATTCATTTGAATCTGAAATTTAGAAACAAGGTGTTTCAAGAAATTTTAATCTCACTCTCAAATTAAAACAATGTCCCCTAGTAATATGATTTTGTAAACGTGCATACACACACACACTCACACACAAATATATATTATGCTTAGATGTGTGTACATAAATATATACATATGTATACACACATGGATTACTTTTGAAGGTGTTTATTACTTAGAAGTATGTGTTTCTTCTTTCTGTATCTCTACTATAGTCAAAAGTGAAAGTAGTCATTTTAATGATTTTAAGATTTTGAGATTCAAACTTCACATATTTTGAATTTTTCCCATGAATTCCATTTCCTTTTTCCTGCAAATAACTTAATACCTATGTGAAGTGGTGTTATACTCTTAATTCATTGATGGCAATGAAATACCAATTTCTCTCTTAGAACTTCAATTAGTATATTGGACACAAATGATAATTTTTCCTTATTTTCTAAATCACAGAATTGTGTTATATTACGTTATTATGTCAATAGCAAATTTCTCCACTTATATTTCTTCTGTTGCTCTGTTCTAAAAATCATCTGTATTGATCTGGTGAAGCAGCATGTTACAAGACTGAAACACTTAAAAAATCATAATATTGTATATTATTTGGAGTATGGTTTTTATTGTAATATACACCAAATTTTACAACTGTTTCACTTTGACCCTGTCCCCTATTATTCCAAAAAGAAAGTTCTTGACAGATGTAGAATTATCATTGCTGGACTGCCAACAAATAGGATTCTTTTTTGGCAGCATTATTCAGAATATTTCCTTAGCTTCAAAAGTTACTTTAAAATCGACTTAAATTTGTGAATATAACTTTATCTACAAAGTAAGTACATACATGTGAAACGCTTTAAGTCAACTATTGCCAATGCATAACATGTTTAAGTCAGGGACTGCCAAATAAAATCCAAACATAAATATAGCCACTTTTGTAAGTGTGTGTGTGATGATCATGAAATTTCTCAGCAGAGCTGAGTTAATAGTTACAGTCCCTGCTCATTCAGTCAACCCCTATCTGTGTGTTGCACTGAAGGTATATTGTCAACATGCAGAAAATCCAGCTGATTTTAAGTGGGACTAAATAATATGGGCTTGACTATCATGGATTGAAAGAACTTCATTTAATTAATTTAAAGTCCTTAAAAACAGAGCTGAAGTTTTCATGGGAAAAAAGTGCAAAACATACAGTTATATACAGCAGCTTTGGCCCAAGATTTCAACCTGATCTTCCTAAAAGCATGCCCTGTGAATCTTCCACAGTCTCACCATCTCATATGTCAAATTATTGTAATAAACCTGTTTAAATATATCCCACACTGGATCTTTCCTGGTTGACCTCTGACTCATCCAGATTTAAGCAGTAGAAGTGATTTCCTAGAACAGAATCTTAAGAATATGTTTTCTAAATTGGCTGTGGGGTTTTGTTGTTTTTTAAATGTGATCAGACTTAAAGGCATTAATAATTCTTCCCAGTGATAAAGAGGCACTACTTGTGTATCTATGTGAAGTTACATCATGATGTGATAATAGAGCTACATATCTTTGGATATTTCTAAGATATATATATATATATATATATATATATATATATATATATATATATATAAGTTGAGATTTGGGTGTCCATATGTTTGCAGGCTTAGAAGATTTTAGTTATATTTAAGACATGTAATTGTATTTTCTGTTTGCTCCTGAGCTGAGAAAGTGTTGAAAAGAAAGACTAACCTCAGATATTGAAATTCCCTGCTCAAGCTTTTAGTGAATGACCATAAAGTATCTATAGCTTTCCAAGAAAATCTCTTATCACCTGTAGCTGCAGGAACACGTTTTGTGAAAACCAAATCCAGAGTCTAATCTTGCCAATGGTGAATCATAAAGCAAACTGAAACCCCAACTGCATAGCTTGTGATCTGTTAAAGAGAGAGCATTGATTTAGAATGGATGGGATACTGAAAATTGGGATGGGAACCCAACATATGGGGCTTAACATTCCTATATTATGTTGAGTTTTTGCCACTAGAAGCCACCCTTCTGTTTCTGTCTAGGGTGTTAGCCTTCCCTGACTAGAGGTCCCTTGAGAGCCTTGCAAAGTGCTGCTGATTCTCCTAGAAACCTACTCCAGATACAAGTCCTCAGCAGGCCTTAAAGGGGAAATACACAGTGTGACCTGAGAGCAGGTCCCTATCTTTAGGACTGCAGGAGCTTTCTAATTAAGAGAAATATGGAGAATACATTTGAGACCTCATTTTAAAGGTGTAACATCATGCTGGAAAGATTAAAATTGTATCACTCTTTTTTTTTCTTTCAATTAGTAGTAGCTTTGAAAGAAACACCTCAACTTGATGTGTTTTAGTTTGTGTATTTGTTTGTTGATATTTTAGAGTAATTCTGAAAAATAAAGAGCTGGTGATGTAGCTGAATACAGTTATTAATTTTGAATATAGCAATATTGTGTCATTCCTTTTTTGTTTTTTTCTTAATGCTGAGGTAAGACTTATACTTTCTTATTTAAGCGATACATAATACAATTTATGAGTTTTTTTATATATGTAGGATTTGTGTGTTTTGAAATCTTTCACAAAGACAAAACTGAAAATTTATTTGGTTTTTATTTTTATTTTTCCCCAAAATATACCTTTTTAAGTACAATTCAACTGACATTTTTAAAACTGCACTCAAGCAACTTTAGGAACATATTCTTTTTCAAATATCCAGGTCTATTCCTACCACGACCTTTAAGTTGTGTAGGTATCTAGAAGGAAGTCCAAGAGTACAACTTTAGTTAAACTCACATATATTATTACAGCAAATGATTCAGAGTAAAAAATAAAATAAAAGTACACATTGCACAAGGCAGAAAAGGCAGGTGCCAAGTCCTGACAGAGTCAGTCTATGCACATCACATAAGATGCTGCATTTTATGGATAGGTCACAAACTCCTGAAATTTCAACCATTGATTCTTTAATGCTTATCCCTTTTTTCTCCTAAAGATTTTTCACACCTAAGCTCTCTGTATCAATTTTTTGGAGAGTCCCACTCTATACAACTTATATTATACAACTTCATTCTTCTCTAAGTTTTATGTGTCTGGATCTCTCTCTCTCCCTCTCTCTCTCTCCCTCCCTCCCTTTCCCTTTCTCTCTCTCTCCCTTCCTCTCTTCCCCCCTCTCTCTTCCTCCCTTCTTTCCTTCCTTTCATCCTTCTTTCCTTCCTTCCTTTATTTCTACCTTCTTTCCTTGGTATTGATTTAATTTTACAAAATATAAAAAAATCATAATTGCATGTATTAATAGTGAGCAGTGTTATGGTTTTGAATACAATTGTGGAATGATGAAATAAAGCCATCATCTTCATCACCTCAAATTTTATTGTGATAACATTAGAAATTTATTCTTTTTGATATTGAAACTTATCATAACCAATTATTAGCTGCATTCAGCATATTGAATGAAAACATATGAAAAAAAACAATTTTTCTTCATGAGACTATGAACTTCTTGGCTATCATATTTCCATTCTCTTCAAGTACCACCTCCAAGTTAGCACACTTCTACTCTACTTGTATGACTTCAATTGAATTAAATTCCACGTATAAACAAGAATATGTGGTATATGTCTTTTTGTGTTTGGTTTATTTAAATTATCATAGTAATGTCTGATTTCACCAATGTTATTCCAATGACAAAATATCTTCCTTTTTAAGTTTTACATTTCTTATACTGGATAGTATTCCATTATGTGCATGCATATATATTGAAGAAAATATAGGTCACATATTCTCTACCCATTTATCAAATTCTGCATCTGTATCTATTTTGTATTGTCATGATGCTTAAGTTCACTTTATAGACTCAAACTCACTTTGTTCTTTGATGCATGCCCTCTCCTAGAACTGATAGAATGTAATATGCTACAAATCTCAGGTGCTATGTTAGGTAGTTAATGAGTATTACCATATCTTGAAATTTATATCTCAGCAACTTTGTGCTGATTTCTAAAGTTAAATAGATTTTAATTTACTGGACTCTCATTATAGTTTTCCATGCACCTTGGATATCTTCCTCTAAATTTTAACTAAGTCTTTACTCTCAGCCTTAGGCTTTTGAGTTTTTGTTCTTCACTTAGCCATTATAAAAGTAGTTCTACTGGTGAATGCAATAGTTTCAGTTCTTTTTGGCATGCAAGCATTCTCATGTTAAGAAAAAATAAACATATGACATATTTATTCAAACTAGGTAATGTCCTATATGTCTTTTAAATAGTTATTTTCATTTTGTGAATGAGTATCTTTTATTTCTACAAAATATCTTCTTCTATTTTATCACTTAAAACATGTAAGGCATTATAACTTCAGTTTACTGACATACTAAATCAAGTATTCTATGCATGCCTCTTTCTAAAAAAGAAAAAGAGCAAAGAAAAATAGATCTCAAATGTTTGTCCATATTTTTCCATCACTTCTTTTTTTAAAATTCAAATATATCAAATGAACATGTGCAAAATAGCGATGATTAAAAAGAAAATGCTATTGTGAATAGAGTACTTTTTCTAATTTCTCTTTCAGTGGATTCTTTGCTGATTTATGGTAAAGTGTTTGAATTGTGGGTATTGATTTTATATCCTGATATTTTGCTTAATTCATTTATTAGTTCTAGAAGTTTTCTGGTGAAATTTTTTTGATCTTCTAGATATAGAATCTTGTCATCAGCAAATAGTGATAGTTTGAGTTTTTCTTTGCCTATTTGTATCCCTTTAATCTCTTTTTCTGTCTAATTGCTCTGGCTAGAGTTTCAAAGATGATGTTGAATATAAGTAGAGAAAGAGGACATCTTATCTTTTTCCAATTTTTTGTAAGAACACTTTCAATTTTTCTCCATTTACAATGATGCTGGCCTTGGGTTTAGTATATATAGTTTTTACAATGTTGAGGTATGTTTCTACTATCCATAGTTTTTCTAATTTTTGAACATGAAGTTGTGTTGTATTTTGTCAAATTCCTTTTCTGCATCTATTGAGATTGTTGATTTTTCTTTGAAAAATTATGGTAGAACAACTAGCCTTTGATTACCTAGTAAAAACATGGGAGACTTATTCCTCTATTCCATTAATATTATTTGAGATTTATTAAATTTTTAGTACCTAAACTGACACTTTCATGAAAGGCAAAATAGTGGCTAAAGTGATGGGTGTAAAATCAGGAAATAAGGGACCTCAAATTAGATGAGATAAATTCCTAAAAATGTACAAAGTGATGTATAGCTCAGTTAGTAGACCACTTACTTAGGATGCATGAGACTAGGTTCAATTCACAACACCCCCTCAAAAAATAATACATACATACATGCACACATAAAATGGTATGCCTTGGGGAAAATGATGTGAGAAAAAGACAATAAAATTATGTAATTACTAGGTATACTTCTAGAAACCACAGATCTCAGGCCTGTCTACAGAACGTGGTAACCCTCCTTAGTCATTTAATTGCTGATTCTTGAACTGAGTTCTTGATGGAGGAATTAGAGGTTTTGCCAGAATTTGAAGTGCAATCACAGATAAAATAAAAGACTGTTAAGCAAGTAGTTTATATGTATTTATCTTTTAGGAACAGGGAACCCTTTAAAGAACACTGGAAAATTAGAAAAAAACAAAGTTTAGACACCAAAGTGTGTTCCTGACATTTGTCATTTGTCTCATTCTTTGAAACTGTAGCATGGCTATTAAGTTCTGCAAAGCCACCACATCATTACATGTGAAAAATAGAGCAAAATGGTATTGTGATTGGCCAGAAAAAAAGATCCTAAGAAGTTCACTCAAATCAAGCCTTTACTTTCTGGCTCTCTTGCCAACCAGAGGCCATGGTGAACATGTATAAAGTATTTGAAATTTAACTCATCACGAAAAGTAAGGAGATTTCAGAAGAGAGGTTGGTTATACAGCATGCACTTAAGTCTGGTAGATTAATTTGTTTTGAAAATGTTGGTGAGTGTAAGACCAAACCAAATGCAAACATACACACACACACACAAAAAAAAAAAAGAATTCAAATATAATGTAATGACCACAACCAAAAAAGAATTGTTGAGTGAGAGTGAAAAACAAATGATCAGAAAAGTGCTACTATAAGGAAAAGAATATTTTCTATTTTCTCTTCTACAATAGATATTTTGCATACAAGAAGAGAAACAATTCTATTCTAAATTGTACCTATAAATGGTCTCCCATCTGGGAAATGTATATTTTACTTAGATTGATGAATTAAAAAAAATTCTCAGGAAAATGTTGATTACTGTACAGAAATTTCTTGACAACTAACAGGAGTTCCAAATCCTATAATCTATGCTGTACAGTAATAGGATCAGAGTTATAAATCCAGAAATTATAGTGGCTAAATTCAATGTAGACATAAGGAAGACATTGATCATTTTAAGATTATAGTGGATGAGAGCATCAGAAATTAAGCATTTCATCATAAGAGCACTAAGTTGGATTTATGAAATCCACAGCTTGGTCCTTGAAATTTTAAAAGGGTGAGTCTTTCTCAAATCCACTCTTCTAGGAGAATTCTTAATGTGAACATTACCTCAGACCTCTGCTTGTCATGAGAGACTGGAAGGATAGGGCACTTCTTAGTATGTCAAAAGATAGGAAAAAAATTGTACATGAAACACAATACATTGGGTTTGATTTTCCTTCTGAGTTTTTGTTTTTGATTGTTTTTTAAATTTTTGAATCTCTGATTTGCTATTTTATATAGTGTCTATTTCACATGATAATATTTTGGGAGCTAATTTTAATTAATACAATTCAGTGTGTATTACATACCTTCTACTGAAGAACTGTTACCACTTCCTATCTTCTTCCTCTCAACAGGGAAGACAGGTTTTTTTTTTTTTTTGTGGTATGGTCAAATGTCAGATGTAGGGGAAATATTGGCCTATATTACTTGTAAGCCACATACAATGACCAGACAGGCTGGCACTCTCTTGTGAGAGGAAACAGCCATCATTGTTTCCCTCTGGACCCCTTTTCATTTAGCAGTTTGGAAAAAAAATTACATACATATATATGAATATATATGTATATTACAAACAAGGAAAAGTACTGACTCAGAAAATTCTTAATGCATCTCATGTTTCTCTCCAGTCTAATTTAATGTCTTCCACCCAGTTGAAATGAGAAACCTTGAAACCTGTAGTCAGAGACAAGTTCTCCAGGCAGGTCTGCTTTTTTTGTTGCATTAGACAATGTTCTTCATATACCTTACTAGACCTATTCAGGAGTTATATTAAAATTTAAAAACAAAGACCTAAAATTTACTTGATGGGGTTATTCACTTAACATAAGTATTTCCTTAAATTTTCTGGTGCTTATGTAAATACAATATCACTTCCTACTGAAAATCTCTGCACTTCCTACTGAAAATCCATACGTACCCCCCATTTCATACCATTGATATATATAAAATCTTATGAAAGGAAATTTGAACTCAGCTATCAAGAGTTGCATATTATTTGTATCTTTAAATAATACAGAAAGTACTACACAAATTCTGGTAGTTTAGTAAGAATTGAAAGAACCATTTATTTCATTTTCCTAGAATCTGTCTCTGTGTGAATATTTTCTGCTTTGACTGGCTCTGTGAATTTTTGTCTCCTTTCTTCTCAGAAGAACTTTTAAAACTATCTTCTCATAAATGTAAAGTACAGAAAGCCTGATTTTGATAACCATCAAATATACAAGACGAATAAATTATTCTAATCTTAACAATATTTGTTTCTCTTCTACCTCCCTCCATGACCAAGCAAATATTCAGAGATTTGTTCAAGTCATGATTTGGAAATAATTATGGAAGGGAAGGCAAAGCTTAAACTGAATGAAAAAAATATGCTTCAACTTCCTGATTTTTATGACTGATATGTATCTATTACACAAAATTTCATGAAAATACAAGAAACTGACTCAATAATCGGTTAAAATTGCATCCAATGCGCTGTGTATCTTGCTGAGTTATTCCAATATTATTGCACTTGCAGTTTTCCAAACCATTTTTTACCCTGTTGGACTAAAAATATTGCTCTAGTCTGCCTTTATTCCTCTGAAGTGACACCTTGAAAATGATGCCTTGTGTGTTATAGAAGATGGACTAAAAGCAGATTCAATAAACTGTCTGTCTAATTTATACCACACACAACATCTTCTGGGGACAGTGTGCAATAAGGCAAAAAGGGAAGAGATAAATAGTACTTTTGGCATTTTGGAGAGTGTGCAAGGTTTTGAAGCCTGAGTGACTGTATTTTTTTAGTTGTTTGTACCTCCTTCTTAAAAACTTGTTGGATTTTAAGTCTCCCCTCTCTCCTACAATTTGCACTACATCACTAAGTCATCTGGAAAATATTTACTATCAAATTTTAGTTACCTTTATCTCCAATGTTTTAGAAGTGGAACAATCATTAGATATAATTGGAGTTTGTAAAAGAAAATAAATTTCTTATTTTAACATAAGCATTGTCCTTTTAAAACCATCTTTTTTTCTAAGAAAATATTATCCTCTTATTAAACCCAACTCTCTTGCTCCAAATATGTACTTAATTCCAAACCAAAAAAAAAAAAAAAAAAAAAGACATGAGTGAAGGTCTATTATAACTTTATATGTTAAAATAAGCTCTGTGTCTTTAAGATAATGCCTGTGTAAAACTTATTGGAGAACAACTATACATGACTGATCAATTAAAATGAAAATGTGGTAATCCACTATCTTATCCAAGTTTGTAATTCTCAAAATATATGATAATACATTGTCTCTATTCTTAGGTACTTAAAATATAATTATATTTTATATCACAGTGAAATTTTATTTCAATGCAGAAAATAATTCCAAAATCACTTTTGAAAAGTCACTTTTATAAAAAAGTCACTTTTATAACAAATGGAGTGCTAAATGATTGCTATCTTGATTGCTATATTGCATATTCAAGAATAATTTAAGGAAATAATACAAATAAATACTTTAATTAAAATTTTAATTATTTGTAACTTTGAACAATGATTAATTATTACAATATTCATAGTAAAATAAATAAAAATTAGAATAAAATGTTTTTAAAAACTACTCAAATGCTATTAATTATATGTATTCTTTTCGATATCAGTTGACATACTTAGAAATATAACCACATAAATGATTTTGATTTTTGCTGTAGTTTTACTTTGGATTTAGGTTAAAAAACAGGCTGCTTGTAAGGAATATATTTCCTGATATTTTCATTTGATTGAGGATTTACATTGGATCATAAATTTGACCTTTCTTTTTGGGTGGAAAATGCTTTATGATTCTTATATTCACCTTCTGACACCTAAGCTGTAAGTATAAAGTGGAATAGAACCATTGCCCTATTCTAAATGTCAAATCAGTGACCACATTTTCAGAATGCAATAAAGAAACAACAAAGGAACAATACAAAAAGTTAAGGATACACTTATTTATATCAGCTGAAGTAATAGTTTAATAGAGTATGTTTTGGTAATTGAGATAGATGCTAAAGATAATGAGCCCCAATCCTAATTTAGGCATTGTATATTTAAAATATTTTAAATGTTCATCACATTGTTTAAAGAAAGAGAAGGATTTTTTAAACATTCTCCAAGTGAAATTCATTTGTGAATTATCCTCCATATATATTCATTTCCTTTTCAAAATTAGCAAGTGTTTAGATTGAAAGTTAAAACTCATTACCTTTCTCAAATGATAATATAACTGCAAATATTTTTTAAACAACTAGGTGTTAAAGAAATATTGATTTCTAAAACTATTGTTATTATTGATGACTAAATGTAAACTCATTTGTAAAAAAAAGTTGAGCAAGTTCTTAACCAATGGATGTCATAGCAATCAGTTTGAATAGATGATATGATGTGCTCCCACCCTAGTCAAACGACCAGGATTCCTGGTGTTTACTGGCAAATCTAGAAGCTAGGAATGCCAATCTAAAGGGATTGATTATTAGCTGTAACCAGTGCAGAAAGCTTTTTGCTCTTCATGGTTACTTTTTTCTGTTTTTTAAGGTTCTCTCTCTCTCACCACCTCTATCAATAAAGCCCAGCTCTTCTGGTTCCAACACCTTCCAAATTTTTGCTCAACTTCCTTTTCAGTGAATTGTAACCCAGAACTATAGGAAGAAAAATGAATTCTGGGAAACATGGTTGCAGAAAAACCAAAGTGAAGTAGAATCTGGCACAGATGTGCTGCAACTGGTTGTTATAGACATTTATGATTATGAAACTCACAATTTAACCTCCTTCCATCCTCAATGCCTTTGATGACAAGTTCCCTCTTCATGAGGCAGACCAAGTCTTCCAGCACAGAACCCCTGGACTCTGTCCAAGATTTTCTTTTACTCAGAACCTAGTAACATTGTGTTAGTAGCTTTTCATCAGTATAACATAATACCTGAAACTATCAACTTATAAAGCTAAAATGTTTATCTTGACCACATTTTGAAAGTTTCTGTCTACGTTTGATTGAACCCATAGCTTTGCACCAATGGTGTGTGAGAGGGCAAACTAGGCAAAGAAGCAAAAGAAAATAAGTAGTAAGGGGAGACAGACCCAATCTCCTATGGGGAACCACTCCTACTGATCTAAGAACCTCTCTATCTCCTATATGTTCCACCACCTACCCAAAATACCACCCTGGGGACTAATCCTTTAACACATAGGCCTTTGGAGCAGATTTAAACCATGGTAAACATAAAGGAATAAAGGCTCTGTAAATTCTTTTTTGGGTGCAGGATAACTGAGTGATTCATTGGTAACTGCATCAAGCTTCAAGACAAAGCAATAGAAACAATTACAATAACAACATTTTTGTGAAGAGTTGCATATTTTTGGCAGGAGAAATACAATTTGTTGCATTGTATCAAACTCCAACAGATTTTTATGTAACCCTGTATTCACTGAAAAATTTTTAAAATGCATTCTATTGACTTCATGCAGATATTGAGTGCTACACAGTACCTTTTCTCCTGATTATTTGTAATTTATTCAAATTTTTAAAGCCCTTTAAATTCTAAATGCTGATATCATCTTTGAGTTTTTTATTGAGGTATATAATGCATACAGATCACTTTTTATCTATCAAGAACTTAACTTTTTCCCTTATTTGTAAACAGTACACAGATCAAGAATAACATTACAAAAGAACATATCCACATTGTGCCCCCTTTAGCATTAACTGCTAAAGGATAATATCTATCCTGCTTCTAATAGCTGATATCAATTTTAACAGTTTTAGGTTTTTATGTCAATGAAATTATACACTGTATGTGCTTCATATCTGCATTCATTTACTCAAAAACTTATTTATAAATTATCCAAATTATTAAGTGGCTATAATCAGTTTATACATTTTACAGAGTAATAATCAATTAGGTAGGTATATATTACAATAGCTTACCCACTTATCTACTCTCGTGAGCACTAGATATTTTTAAGGATTTTCTCTTATAAGCTTATAAAATTTCTAGTGTATGCCTTGGTGAAAAAAAAATGTACATATTCTGTAGAACATTTTTCTGAGTGGGTTAACTAAGTTATAGGATACTAATACCCAGAGCTGTAGTTTATTCTGGAGAGCATTTTTCTGGGTGAGTTAACTAAGTTATAGGGTGCTTATACCCAGAGCTATAGTTATTACTGCCAAATCATTTTTGAAATTGATTTGGCTGGTGTTGCACAAATGCAAGTTAGGTAAATTTGGTCAATTGCATTCTGCAAATGACTCTATCCTTACTGATACATTGTCCTCTTGTTCTACTAGCTACTAAGAAAAGTAGGTAGCTGTTCACTGCTGTCTTTTGTTTTATGGGATTCTGCTTTACATAGAATATGCTTAAAGATATAGAATAGAGATTGCGTCACAAAAAGATTGATTCTTTTATCATTATGATATTCACTCATTATTTCTAAAATGCCTCTTTCTTTTATGTACACTGTCAGAAGCTCAGCTGACAAGAAGCCAAAATGAAAGTAACAGGCAAGCCTTTAATCTTGGGCTGTGCTATTAGCAAGCGGCTAAATTAGAGAAAACACTGAACTATGCTTCCCCATGCACTCCATTCTATCCCCTATGTACCCAAAGAGATATAAGGTGTGTTCACTTCCCCTGAGTCCCAAGCAAAAGGCTTCTTCAGAATTGTAGAACTGGAGGCTGCAAGAAAAGGAAAAAAAATAGTTTAAGTGGGAAAGTACTGAGTCAGAGTGCAAAAGTGTCTTCAAGTCTTCCCCATGCTTCTTGATATTCTTTGAATGCACCATAACTTACTGATGCTTTTTCTCCTAAGGAGGTCTCAGCAGAGGAATCTGAGGAAGTCTTTAGCCAAAAGCTAAGTAGAGACATCTCCAAAGGAAGACATCTGGTTTAGAGATGTAACTAAAGGTAAGAGCTTGGCCTGCCAAGGAGGGCTTGAGTCCTCACTACAACTCCCTTCAGAAACAGCAAATGCTTTGACTGTGCTCCAAATCTACCATTAGGAGACTAGCTTTCCCCATAAGATCTGCAAGATAAAGCCTTTAGCCAGGCCCCAAACATCACATGTAGGTTTAGATATAGGACCCAGCCTCCTTGTGCACCATTTCATTTAATATAGCTCAACAATATTTATTTGCTTTGTTTTTGAGACATAATATCTTTTTTTCCTTTCATTCACTTCCAAGCTTTCTATATCTCTATTTTGAATATCTCCCTTTCACAATTTAACTTTGTACTGCTAATCTGAAATTCTTACTTTTTTACCTGTAGCATCTTACTAAATTTTATCTAATTTAATTATATGTGTGTATGTGTATGTATAAAATTTGACTATGACCTTATAGTTAATTTTTTATTTATTATTTTTCCTTCATTCTTTTCCCCAACTTTTGGTTAATCTGTAATTACCTTGATGTTACCTTGATGAATTGTAGTTTATACAATGTGTTCAATCTTTCTTTTGAAAAAATACACATCCCTGACATATTACAATCAAATGAAAAAAAATGGATTTGTCTTCCTTTCTGCTTTTATTATCTGTTCATTTTGTTTTGGTATTCAGCAATCTTACTATTTTGTGTCTAGAAATATTATTTCTGCATTTATTCAGCTGGGTATTTGGCAAATTTGTTTAATCTGTCTATATTGCATTCATTTTTAAAAATTCTTGGTCATTGTTGTTTTAAATATAATTTCTGCATTTTTCATACTTTCTTCTTTTATGTGAGATCATATTAAAGAATATTTGATCTCTTTACCTCTTCACTTTTTTTTTCTCTCTCTCTCTGTTTAGTTTGTGTCACTGTCCTCTTTCTCACATACCTTTAGTGCTTCACATTATATTTTCTTTGACTTCTTTCCAGTTCAAGAGAATATCTTCTGTTGTGTGTAATATGTGATTAACCTGTATTAATAGGATTTTGATTTCAGCTATTATAATTCTAATTGCTAGAGTTTCTGTTAATGATTATTTAGATCTAATTTTCTGATGTGTTAATTTTCCATCACTGAGAAAAAATATTAGATAGTACCCTCAAAAATAGGAAAGGTTTATTATGGTTTATATTTTTAGAGGTTTCTGTTTCAAGTCATTTGGCCATGTTGTATTGGACCTCTGGCCACACAGAACATCCTGGTGAGAGCATTTATTCAAGGCAGCCTCTCTACCTCCTGGCAACCAGAAATGAAAGAAAGCTGGGAAGGCTCCAGGGTCCCAATACTCCTCTTCTAGGGTATCCCATGCACAGCCACACCTTGTTCCACTAGACCCCACAGCCAAATGTTTCCACTATGTCCCACCAATCCCATAGGTTGTCAACAAGCTTCTAACACATGGATTTAGGGGAAATGTTTAAGATAAAACTGTACCATCTGGTTACTTTCTTTAATTTTTCATCTAGTTCCTGTATCCTGTTCTGTATATTTTGAACATGTTACTCACAGTTCTCTCGAAGTTCAAATTTGCTAACATGTAGGACTGGATTTCTTATAAATTGATTCATACTAGTTGACTATACTCCTAATATTTAAAATCATATTGCACTGCCTTTTGGCGTATGTGGTGATTTTATTACATTATAAATACAATGATTTTTAGAAATCAATGTGTATAAAATATAGATGCTATATATATGCTATATATAAAATATATATGCTCATATGATGGCATATTCTACACTGTTGGAAGAAAGGCCTTAGACTAGGGAGACGGAGCAGATTCTGGATATCTTTATAAAATCAGAGAATTTCCTAAACTAATTTAGGCTGAATTCTTTAGCAGGATTCAGCAAAACAATTGTCCTGAGAGAATAACTACTCAAAACCTTAAAGCTTTCTCGATTTTGATTTTTGTTTAATCTGCATATTTGATCTGCTTATTAATCTGCTGATCTCTGATTCCCTCCCTTCATGGTCCATACATATTTAGTTTTTTATCTAAACCTTCAGCCATCTTTCCAGACCCAAATAAAGAATGTGCCAGTTGTGAAATGGCTGCAATATGAGATTAATTCTCCACTCTGGTTTTATAACATCTATAAGCCCCAATGACTTGCATAGAACTTACAAATAACTTTAAGCTAGTATATTCTCTATTTTATTCAGCATTCCTTGTTCTTGTTGACTAGAATATTAGAATGCTTCTAACTATTCCAAAATACCTGAAAATTGAATATGTCCTCTGGATGAACTGATCATATCAAATTTTGAAACCTATTATGGCTTAGATATGAGTTGTCCCCCAAAAAAACTCATGTATAAGACAATGCAAGGAAGCTCAGAAGTGAAATGATTGGGTTATGAGAGCCTTAATCTAACCAGTGCAGTAATCCTCTGAAAGTGATTTATTCTACCTAACATCCTAGTTAGGTACAGTGTGGCTGGGGGAGATGGGTCCCTGGGAACATACCTTTGGAATACATATTTTGTCTTGGTTGAACTGAGCAGAGCACACACACTCTTTCTCTCTTTGCTTCCTGGTACCATGTTTTCAGCTTCTTTCCTCCACTACACTCTTCTGCCATGATACCTCCAGACTGAAGGAATGAAGCTAGCTTTTTATGGAGACCTCGGAAACCAAAAGCCCCAAAATAAACTTTTCCTCCTCTAATAGTTCCTATCAGGCCTTTTTTAATGGAAAACTTATTTTTTTTATTTTTCTTTTTTTTATTGGTTGTTCAAAACATTACATAGCTCTTGACATATCATATTTCATACATTAGATTCAAGTGGGTTATGAACTCCCATTATCAGGCCTTTTGATCACAGTAGTAAAAAAGCTGACTAAAATAGAGTCCAATTTGCCCTCCTACCTCAACTAAAACATTCTTTTTGGAGAAAGACACAAATTACTACATTTTAAAACAATCTCTGACTTGTATCACAGTATTGTTCATAGACCACATTCTGACAACCACTAAAATCTACTTTGAGGTCGAAGCCATTAGGTTTAGGGATTCTAAATACATTTTGCAACAGCAAATTAAATGAGATAAAGTAAAATATAATTTCAAATCCTTGTGCCCCATTCTGCCTTCCAGATCACAAGAAGTAAAAATTCTGACTAAACAGTCCAAAATTCAACAAAATTTTTTACTCTTTAAAAGGCAATAGAAGATAAAGGTTAATCTCATTATATGTTATTTTCAAGCAGCAGAATGACTTTTAGTAGTAACTTCTGGGAAATAATCAGAATATGAAAGGGCCTTCCTTTCTTAAGCATTTTGCTATTATTATTTTACTTTCTTTCTTCAACTTCATGGTATATTTACTGCCTTTTTTCATATACTTATAGTAAAATAAATTTTTATGATTTTATGTTTCAGTCTGAAAATTAGGAACCCAAACTATATTGTTTTAATAATAATAAAATATGATGTTTATCTTCAACAATAGATACAATAAAATCTTAATTTTAGGCCTTCCTGAGCTATTTATTAAAATATTAGTGATTTAGGAATATCCCATAATTCTTGTCTCTGAGCCAAGGAACAAATCTAAGAATTTGTTCCTATATATTTTCAACTCAAATTAGGAGATTCTTGAAAACTATAATGCAAAACCAAAGTGGTATTCCCCACCAACTTTGTAGTATAAAATATGTCCTTGAGTTTTTCTCCAAAATTAAAATATGACTGATTCCCAACCACTTGGAATTGATATTAGTATTCTTACTAGCTTCATAGTGTGAAATCTCTCTCCCTCTGTCTCTCTCTTTCTCTCTCTCTCTCTCTTTTCCATATCTCCATCTCTCTCACTCTCTCCCCCTCTCTTTTCCTTCCCAAAATATTAAACATCAGAAAACTTAACCTGCCCTGCAAAGTTTGACTTTTAAAAATTTATTGATTGTATGTTATGTCAACAAAAGGGCATGGTAAGAAAACCCAGACCATCCATCTTCCATGGAGACACAAAGTCAACAATAAGACATGGATCAAAACCATTTGTGAGAATTCCAGAAATGAAGCAAGAGGCTTCTGTGCCTCAGAAGAGTAGAATCTACTTTATCAAAGCTGGTAGGAAATTTGCATAACATTTGCTTACCTCTGCCTTTTATCCTGGCTCATAACTGACCTCAGGAAGAAAAAACAACTCCTAGCTAAAGCACATGTCCAACATTCCCACTTCTTACGGGATACTCCCCAAATTACCTTCTGACTTGCCTGCCTCAGAGCACTGACAGGATCCGATGTACTCTGGATGCTTGTGGACCACCAAAAACAAAATGAAACAAACAGGCCTACACAACTTGCTGTGACTCCATAAAAATGACCACATAGCAGACAGAGACTGTTAGAACTTAGCAGCTTAAGAGGAGAGAAGAATGGAGCGAGTGTTCCTCAAGAATCCCAACTTTTTAGGACCTCTGTGAGGAATTGATTTTTATGTCACTTTTAAAGAGTATTGATGGGACTTAGAATGATCTAAATGCCTGGAAAGATGGTGAAATGAAATGAACATCATACACATATGCCTGCACATATGGTACAACTCTACATCATGTACAACCAGAGAAATGAAAAGTTGTGCTGCATTTATGTACAATGAATCAAAATTGTACTCTGCTGTCATGTATAACTAATTAGAACAAATACAAAATAAAATAAAATGTTAAAATGAAAAAAAAAAGGTGAGTTAAGAGACATGTATGTGTCAGGTCCAGAGAACCTATAATAGCACAGACAACAGAGGAAGCAAGGAATATGAACATTAAAATAATTAAATAAATAGTTAAAAAAAATAAAGGAAAGAGAAGGAGGCAAAACCTCTGTGATTGGGATTTTACAAATACAAGCCTGGAGAAAATGTATTGACAGAAAACGCTTGAGAGGTTAATTGAATCTTTAGCCAGGCTGGTTGGTGAAGATATTTCTTTGTGTGAAGTAAGTACACAAACAACAGGAAAGGTGCAAATTCATTTGTTTGTTTGTTTGTTTTTATGTATGGACCACAGTGTACAAACAAAATAGACATCTTGAAGAAACAGGAGGAGAGATATCAAACAAAGTTGTAAAATACTTCACACCACATTTCATTCTGTATTGATTGCTCTGGCTTTATTATACATCTTGAATCAGGTAGTGTCAGTTTTCTACCTATTTCTCAATATTGTATGGGTTATTTATCTTGTGTGTTATTAGTTCTGATTTATTGCTGTGTTTGGGTTTTGATATCTGTGATTTTTTTTGTATTTTAATGGATTTGTTTGTACCCCGCCCAAATTATATTCTGAAGACTGAATCTCCAATACCTCCAAATACAACCTCATTCAGTGATGAGTTATTTAAAGAGGTGATTAAGTTAAAATAATTGCTTTTATTCTGATAAAATTGGTGCAGCTTTATGAAGATATAGAGACACCAAGGGTGCAAGTGCATAGTGGGACAGCTATATGAAGAAACAGAATGAGGGGAGCCATCTGCAAGCCAAGGAGAGAGACACCGCTGATATCTTGGATTGTGTGAAGGTTGCTTATTGCAGCTCTGAGAAATTAATACACATGAAAGTATTGATTTAATTGCAAGTAATTTATTTATAATTATTCCTCAAGTATATTATTTCTGTCACTACATAGCTATGAAAATTTAAACCAGTTATTAACCTCTCTGGGACACAGAATAATGAAGAAATTAGAAGATATGCAAGTCTTCAAAGTTAAATAATTGCATTTAAGAGAAATCAAATAAAATAAGTTAGAAAAATGCCCAAGTCATGTACAAAGACACTGATTATTGAACACCTGGTCATTAAATTTCCGAAAGAAAGGAAATCTATAGGAATAATGGCATGATAAATCTATTGCAAGAAAACCTGCAATAAAATGCTAAGAGAGGCCTTTGGGAAATTAATTAAGCCTTAACATATTTTGGGAAAATTGAACACTTTAAAATCATTCTATGAGAGTTCAATATGAGGTGAATGAAAATTTATCTGTTTAGTGTTGTCAGAAATACTAATAAGTGCCTGACACTCCCTGCAATATCAGCACTTATTTATTTGTTCATTTAATGAATAGAAAATTTTATTAAAACCTAAAATTCACTAAATATAAATTCTTTTGCTACACTTGATTTTTTTCCAGATAAATTTATTGAAACTTCCACTATAACATTTGTATTCACTTTGTGAGTAATTTACTTCAAAAATCACTTTCAAATTTATAATTAACTGTTCTCAGTTCTGTATATCTATGAATTTCTCTCTAGCTTCTTAAAAGATATCATTAAAAACACTGGTTTCTATGCATTATTTGGAAATATAGAACAATTTACAAAACTATCAAAATTGGTTAATAAAAAATTAAAAGTTAAACAGTTATTTTCTGTGTATGTATAAAATGCCATGTATTCTTTACACACATCTTTAAGTGAATACAGTTATTATAAATCATTACAATTAAAAAATATTATTCTCATATTAATTCTTATGTAAACAAGAGGGTAGCTTGAAATAATATTTTAAAAGCACTTAAATTACATTGATGGTTAATAAACCCAATGTCATTATTAACCACAGTAGTTTCTTCATAAAGTTTTTGGGTAAGTACTGCTTAACATTTTTCAAAATTTATCATTTTACAGAAACAAAAAAAATAGCTTATGTAAAATAGTAAATTGGGCTCTGAAATTCATAATGGCTTATTTATTTCATCATTATAATAATTTATTTATAAAATAGGAGAAAAAGAAGAATTTCATGAACTTATTTAAATTGCTGTTAATTTTTCCAGATATAGGATTCAAATGCACAAATATAATAAATAATTCTAAAACTGGAAAAGCTGCCCACCACACAGAGTAGCTCTTCATCTCCTAATGCTGCCACCTCTGTCTTGGGACACCTCCTCAGATCTGAAGTCCTGAAGTGCAGAGGGACAGAAGAGACTTGCTTCAGCTGATGGGAAGGTTGGCAGAGGGTATAAGGACATCTTGCTCTTGTCTTTCCCAGCCAACCAGTCAGGGACCACTGGGTTCCTGAGGCCAGTCCAACTGGCATTCACAGGGATCCTATACTAGTTTGGTGGCCAACTTCCTCCCTATCTAGGATCCAAACATCCCTTGGTCCCATAATGTTGGAAAATCAATAGGGCCCTCCAGCTCCCCAATTCCCATTCCCACAACTTCTTCCTAGCTACATATCCAGCCCAGTGCTCACTGCTATGTGGCCAGCCTATAGCTCTTGGTGTCTCCTAGACTGCATGATACAAAAGAGCTCCTCAGGATAGGTGCACAGATCCCAGGGCTCAGCCCTCAGGACTGCAGGTGAGAGAAGTGCCTTATCAGGAAGTCAATTGGATAGGAGTGGGAAAGATTGAGTTTGGAGAATCAATAAGAGACCAAAAATTAGAGGTCCACAGATGACATAGGGGGTAAGATCAGGCTCTCAAGAAAGAGTGGAACGCAAAGGAGATTCTTGAAGTGCAGCCTTCCAACTTGGATTATAAAATACTATACCCTGCCTCTAGGAGTTCTGCCTCCAGGACTAACCCTTCCACCCAAGTAACACTTGCCAACCTGAGGGTGGAGCTACCAGCAAACTCCAGACAACCTTATATATAAGCTGAGAAGAGAAGCTGAGAAGCTTTTGAACTCCAATGGAAACAATTGTAAATTTTGCTTTGAGATTTTTTTTTCCCTTTGTTTTCCTACTCCCATATCCCCACCATTTTTGAAACCAAGTATTTTTTATGCATCAGATTATTGAGAACTGGGATATATGAATAGTATATTTCAGTATTATTGTGCATTTTTTATTTTTACTTTTTCTTTTTTAATTTTAATTTAATTTTATTTTATATATTCCACTCACATATCTGTCTGCCTGAATTATTTTTCTCTTTTATCTGGCTAACAGTCAATTTCAATTGATTCCTTTTTCACTCTTCCTGTGATCTTATACTTCTCTCTGCCTTCTCCTTTTTCTTAAACATCACATCCTACACTACTATTCTCTCTTTGTCTACCATTAGAAATTGTAAACCATTCTACAAACCTACTATTTATATTGCAGGCAATATTTAAATACAGCATTGCTGTTTATCAAAACAAAACTGTAAAAGTCTAAAGAGGTTTAAGGTTGCATATTGTTGCATTGGATGCTATTAATGTTGTTCTCCCCCTTAAAGGTGAGGTACTGGAAATATGCAGGGACACTATAAGTTTATAGGGTAGAAAATGTAGTGCCTCAGATTCACACCACTAGAAGGGAAGACAAACAACATTTTAAAAAAGGAAAACAAAGCACCCTAAACAAACTAAGATGTTCCAGTAATAGACTCCATTGACAACATAGTAGAAGAAATTTCAGAGAAGGAGTACAGGATGTACTTAGTTAAACTGATCTGCAACATAAAGGATAATGTAAGGAATGAAATCAGAAATAAATTTCAGGAGGTAATAGATTACATCAATGAAGAGAAGAAGATTGTAAAAAAAATCAAACAGAAATCCTTGAAATAAATCAATAAATCAAATTAAAAAAATACAATGAAAAGTACCTTGAGCAGATAGACAACTTGTAAGAGAGAACCTCAGGCAACAAAGACAAAATATATAATCTTGAGTATAAAGTTGCCCACACAGAGAAGATGGTGAGAAACTATAAACCTACAAGAATTGTGGGATAACATGAAAAGACTGAATTTAAGACTTATTGGGATAGAGGAAGGAATGGAGATATAAGCCAAAGATATGAACAATGTTTTAAATAAAATAACATCAGAAAATTTCCCAGACCTGAAGAATGAAATCGAAAATCAAACATAAGAGGCTCACAGAACACCAAATGTACAAAATTACAACAAATCCACACCAAGGAACATTATAACAAAAATTCCTAGAAAAGAGAACAAGAACAGAATTTTAAAGGCCATTAGAAAAAAGTATCAAATTACATATAGGAGGAAACTAAATCAAATCTCAGCTGATTTCTCAATCCAGTTTCTTAAAACTAGAGTCCTAAAACAACATATACCAAGTTTTGAAAGAAAATGGATGTTAACCAAGAATTTTATATCCAGCAAAATTAAGCTTTATATTTGAAAATGAAATAAACACCTTCAATGATAAACTAAAGTTAAAAGAATTCACAACTAAAAAGCATGCACAACAGAACATTTTCAGCAAAATATTCCATGAGGAGGAAATAAAAAAAAAGAAAGAATACAAAAAAAGAAAAGACAACTTGCAAAGATAGAAACTACACTAAAAGAAAATTCAATCAAAGGAGAAACTAGGTCAAATTAAAAACAAGAAATATACCAAAATGATCATTATACAATTCATATCTCAATAATAACCCTGAATGTTAATGGCCTAAACTTATTCATCAAAAGAGATAGTCTGGCAGATTGGATTACAAAAATGTCCAACAATATGCTGTTTTCAAGTGACTCATCTCATAGGCAAAGACATCTACCAACTGAAGGTCAAACGATGGAAAAAAAACATATCAATCAATGGACTGCATAAACAAACAGGGATTTCCAACCTCATTTAAGATAAAGTAGACTTCAAGCCAAAGTTAGTCAGAAGGGACAAAGGAAGACATTTAATACTTCATAAGGGAGTCATACATTAACAAGATATAACAGTCATAAATATTTATGCCCCAAACCATGGAGTGTCAACATATATCAAACAAACAGTTCTCTATTCCATGAGTCAAATAGACAACAACACAATAATACTGGGTGACTTTAACACACCTCTCTTGCTACTGGATATATCTTCCAAACAAAAACTAAGAGAAACTATAAAACTAAATAATACAATTAATTATTTTTAATAGACATATGTATAGGATATTTCATTTGTTAGTAAGAGGAGACACTTTATTCTCAGTAGCACATGGATCTTTTTCTAAAATATACCATATGTTGTGCCACAACTCTTAGCAACTACAAAAAATAGAGATACTACTCTGTATTCTATCTGATCATAATGCAATAAAATTAGAAATCAATGATACAATTAAAAATAGAAACTACTCAAACACCTAGAGACTAAATAACATGTCATTGAATGAGGAATGGATAGCAGAAGATATCAGGGATGAAATTTAAAAAATGCTTAGAGGTAAATGAGAACACCAATAAAAATAAAAAAATATCTAGAGACATATGATCTGCCCAAACTGAATCATAAGGGCATGCACAATTTAAACAGATCAAATTCAAACAATGAAATAAAAGATGCCATCAAAAGTCTACCAACCAAAAAAAGCCCAGGACCAGATCGATTCTCAGCTGAGCTCTATAAGACCTTCAAAGAAAGAATAACACCAATACTCCTCAAATTATTCCATAAAATGAATATAAAAGGAAAGAACCCTTCCATCTCATTCTATGAGGCTAGTATCATCCTGATATCAAAACCAAACAAAGACACATCAAAGAAAGAAAACTTTAGACCAATATCTCTGATGAACATAGATGTAAAAATTCTCAATAAAATTCTGGCAAAGTGAATATAAAAACATATGCAAAAGAGAGTGCACCATGATCAAGTGGGATTCAATTCTGAGGATGCAAGTTTGGTTCAATGTACAGAAATCAATAAATGTAATACATCCATCAATGGACTTAAAGACAAAAATCATATGATCATCTCCATAGATGCAGAAAAGGCATTTGACAAAATACAGTTCCACATCATGTTCAAAATACTAGAAAAACTAGGGGTAGTAGGAATGCACTCCAACATTGTAAAAGCTACTTATCCTAAACCTAAGGCCAACATCATTCTAAATGGATATAAATTGAAATCATTCCCTCTAAAAATTGGAACTACACAGGGATGCACTCTTTCACCACTTATATTTAACACAGTCCTGGAAAGTCCAGAGGAATTAGACTGAAGAAAAAAAAAAGGGATACAAAGAGGAAAAGAAGAACTCAAACTATCATTAATTGTAGACAACATTATTCAATATTTAGAAGATCCTAAAAAATACATGAGAAAACTTCTAAAACTAATAAATGAATTTAGTGAAGTAGCAGAATATAAAATCAATACTCATAAGTTAAATGTGTTCCTAAACTTCAGCGATGAATCCAGTGAAAGATAAATTAGGAAAGTTACCCCATTCACAATAGCTCTAAAATATATATAAAACTTGGAAATGGGAATCAATCTAACAAAAGTGATGAAAGACTACAAACTACAGAACTATAAAGAACAAAATTGAAGAAGACCTCAGAAAATGGAAAGATTTTTCATCATATTCTTTGATAGGTAGAATTAATATTGCCTAAAGCATTATACAGATTTAATACAATTCCTATTAAAATCCCAATGACGTTCTTCATAGAACTAGAAAAAGCAATCGGGAAATTCATTTTAAAAGATAAGACATCTGGAACAGAAAAATCAATTCTTACCAAGAAGAGTGAAGCAGATGGCATCTCAATACAAGACTTTAAACAATACTACAAAGCCATAGAATCAAAAACAGCAAGGTATTGGCACCAAAACAGATATGTAGACCAATGGTACAGAGTAGAAGACACAGAGAGAAACCAACATACATACACTTATCTCATACTAGACAAAGGAGCCATAAACATTCATTGGAGAAAATATAGCCTCTTCATCAAATGGTGCTGGGAAAACTGGAAAACCATATGTTTTAAATGAAATTAAACCCCTATCTCTCACCCTGCAAAAAACTCAATGTAAAGTGAATCAAAGACTTAAGGACTAAAACAGAGACTCTCCACCTAATAGAAGAAAAAGTAGGCCCAAATCTTCACCATGTTGGCTAGGACAACACTCCTAAAGTGCAAAAAGTAAAATCAAGAATCAATAAATGTGGTGGATTCAAACTAAAAACCTTCTTCACAGCAAAGGAGTCAATAACTCAAAGAGCAAGCCTACAGAATGGGAGAAAATCTTTACCATCTGCACCTTAGCTAGAGCACCAAACTCCAGAATATATAAAGAACTAAAAAAACTTAACATCCAAAACCAAATATCCCAATCAATAAATGGGCTAGCAAACCAAACAAACACTTCACAGAAGAAGAAATAAAATCAATCAACAAATACATGGAAAAAGTGTTAACATCTCTAGTAGTTAGAGAAATGCAAATCAAAACTGCTCTAAGATTTAATTTCACTCTAGTCAGAATGGCAATTTTCAAGAATACAAGTAAAAATATATGCTGGCAAGAATGTTCAGATAAAGGTACTCTCATACATTGCTGTGGGACTATATATTGTTGCAACCAATATGGAAATGAGTATGAAGATTCCTCAGAACACTAGGAATGAAACCACCATTTGATTCAGATATCCCACTCCTTGGTTTATATCCAAAGGACTTAAAATCAGCATATTACAATGACGCAGCTACATCAATATTTATAGCAGCTTAATTCACAATAGCTCAGCTATAGAATCAACCTAGGTATCCTTCAGCAGATGAATGGATAAAGAAAATGTGTTACATATACACAATGGAATATTCTTTAGCCTTAAGGAAGAATGAAATGATGGCACTTGCCGGTAAATTGATGGAGCTTGAGAATATTGTGCTAATACAAATAAGCCAATTCCCCCAAAACATAGGCAGAATGTTTTCTCTGATAAGCAGATGCTAATTCACAATAAGGTAGCAAAGAGGGGTGGGGGCTGGGGGAGAGTAGAGGATTGGATTTGGATTAGGCAGTGGGGAGTGAAGGAAGGGAGTATGAGGGTAGGAAGAATTGTAGAATGAATAGGACATTATTACCCAGTGTACATATATGATTACATGACTGGTGTGATTCTACATCATATCCAACCAGAAGAATGAGAAGTTATACTTCATATATCTTATGAGGTGTCAAAATGCATTCTATTGTCATGGATAACTAATTAGAACTAATATAAACATCTTCACATTATAGCAATGAAAATTATTCAAAAAGACAAAAAATAAAAAAAGAACTATAAAACTACTTATTTGCTTATAATTACTTTCTGTTCTCTATACAAATTATTTTATTTTAGTTGTAGATGGACACAATACCTTTACTTTTTTCATTTATTTTTATATAGTGCTGAGGATTGAACCCTAACTCTCACATGTGCTAGGTAAATGCCCTACCACTGAACTATAAATGCAGCCCTATATAATTTTTAATAAAACTATGAATGCACTTGGTTCCAAAAGGCATAATTAATTTTTGCAGCACAGGAAAAAAATACTTCTTAAAGTGCCCAATGTAATTGTGCCCTGTCATCAATTGTAAGTCACTTGGTTATACAGATGATAAATGTGAAAAAGTAAGTTCTAAACTTGATAACTGTATTATTATTTAATTCTGCTTAATAATGAATGGTAATGTAAAAAGATATATATTCAGCATTTTAGAGAAATATCTAATTTCCCAAGAGTGTGTTATAACAATCTTTATGAAGTAATATAAACATCTTCACATTATAGCAATGAAAATTATTAAAAAAGACATACTTGGATAATGTTCTTGGTAACTGCTTTATAGGAAGTTTATATCTCACATGGAAGAATCACGTGTTAAAATATGTATCGTATTTCACTTAAGTTGTGCAGAACATAGGAATACCTGCATTTAGCATGTATGATAGATGAAAAATTTAATGCTGTCAGCCTGAAATTTGATATGGGTTTAATAACTGATTTTTATATTTTGTATACATCTATTGAATGACACCAACAAGTTTTGCACCCTATTTACTTTTAGTTAATTTATTTTGCTTTAATCTAACCAACTTTTGTGGTGTTTTGGATTTATGTTCAAATATGTTAGCCAAGTACCCCTCCTGTGACCTACAACCCCAGACCCCACCCCTCTAATGTAATTTTATTTTGAAACATTGTGATTCTCACTAAATTTTCCTCCAAAGTATCTGGAATTACAGGCAAGTGCTGTCATGCTCTTTCTTTCTTTTTCTTATTTCATTTGTTTTAAAGAGAGAGAGAGAGAGAGAGAGAGAGAGAGAGAGAGAGAGAGAGAGAGAGAGAGAGAATTTTTAAATTTTTTATTTTTATTTTCAGTGGACACAACATCTTTAATTTATTTTTATGTGGTGCTAAGGATTGGACCCAGTGAACGTGCATGCCAGGCGAGCATTCTACCACTTGAGCCAGTCCTCTTTCTCTTATTTCATTTTTTTAAAAAAATTGTTCTTTTTAGATATACATATTATATGTTCATGGGGTATAATTTATTCAAATCCGGATCCCATTCTTGTGGTTGAACATGATGTGGAATGACATTGTCTTTCCTATTCCTATCCTCCCTCCCTTCCCTTCATTTCCCTTTGTCTAATTCAATGAACTTCTGTTCCTCTCACACCCCTTATTGTGTGTTAGCATACACATATCAGAAAGAACATTTGGCCTTTGGATCTTGGGGATTCACTTATTTCGCTTAGCATGATAGTTTCTAGTTTCATCCATTTACAAGCAAATGCCATACATAATTTCATTCTATATACCACATTTTCTTTACCCATTCATCTGCTAAAGGGTACCTAGGTTGGTTCCATAGTTTAGTTATTGTGAATTGAGCTGCTATCAACAATGATGTGGAAATGTTACTATAGTATGCTGATTTTAAGACCTTTGTGTATTTATTGAGGAGTAGGATAACTGTGTCAAATGTAGTTCTATTCTGAGTTATCTAAAGAATCTCCATACGCTTTCCATAGTGGTTGTACCTATTTGCAAGTCCCACCAGCAATGTATGAGTGTACATTTTCCCTCACATACTCACTTTCTTACTTCCATTTGAATGAAGTAAATTATTACTAAAACTAAAAGGAAAAAACTTGAATGGAATTATACTATTTTATTCTAATTATTATATGAATAGAATTCCATTTTAGTTGTTAGCAAAAATATATATTTCTGATGTTATTTTAAGTTTTGGAATTACTGAATCATGTAATACATCTAATTTTAACTATTTTCTGAGTGGATATGGAAATATTGAGAATATGGAATAATAGTATTTAATCAGTTATCTACATGACAATAAGGTAATTTTTCACAGAAGACCATTCTTGACATCTATGTTTCAGTCAATATCTATTGTAGAGATAAAAATAAACCAAAGTTTATATCTCAGCTAAGAAGGGAAAATTGAATAGGAATAGAAGGGAAAAGATAAATAAGTATGTTTACCTTCATGTAGAATTGTTTTTAAATACTTCAGAAAATACTTGGAATGTGACCCAATTAATGTTTTGAGTTAAATGTTCACATCAATATATATTTTTAATTCCTGAAGGGAAGGTAGTGCTGAGTAAATCAGAGAGGATTCAATGTGAACTCTCCTTAGTGCTAGTTTTCCCTTTAACAGACACCCAGAATATGTAAAAATCAATAAAAATTCCCTTACATTTATAAATAGAATATAATTCTTATGAAATATAAACCCAGTGGTGTAGAACTCTACCATCATATCTACTCAGTAATTCCAATGGGTTAGAAAGCCCTCAAAATGCATCCAATGAAATAGAAAACTCTGTGAATAATGTAAGTGGGTTTCTGTTACTCAATTTCTCTTGGTAGTCTTCAAGATAATTCAGTATTAATATTAGCATTAGTTGTCTGAAACAATTAATTCTGCTGGGAAGTAACATAAAATATATTACATATATACATAAGATATATTATATATATAACATAAGATATATTATATTATATATATATATATATAACATAAGATATATATATACACACACACACACACACATACAGAGAGAGAGAGAGAAACATATTAGCATTAAATCAATGGTTAAACTATGATATATTCAAGCAGTTAGCATAGATCTTAAGTCCAACTTTTTAAGTATCATGTAAAGAGAAGAAAGAAAAAGTGTAACATCTCTCTAACACATGCACAAAAAAACTCAGTAGTGGTTCTGATATATACAGAGATCATAAAATTATGGGCCAGTTTTAGTGCAACCAAAGAATTATTTTTCTTTATAGCTAGAAAATTCATTTAAAGCAAGTAAAACAAAGTGTTAAACAGAATAGATACTATACACTTCAGTTAATTTACTGCTATATAATAATTATTCATCTTAAAATAAAAAATAATGATTATATTTAAAGATCTGAGAAAGAAATGTTATCTATCAGGTAACTTATACTAATAAATATATCACACTAAGAGCTTAAATGTTCATCTTACTCTTGCTTTGCATCCCCTAAAATTTCAGCAGAGTAAAATTGGGGAAAACATCCCCAATTGCACACATGTGCACACTTTACATAAATGATCGATTTTTGTTTGTGATTCCTATTCAATTTTTCCATAGCAGTAATATATATTTGTTTCTGATAAAAGCAACATTTTTATATTAAAGAATAAATGATACATATAAACCTAGACATCTTACATATTTGATATATATACTATGCACTTATTTTAATTAAGCTTAGTTTTGGAGGAGCCATATGTACTAGATGGTCAAAGTTTTCTCAAACAGGAAGAACATGTCTTTGGTTGTATTATTATAGATGAAGGAAAAATGTAGGCAAATGAATTATGTTTTTGGTCAGAATGATAGGACACTTCAAGGGGAATTTCTTATAGGTTTTTTTTTTGTAATTATTAGTTACCTTCTGCCCCATCCCTTTCAATTCTTTTTATATAGTTTCTATAGCATGAACTTCATGGCAGAGCCCAGTGGCACATTGCACATTACTTTGATATACAGTATTTTCCACAAAAGGTTGAGAATTTAGCTGTCACTGAAGACAATCAATATTCAGGTTTATGAATTAAGAGTGAAAATAAAATACTACTATACAGCATAAAAGTATTCACAAGGTAAATAAAGAAGACAGCAAGTATTTAAAAACAAATGCACAACAATTCTACTTCTTAACTATTGCTAGTAGTGATGTAATAATGACACAACCCCTTTTGAAAAGGTAGGTATATTATTTGTAAGATCAAAAATATACTTATCTCTATACCAAAAAAATCAGCACTCTAGTTGTTTAGTCTAAAAGAAAAACAAGAACTTATCACTAGGAATGTTCATGAAAACATTGTTTATCACAAACCAAACTTAAATCCAACATAAATATGAATCAAATTATCAAATATAATAATAATGTTATTCAGCATAAAAAGGATTCAGCCAGTGATAGCCACAGCATGGTTGACTTAATTTCTTTTTCTTTGTGGAAAAATAAAAAATCTGCACACTAAACAATATGATTGCCTCAGCTGAAAAGTATGCCATTGAATGAGAAATGCCCTGAGGGAAATCTTTTGAGTGTTTAAATGTATTATGCTTTTATAATATAGGTACAGGCTACATGGGTGGATGTGCTGGTCAAAACTTACCAAATTTTATGCAGAGGATTTATAAATATGACTGAATATACACTTTATCTAAAATAAAGAAGCGTAAGTAAAAATTATCCAGGTGTTAGCTGTTTTACTCCCCATTCTACAGAGTACTTAAAGGAACAGCAAAAACAGAAATTGAAATTAATTAATAAATAGGGTTTGTCAAACTTCAAGAGGAAAAGAAAAATAATTTGAAATTATTGGAAAAATTCCCATTTAAAATGAAATATTGGGGTTGGGGTTGGGGCTCCACAGTAAAGTGCTCACCGAGCATGTGTGAGGTGATTGGTTCGATCCTCAGCACCACCAAAAACAAACAAACAACTAAATAAATTGAATAAAGGTATAAAAATAAATAAATAAAATGAAAGGTTATGTAGGTGTAAGAAGTTCTAGTGTGCTAATACAGTGTTAAGAGACTATAGGTAATGATAAAGCACCATATATTTCAAAAAGCTAGGGGTTTGGCTGTGGAACTCAGTGGTATAGCACTTGGGAGCATGCATAAGGAACTAGATTTGAGTCTTCACACCACACAAAAACAGCAAATAAATAAGCAAGTAAGTAAGTAAGTAAGTAAATAAATGTAGTAATAAAATGAGCTAGAAGATTTTAAATGTTTTCACAATAAGGAAATGATCAGGACTCCAATGGATCAATATGTTTACCCTGATTTAAACAATGTAGATTAAACTGAATTAAAGGTTACATGTACTAAAACGTCACATGGGTATCACATAAATATATATAATTTTTATATTTTTTGTAGCAGTCAAAATGAATTTTTAAAATTTATGTTTTTAATGTATCAGTTTAAATTTTAATTAGAAAAAGAAATAAAAGCCAAAGAGAGTTGACTGTAGAGGGTAAGAACTGAATACTGGAAGGCATCTAATGGGTATATCTTGAGGGATCAAGTTTGGTAAAAAAAACAAAAAAGGTTTAGAGTGATAGTCAAGGTCTTATGGGGGAACCATAGGATACTGTAGTCATAGGGTTCAAAATTCACGTTTAATATTTTTGTGGCTTTAGCTATTATAAGTTTGAGAAGCTCCAGGTTTTGTCAACGTGGGTGATGATCTAACTTACTGTGATAATGTTAGTCTCCTAGGGCTAATATAACAAAATGTCTCAAAGTTGTTAGCTTAAAACAACAGAAATTAATAGTTTCATGGTATTGGCACCTAGAGTTCAAAATCAAAACATTAGCTATGGCTTTGTATCTTGAAAGACACCTAGGAAATATCTATTAGGGCTGATCTCCCAGCTGTAGGTAACCTCAGGCAAGCCAGTTAGCTGGAAGGTTGTGATCTTCCTATGTTTTCACATTGTCTTCCCTCTGTATTTCTGTCTCTTCATATGGCATTCTCCCTATATGTGTGTCTCTGTGTGCAGATTTCCTGTTTTTACACAGATACATTCATATTGACTCCTATGCAAATTGGTGATCTAATCTTAACTAATTATATCTGGTGCAACATTGTTTGCCAAATGAGGCCACATTCTGAGTTACTAAAGGTTAAAATTTCAACATATGGATTTTGGGAGGACATAACTCAACACATAACACAGCTATGAGAAGCCATGTATTAAAGGAATTGAGATGGTAGTGATGAATACTGAGAATAATGAGAAAGGGGTGATGCAGTTATATGACATGCATCAGAGGGATAGGGTTGAGGTATGATGGTCTAAATATGGCTTTGAGGGGCTGGGGATGTGGCTCAAGCTGTAGCACGCTCACCTGGCATGTGTGCGGCCTGGGTTCGATCCTCAGCACCACGTACAAACAGAGATGTTGTCTGCGCAAAAAAAAAAAAAAAAAAAAAAAAAAAAACTAAAAATAAATAAATAAATTCTCTCTCTCTCTCTCTCTCTCTCTCTCTCTCTCTCTCTCTCTCTCTCTCTCTTTCTCTCTGTCTCTCTCTCTCTCCCCCTCTCCTCTCTCTTAATAAAAAAAATATGGCTTTGAAAGGAGCCATTGCAACTGAGGATTGGATGTGTGGAAGAGAAAATAATAAATTGTTGAGGAAAAGTCAAATTGGTTTTATATGAAGACAGAATGCAGAATAGGATAATTGTGAAAAGTGGCACAGTAAATATGCTGAGTGAAACAATACAAGTCAGAGAGAATGGTATGGCAGTGATTACAAGCTTACCAGGACGGCTCAGGCCCAGATACTTCCCACTCATTGCCCTCAACATTTTTACTTAACATGACATTACATTTTATGTCCTTTGGTGTTAAGGAGAAAAAGGCCAAATCATTTTCCCCAAAGGGTTTTGCAAAAGCTTTCTTCTTTGTTTGAAACATGATATTTGCATGACTGGGTCATTAGCGTTATCCATCTCTGAGCTTAAATGTCACCAGCTCAGAGAAACCTTCCTGCCAAGCAATAAAATGTGGCTATCTAGCTACTATCTATCACATCACATCTTATTTTAACTACTTGCAAAGTTAACTATTTGCATGATATTTTCTAAATTATTTATATTTTATCCACTTCACTGCACTACAGTGTCAGCTTGAAATGATAAAGAAACTTCTTTCTTAGTCACTTCTGTGTTACCCCAAATTAGAGCACTGACTGGCACAGGGAAGCACTTAGGAAAAACATGTTAAATCACACTTGATGTGTGGGTTCCGTCATTGTGTTCCTAGCATGTAGCACAGAGCCTGACACAGGTTCTATGTAGATAATCCTGAATTTGTTAATCAGTGAGTGTTCAATAACTCACTGCAATAACCAGGTAGAATAACTTTTTCAACAATTGCCAGTGATGATGCTGATCAAGAGAATGAGAAAATGAATTACTGAAAAGATATGGTAAATGTGGTAGGCTAAATATGACTCTAAGAGATGATAAGTCCTATACTTCAGAACTTATGACTAGGTTACCCCATGTGGTAAAAGGAACTTTGCCCATGTGATTAAATGAAGGATCATAATTTAAAAGGATTTGAGAACAGAGATTGTGGGAAGTAATCATGTTGAATTTTTGTTTTTATTTTTTTATATGGGGGATTAAATTCTGGGGCACTGGACCACTGAGCCATTGCCAGCCCTATTTTGTATTTTATTTAGAGACAGAGTCTCACTGAGTTGCTTAGTACCTCACTTTTACTGAGGTTGGCTTTGAACTTGTGATTCTCATGCCCTAGTCTCCCAAACTACTGGGATTACAGGCATTCTCCACTGTACCCAGTTCCTACCGAAATATGAAGATGCTACACTGCCGACTTTGAAGGTGAAAGGAGAGACCACAAGTCAAGAGCTGTTGGAACTTTCTAGAAACTTAAAAACTAAAGTAATAGGTTCTCCCCAATGTGTCCTAAAGACATTCTTTCCTAAGTATCTGTTCTAGATTTTTGACTTTCAGAACTACAAAAGAATAGGCATTTGAAGTTACCAAGTTTTGTTAAAATTTGTCAAATCATCAGTAGGAAATTACTATGCTGAGTGAGGGGTGAAGATAGAGGTATTAAATTCATGGATTTTATTAACTATCTGAAGGGATTTGGGGGTAATAAATTTCATTTGCCACATTCTAAAAAAGTTCTATTATATATAAAGCTTCATCTTACATATGAAGTTGAATTATAGTGCATGATTTAAATTCATGCACATCTATTTTATATAGCTCCCTTATATGATACTAATTTCTAGAATAAAATAAAATTCTAATTATTTAATTGCTTTTGTATTTGTATGCAAACTGGTATTTTCAAAGCCAGAAATATTTTTCTCCCTTAGCCTCAACTATCATTGCTCTCTTTATTCATTATCTTTAAACTACATGAAATTCTCTTTTTTAAAACAATGATTCTATAAATAGACAGTTTTAATGCTATCTCACAACAGACTAAATCTAAGGCATTAAAAGGTAGTGGGAAATCAGAATTTTATGGCTCAGAGAAAATGTTTATATGTTGAGTTTTGAAATTATTATATGTAAATCTGCAACATTAAAAGCATCTGAACACTTACTGAAAATTAGGAACCATCCTCTATCCCAATCCTATTAAATAAGAATTTGCATTTCAATAATTCCAGATAATCTATATGTGTATTAAATTTTGAAAAAGACTGGTTTGTTTTATATAATAAAATTTTGTTTTGTGGGGCTGGAGGTTGTGGCTCAGTGGTAGAGCACTTTCCTAGCATGGGTGAGGTATTGGACTTGATCCCTGGAACCACATAAAAATAAACAAAATAAAGGTATTGTGTCTATCTACAACTAAAAATTATATTAAAAATATCTTTTTTTTGTTTTGTGACTAATAACTTATTTTCTAATAAATTACAAATCAGTGTTATGACAGGAGTTCAAATTCCATACTTTCCAAACAGGAGGTCTTTCTGCTATGGTTTCTCTCTCTATATAGATATAGATATAGATATAGATAGATATAGATATGTATATATCTCTCTCTATATATAATGTGTGTACACATATATATAATGTGTACATACACATGCATATACACACATATACACACACATATGTGTGTGTGTGTGTGTGTGTGTGTGTATATATATATATTTCTTCTTCTTTTTACTCTTCTGTAGTCTTAATAGTTGTATTTTTATTTTCCCAGAAGAAAAGTTTCACACATCTTTGATGTCAATCCAAAAATACATAGAAATCATCACTGTCGCCAGGTAGATACCAAGTACTATTACTCTATGTGTAATATTTAATCTTTAAAATCCAAAACGCTAGTTACTAATTTTGAGTGAACATTTTACCTTTAATTATGCTGACAATTCAGGGGAGGGGACAGAGGTGGTATATGATGTTCTATAACTGAGAATGACACTTTGTACCTTCCTAACAGACTGGTGATTTTATTTCAAAATCACCAATAATAATAATTGACAAAAATTAATCACAGAAAAAACCTCTTGGAACATTTCATTGTTATTCTGGATTTGGGGGATCCGCAAAATCCACAAACTACTCATTCTCTTTATTTCAAGTGCTAGAGGTCCAAAATAGAAAAAAAAAAAAAGAGGCTATAATATTGGAGAAGTAAAAGTAAAAGTAAAGGTAAAAGTAAAAGCAAAGAAAATATGATGTAAATGGCAGATTTGTTGAATATATTGAATTATAAATGAAAATATATGTATTTTGATATCACTTTTGCTCATAAAAAATAAGAATCAGACATAACTTTCCTATGTTCACGTATGAATACATGACCAGTGTAATTCCATGTCATGTACAATCAAAAAAATTGGAAGTTATACTCCATGTATGTTTGATATGTCAAAATATATTCTATTTTCATGTATAAGTAAAAAGAACAAACAAATTTTTTAAAAAAATCATAACCAAAACCAAAAATTAATCACAGAAGAAAAGATCAAATTGGTTTGCAAAATATTACATGAAATCTCCAAATATTTAATTTATAATAAGTGTCTGATATTTTGAAGAGAAAATCCGAAATAAAGTGCTTTCTTTAAATATAAGTGCTAAAATGTCAATCTAAATAGCTTTCACTGTTGCATTTCTTATAGTAAATTTAATGATCTCAGAGAACACAAATTTAAAATGAAAGCAGCACAAAGAGGATTAAACAAAAGAAAGAAGCATTTTTATTATTATAATAATCTTGTGGATGCCATTTTATACTGAGAAAATCAATAAAATCTCCAGAAGAGAAAATTGTTATTTAAGCAACATGAAACTTCAACTTACTTATAGCATTATAATTGACTGGTATTAGAAGTTTTTCGATAGTCTTTAAAGAATACATATCTACTTTTTTGAATTTTATTGCCAACAATTTTTCTTTTACAGTTTCTCTTCCAAAACTTCAAATCTGTTACTTATGTGTACTCTACAGTATTGCTCCTCAAGGCTCAATAGGAAAGCATTAACAAATTTATAAGATTAACACATTTATATTATTATTATATTAGTATATTATTATTTATTGCTTATTGTATTGAGAGAAATGTGAGATTCATCTCCAGTCATCAATTATGCAAATTTCTTAAAATGACACAGAAAAGGTAAATTAAAATATAAAGAATTAGGACAAATTGATGTTCCTACAATTTAGCATAAGAAATTAAAAGCACATGAATTCACATCAATAGATACATGTAAGTAGACCCAGAACTTAAAGTGATATTCATAGAGATAGGACAGAGATGGTGATAGATGATTCATAAACAGTCTTACTTACATGTCAGAAATTGTATAGATGATTGGTAGTTATATAAAAGAAAGAAACTACATTGCTGTGTTGAACAAAATTATTGTATGGATTATAAATGATATACTAAGAATGGTGATAAACTATAAGTTCAGGTCTATGTCAAAAATGAACTGTAACTCCATTACTACCAGCTGTGTAAATTCACTGATGTCATTGAACTTCCAAAAGCCTTCATTCCCTTTCCTGTTAAAAGGTATGCATTAGTTTACCTCCCAGGGATGAAATTGAATGAATATATTAATATTTAAGAAATAGTGCATCAAGCAAAGAACAGATGAAAAGTGAAAGTAATGAGAATGAATTTAAGTAATGTCTTGATATCTGCATGAAGATATTAAGGTTATCAACATCATAAAAGTATAAAATATGTATAACTTTATATTTAATTTAGTAATCATATCATTGAAGGATCAAATTAATGGATTAGTCTATTGTGATAATTTTGCATTAAAGTTTTAATTCAAGCATAGACATTTTCATTCTTTTCCAAGAATAACAGATAGACCCAAACTGAGAAGTCCCCTCTTGCAATTAGTATTGTAATATAAATATAGTAGCAATAATTGCATATACATATAATCATTATTAAGGTAAATAATACTAAATTTTTATTGTAAATTTAAATTGATCATCATGAATATAAAATTAAATGCCTTAATTTTGATAATGACTCATAATAATGCTTTCGTGGAGAATAATTTCATCATTTGGTCCACATTTTGTCTCATTCCATAGGTAGATTACTTCTGTCTGACTGAAGATGAGAATTTAAAAAGAAAAAAATTTTTGTTTTCTATCTGTTTGATGAAACACCAAATAACTATGTAGAAAGTTAAGAGCCTGCCCTCATCTGAAAATCTTATTTCCAGCCATTACACTCTGTTTATTTTCTAATCTTTCCGTAATTCACTTACCCTGTAATTTTCCTATTATCTGTATTTTCTGTTCTTTCCAATGCAATTACCCAAATAAAGCCAATGTTTCAATAATTTGTTTTAAAATATCTTCAGTGTGTTATATAGGAAGTACAAGCACCAAGTACAGGAAATCCAGTTGGATAATCACCCAAAGGAAAATATAAAATATAAATAGTGGAATGTGATTTTACCTTTGTGAATTCTGAGGAAGAAATCTAAGGTGGTTTTTCAAAAAGTAAGTTGAAAAAATTAGATATTCATCCCAATACTGAATAAGTATAGATCTAAGAAAACAACAAAAAGTTTATGAATTAGAGCAATATAATTTGATGCAGCAGCTTTCTCTTCTAATCAGTATGGAGAATGTATAAACAAATAGTGAAAGTTCTAGCTCAAGTTCTTCCTCTGTAAGTCAATAGAAACTAGATAAATATTTTCACAACAATGGCAATTATTCATTATAGAACTCTAATTCCTGAGAGAAGGAAAACAAGCAAGGTGACTATTACAACATCCCCATTTTCTTCCCTGGAGGCAATTTCTGGTTTGAAATAGGAGATAAAGACACATGCTTTATACTCTCAACAAAAAGAGAAATTGAAACTTCAAAGACTAAGTAGCTAGATATGAAAAGCAAAATCAAAGAGGTAAGGTTATGCTTTGGTTGAATTCAAATCAGTGCACACTCTAAAAGGCCCAGCAAAAGCCAACTGACAGGGATGATAACACTGTTGGTGAGCATTCTCATGAACATGTGTGCGTCAGGGTAAGGTAAGTGTTCTAACCAGCTACCATGAGAAATGTCCTTCTATTCAATGGCATTTAGAAAAGAACCTTTAGCACCCCTACTTGTGTAGTAAACTATAACAACTAAACAAGTTCTTATAGTCTCACTCCAACAGAGTTTGTAGGCAAATCTCCAGGAAATTCAGCTCATTGGGAATCACTTTATTTTTTGTACAAAAAAACCTCCACATTCTTGAATATAAGACAATATTTTAAAATCTAAATCACAGAGCATTTGTATTATAGGCAGAAGCTTTCATTAAGGAGTTTTGAATGCATGGAATTGAACTAATGAATATACAAGTAACAGGTTGTTTATTGAGGAAAAAGTATATTTTCCTGTATATTTAACTAGGTCACAAAATAATAAAAATAAACTTGATCTGAGGTGATTTCTTACCATAAACTTAACATATAGCTAGCATTAATATTTCCAAATGTTAATGGTTTTGGTACACAATACAGCAGCTCATGGCCATAAAGTGTGTGGTGCTGAAACAGCCTTATCATCTAACATTAAAAGCATTGATTAGAAAGAAATAAACAATTGTGGCAAGTCTGTGGAACCACTCATATTTCAGAGTATTAAGTAGCCCTGTAGTACTTTTAATATGCTACCTCAGGCAGTGTTTCCATTATAAAATGTTGTATGCTGTGTATGATCTGTGGCATTGCTGCCATCTGTTGTCAAGGTTAATTAATCCAGATCAATCTGGGTATAGGAGGTTGTTTCTACTCTGCTAATAAAAATAGTACAATCCAAATCAGCAGTGTTTGTATCAGTCACACTGAGAAAAATGTATTCTATATTGATATATATGGCAATTTCACATTTTTTTCAGTTTGTTTCAGTATCATTAAATAATAAGCATTTTAAAATATTGGGTTTTCTTCCCTGAAAGACTCACAAAATCCTCATTGTTTTCTATACTGGTAAAACAATTACGCTAGTAATGTTTACTTCCATTTTTATAATAATCATTGCTTACTTAACTTCTATTTTTATAATATTCATTGCTTATTGTATATACACACATATTCATGTGTTTTACACACATGTATACAATGTATAGCACATGTTTGACAAAAGAGATAATTTTTTAAATGAAAAGTTTTAAAATGTAATCAAAAAATTATTGGGCCCAATGCAGTGGCACACATCTCTAACCCCAGCAACTTGGGAGGCTGAGGGAGGAGGATCATAAGTTCAAGTCCAGCATTGGCAAATTAACAAAACTATGACTCAGAATATAAAGAAATAAAATATAGCTCTCTGATAGAGCACCTCTAAGTTCAAATCCCAGAATCTCTCTCTCTCATACACACACACACACCCACACACACAGAGATTATTAGTAGTAATTCAGGAGCTTTATATTGATAATGTTTTCTAATTAAATATGGGGAAAACAAGAACAATATAGATCCCTTTATGATTATTATATTAAGATGTATTGGTGAATGTGCCTCACAGGTGGTTATATCATCATATTATACATTATTAATTTCTTGTTAAATTATTAGTTGCGTAGGCTATAAGTCTTCAGGAAAGTAATCAATTTCTCTTCCAAACCAAATTGTGGCTCACAAATATTATTATATAGGTTAGTTTAAGTGTAAGATTATTAATAACACCTTTCAAAGGAAGTCTTCTAAAAAAAGAGAAAAAGTAATAAAATACAAAATACCAGTTTATACTGTCAAATTGTTTAAGTAGAATGTTAAACCATTCAAAACTCAAACCTAGGAACTATAATGATAAGCCACTCCAGAGAAAGAAAGTCAGTGAAGTCAAATGATAAATGTATTAATTCCTCCAATGTATAGAGTCAGGAGTAAACATATTTCTTGTAGTACTTTTAGAACCTGGACGATATCTGCAAGAGTCTATATGATTCTAATTATCAAAGTTATGCATTTAGGGAATGAATATGACCCAAATATTAAACAAAAACAATGTCAGGGTCCTCTGGTATAAAAATGAGTTTGAAAGTGATCTGTGAAATACCAGAGCCACTTAACTGCAGAAAAGAGTTCAAATGTTGGGATAAGGTGATTGGAAACAGCATTACTCATTAATATTAATATATTTTCCTTGACAAATTTAATTCTACTTTCAAAGATTTAATTTTAATGATTTGATTTAAATTTTAACTTAAAAAATTAAAAAGATTTAATTTCAATTTTATTTTAGTTTCAAAGGTTTTGGACCTTGCTTACATTGATCACAGATTTTCATAATTAACAAATAGGAAATTATCACATTGTATCACACATTCTTGTCAATTGTTCACTGGTGGTATCATGAGCCTTTATAGTATACATTTGATAAATTATTTAATCTCCTATTTAATTTTACCTTGCCATTTTATAAAAATTAATAAATAGAAAAAATAAAATCATTAATATTTTTGGTAAATATATGTTTCCTGTTCCTAATGCCAAAACTTAGATATAATTAGGTTTCTCAGTACAACAAAATTAAATCTCAGCAAAATATTCACTGATTTTTAGACAAAAGACCCTGTATGACCCTTTGTGAAATAAAAATATAGTAATGAATCCAAATAAAATATTACACTACATTGTCAAGGAGAGTCTAAATATTGAGGTATTATTAATGATTTCATAACATTTCACTCCTCAAGGTTAAATCCTCTTCATAATAGTAGCATTTGTTATTTGACTCTGACAATTTGATAAGTTGATAGTCAAAAAATTATAATGTAATAAAGAAGAAATTTTAAGAAATTTTTGCTTAATCAAGTATGATTTATGCCACTGATTGGTATATCTTCTCCTGCATCCTTTTTAACTAGCTAACTAATAATTTGGTTGAGCTTAACCTTCACTTTAAAAAATAATGAAATGAAGAGAAAACAAGTAATAAATTGTGGGAAGCCGTTCTTGCACATGATTGGGCTACCTCCCGGACCGGGTGAGAGGCGCGCAGACCAGCTGAGTCAGAGCTTTCCCCACCCTTTCCAGGTGGGAGGGCTTGTCTGTGTGGGGGTGTGACTGACCATTGACCTGGAAACCAATCACTGAGCCTGACCTTGGAATGCTGTCCCCCTCTACCTTCATTGGATGGAATTTTCCCCTGAATACTTTGTTGCACAATAAAAGCCCACTCTCTGGTGTGCTTCTTTCTCTCTCCTGCTGGTCTCTTGTGTAAACCTGGCTACCGCCAGGTGGCTAGAGGCAGGAACCAGAAGAAGCCCTCTCTTAGCTGGGCAAGAAAAAAGGTAAATTGAGTTTTATGTGTCTTTAATTTGATCTCACTAGTTAACTTCTATGTTTGGAACCTCTAGTATGAAGCTAGCATGCTGGTCGAACTGCAGAATAAATAAAGCTAAATAATTCAAACAATACCCCAAGAGTTAAGTAGAATGATGTACTGGCACTGATACTATTGTTTTTTAGAATTTAGATAATGATCTATTTTTTATTACCTGCAATGACATTTTCTGACAGGAAACTTTGTGGATGAGAAATAAAAACTACCCAAAGCCCCTTGGATGTCTTAAACAGTTATGTTAATGTATGCTTTTATCTATCTGTCCATATCAAATTCTTTTCAGTTATGATTTTTGGTGATCTTACTGCTTTTCGTGGCTTAAAATACCACATGAAGGAAAATAATACAAGATTCTAATTTTCTGGCACTATTTCTTGCATGTATAGTAAACACTCTTTTCTACTACTTTTACTTAGAAATAATAAAGCATAAAAGAATAAGTGATCAATATCTTGTGAGTATTATAATTAAATATTTAAAGAAATTTAAAAATGATAAAATACCACACATGTACACTCAATAATTAAAATGCTACCATTATAAAAATTGATTATGTCAAGATGTTACTCTCTAAATAAATAAAAAAATGAGATTTCATTATTCTTACCTCCAAATTTCTCTTAGCATAATGGAGAATATGAAATCCATAAAATAGATGTACTAGTTTATTATAGATGACAGTGTTCACACATGGTATAGTATTTTCTAAAACTCATTTCTATAGATAAATTAAGCCAAGAAGGAAGCATTGTAAGATAGAAGAAATGTGAAGGAAAGAATATATTAAATGGATAATACCCAATGTGTACTTCAGAGGACATTTGTGACATTTGTGACTGGGCCTCCAGTTAAACTCTCATATTCTGGTTTGTGAAGCCATGCAGTTATTTTCATCCTTGTGGCTTCAACAAGGAACATCAAACAAAAGAACCCTATTTTATAAGATGCATTCTTCACTTTCAGTCTTTGAGTCCATCCATGTCTTTGAACACATTCATGGTTCCACTCTTATCAAGCTATTTTTTATTAATCATATGGCTCTCTTAAAGATAAATTTGGAAAGATACATTTTTTCCAAAATATTTAGAAATTTAAAAAATGTTTTGCTAAGCACAACATAAGAAGAAGTTTTTAAATAAAGGCATTATAAATAAGTTTTAGAGGAACATAAATATAAAATGATAATAGCCATTTTTTAAAATATGAGTATTAGAAATGTTTTTCTAAAGAAACAGAATCTAATGTAGTAAATATCAACAAATTTCTTAGACACCATGACAGTTACAACATAAGCACAATATATAAAAAGTAGTAATATAGTGATGGGTGACAGACTGGGTTAAACATGAAGGAGAATATGACTATGTAGATAGAAATGGCAATTGAATAAATAAAATTTGTGGTGACTGGATTAAATCAAGTACAAGCAAAGGAAATAAAGAGACGTAGCCAATCTGAAATACCTAGAATAACGAAATTGCTTGCTCTACAAAGATACGTTACATTTCTGCTTAAGAATTAAATTAAAAATACTAAAATACACATTTAAGTTGCATGTATACTGGCTTTTAAAAACAAATAAAAAATTTCAAAAAAGTTTTAATAAACCCAGAGTGATGTGGTGGAATTTTCTAAATTACTGAAACTATATATAATTTTTAGCAAAGTGTCTGCATGTGTGTGTATTCCTCTGATGGGCATGTGTGTGTATACACACATTTATATAGAAATGCATATAAAATTATATAAGCATATATAATGGCAATAAAATAATATAATTTACATAAAAACATATACAAAGAAACAGAAACATATTGTACTAAACATTCAATCTAGAAATCAAGTTTTTCATGGCTTAATATGAACTTCTCTTGAAAAATTTTATGGTAAATATTAAATATCATTTTTATCATTTCATGGATAGGTCTTTCACTTTGACTTTTCATTAAAAGTTAAATAGATCTACTTTGTATTTTTTGTACATGCTGCTATATCTAAGTTAATTTTATATAAACTTTGATAGTAGACTTCTTAAATTGTGTTTAGTCTACATAATCTCCAAAGTAAGACAGCCCTTCTTCCAAAGTTAGTATGTTCTCCTTTCATATAGTCATTCTCTTTATGAAAAAGAAACCATTAAAATTCAATTAAAATCAGTATTAAATTTTCATTCATAGATTCAATGTTCTGTAGTTTAAATTGCATATACTAAACCAAATGTGCATTACACACACACATACTCACATATGTATATATACCACATGTAAATATATTTATTTATTAATATACTTATTTTTATGTCTATGTGTAACAGTAGTCCCTCTACCTTATGTATATAGCTTTCATTGCTCAAAGGCTTAGTTTTTTTTTTTAATGTTTCATTCTCTTTTCTTCCTACTCCCACTCCCAAATAAGATCAGGGAGACAGTGTTATTTTTTCTTGAACCTTGAAGGGTTCCTTTAAACACTATCTACCACTCCTGATGGGGAGAGTCACAGCCTTTGGGACAGAAGTCCTCTGTGTTTCTCCTTTGCTAGCAAAGCAATAAAGCTTCTTTTTCCTTTTTCTCAAAACTGTGTCCTCAATATAAATTGGCATTAATTGGCATTGGGAACAAGGACTGAGCTTTCAGTTATATGTGCAAAGGTATGGTATGTATACACATTACATCTTAGTACTTACATCTCAAAGCCTCTTCATAACCAGAGAAACCCATACAGTATAGAAACACTTATACAAACTTTCAAACTATTTCTGCATGTGTATTCTATCTCTTTATAATAGAAACTTTTTTTTGTCCTGACAGTACTATCCCTGAAGCCTTTTCAAATGAAAATGTTTTTGGTTTTGTCTAATCATTATATAAATTCCAGTTCAAAGATTGGTGAAAACAAGCAAATGTAAAAATTACTCTCTGAACATACTTTCATGTCATTCCAATTCAGTGTCTTTTTTCACCAACATTTTGACTTCACTGAAAACTCCCATTATTTATTTGTTTATTTATTTTTTCTACAAACTGCTTTTTCCAACTCACATCTTTATTTCATTCCTACTGGACTTAGATTCAGTGTTCCATACTTATGACAAAACTCTTGCAAACACTTTTAACTCCCATTTTTCTTTTCCATCTGTTTACCTGAGAAAGTGTGATATCTAATTAAACTTAATTTTCTACCTTCACCATCACTGCTCACATCAGATCTGACTTGCCTTACTTTAAATCAAAGAAAACAAACATAAAAATTCCACTTCTTTCCACATAGAAATATCATTTTATTTGTTTTCTTTAATTTCCTTCTACCTAAAATCTTTATTGCTTTTTCTATACTCTTCTCAATTTTAATTTTTCGCTCTTCATTCCTCATTCCTAGCTAATGGCTTTAGCTCATGCTTCATTGAGAAAAAAGAAACAATCTGAGAGGACTCATTTCATCTTAACAGGAATAAATGCAGGTGCATTTGCTTCTGTATTCCAGCTTTCATTTTACTACTATGAGGTTGTCTTTTCCTAGCATGAATAAACAAAGGGAGTTGTCTCTCTGCTTGTGCTCTGGATGACTCCCTTCTCCTTTTCTCAAGAAGTTAACTTTGCCCTTTTCTAAAGTGAAATGGGATGTCTACTTTTATTTTAATTTTTTTTCTTTTTAGTTATATATGACAGTAGAATATATTTTGAAATATCATTATACATGGAATATAACTTCAAAGTTTTGAGGTTGCACATGACATGAAGTTACAGTGGTCATGCATTCATATATGAACATAGGAAAATTATATCCAATTTATTCTACTGCCTTTCTTATTCCCATCCCCAATCCCTTCCCTTCATTCCCTTTTGTCTAATACAGTGAACTTCTATTCTCCTCTCCCCCCAGTCCCCACCGGCTTATTGTGAGTTATCATCTACATATCAGAGAGAACATTCAGCTTTGGTTTTGGTGGATTGGCTTATTTCATTTAGCTTGATAGGTGTCTACTTTTCAACTATCTCATGAACATAGACATAACCATATAATTCACAAACATAAAAATTCATCTCAACTTTTAGCAAGATACGGAAACAGCTCAGCTTTCTTCACAAAACTTCTTTGTTATTCTGCATTTTATTTAGCACTTTTTAAAAGTATGATAAGCATTATATAGTACTGACTTTGAGTCATATAAAGTAACAGTTTCATGATATATTTGGAAGAATTCAGATCTATTAATATTCTGGTCAATAGTTTTTCTAATATAAAAACCTAGATTGTAGACATACAAAAGAAAAAAAAGCAGTAATTGGGATTGTGAATTATATAGACTTGAGATCATTCAAAATTAAAATAGGCAAGAAGGTAACTCGAAAACAACATCAATAAAAGTAATAATAGAATGGAAAGTAAATATAAAAATATAATAATTACCCACTTCTGGATCAGAAAATGTGTCTAGAATTGAATGTTTAAATGATTACTATGACTACAGTTTTCTAATTTAAAAAGAAAGGAGAAGGTTATATGTTCCAGGCTAACAATGAAGTGTGTATGTAATATGCCACCTGATCATAAAATGCAAAGATTTGAAAATTCAAAGTTAGGGTGGATTTCTAGAATTATAATATTCAATATTATATCCATGTGTGAGTCCTACATATATATGTGCATATACTCATATATTTGTACAAATATATACACATATCTATATAAGAGAATAGATGAATCCATGTTCACCTGTTAACAGTTCTAATTTTAATATGTTAAAATTATTATTTTAATATGTTTGTATCACCTTCTGATGGGTACATGCCGTGTAATTACCGCAGCAGGGCTTTTTAATGTGCTGTTGCTTCTAACTGTGTGTCCTTTTCCATTTTTGCTTCATTAAACTTTTAGCTTTCAGCTTCATCTTTACTCCAGGGAAAGCTTATGTAAACTAGATCAAATCCCTATATTTTATTCTGCAGAAATAAATATATTGATATATTTTTAAGTATACAATGAAAGTCACTAGAATAAAGGAGGGAACTTCTTTTATTAAAAAAAATTTGGTCATTTAAGATAATGTTTTGGTGAAAATAAAATTGAAGGGAACTTCTTTGTTGAATACATAAATACATGAAATGAATTAAGATGGATATTCAAGTCAAAATGAAAATGATATAGATATACCATAAGTTGCTAATTTATTTTGTGTGTAATAGGAATAATTAAATCACCATGATATTTTTATTAATTAATTTTTAATAATGAAATGGAGTTAAAGCAGTAGGGCTTCTATAATGATTGAGATGAAATGTTTATTATTTTTCAGTAATTTTTTGTATACATATTGATTAGGAGCTTAGCTTTTGAGACCATCATTTGAGATCCTGATTAAACATTGAGACAGCTTTATTAATTTTATCTTACCTCATGATTGATTAATTTTTCCTAAAATAAACAATGTAATCTTTAGAAATTTTTTGAGCATCTCAGGAATCTATCCCAGTTTAAAAACTATTGTTCTGGTAGAATTTATCTAAGCTTGCATATTTAGCACAGTTTATTTTATGCAATTTACTTTTTCATCTTTATATTATGGTTACAGTATCTTTTTTAAAAAATTGGTGTCATTTATATTCTCTGTGGATAGCACTTTATGATACTAAAATATGTAATTCATGTCTGATAGTGTTGAAAATCACTGGATTAGATTAATGTAGAACAATCTCTTATAATTTGTGTTGCTTAGCATTTAGTGATTTCTGAGTTGACCTTAGAATGATATAGAAAATTTGTTATAAGTCTTTTTATCTTAATCAAAAGAAGACACTGAACCAAATTTGAGAGGAGTTTTCCCTTGAAAAATTTGTAAATGTTCAGGTGTATTACAAAAAACAATTTTTGTTCCCAGGTCAAAATGGGAAGCAGGCCTGCTGATGAATCAGGCTGATGACTGGATGGTATTTTAAAATGACATTATAATGCTGCAGGATTCAATAAACTTGGGTTAATTCAAGGTAGTATAATACATGATTATTCAGATGTAAAAGAAATAATAAAAAGACTTCCAGATAACTTTTATAATGACAGGACATTTTTTTCAATGATAGAACACAGACTATGAGGCATCAGATCTTGTCTGAAGAACAATGAACAAAATGTGAGAATAAGTTCTACCTTGAACTGTATTTCCCAGAGGTTATTCAAACTGAGCACAGTGGCATATGCCTATAATCAGCAACTAGGAAGGCTAAGGCAGTAAGAGTTCTAGGCAGTAAGAGATAAAAGCCAGCCTCGGCAAAAGCAAGGTGCTAAGTAACTCAGTGAGACCCTGTCTCTAAATAAAATACAAAATAAAGTTAGGGATGTAGCTCAGTGGTCTAGTGTCCAAGTTAAATCCCCAGTACGTCCCCGGCCGCAGGGAAAAAAAAAAAGAGGTTATTAAGGGAGAGAGAGAGAGTTGGGTGGGGGGTGTGATATATTTGTTTTCAAAGTGTGCTCATGGAGAGTTGGTTAAACCTGAAACCTGAGAATGTAAGAATTATTTATTCTGCAGATGCATTACTTTAATGAATGTCTATGGTAATCATAAGAAAAAAGAACCTGAACTAAAAGTGGATTCATATTCTCCCCAAATATAAGGACTTTTTCTAACTCCATTTTATTTTTTTTACTCAAGGTCAAGGATGCAGTGGTTACAAAGAGCAGACAATAATTTCAACAAACTAGAGGCCAGTGCCTGATTCTTATTTGCTGAGCTTGCCTGAACTAAAGTTATATACCATCCATAATGCCAAGACCATCATCTTCCTTGTCTTTACATTCATTAGGATATCATAATTAGCAATTCACACTCCAGGTGGAAGCAGAGGATCAAAGGGAGGTGTGAAGTGCATCTCAATTTCCTTAGTCACTAAGAGGAAAATATTGACACTCTTGCAGTCAGGAATAAAAATCACAATACATGATAAGGGATGTAACCTTGTATGCCATGCAGACTGCCAAGATCCCAAACTGCAACTGAGGCAGAGCTGATGGTCACATGTGTTTTCTGATGTGTTTATCCATAATGGTATTTTCATAAACTATATCAGATAATACTTGCCAGTTTGACTTAAAAATTAGTTTTGCTATTAAGATGATACAAATTACTTTTATCTCCCAAACTTCATAGAGTCACAGATGCGGTTTGATCATTTATAAATTCCTTCTTGTTTTATTGAAATTCTCGTGTATGCCACCCCATCTATATACTAACTTTAACCAATCCAGTGGAACTCTAATCCTCTGAGTACTGATTCACTACAGTGAAGGCATATATTTAAATACTGATTTTCTCTCATCACACTGTATATCAATAAATAGAATGTAAACTGTTTATCAAAACCAGTGCTTTTGTCTTTATCTTAATATCATCTTCTAAATTATCAACTATCCCCATAACATGTGTAATCCACTTATTTCAAAGTATGAAAAGAGGGAACAACTTGATTATCTTCCTGTGTTCATGAATATTGAGTGATCATTCTAATTTTCTTCTTTTTTAACCAATTTTCTAATGACTTAAATGGCTGATTATAACCTTTATCAAGTAAATTCTAGCTACATATTTACTTAGAGTGCACATTTAATATTATTTTATTTAAATAGCTTTATGTGAAATTCTTAGGTTATAAATGTCATATCTTTACATTAAAATGAGTATTTAATATTTCTCAATGACTTTGAGTAATATAATTAGTTCATTAGTCTCAGGGTGTCCATACTACTTAGTATTATGTTATTATATCTGAAATCCAAAAATATAAACTTTGAAGAAATATTTTATTCAGACTAAAAAAAAGAATAAATCCATAAGCAAAATTTCTAATGTGCACAATCTTGAGGGTGTCATATAGATTTCAGTTAACTCTTGTTATTTGAAATTAATATTTTTGTATCTCTTGGCCCCTAAGGTAATCTTTTTCATAGACTAATATACATGCCTATATGCTTTCTAAAATTCCAGAGAAACTACTGCACTCAAGGTATTTGTTTTCCTAAATTTGAAATATTTTTATCTTTATTACATACTGAACTTCATATTTATTTATATTTGGTTTTTAGATTTAAAAAATAAAGGTTTCAAAAACATATTTTAGATATGTTTATTTTAAGTTTTTTTGTATTAGCTTTTTATTGCCATGATAAATAATCTGCATAAAATAACTTAGAGGAGGAAAAATTTATTTTGGCTGTGACTTAGAGGTTTCAGTAAACTGGGACCATTGCTATCGGATGTAATGAGATAGAGAAACATGAGAGGGTATTGTGGACCAGAATTGGTCATCTCATGGAGACCAAGAAGGAGGGAGAGAGAAAGAGGGGTGGTGGGTAGGGAGATAGGAGCCTGGGATAAGAAATGGCTCATCACCTACACTTTCAAACTTTCCACCATCTTTCAGTAGTTCATTCAGCTATCAATTCATTAGTCCACTGTTGAGGTCAGAGTGCTCATGATATAGACCTCACCTCTGTAAACTGCTGCATTGGGGACATTCCAGTTTAAATCACATCTTATTTCAGATATTTTAAAAAAGAATAATAATCTAAAAACTAAAGGATTTGAAATTTAGTAATCTGTCTATATATTTTTTCACTTTCTTTATCATGTTGATGATATTAATGTAAAATTAGTATATCAGGGATTACATTTGTTGAGGACCACACAAAAATATTTAAGTGGAGTCCAATTCTGAGGAAAAGCACACTTTCTTATGTATGCTCCTTCTCTGTTATGCAGTCTTGAGAATAGCCATACATTTTCATTTCCTGTAGTTGTTCTCTGTTGTATTTTATTTCAATGCCTTGGCTTCAGTTCAGTGCTCTTGGAGGAAAAAAATTAATAAAAGGAACAAATATACATCCAGATTATTCAATGGCAAAATTATTCTGAAGGGCTGTGAGTAGTGAATCATCAAAGGAAACACTCAAAAGCCATTCAAATGACAGCATCGTAATTCTCATCTTCAGCTTCTGCAGTTGAGTTTGCCATGATATTGTCAAGAGATGAAACCATGAAGAGAAGGAGGATTTATTAAAATTTTGAAATGTATATAAATTTAATGTAATTGCATGAAATCAGCTCTGGATATCTGCAATATCTGAATTTCACTTATAATAAAGATATAACTTTCAAGTTTATTTTCTTAGAATCAAGAGGGATCAAATATATACAAAATGTGTACAGTGGAGGGGTGTGGGAGAAGTTCATGTCCTGTATGATTATTCCATTTCTCCTAAACAGTTTTAGGATTAACTCCAAAATATCTAGATTGCATAAATTTCTTTGAGAATCTTCAAGCCCATCTAGAAGAATTACCTATGCAAATGGCCAAGAGGGAGAGCCATTATCTTCTCTGGCAGTTCAAATTGTTCATGTCAGTCTAAGCCTGGCCATGTGTAGTGACTTTTTAATCTGTGTTGAAGTAAATATGACAGCTACTTAATCTATACATTTGACTAGCCACATATTTATTAAACATCTCTATTCTTTTCCTTTTAGACTCACAGAATCATTTTTACTCCTGTGTTAGAGTATTACAAAGACTGAAAATGAGCAGGCATGGTGGTGCATGCCTGGCTCAGGAGGCTGAGGCAGGAAGATTACAAGTTAAAAGCCAGCCTCAGAAACTTAGTGAGGCCCTAAGAAACTTGGTGAGAACCTGTCGGTCATTGTTGTAGGTCTATTTTTTGGTGGCATCTCCTAAAACTAACTAATTTTACATGTTATTGTTTGTTTGTACAAATGTCACTATCAAACTGTGAAAAATATTTAATCTATTTTGCAAAAGCACTTTCTTAGAAATCACTAAATAAAATGCTAAACAATTCAAAGTCCAAAGCACAAGAACATGTTGTTCAGAGAAAAGTAAAATTATATAGATTAAAAACATACAAATTCTTTGAACACATACAGTTAGTTAAAACATAACACTGTATGATGGACTTCTCAGTTATGACAATGATCTTAGGTTTAGCATATAACATGTCATTAAATTCATAGGGAGACAGGTATTCAAAAAATGTTGAAAAAAGTGTTTCCACATTTATATGCACTAAACTTGCAACCTCAAAATTCTACTTATGCTGACTTATTCTAGAGATGGATCTTTGTAATTGTACAAAAATTGAGAAAACATTTATCATTACTGCATAATAAGTAATAACAAAAGATGGAATTAAAAAAATTCATTGATATATACCATTGACAGGTTAAACAGTGCAATAAAACCTCATAAAATTGGGTAGCATATTGCACAGTTGTTTTGATTTCTTTTGAAGAATCAGGTGGATAAATATGGATGATATGAATAATCGGCTATGTATGAAGACAAAAAAGGAATAGTGGAAAAAATACCTTTTACTTATAGTGCATGTCCCCAGTGTACAAAAATTGTAAACACATGAAGTATTGCACATTAGTCTTCATATATGAAAAACATTTCTGGAAGACATTTAAATGAAACAGAGTTAACAGAGTTTATTTTTGGAAAATGTTACCAGTGATGCAAAGTAAAAGGGAAAAGCCCTTAATTGCAAAGTCTTTTGAATTATTTGATGTGTTTCTTTTTCAATAAAACTCTGTTTATGTCCTCCTGTGTTTAAAACACAACGGTAGATAAAAAGTGTAAGTAATAAAGTGTATAAAAATGAAACACATAATCTCTTTTGCTTAAAAATATCCTGTTAGACATCTTCAAAAGGTTATATCTTCTATAGATTAAAGGGAGCTATAATAATCAAATCAAAAAATCTGAGCCTTTTGTATTTGACCAATTGTATTACTGATATTTATAAGCCCAGACCAAATTTTATGGCAATTTATGTACAGAGAAATATAAGAACTCTGCTACAATATAAGGGATCTGTATAGAAATACTCCTTTCCTATATTCAGAATGAATTGTTCTGTGACTTCAAATTGCATCCTTTATGTTTTTACTTTATTAAATTCATGATAAGGTGTCAATTGTCTTAGCTTAACAGCCCAGCTTCATTCTTTATTTACGTATACATTCCTAGATATATCACACAGTTGGTGGAAAGGCTCCCACTTTAGATCTTTTATGCATGCTTTCTCTTGCACTTTGTCCTTTGAATCTTCTTAAAATGTCAAAGAAATCCCAACCCAGGACCCTACCAATCTGGTTACAATGCAAAGGTTTCAAATATTGATATAAAGCTTCCTAGAGAGTGGATGTACTAATGACCCACTTCAAATTGGTTTCACTTTTTAAACTCTAGTGCAAATCATTTCATATGGATGTTTTCTTTCTTTGTGCTATATAATTTACTAAAGATTGATAAATGATGACTATTTTAGAAAATAATTGTACATATTTCATGCAGATACTGTGTTTTATATATTCCCAGAGAGTGCCTGGTGAAAAAAGGAATAAATAGGTGAATTTCGGCTTCTTCATCTTTTCACATTGTTTAGATAGATAGTTATGTTTGGGGGTTTGTTGCTTGTTAATATAAAAAATCATTCAACTTTTAATCATTATTCAGTCAGATTCTATAATTAATGTTATATTTGTGTGTTACAAATTTTAATCCTTTTGAGGGTTTTGGCAATTTAAAGAGATAGGTGAATTGCTGAAGTCTGGCTGGGCACAATTCAGGAGCCACTTGTCAAAAGAAACTAACTTTATTTTTAGAACTACAAACGCCAAACAAAACAGCTCCTCAGGGAAAAAACCCTCAGAGCCCAACTGCCACCACCGGCTTCCACAAGCCTCTCACCCCCACACCAGCCTCTCAACCTCCCACAATCCTCCTGCCCTTGAGGCCGATTGGCTGGGTTGCGTGGGCAAAGCCAAAGAAGTCCCCCAATGAGCAGCTCCGTGGAGGAGCCAATCAGCTAGATGTTGCTGGGGCCGCTGTGAGCCAATCATCAGCTGGCAGTCTGAAGGGCAGGGAAACAGCCCAATGAACATCACTGCAGAGGAGCCAATCAGCTAGATGTTGCTGGGGCCACTGTGAGCCAATCATCAGCTGGCAGCTGGAAGTTTGCTGGCAGCTGGAAGTTTGCTGGGGCCCCTTTGGCTGTGGCTCTCAACAGTGAATCATCTCTTACATTTTACTAACCTAGATATTGAGGCTCAGAAGTTTGAGAAAGAACAATAGTTGTAACTTTGGGGGAATGGTATCCTCAAATCATTGTTTCAACACCTATTTAACCTTAGTGTTTTCTCCTAAGGAGATTTTGTTTGTTTGTTTGTTAATTTTGTCAATTTTCCTAGCATATGACAGTGTATTATTCATATTAGAGTTAATATATTGTTTAAAATAAGATATTGTTGAAGTAGTTAAAATAATTGAGTTTCCCACAGGATTTATCTTTTAATTAATTTTCCTGTTAACATTAGCAATTGGTGTTATTTGTAACAGTGATTTTCTAGATATCTTAGAAAAACAATGTAATCTAATCAAACGTGTTTAGAAGAGATATAAGTTACTGTAAAGTAGGAGGAGGGTATGTGAAGGCCCACTGATGAGCATCTTCTATGCTGGGCCCACCTCTGGCACCAGATATCCAGTAGAAGACCAGATAGCCAAGGTCTTGGCCTTCAAAATAAAATCTAAATGGAGAATGTATAATATACTGGAAAGCAGGTAGTGAAAATACAATTTTATATTTGGAAAAATGCTAAGAAAATTATGTTTTGGAAAGTAGCTATTTCAGATATGACATACAGAGAACAGTTCTCTAAAGAGATGGAAAAGATGAACACAGAGAAGTAAGGAAAAAACAAATGATGGAAGGATTTGTTGATACACTTATTGTTTGAGCAGAGATAAATCCATTCTTGTTTTTTTTTTCTTTTTTTTTAAAGATGACTCTGCCTATTGTATGGTGAGTAGAGTGTGTATGAGTTTGGATTGTGCTAGGAATGTGTAAGTTCAAGAACCAGGCAAGAGGCTCTTGCGGTCTCTGCTGAAAAAAAGATATTAGCTGGAATGAAAGAAAAAGTGATGTATTAGAAATAATTTATTAGATTCTGATTTTGCTAAAGGGTCCTGAATCAATTAGATCTGACACAAAGGTGGAGACAGGGATCAACCATAACTCCTATAGTTTCCTGATGTCAATTGGATAAATGGTGGTATATTTTATTAAGATGTAGAAACCTATTTAAAAGTAGGTATCACTGGAGTACACACAAATAAAATTGTGTTTTTGAATGATGAATTTAGAAAATTTGCTAGTTAAAGTGTTTAATGAGAGTCTGGAGCTTGAATGAAGGGTTAGGGCTCGAGATCCAACTTTCTGGGGTAGGTAGCCATTGTGGGTTGGTATTTAAATCCAGAAGATGAACTCACCCAGAGAATATCCTTACATAGAGAGAAAATGTACTCCTATTGAAGTTTAGAATTTACATACTCATATTACATAAAAATATTATAACACACCATTGAGGTTGTTTTGTTTTGTTTTCATAAGTAGATGAATTAGGTCAGGAATCTAAAAAAGTGTGCTGACTGTGAATGTTATAGTTATGAGAGTAGTAATGGGAAGTTCATTGATTTTCATCTGGCATAACTTGAAGTAGGTATTAGGCAGGAAACACTTAGGCACCTGAAGGAAATGGATTTAATCATTTTTTGATGACAACATCAAAAAATACTACAGATAATAGGTATTTTAAAAATGAGTTGAATTCTCCCCATCCATAATTTGCAGGGTATTGTGCAAGGAAGAAAAACTTAGGAGGGTAGACAGTCCTCTCACTCAATCAAAGGTGGGGAAAAAAAACAAAAAAAAAAAAAACAAAAAACACAAACTTTGTTGAGAAGTCAATAACTGAGCTAAAGTCTAAAGCCAGATCAGGGGTCAGGAACAAAAACAAAAAATGGTGAACAAAAACACTAAGATGAGGAAGGAATTCCAGGCCCTCAAACTGTAAGGGCAAAGACGCAGGTAAAAGCATCAAAGAGCATTCACTTACTTCAAACAGCTTTCTAATTAAAACAAAACACAAACAGAAGGTGTGTACTGCCAGGGAAGGATAGAATGTAAGGTAATTGGCAGGTCATAAGAAAAACTTAATTAGAAGATTTAGGATTAAAAACATTACATTGCAGAAAAATAATTTCTTACTGTTTTTAACAGATAATGGTTAACTTTAAAAAAACTCACTTTGGCTTCATTGTAAAAAATGTATTTGAAAGACTACAAGACTGAAGTCACAGAGTAATTAAAAATGTTGAACTGAATGAGGCAAAGTTTAGGATGGCACCATATGGTGGTTTGCGTAGATCTTCACAATAGGATTCAGTGAGATTTGGCAAATACATGCTCAGGGCAAATCATGCCCTAATCAAGACAAAGGCAGTTTCTATCACCAGAGATGATTTTTGTTACTAGTACCACTTTCCTTTCCCAGTCATCTTGAAGTGACCTATGTTCAGATTTCTAATACCATAAATTTGTTTGACCTGTTGTTGATCTTCTTATAAATGGATTTGCACAGTCTTTGCTCTTAAGAAACAGGCTTCTTTATTGGACATGATTGTTTTGCAGCCTCTCAGTGTTGCTTGAACCACTTTTTTCCTTTCTATTGTTGAGTAGTAGTTTAGCATATGGATATATCAGTTTGTTTTTTCTTTATTCTGTGATGGGAATTTGGAATTATTCCCATTAATAGTTATTATTTATATACACACACATAAATGTGTTGCATAATGATTTTGTGGATATATGTTTTCATTTTTATAAGGTAAAAATATAGTCATATAATTACTGTGCCATATTGTAAATGTATAATTATAAGAAAGCAAAACAAATTTACAAAGTAGTTGTATTATTCCACATTTTCACAAACAATGAAAAATGCAATCACTGTAATCTTGCAATATATTTGTCTTTTCAATCTTTTAAATTTTTGACATTCCAGTTAGCCTAAAATGGGACTGCTATTTATTTATTTATTTACTTATTTATTTATTTATTTATTGTAACTAAGGATGCTGAGTGTGTCTTCATGTGTTAAAGACTATTCCAATGTCCAACTGTTTCAGTGGTTACTCTACTCACCTTAAATTGCTGGTGTTCTGTTGGGTTTTTTGTTTTTGATTTTTGGCCTCTTGATTACTGTGTTGTAGGAGTTCTGTGTGTATATTCTCATATGCAAATATATTCCAAAAATATTCTCCTATATTAAAAAATTACTTTAAAAAATTTTAAGAGCTATACCAAAACACAAAAGTTCTATATAATAATGGTACCACACACTTTTTGATATGTTCAATCAGGTTAACCATACCTGTTTCCTCATTTATCACATAAGTACCTCTGTTTTGGCTGTTACCTTATAAATTATATTCTTTCTAAATTTATTTTTCATTCATACCAAATTGACAATTTTTATTGTTTCATCTTCTACATATTATTTTTTTCTGGTTATGTTTCTTTGTTTTGGTTAGCAACTTGAGCTGGTTTTTTTTTAATTTTTTATCTGAATAAGGTGAATTTTGGAGTGAAACTATCCTTTGGATCATATCTGTATGGATAATTTTTTATCTTTGTTTTCAGGTAGCATATTTGGTTCTGTTTATTTTAGTTTTTAATGTTTAATTCTCCCCTTCAATATATATATAACTCAATGTAATCACTTAAATGTTTCCTTGTTCCTGTTACGAGTTTAGCCACATGGTTGTTTTGATTAATGTGTCTGCAATCTGTCTGAATGATTTCCTCATTCATCTCCTCCATTTCTATTATTTCTGTATTTTTGTGTTCCAGGAAATTAATCAATGCTACAAGTAAGAATTTAGAATGCCCCCTATCTTGGTTTAATTTCTTTTATCAGATTTTATTCTGAAAACTGCAGCAAAAACTATTCTTTTTTCTCTATTTAAACCATTGCCCTTGGGAAATTTTTTATCAATGTGGTTACTGGTAACTTATTTCTTTGAAGGAAGACTTAGGTTTCTATATCTTCTACTCTTTCCTGTTATATAGTTATTCCCGATATAGACAGGAGAAAATGTTAACTGTAAGCTTATAATTTAGTGTCAGGTATTAAACTATGATCTCTGTGCTCTAAGCGCTTCTATATAGTTTTGTAATGCAATGTCATTGCTAGGACTCTAATTTTCTTCTGCCAGACAGCTTCCTATTAAGTTGTGCAATCTAGGAGTAGTAGAGATTGTCTCATAGGAATGGAAAGAAAAGACTCATTCCTTTCTTGGTGTTCCCTTGTTTCCATTTGCCATTACTCTCAGGAACAGGTCTGCATTTTTAGCAAAAGGAGAACATTCCCATTTTTACCTCTCATGGCCATATTAACTGCATTCTCTCCTTACACATCTAAATTCTCCAGAATTATTATTGGTCTCTTCTGAGTTCCTTGATTGCCCCATAGCTGCCCACTGACCTCTTTTTAGAGACTGGACAGTGGTTCCAAAGGAGTCACTCTCTATATTTGTAGTATCTGATTATGCTAAACTTTTCCATTGTTAGAGTAACTACAGAGCTTTTTGTCTTCTTCTAGAATGTTTGATTGTGGTGTCATATCAATATCTTTGTTTGCTTCATTTCATCTTGCTACTCTTCAGCAATGCTTTAAGTTAGCTTTTCTGTTTAAATACCTAGCATGATTTCTAATTCCTGAGAAGAACTGATTGATGCATATGTCTGTACTTGGTTTAAAGAAGCAGAACAGATGGTTACCTTTGCCATTAAAGGAAAGGTAAACAATGGTGGAGGTAAGTACAAGAATTTCTTGGTCTCTAGATCATCCAGAAGCTTGCATTTCCTGATAGTTATAAAAAGGACCTTCTCCTTTATAGATTAAAATACACAAAATTAAATAAAAAGCCACAGAATCTTCACTTAGTGTATCACACATGATAATGATCTAACATTTCATATGTGATCCTTCCCTTTGGTCAATACTGTATTAGAAAGAGGACGGTGTAGGCTGTAGAACTGTCTGAATCATATCAGTTCATTTTTATAAGAAGAAAAATGATAACACTAAACTGTTAATAATCCAATGATATAATTCACCTAATTTCCTGTTATCTAAGTACTGCCAACACAATTTCCTTGTTTCAGTTTTCTAATTTAAGCTTACACATGGTTCTCAGGCTATCTTTAATTCTATTTTATAATTTCAAGTATGGTATACAGTGGCTTCTCAGTCAGATGTATTTTGTATGGTTTTTCATAAATTTACAAATAAATTATCAACTAGTATTTATCTAATAAATCTTAATTTTGAAGACTTAGATTACTGATTACCTATGTGCCTGGTGCTTTTATATGCACTGGAGGATATAAAAGCAAACAAAAATAAATAAACCTACAGCCTCATGAATTGCATAGCCATGATGGAATGAGATGCAGCAATGTTAAGCCAATTACCATGCATGTGATATTCCATAGAATTGAAAATCACTGAACTAACTAATGAGATGACTACCTAATTTTTGATGTCTCCATCCAGGCAAGTAGATTCAACCCATCTATCTTGATAGTTCAGTATAATAATGTTCAAATATTGGTTTACATTGACAAATTCTACGTTTCCTGACCCAAATATAAACTGTTAGAGAAAGTTGGTTGTCTGATATGTTTAGAAAGTCTGAAAAGCATTACACAATATTTGTTTTCAACAGTAAGATTAAATTATGCTATGATTATAAGTAGAGCCACTTTAATGCAAATTTTAACATCAGATATGGTCTTACTGTAATATCATATTTTATAAGAGAGTAAGTAGGGAAAAAAGGTTCCTAATATAACAGAAATGATTACTAAAATAATCATTAAGAAATAGTAAAACAAAATAATAAATTTAATTTTTAAAGGCTATAAAAATGAATTTTTAAACCCTTATGGCAAAACAAAAAGAAATGGTGATTTAAAAAAAAATTTAATGGCTATTTAAAATTATACTTTACATATAAATTGCTTTATGTTGGATTACCTTTAAATATTGGGTTGCAGATAAATAAAAACTTTAAATAATATTTAGAGTACACCATCTTCCCATCTCATTTCTTGCCAGGAATACCGTCACAAAACTCACTATGACTTGGTAGTTAACCACTGACCGCAAGTTCAGATTTATGAGGAAGTAACAATCCAGCTCTGTTTGTTTACCTTTCATTCAGTAGTGGGTTCCTGTGGTGATTTCCACATGGCATGCATGCAGGAAGGTCAAGATCATCTTTGTTCAGGGATTTGGAATCTAAGTTATATATTAGAAAAAACAAATCCAAATCCTTAAAGAAATATGGGACACACCATTATTTGGAAGATGTTGTCTCAAACTAACCAACTTACTCTGGGGGTGATGGGGAATGGGAGGATTCATTAATTATCATGAGGAATACAGATAAGGAATAGAATCTTGCCTAGAAGGTTACCTATAGGTGTCACAGCCATGGGTATTTAATAAAATCTGGAAAATCAGAAAGACACTGTACTTCCAAGAAGTATTTTAAAAGAAGTATAATCACTGCATTATTATAAAAAATAAAGAAATAAATATGTGTGTCTGTGGATTTGATGAATTTATTTTAAATGGAAACTTGAATATGTGCTACATAGAGTATGGGTCAAATATACTTGAGACAGAAAGCTTACCCATAGCATCTGAACCATCTGACAGTCTTTCAATATCTCTGGGTTGCCAGTTGTATTTGGGACTTCCCAAGGAGCCAGATGCTCTTGTGGTTTTCCATTATATAGTAATTTCTCTCCAAAGAACAAAAATCTATAAATATGAGAATAACATTATCTTTGCTGTGTATTTTAAGTATTTTTTATTTTTTCTATTCTGTTAAAAATAAATATAAATGCCAAATACAATATATTTTCCTGATTAAACTTACACAGTCTAGAAAATGAAATTTTCATATGTAAATGGGAAAAGTAAATGTATTAAGGTCCACAAATGTTCTTTGTGTCTACATTCTTGATGGTTGTAAGTGTGTCTGAGAAGAGGCTAAATGTTATCATAGTTGATGGATCATGTATTTATTTTCTGAATGAATTTATCTTAAGAGACACAATAAATATAATTAGGAGAACAATGATTTCTACCATAGAAAGGATCCTTAGGATTGGATGCTTTGTTTATCTATTTATTTTGTGGTGCTGGGGAATGAAACCAGTCCCTTGCACATACTAGGCAATAACTCTACCACTAGGCTGCATCACTAGCCCTGAAAGGAACATTAGAATGGAAACTGGGACTTTGATATTTTCACAATATTAAAGTATTTGTTAGATGTGGGTGTAGGAAAGTGGGTGAGGAAATTAGGGCCAGGTGGGGCATCCTGGCAGAACCTAAGTGCTGTATAAAACAGGCATTTTGTTGCTATTGACCAGCTGACCAATCCATTGCCTTAAGATTTCATGCAACAGCTAGTTCTCCAAATACATTGCATTTTAACTTTTGTTGATGCACAATACTCTGCCTATCTCTTGCATACACACACACACACACACACACACACACACACACACACACACACACTTCTGTCAAACTTCTCAGCTTAATTCATTCTCAGGTTTAGAACTGTACAGTCCAGTTTCAGACAGAAGTTACAGATGTAAGAAGTGTAATAAATTAGTGAACTAAGTTGACAATGTCTTCAGACCAAATCACTCATTGTCATCATTACCATCATCATCAGGAAAAATACGGCAACTTAAATACAAAATTTGGTGTAGTTTGTGGGCTAATTTAAAAGACTATAGAGATACCCCTTATATTTTGAACCAGATAAGAATCATATATTTTTAGGGTAACAGAAAGGAGGGGAAGGTATTCTCAAAGCATAACCTAATTTGAATTTCTTGCCAATGTGTCAGATGGATGGCTCAGTGTAAATTAAAGAGAGTTGCAAAGGTAGGGGGTAAGGCAACCATGTCAGAATGAATGATCAGTATATATGCATCTATGTTAATATCAGAATATCCATTTCTTCTTGTTTCTTAGTGACACTTTTATACTTGCATTTTGATACTGTTGCCAATTTTCAATCAGATTTTAGCTGAGGCACAAGAAAAAATGTTGTTTATAGTTGAGCTTTTGAGTCACTTTGTGATGAGCTAGATTTTATGTATATTTTAAGAGCAATGCAAAATTATAAAGGTGAAAATATTTTCACTGAGAGCTACCAATTACTCAGGGTAAAGTGTCTGGATTACAGCAATTGCCCATAAATATTAGATGCTGTATTTAATTTTTTTATTAGAGACATCATGTTATTTCAGAAAGGCCTATAACCTATACTGAAACAACCTAATTTCCAACTTTGGCCATGGAAGATTTAAAAATATCTCTGAGTCTCATTTTCTGCTATAAGTAAAATATAAATAATAATACTTAACTATGATAAAATTTAAAAAATATATCTTAATATATTTTAGAAATAAGATGCAGTATAAAACACTATTTACAACTGAGAAAGAACAGTTTCTATTTTCTAATTTTATACTTTTTTTCCATTTTATTTATTTTTATGTGGTGCTGAGCTTCAAATTCAGAGCCTCACATGTGCTAGGTAAGCACTCTGCCACTAAGCCACAAATCCAACCTCAACTCTTCTTTATATAAAGCAGATTTTAAAAACTCCTAATCTCATTGTATGACTTGCGTTTTCATTCTTACAAAATAAATGTTTATATTTTTTCTCAAGTATTAAAAAAACACATATTTTTGAAAAATATTAGTAATGTGGCAACACATAATAAAGAAATAAAAAAAACATATTTATACTGTCCAGAACTAACTGCTATGCTATTTGATAAATATATTTTAAATCTCTCTCTCTGACTGGTAGATTGAGTCATTTTTTCCTGGTAGTTCCTCCACTTCCTTCCTAAGTCAGTTTGCTGTGTCCCTTGTAGCTTCTGTCCCAAAGTATGCTTCGTTGTCTCATCAACATTGTCTTTGCCCATGTGCTTTGCTTTGGCCAGTGGTGCAAGAATGGACTTTATGCTTTGGTGAAAACTATTGAAACATGGTGTATTTGAGGTTCTTACAGTTTTAAGGAAGTTAGCTTTGAGTCTCAGAAAAACTAAAAAAGTAACATGAATTAATAGTGCTTATTTCCTAACTCACATTAAGACACTAATGATTCTATATCTGTTAAACATAGCACCTTGAATATTAAAAAAATAAATTCTCAATAAATGTTGATGGCTTGACTAAATATGAATTCTAGAAATAATTTAGGAGCTTATTATAAATGTCTTCTACACTTACTCAGGAGGCAGAATTCATTTTATTTAATTGAGGATTTTTTTTTGGAGGGTACTGGGGATTGAACCCAAGGACACTTGATCACTGAGTCCTATCCCAGTCCTTCTTTTCATTTTTTAATTTCAGGCAGAATCTCTCTAAATTGCGTAGGGCCTCACTAAATTGCTGAGGATGATCTCAGACTTTTGAACCTCTTTCCTTAACTTTCTGAGTCACTGGGACTATAAGATGTGTGCCACCATGACTGGCTCTAGATGCAGAGTTAAAAATTTCAAAACCTATAGAAATTTTTGCTGATACACATATATTTATTTGATATTAAAAACAACAAGATGATGTAACAACATTGTAAAGTATTGAAAATGAATAATATTGTTCCACAATATTTCCATGCCTAAGCATAGAAGAGCTTCATTTAATACAGGTGTAGAAGTAATTATGATCAATGTAAATTTCCAAGCACAGATTGTGCAAGCTGCTGGTGCTGGCAGTGTTCTTTCCATGTTTGGTTGTCTATGTGCCAAATGCTGTATCTATTAGCCCAGAGACATCAGCAGGATTGGACATCAGCTGAACAGGGTATACTGGAAAGTAAGAAAAACTCAGCACTTAAATGCAAAATCAATATGAAAACAAAATGGTTGAGAATGAAAAAGAAGGATTGATGACATGTGCGTAAATTTAAACTTTTAAAATTTAAACTGTCTTAAAATTTAAAATCATTATCTATAACTTATAAACTTGTTCAATTTTTATTGTTGCTTCATGAAAATGCCATAGCATTGGGGAAATCATCTAATCTGGAATAATGTATGAAAGGATTACAAGGGCAAAACTAAAACAATAAACATGAAAATTTAGTTCACAAAACATATAAAACATGGGAAACACACAGAGAAATATACACATATGTTTAATAATGAAATAAAAGCCTGTGAACCCACGCACCAACATATAATGTCCAACATTACAAATACCATTCAAGCTATCTTTGCTCTGCCACAATCCAAGGTATGTTCTGAGTGTAAATTCCTTGGCTACAGTAGTTGGAAAACACCTATAAATTGTAGTTTGTCTTTTACATTTGTTTATTATAGTTAGAGATGAACATAGTATTTTATTTAGTTAATAATTTTATTTATAGTTCATATTTATTTTTTCTGTCCAATAAAAGAATTTCTTGCCCAACATTAAGATATTATTTTCTCCTGTATTTCTAAAAATGTCTTTTTTTTCCACATAGACATATTTAGTCTGAGTTGAATCAATTTTATTTAATGGTTAATATTCAAATTATATTTCAAATTCTTGTTCCATATGCAAATCCAATTATGTCAGCATTGTTATTGTAAATTTGCTTTAAAAATTCTACTGGCTTTGATATAAATGTATTAATTTAAAATATCAATAAATGATATTCCATATGTATGATATTAAATAAAACCTATCTTTGAGATATTTTCTAATTTATTTTGATCATTTATATTCTTCAGAATATTTCATATTTTATCTTTGAAATTCCCATGTATTTTAGAAACTATGTTCTTTACTAATAATTTGATACTTTTATTATTCCTATTAAGTATTGTTTTCAAAATGTTTTAAATTATCTTTATTAATAAGTGGGATTATGCTTCACTGTTCATTCCAAAATGAACAACCTCAGTAAATTCTTCAATAATTCTAATTATTATAATTTATCTACAAAAATACTTGAGACTTTTACATAAATATTCATGTGATTGATTAATAGCATGAGTATGTTTTTTATTTCAAATGCTCCTTTTTTCTTGTACTCCTTTACATTTTCAGTGTATTTTATGTAAAACTTATTAATGATAGTTTCTTTATCCTGATGATGATTTAAAGTAAATACTTCTGGTGAATTACTGGAGTAAATTATATTTACTGAATGGTTTTTATGTATACCACTAATTTTCTAGCAGTTTTAATGGGCTATAAAATTTTATGTTTTTTTTCTACATATCGTGAAATATTGTTATGGGTTTATCTTATATAAACTTTTGGTGAAAATAATTATATTTTGATAATTTAAAACTGAATATATAATGAAACAACTCTTGATGCATTTTTATATTATGTAACCACCATTAATTTCCTAAATATATCAGATAAGATTACATGTAGCTGGCCATATTTTCTTTTAGATTTTGGTATGACTTCATTGTACCTACTTGGTTTTGGTATTAAGGTAATATAGGTCTTATTAATTTATTTGGTTTGTGTTTATGTACTTTTTATTTTATTTTGCTTATGCCTTGCTTAAGACTGTAATTATAAAGTACTTGAAGTGACCTTAAACTCTCCTGTATCTGAGCCAGTTATCTTCTTTGTAAAAATATTCTAGTCATAGTTTTAATTTATAAAGAAAAATATGTTTTCTCTTAATTCTGCAAATAATTTTATTAAATTAATATTTCAATTTATTTAAGAATATTTAAGTATAATGTTTTAATCTTTTAGCTATCGAGATTTTCATAATACTTATTAACTTTCTAATCCATGCACATTTTTAGCACATTTTCTTTTTAAATTTTCAATATTATATATTTTTTGTTGTATTTCTTTACTTTTGTATCAGTCTTTCAAGAAGTTTTACTTTTTCATTAGTCTTTTTCATCAGGGACAACTTTTTGATTGTGATGAACCTCTCTGTTTTCATCTTTAAGAAACCAGAATAAGGTGATTTTCTTCCCCAGAAGATTTGGGGTTTCTTCTTCAGGACCCAGGGAAGCAACCAACCTGAACTCCCATTAACTATCCTCAATGTTATAGACTCATGGGATACTTCCAGAACCACCTCTTCTCTAGGTCTTGTGGAAAGTTTCTGAATTAGTTTCTGCATTTCAAATCTAACATGGTTATTTTTTATTTATTTATTTATTTTTTTACAGAGAGCAACTAGTTTCCAAGTGAAAGTTTCACCTCACTGTTGCATTTTTTTTATTTGTCCTTGGACACTTCCTTTGCTTACAACAGTGCTTTAAAAGTGTATTTGCTGTAAATTATCTAGGATCAAGTTGTTGTCTAGTATGAAGTCCCTTCAGGGTGTCTTTCACACAGTTAGAAATGGAATGCCCCTCTGAGATATTTTCAAAGGTTTTGGTATTTCATATAACTCTTATTTAAATATTTGATCTTAGGGAATATGTCTCTTTTGAAGTCTCCTTTCAAATCTTTAGGTAAATTAGGAAAGTCATTTAGTATGCAACAATTGAAACCTTAAATGTTATTCTTTGAAAATATGAAAACAAATTTTTCTATAACAAAAGAAATTTCTTTCCAAGGATAATACCTTGCCAAATGTTTCACATCTTATTTTAGCTCTTTTGAAATTACTTAATGGGAAAAGGAAAATAATATTGATTGAGTTCTTGCAATGTGCCAGATAGTTTATTAGCTGTTTTTAATTTGGCAACTCGGTAAATTCTCTGACCAATTTTACGACTAAGTGTTATGGTTATTATTTAAGTTGAAGAAAGATATGAATATATTTTCAAAGGCTAATAATAATTTAAAGATTCAAACTGAGATCTGCTTGACCCCAATACTATTCCATAATACCTTATTATTACCTCTATTTTGTAAGTATGGAAATTGAAACCTATAAACAGCAATTTATTCAAATAAAAATATGGCATGTGTCTCCATGATTACAAAGTCTATGCATCTTACCGCATATCTTGATCTGTGAATACCATAAAAAATAGATACTAACTTAGGTGTCTCAGATTCTTCAAACATCAAGTCTCTGAGCACAAGGTTTTATTTTTAATTATATGTGTAAGTTTTCTGCATTCTTACAAATTATCAAATTATAAAAAGAAATACTTTATTTTTGCTCACACTTTTGGGAGCTCCAGATCATGTTCAATTCACTGCATTGTTTTAGGGTGAGGCAGTATATAACTATGAGAGTGTTTGGTGAAGTAGAAATGTTTATCTCATCTTTAAGAAGCAAAGAATATTGAACAGGGATTTGGTGGGGTGGTGTTGGTGGGGACTTGATAAATCCCCATGATTTATTTCCCTAGTGACTTAAAAACCTCCTATTAGACCCTATCTTTTAGTTCCACCACTTCCTAGTTATGCCATATTGTGAATCAAGCCTTTAACACATAGGCTTTAGGGGAGGCTGAAGATCCAAACGATAGTCACAATCCCTTTAAGTCATGTATTAACACAGATATTGACTCTTTAATTTTAGACTACTACTACTTCATTGACCTTTGTCCTGCCCTCAACATAATCAGAATCACTGGAATTTTTTTCTCTGTCACTGAAATTATAAATTTCACCCTCTTTATCATTCCAAGAGTTTTTCTGTATTCCTATATATAATTTTCTAATCCTGAAATTTAAGTTTTTTGTTTTCATCTTTTTGCATAAACCTTGCTTCTTTAAACTATCTCCAATCCACGTGTTGTTGTTTTTCCAGTGAAATAATACTGATTTTATGACTTTAAATTGTTCAAAGGATTCTATAAATTTTACAGTCAGATATTAAACATTTTCATTTTTTACCTTCAGTTTAAATTTGCTACTTGGTTTTTATTTTAATACTGCTGTCTCTAAAGACTTCCTGGAAGAGGCATATTAGATGAATTGTCTTACCATTGCTTAATAGTCTGCTTGGCTGTATGTTTTTAATTTACTTTGAAGCTATTATCAGTAAATTAACATCAAAAGCCCCCATATTTTAGCTTTCTCCTATTAAGAGTATCACTATATCATTATAAAGAACAACTCCCAAATATGAGATATATGTCTGTCTATCTCTGCACTATGGATTGGATTTTGCTACCCTAAAATTCATGTTGAAGCTGTATCCCGCAATGAGACAGTATTTGGAATCTGGGATTTGGGGACATAATTATGTTTAGATGAGGTTATAAGGGTGTGTCCCTCACAATGAATCTGATTCCCTTGTAAGAGATATTGAATGCTCACTCCCTCCCACCATTTGAGGTAATAGCCAGAGTTAGCTCTCTGCAAGCCAGGAAGAAGGCCCTCACCACCCAACAATAGAAGGCCCTCACCACCCAACAATTTTCAGAGTCAGATTCTTCAGGTCTTCAGGTCCTCGAGAAAATTGATTTCTGTTATTGAGGCATCCAGTCTACAGTGTGTGTGTGTGTGTGTGTGTGTGTGTGTGTGTATGTGTGTGTGTGCATGTGTGTTTGAGCTGACTATACAACACACCCCAAATATGATAGTTTTGAGTTGCGATTTTTGACTTTATGAAATATGAAAGTATCTGTATATAACCATTCTCTTTCTCATTTTCAATAGAGTTTTCAATAAAGTACAAAAGTTATTTTTCACTTTATTATAAAATAGTCTTTGCATTTGATGGTTTTGCCAACTGCAGGTTGATATAAGTTTCCTGAGCCCATGTAATGCAAATCATACTAAGTTATGTAGTTTAGGTGTATTGTATGCATTTTCAACATGATATTTGCTAATTATGATATATTTACTGGGACATAATTCTACTGTAAGTCAAATACATCTATGTCTATGTATATATTAGTCCTTTCTTATCCTCAGTTTTATTTTCTGATTTCAGTTTCTTGCAGTCAATTGTATATGGAAAATATTAAATGCCAAATGCCAGAAATAAACAGAGATTGAACTCATGTAATATTTATTATTGCATATTATTATAATTTTTATCTTTAATTATTAGTTATTGTTAATCTAATAAGTGCATTATTTACAAATTAGATTTGACTATAGGTATGTATGTATGGGGACAATATAGCATGAACAGGTTGAATATTCATTATCTGAAATATTTAGAACCAGAAATGCTAACTTTTTATTTATATTTTTTACATTTCACATATATTTTATGCACATATTCTAAATTTAATTTTATGCAATACTTTTACATTAGACATGTAATTTTTTATCTATGCTATCATTCTAGCAACAAAAAAGTTTGGATTTTGAATTTTGAGATCAGAGATGCTCAACCTACATAGGGTAGATATTAACCAGAGTTTCAGGTATCCACTGGAGGTCTTAAAGTCTCTTGCATAAGAGGAAACTCTTGTGTATGTATGTCTCTGTGTGTGTGTACATGTGTGTGTGTTTGTGTGTGTGTAAAAAATTCAATATTCTACTGAATTGAAAATAATAATGTAAATTTCTGATAGTGTGTGATATGGTATGGTACTTAATACAGTACAGATTCATAAATGATTGTTATAATAAAGGAATACATAATGACATACACATACACATTCAATCAACATTTATAATTGAATTATTATGTCTTACAGGACAAGTTGGGACTAATTTGGCCCAATATACTCATTTTAGTTCAATTTTATAATTTAAATACTCTCTTTGGCAAATTAGAATTTTACTTTTCATCCTCCTTTTTTTGTGGCATCAACATTCAACCAGATAAACAAAATTAGAAATCTATTAGAATATAAAGGATAAATAAATAGATACTAAATAGGTATACAGATAGCAAAGTGTCTCCTACTGAGATTGGCTTGCACTTTTGTGGGAACTACTTGAATGATCTCTGAATGGTTGAGTTCCTTTGATGTAAGTTTTGGTCTCTACAGGTCAGGTAGTTGTCGGAGAGCAAAGACTACGGGTGGATTGGACCCCGCAAGCATGAACTGGAACCCCATGATCTATCTATCTTAGTTATTAGGATATCTTACTAAGTAAGGACCTTTCATTAGACAGAAAGCTAAGAACCTATGTTTGGTCTAGGAGTCAGAGAAGTAGATCCAGGGGACTGTGAGAGCCTAGCTGCCACTTCACAGTAATGAAGTCAATCAGCAGATCAGTATCAACATATGTGTATTTCAAAGCTCTGCTGCTTCCCTTCTGCCCTCCTGATATACCAAGTGTCTCCCTTGTGGCTTAAACATATTTCTCATTCCAACCTGAGAATTCTAGCCTTAATGTGTTCTTAAATCTTGTCATACAAAGGAAAAAGCCTCATATTTCTTATAACCCACTAATCTTTTACTTTACATTTCTTCGTGGATATATTTTTTTTCACTTCACTCAATGTCAGTATACTAGCTTCTTTAGAGTCATAAAGTCTGGTTGTCATTGTGGCTTAGTGATAGCATGCTTGCCTAGCATGTGTGAGGCACTGAGTTCATGCTTGCCTAGCATGTGTGAGGCACTGGGAACCACATAAAAATAAAATAAAATAAAGATAGATGATAAAGTTATTTTCTTATTATTGCAGCATCTATCCTTGGAATCAACTCAAATCTCAGTTTAGGTTTTTTGTGGGGTTTTTTTTTTCTTTCTTTTCTTTTTTTTTTTTTTTGCTGAGTCACTATTTCAGTATTCTGTGTGCATACATATGATTCATGGGTCAGCAGAACTTAAGTAAAATTCATGCAAAGAGGTTGAGTTTTCTCTTATTTGTCTCTCTCTTTTCAATAATGCCCACTACACTATCCTGCAGCTGTAACTTTGCTCAATATTTTTCCTTTGGTCTGTGAATATGACCTGACTTTCACTGAAGTTTCAAATACTCTGCAGAGTGTTACAACTGAATCTTATCTTTAGGGTATAACTCTAAAAAATTTCACCACATGATTATCTCTTCTTTCAAATTTCAATTTTTTTTTAAATATATCTATTGTTACTTCATAGTCTAGGACCTTGTAGCAGTGCTTGGGAGATTTCTTTTTACATGCTCAGTACTTGGTACGATATTCATAGTTGCTATGTATAAGATGGCAAGCTTCTACTTCATCCTACCATCTGTACTGCAGAGCACTTCCACTTTTGTCTCTTAGACTTAAAACATAATATACCTCTTAATCAGGTTATTCTTTTTTTCTTACATACCATCTTTCAGTATAACATATGTAGTATTTTAATTCTTCTATGTCATATCTACCTTGGAAAATGTTAAGTAATCATAATTAGTATTATTTATAGTATGATATGATTGCCATGATATGAATATATAACAATGGTTTCTGTTCTACAAATCTTGAAATGATTTGGAATTAGGTCAGAAATAAAGTAAATTAGCTCCTAAGTGTCAAATTTTTTACCCATTTATATATATGCAATTATGAATATGCAATGTTAATAAGCAGTTTTCTAATTATATAAAGTGTTTTTTGTGGTGTTAGTAATCTTAGAACTTAAAGAGTACAAATACAACAATTTACAAATAGATTATTAAATTCAACAGTCTTGGAATTGAAAAAGGAACATATAAAAGCAGAATTGTAAAATTCAGCCTATCACCTAATTGCAGGCTTCAGGTGGGAAATCTAGAGGCTGAAGAAGAAATTAATATTTATTTGAAGATAATTGGTAGAGTACTGTTAGTTCTGTGAGAAATGTCTCACCTACTTGTGGGGGATCATCCAAAGCCTGGTAAGGAAAGTGATTGAACTGCTTTTAGGAAAGGGTGTATTTTCAAGGAACTGAGCTTGCTGTTACTGCTCAGAGATTGGCAAAACCTCATGTAGATTCCTTTTATGTCTTGAAGGTCAAGCATGGTGTTCCTCTGAAAACTCATACGTTTACATTTTATTTGGATAGCCAGAATAACTTCTATCTATATAAACTTCATTCCTAAGAATTACATAGAGATAAAAAAATGTTAGAAATATACTTTCTACATAAAATTCCTCTTCTTTTCATATTGGAGAGAAGTCAATATTTCTTTATGGAAAATCATGTTAAATAAATATTCATTTTTTGAAGGATTTCTGTTTAAGTGACTGAAAGAAGTATGTTAAAAGTTCACATTGTGACCACATTTTTCCTGTTTCTCATATGCATATTACTTAACAATTATAGGTATTCACAGTATGGTATTAGATGTGAACACAATGAGATTTGTGTATTCATGGTAGATTTTACCTCTTATAAAAATACAGAGTCCAAAATACATTAACACCATTTAACCCCCATTTTCACTTTGTGCTATATTTATTATAAATTGATCAACTCCACAAGATGTTATTTTTGTTTTATACACTCAACTCTTATTTAGAAGTAATCAACTATCTATTCTTCCCTTCTTATATCTTCATCTTTCCATCTGAGACCATTTCCTCTTGCCTGAAGAATTACATTAAATGTGAGCTCTTTCTTTTTTTGATTAGTGCCTTTTAGTTATATATAATACTGGGGTTCATTTGATATAATTTTACAAGCTTAGAATTGTAATGTTTCTTAAATTTATAGTTTTGTGTGTTTTTTAAATCAGTTTTGGAAAATTTTACACTTCTGTGTCCTCCAATATAAAATATGGCTTCATGTTTTTGGGGGGAATTCAGACTGAAGATAAGTTATATGTGGTTATTAAGTCTTTTGTCTTTTCCTGTTTGTATGGTTTGGATGTGAGGTGTCCCCAAAAAACTCACATGTGAGACAATGTAAGAAGATTTGGAGGAGAATTTATTATGTTACAGTCTCAGCCTAACCAGTGAATTAATCCCTGATAAGAATAACTGAATGGTAACTGGAGGCAGGTAGGGTATAGCTGGAGAAAGTGGTTCATTGAAGGCACAGCTATGGAATATATATTCTTTATCTGGAGAGTGAAGACGCTCTCACTCTCTGCTTTCTGATCACCATATGAGCTGCTTCTCTCTGCCACATGCTTCTGCCATGTTGTTCTCCCTCACCTTGAGCCTGTAAAAAGGGATCCAGCCTGCTATCAAGTAAGAGATCTGAAACCGTGAGCCCTCACATAAAATTTTTCTCCTTCACGATTGTTCCAGTCAGATCATTTAGTAATAGCAGAGGAAAAGCTGACTAAAATACTGGTAATTTTGAGTTATTTCTTCCTTTCCTTCTCTTCATGTGCCACTCTGAATAATTTTATTCAATTTTTTTAGTAAACTAAGAATTTTAAATATTGACTGTTTTGAATGACATATTGATGACATATCTTTAGTTATTATTATTTATTTCTATGATTTTTGTGGTTTTCTCATACTAAATGAAATTCTCCATATCATTCTTTAATTTCTTGAAGCATAAATCATATTCATATTTATTAACTTCATTGGAACTTCTGTAAATCTATTTTTATTATCTCTATTATCTTTACTATTGGTCATTCTCCTTTTTGAACATCTTGTTTCATATTTGTGTTTTCACAGTCTCCATGAAAATCTGAATAGATGATTTTAGAATCTAGGTAAGTGTTACCTTCCTCCATCATGTCTTTATCTCTGCTCTATCCAGACAGGTTAGAATAGAAATGGATCAGGTGTTCAGATGGTTTGAAGCTGGGCTATCTTTGAAAAGAGTTGTACAATTTTATTTAATTCTTGTTTATAAAATGAAGCATGTCAGGATTACCTATGGAATCCTGGACAGTGTCAGTGTTCCTCTTTCACATAAAATCATACATACAAAAGTATGTCTTCTACTCCACTGAGAAGCCAGGAAGTCTACTCTGAGTGAAGCTTTTTTTTTTTTTTTTTTTTTTTTTAGGGGGTTGGGTAATGGGGATTGAACCCAGGGTTATTCAACCCCTGAACCCTTTTTATATTTAGACAAGCTCTCACAAGGTTGCTTATAGCTTTCCTAATTTGCTAAGGATGACTTCAAACCTGTGAACCTCCTTTCTCAGCCTCTCAAGCCACTGGGGTTACATGTGTGTACCACTGCACCTGGACTGCTTTGCTTTTGAGCCTCTCATCTATCTGCTCCTTTGGACTCAGTAGGTGTTGAGAAGTATGGCTAAAGGTTTTGGCTCAACTCTCAGACCCCCTTTTCTTCTGTCTAAAACAAGAGATCTACAAGTTCATACTCTTTTAGCTCTCTCACATTTTTATGTATGGTGTTTGCTTATTTAAATCTTCTGTTGATTGAGAATATTGCTCTAGAAAAAACTAGTCTTCCTTTACTAGAAGTACAATTCCTATTTTTCACTTCTGAGATTTAATTCACAGTAAACTATTCAAATACAAATACTCAAGCACAAAGTAAGACATTTTAATTGTTTCTGAATTATTTTCATTAGCTAACCAATGTCATCTTGTGATTATACATTGAATTATCATTAACTCTTTTGTTAATGAATTTTAGAATCAGGAAAAAGTAAATGCTAGATTAAATAACATGAGAATTAGAAGTAGAATCTTTTCTATTTTCTTCCTTAATAGATTTAACATCACTACCTTCTCTTCCACTTAATACATGGTGTTCTGCAAATTACTTTACCTCTCTGAGTTTCAGTTTTCTCAGATAAAAAAATTAGTTCAACCAGATGATCATTTAAAAGTCCTTCCATATCTAAAATTCTGTGATTTAATAAGAATAAATTAAACTTGAATTTTTGATGATTAAAGTTTAATTTGAATCTTGATATCCATGAGATTTTTATAGTTTCTAAATTTAGAATAAAATAATATTTTTCCCCACCTCTAGTGCTGGAAGATGTCCCACATGACCTGAACAAGTTTCAATGCAATAATTACTTTTTAATATGTAATTGCTGTGAAGTTTTGAAGAAGGATGGTCATATTAAGGGAGTATTCTTTTATATATATTTGAATAAATACAATAAAGCCCTAATCATTATAATGTAGGTTATCAATTTAAGAATATATAAATTAATAGGTGGAACAGAATGGAGAACCTACACATTTATGTATTTTTGAAAGAATTAATTAATAAGACCATGAGACTTAGTATCATAAGTCACTGAGAAATCATGAGCTATTCAAAAAATGATGAAGGCAGTTGATTATTAATATTTTAAAAGAGGGAAATCACAGTTCATAATGTATACAATTAATGCTGAGTAAAGACCATATATAAAATTCATATTTTCATTTCATCATGGAAGTAAATAAATCTTAATCTTGAAATTTTCAAGCTAAAAAAATTATAAGTGTGAGTTTAGGAGGTAGAAATATTTTAACTCTTAATATTGAAAACTCTTGTTATTAGACACATGTATGATATTAGATCCATTTTACTATGCCTCAAATTTTTCATATAAACTTGGAATGATTATTTAGTTGTCACCTGTCCTTAAGTGAGAAATGTTAATAATACTACCCATTTTATGAGAAATTCTGTGAGAATTAAATGGAATAATAACAAAATACTTAGGATACAGAAAGAAAAAAGTAAGATTTAATTATTGTTAGAAGTGATTTTTTTCATTGATGGTGTTTGTAAAGGAAATGCATGTTTGATGAGAGAGATTAAGTTTGGAAGACTTATGATTCCATCTATCTTAGGGTAGGACATGTCTATACCAGAGTTACAGAAAAGAGGATACATGGTCAATCTCCTTCAACTACTCCAATTTAGTGACATTTTTACAGAATGAGAGACATTTCAAAGGATGGACACATAGTGCAGAAAACTCACTTGTATAAGTCTGGAGATCATGAAATATGTAATGGCAACAGTCTACAGTTAGATGATTTTCACAGCTCAGTATCCTAAATGTTGGAATGGGGAAAGTAGTTTTTAACACACTGAATTTGAAGTACAATAGAAATGATGTAGCTAAAAGAGCATGTGTACGTATGTCATTGCTCTCACTCTTTAGATAAAAGGTATATAAGACCTATGTAAAAATAACCAAAAAGTATAATATAATAGAAAATATGATTGGAGAAAGTAGTTATTCAATGATTCCCAATAGATCAGTAAGATGGCAAAGAGAAGATGCTGCTGAAGTAAAGAATAAAGCACTAGAATATTAGTTTTCAGAATGATGTATAGGCAAACCTAAGAACTATATGTGAGAATGATTTACTGTAGAGGAGTGAATGTTACTGTTCAAGCTGAATTTCTTGAAAATCTCTGAAGCCCAGCTAACAAGAAAAGTGGTTGTGTTAAATGTTCTATGTGGGCAGGTAGGAATCATTGATAATAACATTATTTAAGCTTTCTTCTATCAACAATATATAGAAGTTCCTACTGTATACATAATTTAAATAATTGCATATAAACTGTGAGGATAATGACATAACAAGAAAGGATAAGTAGAAATACTGTGAGCTCCACAGAGCAAGTTTTCTTTTGGAAACAATAGTTTGTTTCCATTGCAAGGTTAAAAATGTCAGCAAGCATCCAAGTACTGGGATCCGAACTCATACCACAAAGCCCCATTCATCCTATTTCTGTAGAAGCATGAAAAGGTCAAATGGTGAGCATTTATATAGCAAAGGGATTTGAAGTATAAGTTACTAAAATACTTGTTAGTTATAAAAACTATTTTAACTTTCTTACATTTTAAAAGGAGCCCTACATTAGCCACAAAGCACAAAAATTTGAATACATTTTAATTTTAATTACTTTTCAGTTAAAATTAAAATATGAAAAGGTAATTTGTTTTTGAACTTGGCTTTTCTAATTAAGGAAACTTTACATGGAAGAATTATTCTTGTTTCTTTTTATGTTTTCTTATGTCTGTCAAAGATGATTCCTAATGAATTTCCAAATGTAGGTTTGAGACTAGAATTTATCGACCACGGTTATGTATTCTAGTCAAATGCCACAGACAAGAACAGCAACAAATCAAAGTTAATTTGTAATTGAAACTGACTATTACTTAAAGCAATTTAGCTTTAAAGAACCTTGACATGTTCAAAAGATGAATTACTTGATGCTTTTTTGTTATTTCAAATTATTTTTAATCATTTAATAGAAAAGAACTCTAAACTTAGGAAGGCCAGACAGGAATAGAATCTATTTCATGTTCTTTTTAAAACTTGGAGTATAAAAATACCTTTTGAAGATGAATTAAAATGTATTTGAGAGAATTATAACAGTTTTGGGAAAAGTCTTAAGGCGATTGGTATATTGAAAGTGCTGATACAATGTAAAATAAACCTTTATATATTAAAAAAATATTAAATTTACATGATAATCTGACACTTTAGTTTCCTTCCTCCAAATACCTACCAAAATTTGTTTGTGTCCTGTTTTCATGCATTGTTTTCAGGAGATATATATATCTCAATATCTATGTTCTGGAATGAATATATGTATATATAGATGTATATATATTTGCAATAAGATATGAATAAATTTAGCCCATAATTTTGCTAATAACCTGATATTTTGTGATTGATAATTCCATTAATAATTCGATTTATATCCTTTCTATACAAAAGCTGTACTTAATTCAAGATAGGTATATGATTGTATGATTGAGAGAACTTTTCTCTACTAATATTAGGCTAAGCAATAGGTATTTTGTGTGTGTGTGTGTGTGTGTGTGTGTGTAATATGCAGTGATTTAGATGAAGAGCTCTAAACCCAAGATTTAGCCAGTTTGAAATAATAACTTTGCTTGGCTTGCTTCATTTGTTCATTTATATGAACTTGCATACAAATCATTTTCTCCCTGAAGAGAATCTGCCTGAGGAGAAACAACTATGGCACCTGCTTCTTTATCATAGCCTCCACTGTTTCTCCTGTATCACCACTCTTGCTTATTTATATTGTAGTAGAGGGAAGCATTGGAAGCAAACATAAAAGTTTAAGATTGAACATCAAAAATGGTGAAGCAAAAAAATCAGTGGTAATACAAGAATCTGTGATTATTGGAAAGTTTGATCAGTTTTGTTAATATTCTATGTAAGTGCAATGAGTAGGTTCTTAGGAAAGTTTGCAATAGTAGTTTTAAAGGTGCATAGGTAGTGTTTAAAATCCTAATGCCCAGACCTCACCCCATATCACTATGATGGGAGCTAAGCACTGTTGATTCCTATGTGTGGCATAGTTTGTGAACTTCTCACGCAGTGTATTTCTAGCAAAGTTACTCAAAGGTGTCTAAGTGTAATGCTCTAATATATGTTTATATTTATGTATCTGTAGGATATTTAAGTGTTACCATAAAATAAGTAATATTTGTTCTTATTGTATATTTTCATCTTAGTAAAACAGGTGATTATGTGGTTAGATCTAAAGTTGTAACAGTGGTCCACTTTATGCTTTGAATATAGACCTTGCTGCTCTGCCACTGCAACTTATTTTTAAAATGTACTTGTTTCTTTCTCTCCTTCTTTCCTTGCTCCTCCCTAATCTCTTCCCTCCCTAATCTCAAGAAGAAGAGGATTACCTTTCTTTCCCCTTTTAGGCAAATTTATCTGTCCTTGAGTACATACCCATCATATGGAACAAAGTAATCCAGACTTTGAGGATGTTACCAGAAGATCTCAGAAATGCCTTTCTCCCAAAGTAATAACAAGTGAGTTACAACTCCAACAGAGAAATTTATATGAACTTTTTCATTTATATGAACGTGCATACATGTAAAATGTAGCCTTTGAATCACCTCTTTAAAAACTCCCTGTTCCTGCGGATGGTCAGAATCACAGCCTCTTGAGGCTGTTTTTATGTTTGCTTCCAGTGCTTCCCTTGACCACTAGATAGGTAAGCCTGGGTGGTGATACAGGAAAAACAGTGGAGGTCAATGTTAAAGAAGCAGGTGCCATAGTTGTTTCTCCTCAGGAGGCTGTGATTCTGTCCATTGGCAGGAACAGGGAGTTTTAAAAGAGGTGATTTTTCTTCTTTTTGTCAAAACTGTGTCCTTGTTACTAGATTGGCATTGGGGACAAGGACTGAGCTCTCAGTAACAAAATCTAATGTATTTTGGGAATGCATTTATATCTTGATTAAAATAAATGGCCTACTAATGGTAAATTAGGATTTTATAAATATTCTATTGTAAGGAAAGAATCAAAAGATGGAAATAAAGAGAAACTAGAACCAGTTTAACAATAACACAAGTTTACCCAGTTAAGGGTGACCCAGTAGAGATGGAAACCTGTCTTCTACTTATACATCAGATAGGGGAGTCAGGGAGGGAGAGTTTGTGTAGGTTAGGTCTATTGGCATCAGATCAAAATTGGCATCAGATTCACCATTTTAGGTCAGGAGCCATTTTATCTAGAGAATCCAAAGTTTTGATTCTGAGGCAATGCTACTTAACTTTCCCTAAGAACATGTGCCTGCTAAAGGACCAACCCCACCATAGTTTAACTCCTAAGCAGCTTATGAAATTCCTTTGGTGGGCTATAAAGCTGCTCTTCTTGCAGGGACAGCCTTGTCATTTTGCCTCATGTTACCTACAATAAATCTCTTGTGTGAGCTTCTGGTGCATAACGTGGTCTTTGGACTTGGCATGGACTCTGAGAGTATCCTTTCAATGACCACCATAGAGAATGCATTCAGATATGGCCACAAGAGGTTTTCTTATACAAGTATTGCTTTGAGAATAAATACACAGTAGACATATTAATGCTACTAGCAGGAATAGGGATTGGGTTCCTGGTCCACAGAGTGGAAGAAAAGAACATCACCAGGGATGCAGGAATTTTATTTAAATGGAGAATAAATGATTTGGAACTCCTGGGCCAATGCACCTGGAGGGGCATGAGTGACACAAAAGTTTTACAGCATTTCTTCTTCGAAAAGCACATAAGGAGAAGTCAATAAGCTCCTTGGGATTGGTTCTTGATATTTGAATTGCCCCAAATGGAGGCACGGGCAGAATTATGCAGTGGCTCTCTGAGATAAGGAAACTCATGTAAGTGGACCAGTTTTAAGTATTTTTTTTTTCATTTTCTCAAATGATCTTAGTATACCTTTAAAATTCTTCAGGAATAAAGTCCTACACACTCTGAAAGATACTGACTACACTGATGAATGGAAGAAATAGTTCTCCCTGTGAGCTTTGTTCTGCTTTGAAATGCAAAAGATCAGAAAGTCTTTGTTGATAGTCAACTATCAGCTCTTTCCCTCCATATACAATATTGAACTCTTGCAGGGAATTTGCATCCCATTTTGTAACAAAGGTCCACTTTTCTTTTTGCTTTGGGGCATACTCTGTCTTGATCTATGCATCATTTAATGTGCTATGACCATCAGACAATTTTAACACAGCATACAGAGAAAAATAAACTGGAAACTTTTAAAATGTAGTTCTATACATTAGCATGAAATATTATAATCTCATATTGTGGACAATCAAACTCAGTTGTGGATGTTTAAATCCTTCACAGATATCCTGCATAAAAAAGAAGTCTGAGAAGAATTACCATATCAGACAGTTATGCTTGATTCTCTCATTTACTTGTTAATACCCAGAATATCTTTCCAGTTTATTCAGGGTGGCTCTTTCATAGCAAAAATGCCATCTGAACTCCAAGAAATAAACTAGAAAGACTTGAGTGGATCTCTGAGCCCACTGAGTTCACTTACATAATTGTAAGTGATCATAAAATGCTCACTGTCTCCAAGGAAAGACAAAAGAACAGAACCTCTTTAATATGTAAATACAGGACTTCAACAGCAACATTGTGTTAACTCCTAGTCTTTTTTTTTTAACAAATCTTTAATTTTGTGATCCCATTTCCCTGCCAAATTGTATTAGTTTCATTGTTCATAAATGGCCCTGGATCCCTGAGGCAGAAATCTAGGCAGTCAGCTTAATACAGCTTTATTCTCTGTCAGGGAAGTCTGTAGACAGTTTCCATAAGGGGAAAAAAAGAAAAAGGCCAAAAATATAATGCATGGCTGAATATGTGATTATATAGGAATGATACAAAATATGAGAAATATTTACTCTTTTATTTTCATAGTGTGTTCACGTGACTTTGACACCAGAGGTTCAACCATAGAGTATAAATTATGCATTCTGAGAAAACACACAAATGGAAAAGTGCATATTGTATTTGGTAGAACATTTGATGCCTTTAAGGTTCCAGCTCCTTTCAGCCTACCGTCATGTTTTCTATCTGATAATAACCGCTCCAAGTTGAATCACCATGGTTGACTGCACCCTATCACACCTTTGGATTAGGAAAGTGGAACTTAGAAGTATTCGTGAAGTATTTCTTGATTATTCACAAGTTAACTCCTGATTGAAATAGGCTGCAGCAAAACATCCAGTTCATTCCAGCATACAGCAAAAGCAATGAACTGTGGTTCAACAAATTGACCTTCAGAGTTTATTATGACCTTCAAATTGTTGCTAATATCAATGATACATTTTCTCTTGTTTTTTATATTTTTAAGGGAATTTGTTCCTAACTATCTATGAGCACTAGAACATTAAATCAATTTATTTTGTAACTTTTCCTGAGGATAGGAACAACATATCTGTATATATTTTAGATAGTCCAAGAAAATACAGTACTTTGTTTTTTCAATTTTAATTCCTACTTATTTAATACAGCATTGTTAGAATATGAAAATTCTATTGCAAGTAACAATGCTGTTGTGCATATGTAAAGGTTTGATACTTTTTTTGCTTTTGTTTTGTAAACATTCTACTGTATTTATTTGTGGAGCATTTTATAATAGCTAAGCATTTTGATAATTTAAGTTTTGTATTTCACACTGAGGTCATGTTGATATTAAAACACTGAAATGATTTACAGTCTAGAGCAGGAGGCAGTTTACTCATTGGCACTGAGGACAAACTCACATTCCTCTTTAAAATTTATTTTTAAGTTGAAAGATTAAATTGTGTATGTTTTAAGTGTATATTATGATGTTTTGAAATATTTATACATTGCAGAATGAGTAAGTCTTGCTACTTAATATAAGAATTATCTCACATATTTATTTTTGTGGTTGAAAATGCTATAGATCCACTCTCAGCATTTTTCAAGGATATAATTATATATTATTAACTATAGTCACTATTGAAAATGCTATAGATCCACTCTCAGCATTTTTCAAGGATATAATTATATATTATTAACTATAGTCACTATTGGGTATAATTAATTTTTTAAAATTGTTCCTTCAAACTTGCTAAAATTTTGTATCCTTTCACTAACACCTTATCATCCTTATGGATCCAGTTACACCAGCCCCTGGTAAGTGCTACTCTACTCTCTACTTCTTTTTTCTAGATTTTTAGACATTACATATGAATGTGATCATGTCATACTTTTTTTTCTGCTCACTTTTTTATGGCTTGAAGGCGAGGTTTGATTATAAATCATAATATTTATGGCCATTATCACATTTTTATTTTTTATTTTTTTGTCTGAAAAGTAAAGAAGACAGTTTTGCTACTTTAAGAAATTTGATAGCACAAAAATCATGTGTTTGAAATGTTTGCTACTGTGCATGTAGCTATACAGAGAATCCAATTTTGTCCTGTTGTAGAATATTTAGCTATGAATAAGTGCTTCAAAAATCTCCTTTATGTGATTTTGGAAAATGAGATGTTGGATTTCTGTGCATTTTAATGCCAATGTCATTTAACATTTTCAAGCAGATATACACATATCTTTTTTTCAAAAAGTTGATCCATAATTTGAACACAGAATAAAATATCTTAAAAAAGACTTTAGAGGATTCAAGGGTTCACATTTCAAGTAAAGTTTGTCTAGGAGTGTGGGTAAGCATGTTGAAAATTTTGTCTTTCCCTATCTGTATTGATTGAAAATTTTCCATGAAGAGGAGTTTCTGGTACATTTTTAAGCAGTTCTATTGACTCATAATATATCTTAATTTACATTTATTTGTCCACTTAAAAAATTGTAACAGTTAAGAAGAAATAGAATCTTCAAGTATTTCAAGATACTTACCATATTCCAATATTATTAGCATTTTTGGTTCAAAATACCTGTTCTATTTAACAATCATGAAAAAATAACATGTATGACCAGAACTTTTAGCAAATTCTATATATTTAACTTTTAGCAAACAGTTATATATATGTAAATATATATGTAAGAGTGTGCTATGTATTATGTAAATATGTAAACTATATATAATATAAATATATATAATATTCATGAATGGAGATAATTTAGGTAGGGTACTATTTCCGCTCTTTCTGACTAGACTCTAGGAGGATATACTTTCATGAGTTATCCTATAACATCTTGGTATTTTGTTGACTTTTGCTACAGGCATTAGTTTTGTTCAAGACATCCTTGTTAATTATAATCTTCATTACTGATAAATCGTGTAAAATAAAATCTTCCAGATCTAACTGAAAGTTGTATCCATTAATAAATTGGTGACCAAACACAAAGTCAATAAGTAATGTGATAAAAAAATTTTAAGTGGTTCTTAGTATAAGCTTGAAGAATGTGAGAGATATTTTCTCTTAATGACTAGCTAAGGAGACTTGAAGCCTATTTATATGATGAGGTGAGTATGATATCATAGTATGTTCAGAATTAGAAAAAAAATTCTTCCTTCTCTCTAATTATATATTTATTCAATGTGTAATACTGAAGGGACTGTAGATTCTTAAATGCTGGGCTAAATACATGTATTACAAAAGTAATAGGACCGTATTTTCTATTTTTAAAGATCTACTAGTAATAGTGAGGGATAAAAATATAACTGACAGTCAGAATTAAATGGTTTAAAGCAATATATCCCAAAATAATCAAACTAATCATTTTTAGTAATAGAAAATTTGAAAGAAAGGAGATTGATATATCATACAAAAGATAATCATAAGAAAGTCAATGATGAATGCATTCATATAAAAGAAAGTATTTATTAAGATAAAGAGTATTATCAGAGATAAGTAGCACAGTTTTTAATAACCAAAACATATAGGTGATATCCATTCTGTGGAATTGAATTAGCATTAGCATAACTCCACATAATGTACTTATTAAATAAGAATGGCAAGAAAAGTTAAAAATGTTTAACTAAATAAAACAAATATATAGAAAATTTAATGGGATGCAAGCAAATACATTTAACTTAGAGAAAATCTTAAATATTTACATGTTTCTATCAAAAAAGAAAAAGATTTAATTTATTCATTTAATCATGCAAGTAAAAGTATTAAAAATATGTAGTAATTTGTGTCCCTCTGTAGAAAATATGATTGTGTAAACAAAATTCAATAGCATCTAGGGTGCAAACACATATTAAAACTAAAACTTAAATCCAGTAAGTTTACAAGATAAAAATCTAATAACAAAAGAAACAAACAATTTTTATGCTATCAAGGAAGTTTGAAAAATAAAATTTAAAAAATTAAATAACCTGAGAAATGAAGTGTTTAGGGGAGCATTAAATGAAAAGTGAGAAAGACCTGGAAAATGTAATCTACAAATCATCACTGACAGGATTAAAGAGAGTCTAAATAGAGGAAGATCTACGATATGATACTGGTTTAAAAATCTCAGTTAAGAGTCAGTGATCTTCAGGTTGACTAGAGGCTCACTACAGTTCTAATCAATGTACTCATTTATGTTGTTCCCATAAGATAAAGTTACTTTAAACTGTTTGTGATGGAATATGCTTGTCATTGGAGAGCCTCAGGAGGCTCAGGCAGGAAGATTGCAAGTTCAAGGTCAGCCTTAGCAACTTAGTGAGGCCCTAATTTTATTAATGAGAACCTGACTCAAAAATAAAAAAAAATAAATAAAATAAAAAGAACTTGGAATATGGCTGGGTTGTGGCTCAGTGGTGTAGTGCTCACGTAGTATGTGTGAGGCCCTGGGTTTGATGATCAGCACCACATATAAATAAGTAAAATAAAGGTATTGTGTACACTTACAACGAAAAAAAAATAATAATAAAAAAAATAATAATAAAGGACTGGGTATGTGGCTCAGTGGTTAAGTGCTTCTGAGTTCAATAACCAATACCAAATAAATACATAAATAGTAATAAATAAATAAAAATTAATTTAAAACTATTATGAAATTAAAAACCAAGACTAGATAAAATAATCTTAAACATAAAAAGGTGAATGACTTATGCAGACTTCTTATAGATTTGTTGTAGAATATTATAGAAATATTCTGTACAGAAAATTATGTAATTTTTTTTGTCAATGGGAGGATAAAAAAATCAATTAATAAAACATAACAGAAAAATTAGAAAGGGATTTTTGATTGATTTTGTATAAACACGGCCAGTCTGTTTACTAGAGAATAATACTCTCAAGAAACGCTGCTAAAGCATGTATATAGTTATATAGAAGATACACTGATCATCAATATTTAGCTACATTAAACATAAATACGTATTCAAGTTAGACCATAAACCGGAAAATAGGAGTCAATATATGCAGTATCTCATGAGACTATTTTCATGGTAAAGTTTTCTACAGAAAACAATAATCATATAAAATGATTTATATCTGCTCACCAAAAAACAGCATTCTGACATTAAGTTGAATTAAGTATTTATCAATAATATGTATACTTCACTAATAAATTATACAAATATATAAGAAATTTACATAACAAAATATTATAAACAAACAAAATATATACCCAAATGTGAAAAAGAAAATGGATAAGACTTGTGCAATTACATTACAAAAGGAGATAGACTGATCAATAAATTCAAAAAATGTGTCAGTATTAATAGTATTGGTAAAATGCAAATTCAAAACAAAATTGATACCACTCCTCTCACTCTCCTTGAAGGGCTAATGTTATAAAACTTAAGACAAGGCTAGGGTTGTGGCTTAGTGGTGGAATGCTTGACTAGTATTGTGAGGCACTGGGTTTGATTCCATCATCACATATAAATAAATAAATAAAAGGTTCATTGACAACCAAAAAAATTTTAAAAAAACCTTAAGACAATGACAAAAACAGGTTGTCAAAAATGAAAAGCAACTGGAAATCTAGTATATACAAGATGAAAATGTAAAATCACATAATCACCAAAATTTATTAATAAAGTTTTTTTGCAGTTCAATTAAAAATGCAACATCTATTAAACCAAGAACATCCCTAATAGTTTTACCAAATTAAAATTTTTGTATACAAATGACCTACACAGTGTTTTCATAACAACTTTGTAATAGACATGCAATTGGAAACAATCTAAATGTCCAATTGTAGCAGAATAAATATATAAACAAGTGTGTATATTCATAGAACGTAATAGTTACCATCAAATAAGAAGAAACTAATTGCTTATTTTCTCAACAAAATGAGTGAATCTCAAAAGTTTGAGTTAAAGAAGTTGGACAACAAACATGCACATTCAGTATGATTAAATTCATGAAATTTAAGATTAAGCAAAACTCATCATGGGAGAAATGCAGACAGTTGTTATGTTTGGTATTCAAGCGGGAATCAATTACAAACACTATCCAAGGAATTTTTTGAGATGTTAGAAATGTTTGATTCCTTGATTATTCTTTGGGTTGGTAAGGAATACATTTTTCAAAATGTATCAAACACTACACTTCTCTGTCCATTTAACTGTATCAAAACATTATCTAATAAATAAGAAATAGTGAAACTATAATTCTATATAGAAATAAAGTGTAATAGTGAAGGAAATTTTGAAATGTGATGATTGCTGAAGTATTTCTTACTTGCTAATCAATTTGAAGTATTGTGTAAGTTGGGCACTGTTTAAAATACCAAAAGAATTATGTATGTTAAAACTTTTGATATGAAACCAATTTCCATGTATGTATGAGTTTGTTAGGAGGAACCAACTACTATGTAGAACCATAAAGCTACAATAAAAAATTTAACCAAAACTTTTGAGAAAGCTGTTGAAATTGAAGACATTGATAAATGGTTGTTTTTTTTTTATTTTCCCTTTGTAATATGGATTCAACTAAATGATAAATACATATATCCAGGAAGCAAATCAATATTTTGTTACTTATGAAGCTAAACTATCTAAAAAAATGTAAACTAGTTTTGTGACAATAAGATTTTAAATATTTCACCCTAAATTAAATGTGCATACTAATTTAGTCACTGTCCTGCTACTAAGCACATGTCCTAATCCTGGATGTCCACCTGAAATGACTTCATGGGTAACTGCAGGAGGAACATGCAGGATGTATGCAGGAAATAGGAATTTTGAGAGAAAAGATGGAAGGAAGGAAGGAAAGAAGGATGAAAGGGAAGGAGGAAAAGGTGGGAGGGAGAGAGAGAAGGATGAAAAAAGAGAAGAAGAGAAAGAAATTTCAGTATGAAATTTAGTGCGTGGAAAGAGCATTGCTACGTAGATAGAATTTGATGTGCTAGTAGTGACTCTTGTTACTTGAGAATCATAGTAAATTTGAAATTTATCTTTTAACTCTTTCAACCTCTTTTGTTCAATTCCTTTTTTCCCCACATCTTTTGAAAGATCATATTTCTCATACCCACTAATTCAAGCAATGTAACTTAATATCACTTCTGTTCAAAAAACAAATTTAGATTATCTTAGGTACTTGTTTTATTGCTACGATTAATCTCAATTTATGCTGACAAGTAGTTTAACAAAGGATCTATGTATTCTTTATTCTTTTTATTTTGTTTTAGTGCTGTAAAAGTTATTGCCACAAAGAAATTTTTTTTCTCTGACCTAGACAAAATTAGAGGTGGTGAGTTATGAAGAGGAAGTACTCATACTTGCCGATTTGAGATAGTGCTGTCTCAACTACTCTCTAACCAACACTCCACAAGAAGTTACTTCTCATTCTACATGCACCCTTTGCATTCTGTACTGTGGACATATGCACATGTAAAGTAATACAACAAAGCTTACATTAAACATTCTTTTAAACTAACAATTCAGACATAGAGCTCTCCTAGCAATGGCACTTTCACCAATGAGCTGATTCCAATTCCTGCCTCATGTTTCTAAGAGCAGAAAACTCTACATCCAAGTATCTAATGTGGATTTCTACTTTTTTCTAAGAAAAATTTCCTTCACACTGTGCTCTTTGGACATACTTGTGGCTTTCCGTAGCATGCATCTCAGATAATAAGTCCTTCAGGTTTATTTGTGAGTACATTCTTCATATTCACAGATAATGTTCACTATTGTGTCTTACAGAATTAACAGTGAAAATTAGCCAATTCTTCAGGTATGAGTGTAAGCTAATAGTTAGGACATCTGCTTAACAAGTGTTTGGAAATATGCTTCATTCATTTTTTTCTATGTATCTTTTCATTTGAAGATACGCTATGTTCAAAAACTTGATAAAATACCATTTAAAATTGAAACCATGCATGTTCTCTAATTTGTACTTTGAATTTTTAATAATGTATCTAATATCTCTTCCTGTTTAAAATGTTAGTCTATTTATTCATTTATTATTTAAGTACCTAACATGCAAACTGTTCCTTTTTTTTTTTTTTTGAACAGAGAAAAAGCAAAACAAAATCCTTATGCTCACAAAGCTTATGTTTTAATGGAAAGACTATTCATGAGGAAAGAAAACACAAATATTCTGTACTGTCACCTACTAAGTGATGTGACTAAAAGTAAAGTGGTGTAAGAGGTTTCATAATAAAGTTATAATCTTTTGGAAAAATTGTTTAGACATTTAACAACCATCAAAAAGGGGAGAGGAGATGAGAAAAAAATGGCCCAGCATACATTTAGCCACACAATTTACCAGACCTATCAAAATTGATAGCTCAAAATCTTGACTCTAAATGTGCTTCATTTACCCACTAACTGATCAAAATAAGTTGAATCTGAAGGATTAAGGCTACGTATACACTCTCAGTTTCCTATAGGTACCATAACCTCCTGTTTTCTGACGCTTCAGTGATATATACATTACAGGTTGGGTTCTCAAAGGCACTGATTTCATTACCTTGAAACATTAGACAAATAACTACTATGTGAATACATGAACTTAGACTTGTTCTTATTGAATGGAACATAATAATAAAGAAGGTATTTAAAAAGTTCCAATTTAAACGAAAATAATTTTGAATATTTTCTGCCTGCTTAATTAAGAAAAGTTATCTCTCTTTTTCATGTCCTGTACTATCTGCTAAATGATCTGTCATTCATTTCTCTATACCTACTTTTATTGGCCCCAAGTAATAGAAAACTATTTCCACTGTGGAAGATGGCCTTGCCCCATGTCTAAATAATAGGTGTCACTCAGCCAACTGAGACAGATTTTAACACTGGCAATCTGAAAGCTTCATCAAAGTCCTGGATTGATAGTGGCTGGTAAATGAGGTTTGCATATCCACTTTGAAAAAGAGTATTAAAGGTGATACTTCTTATCAGAAAGTCTGAGGATTTTATAGTCTTATATTGTGGTCCTGGGACTTTTGTCCTCCATAGTATCATTATCTCCTCTCTGTGTTCTGGTACTGAGGTATACTATTTAAGGTTTTAAAGAATAGCTATGTAATTGATTTCTATTATCACTTCTGCTGTAACCATATTTTATGTAAACAGTGGACCTGAACATGTGCTGATTTCTTTTAAAGCTGGAGGAAAGAGTTTGGTTTAAAATAACCTAATGAATCAATGCCTATTCAAATCATTTATGCCCCAGAAATTTAATGTTAGCTTTCATATATATGACCATTTTTATGTACTCCTTCACGTTATTTAACTTTCTTTTCATTTAAATATAAAAAAGAATGTTCATAATTACTTACCATAGCAACCACTGTAGAAGTACATTCAAATGCCAAGACTGGCACAGAGTTCACTGTTGATCTAATCATGACAAACAGTGTGCAACATGACCCTGTGCAGTTATTTTGAAGCTTTTGTATCTTGATGAGTACAGTAAATGTACTAGGAGTAGAATTGTTTTTAATCAACACAAGTGAATAATATCATCATCATCATCTTCTTCCTCCTCCTCCTCAACTGAAACAAAAGCTATCCTGAGTGATTTATATAAGACCCAATACTATTGTGGAACATTTGATTACATATTAAATGCTGAATATTAATTGTATAATTATGTAAAAAAATGTTTGTGCCTATATTACCTAGATACACATATGAACAATTGGATGTATGTACACAAAGGAGAAAAATTTTAACCTACATTTTATATGCCTATCCTTCAAATCAGTTATAGATAATTTGAGAATATGTATGATTAAAATATTATCAATTAGATGAATAAGTGACAATATATTTTATAGTATTGCAACACATAAATGTAAATACTTTCAATATATTTAGTCTTCAACTCGTTTTATCTGGTTTACAAAATCTTTCACCTTCATTTGAATTACTTTTGTTGTCGTGTAGGTTTTCATAAACCCTATAAATAACTAATTGTAAGAAGCCCAAGTATATCTCCTGGTTGCATGAAATGATCTTTCCTCCTCCCTTTGTCCATTCATTCACACACACAGAGAGAGAGAGAGAGAGAGAGAGAGAGAGAGAGAGAGAGAAGATACTGCCCCAAGACATGAAAAAAAAAAACAAATTCTGAGGACACTTAAAAATATTCTAGGGAAGATAAACATTAGACTGATTATATAATCAATAGATTACAAAAATGTTAGTTATTTTTCTCATTATAACCCAACAATCTATATATTAATTTCCTTTGGGATAAATTAAATATTTAAATAGTTTACTTGTGACTGAACACTGTGGTGCACACCTGTAATTCCAGCAGTGTGGGAGGCCAAGGGAGGAGGATCTTGAGTTCAAAGCCAGCCTCAGCAAAAGTGAGGCACTAAGCAAATCAGTGAGACTCTGTCTGTAAATAAAATACAAATTAGGGCTGGGGATGTGGCTCAGTGGTTTAGTGCTCCTGAGTTTAATCCCTGGTGTCCAATAAATAAGTAAATAAATAATTTGCTTTTACTCTAAACTTTAAAATGTTATTTTATTAATATGAAATTTTGAAGTTGAATAAAAAACATAATGCCATCCAATTAAAAAACCTCACAAACTGCTGAAATCTGTATGGAGCTTTTCTGCATAATTGTTTGATACCATACAGTTAAATTAATAATAAAATCCAAAAAAGAATATTAGTGATAATTTTTGCTGAAATATTACTGATTCTGAAAAATTGTAGGAACCATGAGGTGGTGTCCACACTAATGGTGTGGATGTGTGCATCAGAAAGCTAATGGTAGCAATGAACTGCAGGGATATTTTAAAATCTAAAGTGATGCTACAGAAGTAATTGTCATGATAAAGAAAACTCTATTCCATGCACTTTAAAAAATCAGTTCATTAGACAAAAGCAGAGATCCTAATTTTTGGATAATGTTTCATATTGTGATCTTAATTTTTTTGATTTTTGAAAGGCAAAATCCAAATGAATAGAGGACATGAAATAAGTAAATCTGTGAGGAAAAAACAATGTCATCTACAAAAATATCCTGGTAATGAAAGAAAAAAAATGATTCATATACAAAATTCTTAAAGGTTAGCTGGGAAGGAATAAAATAGAGTGAGAGGAAATGAATGAAAAATAAATAAAGAGATGGAGTGTTTACATTTATAACTTTTCATTTAATAAGAAGATAACAGTATCTCTAAGGTACACTGCCTTCTTTTTAAATAATAAAAAAAGAACTACAACAAAACCCTAAACACAAAGTAGCAGCTAGACACTGGCGTAAGCAGGATAGGTGTAAATGTATTTAGATAGGCTTTCAAATATAATTTCTTGTTATGGTTGAATACCTGCTATTTCCCTATTCTGATGAGAAAGGATCTTAAAACAGATACAGTCTCCAGTGAAAGAATGAAATTGTGCTTTACAACATTCATAAATATAAGGCAGGAGATGCACAGGCATACTGGCCATATTTCCCCCTTACTTTACCTGTTTCAAGTGAAGGCTCTGCATATAGAATAAATAAACAGAAATGGAAAAATACAGTGTTATTCTTCAAGCTTAATATTTCCACTCTAGTCAGTGTACAACCAGAGGAAGTTTTTGGTTTTTATATATCTATTCTAGGTCATTGAAGGGTTCAAGCATTTTCTTTCTTTCTTTCTTTCTTTCTTTCTTTCTTTCTTTCTTTCTTTCTTTATTTTTTTGAGAGAGAGAGAGAGAGAGAGAGAGAGAGAGAGAGAGAGAATTTTTTTAAAAGACCTTTTTTTTTAAAAGAGAGTGAGAAAGAGAGGGAGAAAAAGAGAGAAAATTTTAATATTTATTTTTTTTTTAGTTTTCGGTGGACACAACATCTTTGTATGTGGTGCTGAGGATTGAACCTGGGCTGCATGCATGCCAGGCGAGCGCGCTACCGCTTGAGCCACATCCCCAGCCCAAGAGAGAGAATTTTTTAATATTTGTGTTTTAGTTTTTGGTTGACACAACATCTTTCTTTATGTGGTGCTGAGGATTGAACCCAGCGCCCTGTGCATGCCAGGCGAGCGCGCTACCGCTTGAGCCACATCCCCAGCCCTTAAGCATTTTCTTTTATCTCAGTTAATTATTTTTGCTACCACTACTTTAACTTAGATTTGCTAAAAAAGTTATAACTTAATTTGACTAGTATATAGTATCCTTATTTATAACATTATTAAGTGTACTAAGTAGAGGGTAAATGACAAGAATCACTAGCTATAAGAAAGCAAATTTTATCTATCCCCTTACTTTGGAAACACACATACTCCACCACATACACACATAAATAATGTATAACCTTTCCCTATTCTAGATCCTAATGATTTACCGCTTTCTATAATATTCCAATTCTTAAATGTGATCTTTTTGAGGGATGGAGATACCAGGAATTGAACTCAAGGACACTTTACCACTGAGCTACATCCTCAGCCATATTTTGTATCTTATTGAGAGACAGGATCTCACTAAGTTGCTTAGTGCCTCAATTTTACTGAGGCTGACTTTGAATTTGGGATTCTTCTAGCTTAGGCTCTTGAGCTGCTGAGATTACGGGCATTTGACCCTGCACCCACTCCAATTCTTAAATATGTTGTTCACTTCTTATATCATTGCACATTAGATAATAGAACTCAAATTAGAATTTAGACTTCACCAAAAAAATAAGAAGCATCTGCATTTTACATAATCTTTTCATTTTATGATTCATTAAATTGCTTGAGATATTTTCTTCATTCATGGGTATATGCTAGTAGATAGGCAATGAACAATAGTAGAAAAAGACATGGGGGTCCAGGCTACCTGCTTATCCAAGTTGTTTGTACTTTCTGGTCCTTCCTATGCTTTATTTCTATTATAATTTTCAATTGATTGCCCTTCAACCTGCCCAAAACATTATGTCTCTGACGATATAAGTCTAATAGAAACAGCTAATCATGGGCCAATTCAGAAATACAGAGTCACTTGGTGTACTGGAGTAAGTGATTGTATCTCTTGTCAGAGTTTTATAGCATGAGAAAGGATACTTCTTTTCAAATGGATAAAATTATTTAGTATTGTTGACTTGCATTTATTTTAGGACTTGAGGGTATATAGTGTGATTGTCTCACTGGGACTTGCTATAAATATTATTGATGCTTGTTTCAGTTGGCTTTTGTATCACTATGACTAAAATGAATACTTGACAAGAACAACTTAGAAGAGAGAAAGTTTCTTTGGGACTTATAGTTTTCTGAGGTTTACTCATGCTATTGCTCTGGGACAAAGGTTAGGCAGCACATCATGGGAGAAGTGTGTGGTGGAGGCAAGATGCCAGCTCATGGTAGGGTCAGGAAACAGAATTGTTGGCAGGGGGGACCCAAGGGAAGAACAACATTTTCATGGTATTCTTCTAGTGACCTACCTTTTTAATCATACCTTGCCTGCCCACATTTACCAGAACATTCAAGAACATTCAAAATAAAATGGACTGATTAGTTTATAGCTTTCATAGTCCAACCATTTCACCTGTGAACGATCCTACATTAACACAGTGGCTTTGGGGAAACACCTTATATTTAAACCATAATCTTCTGCCCCTGGCCCTCAAAAACTCATGTCTATCTCAGAATGCAAACTGCATTTAGTTAATGTCTAAGAATATCATAGTCTTAAAAGTTCCAGGATTTCCCCCAAGTCCAAGTCCAAATTTTCCTCTGAGACTCAAGGCAAATTCTGAGCTGTAAGCTCTTGGAAAGATCAAAAACAGGTATCCAAATCAAAAGAAAGTTACACATATCCAAAATGCAGTGGCACAGAGTAAACATTAACATCCCAAAAGGGAGGAACTGGGACAGAGAAAGAAGGCATGAAGCAAAAGCCAGACTTAAACTCAGGCAAACAGAACCCTAGCTATGCCCATGACTCCATGTAGAACATCAGGACTCATGGCTGCAAGATGTTGTTTCCAAAGGTTTTGGGAAGTCCTGCCCTTATTCCCTTCCCAGTTCCTGTACCCAAAGAGTCTCTTTAAGCCTGGTTATCTTGGCAGATGTAAGCTCTTCTCAACAAACAGTCCACATTACTGACATCTTTTAATTTCTGTGATCTCCATCTCTGTTTTAGCTTCATATTCCAGATTTATGAATCATTCTCTCAGAGGCTGCCTATGAAGACTCCAGCCCTGCTACAATTTATATAGTTCCCCAAGCCTTTGTTTGAAACTCATTGGAAGCTTTCATGACCCCTTAAATCCAATATTCTGCATTCCTAAAGAATGAGCACCACAGGGATGATCCAAGATCTTCTCCCAAGATGTGCAATATAGGAAATTTCTGAGACCATGACTTCAGTGGCCTCTGAGTGCCTGGGTAGCTGATTAAAGTGAAACAATTATCTGGGATCTCCTGTAGAAGCAGAGTACCCTCATAATCACTTCCCACAGTACTTTTCTACATCCTTGGACCTGCAGTGGGTGTGATCTTGCAAATTCCTGAGATACCCTCAAACCTTCCTTTTTATGGTCTCTGTGTGAAGTTCTTAGCATAATTTTAGTAGTTGTAATCTCTTCAAGAAAAACTTTCTTGGATCAGGTTTTATATGAACTTTTCTGGTTAAACTAATAGTTTAAAAAAATATAATTATTTTCTTCTCCAAGTTCCCACAGTAAACCTGGCTCAATGCTGCCAGAAATATCCATACCACTGACTAAATGCTATTCTACCTTGAAATGTCCTCCCCCAGATTAATCAGTCCATCACTTTCGAATTCAGCCTCACACAAAGACTCAGGACATGGGCAAAATATGGACAAGTTCTTTATATAACCTAAGTGTTCTCTAGTTCAATTTCCAATAGAGTCCTCATTTACCAATGAAACCTCATGAACACAGTCTGCATTTCCTATTAGCATTCTGGTGTTAATACTAGAATTTCCAAAAATGTTACTTGCAATATTTTAAGACTTTTTCACCCTTCATTTCTAAGCTTTTCCAAAGGCTTCTGAACCACATCATCAGGTTAGTTATAAAAATGACCCAACTTCTTGGCACCAATTAGCTTTACTGAGCTATTATATTGCTGTGACAAAAATATCCAACAAATAAAACTTAGAGGAAGGAAATTTATTTTGGCTCATGGTTTCAGTGGTTCAGTCCATAGATGACTGATACCATTGCTCTGGGACAAAGTGAGGCAGCACACATGGGGTAAGGTCCCAGTGGAGAAAAGCTGTTTAGTTCATGGTAGAGTCAGGAAGCGAGACAGGGTGCAGAAAGGGGCTGCAGAGAAAAACAACCCTTCCATGGAATACCCCATTGACCCATATCCTGTACTTATGCCCCACCTGTCCCCATTCATCATTTATTCCACTCTAGGAATGGACTGATTAGATCATGTGTCTTACAGTCTAGCTTTTTCACCTCTGAATATTCTTGCATTGAGAGAGGAGATCTGGAGGAACCTATTATCCAAACCATAACAATAACTTTTCCTAACTCTAAAATCTCTGAAAGCATAGGATGTATTGAGTAATATTGCCCAAGCATGATCCCTTTCACTGCAGTTTAAGTGTTTTGAATTTATCTCTAAGATTCAAAACTGAAAGTCTCCTGTGCTTTGGCTTTATGGGTTAGAACAGAATTATCAGGAAGAAGTCAAAAACTTCTACCAGGTATTATGTCATCATTTGTGGTGGGCAAGTCAAAATGCAAAATATATTTTTTAATTTGAAAGGATGATGAAGCATTTCTAATCTTTTGGACCCTTACACAATCAACCAGTGGAAAATATATCTTGAACCTAATTTCCTGGAGTGTATGAGTTTGTATCTATATTTTATTTCTATAATCATGAATATTGATTCAGTGTGATATTCTGCAACATGCCAAACTGACCTAAATCTCTTAGGAATAAACATTACAAAGGTTAGGAAAGTTTAGTACACTGTTGTAAATATGTAATGGATTATTTCCCAACTAAATGTGAAATATTTTAGATCATGCTCCCTGATAAAGGTGGAAAACAATGCATTTTCCTGATCAGTAGCTATGTACCAAGTATCTGAGGCCATGCCAATTCTCTCTATTAAAGATACCATAAGGGTATATCAGCTGCAATTTTGCCTATGAATTGTTTGATTTTTTTGTCATGGTTCATTTTCCACATCTATTTAGTTATTTTGAGAAAAAAATAAAGATACATAAAATGATAAGGACTCTTGTGTTTTCTCTTGTCACTGTGGACAACAGGATTCTTCAGAGCCTTCCAATTTGCCTTTTTTGTATAATGAAAATTCTTAATCTCAGTCCTTCACTCTTCCACTATATATAAACATATACACAAACATATGTATGATGAATTGCACGTACACATATGTATGAATTAATGTTTAAGCTATTACCAAGTATGTACATATGTATGGTCCAATTACACATTGTTGGACTAGGAAAATTTCCACTATATATGTACCTAAACCTAATGTAAATCAAAACCAAGCCAGGACTACATTATTTACATTTTTCCTCATAAAATTCCTCTTCAGTAGGGGTTCTGTAGTGTTACAGGAACCCTTTAGGTATTGCCAACAACTAGGAATGAATACTAAAAAGTCCTGAAAATCTGTGGTTTCCTTTTTACCAAGTGTAATATTATTTGAATAGTTATAGTTGCCTGTCGGGTAAACTAGGAGTTCATTAGTGTATGTACTTGTCATTGTGTTTTAGAATTCTTCAGTTAATGATTTCCAGGTTTGAAAATTTTTCTACATTCAGAATCTCAGCAAGAGCTTATGGTCAGACTTAAAGGAAATTGTGAAAGTAAAATAGAGAGGACTTATGTACATTTCTCTCAGTTTTCTTGATGACTGCATACTACAAAATTATAGTACACTATCTTTTTTTAATCACAAAATTTAGAACAACCTTATCTTTATGTGCAAGTTTCTGTATATAAGTTGAATTAAACTCCTATGTCCATTTGGGGAGAACTGACATCTTTACTAGGTAGTACTCATTCTGTTACATCCACCAGTATTCCATTCTTTATTATCTCTAAATAATATTCTATAATATGAATATTTTAATTATATATTTAGTAGTTGGTGTATATTGGGTTTTACAATCTCTTGTTTGTTGTTACTAACATTTATATGAGTTTTTGTGTAGACCTACATTTTTATATATCTTAGGCTAACTTTTTTTTTATGGTGCAGAATATTGAACTTAGGCCCTATGCACATGATGCAAGCTTGCTACCAACTGAGCTGTATCCCCAACACTTAAGTATACTTTTTGAAGTGAAATTTTTGGTCATATGATAATTTTATGTCTATTCATTTGACAAAATGTCATCTTATTCCTAGGGGGCTGTACCATTTGCCACCATTTTACAACAGCAACATATTATTGTTCTGATTTGTCTATATCCTCATCAACTTTTGCTATTAACTAACTTTTTGATTCACATCAGTTAGCAGATGTGAAGTGATATTCAAATTGGTTTTAATTTGCATACCTTTGATGAATAATAAGTGAGTATATTTTCATATGCTAATTATATCAATCATTTGCATGTCTATCTTTGAGAGAGATCTATTCAAAATCCTTGTCCATTTTTTAATTGTGTTATCTTATTTATTATTAGTTGTCAAGAATTTCTTACAGGGGCTTGGGTTGTGGCTCAGTGGTAGAGAACTTCTCTAGTATCTTTGATGCACTGTTTGATTCTCAGCATCACATATAAATAACAAATAAAACAAATGTCCATCAATAACTAAAAAATGTCTCTTACATATTCTAGGTGCAAGTTTCTTGACAGATATATGATTTGCATGTTTTCCCATTTTATGTATGATCTTGTAAGATTCTTAGTTGTGTTCTTTGAATTTTTCAAATTGTGATGTTCAACTTATTTATTTTTTCTCTTGTTATTGTGTTTTTGGTATCGTATTTGGGAATCCTTTGTAAGTTCAGTGATGTAAATATTTGACTCTGTTCTATTTTTTTTTCTTTCAAGAGTTTCATACTTTTAGCTCTTTCACTAGCCTTCTTGAGTTTCTTTTTTGCATATGGTATTAAATAAAGGTTATTTTTTTTGTGTGTGTCTATATAGTTACCAAAACACCCTTTATTTATTTTTGAATGTTTATAGGTGGTATTTAATTTTTATATTTTCAACCTGTTGATTAATGGTGTAGAGAATACAGTTAAATTTTACATGTTACTCTTAGACCTTGTAACTTTTCTTGATTCACTTTCAAATCTCGAACATTATTTTTGTAGAGGTATGTTCATATTTTCTATATAGAAATTTGTTATCTGAAAATAGAAACTCCAATGAGTACCTTTCCTGTTGAAATGTTTGGTTCATTTTCTTGCATATTTTCCTGGATAAAAGTTATACTTCTATATTTAATGGGAATGATGAAAGTGTACATTCTGATATGGCTTCCAGAAATAGAGGAAAATAATTCATTTTGTCATGCATATAATGTTAGTTTTGTTTCAACTTTACTAAAGATATTTTTAGTTTTCTAAGAATTTTCATCCTAAAAATATGTTTACTGTTTCTGGATTATTTAATATACTATTTACTATTAAATTGTTTTCATTATTAAGTAGGTTTATATGACAGATTATGTTGATTCATTTTCAAAGGTTGAACAGGACTGAATCCCTAAAATAAATGCTAATTTGTTCTGCTGTTTAAATAAATTTATACATTACTTAATTGTATTCGTTAATATATTTTTAAGGTTTTTGCATCTATATTATGAGAGATATTGATTTATAGTTTTTTTTATATTTGTTAGTTAAAATATTATTATATTTCTCTAATTCTGAAATAGAAATAACAATAGATTTATAGAATGATTGGGATGGGTTCCCTCATCTTCAATCTTTTGGAAATATTATGCATAATTAGTATTAGTTCTTCAAAGTTTAAATATTTAGCAATATTCCCCAGTAAAACAATTATATCATTAAGACTTTATTTTTGTGAGGTTTTAATTTTTTTCTTAATTGGCATAGCAGCATTAAAATCATCTATATTACAGTAAATTGTAATGACTTATACTTTTCCAAATATTTTCATATTTATTTAAATCCCCAAATTCACTTGTGAAAATCTTTCCACAATATTCATTTCTTATTGTTTAGAGTATCAATAAAGATATACTCTATTTCATTTCTGATATTAGTAATTTGTGTCCTGCTCTTTCTCTTTTGTCTTCTAGAGTTTTCTCAGTTTTATTAATGTTTTCAAAGAGCCAGCCTTTTTACTATAATTGCTTTTATCCATTGCTTTTCTTTATTTGAGAAAAACTGAACAAACACATTAAAATACATTAATGAGATACAATGTAAAGTTTGATACATGTATACATTGCATAATGTTTATATCATATTAAATTTATAACTTTGTTATGGTAAAAACTTTCAAAATCCTTTCTTCTTGCTTTTCAAAATGTACATTATTGTTATCTCTAGTCAGCATATTGTGCAGTAGTACCCTGCAGCTTCTCATTCTTAACTGTAACTTTGTACCTTACTGATCAACCATATCCCATTTCTCTATCCTTACTTTCCCTAGCCTATGATAGTCATCATTCTATTCTCAACTTTTATGAGATCAACTGTTTTCAAAATCTACATAAGTGAGGTCATGGGATAGTACACATGCCTGGCATATTTGATATAACATAATTATTTCTACTTTTATTCATATTTTCCCTAATAACATTATTTTATTATTTTTATGACTGAATAGTATTCTATAGGGTTTATGTACTACATTTTCTTTATCCATCAATCTGTTGATGGGCAGTTCAGTTCTTTCCATCTCTTGACCATTATAAATAATGCTGCCATAAACATGGGAGTTCAGAGATCATATAAACATACTGATATAATTTCCTTTAGTTATATACATAGTAGTGGTATTGGAGTATTAAATGGTAGTTATATTTCAATTTTTTTTAGAAAATTTCATACTGTTTTCTATATAATGGCTGTACTAATTTGCATTCCTACCAATAGTGGGAATACCATCATTGGCATTTGTTCTCTTTAGTCTTATTTTCTTCTCTTTAGTCTTTTTAGTGTTAACAATTCTTACTGGAATGAGATAACATCTTACTGTGGTTTTAATTTGTATTTCCCTGATTATTAGTTATGTTGAGTATTTTCATATGCCTATTGGACATTTGTATGAGAAGTGTCCATTTAAGTCTTTTGCCTACTTATTTATTTATCTTATTGAGTTCTTGCTACTCTGTACTCCCTACAGTTGAAAGATTGGTGATAAAGGTAAATCTTTCCTCACTGTTTTCTTCAATGTATCTTTTCTTATTATTATACTGAAACTAGGCAATGTGTTCTCTCATTGGGCTTCCACTATTTCTTGTGAAAATAGTCTCATGTGTGAGTTACTGTTGGTATGTCTCTTGAAATGATGTTGAAAGTTCAGATCTTTTTTAAACCTTGTATTTTGTCAGTTTTTCTCTGACTCTGTTTCATTTGGAAAAATGTTACCTTGTTATTGTTAGGTGGGTATAAAAGTTCAGGTTCTTTAGTTAGCCTCCACTCCTACCTAGGAGGTGCAGAATATTTGTTACTTCTGGGGAATGTGGAGAACAGAATCCTGATGAGGCCTTCATTGACACCCTCTTCATGGTAATAAAGAGCTTCTTTGCTTTTAGTCCCTCACCTGGCCTTAACTTTCACCAGGTGGGTGACCTCATTACCAATGAATATTAGGGAATTTATTCCATTAGGTAGCAATTGGGTCCATTACATATCCACTGACAATGCAGTAGAGGCGAGTAAAGGACCATGATACCTTATGACATTAGTGATATAAGTGGTAGAGTAGGACTGGAAAAAGAGAATATGTATGATGAAGTCCTGTCTTCAATTACATGTTTGTAGGGAAGTTCTTATTATAATAAATCAGTGATAAAAGTTCTGACTTTCTTCTTAGCCATTTCAGGTACCACTTCAATACTGGGGATGCTGTGTTTGGTTATAGCCTGGCATAGAGAATGTCTAGGTACTCCATTCAGAATTTCTACCAGAGGTGGGTATGAAGCCAGTGTTTTGCATGTATGTACATGTGTGTGTGTGTGTGCGCATAAGTGTGTTTTGTTAGAGGAGAATGGCTATTATCTAAGAATATTCTGTCTTGGTAAGTTGCTTCTTGCTTTGGCCTTTGGCTAAAAGGATCAATTTATCAGTCTGTTTTCCCCCCACTCCCCCATTTTGGTGCCTCCTTTTTTTTTCCTTTTTTTGTTCTTTTTTTTAAATTATTTTCTCTCTTTGGTTATACATTTATTTGACATATTATACATATATGGAGTATAACTTCCCATTTTTGTGGTTATACATGATGTATAGTTATACCTGTCATATATTCATACATGAAGATAGAAAAGTTATGTGCCATTAATTCTACTGTCTTTTCCATTACCATTCTTTCTTCCTTCCCTTCATTTCCCTTTGTCTAATCCAGTTAACTTCTGTTATCCCTTCCACCCCCTGCTTATTGTGAATCAGCATATGTATATAAGGGAGAAACATCCGGCATTTCATTTTTATTGGAATTGTCTTATTTCACTTACCATTATAGTACCCAGTTCCATTCACTTACCAGCAAATTGTATCATTTTATTCTTCTTTAAGGTGGGGTAATATTTCATTGTGTATATATTTCACATTTTCTTTATCCAATTATCTATTGAAGGACACCTAAGTTTATTCCATAGGTTGGCTATTAAGAATTGAGCTTCTATATGGTATGCTGATTTTAAATTGTTTGGGTATATGTCTAGGAGTGGGATAACCAGGTCAAATGGTGATTCCATTCCAAGTTTTCTAAGCTTTCCAGAGTGATTGCACCAATTTGCAATCCCTCCAGCAATGTATGAGTAAACCTTTTCCCCACAACCTTACCAACATTTATTATTACTTGTATTTTTGATAATTGCCATTCTGACTGAACTGAGATGAAATTTTAGTGTAGTTTTAATTTGCATTTCTGTAATTGCTAGACATGTTAAATATTTTCTTTCATATATTTGTTGACCAGTAGTATTTCTTTTTCTGTGAAGTATCTGATCAGTTCCTTTTCCCATTTATTGATTGAGTTATTTGTTTTTATGCTGTTCAGTTTTTTTGAGTTATTTATAGCATTAACTCTTTATAGCATTAATCTGGAGATTAATGCTCTGAGGTGCAAGTGGCAAAGATTTTTCTCCCATTCTGTAAGCTTTCTCTTCAGGTTCTTGATTGTTTCCTTTGCTGTGAAAAGCTTTTTAGTTTGAATATCCATCCCATTTATTGATTTTTGATTTTCCTTCTTGCTCTTTAGGGGTCTCGTTGAGGAATGCAGTTTCTAAGCTGACATGATGGAGATTTGAGCCTATTTTTTCTTCTAGTAGGTGCAGGGTCTCTGGTCTAGTGCCTAGGACCTATCCATCTGTTCTTGGACTTACTTTCTTTGTACTCGATCTACACCTGTTTTTCTTTCCAATTTGCCAACTTCTCTTGCCTGACATTTACATGAAAGAAATGGGGTCAGAGTCTTATCATTTTTCCATTCCTCATCAGTCTTTCTCTAACTTCAACTTTTAGAGTTATATTGTTCTCCTTTTATGTGCATTGTTTACCATTATGTTATATACTTACAGTAAGGAACAAGGAAAATTAAATATTCCTAGATGCAGAAGTCCTGTTACATAATTTGAAAATTTATGGTGATCTCTTTACTGAAGGAACTGTCCTCTATTTACCAATCATTCATTATTGGTTTCTTCTGATTGCACAGAATGGTTAAAGCCCTAGTTGACATTCAGATATTCTGTGTTCCTTTTATTTCCTTATCTCAGTAAGTGCCATTATAATTTTTTCACTGATTATTATATTATACTTGAGTTCTGATGATTGAGACCTTCTAAATGTCCTCTCATTTTTCATGGTAGTGTTCTATTCATCGATATTATTAATCCTTGTTCACTAATGACTTGTGCTACCATTATTCTTACTAATTGAGGTTATTTACAACTACAATATAGTAATTTTATTAGTAGTAAGGATTTTGTAATTGCTATTGTCTCTCCCATCAAGTCATTTTAAATTACTTTTCAAAAGAGGTATCCTATGAGACATTCACATAATCCAATCATTTAATAGGAGTATTGATGTGATATAATATATTAATGACTTTTGATTCTGCCACAGAAATCTTGTTATTTATCAGACTTAGTTTGGGGCACCACTTTTTAATTCCCATAGATATAATCCTAACATCATATCCGTAATCACTTCTTTCCAGGATCTTAAATTTCATATCTTTCACAGAATGCTAGAATTTTACTGAATTCAATTATTTATGTTTTCTTTTCCCCTTGATCCACCATTTCCATAATTCTGTATATATCCTTAGCTCTTGCCTTTACTCTTATTCCTGGCATTGTTATTCCTTTGGGAGGATAGATAGTTAATTATAGTAAATATATGGCAGAAAGGAGTCTTTCTAAAAGTGATAAGTTGGGCTGGGGATGTGGCTCAAGCTGTAGCGCACTCGCCTGGCATGCGTGCGGCCTGGGTTCAATCCTCAGCACCACATACAAACAAAAATGTTGTATCCAATGAGAACTGAAAAATAAATATTAAAATTCTCTCTCTCTCTCTCTCTGTCTCTTTCTCTCTCTCTCTCTCTCTCTCTCTCTCTCTCTCTCTCTCTCTCTCCCTCTCTCTCTAAAAAAAAAATAAAATAAAAAAATAAAATAAAAGTGATAAGTATCATGAACCATACCAAGACAAGTACTCAAAGATATAATAACATCTTCATATAGTAATTGATATATAATTATAATACTTATTTCAAATTTGAACAACTTAGTTTTTTTCTGTATATCATGGAAAAATACTAAAGAAACAATACCAAGCTCATTGAGTTTTATGAGATCTAGTATTTGTTTTAAATTTACTTTATTTTGAATAGAATAAAAGAAATCACTTTCACAGTGCCGTAAAACAAAAAAAATATTGCAATTCTGAAAATAAGATAAGCATTTATTCTATGTATTTGGAATATGTCAGTTAATGTGGGACAGGTTTTATATGAGAAAAAAAGGATTTTCATTTTTTCCAATATGTTTTAATCCTTCAATTATAAAACTTACAGTTAGTTTTCCCATTCATCTTCTATGATAAAAGATATTTTTTCAATACATATTTCTCACTTTTCCTTAATTATTCTTTCAATTAAAAAGCATATCTTTAAGCACTTTTATTGAAATGAACGTGTGATTCATAAAGCTCCTGTGATGTTGTTAGTGTAAGTTTAGAAGCATTGGCCTATCATTAACTCTTGAGTATTCCACTGAACAAATATGCTCTTATAATGTAACAGAAAATTTAAAAATTGTTTTTTAAAAATGCAAATTTCCATTAAAATGTATCTAAAAATATGTCAGTTATCATTTCATTTATAGATTTCCATAAAATTTATAGTATAACTTCCAGAATTAAGTCACTATTTTAAAAAATCATCAACAAATATATCAATTTTTTTTCTGATGTACTATGTTAAAAAGAGTCACAATTCCTTTAATTTTAAGTAATTCATATCTGGTAAAGAAAATATGCAAAAATAAGTAATTTTATCTCAATTAGCATAATTCAAGTCATAAGCTAACATAAGAGTAAAAGTAAGATATGAAAAAATAGAGAAGGAGATGGAGCAAGATGTTCAAATACATCTGAGAAAGGAAGTAAATAGAGAATTGAAATAGAGGATATGTTTCCTGGTCAAATCATAGTAACTGTGAAATTTTGCTGAACTAAGAGTATAGAGATATTATGATGCCATATTTTGGTGTGCAGAAAATATGTGTAATTAGAGTGAATTAGGCATGTCTCCACTCTACATACTGAGAGAAAAAGAGAAAAAAAAAAGACCTTGTAGATAAGTCTAAGGAATTTGGATTTATTTTTGAATATTAGTGGTTACCATATTTATGTGATGAAATAGACTGGTGAATTTTGAAAAGTACGAATTACAAACATTCCCCAAATCATCTGAATCAGAGCTCTTTTGAAATATTGATGAATCTTCGAGAAACAAATTATCGGATTACAGGAACACCAGAATTTATTGGAATCATGAGTGAATTCAGGTGTCAAGGGTAATTGAAAGAAAAATATCCTCTGATATGTATTTTGTAAAATATACAATATTTTGAAGTGATTGGGAAGAATCTTGTTAGTAGCACTTTAGAGTGAATACGAGCACTGTTGTAGGTAAAGCTGTTGTCCTGCAGTGATATTCAATTCTAAACCCTAGGACATATAAATATATTACTTAACATGACAAAAGGGACTTTGAAGATATATTTTTAGAAGCTTCTTTATATTGGGAAAGTTTTTCTGGATTAAGCAAGTGTGTCCAATGTCCTTATAAAGAGCTTAAAAGTGGCAGAGGTAGAGCTGATGTAATGGCAGAGTAGATCAGAATGATGCAATAATAATAGAACTTAATTCATCTTTTCAGAATTTGATGATGTAAGAAAAAAAAATCATGAGCTAAACATGTGAGAGGTATCTAGAATCTGGTAAAGTCAAAGGAACAAATTCTCCACTTACACCTCTAGAAGGGAAGACAGACATATCAACCCCTTAATTGCAACCCTATGGGGCTCATTTCAGATTTTTTACCTCTTCAAAAGGAAGGTCATATGCCTTTGTGTTGTTTTAAGTCACTGCATTTTGTGGTAATTTGTTAAAGAAACAATAGTAAACTAGTATAAGCATAGACTTATCTATGAGATTATTCTGATTTGAATCATGGTTTAACTCTTAGTCAATTGTGTGACTTGTTGACCCTGGGACCTATATTTAGAACCTCCCTGTTTTGTCCAGTTTTTTTTTTTTTTTTGCCATTGTGATGAAAACGTCTGAGAGGAAAAATTGTAGAGCAGTAAAACTTTATTTGTTGCTCATGGTTTCAGAGGTCTCATTCCACAGACAACCCACTCCCTTGCTCAGAACAGAAGATGAGGAAGTACATCATGGCAAAAGAGGGAAGCAGCTCAGGATATGAGGAAGCATAGCAATCTCTGACTCACCAGGAACAAAAATATACCCAAAGATATGCCTCCAGGTACCCACCTCCTCTAGCCACACCCTATCTGCTCACAGTTACAACCCAGTTAATTCATTCAAGTGTCTCAATGCTCTGATTAGGTTAAGGATTTCATAACCCAATTATTTCATCTCTAGACTTTTTTTACATCATCTCACACATGGGCTTTTGGGGGATACCACATACCTAAATACAAAACAAAAACAAAAGTAAAACACTACCTCATTATTTTTTAATAAGGATACTGACAAAATTTGGAGAATAGTACATATTTTTTTTAAATAATCAGTTTTATTTTTTATTATTAGCACAAAAAATCTACTAGCAAAACTTAAGCTTGAGCTACTAATTAAGTTCTTGCAATATGTGATGTAATCCTATCATAGTGTAAGAGTTAAAAAAGGAGGATTGCATGTACTTATAAATCATTCATTCAAAAACTGTGGTACACAGCAGTTAAGGGAAGATAATGCATCATGACAAAAATATTTATATATCTCCATTTTCCAATACTGGGCAATATTAACTGAAGAAGTGCTTCATTCATTCACTAGATATTAATGAGCACTTGCTGTGTGAATTTGTAGGCATTTTTAAGTGCCAATGAATTAAAGAGACAAATTACTGCCCTCCTGGAGATCATATTTGGGGACTAAGATACAAAAACCAATTAATGAGTATAACATGAAGCAATAATAAGTGCTACAAAAGAAAATACAGCAGAGAAAGAAGTAAGAGATGATATGGGTCAAATTTTAGAAATAAAGGTAAGAAATGTTTCTCTGAGATGATCTCATGATGATAATTGAAATTGGCCCTGGGAAGATAATTTCCTATAGGTCTAAGTAAGGTTGGATGAAATTTTTGTGCTGCCTAATCATTATAATAAAATACCAGATCTTTGAACCTTACAATTTGACCATTGTGCTTCCCAGCAACTCTGGTATTTAAATAATGACTGAGGTGGTTGAGGCAGAAATTCTTATGAGTACACAAACTGCATTGAAAATTATAAAGTTGGTCATTCATATAAAAATATTTACTTGGGGAGCAGACATGGAGATATAATGTCTGCCCCTTTCAGCAAACTTCTGTAGCATTCTCATACACACACACCCATGGTTAAAACACATCACCTCTTACTGAAGCCTGAATTGCTGGGTCAGATGTGCATGCATACTGAAGAAAACTTTCAACTCTAGCATTCATTGACCCCTCATATGCATTTTAATTTTTAGGTTCACAAACTATTATTAAAATCTCTTATGTGCCATGATTCCTAAAAGAATAATAATACAAAAGTCTGAAAAACAGTTTACCAGGAAAATTTAAAAATACTTTCAGAAAAATAAAAGTGAAAACACTAGTTATGAACACTATGGGATGTAGAAAAAAACTATTAAGAAGGGAATTTATAGCTAAATCATATATATATTCAAAAGACAAAACCAGAGATCCACCCACACCCGCCTGCATGGGACGAAGGCTCACATTAGGACTGGGTTGACCTTCCACCAGCAGATATGTACCAGAGCCAGCCTCCAGCACAAAACCACCCCTCCTGACCAACAGACTACTGCTGGAGGTCAGGCCAGACCTAGATCAGCCTACACCTGCTCAGGACCCAGGTTCAGGGTAGGTTTGAGTTCACCCACTCCCCCAAATGGGAGCCTAAGCCTAACCCACTTCCATATTAGGACACTAAAATCATTGCCATTGGCTTCCCCACACAGTATTCTCTACCATTTTGACAAAATAAAGAGTCTAGAAGCAGTTGCAACTCAGAGCAGACATTCCAAAGAGTGTGAGGTCCACCCCTTCAGCCCCATCTCTATAAGACATTGCTACTTTTTGGGGTACCTCAACTATTATCTTGAGTTACCTCAACTATTGCCACCACCTTTAGTTGTAATAGCATACATTGAGGGACACCAGTAGGGTCTGGAAGCCCAACAACAAGATGAGGTACAGACAATCTGCATGGGTACTATAAGAATGTAGGGTAGAAACTGTAGTATCTCAGATCCACACAACGAAAGGAAGACACATACACAACAAGAAAAACAAGGGAGTAAAGTGCCCCAAACAAACAAGGACACTATAATAATAGAAACCATGACAGTAAAGTTGATGAAATTTCAGAGAAGGAGTTCAGAAGGTCCATTATTAAAATTATCTGTGAATTAAAGAATGACCTAAATGAGCAAATACTGGCAAAAATTGATCACTCCAACAAAGATATAAAAGAGCAAATACAGGTAGCAAAAGACTACTTCAAGAAAGAGATAGAGACTGAAAAATAACCAGTCAGGAATCCTTGAAATGATAGAAACAATAAACCACCACCACCAACAACAACAATAAAAAACCAAAACTCAATAGAAACTCAATAGAAACCAACAGACTAGATCACTTGGAAGAAAGAATAACAGATAATGAAGACAAAGTATACAATCTGGAAAACAAAGATGATCACACAGTGATGATAGTAAACAGAACATCCAAGAATTATGGGACAACATCAAAAAAACAAACCTAAGAGTTATTGGGATAGAGGAAGGCACAGAGTTTCAAACCAAAGAAATGCACAATATTTTCAATGAGATAATATCAGAAAATTTCCCAAGCATGAAGAATGAATTGGAAAACTAAATAAAAGAGGCTTACAGGACACCAAATGTACAAAATTAAAACAGACCTACACCAAGGCACATTATAATGAAAATGCATAGCATACAGAATAAGGATAGTATCTTAAAAGCAAAAGAAAGAGGAATCATATCACATATAGGGGGAGACAAATTTGTTTTTCAGCAGATTTTTCAATCCAGACTCTCAAAGCCAGAAGATCATGGAACAACATATACCAAGCTCTTAAAGAAAATGGATGCCAACCAAGAATCTTATATTTAACAAAATTAGGTGTTAGATTTGATTAATAAAAACCTTTTATGATAAACAAAAGTTATAAGAATTTACAACTAGAAAGCCTACACTACAGAACATACACAGCAAAATATTCCACAAAGAGGAAAAAAAAAACAATGATGAAAATCAGCAGAGGGAGGTATTAAATTAAAGGAAAATATAATCAGAGGAGTAACCAAGTCATGGTAAATACCAAAAATAAACAAAAATGGCTGGGTATACAAATCATGTCTTAATAATAACCCCTGAATGTTAATGGCCTAAACTCACCAATCAAAAGACGTAGACTAGAAGATTAGATAAAAAAATAAAAGACCCAACAATATGCTGCCTCCAAGAGACTCATAGGAAAAGAAATCCAAAGGCTAAAGGTGGAGGGTTGGGAAAAATCATACCACTGACATAGACTATGGAAGCAGGCAGGATTTCCATCCTCATATCAAATAAAGTAGACTTCAAGCTAAGATCAATCAAAAGGGATAAAGAAGGGCACAACATACTTCTCAAGGGAACCATACACCAACAAGACTTAACAATTGTAAATATATTTGCCCCAAACAATGGAGTGTCTATGTTTATCAAACAAACTCTTCTCAAGCTCAAGAGTCAAATAAACCACAATACAATACTTCTGGGTGACTTTAACATACCATTTTTATCACTAGATAGATCTTCCAAACAAAAGCTAAACAAATAAATAATAGAACTCAATCGACAACTTAGATTTAACACACATATATGAAATATTTCATCCTTCAATGCGAGAATACACTTTCTTCTCAGTAGCACATGGATCCTTCTCTAAAATAGACCTTGTATTATGCCACAAAGTAACTCTTAGCAAGTATAAAAAAAAGAGATACTGCATTCTATCAGATCATAATGAAATGAAATTAGAAATCAATGATAAAATAAGAAATATGAGCTACTCCAACAATTGGAGACTAAATAATATGCTACTGAATGAACAATGGGTTGCAGAACACATCAAGAAAGAGATTAAAAGATTTTTACAGGTGAATGAGAACACAGATATAACATATTGAAATCTCCGGGACACTAAGAAAGCAGTTCTAAGAAAGAAGTTAATTGCATGGAGTTCATTCCTTTAAGATAAAAAAAATGCCAACAAATAAATGACTTAACATTACATCTCAAAGGCCTAGAAAAAAAGTACAAATCAACACAAAAAACAGTAGAAGATAGGAAATAATAATTAAAATCAGAGCTGAAATTAATAAAATTGAAACAAAAGAAACAATTTTAAAAAATTGACAAAACAAAAAAGTTGGTTCTTTGAAAAAATAAATAAAATTGAAAGGCCCTTAGCCATGCTAACATAGAGAAGGAGAGAGAAAACTTAAATTACTAACATAAGTGATGAAAAAGGAAATACAGAATATAATTAGAATTTTTTTTTGAAAACTTGTAGTCCAATAAGATAGAAAATATTGAAGGCACTGACAAATTTCTAGAGTCATATAATTTGCCCAAATTGAATCAGAATTGAATAGAAGATGCCATCAGAAGTCTTCCAACAAAGAAAAGCCCAGGACCAGATGGATACACAGATGAGTTCTATAATACCTTTAAAGAAGAACTAATACCAATACTCTTCAATTTATTTCAGGAAATATAAAAAGAGGCAGCACTTCCAAACTCATTCTATGAGGCCAATATCACCCTGATTCCAAAAACCAGGAAAAGACATTAAAAAAAATCTTCAGACCAATGTCTAACGAACATAGATGCAAAAATTCTTAATAAAACTCTGACAAAAACATATCAAAAGGATTGTGTACCACAATCAAGTGGAATTCATCCCAGAGACGCAAGTTTGGTTTAACATATGGAAATCCATACATATAATTCATCACATCAATAGACATAAATATAAGAATCATACGATCATCTCAATAGATGCAGAAAAAGCATTTGACAAAATAGAGCACCCCTTTAAGTTCAAAACAGTAGAAAAATAAAGAAAAATAGGAACATATCTTAACATCATAAAGCATATTTATCCTAAGTCTGAGGCTCACATCATTCTAAATGGAGAAAAATTTAAAGCATTACATCTAAAAACTGGAACAAGAAAGGGATGCCCTCTTTCACAACTTCTATTTAACATAGTCCTTCAAACACTGACCAGAGCAATTAAACAGATGAAAAAAGTTAAAAGGAAACACATAGGAAAAGAAGAACTTAAATTGGCACTATTTGGTGATGGTATGATTCTATACCTAGAAGAACCAAAAATTTCCACCAGAAAACTTCGAGAACTAGTAAATAAATTCAGCAATGAAACACAATATAAAATCAACACCTATAAATTAAAGGCATTTCTGTATATCAGTGACAAATCCTCAGAAAGGGAAACAAGAAAAACTACCCCATTTATAATAGCCTCAAAAACAAACAAAAAACAAAAAAACAAACAACAACAACAAAAAAAAAAACCTTGGGAATCAAGTTAATGAAAGAGGTGAGAAATTATATAATAAAAATTACAGAACCCTAACAAAAGAAATCAAAGAAGACCTTAGAGATGGAAAGATCTATCTTGTGAGGTTAGAAATGATGGTGGAATGTGATGGACATTAATATCCAAAGTATATGTATAAAGACACAAATTGGTGTGAATATACTTTGTATACAACAGAGACATGAAAAATTGTGCTCTACATGTGTGATATAAACTGTAATGCATTCCACTGTCATATATAAGTAAAAAAAATAATAAAAAAGATAAAAGCCAGTTATTAACACTAAACTAACACCCACCCTAAAACATTAGAAAAATTAGACTAAACTATACCAAAGTTAGCCAAAGGAAGCAAGTAATGATGAACAGAATTTGGCAAAGGAAGGAATAAGAAAATTATAAAGGAAATCAGCAATATTGAAAGTTCTTTACAAAATTGACATATTTCAAAACTTTACCTATATTCACAAGAACAAAGTAGAGAACAGTCAAAATTTCTAACGTTGGAAATAAAGAGAAGGCATCATTTCCAAAGTTTTCTTAATGATGATGTGCATGATTAGTGTGAGGAATAAATTTGATAAATAAAATGAATACATTTCTTTTTTTTTAGTTATTTTTAGCTTTACTTGAAAGTAGAATACATTTTTATATAATTGTACAACCATGGAATATATCTAATTAGGAGAAATGGGTACATTTCTAAGAAAAACATTGAACTATAGAAACTGAATCCAGAAAAAAATGGAAAATATGGACAGATGCAGAAATGTAAGATATTAAATTAGTAATAAAAACTTTGTAAAAAAAATAATCCAAGCTAATAGTAACAAAAATGGCATGGTATTGGCACCCAAATGGACATGTAAACCAATGATACAGAATAGAAGACACAGAGGCAAACCCACATAAATACAGTTATTCATAATAGACAAAGGCACCAAAAATATACATTGAAAAAAAAGATAGCCTCTTCAACAAATGGTGCTGGGAGAACTGGAAATCCATATGTAGCAAAAATGAAAATAAACTCCTATCTCTCACCATGAACAAAAATCAACTCAAATTGGATCAAAGATTTAGGAATTAGACCAGAGACCCTGTGCCTAATAGAAGAAAAAGTAGGTCCAAATATTCATCATGTTGAATTAGGCCCCGACTTCCTTAACAAGACTCTTAAAAGTGCCAGAAATAAAATCAAGAATTAATAAATGGGATGTATTCAAACTAAAAAGCTTCTTCTCAGAAAAAGAAACAATCAGTGAGGTGAATAGAGAGCCTACATTTTGGGAGCAAAGTTTTGTAACATGCAGGTCAGATACAGAATTAATCTCTAGGTTATATAAAGAACTCAAAAATCTTAACACCAAAAAAATCCACAAAAACCCAGTCAAGAAATGGGCTAAGGAGCTGAACAGACACTTCTCAGAAAAAGATTTATATTTGATCAACAAATATACAAAAAAAATGTTCAACATCTCTAGTAATTAAAAAAATGCAAAGAAACTACTCTAAGATTTCATCTTATGCCAGTCAGAATCGCAGTTATCAAGAATACAAACAACAATAAACGTTGGTGAGTATGTGGAGGAAAAGGCACACTCATTCATTCCTGGTGGGACTACAAATTGGTGCAACCACTCTAGAAAGCAGTATAAAGATTCCTTAGTGGGCTGGAGATGTGGCTCAGTGGTAGCGCGCTTGCCTGGCATGCGTGCGGCCCGGGTTCGATCCTCAGCACCACATACCAACAAAGATGTTGTGTCCGCCAATAACTAAAAAATAAAATATTAAAATTCTCTCTCTCTCTCTCTCTCTCTCTCTCTCTCTCTCACTCTCTCTCCCTCTCTCTTTAAAAAAAAAAAAAAAGATTCCTTAGAAAACTTGGAATGGAACCACCATTTGACCCAGCTATCCCACTCCTTGGTCTATACGCAAAGGCATTAAAATCATCATACTATAGTAACACAGCCACAGCAATGTTTAGAGCAGCTCAATTCACAATGGCTAAACTGTGGAAGCAACCTAGAAGCCCTTCAAAAGACGAATGGATAAATAAACTGTGGTATATATACACAATGGAATATTACTCAGCATTTAAAGAGAATAAAATTATTGCATTTGCAGGTAAAAGGATGGAGCTGGAGAATATCATGCTCAGTGAAGGAAGCCAATCCCAAAAAATCAAGGGCCTAATATTTTCTCTGATAAGTGAATGCTGATCTATAATGGAGGGATGCATGCATGGAAAAAATGGAGGAACTCTGATGGGGCAAAGGGGAGGGAAAGAGTTGGGTATCAGGGCAGGAATTATGGTGGAATGAGATGGACATCATTACCCTAGGTACATGTATGACTGCACATATGGTGTGATGTTACATCATGTATAACCATAGAAATGAAAAGTTGTTCTGCAATTGTGTACAATGAATCAAAATGCATTCTGTTGTCATATATAACTAATTAAAATTAAAAAAATCAAGCTAAAGTGATCTTACTGTTGCATCTTATCCTACAAATGTTTTTCCTTGCACCTTGCTCTATGAATTTCTATTTTGACACATTATCTGTGGGGCCAAAATGCTCTGGCAGCCTTAGTGAGCCAGTCACAATGTCATGTGGAGCTCATTTTTCTAGAAAATGGAATCTGATCTTCCTATGTGTATAAGAATTATCTTTCTCAATTGTTTTCAGAAAGATGATACACATTATTATAGAAATTAAAAAAAATGTTTAAGAAATGTAAAAATAAGCATCTGAAGCAAATTTCTTACATGATAAAAAACTAAAGATATAGAGCCAGGTAACATCTGTAAACTGAAAATAGAAAACTAACAACAAAAAAGAAAAAAAGAAAGAAAATTATATATCACAGGATTTTAATGAAAATTTTGTTTTCACTAGTGAATATCATATACTCCAAAGAAGAGGATTTTATGAATAAGACTTGATATATTTATATAGTTTTTCTCCAAGAAATGAAATGATGTCCATAGAATAAATAAAGTATAATTTGACTGGTTACTGTGTTTCCTACTTAGAAGTGTTAGTGACCTAAATTTGTGCTGATATGAAGCTATTTCTGTTTTCTTAAATGTCAGAGAATCTCAATATCCTTTTTTGGGCCTGAATAATAATCTGCCTCCATTTTCTCTTTACCTACATTTACAAACATTTATATAGCATCAAACCAGTTTATGATAAGTGAGTGATCACCAGAAGGTATCACAATGAAATAATTGTATCAGTTATGGTGAACTAAATAGAGATAGATGTATTTCCTTAAATAATTTTCTTCATAGTCAAATTTTTAATCATCAGAAAAAAAAATTGGATGGTAAATTTTATTCTTCTAATTTATACACTTCTTATTCCTTGGACATTTTCTTCTTGTTTAGTGATTTTGGGCTTAGTTTTCAAATTTTATATAAAAATATCAAAATAAATTTACTCTTATTTCCTGTCAAATGGTTCTCTTATTTGTGCCAGTCTCCTGCCACAGTCATTACTTGTGACCAAAAATTTCAACTCTTTTTTTTTCTTACCCTTATCATCCCTTCCCATGCATATTTCTCTACTACCTCTGGAATATTGAGTTGCTCTATTTTCATCTTGAAGTGTTTTCTATTTTTTTTCTTATTGTTTGCTTTTTGTCACTTTGTTATTTTACTTCCCTATTTCTGATGTTTCTGAGTCTATTCCTCTATGTCAGATCCTACAGGATCTCTGTGCTCTCTATTACCTTATATATATATGAAATATAATAGTGTCTTTTGAAAAGTTTCAATAAGCACAGAGATATGTTGTTGAATCCATTTCAAACTCAGAACATTAGTATAAGAACTAAAAGCAATGAGAAGACATAGGATAAGAAAAACATGGAAAAGAAGGTGAAAAAATTTGATGAGAGTAGAATATGTAAATATTGGGAGGAGGGGGAATGTACAGCGCAGTGCATAAGAGAGAAAGTTAAAAAGTGAAAAAGCAAGGAAGACACAAATAATTACTCCAAGGGTGGAGGATGTGCCCAAAACAACAAGGACAGGAAGTGAATAAATACGCGGGAAAGCTTGAGAACTGAGACTGCTTCTAAAACTCTTAGTGAAGGCTGATTGTTCACTCTGTGAGCTTATCAAGAGTTGTCCCAAAAGCTTTTGGTGTTGAAAGGCCCTCAGTAGCTGAAGTGGAACTGGCAGCTTAATGGCTGCAGAGCCGCTGCCTGCACTCTGTGCTTTGGCCCTGCGGCCCCCACACAGGCACCATTCATAAGTGGCCTCAGTGTTTCTTTCCTCTGAGAAGTTCAATGTGGAAGCCTTAGTTAAGAATAAAAAGCCATTATAATTTTTTTCCATGAATATGGATAAGCTTCAACAATACTGTGTTTTTAAAACACACACACACACACTCACTACATAGTGGAAACTAATAAAGACTTTCACATGGAATTGTTGCCACCATGCATAATTCATAGAGAAGAAATTAGAAGAAAGCAGGCAGACATTGACTTCCTTTAGTTTTTGTTTAATTTTTTTCTGACTTTTAATTTATTCCTGTGGGGGAAAATGCTTCTCTTGTGTTCTATTGATATTGTTTTGTAGTAAGTTTTAAGTGTCATCCAGGTTTCCTTATTCAATCTAAAATCATACTTTATGTTAATTTTACTCTTTATTGTTTATAGTATAATTTGTTTTTAATCATCATCTTTTAGAGAATTTCATTTAGGACTCAAGAACCATTATCCTTCAGTGATTCTACAGTAATGAAGCATATTTGCAACACAATATTTTTCTTAAATCTGTGGATATTATCATCATATGTATTTTCAGACTGCTAGAATGTCTTCGTGTAACTGAATTAAATTGAATTAAATATAGTTTAATTAAATTAAGAAAATTAAATTACTCATTACTAGTAATAACTTTAAGCTTTAGAATGCTTTTGAATTGGAAAAGAATTTGAATATCTGGCTTAACAGCTCCAATGTGGTATGAAATTAATTTGCATTATACATATCTCACTTCTTTTCAATAAATGCATAGATGGAAGACAGAGTGAGAGAGATAAGAAGCTCTGAAAAACCACTTTTAAAGTTTATTAATTAAAAAGAATATTTTCCATGGTGAACAATTGAACTAAAACATGATTTACTTATTGAAGAAAAATGTTCGATTATATAATAACATTGAATAACAAATCATGAAGTATCTGAAAAACAGGTCATATAATTTCATTATATTCCAATATAAATGCTAGAACTATTGTTTCTAATGCTAATAAATTCATTTTTAAGGGACTACATAGTTAAAGGAAAGGATAATGATAGGTAAAAACCAGAAGTATAACCTTATATTTCTTCCATTATACCTGTTAATTTTGCTATTCTGAATTTGTAATTCCAGGATGATTTTACATCTCATTTCCTGCCAAGTAAATTTTCACAGCAGATAGGATCCACCATCTATTTTTTAGAAATTGTTACATTTTCCTAAAATATATTTTTGTAAGTAAGGTATGGGAAATATTTAGAGCTTTCTATTGACTTAATTACATGAATATATATAATTTTGTAGTGTTGGATAACACATCCAAAATTTCTCCCTACTTGACACCAGTTGCATTCAATTTTATAGTAAGGCATTTGTACCTAATTTCCTTGGTGTGTTATTTTGTATCTTAATTGATCATTGAGTTCACAATATCCAGTAGATGGTAACTATCAGCTCTGAAATAACATTATTAAAAAGTATTCTAAAATTGGGACCTCCAGAAAGCCTCATATATTTCATCTCAGGAAAAAATAAATTTCTTAATAGAATTTTTGCCATGGAAAGGGCTCAACAATGAGGTTAGAAAGAAAAAGCAAATTCAAAATTTTAATTAAGAAAGATAAAGAAACTAAGGTATAAGGATGTGTATGCACATAAAAGCACACAACCTGAAACTCTAAAAGTATGTGGAACACAACAGAGAAATATGTCACAGAATCAGAAAATGTGGAAGTATTTGATGTAGTCATTTATTTCTTAAGAATCATTTCTTTAAAACGGTACTTTTCAAGTTTTCCCTTTATAGGTATTAATATCATATTTATCAAATCAGTTAAGCATGATACTCTAAGATGAGAGAAATTTATCTCTGATAAATTATCTATACATTTCTAATTATAATAGAAAGTGTTCTTAGCTTCAACATACATACCAATTAGGTTTCCGTTTTGCAATACATTGGAGGAGAAATAATGAAACACTCTTATTTGTTTAGTTCTTAAGGACTTTAAATATTTAAATATTGTTTACAATTATGTTTGATTCAAAGCTGTGGATGTTACAACCATTCTAGAACTTGAGGAGAATCACTATATTAATGGCTAAATGTTAATATAGACATACTTTATATTATCTTGGATAATTTGACTATATAAATATAAGCAATTTAAATTTATTTTGTGTATGTATAATTAGTCTTAAAACTATAAAGTGCTAATAATTGCTATTTTAATAGCATTGCATAGCATTTGTTTTAATTCTATTGCTTTACACATTACCAAAGTGAAGTCTCATTTTAATATTGTAAGTGGTGAAAATGTACAAATTTCTGAAATTAAAACTACTTTTAAGGAGTGTAACTAGCTTATATTCACATGTTAATTATAAAGATTATATAGTTGAGTAACTATAAAAACATAGTAAAGCAAAAGCAAAAACAAAAATGCACCAATAAATTTAGTTATTGAACAATGATTTAAACACCTAGTTTAAATTTTTAATACAATTCTAAGTGTATAGTAACAATGAACACCAAATTTAATTAGGGGTAAACTTACTTTAGTCTTTAAGAATCTTTTTTTTAGGTATATTTACTTAATTTGAATCATGACTTACACTAAACATCTCACACCTTGGTGTGTATGTGAAAGCTCTTCATTCTGTCAGAAGATAGAATGTGTAATAAAAGGAATATAATTTGCACATGATTTATAAAAAGATAGTGAACAAATGAAACCAAATTTGGCAGCATATGTCCATCACTTTCCAAAAAAAAAGTGACAGAACTCATAAAAATAAGTTTCTAAGCCATGTAGAAAATCTATCAAAATAAAATAGATAGGTGCAGCCAATTATCCATGGCTAGAAGGAATTAATCATGAAGACTACAGAACTTACCCCTTGTCATGATTACTAAATATGAAGCAATATTCTGATTTTAATTTGAATTTATATATGACTTTGCTTACAGAAAGTGACTGTGATTGTAAATATTGTGCTATATATTTTATTTTAAATTAGTTCATTGATGTTCTGATTTTAAAATATGAACCCCTGAGGGCTGGTTTAATGTAACTTTTCCACAAGTTGTCAATCCATTAGACAGATGAGATTTCTAGATACAAAATCTAAGGTCTAAGCCCTAGTTTGAGAAGGCAATGCTACACTAAAGGACCCTTAAAAATACCTGAGTGAATTCTGAACTCAATGAAAACATCCTCTTCATCTGTAAAAATGTTCACCTTTACTTTAATCAAAAACAGGAAAATTTAGAATCAGAAGAACAATAGAGAATACCCAGCTTACTCAGTATTTTTATAAAGAAAGTAGTTCAAATTTAAGAATGACCTTGTATAGGGCATCAGTAATAAATATACTAAAGATGCAGGAATTTGGCTTCTGACTCATTTGTAAATTTCAATTCTTGCTTACATGCATGTAACTGGCAACATTTACTGAATATCTAAAAGTCCAACTTCATGGTCTGGGGAACAGTCTACAGCTTCTAAGCTGTACTGGAGAAAACATGATAAAAGGAGAATGGAGTGGTGTTTGCTATGCTTTGTAGTCCAGTAAATGTCCCACTTAATTTTTATAAATATCTAGAGAAATTTTCTTACATTTTTATCCAGGTAACATGTATGAGGATATTATTATGGAATTGTGTGCAACAGCAGTGTGTGTGTTGGGATACATCTAAGTCTTACAAATAGAGGAAAAGAAAGCAATACATGATAAATACATATGATAGACCACTAAGCAGCAATGAGTGACAACAACTGTATATATAAAGTATATACAGTCCTAAAAGGATAGATCAAAATATGGGATAAAATCAATGACTACATGAGATACTTAGAATAGCATTTCATGCAAATGTAAACCATGATCAATTAGACAGCTTGTATTTTATGATATGCATATGGTACTGAGGTTCTTGTACATAGAAGTACCAAATCTATTAGCATGGGCACTGATGGGAGTGCCTTCTCCTTACAATTTCAACTGGAAACCACAACAAAAGGGTGTTCCAGGCTCTTGTCCTCCCTTCTGTGATGGATCATAGTTAAACAAGCACAATTCTGTGGAAGCCAGCACAATCCTCCAATTGTCAATTTGGCATCAATATACACCTCCAGTTAATCAGATTTAATATTTTAAGAAAAGAAAGCATCATTCTGATGATGATATAACTTTTCAATATAAGGAGAGCTCTTTTGCACCAAATACATCTCTAAGCACTAAGCCATTTATTTTCTTTTTAAATCACAGTCCTCATACATATTTTAACATATACTGAATTGTAATATAGCCACTAATAACCTATCATTTATTATTATATAGGAAGACAGTGGGGAAGGAAAAATTAATTGATGACAAATACATGCATGACAAGTAAGCATGAAAATGTCCACAGTTATACAGTATCAGCTGTTGTAATACATGCTCATGCTCATATTTAAATTTTCCTTTTATTTTTATTTAATTTGCCACACATTCCATCACTCTATTGGTCTAAACCTTTGAATTATTATTACTCTTTTTCCAGTGGGGAACCCAGGAGGGCCTGAATCAATATTTCCTACTTAAAGTGGTTCCTGAAGTGTCCATAAAAATATTGGTCTTGCCTTTAAGCAGTAGGTCATTCTTTGGAACACTTTTTAATTCTTTCTTATCAAATTATAATTCTCAGAAAATTATAGAACTGATTTTTAGCCATGCTATCATTAGCTGAATTTTTTTATATGGCTCTATTCTCTTATGGAATCAGCTAGCTACTCTACCTTTCATGGTTTGGGAACATAAATATTAATCTCTACTATTGGCAGATGTGTGTGTGTGTGTGTGTGTGTGTGTGTGTGTGCATTTTGCTTTTAACTCAGTAATAATTAACACCAGAATATCCTTAGTGACATGTTGGGTTTGTGGCTCAGTGGTACAGCACTTTCCTAGAATGTGTGAGGCCTTGGGTTCAATCCTCAGCACCACATAAAAAGACAAATAAATAAAAGTTATTGTAGCAATCTGCAATTTTTTTTTAAAAAAAGAATATCCTTGGTGAAAATAAGGGCAAACTGGTATGATCATATGTAATGTTCACCTTTGCTATAGTGAGAATTTTATCCTTAAGCCCATTCATCAAAAACTGAATTATATAGGAAGAGAATGACTAATCTTCAAAATAATTTTAATTTTGTTTCTGTGATTATGGAGAGCTTCTTCTGTGGTGGATTTCTTCTGGTGAGCATTCACATTGGACATGGAAATTTTTCTACTCTACATCTTTCAAAAGGTCATGCAGATATATTTAACTCAGAATTTTAATGTTTAAATAATAGTGCTTCAAATCCCCGACTAACACCCATTTTCAGATGCTCACGAGTAAGTGTACATCCATATATCTGACCATTTCTTTTTCCAAACAGAGTTAATAATCATAAGAACTTCTTTAAGTCTTTTCACTAAGGATAAATCCACCCTGTGCTAAAAATATACTGCTTCAAACATCAACTCTAAAATGGTACCAAACTACCAAATGGAGCCACCTGAAAACAACTTCATTAATTTGTTTCCAAATCTATTAGGCATACATAACTGTCCATATGGCCCTAGCGAGATGTTTTATCAATGGAGCAGAGAAAGAGTCAGTAAATTATTTCTCTTTTGAACTTGCCCTAAATGTATCTTAATTACCTTAATGTGATAGTTATGCAATGTTTTCCATGTACCAATTTATAATATGATGCAACAAATGATGTAAGTAGCATCTCAGACTGCATGGTAACTTCATGTTGGTTTTTTGCAGTAATTATAGAAACTAGAAGCTTTATATGATGACTGCAGAACTTTTCCTCAAACTCTAAGAGGTTGTGCATTAATTTTCACATGGAAAAATTCTAGAAATCTTATAGATTATATTTATTCATCGTATATGTTTCAAGCATTGATCTGCAGGATAATATGAACAAGTGATAATGTGATTTTTATAAGCAGTGAATATTTTCATGAATTCTTTCTCATTACAGATTTCAAAGTAAATTAATTAAAGCAGATTATTCATATATGTTATACAAGTTGCTTCCTGAAACCAGAAACTCACCAAGAATCACTCTTCTTTTCCATTGTCTAAGATTACATGTTGTAAAATATTGTGTTTCACTGTCACCCATATCTCAACAGAACAAATAGTACTTAGCTATTATTATCTTCACTGAAGTGACAGACCCTTAAACCTTGGGAAAACATATTGCCCAATTTCTGTCACCAAGCTTCTTAGATATTTTCTGGTTTTGCTCATCAACTCCAATCAGCATGAGTTCATTGAATGATGATCAGAATAAGCCCTGAGTAACGGGAAAGATGATCAAAATTTTTAGGAAATAGATTTTGACAGAAGTAAGGATTTGACACAGCTCTACAAATAAACAAACATTTTAAAAATTGGGAAAAACACACCAGGTATCATTAGAAGCATCAACTGGTTCCTGTGAAGAAACAACATCTAGACTAAAAGCTGCAATTGAAAGAAGTTTGTGAAAATGTATTTTATTTCTTTCAACATTTCTTCTACACAAGCTAAATGGGAATTTGAAAAATGTGAATATTCTTGCTATCCTTGTGTCTCTTAGGTTTGTGACTATGATTCTAATCTTCTCAGATCTTCTGGAATGTGCTTTTGCTTTTGGTTTACTCTTTTGATAGGGACATGGAGTTCCAGGGACTTGTACTTGGCCTTTTCTATCCCATGGTCCTCACTTCATTTATCATAAGCTAATGTTGGGATTCTGACAGTTGTGAAATTTAGCTCTTCATGTTGTGCACCTAAGAACTAAAGATAAACCCCAGAATAAGTGATGAGATCTATTATGTGCACTTTGAGATGGACCAGAACAAAATATCCATTTATCATCTCACTACTAATAGCCCCTTTCTCTTATGGGTGCAACAGGATAGTGTTCCTGGTCTCAGGAATAATGTCAGCTGAGAGGAAGTGCTAAAAAGTCCCTGAAAAGTTTTTGATTTTTTCATTCCCCAAAGCAATTTTACACTGGGAAATGATTTCAGGTTCCCCTGAGGACCTCTGAGAGGAATGTTATACTTTATAATTGTGGCAATATTTTAAGGTCTTGCTGACATGGTCTTTGCCTCCCTTTCAAGGAGATCAGGGTGTAGAATTGGCTCAAGTCTGAGAATTGAAGTAAGGATCCATAACTCTTTCATTCCGATGTCAAAGAGACCATTACTGACTTCACATATAATCAGAAAAGACAGGCTGGGGATGTGGCTCAAGCGGTAGTGCGCTCCCCTGTCATGCGTGCGGCCCGGGTTCGATCCTCAGCACCACATACCAACAAAGATGTTGTGTCCGCTGAGAACTAAAAAATAAATATTAAAATTCTCTCTCTCTCTCTCTCTCTCTCTCTCTCTCTCTCTCTCTCTCTCTCTCTCTCTCTCTCTCTTTAAAAAAAAAAAAGACAGACGATTTCAGGTTTTCATTTTTGAGATTCTTCTTCCAGAAATCATTTCTGGTAATTAGAAATGTATCAGAAAATGTTCATTCAGGGAAAGGAAATACTTTCTATTAATTAGAAATGATAAATATTTTAATACAGAAGAATAGACATTTATACTATCATTTAAAAGACTGAGTGAATGAAGGTCAGGGAAACTATCTCTAAAAATCTTAGCTTGTCATTAAAATTTTGACAAACAATAATACTTATAGCAGCCAAACAGGTGACTCATAAAGCCTCAGCATGAAAAAAAAAATATCTTGAGTCTCCCTAGGTCATCTGCCACTTCTTCTGGAGAATAATGGATCCTTGTTGGATGATTTTAATCTACAATATGAAGGAAAGGAAGTTATGGAAAACTGAGTTCCCAACACTTTTGCAAAGAAAAATAGACTTGAAAGTTTGCAGTGATAATGCTGCATTAATTACAAACCACTCAACATAAATAGAAAATGTCTATAGGAGTTCCTGGTCTGTTAGATTATATGAAGTTATGAAATTCCATTTTTGCATACATTTGCTTTTCATAGAACTGATCAGTACGTACTATTACTTTAGCATCTGGGATAGTGCCTGCTATTTGGCAGATAATAAGTGTGTATAATCAATTATATGGAATTATATCTAAGTAAAATTTTGACAGAAAACATATCCATATATGCACATTCAAATTATCTTTGTAACTCTTCTGCTCTTTCATTTCTAGATTTAGACAATATACAAAATAGTTTGGCAATATATGAAATTGACTTTCAAATATTTAAAAAACATTTTCTTTTTATTTTTTTAATTGGTACCAAGCATTGGCACTTAACTACAGAGCCATATCCACAGCTATTTTTTATATTTTATTTAGAGATGGGGTCTCACTGAGTTGTTGTGGGCTGCACTAAGTTGTTAAGGCTGGCTTTGAACTCTCTATCCTTCTCCTTCAGCTTCCTGAGTTGCTGAGATTACAGGTATGTGCCACCATGCCAGGCCCCTATTTTTGGGGGGTCTATTTTTCTGTAAGCTGGATTTCCTATGCATTAGAATCATTTCATAAAATATGATTTCAAATAACCATACTGTTCATTTTTTAAAATTTATTTCAATTAGTTACACATGACAGTACAATACATTTTGACACATCATACCTAAAGGGAGCATAACTTCTCATTCTTCTGTTTGCACATTATATAGAATCACACTTATGTAATCATATATGTATATAGATTAATACTGTCCAATTAATTGTATTATCCTTCCTACCTCCATACCCCCTCTATTCCATTTATTCCCCTCTAATTCAAAGTGTCTGTATGTTTCCCTAGACCCCTGATGATTGTGAATTAGCATCTGAATATCAAATAAAACATTCAGCCTTTGATTTTGGGGGACTGACTAATTTCACTTAGCATGATATTCTCCAGCTCCATCCATTTACCAGAAAATGCCAAATTTTAAATATTCTTTAAGGCTAAATAATATTTTGTGTATAGCACCTCATTTTTTTTATCCATTCATCGGTTGAAGGACATCTAAGGTTGGTTGAGTAATTTGGCTATTGTGAATTGAGCTGGTATAAACATTGATGTGGCTATGTCACTATAGTATGCTAATTTTAATACCTTTTGGTATAAAATGAAAAGTGGGATAGCTGAGTCAAATAGTGGCTTCATCCCAATTTTTCTGAGGAATTTCCAACTGCTTCTCATAATGGTTGCACCAATTTGCAGTCTCACCAGATATTTATAAGTGTACCTTTTCCCCCACATCCTTGACAACATTTATTTTTACTTGCCTTCTTCATATTGCAATTTTGATAGGAAATATGAAATCTCAGGGTTTTTTTTATTTTTTGTTAGCCGGCACGGTGAATATTTGGGCCTACTATTTAATTTTTTATTTTATTTTTTATTAGGCTGAGGGTCTCTGTCTAGTGTGTAAGTCTTTGATCCACTTTGTTGTTGTTTGTACCAGGGATTGAACCCAGGGGCACTTAAACACTGAACCACATCTCTAACCCTTTTTTGGTATTTTATTTAGAGACAGTCTCACTGAGTTTTCTAGGACCTCACTAAGTTGGTGAGGCTGGCTTTGAACTCAAAATCTTCTTGCCTCAGCCTCCTGAGCTTCTGGTATTACAGGCATGTGTCACCGTGTCTGGCCTTTAGAGCTGTTTTGATTTGTATTTCTCTAATTGCTAGAGATATCAAGTGGATTGTTCTCAAGTATTTTTTATTGTTTATATTTCTTCTTCAGAGAAGTGTTCATTCAATTCCTTAACTAATTTATTGACTGTATTATTATTATTATTATTATTATTATTATTATTTTGGTGTTGAGTTTTTTGAGTTCTTTATACATCCTGGAGATAAATGATCTGAGTTGCCCATGAGAAAGATTTTCTTTCATTCTATGGGCTCTTTCTTCACATTATTAATTATTTCCTTTGCTGTGAAGAAGTTTTTTAGTTTAAATCCTTTCTATTTATTTATTCTTTATTTTACTTCTTTGGTTTTAGGAGTCTTATTAAGGAAGTGGGTTCCTTAGCTGACATGGAGAAGATTTGGGCCTACTATTTTTTTTTTTTAAGGTTCAGGGTCTCTGTCTAGGGCCTAAGTCATTGTTCCACTTTGAGCTGAGTTTTGTGCATGGTGAGAGATTGGGGTTTAATTTCATTTTGTAACATATGGGTTTCCAAAATTCCTCAGCACTTTTTGTTAAAGAGGATATTTTCCTCCAATGAATACTTTTGGCACCTTTGTCTAGTATGAGTAATTGTATTTATGTGGGTTTTATCTGTGTCACCATTGTTCTACATGTCTGTTTTGATGCCAAAACTATGACATTTTTTTTTACAATGGCTCTGTAGTATAGTTTAAGGTCTGGTATTGTCATACCTCCTACTTTACTTTTTTTTTTTTTTGCCAAGGATTTTTTGGCTTTTCTGGGCCTCTTATTTTTTCCAAATAAATTTCATGATTGCTTTTTCAATCTCTATTTTTTTCTTTTTCTTTTTTTTTTTTTGGTAACAGGGATTGAAGTTAGGGGCACTCAGACACTGAACCATATCCCCAGATTATTCTGTATGTTATTTAGAGACAGGATCTCCCTGAGTTGCTTAGGGCCTGCTTTTCTTGAGGCTGGCTTTGAACTCATGATTGTTCTGCCTCAGTCTCCCTAGGAGCTGGTATTAAAGTGCACCACAGTGCCTGGCCTGCTTTTTCAATTTCTATTAAGAGTGTCATTGTGATTTCAATAGGAATTGCATTAAATCTGTGTGAAACTTTTGGTAGTATGGCCATTAATTTTGACTATCCAAGAGCATGCGAGATCTTTCTATCTTCTAAAGCTTTCTTCAGATTCTTTTTTAGTGTTCTGTAGTTTTCATTATAATGGTTTTTAGTCCCTTTTTAATGATTGATTACCAAGTATTTTCTTTTTCCTCCCTCCCTCCCTCCCACCTTCCCTTCCTCTCTCTCTTTCTCTCTCTCTCTCTTTCTTTCTTTCTTTATTTATTTATTTATTGACTGATTGATTGATACTATTATAAATGGATTAGTTCTCCTAATTTCTCCTTCAGTGAATTCATAACTGATGTATAGGAAGGCATTTGATTTATGGGTGTTTATTTTATAACCTGCTATATTGTTGAAATCATTTATGAGTTTAGAAGTTTTCTGGTGAAAATTTTTGGATCTTCTAAATATAGAATTATGTCATTGACAAATAGTTATAGCTTGAGTTCTTCTTTCCCTATTTGTATCCCTTTAATTTCTTTCATCTAATTGCTCTGGCTAGAGTTTCCAGGACTATGTTGAATAAAAATGGTAATAGAGGGAATCCTTGTTTTGTTCCAATTTTTAGAAGGTATACTTTCATTTTTTGTCATTTAGAATGATCCTGGCTTTGGCTTAGCATAGATAGCTTTTACAATGTTGAGGTATATTCCTACTCTCCCTAATTTTTCTAGTGGTTTGAACATAAATGGGTGCTGAATTTTGTCAAATGCTTTCTCTTCGTCTATTGAGTTGATGATATTATTCTTATCTTTAAGTCTATTGATGTGATGTTGAATCAGCCTTTCATCCTTGGAAAGACCCCTCCTTGATTGTGGTGCATTATCTTTTTAATATGTTTCTGTATGTGATTTGCTGGAATTTTTAAGGAATTCAAAGTTTGTGTTTGCCAGTATCTCTTTCAAATCAGAGTTTCTAGAACTAACAGTTATGGATACAAATTGTTTCAAGCAAAGTGTTATTTTTATCATTCAATTTTGTAAATTTTATATATGTGTATATATAATATATTTGTAAATATAGATAGTTTAAGTATAGACATCCTTCTCTCAAAGTGGCGTTTTTATTAGTCATTCTGTTCTAAATACATATTTGTCAGTATATATAATTTTAAATATAAAAAGCTCTCTCTCTCTCTCTCTCTCTCTCTCTCTCTCTCTCTCTATATATATATATATATATATATATATATATATATATATACAATCTTAATGAATTGTATCTTGGTAGCTATTTCACACAGCTTTCAATATTAAACCTCTAATCATCATAAGCATCTTTTGGAAATGTTGTAATTAAGCCAAATGCATTTCTTTATATGGTTTGTTTTTAGTTTATGATTCACTAATAATTTATCCTTATTTAACATTTACATCTAAAATAAATATGACACTGAGTTTTCATAAGAGATCTTCTCAGTCTATTGTAGCATTTAGAATTTTTAGGTATCTATGATCCTGGTTGCAACCATCAGAGGAGTCCACTCTTACTCTGCATAACTTGTGATAACAAATAAAGCAGTGGTTGACCTATTTTAAAGAATGACTGTATACAATGTAGTTCTGACAGCAGAGGAAACTCAGCAGAAAATGAAATTGAAATGAACAGAAGAGCCAAGGAGTTCATGCAAAACAACCAGACTTCACAAATGGAGTTCCAGAGACAAAGAGAGAATGAAAACTTGTACATTAAATTTTGCAGAAAACTAGAACCAGTAATTATTTTAACCAAAATAGAAGTTTGGGACTTGTAAGGGATTCTTTTTGAAGGCTTTTGAAAGAAATTCATAGTTCTAAGTAAGGCACAGTTTTTTGACAAAATATATACTTTATTATAATTGGCTTATAAATATGTGTTTTAATGAATCTTGGCTAATGTTCTTTCATCAAGGAATTTATTTTTCATTATTTTAAATACTTTAATTGAACTTAAATGCACTTTTTATATTACAAAATTTTCTTTTAGGAAACAGAAAAAACAAACTTGAATTCCCTTTGAGAATATTGCAATTGATGGTGGAATATTTGGTGGATATACTCATCACATGTTGATACCCAAAAGATTCACATATGGGTCTTTGGTGTACCATGAAGATAAATAATCAAGAAAGTTATGAGAAAGAGAATGTCCTGGATGTGGGTTAAAAGAACTGTTCAGACTGCATGTTGGTTTTAATAACACTTGATGATTTGTCAAACTCTTTTAAAGGGCATTTCTCTTTTTTTTTTTCACAGAATATGGCAGATTGTAGTCATGAAATTCTGTGCTTCAAAAATGCCCCAACTTTTACTGATGACAGCATCCTAGAGAAAGAGAGTTTTATTTTTTATGGCCTGTGTATACTCTCATGTCCATACCTCCACAGAGTAACCAATCTCTGACATCACTCTTAGTTATTAGCTAAACTTCTCAAAGCTCCTAGGAAAGTTGATTTAAATACAGCCTTCCCAAAAGCAGTAAATATAATTCCAATGACATTTTCAAACTTACAGGGGGACAAAGCACATTAAAGTTGGGTCTTCCTATAATTATCATTCTCATTAAATATTTCATTTTATTTGTATTGTATATTTCAAATGATTTGTCACTTTCACTTTTAAAATAGCACTTGTATAAACTGAAATCAAATCTTATATTTTGGATGCATTTTCCTTGTCTTGTTATTTTTTGTGTTTTATATCATGTCTCGAATGCATGAGCAGTATAAAAAATATTTTAAAAAACCCAAATGTGTAATTGAATGGAAGTTCTAATAAGGAAAGTTTGAATAATGCTTTGTTATTGTAAGCAATGTGTGTGTTATAATTTTACCTTTTTGCAATTACATATAAGCTTAAACACAAATGCAAAAGAAATATGTTAGTTATGTGATGAATAGTATGTGCAGCAGTTTTGGTGTTATTAAAAATACTTGGGACCAGAAGTGTTTAAGTTTTCAGAGTTTTTTTTTATTTTATATTTGCATATACTTAATGAGATATCTTAGGAATGTGATCCAAGACTACATGCTAAATTCATTTATGTTGCATATATACCTAGTACAGATAGACCAAAGATACTTTTATAATAATATTATTTTTAATACACCTGAACTTTGACTAAACCTGCCACATGAAGATCCATGTAAGTACTCTAATTTTGACATCATGCCTGTGCTCAAACACTTTGGATTTCAGATTCTCAGAATAGTAATGATCAACATAATCATTGATTTATTATGCTCCACAATTATCTAATAAAATTAAAATCTTAATACTCTTTGGGTAATTTGGAAATGTATATTTTAAAAATAAAACCTAATATTTTCCCATTCCATAAAACAAGGGAGTTTTACTGAGAACCTGATACCTTTAAGAATGAAGTGTAGATTTGTTAATTGTAAAGCTTTTTAGAAAAAAACATAGTTAAAATGTTAAGATGTCAACAACAATATTATTATTAAAATTGCCCAGTCTAAGTCATCAGAAATTTATGCTATTTTTAAATGATAACAAGTACATTTTTCCATTTGTTTTTAAAAACTGTAAACCTGAGCTAATTTTTGATTTCAAGAGGAGTCCCAAACATTGCACAGAGTTTCCAATGTCCTCATGTAACCTCACATAATTCATCAAACTTGACAATTAATAGTCTAATTGACTGTAACTTCAGCACAGACATTATTTTGATGCCCCCAGTTTTCCTACTATTGTACCCTTTTTGTTCCAGAATCCAATTCAGGATAGGTCACTCTATTTAAATTTAACTTCCCTTATGAGGGTCACTCAAAGAACAGAGCTGAAAACCGCTGGGGTCTTCTGTGCTCCAGTGGCCATCACTCCACTCTACTCTGCCACAGTCTGGCTGCAGCAAAATAACTGTGGGGTGAGGAACAACTTGTGTACCTTGATAGAACAGGAGTGGAAGCCATTTATTGTAGGACAGGAGCAGTATTTATACATTTCACACAGCTTATCTTAATTAGCATAAACTCGATACAGCAGTCAAACAATAAGGAATCTCCACACTTAATGGCTCTCTGGCATTACTTCACAAACCACTCCATCTGGCATTTTGCCAGGTGACATCCAGACTTGTTAACAGACTCTAACATTTCTCTGGCAAAATGCCCGACGCCATCCTGACTTGTTTACAGACTCTAACACTACTCTACTTCAGCAATCCACAGTATGGAAACAGTCAGAAATTTATTTTTCACCATACAATCTTGAAATTGAAGACTTTTGTATTGTATGCAGTTGCATACCCATTCATATATTCTACTAAATTCACATAGGCACTCACTCAAAATACATTGGTATTCTACTGTGGTAATAGCAATGTCTTGTCTTCATTTTTTTTCCTGTCTCATCTATACCTCCATTTTGAAGTCTCTCAGTAACATTTTCAACAGCATGGTTTATCTCTTATTTTCTTACACTTTATGTACAGTTTCCATTAATATTCTCATTTCCCAGTTAACACAATTGTCTTCATTGCTTGGGACAAGCACATTGGGTATTTCCTGCCACTGGGGTGTTTCAGCTAGATAGGTTGATGCCAGGTCCATGCTTGCCAACTTTAGACAGGTGCTTAAAAATACATGCTGATTTTTTGCATCAGTGGTTTAAAATTCTTGACAAGTTTCCCAAACTCTCAGCTCCTCTGTCACCATTTGTTACACATAGCAGGTAACTCCTAAAAGTGAGACTAAGACTGTAGGTAGGTGGCAATCTACTTCAAGTCTCTCTCTATACATACTTGGTCTCTGTTTCATTGTTCCTTTGTTGACTTTCCTCCTGCCACGTGTCACTCTAGCTCTCAAACCCATCTTGGCAATTCCAATTTCCCACTATACTCTCTGCTGCTTGTCTCCTACCTCTTATTTTTACTTCCTCCTATAATGGGTTCCCTTCACTAACTTTCAGCTACGTTGATGTTCTTTCTGTTCTGTGAACACTTGCTCCCTCCTGCCAACTCAAATAAAACAATTTCAATGAGTTCTTCAAAGACCACATGGCTAAGGCTTCACTTTTCTTTCTTTCTTTCTTTTTGGTACCTGGTATTGAACCCAGGGGTACTTAACCACTGAGCAATATTCCCAAAATTTTTTTGTTTGTTTTGAGACAGTATCTCACTAAATTGCTGAGTCTCCCTTAGAACTTGTAAACCTCCTGCCTCTGCCTCCCAAGCAGCTGGGATTGTAAGCATGCACCACTGTACTCAGCAAGACTTCATCTTTTACTCGTCTGTTTCCATCCTTTTTCATAACCCATTTTATCCTTTTTACTTGTTTTCTTAATACTCTGTTTTACTTGTTTACTTATTACTCTGTTTTACCTATCAACAAAATACTCTATAATGTAAGCTCAATAGGTGAAAGGACCAAGCTGCCTTGCCTATCATTATTTCTACAGCTAGAAGACTGACATTAAAATTACAAGCATTCCATAAACTATTTTGATAAAATAATTGAATTATCTTCTTAGTTTAAGTAATATTGGTGTCTTGTCTTAAATGTTGCAGTTTTGTGCCTTTGTGTAATACTTAACAAAATAAATAAATAAATAAAGGGAAGAGAGATAAATCTAGAATTTATTTATTCCCCATATTTAGCAGTGAATTTATTTTGAATAAGTTTTTGTATATTACCCAATTGCAATTTATATCACATTTTTTTCAAATATTTATATTTTAGTTTTATATGGACACAATATCTTTATTTTTTTAAATTTTATATGTGGTGCTGAGGATGGAACTCAGTGCCTCATGCATGCTAGAAGAGCACTCTACCACTGAACCACAGTCCCAGACCTTATATTACACTTGTAAACATAAATTTTTTACTCCGAAGAATTTTACTTAACACATAATGTAAATATAATACCATAATTAGAATTACATTTTAAGGAGATGATATCCATATGATGACATGAGGAGTTCTGTAGCCCTGCCTGTTAATTAAACAACCATGATTAGTAATAAATAAATAAATTAATTAAAAGTTGTTTTGAAAACTTAAGTCATCAGTGGAAATTGTCCTAAAGACATACTGCAAGTGAAGACAAACTTATTCAAGAATCCACTAATTATTTGTAAATAAAAATAGCAGCATTTTTTGAATTTGTAGCTATGTTCTCTTAATCCTCTCACATCAATGTGATGAAAAATCTTGATCATGGGACAGGTAAACTTAGAGTACAGGGCAAACTCTCTTTACAGCTTGCAATGGGGGTGGGGTTTCTCAACAGATAGTACAGGTCACCAGCATTTCATATATTTCCAAACTCTATTCATAGAAATTATGTCCAGGAGAGAATGGCCAAAGAATCTTTTCTATGTAGCCCATAGTAATAGGGCAGGAGACTATCCTAGGCATGGCAGGTCTAGAACACTGAAGTCCTTACATCACCTTAATTTAAACATAGCCAAGCTTATTGTTCATAGGGGAGAAGTTGCACAGAAAGACAGATAAGTCCAAAGACCAGAGGTTACCATCCCACTTTGATCCCTAATCACAAAACACAAGTGTCAGTCAAAGTCAAACAGATTGCTTTCCTGTCTCTAGGTCCAGAACAATATCAGATTCTTTTTTATAATTCAATCATATAAAATGTCTTGAATAACAAAATACACAAAGCCAATTTTATTTACTTAATGCAATCATGAATTTACTAAAAAAGAGAGAGTAAAAAAAGGAGAATGAATGTGATATAAAGATAAATAAAACAACAATGTTGGAAATATTGTAAAATTATACCCACAATTTTAGTTAACAATTTTAAGTCCTCAAATGTGCTTAAGTATGAAGATCTGAATGTACTGTTCCTTCAGTCTTTCTCTGTTCTCACAAGCCCCATATGTGTGAGGTGATCAGATTGCTATGAGATTTCCTAATGAACTTTATGTTATATACAATGTTTTACTGCTTATATTCTACATAGATTTTAATATTCAAGTATACTGATCTAAAATAAAAACCACATTCTGTTTATTTCTTAACTACTTATACCAGGTCCTTTTTTTTTTTTTTTTTTTTTTTTTTTTTTTTTTTTTTTTTTTTTACTGTCAGTGGATTATTGACCCCAATACTATTCACTTGCTTTCTTCTCTAGTCTCTCATTTGACAGTGCATTTCCATCAGCAAATATCCCACAGCACTCTCATGCTAAAATAAAAATAAAATCAAATATTTTTCTTAACATTGTCTATTTCCCACCTACAGAGGCACTTCTGCCTACACAGGTTCTTCTAGGTGTCTTTCTACCCATTTTCTGTAAGAGTACATATTTCTTCCTATTACAGCTCACATTGCATTGCCTCTGAGAGTAGCCTTCCTCATCACATATGCTTCTCAATTATTTAAGATCTGAGTTCTACTCTCTTCACTATACTAAAACTAGTGATGACAAAGTTGAAACAAATTTCCAGCTTGCTAAATACAATAGATTTTCTCCAAAATAAAACTATCTTATGACAGTAAATATAAGAGCATTGTTTTACATTTCTTTTTTTTTTCTGAAAAATCTCCTCTCTGAAACTCTATGTCCTTTCTTGATTCTTTCCTTGATATTTCAAGCTATGTTTTTTTCCCCCAGGAGTCAACATAGGTATTAATGACTATGCACTTTATATCCTTTTCTAATTCATTAGTTGCTTTTGCTTTCATAACTCTATAGGCCCATGATTTCCATTGTAGAAGATGACTATTTATTTGCTTATCTCTAGTCAAACCTGTATTCTGAGATATAGATCTTTGTATGTAATTCACTGACCCATAAAATACTTAAAATGTCATGACTTCAATATTTCAAAAAAAAATTGAATGTGCTCCTGTTTTAGTCAGCTTTTATGTTACTGTGACTAAAAGTCCTGACCAGCACAATTGTAGAGGAGGAAAATATTATTTAGGGGCTCATGGGTTCAGAGGTTTCAGTCCATAGACAGCTGGTTCCATTTCTTGGGACTCAAAGTGAGGCAGAGCATCAGGGTGGAAGAGAGAAACAGAGGTAATAGGCTCACATAATGATCAGAAAGCAGAGACTCAACTTGCCATACACAAAATACATACTGTAAAGGCACACTTCCAAAGACACACATCTTCTGATGACATCTTACCTGCCTTCAGTTATTACTCAATTAATCTCTTCAAGGGATTAACTCACTGATTGGGTTAAAACTGTCATAACTCAAACATTTCTCTTCCAAACCTTCTTTAATTGTCTTACATATGAGATTTTAGGCAACACCTAATACCTAAACAATAACAGATCCTAAGTATGTTTTCATTTCCATGTTACATTATTGAATTGTGTCACTAGACTACTTGGGATCCGACTTTAGCTCAGTTTTTTTTTTTTTCACCATCAATTGCAATTTACTTCTATTTTACCTGGAATTTTCTGAAATTGTATACTTTTCTCCATCTGCTTCATCACTACTCTGGTCAACATGCCTGTTTCCCTTTCCTTCCTTATTGTATAAGCTTTAAAATTTCATGTTCATTGTAGCCCATCCCAGTCTCCTTACTGCAGCCATAATTAATTTTTCAATATGATAATTTAATCTTCTTGCTTATTCTCTGTCCTTACCTCCCAATCCCTCAACAAAATTCAGTAGTTTCCCACTTCCTTTGGGATAAAACTAAAATTATTAACATTGTTTGTAACATTTTTATTTTTGAGTGTTTAAACATCTTTTCTACCTAGTCATATAGTATATATCTCAAATTCCTATTAAATGCTGTTTATTTTCTTAAAGTTTTCTAACCTACTTAGTTAGGTCAAACACCCCAATTAAACCTACAATCACCATGATAACTATGCTTCACCTCATATCACAGTTGTCATATTTTATTAGATTGTCTGATAATTTATATTTACAATATCCAGATCTGGTATAAACACTATGAAAAGTAGGAATATGAAAATTTTCAGCTCTTTTATGTGCTCATGCTTGCCAGTAAAATGGTCTCATTAAACATTTGCTATATAACTGATAAATTAATGAGTGGTTAACTTTCATACTTCTTAAAATATAACTATTTATCGGAATTTTTCTTTTGTCCCTTTGAACTTTCACTATGCTTGCTTTGCATAGATGATCCTATAAATTTTCCTGGCATTGGGTATCACTCAAATCTACATCTTCACTATCACACTGTACCTTGACTCTCTGCCTCATATTCACTTCCATTCTCAAAGAATAGATTTTTAAACTCCCTTTGTAGTTTTCATACCTGATTCAAATCATGCAAATGCTGTATTTATATGACTTTTCTTTTGACTTGTAGCTCAAGTAAACTACAAAAACACAAAATCAAGAGTCATTCTTCCTTTATATTCTCTTCCAATTCCAACATTTAATATGTTATTGTAAGCAATTTATAAAGGTCATCAAAAATAATCTTTCTATATTTCTGTCCAATATTCAACTTTACAGTTGAAAACCTAATCAGTAGGAAATATTTACAATAATATATTAAGTTCACTTTATCTCTTCAATTCATCACCCATATTAAAGTGATCTTAAGAAAACACAATATGATTATTATATAGATTATATTTTCAAAATGGAGGTTCTATTTCTAAATTAAAATTCAAATTTTATGTTAAGTTACACATCAAAACATTTCACTTATCCCCACACACTCTTATGTACATTAGATTTTACATGTACATATTCTTGCATTTATTTATGAAATCTTCATTTTTTTAATCATTTGTTTTACTCCTGTTTTTTTATTGTGTTGTTGTTGTTGTTTTTGTAGGATTTATATGTGAGTAATTTTTGTTTTCCAGGTATTCACCATAGTGAATACTAAATAATTTCTTATTCTCACTTCATTGTAGTGTCTCTAAATTGAAATCACAAAGGCATGAAATCACAAATTATACTCAAATTTCACATTTTTTGGATAATGATATTTCTTTTAATCAAATTGATAAACTTCTGACCTTTATAGCTCAAAATATCTTACATATGATAAGTATATAGAGAGAGTATATATATAATATACATGACTATAAGATGTACAGATGTATATCAGTACACTTATATTTAAAATTAGTTATAAAATAAATTATTATAATATTTAAGTTATAAAGTCTCAAATAGTAACAGGCAAATTATGGAAAATCTTTGAATAGACATTAAATTTAAATAAACTTATTTATTAAGTAAAAATTAGTTGAATTTCACATAATTTTTCAGGAAAAAAGAAAGAAAAAGTAAAATAAGCAAAAATTGAAAAAAAAATTCTTGCTTTTGTCAAAAGATTTATGAAAATGCAAAATATTTTTTTACCTAAAATTGTATATACATGATCAGGTCTACTTCTGGAAACTGAAACTTTTAGTAACTTTTTTTGGTCATTCTTTAGTAGTTGTCATTTGTATTATTGATATTTTTGAAATAAAACTGAAGTGACTCATTTTCAAGAAGTGCTATTATTTTGATTGAAAGTCTGAATTCTTAATCTCAGTGATTAACAAATATTCTATTTTTTTTTGGTTGGATTAGTTTCTTTCCCATGGAGATTTATAATTCAAGTGAATGATGCATAGAATGACTCTAGTTAGTATTAATAATTAACCTACAGTTAGTCAACAAGATAATTTATAGGTTAGCTCTGGTTAGAGTCCCCCCACCCCTTTGATTATTTTGTAGAGCTGAGGCTTAAACCAAGGGCCTCCTGCATGCTAGGCAAGCACTGTACCCTGCATGGTATCTGATTATGTAATCATTCCTCACCTGTCTTTCTTCCTTGTGTCACTTTTTGGCCCTCAAAGAAAGTTTTAAATTTTTATTTATATTTTATTTTTTATTGGTGCATTATATACAGTATTGGAATTGTCACATATTCACATTTGTACAGTTTAACAATATATTTTGTTCATTTTCAGTTCCCAGTACCTTCACTTTGCCTCCCTTGCTCCTTCACAAATATTTAAAACTGTTAAATCCAGAAAAACTCAACTATTTTATATAAAGCTTTAATTCATACATGATATGTTCTCCTCAGTATCTACCTTTAAATTAGCAGGAAATTGTGGTGCCCACCAGTAATCTCAGTAACTTCAGTGGCTAAGGCAGGAAAAGGGCAAGTTTGAGACCAGCCTTAGCCACTTGCAGTGCTTAAGGAAAATAGTGAGATTCTGGCTCAAAATAAAACATAAAAAAAGATTGGGGATATGGCTCAGTGGTAAAGCACCCCTAGGTTCAATCTCCAGTACAAAAAATAAATCAATTGATAAATTAAGTATACCCATAATTTACATAATAAAACACTCCTTATAAATTCTCTCTCTGTGTCTTAACTATCCTGGAGATTGAACACAGGACCTCACACAAGTGTTCTACCACTGAGCTACGTCGTTAGGCACTGAATTCTTCGTAATCACATGAAAGCAACAGTGGAAAAATACAGAAACTCTTTGCTACTCATCACAGCAGATATTTGAATTTTTGCTCTACAATCACAGCCAACTCAGACCTGTAATGTTAGGGTAGCTGTAAAACTTGCCTTGTGGTGTCTTTGACATTTATTTCGCTCATAGAATACAACTTTTGTCTATACTACAATTTCTTATTTATGTAACCTGGATGACTCTGAATCATAAGTGTCTTATGTTTTTCAAGATTTTCCATATATCTTAAGAACTACAAAAACAGATGAGAATAGTAACAGACATCCTTGATTGATTGATTTGTGTACATTAGACTTTATTTACATGACACATATGGAGCTGTGATGAGGCTCACATTGTAAATCATTAATTTACAAATCTAGCAATGAAATTTTAAATGATCACAAGTGAATTCTGGGAAATACAGTAAATTTTTTTATCAACAAAATAGTTGGCAAATCAATAATTGTGAAAATTCAGAATAAATATATTATATTAACCCAAAAAATTGTTAGATATGGTGGGACTTATTCCTTATTTGTGCAAAAGGTTGTATGGTATCTATTATTTAATCATTCCTCAGTGTTTTTTTCACTTGCACCACTTTCTTGTCCCTGACAGACTTTTAAATTTTTTTTTTATTAAATTGTAGTGTCTATTGAAAAGTAAAGGAAGCTGATGCAAAGGAAACTGCTCAGTCTCTGGAAGAGCTCTTGTCACTCCATTGCTGATGCAGACATTCCCTGATTTTTTTTTTCAATTTTTTTCTTATACCTTAAAATGATACTTAATTTTTCTTGTTAAAACTGACATAAAACAACATTTTTTTTGCTGATTTATATATAATGAGATTTAATATGAAACTGTAAACTGCCCATTTCCTCTACTATGCTGGGTACAAGGAGATAACTCCTAGAACACCACACCAGAATTGTTTTTGAATGAAACTGCACTAACAGGATTAGAAATCTGAAGAATTAGAAACTTGCTGCTTCAACTGAAATCTTTCAAATGGCATTTTCCTTGCTGCTTTCTGGAGACTGCAATGTAAACTATTTCATCTAGGACTACATTATTTCAGTCACAATCCTCACCAGTAAAAGAAAGTTTCTTACAATAATAGAATTTTTTTTCAGCATGACGAGCACATGAAGATTAGGAACACTCTCCACCCCATGAATGCATTCCAAATATTTTGATGCATGTCTACTTAGTGAAAATTCAGCTACAGACGAACACCAAGCTACAAAGAATTCTGGGGAAATTATCTTTGGATTTATGGCCTTTGGATTTCCAGTTGATTATTTAGCACATGTAGTTGGAGACAGACCATTTGTAATTTATTTAATGTGGATTTGGGAATGATTGAGTGGCTAAGTCAATCATATCCACATAATATGAGTCTATGAATAACACACATATGAAAAATGTCTTTTTTTACCTCACATTTCAAAATTATTTCAAAGTGATATTTTTTATCTTCTCAATTACTAGCAATGATATTCTTTAATCATCTCAATTACCAGTATAATTTTGTGGTTACTATTCTTTAATTTTCACATTATAGTAACTCAGTCCACATTAGCTCAAGCAAAAATAGACATTTAACCTAGCTTTAAACATTGGTTCTCAAATTAATCAAAAATCTATTTTCTGTATACAAGTTCTGCTTTCCTGTATTTTGTTGTTTTTTCCCCTGATTTTCTCACATTCCATGATTAAATAATTAGCATAAACTGCAGTTTGTTACTCCCAGAGGGAAAAAGTGATTTTTCTTTCCAAAAGTATACTGAAGTATACAGTGCCAATGCTACTTGCATTTTATGGAATGAGTTTAAGTCACCCAATCATCCCTGATGCATTTTTTTTTCCATCCAGAAGGGACATGGCTATCAACTCATGCCTATCTATAGAAACTAGGCAGAGGCAACTCACCTGAAGAAAATAGCTTGACCATCAAGAAGTAAAGTTCTTCATGGGGACTCATCGTGGTAGTACCAGGAGATAATAATTTACTGAGAAATAAAGATAAAAACAAAAACAGAAACAAAACAAAAACAAACAAAACGCAGATACCCATTCTATTTCCTAAAAGGTAATTATGAAATTAATTACTAGTCTGCTCTGCTTTCTGTTTTTAGATAAATAAATTAATAAATTATTGTTGGATTGGAGATAGTAACCAGTGTGGAGAATTTTGCATAGATGTTGATTAATGTTACAATCTGGGCTAAATTTTTAAAGTTAGTTTCATAGTTTTATATAATTCATAAATAAATCCCTTTGATCCCTTAAAGTGAAACACACATGACAAACTTCATGGAGTTAGATGTTGATTAAAAATATTAAGATAAATATTTTTATGCAACATTTTTCTCATCTATATAGGACAACAGTGTTGATGATGTCTTTGTAATAAAATAATTCAAAATATTTTTGCATCCCTTGAATCTAAGTAGCAAATACTGCATACTAATTTTCACTTTCCAAAGCAGCTAATTCAAGGTTAAAATTGATTTCTCTCTCTGTCTCAAACAAGTGCTGTTTAGTTTCTTACTCATGGTAAATTACGAAAAAAATAATAATTATTTTAAAAAATTGAAGAAAGACTTGAAAATCTTTACTCCAAGTCCATAAAAAGCCCCAAACTAAAGAAATTAATTTTGGTTCATTTTTTAGTTATTGTGTTTAATGTCCTCTGCTACAGTACTTTATTGTATAGTCTTTCTGAATGATCCTACTATGCTGCAGTTGATTCGATTTCTTAGTGACATACAGTGAATATAGCATTTCCCTAGGATTTTTCTCGAAGTTAAGCAAGTTTGTTTACATCATCCATTATATTCTGAATAAACAAAATTTAGGTACTTTGAAGAAATTTTTCAAGGCTCATTTTTAAACCTACTACAGTATTATTGTGTAAAGAAATCTAAATGTAAAGTTTCAGTAAATTTGTTACTGAAAAACTGATTAACAGATCTAACTTTAGCTTGATATCATGACTGAACAAAATGAGTCAAAAGAGATCTTCAGAAAATAACTGATGTGAAGACTGCTCTGTTCTGAGCAATCACTTTAGAAATAAATTTCTATCTAAGAGAATTGCAAACATTTTATTAGGGAAATTGCTATACAGTGACTTAACCCCTGACACTTCCTGCTTTTGTGAAGAGTTTTATGGTTCACAATAGTTTATATCAACTATAAAGGGACAGTTTCTATGAATTTGTGAGTAAATCAAGTTGAATACACCAAATATGCTATAGATTCAATCTTAAATGTCCCCAAGAGTCCTTGTGTTAAAAGATGGTTTTCAGAAGTTGCAAGTATAAGTATGGTGGAAATTCTAAAATGTAGGTTTAACAGGAAGATTTTAGATCACTGAAGGCATGCTTTTGTAGAGGGTTATGGGATCCTATTCTCCTGTTTAATTTTATTCATTTTTAAAATGTATTTTAATTAGTTATACATGACAGTAGTTTTTTTTTCCTTTGCTTCCTAGCCATCAGGTAGGTTTTTTTTTTTTCTGCCACCTATTTCTATAATAATATGCTCTCTCACAAAAGGCCATGGGCCAACTTATCATAGACTAGGTCCTCCAAAACCATGAACCAAAATAAACCTTTTCTCTTTACAAGTTAATTGTTTCAAGTATTTTTTTATACTAATAGAAAGCTGACTAAAACAAAAAGGATATGTTTATGAACATTTCTTTCCTTGAAGAAATCAGGCAAGTATACTCCAAGACTCTTAGTAATTGTGCTCTGTTGTCATTGTTTTAAGTAGTATAATTTCAAATCATGTAATATTTAATAGCTATTGATCACTGTAGCTGCCCTAAAATGTGATTACCTAGAAGTGATTTTTAGATCTGGGAGCCATTCATCCCCTTTTTGGGAAATGAGATGGTAGAGGAGTGAATCTGGAGTTGTGTTAGATGACAGAAGTGTCAGACAGAGTGGCCAGGGCATGTATAGCATTGGGTGCCTGCCATTGTGTTCCTCCATGAAGTTGGCAGAAATGATTAGATATTTTTCTCTGGTATCCTTCCCCACATATTTATACAATGCTTAATCTCTTAAGTTAATAGGAAGTGTTTTCTGACATTGAGACATAACTCTCTTCCCCTATCTTTGTTATTTTATGATCACCCAACAGTGCTCAACTCAACTAATCTGTTTTAAATTATATCTTCTTAGATATATTATTGGTGATTTGAATTCCATATGCTCTCTAATGTATAAAAAGTCTAAAAAATCTTTTAAGCTGCAAGCTGCTTAATGGTAGCATGTTTTCATATTCAAGGTCTATAAATGTTCTGCACTTTTCTATAACCCCATCACTACTTGTCAGCAGGATCATGGCCAGCCAAAAATGGACTTTGTATTTCTCACATGTCTAGCACAGAATCTCTTCTTCAGAATCACAATTTAAATTAATTGAGAAATTTAATATTGTCTTTGAAAATGCTTCCTTATCTATAGATCATGAGTCATTTAAATGATTCTATGGAAGGGATTTCAGGTAAGGTTAAAACAAAGAGATGGAGAGCTATTTGGGATATTAAGTGAGGTGAATGAGTTTATATAAGGTAAAAAAATAGCTTCCCATGGTGCCTTAAACATAGAACATGCTCTGTGAATGATCATTTTCATTGTCACTATTATTTATTCTTGTTATTAAGCTGCCCTACCCTATAATAACCCCATATGTTATTTAAATTAATATCTCATTATATTTTATCTTCATCTTAAGTCATGAAACAAAAGTTTTCCTCCTTAAGATTTTTTACTTAAATTTTATTTGCCTTGAAAGCTTCAGGCCAATTAGAATAGAAACTTTTGTAATGACAGAGGAGCCATTAGTAGTATAATAAAGATGACCCAGATTTAAAATAATCCCATTCCATTTGATAAACATTACCTCCTTTGGCTTAGAAGTTAGCTGTTTTCCCCTAGCTTGGGGACAAGTGACTCTAAAGGGCTCTCAAATCTCCTATCTTCCTCACCTCCATCCTTTGTGACCTCCTGTTGGGTAGGGTCTCCTTCAAGAGCGATCTGAAAAAATCTTCAGATTTTTATACAATGATTGCCGAACTTGAGGTCCAACAATCAAACTTATCTTCAAAGAGCAATTTGGTAGCCAAAATGGTGTTAGTGTACCAGTGTTACTAACTTTTCCAAAAGCAATGTCACAATTCTTTGAATGTTTTTCATATTATAAGAGGTCTCATAATATCCCTTTTTAAAGAAAAGTTTGTACAATAATGTCATAAAGAAAGATATACATGAGAAAAACCTAGATATAAAACCACCTGTTTTTTCCTCTACAAAATCAAATCAAAATATATTTAGAAAATTAGGGAAAAAGAAATAGCATATATTATTAGTGTTAAATGCCTAAATAATGCTAAGCCTGGTAAAAATATCTTTACTGTTTGATAATGTTTATAAGAATTAATGACTTGTGGAAAAAGAAATGTATCCTTTTTAAATTTTGGGGAAAATAATTGCTCATTTTTTTTTAAATAAGAGGTTTTTGTCAGGATTCAATACTTTATAATCACATAAAGTAGAATTTCTTTCTAGAAGACAGGAAACTTGGTATATACTTAGAATCAGTAAATTAATAAAGTGAAAATTTTATTTCTTGCAGAAATTTAAAACACTCCCTTCTGATTTCTTGTTTCTCATCATCAGTTGGAGAAATTTAGACGTTGGGTCTGTATCAGATTATTTAAGACTCTAAACTAAAAATGAAGAGCCATTCAAATTTAGTGCTACTACACTAAAACCTTTAGGACTGTGAATTTGACTATGTACTTTATATATGTACATACACACACACACACACACACACACACACACACACACACCCCACACACACACACACACACATATATATATATATATATATATATATATATATATATATATATGCATATATATCATATATGTATCTATGAAGTACAATCTAAATATATACTTCATATATATATATATATATTTATATATATACATGCATACATTCATAAACATGTATATATGTACATATGTACTTGGCTGTTGATGGGGCAGTGAGTGTGGGCCTCAATCCCTTTGTTGGCCTAGCAGAGAAGACGAAGGGATCATCAGGAAACCAGACAAGACCCAGAGTGTTCACGACACAGGGGGCTTGATTGCTAGGAACCAGCTCCCAAAGTTTTGGAGGCTTCAGACTCCTATGAGGCAGCTCTAGCTCTATCTGGAAGATTCTACACCACCTGGCTTCTTTCCCTGAAGCTATCTTTTGGCTAGCTGGGCCCATAGCTATCTTCCCTCCCTGCCCAGTTTGGCTGTGCCACAGCCTCTAGGATCCATCCTGGCCTTGTCACGAGGCCTCTGAAGGGATCCAATGCCATATATATATACATACAAACACACACACACACACACATATATATACACACACAAGTATTTATATATGTATCTATCAAGTACAACCTAAATTTTTAATGTAGTCTCAGCTTTGTTCTGAAGAATAAATTTTGTGGTTTGAAGTCATATTCACCTTGTTACATGTCTCCTCATCTGTGTCTACAGAAATATTTGTAAAATAACCCACTTGGACATCTTCTCTTCTTAATTTTGAAGGAAGAACAAATATATAATAGAAATATGTGATATAATTGAGGGTACTTCTGAGATTGTTAGGAATTTGTTTCTAGGATTTTTTTGGATATTAATTATAACCTACTAATATATTTGTTAATTCACCAAAGCATAATGGATTTTATTATATAAATAACAACCTCAAACTCCTAGTTGGGAAGAACAATATTGAAACAGCTTCCTGGGGAACAAACTGTGTGAACAATATATAGTGTCTTAATGACACAGAGTGAAAAAAATAATTCAGTTATAGAAATTCACTATTGCAATTCTGTGTTTTGTCATTTAATTTGTTTCCTGGCAAGATAATTTGGATATTTCAGTTTGTGATAAACAAAAAGACAAACAAAAACCAACCAACCAACCAACCAACCATTAGCTCTCAGTGATACCAGAAGCTGACCACTCAATTTGTCTCATTATCATCATCCAGGTCTTTTTATTATACATCTTCCTTTGACTTTCTTCTCATATGTTTTATTATTATTAATATCTCCATGAGATAGAAACATGAAATATGTAATGGAAGTAAGTATGTAGCAAGAAATTTATCTCTTTGATGGCAATTATGACAAAACAATTCATAACAAGGAGTGGTCAAAAGACCTCTTTATACCTCACAAGTGCTTATTTACAAGGCATATATGAAATTTATTCCTTTTTCAAAGGGAGAAAGAGAGGGATGAAGGAAAATATTTTTTCCACCCTTTCTATTACCAATTTCATAGTCCTTTATTTCTAAGAAATGGATTTGTGGTGTCATTCTTGATTCTCTTCCATGCTGCATATCGTTGCTATATCAAGCTACCTTAAACAGTGCATTTGCATTCAAGTCTTAGAGTGACTTCCAAATATCTGCTCAATAAAATCCAAATCCTTCACATGACATTTAATGCCTTTCATATTCTACTGCCACCTATCATCTCCTTTCTCATTTCAGATAATTCCCTAAAAATACTTGAGATTTTCAGACCAGAGTCTCTTTACCCTCTGACAAACCTAACAAGTCACTTCAACTTTTCACATTTGTTTGTGTTGATCCAGGACACACCAGGCTATGATTACTTTCCTTTCATGTCTCCACTCATCAAACAGCTACCTATCATTTGAATTCAAATGAAAGATTCTTGGGTTATTACGAACTGGTCTCTGAGACAGAGATCCATAAGCCAAAAAATTTATTGAAGCTTGCTCTCAAAAGTTACCACCATGTGAAAATAATGAAACATTATTGAGCAAATTATTGTAGTAATAATAATAGCTTCATCTGTACCTATGGGGAGCAGTGAAGCTAGTATGGTCTTGTAGAGTTTTCTGGAATTAGGCAATGGTGTTGAGTTTTTGTACCGATATCAAACACTGATGTGAGGATAAACACATTTCCTTGCAAAGGCAGCCAGTTAGTTCTGTTAGGGAAGGCTAATTTGAGAGGAGATATTCAGCAGTGATTAGTCAGCAGCATATACTCCTGGCAGATGGAGTAAGGAATGCCCTGGTTTTGCAGGTACACCTAGGTGGGGAAACCTAACCACCCACTATAATCTTCTTGCATCCTCTTAAAATCACGACAACTCTTGAAAATACAACATGTATTTGGTACTTCATTTCATGTTTCTTAAACTTGTCTTAACCATAGAATCTCAAACTGCTGAGGCATCATTTTTCTTAGCTTCCAGTGCCATTCTAAACCCTAAGTATGCTCTAAATACCATGCAAATGAATTATAGGTATTTCTCAGACATACGACTTTGATATATTATTGATGTAAGGAATATACTTATAAAAAATGGAACATGTTTTTCAGATATGTATTGTTTGAAGCACACCCCTGAACTGTAGCTTATATGAATGAATGGTAACTGTACTTTTACACTGTACAGAACTAATAATACCCAATTTCAGTAGGGCTAGGATGTTTGTAAAAATTGCAATTTATTAATATATTTTTTACTTATTTTTTGTTTTGTGTTACTAAGGATTAAACCCAGGGGTGCTCTATCACCAAGCTACATTACCAGCCCTTTTCATTTGTTATTTTGAGAAAGGACTCACTAAGTTGGGGTGGCTACCCTCAAACTTGCAATTCTTCTACCTCAGTTTCCTGAGTAGCTGGAATTATAGGCATAAACCACCACATCTATCTTTGAAATTAAAGTTTAATAAATCAAAATAAAAATGTTTGCTTCTTTAACTATATTTAACACCATAAATATGTTGAAAATTATTCAAGAGTAAAAGAAAATTATTCAAGTGTAAATTTGAAAATCTTAGAGTGATAATTTCTAGTAGGGTTAATAATGTCGTCTGTCCTACAAATCTTGTTGTGTTGGTGATGTTTTGGCTGGCAAAGGACATATTTGTTAGGTTCTTTGTTATATTATGTGGAAAATGTGTACATATATAGTATTAAGATGGCTGGATTTTGAGTGAAAACTCTATTATCTAAAGATGGGTATATTAAAAACCTTTAGTTGGCAGAAGTGCAGAAACTTTAATTGGAGTTACATATGAAAAATACACAGAAAGGTGCATTAATTCATTAAAATTAAACATATTATAAATTATTCAAACTATTCAAAATTATTGAGCTATTTTATTCCTATCTTACTATAACAAGAAATAACAAACATTAATTTTGTTATATATGATTTAAAATAATGGATTTTGTATTAGTCAAATGAAAATTGGATCAATATTTTCACCTCTTCATCAATTTTGTATATAATCTATTGACAATTCATAATTTGAGCTCAACAATGAAAAAATCAGATTTGTGTTTAATGGTTTAAACCATCAAGAGTCATTGAAAAGAAAAAACATATATGCTTATAATATGTTCCTTCTCGTTAATGCAAGATTGGATACATTTTATTTTGCATTTGAAAAGACTATGATTCATCTTAAGGGATTTATCAAAAATGTTCTATTCTAACCTTTCTAAAAATGTTCTTTTAGAAATATTTATTTTGCAGCCTTGTTTTTCAACGTGGAAAACTGACTCACTTTCAAACACCCTCTAAGATTTTGTTAGTCATTAAAAATATCCATCCATTAGATAGTCAGTCATGGCAATGTCACAAATGTCATAAGTTATTTTTAATGAACACTCAATTATATGCCTTTATCTTTCTTCCCATTTGACAAGAGCAGTCCAAAGAAGAAACTCATTTCTATGATGGATAAAAGACATTTCATATTGACTTCTGGGCTTCCTTGAGAATGTGAGGATAATAAAAAATTAAAAAAAATGAATAAAGAATGTAGTGCTTTGTAATCTTGATCTATTTTTAAAGAATCTGTAAGTGAAATCCACTTCTGAATGACACCATACAACATCATTTCTAATGCTTCACCAGAAAGAAATCTTTGCTTTTCACAAAAGTTTTATCAATTATATATTTCAAAAATGCCAGTTAGATGAAAGATTAGTTGTCCTAAATCATCTTAATTCCTTCCAGGTCTCTGAGCCATTGATTCTGTTATTTGGACATATTATGAATGTGTTATGAATTGTTAGGTTTCTGTCACATGAGGAAAAAAATCAGATAATATACTTTCAAAAGGGTAACTAGTTTATTTATATATTTATTTGAAGCTCAGAGAAGTCTGCTTAGTTTAATCCTACTCTTATTTCTTTCTACTAACAGTATTAACTTGTTTCAAGTTCCATCATCAAATCAATGACTTAAGTAAACAATAAGCTCAAGTAAAAAATGAAAACAAAAACAAAAAGTGATCCTTTAAAGTAGGTTTGCTTCTACAGAGACTAAATGACAATGTATGGTATATTTCAATAGTGCATGATTTTTTCACAAATTTCATTAGCACATCATTTATTGCTCATTTTTCAGCTCTCAAAACAATTTAACATAGTATCTTTCATGCAGAGGATAACATATTCATATTATTTAATTTTTGATGAAACCAAATGACCCTTTAAATTTGCAATAGAGTTCTTTAATTTTGTATGAGTTTCTTTACTGCTGTTCATTTAATTTTCTGTTTCTATTAACCATCTGCAAGCATTTGACTCTATGACAATTATTCAGCTGTGCTACATCATGAATGACATATTTTATAAATGATTAAAAAAATGAAAAGAAAATGAAGGAGGGTTAGAGATTACAAGAGAAAGAAGAAGAAAGCAATCGAACACAAATGTCATTGTTTAGAATCATGTATTTTCCATTCAGCTGAAACATCTGAGTGGTAATTATTGGTCCAACTGTAAATCTAGCCTAATTGCATTTTGTCTTCATTTCTGATAAGCACTTGAGGATGATGATGATTACTCTTGCTAAATGCATTTGTTCTGTGAATGTTTTCCCACACTGATAGCCAGGGGGCCTTGCAGATAAAAAGACTGCAGACAAAATGACTCAATTCTGCTCCAACTAAATCAGTATTGATTTCTTTTTTCACATAAGAGAGGGACCCACTGTTTGTACCTTTCATTTTTCTGCTACCCACCACATAGTGGGGTTTGGTCAGTATTTTAAAATGGGTTTTAATTAACTGACATAACTGAGAAGCCAATCCTGAGCAATTAGCACTTATTAACTGTGTCACTTCTCTGACAAATAAAGAACACTGCATCTTGCCCATTTTCTTAAAGGCCTGAATTCAAAAGAACCCTACCGTTTGATTTAATTTTTCTTTGTACTGTGGAAACCTTTTGCCATGTTGATTTAAATGTAATTTTTGACTCTTTATACTTATGCCTTTTTTCCTTCCTATTATTGAATACCCAGTGAGCCTTTTCAATGATGGCACTGGGACAGGCTGTTAGCACCCTTTCATAAATCTCTCTATTTCATAGTAGGGCAATTAAGCTAAACATTTAGATTTCTGCTATAAATTTAAATGCACAAGTGGAAGCAAATGGCTATGGAATTGAAGGTCATTATGTGACTTAATCATTACAGTTCAGCCTTTCAGACCCACTGAATGTTCTGGCAAAGAAATTCTAGAAAAAAAAATTGTAGTTCTGGAGCCTTAATGGGAAAAATCTCACAAATGTAACATCAAGTAAAATCTACACAGATGGAAAAATCACCTTTAACTATTCCTTTTACTGATTTAGACATTACATCTCAGTTCTTGAAATATTTATGAGCAAAAATTGAATCCACCTTTGACAATGGGGCAAGGGAGAAAGGCTGTCATTGAGCTTGTGGAACAAAGTTGGTCTCTGAAGGATGCTTATTATAACCCAGGGCTAAACACCTGAAGATGGTGGATAATAGTCAAAGAGGTAAGAAGCTAATATAGAGAGAGGAAAAACAAAGACTGTGTTAGACAGCAACAATGCTTAACATATATGAATTGGTTGCTTAACTCTGCCATATAACTGGGAAATTTCATAAATAAATAAATCCTGGGGAATAGAACTTTCACAAAAATCTGTCTTAGAGGACAATTATTATTTGCTTCCTTAATATCAGTTTCTCTTTCTTCCCATAACTACTTTTCACTTGCTATTTCATCTTTCTCCTACTCTCCATCAACATGACTTGAGACTAAGGCTTTCTTCCAGGGACAAGTGTGTAGCAGGTAATCCAGGCATAAATTCATTCTGAAGTAACATTTCCTGGCCATCTGATTCATTTAGGGTGAACACATAATCTAAATCAATCTGGCCCAATTAACTTTTATTTTAGGCTTTTTCAGACCACCTAAAGAAAAGACCTCCATTGCACTGGATTTTGACTACCTAGGTATCCACATTGCTTGCCATTATGCAGAGCTGCAGTGTAAAGAAAACACAATTGAAGGAAGTAGAAAGAAACCAGGAGCCAGTGCCATCATTTAGGTTTGTGCTTACACAAGTCAATAAATTCCCTTGTTACTTAAGCCAGTTTGCATTGATTTTTCTGTCACCAAAATAGTTAAATATGGAGGCTAAATCCATTTAAGCAAGATTATAGAACAGCATGAAAAGCAAATAGACATAGGTTAAGAAAATGCTGAAACTTTTGTTTAGTGAAAGAACAACTTATCATATTCTACCATCCCCTCAGCAGTTATTCATTGAGCATAAACTTCTCTCAGATGAAAATTCTAACAGAATCGTGATTTTACTTTGCATTATGTGCCATAAAGTGCCCTGAAATCACTTTAAGTTTCAAATACTGTCTTGAGTCAGATAAAAATATTGCCTAGTCCATGAAAGAATTAAAATGATAACTTGGCCTTCATGTTCAGTCTTTTTACCAACTTTAGAACAAAAGCCACATTTTTTTTTCATGTTGCTTTCTCTCTCTATTAATTGTAACATCAGAATAGGATGTTGAGAGGCAATGAGATGTAGGATGATCTTTGAGGAAATCAAGAAGAGAAAAACAATTTATTTAGTTGCTGCTGCTAAGACAGACATAGATAGGAAAGAATGCATTTCAAAGGAGGAAGAAAACAAGACTCAGAAGATGGTTAGTGTCTCCACCATTGTTAGCAGTACCTCAAGATAGGTGGCTAAACTTTAGTCTCAATTTGAGGTTCAAGCCCACCTTTTAGATTTATGGTGATAAATACAAGACCAATGGGTGCAACAGGTCTAGTACATTGAATGAATGAATTGAATAATGAAAAGATAACAGCAAGACATTAGGAATAGGACATTCCATTCCTTTTTAGTGAAACAGAATAAACAGAGTAAAAGCATTAGGAGAATAATTAGTCAATTTGAAGTGTTATGATTTCCCACAATGTGAAATATGTAAAAAAAAAAGAAAATCCATGTTATAGATTTATTCTCAAAATTATCTGTGTTGAATCTGGAGTTCTGAGAAAGGAAGACACTAATACCTGTTGAGTTAAAAGATTGTAAGATCTCTGTGAGCAGGTAATAATTTAGGCATACCTAGGAGTACATTGACAGGTGCTTTGCAGATAGGATCAATATCTATCTGGTTAACAGTCTCAAGCCAGAAAACCTGAATACTTGACAGGTAACCTTTATAAGCAAATGCAATGACTATCAGAGATAGCAACATATTTGCTTTTGTTAAAAAAAATTACTGTATCTATTTTACAAAGAATAGCAAATTAAAATTCAGTTTTATAATTATTTATTTCTTCAAGCAGTTATTATTGTGCATGGTTGCATATTTTTCAGCTTTTTAGGTATTACATTGATGTACTTTGTAAATATGAGTTAACAACATTTATTTTTTTCAACTGAGTTGAAATTTTAAGGTTCCACTATTAAATATGCCTCAGTGAGAGAAATATCAATAAGTTGAGCCTGATTGAGATTAAAAACTGAGAAATTATTTATTCAAATTATGCATATGTCTAATTGAAAAGAACATTTTTTCCCCACAGATGGGAATATACAGGAACTTGTGTATGAAATATATTCTTGAAAAGGTAATTTTGTTATTCTTTGAAAAGATGATATATTTGATTTGAATCAAAAAATGTAATAAAAAGATTACTATAATAAAAATAATAGAAAAAGCCAAGGTTAATTTCATAGCTAGAGTTTAGAGATCACTCTGAGGGTTAGTGTAGATAAATTATCTATGGGTACATATCAAATTACCAAAAATACTAAATAACATAAAGGCCACATGTGGGCCAGGTGCAATGGTGCATGCCTATAATCCCAGAGGCTCAGGAGACTGAGGCATGAGGCTCCAGAGTTCAAAGCCAGCTTCAGCAATGGTGAGGTGCTGAGAAACTCAGTAAAACCCAGTATTTAAATGAAATACAAAATAGGGCTGGGGATGTGCCTCAATGGTTGAGTAACCCTGAGTTCAATCCCCAATATCAAAAAAGAAAAAAAAAATAGACCACATGTGTATTATGTGTATTATCTTCCAGTTTTTGTGAATCAGGAGTCTGCACATGATTTCATTGAGTCCTTCACTAAGTCTCAAAAGGATACAATCAAAGTGGTTGCCATACTGCATCTCTCCCAGAGCCCAGGCTCTTCTTTCAAGATCAAATGGCAGCTAGCAGAGTTTAGTTTCTTATAGCTGTATGGCTGAGTTCCCATTTTCTTGCTAATTTTACCTAAGGACCAATCTTAGCTTCAGGGTCTCCCTCAGCTCCTTGCCCTTTCATGTCCTCCTGTCACAGATACTTTTCACAAAGTACCCCACCTATTTGAGGCCAATAAGAGAACATATCTGAATCCCTGAGGGCTCCAGTCCTTCTTTTAAAGGGCCAACCTGTTTCAGTCCTGTCATTCCAAGATAATCACTCCTTTGACTAAGTCAGACATGTGATTAGAGACCTTAATTACACCTGCAAAACTTATCTTGTCATATAACACAATGAAAAAACTGTAGGAAATGGCTTCTTAAATATTTTTCATAAAATATCTAATTCAAATTTTAAATATTCAGATTTTTTCTAACAGGTTTATATTAAGCATCAAGCTTACTGAACATTGTCATTTGTTTTGAAGAATATTTATTATTGAAAAAAATCATTATTTCTCTTTAAATCAGCTACAGGAAAAGTAAAAAAATCAGATTCAAGGTTGTATATGAGAAGTATTTTAAAATACAACTTGTTTCTTCCTTACTTGTGAAAAAGGTTTCAGCATTTTATTCCACATTTGTATACACATCACCTACTTGTGATAAATCTTATGCATATACAGATGAAAACAATTGAGTGAAGCTAGAGATGCTACTGCTGTTATACAGATGAAGCCAAGCCTAGTGTTGTTACTGTCTATAGCAGGTTTGATTAGATTATCCTGAATATTTTACTGGATGTAATATTCACAGTAAAAATTTAATATAAGAAATCTACTGTGAGCCAATGACCAATTTTAAAAATAATAAATGTTGTACTATGTTATAAATATTCTTTTAATCTTTTTAGAATAGAATTTCCACAAAGGTCTTAAAGAGATTCTTTAATGTGGTAACAACTTACATGCTTCACAGGTTCAGCAAAATCTATGAAGATCCTAATTGATTTTTTTTTGTACTGGGGATTGAGCTCAGGGGTATTTTACCATTGAGCCACATCCCCAGCCTCTTTTTTATTTTATTAAGAGACAGAGTATCACTGAGTTGCTTAGTGCCTCTCTTTTTGCTGAGGCTGGCTTTCAAATTGTAATCTTCCTGCCTCAGCCTCCTGAGCCACTGGGATTACAGGCAAGCAAACATCATGCCCAGCTCCTGATTGATTTTTGTAAATATGTTATTCATAAACTATGTGTGAGCTTCCTCAACCTAAAAGACATGTTATTTAAAACATTCTTGGAGAAATATATTCTATTTTGTCCAAACATCAGCCAAAGTATTATTTTTCCAATATTAGCATAATTATTTTCTTATGTTAAAGCAATTTTACTTTTGTCAAAATATCAAACATTTCATATTAATACAATTATTCTGTGATTTGGATAACACTTTTTCAGTCTATTCATCAGCACAACAGTTTTGAAAGAAAATTTAATAATATCCAAATTCAACATAGTGTTATGAGGATTAAATGCACACACTTTAGAGATACTGTGTGTTTTGAATACTTCTCTTACATCTTATACCTGAATTTTGAGCAACTTCCTAAAGATAATCTTTAAATTGTTACTGAGATTGTGCACTTAAAAACATTTAGTACAGTGCCTCTTTTAGGGTTAAGTGTTAGTAAGTATGTGTTGATAATATTATATTATCATCATGTATTTAGTAGAAAAAATAATAATGTTTATGAGAAGTATATACAAGCTATTTATTGTATTTATAAAATTTTACAATTAAATATTATAACACACAATTTTATAAAGACAATTAAGACCTGGAGGAATTTGTTAAAAGTTAAGTGCTGAATCTACAATAAAAGTAAGTCTATAAATGTTCCTCAGAATTATTAGCACTTAGGTTTGAGATTTCTTATTCATTGAAGTTACTTAGTTGAGATATGCTAAAAAAAACTTATTTTTTTGTATAGAGTTTAATTTTTTTCCAGAGGTGAAATCAGTGTTCTTCTTTCCTATCAAAAGCAATACTATAAACAATTAAAAAAATAAAGTAAGCAATCAGAGATTCTGAAATCAAAGTTGCCTTTGATTGATAAATAATGTTGAATAAAATAAAGCAATGCTCTTTCTATGGAACTCAGAGGCTTATATTTAATATAAGAAGAACATAACAGACACCCAACACATATTTGATGAATGAAAATACAAAAGGTGTTCGTGTTGTTAATAAGAAACATGTGTCTGTATGTTCCTTCTATATTGTGTATCTGTATCTTTTTCAATATTGAACATTAAGGAATTGGATTTGGTGTAATTTTGTCAATACCATAAAATTATATATATGTACAATATGTTTATATAAGTGTATAATTAATATTGATGTTTTCATGTCAATTTGGTTTTGATTTTAAAAATTTTCCTCTTTATCAGATGGGTTTCTTTATAAAATAATCTAATTTTAATAGGAAAAGGAAAGTAATAGTTTTACCACTTAAACCATTCACATGAAGAATTATTATCACTAGACCCTATCTTTTTGTCTGTTTTACTAGTGTGGAAACATGGGACTCTGAAATTACCAGTGTTTCTTACTGTGTCATCTTACTCTTTAGTATTCATAAATCACCCTGAATATAGTTTGCAATGTAGCTACTATAAATACATTATTATAATTCTATCATGAATCTTATTACCATTGATTAAATCATACTTTTTCTTTAAATTTCCCATATTTTGTGTTGTGGTTCTCATTTTATATGTTAAAATGTTAATTTGATTATAGTAATTGAGAACAAAATCTTCAGAACCACAGAATGTTTAATATATGGGGAAAAAGCTCTGATGGTCATCATGAATATTGTAAATTTTAAACAGATTTTTTTATCAAATAATTTGTTATGAATAAATAACATGTTAATTTTTTTATTTTTTTGTTGTTGTTTAGTATTTGCTACAAATTTGTCCTAATGAAAGAGTTTTCTCTGTAAAGTTGAAGTTCAATAACACCATCGCCATGTTTAATGCGCTTGATAAGACCAGAACTTCTGGAGAGATGAAGCAGCAGTACCTCTCCCCATTCTACCCTCAGAGCTTAATGTAAAAGAAACTTAAAAAGAAAGTGAAATGTAGAGAGAAGAGGATAGATAGGCTTTGACTCCTTGAACTTAACGAAAAGAAAAATGAGTTTCTTGTGTATTTCTTTTCATCATATTTTCTTTATAGGATGCTAGAAAAGCTGGCAAGCTGGAAACACCAGTGACTTTAGGGAAAAACATATGAACAATGACAGGTCCCCACAAGGTTTGCTCTTGCATGATAACAAAACCAAAAAGGGACACTGTAAAGACAAAAATTTTTTTTTTGATAATTATTGCTCTATGTCAAAGAAACACCACAGGAAAGAAATGCTATCCAACTTTCATTTCTGCCAGCTGTCTATCTGTCACCACACTCTACAGAGGAGTCCCAGAACCTATAAATGTCTGCAGATATAGTTTCAAAGGTTACAACACGTGGACCTTCGACTTTCATCATTACTCAAGAGTAATGAGGCATAACCCACACTCTCAGGTCAATGACTCCCTGGGTGCCTGAATCCCCAACTCATTTGGAACAGATGAAGCACTCTTCCTCTCTGTGCTGAGATGATATCAAATGGGACCTCATGGAGAATCTGTACTTTCACCATCACCCAATTCTAAATAAGCCACTCACCAGAGAAAACACAAATAAAAGTTGGCTACTTAGCCAATAGGGGCTTTAATGGGTAGCCATAATTTCACTCCCGCACTAAGAAACCAGGAGAACCTCTCTACTAAGTGTCAACAGAAACCAGATCCTGAAGCTAGCTCCTGTGAAGCAACCAGTTGAGCTCTTAATTTCCCATGAAGGAAAAAGGAAACAAAAACAAAAAGGAAATTCTAAACTTGAATGAGAAAAGACATTTAAAGACGCCAATATTGAAAGGAGAGGTATAAAAGAGATGCTCTTAGTGGGAAGCAACACCTTATATTTTCTATTCTGAAAAAAAGGAAGGTCAAACCTGAGATCTATATCCAAATAAAAATATCTTTAAAAATAATGATAAAACCAAATAATTCTCAGATAAGTAAATATAGAAGAAGTTGTTACTAGAAAACTTACTGTAAAAATAATAAAAGAAGTTCTTTAAACAAATAAAATTATGACAGAAGTAATACTGGGAAATCAAGAAGGAAAAAACAAAAAATATGAATATATATGTACAAATAAACAATTAGTGCAATTATGTCTGATATATATTCATTTGACAATTGAGGCAAAACCAGCATGCTAATAAAGTTCTCAAAGAAGGTACAAAATATTTAAATAATTATAATATAGCTGATAAAAGGTGAAGGTATGATATACTAATCTTCTTTCTGTTGCTAATAAAATAGCACTATAGGCTGAAAATGTTTTAAGACAAAAGTTTTATTTGTCTGGAGGGCCAAGTCTAATGGGCTGCATTTGGTGATGGCCTTTTTCTGGCATATCATCCCATGGTGAGAGACAGGGAGTCCACATGCTTATGTCCTCTGCCCTCCTTATAAAGCCAACAGGATTAAATCATGGGGGCTGGTTCAATTGGATGATCTTATTAACATTAATGATCTCCCAAAGGCCCCTCCTGCTTCTGTTAAATGGTGACATCAGTAAATGATGATTTTATATGTATTTTATATACAATAAAATATATTACACATCTTAAGTATATATGTATATAATTTCAAAATGTGTATCTCCAAAATGCTATACATAGAGACACTCAGAAATACTATAGATAGAGTGAGCCACAAGTAGACAAGAAAAATAAATTAGAAATAATGAAACCAAATGAGAAAACAAACAAAATTAAATGACAAATTTAAGCCCTATAACATATTAATGATTACTTTAAGGACAAATAGTTTAGGCTTTCAAAGTGGAAAATTGTATCTATAATTTCCCACCAGCTACAAAGTAAAGTAATGGTCAAACTCTTAATGGATTAGATCACAAGTAGGAAAATTAAGGCTTTCATTGAAATTCATTTCATTGTCTGTTTTTGTATTTCCTGTTTGCTAAGAATGACTTTTACAATTTTAAGTGACTAAAAGATTAAGATAAAATTATTTCATGACATATAGAATGAGTAAAATTCAAATTTCATTGTTTAGAATTTTATTGAAACATAATTACAGTTATTCATTTACATGTTACCTGTGACTACTTTTTGCACTCTAATGACAGAATTATTTATGATAAAGACCCATAAGCCATAAAATAAAAGATATTTAATACTTGTTACTTTATAGCGTTAGTTTGCTAATCATAGTTTTTGATGTTTTCAGTTCAATGCCCACATACAATAAATGTATGCTCAGAGAATCTTCACCTTCACCCTACCTTAATACTGTATTCTTATCTTTTCCATTTTGTAATCTTGAGTAATAATCAGAAGATTCATTGAATAATTTTAATTTCATAATGAGAATATGTCAATATGGGGATTTTTCAACACAGAATGAGACCATCTCTCTGATTGATTAAACTGATAATGTGAAATGCCTATTTGTAAATACAAATTTTTTTTAGAAATTTGTTCAAAATTGGAAGACAAAAATCTATCCACTTAGCTAAGTATGAGGAATTACACAGATTATCTGTACAGGGGAAATTATATCAATCAATATGCAGAGTTGAGAAAGAATGAATCTGGTCTTCAATTCACTAATATCAGATGGACAACACTTAACTTGCACAAGTGACAAAAAATACAATGAAACTTTGAAGGCAAAGATCAACATTCCTGAATTTAGACTTAGATCTCTTTTTAGTTAATCATCTATTATTAAATAAGCTATTTTCCTTTTATGCTCTTAATCAAAGTACTTGAGAACAGGGATGCAAAAAACATTTTTTAACCACCATGGGTAGGACCATAACATTCAGAAAATTCCTACAGGGCAATATACCTTGCCCTGTACGGAAAACCATTTCTAGTTCTCCTTATAGACATGATACCCCTGATGATCAGGAGCACATCTTTGTTCATTTTTTATGTATATGACAACATAGTAGAAAATACATAATTGGTGCTCAATGAACAACTTGTTCTATGAATAAGAGAGAAGGGAAAATGGTCAAATTCACTGTTTTTTAATAAAGTATCAACAAAAGAATACCTAATTTAAAATATCACTTGTCAGTGTTACAAAAATAAAAATAAATGCAATCAACCATTCACAGGCTGACATACAGGACTCTGCAGCTTTGTTTTTTAAATCATCTCAGTCGAAATAATTAAAAAATATTCTCACAATGTTTGAATTGTGTGGAATAAACCTCCTAGAAATGATTTTTTTCTATATTCTACTGAATAGAAAGCTATATTATTATTACAGAAAGTGTTTATTACAAATAGAAAGGATTTCTAAAAGCAGAGCAATTACAAAATAAATAAGTGACTTGAGTTTTTGCCATTAAACGCTAAGACAGGTGAGAAGCAAGGTTTTCTAAATTAATAATACTTTTTCTAAATTAGGTTTACTAAATTCATAAAAATAATCTTTGTTATGAATTATAGGAATTTTTTTATAGTTTATTTTTTTAAAAAATATTTTACCAACATTGGCTAGATTGAAAAAAAATCTGTACATGTAGAAAAATTAAACCGATATCCTATTTTTTCTCTTTCTAATTTTTTATTTATTTTTTCAGTTGATAATTCATATAAAAGGAGGACACTCAAAAAAGAAAATTGTTTCAAAGTACATTAAAATATAGACCAATTTGTCAATGTAAATAGAACACACAAAGACACATATTGTTGAATGGCAAATTACAAGGGATATTACTAACAAATAAAATTAAATTTTACAGCTATCAGAAATCTATCTCTGGGGTTGGGATTGTAGCTCAATGATAAAGCTCTTCCTTGCATGTTTGAGGCACTGAGTTCTATCCTCAGCACCAAATCCAAATAAAAAAAGGTATAAAAAAGAATAATTATTTTTAAAAAATATATTTCTGCTTTAGTTTAAGTTCATGAACATGATTCTATACATACTCAATTGAAAAATCATAATGTTACACTTATACTTGCAGGTAAGCTAAAAGTAAATATTAATGACCATACCCTTATTTTATTTCACTGAGCACAGCTTAAAGATCAGTTTTAAAAATGTTTGAATTTGACAGTAAATTGAATTGTGTATATAATTTTCTCCATATGAAATAATTTATTCACAAATTAATGGTTATTTTGGAAAATGTCTTACATTAGTAAGAATGCTATGTCACTGGGCCAAGTGGCACACACTTGTAATCCCAGCAGCACAGGATACCAAGGCAGGAGGTTCGTGAGTTCAAAGCCAGCCTCAGCAACAGTGAGTAGCTAAGCAAGTCAGTGAGACTCTGTCTCTGAATAAAATACAAAATATGGCATGGGATGTGGCTCAGTGCCCTTGAGTTCAATCCCCAGTATTTCCCATGCACCCCCCCAAAAGACTGCTAATTTTATGTCACTAAGGACATGCTCTCTTAAGACTTCTATTCAACATCATGCTAGAAGCCTTGGTAAGGGTAACAATACAAGAAAAAATAAATACAATTACCGGTTCTTGGAACAGAGAAATAAATGAAGCTGTGTTCATTCAGAGATTACATGTGTCTATGTAAAAAAAAACATCTAAAAAAAATCATCAAAAACCCAACCACAAGAATAGCATCCTGAATTCAATAAGAGTGCAGAGACATAGGCTAATATAAAAACAGTCGACTGTTTTCCAACGTATCATTGATGAATAATTGGAATTAAAATTCAAAAAGTAATTAATAATACCATTTTAAAAAGAGAAATTCTTCTGTATAAACTTCACAAAAATAAAATATACAATTTTTTTGTAGAAAAACTAACAAGACACATGCAAAAACTTAAAGTCTAAACAAACAGGAATATTTCTTACTTATAAATTGGAAGACTTAATCCCTTCCATCTTTATCAACACAATCCAAGTAAAAATCTTGGCCAAAAATTTTACAGATATTGAGTAAGATATTATAAAATTATATGGATAGGCAAAAACATCGAGTAGTCAACACAACACTGAAAAGATGAAGAAATTTAGAGGACTAAGACTAATCTTTCTCTAGAATCTGTATAGTTCTAGTAACCAATACATCCTGGTATTGGCAAAGCATAGAACAGGGAACAGAATAGATAGTTCAAATGTAGATCCACACACATATAGCCAAATGATTTACAGAGGTAATTAACTGGAGGAAGGGTAGTCTTTAAACAAATGATGTTGGAACAATGGTATTTTCACATGCAAAAAATAAAAAAGTCTAGACAGATAAGTTTAATATTTATAGAAAATAATTTAAAATAAGCCTTAATATAAAACTCAAAACTGTTTAGCTCATAGGAAAAAAAAGAAGTTTTAGGTGACCTGGCATTTGATAAAGACTTGTAATGGTCAACATCAAAAGCGTAATTCAAAAAAAATATTACATTGTTGGATTTCATTAAAATTGAAAACTTCTGTTCTGCCAAAGACACCATTAAGAGAATCAAAATACATGCCAAAAACTAGGAAAAATCATTTGCAAACACATTTTGGATGAAGGAGTTGCATTCCAAATTTAAAAAGAACATTGAAAAGCCAAGAAAAGAAAAACAACCTCATTTTAAAAGGGGCAAAATGTCTTAACAGATACCTTGCCAGATCACATAGACAAATAAGCACATGAAATGGTGTTTATAGGAAAATAAAAATTAAAACAGCAAGATATTGTTGCCTGCTTAATAGAATGGCAAAGAACAAACAAACAAACAAATGAACAAAAAATAGCACTGGCACCCCTCAAGCTAGCAAGGTGAAGAACAGGAATTCTGATTGATTGCTTATGTGAAGGTAATGTTGAACAGCCACATTGGAAGATGGTTTAACAGTTTCTTACAAAGCTAAAGGCAGTTCTATCACATAACCCAACAATCATGGTTCCTAAGGTATTTATACAAATTATTTAAAAGGTGTATGCCCACAAAGTTTTGAATGGAAATATTATAGCAGTTTTATTAGTGTAAAAAAAAACTGAAGGCAAATAAGATTTCCTCTATCAGTGAATGCACAGACAAATTTGCAATATATTCTTATAATAGAAAACTGCTTATCAGTGAAAAGTATGAGTTATAAAGCCACACAAAGCCAAAGATGAATCTTAAATGAGTATTAAGTCAAAGACAACAATCTAAAAAGACTATGCAGTACGTTATTTCATTTATAAGGTATTATGGACAAACTGGAGCCATAGAGAAAGTGAAGTAGAAGAATGGATGCTAAGGATATAGAGGGGAAAGATAGTTGAACAAGAAAATAACAGAAACATTTTTTTTGCAGTGGTGAAATTACTCTCTATGATACATAAATGGCAGATACATGGCATTATACACTTGTCAAAACTCACAGAACTTTACAGCTCAGAGTTAACATAACATATAAAAATAAGAAGATACAATTTAGGAGTTCAGGAAATGTGAAAATATAATGAAAACTGTGAAGAAATCTAACTGTATTACAAATACATGAAACAATATCACAGAATGGGGGAGTGACTGGGTATGACAATGACCTAGTAACTTTCAAAGTGAATTGAGTCCTTGAAATTAAACCAAAAGTGATTTTACACAGTCCTATAGATATTACAGTTCATAATGTTACTACTCCATAAGATATAGGTTCTCTACAATTTCCTAAAATACATTTGTATATAGGAAATGTAAATAGGAAACGTGATTGATCTTTCAGTTGTGATTCATGATGAAATGAGTAGAAAAGATAAATTTAAATGCAAGTATCAAATCAAGTAACTTACTTTCATTAGTTACTGAACTTCTCCGAGAATCAGTTTGTCTGTAAGTCAGCGATATGACACTTAAACACAGGGCTGATTTGAGGTCAAATAAAGTAACTGAAAACAAAACTAAACACTCAACCAGGGACACAGTATACACTTAAAAACAGTATGCATCTTCTGGATTGTTCTATCTCATTGTTTATGAATTCATCTGATTCAGAAAATAGCACTAGACATGGCTGCTAGACATGTTGTCAACAGTGGGAGATACAAGTCAAGGGCTCCAAACTCATCCCAGATGAAGGTAGGAAATACATGAAATAAGAAAGCGAAATGGAATAGATTCTTGGAAGAAAATATTGTAAAAAAGGAAAGAACAGTTTCAACTGCTTTCATATGCCATCCAGGACTCATCCTGAGCTTTGCTTGCATAAGCACAGATTTTTTTTCTTAATAAGTAAAAGATGCAAAACCTCAAGTTTCTGTTACATTGGTTTATAAGCATTTCTTTTCATCATAATGTGGCTCTTGATATCCTCAGTATCCTTCAGTATCAATGGGCTACTTTACATCTTTTCCTTAGCTTCTGAAAGTAATTGAGACTTGTCCGTTTTCATTTGCTCATTTACATTTCTGGCAAAGAACAACATACAAGTGTGGAATAGGCCTCCTTTGGTGCACTTCAGAGAATCAAGGTAGGGGTCACACACTTGATTGGAGAACTGTCACTTGATTTTCAGTGGCTTATGTAAATGCCCTAAAAAATGAATGGGCACCCCTAGGCACCTTATACAATGGGGTGGAATTTCCTTATGGTCTTCACCTCTTTCCCTATCCCATATCTTCTTTTGATCCTTGAAAAGCAATGGCAAAGCACTGCCATCAGTTCTGCTTCAGGAGCAGAGAACAAAGATGATCTGACAGCACATTCTGGGAGCATCCCAGAACATATTGCTCGACTCCAGCCCAGTCTTTGGCAATTTCATTGAAGTTCCAAAGCAGTAATAAAATCTCATTCACCTGAGCCTGATGGCTATGACTTTGATATTCTGACAAGCAAGTTTGTTTTGAACAAAGGAGTGGAATAAGAGAACAAGAGTTGGAAGGATCAAGATTTCTAATACGTTGATTGAGAGTAATACAGCCTTGAGTAAACATTGACCTCCAGCACTGCTCCAGTCACTACCTGAATGGATTACCTACCAAATGTACACTGGTTGCACAAACTAAGGCTCTCTAAGGATGCTTTAGCTAGCAATTTCTCAGACAGAATCTGTAAATTGTCTCCATTTCTTCTACGGCTCAACAGTACTCCATCTTTTATCATTTTCACATGTCCCCCTTCCCATTTTGCTCAACAAGTATTCCACTGTGTACCATGAGTTGTCATATAGATTATGGCCCAAGCTCGACTTTCATTGGGAGAGAAAAAGGTTAAGTCATATGAAATGCCAGTCAGGACTACAGGACAACAGAACAGACAGGCCCAGACAAACTGAGATGGATGCTCACCCTAACTAATTACTAATTTTCATTTCATGTATTAAGAAAGTTCAAGCATTTTAATATTACTAGACTTAGCTTTAATGTTAAGATATAATTATGTTTAAAGGATCACCCATAGTGGTCAGAGCAAGAAGAACTTGAGTTTAAAGAGGTGCTTCTGAGCTGATTCTAATCCTTTCCTAATAATAAAAATGAAGAAATTGCATTTGATAATGCTGGATTTAGAGTTGTGAAAATTAAATGAGATAATGTACTTTAAAATTCTTGGTAAACTACACAGATTCATCTTTTCTTTGTTTCTTTTCTTTTCTTCTTTTTTTCCAAATTAAACTGTCAGCTTTAAAGTTTTAAAATATTACTCAAGATTAATTTTTTTTTAAAAGGGAAAAGCATGAGTTGGCAACATCTCCTTTAAGAGCATACTTCTTACAAATTTATTTGAATTTTTCTGTTAAGATTTATAAGTTATATTGTTGTACTGAAGTTCTTGAGAAATTTACTTTCTGCTTATTCTATAGAATTCATATTAAAAAGGAAAAGAATATAATCTCACAATTCTTAATGATCTTGAGGATTATCAATCTACCTCAAAGCATATCAGTAAGTCACTGAAAAAAATATCCAGCATGGAAAAAAAATGTTCATTATTTAAACTATTTTTTACATTTTCAAAGTATCCTTTCTTGGAATTAGCCCATGCCCATGATTATCTATACAGTTATTTCTTTATAAAGAATCCACATATAGTTAATTCTTATTGTGTAAAAATGTCACAGACTGAGAAGTTAAAAATTGAAATTCATAGGCAGGAGGAGCCTCCCTGGAGCCCATGGCGGGAGCTCAGCCTGGGACTCTGGTCTCAGCCTCCGCCCTCCAGGGCTGGGGGAGGGGTGGTGGTTCCTGGATTACATTTAAGTCTCTGTGTTTTTGGTTATTTATTACAGCAGCCCCAGGAAAATCCTTACAAACCCAGCAGGGCCTCAAGTTGTTTGAGAGGGCTAAGATCCTATTTTTAATGTTGGAAAATAATCATTTTTGGTGCTGAGTTCTGCAGCACTAAGAAATTTCATTTGCACTGGTCGACTTTAAGTGAATTATTTACCGCACTCTACCTCAGTGTAAGGTTCCCATAGCAACCAACATCCCAGATGCCCAGATCATCTGCCAAGATCAGCAGGATGTTTGGCTTGGAGGCGTTCCGTGATTTCTGCTTACAGGTCTGCAGAAGCCAACATACCAGGAGGAGAAGCAGGGTGGAGTCCCTGCAGAGGAAATAAATGTACAGGATTTGGCATGCAAAATATACACCATGCATATGTAGATGTCAGGCATCTGGTGAGGGCTTGAACCGAACTCCTATGAGGCCAACTGAGCCCCAAGAGAATGATCCAGTTGTGGGAAACCTCTGGTTTTGCATGGAATCTAACAGCCCAAAGAAAACCAGGGTGGAGTCCCTACTGCTAATGGCAAATCAAGACCGACACTGAGAGAGGCCCATTTCCTCCCTGCACCCAAACTGGAGATTCTCAGCAAGCAATCAGAAACTGAGCCCTATAATAAGAAAGTTCCCTCCAATTTAACCCCATGCAAACAGCAGAGGTCCCCTCTTTATCCTCTGCGGACACATTCCAAAAATCTCAGAGGATGTTGAAAGTTCAGCTACTACCTAACCCTAGATAGACTATCTATATACATGCCTGTCATAATGTATAATTTATAATCTAGGCACAGTAAAGAATTAACAGCGGCAAATCATAACCAAACAGTTGCAACAATGTGCTGTGACAAATGCCTGACTTACAAGTTTTTCACTTTCTTTCTGTTTTTTCTCCCCGTTTATTTTTGGACATGGGGCTACTGAATCCTGGGAGATTTCTGAGTGCATTTGTGGTGACCTTTTGTGGCTACCAACACCCCGGGTGACACTGGAAAAACCCTTTCTTGTTGTGCAAGTCATGGTCTCTCTGAGTTTGTTTTGTCAACAAATGGGTCCTCTGGGTTAAGGTCATTTGAGCTCAACTCTCAGTAAAGCCTGGGCGAAAGTGGGGTCCAGAGCCTGGGGCAAAAGGAAAAAAAATGAAATTCATAAATTCTTATGAAAGGAGAAGGAGTGTTACTACAGTGAGATTATTTGGACAATTTAGTAAGGAAGGGCTAAATTTATATCCCTGCCTCAAAAAGATCTAGCATTTAAGTAACAGTAAAGGATTCTGTCTTTGTGTTTATAATCATATTATTCAATAAAGTCTCATGAACACTGTATTGTGTGAATTGAGTATTATAATATGTTCTTAGAGACTTAACAAACATGAATGAACCCTGTTTACAAGGAAGGGGCACAGATTTCTATAGAGCTAATACCATGTGTCACCATTCTTGCATGTCATGATAACATAAATTTCACCTGAAGTCCAATTTTAAGCATCTGTTTATAAAATACACTGTAAAAGCATGCCAATTTTTAAAAATGAAGGTAGAGTGTTCATGAAAATTTTCTTTACTCATGACACTTTTGTTTTAAGTGGAGATTTAATAAATAAGTAAATGACAAATTGGGGAAATAGGGGTGAGGAAAGAAAAGAGGAGGAAAGAAAAAGAGGGAGAGAATTTGTTGCATTCTAGGTGGTATGTTGCAGAAACAAAAAGATATCTGCTTGCTTCTAACTTTCATCCCAGTGCAGAGAGACAGACAGTAAGCATGTAAGCAAATAAATAAACATAACACTTCTGATTGTGTTAAAAGAAATGGAAGAAGTAATTGAATTGATGTCACAGAGAGAGAAGAGGAGGAGTTGGATAAACTGAGGGAAGACAGAGAAACAAATGAAATATTATATTATTTTTGGAGTATAAAAATAAGCCTGCTATGGGACACACAAAGGAAAACCTTTACCCTATGAGACATGTCAGTGGTTGAGGAACAGGGGAGAATAAAAAGCTGGGCTCAGGAGACAAAGCAGAGAATACAGAGGATGAAAGCATAGGGATTGTCCAGGACCAGTTCTCAACACCCCTCTCTCACACCCATAGTTTACAACCAGGGGTCTACAGGGTACACATGCTACTTTAGAAACATTTGGAAATGTATTGCTGTCACAATGTATGACCATAGAGTCTGCTAACATTTAATGCTCTGAAGCTAGTGATGCTAACTATTCTGCAGTCCCTCACAATGTTGAAGTGCTCCACTCAAAATGGCCTTAGAACATCATTGTCCCATTCCTTTTGAAAAATGTCAATGAGTTTTAATACATTACAAGGAAAATTATATGCCACTGTTAAGTGCATGGAGAATAAAATCTTTTAGGGAAATGACATGATCTGAATTAAGTGTTTTAAATTTCCTGGTATTTATAAAGAAAATAAGTGGTGGATACCATTTGGAGAATTATCTTAGGAGTTAGACAAAAAACATTTTTAACCAAAATAATACTGTGTTTTTTTCCATAAAATGAAACCACTACATTTTTGTTTCCCAACTGAATATATATACACATGTATATGTGTGTGTGAAAAAGTACTTTAATTATGAATTGTGATGATTTTATTTTCTTTCCTATTTTTATCATCTTTCGATTTTCCTCATCAACATGACCCTAAACATAGATGAGATACTGAATTGGATAATCTCAATTTCTGTTCTTCACAAACTAAAAATAAAGTGATAGTAATTCTGTACAAGTCTCCGAACAAAATTTCAGTTTTTATTAACATATTAAAAGCCAACATGAACACTAAATTTTTAATCAAGCAACATACCAGTTTAACCCTATGATTTATGAACATCTTTTACAGATACCACGCTGGCTTGTAGCACAAGCTGAGAAGCAGGAGTGTCATCATTAGAGGATGTTCCTTTTTCTTGTCCAAATGCTCCCATTACCCATCTTTCTACACAGAGACATTATTTAGGCTGAATGGTTGTGGGTAATGACAGTGTCCTTTATCATCTAACATCATCAGTAGATGTGTCTATTAACCTGAGACCTTATGTCAGTCCCTGTTTGTTACCAGAAGTGAAGTACCTCTTACCTAGCTATAATAAAATGTACTGTATTCAGATTCTCTTAGCACATTTACCTCTGCTTAAAGAAACTCCTAGCAGTAACTACAAAGTTCTCAACCTGGACCATGACGTACATCAGCTGTATGAATTGCTAAAGTAGAAGATCTATGTAGTATTATAAAAGTATAGCATCATAAAATCATGTTTTAAAATAGAAAGGGAAAATACTTGAAGCTATGTATTGCAAGAACATATGTAGAAAGAGAAAACTCAAATAACAAGAATGAGTAAAGTGGGAAAACTAGGAATAGAAAAAGAAATATCCTGGTTTTCAGTCCATTTTACCTTATGTGTGCAAACATTTTCCCTCTTATCTCCATCACAGTGTAGTCAATTGAGGACCAGTACATCTTATAAATAATGTCTTCAGCTAACCAGAACAGGATTCTGTCATCCATTATGCCTGATGAGCGGATCTTGGGTTATTTATTCTGCCACAAACTGAACATTGTTGAGATTATCAGAAATGTGGTTAATCAACACAGACACATTTGAAGCATGCATCTTCATCTTTAGGCATTTTCCATGTATGAAGAATTATAGAAAATATTTTTCAAACACAGCAGAAAAATCACAGATATATGTAAAGCATCAGTCATACACAAATTAATTGTGTTTTGTCAAATCCAAGAAGCTTCAAATTCATGGACAAATTCAAAGAACAATATATGCTAATTAAGTCAATTTAACCAATGGGAAAAAAATGGGAGAAGCTATTAAAATTTCAATTTATACCAATTTACTATAATGTCATTTTTAAAGATATATTGAATGATAGGGTATATTATCTCAATAATCATAGTAATAAAATCACATTTATTACATTATTGAAACTCATTTATTTTTTATTATTGTTACAAGTTTAAATTATATACCTATATACATAATTTTATGAGTTGGTAGTTTTTTGAAAGATTTGTGAAAGTGATAATGTGGAAGAAAGGTTAAACATTATATAAAATAATTCATACTGAAGAGGGCAGTTTACATGTAAGAAGGAATTATATTTAGCTCAAGGTTATTATTATAAAAGAAAAAATCAAATTATTTTTAATAAAAACACATACATATGTATATATAATTTTTGTAAAGAAATCTTTAAGAATTTGGAAAAATAGAAAATAATTGAACAGCTTATCTATGTATCTGAAGGTACTTTATAATGTCTTTTCAAATTATCTTAAAGATTGATAGCTAAGTGATTAAGTACATTCAGAAATAATATAATTTGTGCCATAGATTAACTTTTGTTTTAATGACTTTCAAGTCTTATATTGTATTTGAATCACAGTGCTTTGGACTTATTCACTTTAAGTTGTTTATTGATTAAGGTATTTTAAGTATTCAAAAAAACTCATTACAGTGGTATTCATAGAAAAGATTTTAATCTGTATAATTCTGAAAGTTATTTATTTACATATTCATTAGTGCCAGTGTTTGTTAACAATAAACATAAAAATTTACCTCTGTGTTTTATTTTATTTTTGAGTGCTTGCTATTAAACTCAGGGCCTCATGCATGCTAAATAATATTTCTACCACAGAGCTACATCCCTAGCCCTGAAAGTTCCATTTTAAGGGATTTCCTAAAGAAACTGTACACCCAAGCAATAAAATTAGATCAAAATTTGTCATTAAAATTCTAAAAGTTAGGTTCACAAACTATTACTGCCAGACGTAAGGAAAGCAAAAAGAGACAGAAATAAGGTCCAGAGGAAAAGCAAAAGCTGCTCACCTGAGCTGCTAGCTTTATTTATATTAATAGGTTACTTTAGGTTATTGGCATCATTAGTACATATTGTCCATTGTATTACTAGGCAGGTTACAGACTTAGCAACGTTATGCAGCTTATTCCTTCAGTTTTATGTTAAGTTGCAACGTGCAATGTTAGGAGATTTGTGTAGCTCTCAAGAAATTCCATTGTATAAATTTACTGTTATGTGGACAGACTTAGGCTCAGTGAAACATTGTGATTGTCTAACAAGAGAGTTCCTTTATTCCCAGGAGCTGAGTGTCTGAGATCAAAGTTGACACTGATAAGACTCTAGCACAGAGCCTCCTCATGAAGGACATTACCATAGCAGCTAGGCATTATACATGTATTAGTTATATTTTACTAGTTCAAGGGAGAAATTGCAGAATATTTTAAGTGTGGAAAATAAGGTACCTGTTACCCCTGGGGAGTTTGCTCACCAGAGAAACTCTTCCTTGTACATTTCCACAGTCAGAATCCTTACAGTCATTCCATCCCTTTAGCATTCTAAGTGCAACATTACCAGGATTTCTGAAAGAATAAAAGAAGATATTTTGATAATTTTTTTATTACAAATATGCACTGAGTGACTTCTATATACTAGATACTATTCTGATAATTCAGAATAAAGCATTTCACATAGAGGAAAATTTCCTTCACTGATGAAGCAGGAAAATATCTTCATGATACATGAAGACAAACAATGAGCAAGGCAAATGAGTTATCACCACAAGATAGTATTCTTCTTAGTTCATAAAAATAGAACAATGAAGGGAAGTATGGAGTGTTGCTAGTGGGAAAGAAATTGTAATTTCACGTAAGTCTAATGAAAACCCCATTGAGATTTTATGTAAGAAAAGAGTTCCTGTGCATGGGTGAATGAATCCTCACACAGATACATCAGTAATAACATTCCAAAAAAAAAAATGAGAAAGGCCAATAAAAAGGTCTGAACTGGGGACATGTGTGCCTATTCATAGAACTTCTGGTAATGCAAAGAGGTCAATTTTGGAATCCTTGGAAAAGAGGAAAAGACCTGATATAATTAGAGAAGTGAGATTTAGGAATGAGAGATCATAACAAAAGTTCAGGTGCAAAATTAAACTGAGTTTGACATTGAATGATATGAGAAGGCAATGAATGGTCAGTACAGTAGGACCCTGTTGGACTATATTACAAATTCCCTAAATTTAGTGGTTTGAAACATGTATTTATTAGCTCTCAGTTCTCTAAATCTGTTCAAGTATGCTATGCCTGGAATCTCTGCTTGGGATAAAAAAAAGATTAATGTCAAAGTGTTGGTCAGGCTCAAGAGGAAATTTTACTAATATGTTCATTCAGGTTATTGACACAATTTATTTCTTATGGTTGTAGGACTGAGGCCCTCATGTTCTCTTTGCTGTCAACTGAACTTTGCTCTCAGCTTATAGATTCTTTTGGCATTTCTTGCCATGTGGCCTCTATGATAATCCAAACCAGAAATGGAGACTTTCTCATGTCAAATCCCTTGCATACTTCTCAGATCTTTACCAGGAGGAGCAAAAGCCCTGTTAAAGCCCCATCTAATTAAATCAAGCCTACCCAACATAATCATCTTGTCTAATTTCAGTTGATTTGAGACTTTAACTACATGTGCAAAATTCCTTCAAAATATCACATAAATTAGTGTTTGAGTAACTGAAAGAAGAGATATATTTACTAAGACTTGGGCATCTTGTAGGTAACTTAAAACTCTCTATACAAAAGCTACAAAGGAATTGTTTTATTTATATTTTAACTCTGACTTCTGAATTCAGACTACTCTATAAAGGGGCTAATGGAGACATAGAGATAAGAAAGAGGAAGATATTTTAACTGTTTAGAAGACAGATGATGGTAGAATAGAACAAGGTAAAATAATAAATTTGGTCCCAAATTTTATAGTTCTTAAAATAGTTTAGAAAACAGAAATTACATAACAATTCATTTGGCATTATGAAAAAAAGATAGGTTACTAGCTAGGCAGGAAAGTGAGGGCAAAATAGATTTTAGTTTTCCATTTTCAATTTTTAAGAGGAATGACATTAAGATTTAATTTTATGGAGAATGGCAATTGAGAATAGCAGGAAAGAGAGAAGAGTGAGGAGCTGTATTTGCTTATAAAAGTAGGCATAAAAAAATGAGAGGATGCCTTTTGCCAATAGAATGGGTGGTTTGAATACAATATTATAGATTATGTGAAGACACAAGAAGGTTGGTAGAAAGATGGTGGATCCTAGTGCAGTTTCTCTTTTGTTGCTTCAAATTTTGACAGTGAAACAGGGAGCAAGTCCATTAAATCAAGAGAGAATGAACATAGATTTGCTGAAAGAAAAGGCGATGTGAAAAGTAATGAGTAAACGACAGGAAAATGAAAGTTTGATTGAATAACAGAAATACAATATGGATACCAGGCAGCATAAAGAGCCCCTGGAAATTAATAAGTATGAATCTAGGTGAAACTTTTCAAGAAGGTTATTGTTGCTCTCTAGTTTATTTACGGACCCAGGTTGCAAGACAGTGGAGATTCAGATTTAACCAAATTTAAGTCTAGGCAAAGTAATGTGTAAATAATATGGAGTGATTGTTTGAAATTGAGAATGTTTACACAGTAATGACTGATTCTAGAATTTTTGCTGAGTCTTTAGGGAGGAGAGAATGTGAGAAGGCAAAGGTGCTGGGAATAGATTCCAGAATCAAGCCCTGGTAAACACTGTTGATTTGAATGTATTGGTTTTGGGGACAGTAGAACAAATGAGTTGGAAAGATGGAGTATTGTATAATATATGAAATTATACTAAACATCAAATTGCATTTATTGAATAATGGTAAGGGATAAGTTATGCTTGTGGAAATAAGTATACAATGTGAGATAAAAGGCAAAATTTCTAGAAGAGAAAAGCATAAATTTTAGAGGACTGATAGATCACATAAATATATAAGGGTATTCACAGAGCTCATAGACAGGTAGGAGTTAGACACCATGAGATGATGGGTGATCTGCAGGATCTGGTCCTCATGTGATAGTTCAAATGGCAATAACAAGCATAGGGAAATCATTTCTCATGTGTCTGGGCTGATAGCCCATGACTCTTCAGGGTATTAAATGCAGGATAAGAGAGGTGTGATAGGGAAAAAACTGTTATCGATCATATTCACTCAGTTATCCTGCTTCAAGGAGGCTCATGCATTTTTGATTCTTTGATTTCAGACTGGTCAAGAAACTTGTGTCCCCCAACACACACTCCTTGAAGGAATATTTGGCTTTCTCTTCTTGCTTACTTCAAGAGTATTCATATGACTTTCTTTGGCAAAAGAAATGTCAGCAGAAGTGATGTCTGCCACTTTGTAACAAAATCTTTGTGTTATCCTCTGCTTGCCAGATCCTTTTCACTTTGTTCCAATCCTGCCATTTTCCTGTCAGTTTTCTCAGTCAGCCTGTTCTGCAAAACAAGATGATTTTGAGCAGTTATAGACACCCATAATGGACACATAGCCTTAGAAAAATAATAATCTTTGTGGCTTAAACCTCTGAGATTTTGGCATTGTGATATTAAAGTATAATTGTCTCAAGTGATTTAACATCCTTGCCATTTCTGCAAAGAGTCTTCCCATGGGTGCATGAAGGTTGGTAATGTTTGGTCAAATGGCAAATGATGGAATTTCCATTCAAAATTATACATAGTATGACCTAGCTCTTCTCCACTGCAATACATTTTCTCATTTTAGTTTAAATAATTTAAGAAATTAACTTTTAATACATGCATACTCATTATTACGTTGTCAGCAAAATTACAAAAATAATTTTCTATATAGAGAATGTTTATAAAAACATCACATGTAACTTTGAATGCTACAGACTAAATTGAAACAAGAACTTCTTTAGGCTTTAATTGCTGCAAGTTTAGAACAGAACTAGATCCAGATGTTAACAAGTGGGGATACTCCTTGTCTTCTTCAATCCTTTCTAGTGCATCTAAAACCATCAGACCTTATTTTATCAAATCAGAATAGCAAATTATTATATTATCATATTAATTCAGTTTCTGTTATGGATGTGTCTATTGTTCTTATTTTAAAGGTCTTTAAATAGCCTGAGGTTCATTTTAACTAGTTTTTCCAATTTGTAAATATCTAACTCTTCCTGGGAATTTGAAAGTATATTTAATCTTATAGCATATTCAGATAAAATTTTTCTTGTACCTACATTTTCTTATCTAATTAACTTGTAAGCTATATTAATGTAAATCCTCAGTATTTCCTTAGTTAAGAATGAGACGAAAAGAGGAATATACTTGCTACTAATTTCTTTATAAACCATTCGCATGTTTTGAGGTTTATTCTGGGTATTTATCTTTAATTGTATTCATTCATTAGATTGATATCTACAATTGGAAGAAGGCTTTGAGTGGTATTTTTAAAAATTGTTTGGCCATTTACACTCTTTATTTTGGAGTGTAATCTTGCTTTTATGTCAGTATTACCTCAGGAGGAATAAAGAAATAATATAAATGTTTAGGAAATATAATTTATAAACAGAGTAATTTGTACATTTAGAGAATGTTTTCAATATTCCACTCAGGAGGACCATCTGATATTATTTGGTGGCATATAGGTTAATCCATATTTTATGCCCTTTGGATAGAGAAAGTAGTACGTTGCCCTTGGAAACACTGTCTACTGACTTGGCATTAGTGAAATCCACTTGGCCTGAATTATGGAGTTAGTCCAGCCCTGAGGATAGGAAATCATTCAGGTTTCTTACAGGGAATAAGATTAGCATGGCCCCTGAGCCCTCATTTCACACAACATCTCTCAAAGTATCTTGAATTTTTACTACCTATTTTAAATCACATTTATCAACCCTTTTAACATTAGAGTTAGGACATATTGCATTGTCATCATGGTTGCTGGTATTGTTGTTTAACTACAGTGATTGGTATTATAGCAAAACTAACATTTTTATTATTCTTTTTATTCAGTCAACTTAAGGAAAGCTAAAATATGAATTATTGGCAGGTAATCTTCATCCTATTACACTGAAATTTTCTTGCTTTGCATACAGACTGAATGGCCATCTGTCTCAATTTCCTACCTACAAACTTAAGTATTTGACGTATAATGAATTTAGAAAAATAAGCCCCTTCTTAAGACATATTATGGAATATAGTATATGAAAATAATAGCGTATCAATGGCACATAAATTAATGCAAGAAGTTATATTCACTCCTGTAATACCTGGACTGCTCCATTCATTAGTTGACTTTCTTTTGTCTCTCTCTCTCTCTCTCTCTCTCTCTCTCTCTCTCTCTCTCTCTCTCTTTTTTTGGCTCTCTTATGTGTTGGGGTTTAAGTGTGCAGAGTTTAGCTCCCTCAGCCTGACACTTTGCAAAGAGCTGTGGCTGTGATTTAGGTCAGCTGAGGCAAACCTCAGCTAGGAGGAGGAAAAGTTCTCTTCCCCTTATCACAAGCCACAGTTCTGCATGGTTTGGCCTAGAGGAAGAAGCTTCCTGCATACTGGACCTGGGAACAGTATATTTGGAGATTAGATAATGTCTACAAAGAACTTTGGGAGGGAACTTATCAAATGAACAGGAACAATCTGAATTTAGCTCTGTGTACCCGCTGAGACATGATATTTGGGCAATGTAGATGAAATGTTACTGAAGAATTGCTTGCTTTGTTAGAAGAGGAATGTAAAAGGTACTTGCAAATAAACCTCAGCATGCAGTTGCAATTTCTGCCTTGGCTCTGCATCCCCTGTGTCCCGGTGATTTCGAGACCCTTACCCAGGGACCCGAATGCACTAGATGTTCACAATTGGCACGCTGAACAGGGACCCTGCTGGATTGTCAGGAAGGGTGAGTTATTTTTCTTTATATTACAGGGTGATGGGACAATCTTCATCTTCTCCTTTTTTACGTATTCTTAGGCATTCACTTGCCATCTATGGTATTACTATTTCTCATTCTGATATAGAGATGTGTCTTAAGGTGGTCAAGGAATGGAATCCCTGGTTCCCGGAGCAAAAATCTATGGATGTGGATAATTGGAAACGGGTCCGTCATAATGTTAAAAAGGCCATGAGGCAAGGCGAAAAAATTTCAATTCGGTTTTGGTCTATCTGGTCTATTTTATATACAATGTTTAAAGCTATGGAGGAAGAAAGGTTGATTGGCAATTTGCAAAAGGAACTAGCTCCTTCTATCCTAGATCTCGCTCTGGATATTAGTGAAAAGGAGGAGGTAGTAAAAGATACGCAACAATTGACTCATAATTCTTCACAAAATTCTGCTGATTTAATTGGTAATGTGACAGAAAAGAAAACGAAAGTAAAAACGACGATTGATGATAGTTCCGTCTCGGAGAAATTCAAACTTGTTATGGAGGAGGTTCTGGGACGTCTCAATAAATTAGAAGCTAAAGCGGACTCTAGGCCTTTATCAGGAACCAGGCCCTCTGCCCCTCTGGCCATTAACCCTTTTTTGGCAGCTTCTTTAAAAGCTGTCCAGGAAATGGACTTAGAGCCTTCTGACGATGAGGACGAAACTCCCTTCTTTGCTTTTTCTATAATCAGGCCTGATCCAGCTAATGGAATGGCACATCCACCTCGGTATGAGGGGATTGACATTGATCATATTGGCAGATTAAAAAAGGCAGTGACAATGTACGGACCTCAATCTCATTATGTAAAAGAATTGCTTAATGCTTTTGCTACTCATTACAATAATTTTGCTCCTGAGGATTGGAAGATTGTGGGCCATGCTCTTCTACGGGAACCTGAATATCTTCAATGGCACATGTGGTTTTTAGAAGGGTGTGCCACTAAGGCTAGAGAAAATGGTAACAGTTGAAACCCTGTTATTCGTGCCATAGGATATCCTGTGTTATCTGGTACTGGTATGTATGATGACATTCAACATCAAATTAATATTCCTCCTGAGATTCATGAGCAATTAAAGGAAAAACACCTCATTGAGTAAATATGTGTAACCTTGTGCTCGAGTTGGAGGAATTTAACATCAAAGTTTCTGTTTTTACTGCAGCCATGGCTGAAGCCCTTAAACCCAATAAATCAAAAACTTCTTTCAATTGTGGAAAAACAGGTCATTTTTTCTAGGACTCTAGCTTTTTCACAGATTCTGTATTTTTTGAGCTCATAATTTTGACCTTACAGACCTAAGTTAATGTTTTTCTGATCAGTTCTATTTTTGATCAACTGTGAAATATTATATATTACAATGGAAAATTCACCTAAAATAGCTACAAGGCCTTTATTGTGTTATGTGTGCACATTTGTATTCTATGTTGTATGTCTGTTTGTGCGTATGTCCATATATCATGTACATGATATAAAGATTGATATATATGTAAAGAGCACTCATAAAAATTAAAAAAAAATGGATCCAAATATTTTTAATTCACTAATTTAAATGGTTCAATTTAAATTAGGTAAACAGATAAAAATAAGACGTCTTTAACATGTTAATGACTGATATGCTTTGGTTCTAGGACTTTTCTTCAACAACAACAACAACAAAATGGCTAACACGGTTCATTATACTTGTCTAATGTTTTGATAAAATAAGTAAATTAATTAGACATAAGATTATTTGTTTATGAGTGTTTGTTAAATATCCGATTAATTTACAAGGTTAATATGCTAAATGTTAAATATACCATTAAATGCTTCTAACTCCTTAAATTACATTAGAAAACATTATTAATGAATTTTTAAGTTGATAAATAATATAAATAAATAAATAAATAAATAAATAAATAAATGTTTCTTTATCATCCCTAATATTTAGACACTATAATTTCATAATATGGTAATTTGGTAATTTCATAATATGGTAATTTCATAATATGGTAAACAAATGTGATTAATCAAATGAACAGGAACAATCTGCATTTAGCTCTGTGTACCCGCTGAGACATGATATTTGGGCAATGTAGATGAAATGTTACTGAAGAATTGCTTGCTTTGTTACAAGAAGAATATAAAAGGAACTTGCAAATAAACCTCAGCATGCAGTTGCAATTTCTGCCTTGGCTCTGCATCCCCTGTGTCCCGGTGATTTCGAGACCCTTACCCAGGAACCCGAACGCACTAGACGTTCACACTTATGTTTATCAAAAAACTGAATTGTTAGCATGAGTACATAGTTTTTATGCACCAGAACCTGCCTCATTATCAGTCATCAAGACAACTGCCTCCTGGTAGGCAAAACAATTGAGCAAGGCTATAACCCAACTATGTAGTGGCAGCTAGACTTCTTTTATATATCTCTAACTGTGAAGTCAAGTAAGGCCATCAATATATGCTCATTCAGTGTTGTGTTATTGCATAGTAGCAGAGGCTTTGGACCACTGGAGGATGATTATTTAAGGCACTGAGGAATTAGTCAATATAATAATTGAGAGATGGCAAATTGCCAAACACCTATAATCTTTCTCATCATTAATCCTTGGATTACTGTAGTTTTAATTTTGATATCGATTGTAGTAAAAATGCTATTATAGTCTTTATTCATTCAGGAGTACCCAGTTCTAAAAAAAGAGAAAAACAGAGAGATGAGGCAATATCACAGACAAATACAGCATTAGGAAAGAAACTTGATTTTATTTTCCTAAAAATATAAATAGAATTAAGTTCAATATGGGGCAAAATAAATTTTATTAATCTTTCAAATACTAGAGAATATATTTCTATTGTAAAAAGATAATTTTATAATAGGTATTGGACCCACATTATTCTGAATGAAATATAGTTGCAGCTAGGCAATATATGTTTTCTAGAATTTTACAATCTGAATTATAAACATATTTTTAATTCTTTATTAGGATCCTGGAATAAAATGTGCCAGATGTTATATGCCCAATAAATCTGTTTTATTGCATAAAAATCCCTTGACTAAATTCAATTAAAATATTATCATCTGACTTTTCAAAAGAAAATTTCAATACTATCCTAAGATGAACACATATTAATAACCTTTATTGAACTCGTCACTTAAACCAAACAGTTATCATTCACATTTCTACAGGCCATTGAGCATATACTTGTCAGAAAGGATTTACACAGTGTTTTTCAGTACCTTGACAGCATTCGAATATGTCTTGGGATGCTTTAGCTTTTTTTATTGATTTGATGTATTATTGATTGAAATGAATAAATTCAATTTAAAGGATAAATCAATCTTGCAAATAGGCACCAAATAAGAAACAAACATTACATACCATATGGTTTATTGATAATGCTCAACACAGAACAAAAACTAAAACTAAAGCACATTGTACTGGTAAGATTAGTTTAGCTGGCTTCAGGTTAAAATGAAGGAATATTTTCAATCACAATATGGCTGTATTTTAAAACAATTTCTTAGTTTATGCTTAAATTTGATTTTCAGGTTTATAGCTTTTCACAAATTTTATGAAATACAATTAAATTTTGTATAATTGAGGCTTCGGCACATTATTATGGGTAAGAACTAGAATACCACCCAAAGGCTCATATATTTAAGGTTTGGCACACAATGCAGCAATAATGAGAGGTGCTTCTTTTGGAAAATATTTGGACATACATACTCTGAATTTATCAATGGATTTAAGATTAATAACTAAATGGACTCTTGGGAGATAATGAAAGCCATACATGGTAGGTCCTACTTTAGGAAGTAGTTCAGGGGCATGCCCTGGAAGAACATAATTTCTTTGCAGTCCCTTCTTTTCTCTGTGAGAAGCTTTACTGCACCAAATACTCCCTGTCATAATGTTCAGCCTCACTCGAGGCCTAATGTGAGGAGGACAAGCAACAGAACCCTTTGAAACCATGAGCCAACAAAATAATATAATAATAATAATAATAATATATCAGGTATTGTGTCATAGCAACAGAAAGCTAACAAGATCATATATACTGATAAATTTTACTTATATGTATTCTCTCTTTTAATATTAGGAGAGAGTAGAAACTATTTATTTCAAAAATCTAAATTTTTATATAATAGGAAAGTGTTAAATTTCATACTATACTATAAAAAGGACAATTGAAAGGGTACTAAGTAACAGTTATATAGGTGTGCTATTTCACAGTAGGATGAATATAGATAACAAAATGCACTATACATTTCAAAAAGCTACAAAAAGTTTTTAAAGTTTTTACCATACAGAAATGATCAGAAGATAGATGTTTTACCTGATTCAAATGTTACACAACAGTTACCTGTATCAAAACATCTTATCCATTTATGATATAGTTTTATGTTTTATGTACCGGTGAAAATAAATTTAATTTAAAAATAAAATTGTATAAATTTACTCAGTTTGTATGTATATGATTACTGTATGATGGGAAAGTTCACTTGTATAATGGATGATTGAGGGTTTTAATTTTTATTTGACAGAATATTAGGAATATATTCAAAACTATTTAGGGATACTAGGACCTGAATTCATAAATAAATATTAGAACAATCTGAAAAAGTGATGAAGAAAATTATTATTACCCAATTATGCATGAAAACATTTTACTTTCAGCACATTTTTACATTGTTAACCATGAACACCCAAACAAGCCAATATCAGGTTGGGTAAATTGATACAAGCCTATAATCTCAGCTACTCAGGAGACTGAGAATTTTGAGTTCCAGACCAGTCTGGTCAGCACAATGAGATCTTATCTCAAAAACAAAAGGAAATGAGAAATAAAACTACCCAATTTTAACTTCTAAACAATAGATACTCTTCCAGCTATTCTTGAGTAAATAATTCATATATATTTGTGTAAGTGCATGTGTACTTTTCTTCATTCATGCTGAGAGCATAAAAATTTCTCTCTCTATATATATGTATATGTTATTCATTTATATATATAAATGAATATATGTGTATATATATATAATGATATTATAAAATTTAAATAAAAAACTTACAGGTATAATGCATCTCAGAAATGCATAATGTATAATATAATATGTAATATATCATATGACAGCATAAAATATATGATATGTCTTTAATTTGGAAAAATATAGTCAGATATGCAAATATATTGATCTCGTCTTTACTGCCTAAACTTTATCTGTAAATGTTTATTGAGAATGTACTGTTATTAGAGGTGGTTCTATACATCTTATATCTGGGATGCAGCAGTTACTTCATCTGAGCAACTACTGTCATAAAGCTTACATTTTAGTATCTATTATATGTAAGTAGATGGAAATGAAAAACAAATAAAATAAATAAAACGAAAACTTCAATCACTCTCAAAGTCTATTATGCAAAATATGAAACAAGGTTGGTGAGCACAGTGCTACAGCATTTGGGGACAGAAGGAAGGATAAAAGAGACAACCAGCTAAAGATCTGGTAGAAGAGCTTATAAAGAAGAGGAAATAGTATGTTTCTGGACCAAAAGCAGGAGGGAAATCAGTGGGGTCAAGAACCAGAAACAGAAACATGGTTCTTCTGGCATGGTGTCAGGGAAATGAGCAGAGAGGACAGGCTGGGAGCAAGAGACACAAGCAAAGGCCACGTCATGCAAGACTGTGTAGGTCAGGGAGGTGGTTTGTTTTTTATTGTAAGTGCTTGGGAAGTCATGCTAATATTTTAAGAGGAAAGTCATAGATATAACTGTTTTTAGGAGTATTCTGGCTGTTTATGTTTATATTGTTCAATAGAGGGTTGGAACAAAAATACTGGCTGAGAGACTAATTAATAAATTCAATAAGTCTTCAGAGTACTGCAGGCAAGAAAGTAGAGTCTCAGACAAAGATCCACAAAGCAACAATAAAATATGTTTTCAAGGTACTGAGGACAGTATTTTCTGTTTTTTCTCCTTAAATATTATAAGCATATTTGTTCTTTTTAGTTATAAATAACAATAGAATGCATCTTGATGTATCATATATACATAGGTTTAACTTCCCATTTTTTGTGGCTGTACATGTTGTGGAGTTACAGTGGCCATGTTTTCATATATAGGAACATAGAAAGTTATGTACTATTCATTCTACTGAGGACAAGGACAGTATTTTCATGCTAACACGTAGTTCCTTCTTAAGTCTCTGGACACTCCCACACATCAAAACCTCCCTTTTCCCCAGTTGTCTTATCTCCTGTCTTATATAATCAGTGTTCATTATCATAAATACTTGACTTAGGCTTGGGTTCAAGCTATGTATTAGGGAAAGCTGGATAACTTTATTTCTAATGTTTCTCAAACTCTCAGTAACAGCTCTGGCAAAACACTTGCTGTTTAGAAATTATTAGAGATTGAATAAAGCAAAAATATCATTTAATTTAACAATTCTTTTTGTAAATGAGGAGATGCAAGCTTCCTAAGAGGATTCATTTATTATGTCTTAACAGTTTATCCCTAGCATTCTTCACTTTGCTGTGGCAATCACTAATGCTCAAGGAACATGTTTGACAGAGTTCAAGTTAACATATTAGTGTGAGGGCTGAAATGATAAAGCAAGTGCACTGGCTTCAAAACAAATCATTCAAATTTATTTTGTTTTCCACATTCAGGAGACTGTATTTCTTTAAATCTAAATTATCAGATTGGGTGTGACCCTGAGTCAGATTGTGGAAATCATGTAGAAAACAGCTATTTGAAAATTTGTCATAATCTTTTATTTAAAGCTAACTTTTTAAAATTTTAATTTGTTATATATGACAACAGAATGCATTTGTATAATATAATTCATATTATACAAATAGAGCCCAAATTTTCAAATCTCTGGTTGTACATAAAGTAGAGTCACATCGTTCATGTATTCATACATGTACTTAAGGTAATGATGTTCATCTCATTCCACTATCTTTCTTAACTACATGCTCCCTTCCTTCCCCTCTCACCCCTTTTCTTATTTAGAGTTGCTCTAATTCTCCCACACTCCCCGCTCAAACCCCATTATGAATCAGCATCCTTATATCAGAGAAAACATTTGGCATTTGGTTATTTGGGATTGTCTAACTTCACTTAGTATTATTTGCTCCAACTCTATCTATTTACCTGCAAATGCCATGATTTTTTTTTAATGCTGAGTAATATTCCAACTTGTATATATACCACAGTTGCCTTATACATTTATCTACTGAAGAGCATCAAGGCTGTTTCCACAGTTTAGCTATTGTGAATTTTGCTGCTATAAACATTGATGTGGGGTTGTCCCTGTAGTATGCTGTTTTTAAGTCCTTTGGGTATAGACAGAGGAGAAGGATAGCTAGGTCAAATGGTGGTTCCATTCCCAGTTTTCCAAGGAATATCCACACTGCTTTCCATATTGGATACACCAATGTGCAGTCCAATCAGCAATGTATGAATTTATTTTTCCCCACATCCTCATCAAAACTTACTGTTGTTTGTATTCTTAACAGCTGCCATTCTGACTGGAGAGGGATGAAATCTTAAAGAGTAGTTTTGATTTCCATTTCTCTAATTGCTAGAGATATTGAACATTTTTTTACATATTTGTTGATTGATTGTATATCATCTTCTGAAAAGTGTCTGTTCAGTTCTTTGGCCCATTGATTAATTTGGTTATTTTAGAGTTTTTTTTTATAACTTAGAGAATAGCACTCTATCTGATATGCATGGGGTAAGAATTTGCTCCCAAAATTTAGGCTCTCTATTCAGCTCACTAGTTGTTTCTTTGGGAGAGAAGATTTTCAGTTTGAATTCATTTCATTTATTAATTTTAATTCTTCCATTATAGGTGTCTTTTCATAAGATTTCTGGGCCTAATTCAACATGATGAAGATTTAGGCCTATGTTTGCTTCTATTAGGTGCAGTGTCTCTGGTTTAATTCCTAGGCCTTTGATCCAATTTGAGGTGAGTTTTATGCAAGTGAGAGATGGAGGTTCAATTTTATTTTGCATATGTATTCCAAGTTCTCCCAGCACCATTTATTGAAGAGGCTGTCTTTTCCCAATTTATGTGTTTGGTGCCTTTGTCTAATATAATATAACTGTAATTAGGTGGGTTTTCCTCTGTGTCCTCTATTCTGTACAAGTCTATTCTGGTCTACAAGTCTACTTTGATGCTAATACCATGCTGTTTTATTATTCTTGCTCTGTAGTATAGTTGAAGCTCTGGTATAGTGATGCCATCCGCTTCACTCTTTTTGCTAAGTATTGCTTTAGCTATTCTGGGTCTCTTATATTGCCAGATGAATTTAATAACTGATTTTTCTATTTCTATAAAGAATGTCATTAGGATTTTGATTGGAATTGCATTAAATCTGTATAGTGCTTTTGGTAGTATGTTCATTTTGACAATACTAATTCTGTCTATCCAAGAATAAGGGAGATCTTTCCATCTTTTAATGTGCTCTTTAATTTGTTTCTTTAGTGCACTGGAGCTTTCATTGTAGAGGTCTTTCACCTCTTTCACTAAGTTGATGCCAAGTTTGTTTGTTTGTTTAGGTTTTTTTGAGGCTATTATAAATGAAGTAATTTTCTTCATTTCCTTTTCAGAGGATTTATCACTGATATACAAAAATGTTTTTGATTTATGGATGTTGATTTCATACCCTGGTACTTTGCTGAATTTATTTACTAGTTCTAGAAGATTTTTGGTGGAATATTTTGGTTCATCTAGATAGAGAATCATTTTGTCAGTAAATCCTATCCATATCCCTCTAATTTCTTTCATATCTCTAATTGCTCTGGCCAGTGTTTCAAGAACTACATTAAATAGAAGTGGTGAAAGAGGGCATCTGTGTCTTGTTCCAGTTTTTGGAGGGAATGCTTTCAATTTTTCTCCATTTAAAATGAAGTTGGCCTTGTGTTTAGCATAGATAGCTTTTACAATATTGAAATATGTTTTTGTTTTCCCCCTAGTTTTTCTAGTGTTTTGAACATGAGGGGATGCTGTACTTTGTCCACCATTTAATCCAGCTATTCCTCTCCTTGGTCTATATGCAAAGGATTTAAAAACAGCATACTACAAGGACACAGCCACATCAATGCTTAGAGCAACACAAGTCACAATAGCTAAACTGTAGAACCAACTAAGATGCCCTTCAGTAGATAAATGGATAAAGCAACTATGGTATATATACAAAATGGAATATTACTCAGCATTAAAAGATAATATAGTCATGGAATTTGCAAGTAAAAGGATAGAGTTGAGGAATATTATGCTAAGTTAAGTAAGTCAATCTCTAAAAAGAGAAGTCTGAATGTTTTCTCTGATATGTGAATGCTGATCTATGATGAGGATGTTGGGGGAGCATGGGAGGACTGGAGAGACTTTAAATAAGGCAAAGGAGAGGCAGGGGATGGAAAGGGGCATGGAGGTAGGAAAGATAGTGGAATGAGATGGACATCATTACCCTAAGTACATGTATGAAGATATGAATGATGTATCTCTACTTTGTGTACAACCAGAGATATAAAAAAATTATGCTTTATATGTGTACTATGAATTGAAATGCATTCTGGTGTCATGTCACAAATTATAAGAAAGAAAGAAAAAAGAAAGAAAGAAAGAAAGAAAGAAAGAATGAACTGATATGTTATCAAACTGCTAAGTCTCCTCATGTAGTTGCTATGAGCACAATCTAATCACTCCTTTCTCCACTTGGAAGCCAATATTCTTATAAAAGTTGTTATTGTTCCCAAATCATTTTACTTGAAATAAAAATTTAGAATGATTTATAGCAACAGATATGAAGCAGACAGTATAAACAAAACATATTCTTCATATTTCTTTGCATACTAATATATGTATGCTATCAAAAATAAATCTAGGCTTAGTTAAGGACTTTGTTTGAAAATATTATTGCAATAGTGGAAACACTCTAACTTTAAGGTCTGCAAGTATCTCAAATCAAACAGAAAAAGAAGACTTTTATGTTATGAGGTATAAGTCCATCTAGCTCAATATTTGAGGGAAAATCTGTCCTGCAGATAAGATGAGTAGACAGGAATGTGGTGGTATGGCAGGAAATGTCTATTGCTGTGGGCAATTGACCCTCAGAAAGCTTTTAAGGGAGGGTGTACTTTCTTAAACTTGGAAATGAACAAAAGTTACCATGGCCATGGGAAGGAAAGAAAACTGTTAAAAAGTCTAGCCAAATCAAGTAAATGAACAAGTAATATGCAGTTGTGTGCATGTTGCTAGTCTCAGTTATCTAAAAAAGAGAATATGTTCATCAAGTATTATCAGGATAAAGTAAGAATTACTGTGAAATTTGGAAGTGTAGTTACATAAAGTAACTACATGTTTTGTGTAATTACTTCTGTGTTGACCGTGAAGAAATAAATACAGGGTGTTAGTCAAACGGAGTCCTGGATAATGGCACCTAAATTTCTGCTGTGGTATGAATATTTGTATTCCTCTAAAATTCATATGTTGAAAACTAACCCCAGTGTAATGATATGAAGAGTTAGAGTTTTGCACGTGAGTACATTAAGACAGTTTTGGCTTCATGAATCTGATTAATAGCATTATAATTCAATCTTCAGAAAGTGGCTTGGCACATTCTGCATATGAAGTCACAGGAAGTTCTTTGGAAAAAAGGCCCTCACTAAACAACAGTGATATGAGCACCCTGATTTTGGACTTACCTGCCTTAACAACTATGAAAAATAATTACTCTTAATTCATAAGTTATATTATGAATGGCAATTTGTTATAGCAGAGCATATTGACTAACATGGTGTTCTTACATAGTATAATAAGAGATGCATCAATGATCCAATACTTTTCCTATGTCACTCATTATTGCTGGTGATGGTATAGACAACCAGAGTTTTCAGGAAATACCCAAACATTCATTCTAACCATTGAACAAATGTTCCCTTCTGAGCCCAGAATTATGTTCAATACCAGAAGACTATGAAGGAACACCTCATGATGTCATCTTCTTGTTCCAAAGTCCCTGGAAAGTCTACCGTGTGATGTCATCTTCTCAAGATAACCTTGTTTTCAGATTTTAAATGTTGGCTATTACCAATTTCCATTTTGACTAGCTTTTGTGCCTTTTAAGATAAGACATATAAATCCATGGTTGTGCCACCTACCTTTTGGCAGTAGTGTTAATGATAAGGAGAATACTAAAGGACCTTCCTATGGGATTCAACACTAGTTTTCTAGAGAACTAAGTATGCAATCTAGGTGGTGGGTTGGTTTGGAAGAAAAGATCAAGAAAAGCACTTCAGTCTGTTGAGGATAAATATAGGTACAATCAATAAGTCCTTTCCAGTACTTTAGAATTCCAAATTAATGAGGTTTGACTCCTCAATAGCTCAATCAGAATAGAGAAGTCTCACAAATTGTCCAGTAATTATTTCATGTGGACAAAGTCTTTTCATCCCAGCAGGATAATACTGGAGGGCACTCAGGGCTTAGCAGAAAACATTAGAGCAAGGGAGATCACATATTTTTGTAAACTAAATAAGCTACAATTTTAATAGTTTAACAGTCTTATTATTGCAGAAAAATGAGCATAAAAATAAGAATTTAATTTTGGGAATAGGGGATGAAATTTTATATTTGTTGGATAATTTTGCCAGTAAAATGTGCCCCTCAGTTAGTCAAAAGAATCAGTGGAATACTCCTCATGGGGAATACAAGGTCTAGAAAAATGTAATAGTAGTGCTGGCACTGGCTCTTTTACATGGGAAAATTTCACCCTCTGCTTAAAAAATGCATAGTCAGGTGTAGGCTGCCTAGTGATGTTTTGATTGATGATAGTCCACATATATGATGGTGGTAAGACTTTTTTTCTAGTAATATTATAGCTGTTATAGTTTGTGTAAGTACAGTTTATGATGTTTGCAAAACAATGAAATTGCCTAATGATGCATTTCTCAGAATATACCCCATCATTAAGTGGTGCATTTTTGTATCAGTAAGAACACATTCATACCATGAGATTTTAGGGATTAAATAAAAGTTCAGATAAGGAAAAAAATCTCAAACACAAAAGAAAATTTACTGGCTGATAAATATGCAAAGCCAGCAGCTCCTAAAGCTGGCCTACTTTTACTCCAGTCAGGAAAGATCTTAAACCTACTCTGCTTACCACATGATCCTTTAATGAGGAATTTTAAATCCCCCAACCCACAGAAACTGAACATGTGAAAAACATTGAATACATGTTGGATGTTTTCCTACCTGGGTGTTACCCCAGCTATTGTCACAAATATGGTTTTCTATAACATTCCAAAGTAATGTATTAACTCCAAATTTATCTACCATCTTTATAAATGTTAACACTCTTGTCTTTAGCCAAAAACAGGTCCATTTGAGAGCTATAAGATCAGTGATCTAATCTATTTTTACACAGGGTAGAAGTTTATATTCTATAGGCTTTGACAACTGACCGTCATATCTAGCCTGGAAATTTATTTCTAAAGTGTAGATATAGAACTATCAGCAAAGAGGATAAGGTCTGTACTTTGAAGAGAGAATTTGTCAGTCAGGCATGGAAGGGCTGAAACTCCAATGAGGATAATACAATCACCCAATTGTCTCCTTAGGGAGGATAAAGTGGGATAGAAAAACAAAGATCTTTGTGGGTACCTATCTGAATAGAGAGCAGATGGATTTTGTAAGAGGTAAGTCAAGAAGCCAAGGAATTTTCAGTCATCTGAGAAAAAGAAACTGAACTTCATGAGGTAATAGATGTTTAGAGTATGACCAAACACAAAATTGGGTTAACTATTGTCTTTTCTTATTTGTGACTATAACTTTTAAATGAAGAGAGAAAGGTACAAAATCCAGGATAAAATTTAACTTTCTCTATGCCTCTGATTTCCATTTTATTTCTGAGATAAGAAGAGTAAGGCATGTACTTCTCTTTCATGAAGTCATGAGATCCTTATACAAGGGCAATATAAAGGAAAGATTTTAGGAATTTCAATATTGTTATAGAAAAGTCCCATTACAGAGGGTCAGATGCAGATACAATTGCCTTAGTTAAGCACTATAAAGAACATTCTGTAGTCCAAGAGAACAATCCACATTTTACAATAGATAGTTAGTCTTAGAAAGCCTGGAGTTATCACATAGTTTAGATTGGTTCAGAGTAGTTTCAATATCAACTAATATATTTCCCTCAGGAAAAATCCTTGGCCTACATAGGGCACTTAGGGACTGAGTGGCAAAACTGAAATATTTCTTGAGTCTTATCATTTTTAGATCCAAAGTCTTTTAATACAATACAGGAAGACTTGCAGATTTAATAAAGAAAGTTTGCATCTATATTGTGGGTAGAGATTGAATCACAAGGAAAGGTTAAATTCCTAAGTTTCAAGGAAAATGCATCGGGTATTCTGTAAGTCCCTGGGGTATAACTTGTCAAGCATGTGTGTATGTGTGTGTGTATGTGAGTGTGTGTATGTGTGTGTGTGTGTGTGTATTTGTTTATAAAGGTGAATGAGTATTAGAAGTAAGACTGAATGAATAGATTTAAGAAAGAAAAACATGAATCAATAATGGTAAAATGAGTAGTGCTAGAAAAAGCAAAACAAGAGTCAATAATGGTCAAATGAGTAGTGCTAGAAGGCATATGGAATCGAGGATGATGTTGGGGTCTAGAATCAAAAGCCATCCAAATTTTCCAATTATTTTGGACTTGAAGCCTTAGACTAGTTTCTGACCTTATTATTAGGAGTTCATGTGGATCAGTGTTTATTTATTTATTTGCAAGGGATTAAAATAGAAACAAAGATCCTTTTTGTCAGAGAGTCTGAGAACTTTAATTCCCCCAGGTTTTAAGGGTACTGGGTTAATTTATGGACAGGGATAGTGGATTCTACATCAACCTTTAAGGACTCTGCTTCCAAGATATGCTCTATGTCTATTATTCTTGATGTCTTACATTCCTGTAGCCAATGGACATTGGGAACATGAATGAATGTGTTCTAAAGGTGAGATTTGAGGGGGAAGTAAAAAAAAAAGGGTTGGATGAGATTTGTGGGGGAAGTAAAAAAAAAACTGAATGTTCTATCACAGCTGTCAGAGAGCAGAACTTAATTGGAAAAGAATCTGTTTCTTCAAATGTTAGTTTCTTGGACAAATTTTAAAATATTAATATTTCAATTAAGTGTGTGAATTTCTGCTTAAGTGATTAACAGTGCTTGTATCACTTAATATAAACAGTCATTCTTGGCTTTAAAATGCCCAATAAATATAGGAAAAGTATATATATGGTTGGGGATGTGGCTCAAGTGGTAGTGTGCTCACCTGGCATGCGTGCGGCCTGGGTTGGATCCTCAGGACCACATACAAACAAAGATGTTGTGTCCACCAAAAACTAAAAATAAATAAATAAATATTAAAATTCTCTCTCTCTCTCTCTCTCTCTCTCTCTCTCTCTCTCTCTCTCTCTTTAAGAAAAGTATATATAAAGGAACATACCATATGGTAAATTCTCTAATTTCATCACAGACTTGGTTTGAACACTTTGTAGGATTCGGGGGTCTGGCAGGGCATTGTGAAGCACTAGCAGTGAACTAAGTGACTGCACTGGTAGAATCATGAAGGTGATGCGGTGCTCACTGGGAGACTTCTTCCCCTAGAAACATTTTGAGAAAAACTGGAAAAGATAATTTATAGAGGAGTCATTGTCATTATAGTTCCATTTTTGTTCCATTTAAAATTAGGTAATTTTTACCCCAGAACCCATTTTTTGAAATAGCATTAACTATGAAAGACTGTGGTGTAGTCTAGAATATCGCCAAACTGTTGGGGTAATTTTCTTGGAGTTACAATAGTTTATTCTTTTTTACAGTTTTTCTTTCTCTGGTTTCAGTTACCTGTAGTAAAGCATGGCCCCCAAATACTACATGGCATATTCCAGAAATAAACAAATCATATTTTAAATTGTGCACTACAATCTGAGTGGTATGATCACCTCTTACAGTGTACTACTCCAAACTGTAGAGGATGCAAATAATCCCACTGTCCATGATGTATGCACTATCTGTACATTAGTCACCTAACAGCTCTCTTAGTTATCAGATAAGTGTTTTCTCAGTAAATGTACTCAAGTGACCCTAATGCTATGAATGCCTATGTTATTTGCCTCATTTCATCTATTGCATATCTTTTCATCACGAGGAGAGTGAATACAGTACAATAGGCTATTTTGTGAGAGTATCTGCAATCACAGAACTTTTACCATATTATATTGTTATAATTTGTCCAACTTATTATAGATATTATTGATAACCTGCTATTATGCCTAATGTATGAATTAAGTTTTATCATAGATATATGTGTATGTGGAAAATATAACATACATGTAGTATTCAAGATTATCTGTGGTTTTAGGTGGCTGCTGGAGTTGTTGGAATTTATCCTTTGTGGATACCATGGGAATACTATATTTAAATTGAAAATACACAATATTGTGTTGTACAGATTTAACTTTATTACTGCATATTGCACTAAAGCGTGAGTTTGGAGAGAATGGTATTCTGTATACTAATATATTGATTTTCCATATCTCTTCTACAGCAATGTCTGCTGTAGTTCTAAAGTTGCTAATAAACAGGTTTACACGAAGTTTATTAGCAACTTTAGAACTACAGTAGACATTGCTTTCATTAGGAATGGTTCTAAATCCTTCTAGGTGTTTTCTAAGAGATACCTTCAAAGACACAATAACTCATTACTTTGTGTTCTACACTCTAACATCTCCCTTGATTTTATTTTAAGAAGGAAGGCCATTTTTTTTACTCAATGATGGATCACAGGTATATTCTTATTTAGTTATGTCTTTTTTGACTCTGAACCATTTGGTCTTTTCAAACTACAGAGAAATTTCTTTCATTCATTTTTTATTACATTATTATTGTTATACATAGTAGTGGGTTCATTTTAACAAAATCATATATGTAAAGTATTTGCTTTCTATCTCCATTTGCCCCACTTTCCCTATCTTCCTCTACCCTGCTCATCTTCTTTTCATTCCTTTATTTATTTATTTATTTATTTATTTGGTTCCAGGGATGAACCCAAGGGTGCTTAACCACAGAGCCACATCCTGAGCCCCTTTTATATTTTACTTAGAGACAGAGCCTCACTAAGATGTTTAGGGCCTTGGTAAGTTGCTGAGACTGGCTTTGAACTTGTTGGGATTATAGGTGTATTTATTTTTGTTTCATATTTTCTACATAAACATTAAGGTGAAATTCCCTTTAGTACATTAATATATACATATAATACAATTTGGATAAATTTATTTTCTATTTCCTCCTTTTCCCATTCTTCTTCCCTCCCTCTTTTCCACTTTCTACTTCACTGATATTTCCTATATATTTATGATACCCGATCCTCCACCACAATCTTTTTCCTCTTATTCTGCTCTAGTTTCCACTTCTGAGAGAAAACATTTGACCCTTGTTTTGCTGAGTCTGATTATTTTACTTAGTTCTCCATTTCAATCTATTTACTAGTAAGTGCCATTATTTTATTCTTTTAATGGCTGAATAAAATTATATTGTGTACACATTTTCCTAATCCTCATCTATTGTTAGGCATCTGACTGATTTCATAACTTGGCTATTGTAAATTATGATGCTATAAACATTGATGTGGCTATACCACTAAACTATGCTGATTTTATTATTTTTTTTGGATCAATCACAAAAAAATGGGATAGCTGGGTCATATGGTGCTTCCATTCATAATTTTTTGAGGAATCGAAATACTGCTTTCCAGAATGATTGTACTAAATTCCATTCCCACCAACAATGTATCAGTGAGCCAGTATTCATTTTTCACCACATCCTTAGTGGCATTTATTATTGTTTGTGTTCTTGATAGTTGCCATATTGACTGTAGTGAGATGAAATATTGGTACAGTTTTCATTTGCATTTCATTGATTTCTAGAAATGTTGAACAATTTTTGTCATGCATTTGTTGGACATTTGTGTGTTTATTTTTGCTTGTTTGTTTTTAGAAATATCTGATTAGTACTTTTGTCATTTAGTAATTGGGTTGTTTGCTTTGTGGCATTTAGTTTTTAACTCTTTATATATTCAATATTGATCCTCTGTCAGAGAAATAACCATCAACAGATTTTCTTTCATTCTAGAGGCTCTCTGTTCACACTCTTTATTATTTCCTTTGCTGGCAGAAACTTTTAAATTTGATTGCATCCCATTTATTGATTCTTGGTTTTATTTCTTTTTTAACTTTTTTCTTTTAATATTTTCTTTTAGTTGTCAATGGATATTTATTTTTATTAATTTATACATGGTGCTGAGAATCAAACCCAGTGCCTCCCACATGCTAGGCAAGCACTCTACCACTGAGCCACAACCCCAGCCCATTGGTTTTATTTCTTGACCTTTAGGGAACTTGTTAAGAAAGTCAGTGCCTGGACTTGTATTATGGAGTGTATATAAAGAGTTAAAATCAAGAATCAACAAATGGGAGGTATTCAAACTAAAAAGATTTTTTCTCAGCAAGAGAAACAATAAGAGAGGTAAATATGGAGAGTAAGTCCTAGGAACAAATATTTACCCCTCACACTTCAGATAGAGCTCTAATCTCCAGAGTATACAAAGAACTCAAAAAATTGAACAACAAGAAAACAAATAACCCAATCAACAAATGGGCCAAGGATCTGAACAGATACTTCTCAGAGGAGGATATACAATCAATCAACAAATACAGGAAAAAAGGCTCACCATCTCTAGCAGTCAGAGAAATGCAAATTAAAACCACTCTAAGATACTATCTCACTCCAGTAAGAATGGTAGCCATTATGAAATCAAGCAATAACAAGTGCTGGTGAGGATGTGGGAAAAAGAGTACGCTTGTACATTGCTGTTGGAACTGCAAATTGGTTCAGCCAATTTGGAAAGCAGTATGGAGATTCCTTGGAAAGCTGGGAATGGAACCACCATTTCACCCAGCTATTCCCCTTCTCGGACTATACCCAAAAGATCTTAAAAGAGCATACAACAGGGACACATCTACATCAATGTGCATAGCAACACAATTCACAATAGCTAGACTGTGGAACCAACCCAGATGCCCTTCATTAGATGAATGGATAAAAAAAATGTGGCATTTATACACAATGGAATATTACTCAGCACTAAAAATTAACAAAATCATGGCTTTTGCAGGTAAATGGATGGCATTAGAGCAGATTATGCTAAATGAAGCTAGCCAATCCCTAAAAACAAATGCAGAATGTCTTCGTTGATATAAGGGGGGGCGACTCAAAACAGGGAAGGGAGGAAGAGCATGAGAAGAAGATTACCATTAAATAGAGATGAGAGTGTGTGGGAATGGGAGAGTGAAGGGGAATTGCATGGAAGATGGTAGGAGACCCTCATTGTTATGTAAAATTACATATATGATGGTGTGATGGAGAAGAAAAAAGAGAGAGAAACATGTCATAGTAGATTAGGTTAAAAGAGGTGATGGGAGGTGAGGGAAGTGGAGGGAGGATAGGAAGGGTAGCAGAATACAATAGGCACTAGTATGGCTCTATGTATAAACTTGGCTGTATAACCAATGTGATCCCACAATCTGTACATGTGAAAAAATAAGATTATGTACCCCATTTGAATCAAATGTATGATATGTCAAGATCATTGTAATGTTTTGAGCAACTAATAAAAAAATAATAATTCCTAAGTCTTTGATCCATTTTGATTTTACTATGGTGTAGGGTGAGAGGTAGGGATAATAATACACATGGCTATACAGGTTTTCTAGATTGTCTTTTATTCAAGAGATATTTTTGGCACTTTTGTCAAGTAGTAGGCATCTTTTGAACCTACAACAACTTGGAAAAATTGATACATGTTTGGCAGAAAATGTTCTTAATCTCATTTTAATTTCATAGAAATTCCCCTTTGCTTTCTTGAGGGTTAAGGTAGTTCATTATTATATAATGAAATTCAGATCTGACAAAAGTTTAAAGATAGCTTATTGAAGAAAAGGGAACTGAATACATTCATCTTGCCTTCCCCAGGGTCTGAATACTAAGGGAGAAGACCAAGACTTAGAGTAATTTTAGAAAACAGGGATTTTTGAAAGATTGGGACAGGTTAGGGAGGAATATGTAGACACAATGAGGATCAAGACATTGTGAGTCAGGAACACATTTGAAACAGCAGAATGTTAAGTAGAAAAATAAGGCAGGTTGAAATTGATGAGGGAATAGCATATGAGAATAGCAGGTTATTTTTCATATAGAGAATAGCTTTAGATAAAGAAGACTGAGAAAGCTGTTTTTCAGGTTCTCTAGACCAGGATAAATAAACAAGCTATTGTTTATTGGGATTTTGGATCACTGGTATTCGCTGGAGATGAAACAATCTGAAGAGATTTCAAGAATCTCTGTCCTCTAAACAGTACTATTGTATGTATTCGATGTTTTTTTTTTGTATGCAAAGTTTCTCAAAGTAATATAGAATTTTAGATTCATGGTAACTTGGATCATTAACTTTATCAGATATTACATACATATATGTATATATATAATATTTTATCAATGCATTATAATGATATACAATAGTGGCATTGTGATATATCCATGCATGCACACAGCATAAGTTAACCAATTTCATTCTCAACATCTCCCATTTCCCTCCTTACTTCCCTCCCTCCTCCTTCCTCAGATCAAAGTATTGATAGGAATGTGAACAGTAAAGATGTGATGATATCACTATTGGAGATGAGGAATTGATTCAGAATTGGAGTAGGAGGCATTTGTCTTATGTTCTCAAAGAACTTGTATACAATTTGCTCATTCACTGAGAGTTCATGGGAGGCAGAGTTTAAAGGTCACAGGTAGTACAGCATTCAGGCTGTTTCATGGGTGTTAATGGCTACTTTTGGCCATACTTACAGTGAATATTGGGAGCCAAAAACAGAGGGAAAATATCTGAAACACTTGCAGTTTGGCCAGAAAGGAACACATTTAATGTTAGGGCCAAGGGCGAAGTACTGTTGCTAAAGCGATTATTATAGTTAAAAAGAAAAGTCAAATATTTTGCACTGGACCAAAAAAGGTGCTTTCATTTGTATCTCAGAAATTGATCTAATCCCATCCATTGAAGGATCAAACATGTAAATGTGTAAACTTATTTCAAAGACTTTACTTGAGAACCTCAGAGCATTCTGCTCTCACAGGGCTGCCTAGGGAATTTTCTCCCAGGGTCCCCCTCCCCCATATTCAGTCATGAAGGCACTCAGAAGTCACTGCAGCCATGCCTCAAGAGGCTGGAATTTTAGGCATGTAGAATTCAAGAGTTATGGGTTACCAGAGACTTATTTACACTGAGATTTGAATGGGAGCCAAAGCGATGTGTGGCAGTGTTAGTCTCTGTAAGAAGCCCCAAGATGGTGATTCATGAAGACATGAATATGAACTGAAGCTGAAGTAGAGATGCCAGGAACACGGAATGCCTGCTAAGGAACATTGCAGGAATGATCAGAATCAACCCAAGAGAATGGCCTCTGAGCGTCAGCAAAAAAGGCTATAGAGTCTGGGCTGCCCAATTCATTTGAAGTTCACATCATCCATTCTGTGCCTTGGATTCTGGACAAGGATCTACAGATTTTAATGTCTGCCCTGCTGCATTTGATCTTGCTTTGGTCCCATCACTCATTTCTAGGTCTTCATTCTTCCCTTTTAAAATAGAAATATTTACTGTGTCATTAAATCTTAGGACTGTAACTTTTGAGCATTTCTGTAACTGTTGAGACTCCAGAGACTCTTGAAGGGAACTGAGTGCATTTTACATTTGTGAAATGGGAATAAACTTTTGAGGTCCTGGGGCAGAATGTTATAGTTTGGATCTGAAATGTCCTCCAAAAGCTCATGTATTCAAATCATGGTCTTCAGTTGGTGGTGCTATTGGAATTTTTATGGATACTTTAGGAGGTAGGCCATACTCGGAGAGAGTAGGTACTGGGGGTGTGTCTTATCCCTGCTCCTCCCTTTTACTTTATGTCCATCATAATATAAGCAGGTTTGTTCTGCCATGTGCTCCCCACCATAATGTTCTGCTTCACCAGAGGCCCAAAGACATGAAGTTGGCTAACCATGGACTAAAACCTCTGAATAATGAGAAAAAATTTATTTCTGTTTTGAGATAATTTTCTGTGGTATTTTGACATACAAATAAGAAGATAGCATACCCTAGACAAGAGGTCTTAGCTTATTTATTTTAGTTGCAACCACATACAAGACTCACACAGTGTTTTTTTCTAAATCCATCTCTGCCACCTCTTCATTTTCTTAACTTCCATTTTTCCATGTCAAAGTCAAGATCAATAATAAAGTCCTTAATCTACAAACTCCTTTGTGAATATTACCTTCAATTTGTTTCCCTAGCTTGACCTTTATGTCATAAGCTTTCTACCATCTACTGTTGCTTTGAATTTAAGTCATTTATAACTGACTCATTCTCTTCTCCTCATTTATTGAATATTTTATTTACTTGGATCATTATACTTCTCTCTAATAATACTCATGTTATCATTTTTAGTGATGTCAGTATCAATGCAAATTTTTCTTCCAGTAGCTTAAAATTTCAGTTCACCCAGTTATCTTGCCTTCTGCATCCTAGAGGTACTACACTATCATATCAATGCTTTTCCTAATCACACTCTCCATTACTCCACTGACGGTAACCCTTTGACTCAAATGGAAGTTGAAGTACATTGACATGGAAGTCTTTTATCCAACTCTGAATGAACTTCACTCCATTTTTAGACAATCTTATTCAATTGTCAATCATTGTGAGCATCCTTCTGAATATAATTTTCACCACACTCATGCTTTTCTAACCTTTAACAGTATTAGTTTAGGTCATGTAATTAAAAAAACATAAATCTAATAACCTATCTCATTAATGTTTTAGTTAAATCACACACACATGTTATGAATGTATCTTAAAACTAATAATTAATTATCAAAAAGAAAATTTTGGTGTTTAGTCTATTTACATTTGTGACATAAAATGTAATTTCATACATTCTACTTCTTCAAAAGAATTCAAACTTCTTTCCTTAATTGAGTATAACCTGATATTATTTCATTCTTATTTAAAAAGTAAAATTTTATATAATGTTTTTTTACTTTCACTACCTCTTCTTTTGCTAAATATTTATTTAGTTCTAAATGAACACAAATATTTATTTATTTACTTTTATGTGGTGCTGAGAATTGAACCCAGTGCCTCAAATATATGAGGCAGGTGCTCTACCACTGAGCTACAGCCCAGCCTCCACTATCTCTTCTTTATCTACTCAGCAATACCCAACTGGGAACTATATACTACAACTTACATGACCCGTTATTGAGGACATACTTACTACCTATGTTCCTAATTTGTTATCATATATTTAAATAGCTTCACAATGTTTCCCTATTTACTGCATCATGCATATCAGTAGCATTTTTTTAGTTCTCACAATAATCAAACCATAAAATTTATTGTTAACCTACTTAGCCCTAGCTATCACTCTTTCACATTACAGCAGTACTTTTTCAAAAGCAGTCTTTATGCTCACTGTCTTAAAGTTTGCTTTGCTTCTATTGAATTTCTTTCAGTAAAATAGGTCCTCACATGTACAGAATAGAAAAATCATTTCTGTTCCCATTTTTAATTTTGATATTAAATAAATCTCCATACATTCACTATCACTTGATTTTTAAAGAATTTTACATTTTATCCTCATATAAAATTAATAATTTTACTCTCAATTGTGGCAGGCTCATTTGCAAAAATAATTAGTTTGTACTTCTTCAATAAATAATGAGTTTGTTCAGGATAGAGAATTGTATTATTAATTTTAATTTCTTAACATACTAGCCCAATATCTGGATCATATATGTATATTGAATAAGTTTTGTATTCAAGTTTGAATTGAATACATAATATGGAAGATTTTAACCTTGTGTAACTTCCTGGGGATCCTCTTATTCTATGAAATATAATTATTGACTTAGTTTATGGACATGTATATTATATTAAAATCCATATCAAAATATATCAGTAGAGAGTATCTTTCTAGGCATGGTAACATATTCATTATTAGGTCTCTAGTTTTTCTAATGATTCAATAGAAAACTTGAAAGTCTTTGTGACTTTATCAATAACACTTTCTTATCCTTAGGCAAGATTTAGATCAGAGTTCATCATTAAAGATATTCAATTTCTGGAAATAAGTTGTATTTTTCAACCTTACAAATAAAAACTTTTCATCTTAGAAGCTTGTCTCTTCTTCATTCCTGAAAAGTATGTATATGTGTATATATATATATATACACACACACACACACACATATATATGGGTATATGTGTGTACACAAAACCACATATACATGCACACATATATGAATATATATAATTATATATATGAATATATATAATCCTTATATATATATAAGGATTATTCTGCCAAATGCATATAAAAGTCATATTAAAAGTATGGTTTATTAGAAATACTATTTTTTATGAATACTTAATGACCTAAACATATTGTTTTTCTTGTTTCTTTTTTTCTTTAAAAATAAAAGAGATGTTGGACTTCAACCCATCATCACTTTACCACTGAGCCATATCCCTAGTAGTTTTTATTTAGAGACAAGTTCTTACTAAACTGCTTAGGGTCTTGATAAGTTGCTGAGACTGTCCTTGAACTTTCAATCCTTCTGACTCAGCCTCCTTAATTACTGGGATTAAAGGTTTGTGCCTCTGTTTCTAGCATGATATGAGCATATTGTTATAACTCCCTCTTCAGCTCCTAGAATTTCTTCAGATAATTTTTTTGTCCTTTGTATTGACTGATGTGTTTTTTCCATTTTCCACAGTGTTCTGTTTTTATGTTATAGTAGACAAGAGCAAAACTTCTGATAAAAATGAAGATTCAAAATGTGTAATTGCACTGAGGAAAAGCAGAATTTGATCTTAGTACAGGCAGATGGAAAAAAAAAACCAAAAAACTAAGTGATCACCATTTCCTAAATATAAAGTCTATGATTTCCATCATTCTCATTCTGAAATAAATCTATTAGAGTATCATATAAAGAATAGATCTAGATATTATTTCAAAATGTATTGCTTATAATTAATAATTTCAAATCTATTTATAATTAAGTTTCTATGGGCAATCTGAAAATAAGCAATAAATCATTTCTTAACTGTAGACTATGTGTGACTCTTTGAGATAGGGAAAGAAAAATATTTTTATGTGTGTTGGGCAAAAAAGTGAATGAGAATTTAGGATGAAAAAGTAATTGCATTATGTAAGAGAGGAGAAAACCAAGTAAAACACACAATGCATGTGGAGAGGCAAAAATTCACAATACTGAGTTGATCATATGGAAACAAAATTAACAACACAATAACAAAAGATTGGTTTTGATATCTCCAGACTCTTGAAAGACTTAATATGTTAAGTAAAGAATACCTTTGTAGCCGGGTGCTGTAGGACAACACCTGTAATCTCAGTGGCTCCTGAGGCTGAGCCAGGAGGATAGAGTGTTCAAAGCCAATGTCAGCAAAAGCAAGGTGCCACAACTCAGTGAAACTGTGTCTCTAAATAAAATACAAAATAAGGCTGAGGATGTGGCTCAGTAATCAGGTGCCCCTGAGTTCAATTACTGGTACCCTCCACCAAAACAAAAAAAATACCTTTGTAAAAGTTACCAGATGTGATAAATTCTCATCAAGAAAAAGAAAAGAGTAGCCCTGTTTAGAGATAATTTCTAGGGAAACTGTTTTTAACTTACTAATGAAATAAACATTCATACTCATATCTATAGTAATTTAAAACAAAAGAGGTGGGGGTAATGAATTAATGATGTAGAAACTCCCTGGAATTCAAGTATTTTAAGTGAAGTAAAGATCTTAATAGCTCTTTATCTAAAGTAAAATTGAAGTGAAATGACTTCTTAAAAATATGAAGGGCCTGCTAAGATAAGTCATTTATTTTTCATGGACTGTTAGTGCCAAAACATAAATACTGAGATCATCTCGACCTGCCCAGGGCCTTTCTTCTCCATCCCTATGTATGAGTTCCTATCAGAGGACTGGGAATTTACCAAGCTTCATATAAAACTGTAATGACTTTTAAGGCCACTCAGGCCATTCCATCTGCTCAAAAATGAAATTAGGCTTCTTTTCATAGGTTTGAAGCCACCTAAATTTGACCTCTATGTAGCACATCTTTATCCATCAAAATTGTCAATACTGCAAGGAAAAGATATAAAGTTTAGAGCCAGTCACCAGAACATATCATTTGTAAGGTCTTTTATCAAGGTTTCTCAGATAAATTGATTTTGCAAATAAATGCATTTGTAGGAAAATAATTAACTTTGAGGGTCACAAAAGGAAGAAAATATACATGTAGGCAATAAAAATTTTTTTCTATGTCATCCACTTTTTTCTTTATTCTGTTCACTTCCTATACTTAGAAAGAGGGCCTTTCATAAGACATGTAAAAAGAAAGATAGTCTATTAAACTAATTAAGTCATGTTCTGAGAATTTATAATAGTTAGTAGATAAAAGTATTTGCTTGAAAGATGTTTTACTTTGTATGTTCTGAAGTCATAAGTCATATCTGTCAAGTCATAGAGACAAAAACCTGTTGGTACTTTCACTGCTTCACTATAAATTCTGAGAGGGTAGAAAAAGAAAGTGAATTTCCTGGAAAAGGTAAAACCTTGAGTACCTAGAGAGGGAATAAAATAAATTGGTGCATAGCCAAAGTAATTGCCATGCCAACTTGACGGGAAAGGTAGAAAAATGCTCTACACATGGGAGTAAAAGTCTCTTGTGAATATATTGAAAGATAATGGGAATTATGTTATTGATAGATATCCTTTGCTTAGTGTATCTCATATCTGATGAACATACTTAAAGGTTTATATTTTACCAGATATAATCTTTCTTTTTCTCCAAGTTTACCACTGAAAAGTGTTGATGCCAACAATCTTTGGAAGGACGTTTTATGAACATTTAGGGATTTCAAAGCAGCCACAATATACAGTTTTGTATACTTCTCTTTCCTTTTCTAACTGGCATAGCACCAGAATGCAACTTAAGAAAGCACAGACATGACCAAGTGGCAAATCCTCATGGACTCTGTTACATTCTTCAAGTAATGTCTTGGATCTCTTCCAGTGTCAAGGACATTTAGTTAACTATTGAGATAAGCATCTATCCAGATGATAGACTAGTTTTCTGAGCCGTATAGGGTAAGTGTCATATCTTTTACACAAAACAGGCACAAACTAAATTTTAACAAGCAATTTAGGAAAGGCAAAAATGATCTATTATTTTATAGAGAAAATTATAAAACCATGACCATTTTACCCTTACTTTCTCAAATAAATTAGGACTACTAAATTAGAAGATATTATATTAGGTTGTCAATATTTTATTTTGGTTGCATATAATGATTAAGTTCACTATGTATTTTGTAATACATTTTACTGTTATATGCAAATCTGGTTTGTATATTGCCCTTAGTAATATATGCATTTTCTTTTTTTTCTTCATTTGTAAATATTCTTTTTTATGAGTTGTTCAAAACATTACAAAGCTCATGACATATCATCTTTCATACATTTGACTCAAGTGGGTTATGAACTCCCATTTTTACCCCAAATACGAATTGCAGAATCACATTGGTTACACATTCACATTTTTCCATAATGGTATATTAGTGACTGTTTTATTCTACTACCTTTCCTATCCTCTACTATCCCCCCTCCCCTCCCCTCCCATCTAAACTGTCTATTCATTCTGTTGGTTGACTAAGGAGACTATGTGCATAAAGAGACTGGGGCACTCAGTCTAAGTCTCTTTCCCTTGCTTTTCAAATATTTTGTTTTTCTAGAATTTTTCTTTATCTTTATGTCCAATTTACATTCAAATTAATTTCCTAAAAATGGATAGAAGAAGAGACTATCATGTTAAGTGAAATAAGCCAGGCTCAGAAAGCCAAAGACCATATGTATTCACTTATATGTGGAAGCTAGAAAGCTAAAAGAGGGAATGGATTTCATGGAAACAGAGGTGAGAATAGTAGAGTAGAGAAAGAGATCATATGGAGGGAGGAAAGGAGGAAAATAGGAGGTATTAAGAACAGATTATGAACCGCTAAGTCATCAAAAGCAGGAAGCCAGTGCCATTTTCAGGGTGCAGTCGCCGGCTCCCAAGAAAAGACATTGTGAGAAATACTGCAGATGGAATCGAGGACCTCACCGTTACCTTAACAATCAGGAGAGCTACTCTGCCCCACCTTCCTTCATGGACAGGAGGACCTGCCCTTTCCTACTCCAGAGCTGGTGCCAAAGGATGAACAATGTGGCTGCTGGGGGTGGCGGTGTCCAGAGATGGGGTGACACATGTGGTGTGTAAAACAAAGCAAGGCGTCACAGAGATGGGGTTTAATTCCCTATAAAACAATGCTTAAGAACACCAGCTTCCTGGGTTGGAATCTCAGCTCTGCCTTTTTCTTGCTGTGTGCTGTTTTGGAGATTTGTTCCAGTCTTGTTTGAACACAGAAATAATAGTACCTACCTCTTAAGAGTTTTTGTGAAGAACAAACAAGAGGGATCCATCATGGCGGCCGGCGAAGAAGCAGCGATTCCAATGTCTCCACTTTAACGGGACCAGAACGACCCACTGCAACAGCTGCAGCCTACCTACGGAGGAACTTCTAACAAAATTCCCTTAAGAGGAGAGCAGCCGAGAACTGGTAGGTTTATTGGAAGTGTCAGTTTGTCCCAGAGAAGTGGATCTTGGCTGGCCATGCGGGCACAGAGATACAGTCCTGCAGCCATCAGCCGCTCCTGCAAGTGGCTCTCACGGGAAGCCTATCTCTGGCTCAGCGTGCGGCTGCCCCACCCACCTGCCTGGCTCTAGACCACACGGCCTCCACAGGCAGCTCCACGGCGGGTGCAGGTGTTTAGTCCCCCAGCCAGCACCCGCTAACGCAAGCGGCCGGCACCCGGCGGCTGGCCCGCCCCGCCCGAACCGGCAGGCGCCCTTCACCATCCGGGATTGCACGGGAGGCCCATCTCTCGCTCAGCGATAGGCTGCCCCACCCACCTGCCTGGCTCTTGACCACGCGGCCGCAGCTACCTGGCTCCACAGGAGGCTCCACGGCGGGTGCAGGTGTTTAGTCCTGCAGCCAGCACCCGCTACTGCAAGCGGCCAGCACCCGGCGGCTGGTCGCTCTGCCCGAACCGGCAGGCATTCTTCACCATCCGGGCTCTCACGGGAGGCCCATCTCTCGCTCAGCGAGAGGCTGCTCCACCCACCTGCCTGGCTCTTGACCACGTGGCCGCAGCTTCCTGGCTCCACAGGCAGCTCCACGGCGGGTGCAGGAGTTTAGTCCTGCAGCCAGCACCCGCTTCTGCAAGTGGCTGACACCTGGAGCTGAGCGGCCCGAACCTGCAGGTGCCCTTCACCATCTGGGCTACCACAGGAGGCCCATCTCTCCCTCAGTGAGCTGCTGCTCCACACGCCTGGCTCTTAACCATGCGGCCACAGTTACCCGGCTCCACAGGTGGCTCCACGACAGGTGCAAGAGTTTAGTCCCGCAGCCAGCACCTGCTTCGGCTAGTGGCTGGCACCTGGAGCTGCGCATCCCGCCCTTCCCAACTGGCAGGTGCCCTCCACCATCTGGGCTCTCACAGGAGGTCCATCTCTCGCTCTGCGAGCGGCTGCCCCACCCACCCGGCTCTTAACCACACGGCAGTATGAAAAGACAAGGAAAGAAAGGACCACAAGCAATGCAGGTCAACTCAACTTTTGAAGAGGCAATAGCTGCAACAGAGGGAATATCAGAGAAAGAGTTCAGGATGTATATGCTTCAGATGATCTGGAGTCTCAAGGAAGACATGAGACAGCAAAATCAGACAATGAAAGATCACATTGACAAACAAATCCAGGAAGTAAAAGATCAATTTCACAGGGAGATAGAGGTCATAAAAAACAAACAAATAGAAATTCTAGAAATGCAGGAAGCAATAAACCAACTTAAAAACTCAATTGAGAATACTACCAGCAGAGTAGATCACTTAGAAGATAGAACATCAGACAATGAAGACAAAGTATTTCAACTGGAAAAGAACATAGACAGCTCAGCAAGACTGCTAAGAAACCATGAGCAGAACATCCAAGAATTATGGGATAATATCAAAAGACCAAATTTAAGGGTCATTGGGATACAGGAAGGCACAGAGCTCCAAACCAAAGGAATAAATAATCTATTCAATGAAATAATACGAGAAAACTTCCCAGACTTGAGGAATGAGACAGAATCCCAAATCCTAGAAGCCTACAGGACGCCGAATGTGCAAAACCATAAGAGCTCCACACCTAGACATATTATAGTAAAAATGTCCAACATACAGAATAAGGAAAGAATTTTAAAAGCTACAAGAGAAAGGAAGCAGATTACATTTAAGGGTAAACCAATCAGGATAACAGCGGATCTCTCAACACAGACGCTGAAAGCTAGAAGATCCTGGAATAACATATTTCAAAGACTGAAAGAAAATGGGTTCCAACCAAGAATCGTGTACCCGGCGAAATTAAGCTTCAGGATGGAAGATGAAATTAAAACCTTCCACGATAAACAAAAGTTAAAAGAATTCGCAGCTAGAAAACCTTCTCTTCAAAAAGTCCTTGGCAAAACATTACAGGAAGAGGAAGTGGAAAATAACATTGAAAACCAACATTGGGAGGTAGGACAGTAAATGGGGGAAAGTAATCAAAGAGGAAAACAAACCAGGTTTAGTATCATCAATAAACAAATATGGCTGGAAGAACAAACCATATCTCAATAGTAACCCTAAATGTTAATGGCTTAAACTCACCAATTAAGAGACACAGGCTAGTTGAATGGATCACAAAACAAGACCCAACAATATGCTGCCTGCAGGAGACACATTTGATAGGAAAAGATATACATAGACTGAAGGTGAAAGGTTGGGAAAAATCATACCACTCATATGGACTGCGGAAACAAGCAGGAGTGTCCATACTCATATCTAATAAAATAGATTTCAAGCCAAAGTTAATCAAAAGGGATAAAGAGGGACACTACATACTGCTCAAGGGAACCATACACCAACAAGACATAACAATCATAAATATATATGCCCCAAATAATGGTGCAGCTATGTTCATCAAGCAAACGCTTCTCAAGTTCAAGAGTCTAATAGACCACCATACAATAATCATGGGAGACTTCAACACACCTCTCTCATCACTGGACAGATCTTCCAAACAAAAGTTAAACAAGGAAACTATAGAACTCAACAACACAATCAACAACCTAGACTTAATTGACATATATAGAATATACCATCCAACATCAAATAGTTACACTTTTTTCTCAGCAGCACATGAATCCTTCTCAAAAATAGATCATATATTATGTCACAGGGCAACTCTTAGACAATATAAAGGAGTAGAGATAATACCATGCATCTTGTCTGATCATAATGGAATGAAACTGAAAATCAATGATAAAAGAAGGAAGGAAAAATCAGGCATCACTTGGAGAATGAACAATAGGCTACTGAATGATCAATGGGTTTTAGAAGACATTAAGGAGGAAATTAAAAACTTCTTAGAGTTAAACGAAAACAAAGACACAACATATCGGAATCTATGGGACACATTGATAGCAGTTCTAAGAGGAAAATTTATTGCTTGGAGTTCATTCTTTAAAAAAAAGAAAAAACCAACAAATAAATGATCTCATACTTCATCTCAAAATCCTAGAAAAAGAAGAGCAAAACAACAGCAAAAGGAGTAGAAGGCAAGAAATAATTAAAATCAGAGCTGAAATTAATGAAATCGAAACAAAAGAAACAATTGAAAAAATTGACAAAACTAAAAGTTGGTTCTTTGAAAAAATAAATAAAATCGACAGACCCTTAGCCATGCTAACGAAGAGAAGAAGAGAGAGAACCCAAATTACTAACATATGGGATGAAAAAGGCAATATCACAACAGACACTTCAGAAATACAGAAGATAATCAGAAATTATTTTGAATCCTTATACTCCAATAAAATAGAAGATAGTGAAGGTATAGATAAATTTCTTAAGTCATATGATCTGCCCAGATTGAGTCAGGAGGATATAGACAACCTAAACAGACCAATAACAATAGAGGAAATAGAAGAAACCATCAAAAGACTACCAACTAAGAAAAGCCCAGGACCGGATGGGTATACAGCAGAGTTTTACAAAACTTTTAAAGAGGAACTAACAGCAATACTTTTCAAGCTATTTCAGGAAATAGAAAAAGAAGGAGAACTTCCAAATACATTCTACGAGGCCAACATCACACTAATCCCTAAACCAGACAAAGACACTTCAAAGAAAGAAAACTACAGACCAATATTTCTAATGAACCTAGATGCAAAAATCCTCAATAAAATTCTGGTGAACCGGATTCAAAAACATATCAAAAAAATTATACACCATGATCAAGTAGGATTCATCCCTGGGATGCAAGGCTGGTTCAATATACGGAAATCAATAAATGTTATTCACCACATCAATAGACTTAAAAATAAGAACCACATGATCATCTCAATAGATGCAGAAAAAGCATTCGACAAAGTACAGCATCCCTTTATGTTCAAAACTCTAGAAAAATTAGGGATAACAGGATCATACCTCAACATTGTAAAAGCAATCTATGATAAGCCACAGGCCAGCATCATTCTGAATGGAGAGAAATTGAAGGCATTCCCTCTAAGATCTGGAACAAGACAGGGATGCCCTCTCTCACCACTTCTGTTCAACATAGTTCTCGAAACACTGGCCAGAGCAATTAGACAGACGAAAGAAATTAAAGGCATAAAAATAGAAAAAGAAGTAATTAAATTATCACTATTTGCTGATGACATGATTATATACCTAACAGACCCAAAAGGGTCTACAAAGAAACTATTAGAGCTAATAAATGAATTCAGCAAAGTGTCAGGGTATAAAATCAACACGCATAAATCAAATGCATTCCTGTATATCAGTGACAAATCCTCTGATACGGAAATGAGGACAACTACTCCATTCACAATATCGCCCCAAAAATAAAATACTTGGGAATCAACCTAACAAAAGAGGTGAAAGATTTATACAATGAAAACTACAGAACCCTAAAGAAAGATATAGAAGAAGACCTTAGAAGATGGAAAAATATACCCCGTTCATGGATAGGCAGAACCAACATCATCAAAATGGCGATACTACCAAAAGTTCTCTATAAGTTCAATGCAATGCCAATCAAAATCCCAACAGCATTTCTTGGAGAAATAGATAAAAGAATCATGAAATTCATATGGAATAATAAAAGACCCAGAATAGCAAAAACAATGCTAAGCAGGAAGTGTGAATCAGGTGGTATAGCGATACCAGACTTCAAATTATACTACAGAGAAATAGTAACAAAAACAGCGTGGTACTGGTACCAGAACAGGCGGGTGGACCAATGGTACAGAATAGAGGACACAGTAACCAATCCACAAAACTACAACTATCCTATATTTGATAAAGGGGCTAAAAGCATGCAATGGAGGAAGGATAGCATCTTCAACAAATGGTGCTGGGAAAATTGGAAATCCATTTGCATCAAAATGAAACTGAATCCTTTTCTCTCACCATGCACAAAAGTTAACTCAAAATGGATCAAAGAACTTGATATTAAATCAGAGACACGGCGTCTGATAGAAGAAAAAGTTGGCTATGATCTACATACTGTGGGGTCGGGCTCCAAATTCCTCAATAGGACACCCATAGCACAAGAGTTAACAGCTAGAATCAACAAATGGGACTTGCTCAAACTAAAAAGTTTTCTCTCAGCAAAAGAAACAATAAGAGAGATAAACAGGGAGCCTACATCCTGGGAACAAATCTTTACTCCACACACTTCAGATAGAGCCCTAATATCCAGAGTATACAAAGAACTCAAAAAATTAGACAATAAGACAACAAATAACCCAATCAACAAATGGGCCAAGGACCTGAACAGACACTTCTCAGAGGAGGACATACAATCAATCAACAAGTACATGAAAAAATGCTCACCATCGCTAGCGGTCAGAGAAATGCAAATCAAAACTACCCTAAGATACCATCTCACTTTAGTAAGATTGGCAGCCATCATGAAGTCCAACAACAACAAGTGCTGGAGAGGATGCGGGGAAAAGGGTACACTTGTTTATTGTTGGTGGGACTGCAAAATGGTGCAGCCAATTTGGAAAGCAGTATGGAGATTTCTTGGAAAGCTGGGAATGGAACCACCATTTGACCCAGCTATTCCCCTTCTCGGTCTATTCCCTAAAGACTTAAAAAGAGCATGCTACAGGGACACTGCTGCATCGATGTTCATAGCAGCACAATTCACGATAGCAAGATTGTGGAACCAACCTAGATGCCCTTCAATAGGTGAATGGATAAAAAAATGTGGCATTTATACACAATGGAGTATTACTCTGCATTAAGAAACGACAAAATCATAGAATTTGGAGGGAAATGGATGGCATTAGAGCAGATTATGGTAAGTGAAGCTAGCCAATCCTTAAAAAATAAATGCCAAATGACTTCTTTGATATAAGGGGAATAACTAAGGACAGAGTAGGGACAAGGAGCAGGAGAAGAAGATTAACATTAAATAGGGATGAGAGGGGGGAGGGAAAGGGAGAGAGAAGGGAAACTGCAGGGAAAGGGAAGGTGATCCTCAGGGTTATATAAAATTACATACAAGAGAAAGTAAGGGGTAAGGGAAGAAGTACACAAGTGGAATAAATGTTTTACAGTAGAGGTGGTCGAGAGAGAAGAGGGGAGGGGAGGGGAGGGGTGGGGGGATAGTAGATGATAGGTTAGAGAGCAGAATTCATCAGACACTAGAATGGCAATGTGTAAATCAATGGAAATGTAACTGATGTAACCGATGTGATTCAGCAATCTGTATACGGGGTAATAATGGAAGTTCATAACCATTCTGAATCAAATTTTGAAACATGATATATTAAGAAAGATGTAATGTTTTGAACAACCAACAATAAAAAAAAGAACAGATTATGCTAAGTGAAGCTAGCCAATCCCTAAAAATCAAATGCCAAATGTCTTCTTTGATATAAAGAGAGTAACTAAGAACAGAGTAGGGAAGAAGAGCATGAGAAGAAGACTAACATTAAACAGGGATGAGAGGTGGGAGGGAAAGGGAGAGAGAAGGAAAATTGCATGGAAATGGAAGGAGACCCTCAGGGTTATACAAAATTACATACAAGAGAAAGTGAGGGGAAAGGGAAAAATAATACAAGGGGGAGAAATGAATTACAGTAGAGGGGGTAGAGAGAGAAGAGGGGAGGGAAGGGGAGGGGAGGGGGGATAGTAGAGGATAGGAGGGGCAGCAGAATACAACAGACATGAGTATGGCAATATGTAGATAAATGGAAGTGTAACTGATGTGATTCTGCAATCTGTATACGGGGTAAAAATTGGAATTCATAACCCACTTGAATCAAAGTGTGAAATATGATATATCAAGAACTATGTAATGTTTTGAACAACCAACAATAAAAAAAAAGAAAAAAAATATATTTAACCTGAAAAAAAAGAAAAAAAGAATGAAATGAACAGGATTATATAATGTATATGTACAAATGTCACAATTAATTCCACAATTGTGTATCTTGCACCAGTAAAAACTTAGTTCTCTGCCGTCCCACTAAGAAAAAATTTAAAGAGAACCATTCTCCATCTGTCAAATCAAATAGTATACTTACTAAAATCTCTCTTTTAAGTACCAGAAACAGTACTAACAGCACAAACTACAAAATGATGTCCTAGATTAGAATAGATAGGAGAAAGCAGAACTCAGAACATACTGAGCACTTGTTATTACAGAATTATTCACAACAAATGACAATTAGAAGATGTTGTAAAGGGGGAATCATCCTGAATTACAGCCAATGTTAGCGAGAACCCAGATTTCATAGTGGAAGGCAATCAATCATCTTGTGGACGAAGGAAACAATGTTGGAGGTGAAGAAGTGGTTTGTAAAGAAAAAGTAGATCCTTGGTATAAACATTTTCTTGAATCTTCAGTCAGATATAGACTTGTTACTTGTAGGAATCAATATATTTCTTCACCTTTAAAGTCATTTAAAGTGGATTATCCTATGGCCTGCAGCAACATCAATAAATAACACAGTAATTGATACAGTGACCCCAAAATGTTAAACATTTGACAAACTTTAGTTTACAAAACTGTGTTTTATGGTATAAAATATAATTAGGGAAAAGAAAATGGTATTAAAATAATAAATGGTATATGAAACAGACACATCATGTTGTTTTGTTTATAACTGGAAATATCCACATAGATGTCCCTGTTAGAGTCCTGTGGCAATAAACTTTATTTAAACTGAGATATCGTCAGTGACTGTTATTTGTAAAAGATATCATTTTGTCAATCACCTTTGAGTTCTGAAAGTGGATAAAACCTATATGCCTTATCTGCACAGTAGATAGATTTAATGGATCATAATTAAACAGTTTTAAGTAACCAAACTGCATTTGAAATACAAGAATGTGACTGAGGTATCAGAAATTCTGCTTTATCATAACACTATTGTTAATCCTGTTGGGGTGCAGCATGGTAGAAAAGGAAACAGGAGCTTCTTCAGTAATTTATTGAATATCATAACAAATATAGCCTCCCATCTCCATTGTAAACATGTACCAATTCTCTTTAGAGTGGAGAGAAACTAAATTTTAACTCATTAACTAGAGGCACTAGCCTGTCTTCTTTGGTAGGTCTCTTGAGTACAAGAGTCAGCTCTGCTGCTTATTTGTGTTTTATTTATACCTTATATATTTGCATATTTTCAAAAACACTTTTTTCTTTAGAGGATATGTTTGCAGTTTCATTTAAAAATAAAATTTAGAACAATACAATATGTTCTACTACCACAGAGTATGAACAACAAAATTCACAAATTATACTTACAGAATATCTCCAAGTAAACAATATTTTTTAATCAAATACTCATTCAACACTTAACTATGTTGTACAGGAATGGTACAAGGCCCTAAAGATAGAGAAGTAAACCATGAAGGCCCTTGTCCTCCTGAATTTTATCCTCTAGGGAAGAAGATCGAAATTAAACAAACACTTACATTAATAAACATAAAATTATATTAATAATAATTATAAAGTTAAAGTAAAGGTGATTACCAGCTATAATAGTATGTCAAGTTAAATCAGGGAACATCAGAGGGACATTTTTGCGATGCAAAATTTCAACTAAAACCTAAATCATCAATGAGGTTATCCAGCCAAAATAATGATAAGAATATTCCACAACTGGGGGAGGGGGTAAATAAGGTAGAAAGAACATAAAGGAAGCCAGGATAGTTTCAATGGATACTGAGGAAAAGCCGCATGACAACTGAAGCTCTGGAAACATGCTGTTAATAGTTGATACAGTGCACTAAAATTCAACTCCAGAATTAATTAGGGACTTGCTAATAAGTGTAATGAAAACTTATTGAAAATTGTAATGAGAAATTGGGTGTAAATTGTGTAAAGATTATTATTTTGGGATCCATTATGAATAGTGGATTACATGGAGACACAAGAATCAGAAAGTCAACCTAGAATATAACTAGATAGAAGATGGTAGTAGGTGAGGCTTGCTTTTGTGCTAATAGAGATGTAGAAGATAGAAAGAATCAAGAATCATTTTAGATAAGTTTTTAATATCAAGGTAGGTTTGAGTAGCTGAGTCAGTTGAGTTCATATGGCTAAATTTTGCAAAAAAAAGAGGATCTTTTAGATTTGGATAGTGAATTAGTTTATCTCTCTAAAATATAAGATCTATAAGAAGCCCAAATATCAATGTCAAATTGTCACTTTTTAAGAAGGAGGAAATAGAGATGAGAATAAATGTCTGTGATAGAGAAAATTCTTGTATATAAATGAAATTTAGTTACCCAAGTGGATGTGCCTTAAAAAAAGCTTAAAGCAGGTGTCCAAAGAACATCTCTTTTCTACATAAAGGGATATCAAGCAAATATTTCAATATTTTATGGCATACATTTTCTATGGCAGCTAACAAAGGTTGCCACTGTAATATAAAAGCATCCAGGGAATATAGTCAGCAAATGGTTGTGCTATATTCTAACACAAATTTCTTTATTAACATGAACTATAAGCCTGATTAAGGGTTGTGTTTCTTGACATATGATTTGAAGCATTTGAATAAATGGAATTGGAGGAGGAAGAGAAGGAGGAGAAGGAAAGAAATACTAAATCCTGAATCCTATGGATTTTTATTTAATTTGTCTCAGGAACCAAATGGAAATTGGTCTGGAATAAAACTAGAGATCATGATTTTTAAACACTTCATTGATGGTTCCAATGTGCAGCAAATGAAGCTACAACCAATGATTTAAAGTGTTTAAGAAAGGCCTAAGAAATAGATCAGAGAGGAAGTTTACAAATTAAAGGGAAGATGGAAATGTAGCAAAGAAGAGTAGTTTTCTAATTAAGCAAAATAGAAACTCAATGCATTTCCTTTTATAATGACAGTATACTCAGTTTACATTTCCACTAATACAACATTATTTCCAGAAGGTGAAACAACAGTTGCTGCAGCTGCTGCACTGCTTCTAGGTGGAAGTCATTTCTTTGACTTTCACATACTTAGAGTTCCAGCAAGGAAAACAGGAGAAATGATAATTGAGTTGAAGAGGAGGAGGGCATGACAGGCTGCCCTTGCTCCCTTGGGTCCTCAGTCAGGTATTTTGCACATGTTCTGACTGCATGAAGACCTACCACCCAGAGACAGAGTGGCAGGTGACAGGCTGGGCTTTGGGGGCCAGAGAGCTCTTTCTCCTTTCTTTTCCCATGCAGGAGAGATTTTCCCTTCCTTATACTCTGAGAAGGACTTGGTTTTTGTGTGTGGCTTACCGAAATGACTGTCATTGTTTTTCAGGCATGTCTCATATTATAACAAGGGATACCAAAAGTGAGAATGTGCCATTATCAGAAAAGGAAAAAAACAAAACAAAAAAACAAAAAAAACCAAAAAACAAAATACCCTCTTCTATTTCAAAGGATAAGCAATAATTTTTTTTTCTAAATTTATATTAAGTTCTAAAGAGTTTCAAAACAAAGTACATTATATCAATTTCAATTATGTTGCAAATATTTACTGAGAGCTTTTCTGTGTGTGCCCAACACTCTGATATCAACTATTAGAAATTTAAGAAAAATAAATTCACATTATCCCTGTCCTTTAAATACTCATAACCATTGAAGCAACAAATAAATCACAAGAAATAATAAAAATCAAGTAAAAAATATGGACATAAATACAAATGAGTTAGATGTTCAGAAAGAAGATAATCTGATGAAATTAGCATTCAGCTTTGACTTTGTGATGAAAATTAGAATTCACCTGCCCTTTGAAAGAGGATAATAATAACAAAATGTTCACTTTATTATAAAGATTAAATAAGGAACTAGGGAAAACATAATTAAATCCCTTCCTTAATAGATATATACTTTTTAAATATTTTCAGGCATATTTTAAATACCCTGAAAGTGAAAAATGCCATTTTAAATTATTGTAAAGAATATAAGAAGGTTGCTCTTTCAACAAGATACAAAAAGCAAAATTTTCACAATGAAAACAGAATACATTTGACTAGATCACTATTTGAACTTTCTTGTATCAAAACATATCACACAGACTGTATAAAAATCAAATAACAGACTTGCGAAAAGCATGGGCAATTAATTGGAGTATGGAAGATTTAGAATCATATAAATAATTCAGGAGACCCTTGAACTTGAATGGAAATAAAATTACATCATTATCATCACTAAGCTCAAACTTCTTATAAATCTAGACAACACACCAGAGTGGCATGAATCATTCTTGAATTTGTCAAGATTCGTTTTTGTAGATGCTTTTATTGTAATTTTACAGTGGTCACGGACATCTAAAAATACAATATATTCTCATCACTCTCCAAATCATTCTAGACTAGATTACCTCTAAATGTTATTTGATGCATCAATTTGAAAACATTACTGAGTTATAATTTGTTACTACCTAACAATAATGTAGTGGTGTTTCCTGGAATTCTATGTGTTTTATAAATGAAGCTTAAAATTTCCTCTGGGAAGTTCATTAGCTTCACCACACTACCAAAGGGTCCTATGTCACACACACACACACACACACACACACACACACACAAAAGCAATTGAGAATCACTGAACAAAATGTCAATGTGAACAAGATGTGATAACAATTGTAGAGAAAACAGTTACAGTCAAAGTGATGCAGGGTATGATTTGTAGGAGTTTCTAGGAAAATCTCATGAAATAATAGACTTTTATGAAATCATACTCATTTCTAAATTTCTAAGAATCTTTAAATACAGGGGCTGGGGATGTGGCTCAAGCAGTAGTGCGCTCTCCTGGTATGCATGCGGCCCGGGTTCGATCCTCAGCACCACATACCAACAAAGATGTTGTGTCCACCGAGAACTAAAAATAAATATTAAAAAAATTCTCTCTTTCTCTCTCTCCTCTCTCACTCTCTCTTAAAAAAAGAATCTTTAAATACATATGTAGAGACATACCAAAGTAATAGTAGTTTATGTCTCTAGGAATAGGGAAGGTGGATAGGCCATGAGAAGGTAGATAAAGACTTCATATTTATCTATGGTATTTTAATTCTTTTATTTAAAATGTAAAGAAAAACTGCTGCCCTTTTTAAAAACTATAAATTCTGGGTAATGGGTACACTAATGCTTATAATTTTCATTTTTTAAAATCTCTCAAATTTTAATAAATTTTGATTCAAGAGAAGATACTGCCTATAAAATTATATAAGATATATAATGTTAATATATATATATATATAATGAATACTTCATAACTTTTAGGAATTTCTGTTATTGCTATTAAAGAGTCAACTGTTTGGAATGAAAAAGTGGAAAGGGCGAGTTTTCCAGGTGAGGAAAACTTCCTGAGTAAAGACCTGCTAAAAAGGAGTTTGGCAAGAATCAATGAGATATTGTCAATAAGTCTCTTCATCAGTCTTCCAAGCTGGAGGTATTTTTATAAGCTATTTATCTTACCTGTTCCTGAGCCAGAACATAAGGTCCTGACTTTGTAGTGACTAAGGATGTGGGTAAAGGCAGCCCTGAGAACCCTGGAAGCCCGGGGCAGACCTCTGGTGTTTATGGGTTAAGGGGACCGAGCATGCAGAACAGAGCAGGGCTGGTGCCAACTGACTCACAGGGGAGGAAGCTCATCAAACAGGATGCCTCACTGAGCAAGAACCCCCAACCCTGACAGTGTTCTTGCTGAGGAGGGACAATCCTGTTCAAGGATGTTGCTGAACAGGGTGAAATACTGAAAGGAAGGCTTTGTATGAAAAGCACTTGGTTTGATAAGGAAGGCAGGCACATGCCAGTTTGTGGGAGTAAAAATTGTGAAAAAGCCACCCTAGCTCCCTGACTTTCTCTTTCTATCTCTCCCTCCTCCCTCTCTCTTCTCTTCTTCCCTTCTTTTCTTTCTTTCTTCTTATGTCTGCAAGTTATTTTCTCAAAAGGTGTGCCAAAGAAGAGAATTAAAGATAATTAAGTTAGGAAGTAGTGATATAAATTATCTTCTCTTGGAAAGTCACAGTATAAAGCAGATATTAAAGGCTTGCAGGAATCCTGCTTCCTTTTTCAACCCCTCATCTCCCAAACTGGTTATTAATATCTCCTAGAACTTATATTCTAAGCTAATTTAAGAGACGCTATTTGAATGCTTGAATAAATCAAAACAACTTTAGTTATTTTCAATAGGGGAAATTTTTATAAACACCCGGTTGGCATTTGAAGCATGACACCAAAGGATGATTATGAATATATTAGAATACATAAAGCTGGATGGATTTCCAAGGCAGCAGGTTACCTGAGAGGTATGGTCATTGTCAAAAGTCTCTTTATGGTTTATGATCCTGTCAGAAACCCTCAGTTCTCCCATATGTACATATACGATGCTCTTTTCCTCCTAGTTAATTGTGCCATAAATAATTTCTTCTTATCTGCATATCGATTACAAGGTAATGAATGCCACTTCATATTATGTGAAATACAAATCAAGCTCTAGACCCCATGAGATAATTTTCTTGGCCAAACTCCCAGGCCCTGTACTTGGGATGAACTTCAATTGTGTCTCTAGGGTTAGTGAGTGTTATGTTTCTAAGTGATGATCTGTTTATTTCATGCCACATTTGCAAGCTGTCTTGTCCTCATATGTACCATTAAGCATTATATTGAGAAATTTTTAAGGTTTTTAATTCACTTTATTTCTGTAAATTTTCTTTATTCAAATTTATCTTATAAATTTGTTCATACCTCATCTCTAGAGAGGGCTTTGAGGTTGCTCTTTCCCTACAGGGTGTTTGCAGGAAAAAAAAAGCAGGTACACTTCAAAGTTGGCAAAGACATGTTTTCTTCTCTCCAATCTTTAACATTCTTGCTCCAGTGAAAACAACGGCATCTTTGCAGATGTACCAAAGGAGATATCTCATTCATTGACTTTTACTCTTTATCAAGCCACATTCTGTGCCAATTCTTTTTCAATATGTTAGTACCATTTCCTCTTTCTTTAAGTAAAACTTGGGGTGTCAATTACACATTGGGAATTTATTTTATATCAGTGAGAGAAATATTTCCATCTGAAAGATATTATCTTTGAAATTGAGTCAGGCTTCATGCTGAGAAAAGGATCAAGGAGATATAACAACTGCTGAAGAAGTCAAACTCATTGTGTAAAATAGTATCAAACACAGAAGCAGCAAACAGTCAAGATGAGTGACTGGTAGAAGCATTTTCCTTTGACAATTTTGAATAGCTGTATCTTTATTTCAGTGCTAAAGTGCTATATGCATTTGCTTTCTAATAATTTCTTCTTATATCAGTGCTTAAATAATTTCTTCCTAAAGGATAAAAGATAAGCACTAAAAATTGTATTTTTAACATTAAAGTTGAAATACTTTACCATGAAATTTGAATCACATGTGACTCAAAGGAATTTAGAATATTTTCTGTGGTCTTTGGGTTACCAAATTCTTCAAACTTTTTAACCTATAAACATAAAATTATGAATATAATAAATAAATTTCATATTAAAATCTATTAGGACCTATGTAAATTGAAAACTTTGAAAATTGTAGGTTTGGGGGATAGAACATGTTTCCATCCATGTTATGAATCATATCCTTTACTATTAAGAAAATAGATAGCAACAAGGTTTTTAAATGATAATATAGTCTAAATTGCAGGGTCGTTCTGTAACTTCACATTTCACACCCACTTTTTAAGATGGCACCTGGTTTTGAACATGGGACCCTGACACAGCTGGCCCATGAGTGATTGCCTTCTTAAATAAGCCAAAGAAGAAATCTTGCATGATGATGATGATGAAAGACCAAAGTAAACCCAATGTATATCCAAAACACATATGCAGTGAAAGGAAAATATTTTTATCTTTTGTTAAATTGAGAATCCACAGATGTAAGAGAAACTTTTATATTTCATGGTTAAGTTCAATTGCATTCTTGTGGGTTTTTTGTGCTCTCATTAAGCTCATCATTGAAAACATACAACTATTTCTCCTCTTCTTTTATCCTCTTTCACTATATAGATTTCAGACCCTAATTATGTTTTGCTCTCCTGACCTCATCATGCAAACAGGGATGGTATAGCTAGACAAAAATACTTTCTATAGAGACAATAATAAGTTTAAAAGACTACACTGGTATTATTTCTCTTGCCTAATGTGAAAATACATTTTTTAAAATGCTGCAGAATTAATGAGTTTTTCTTAACTTATTTTTATTGTGTGCCTCGAGTATTTTAATATTTTTAATGTACTTCATTCAGTTACTCATGGAATAATTGTCTAGGTTGTCCTTTTGTTCATGGCTTCCTAACATAATTTGCATTTAAAGTATGTTACTTGTACTATTTGTAAAAACTCATAACTTTCTTGCAAATCACAATATCTACAAAATAAATATTTAAATTATATACATTAATTGTGTGGGTGTGTGTGTAAATACACTGCCATCAAAAAAAATAAATCTAGTTATATCTTCAACTTGATCTGCTGAGACACTGAGTTTAAGGGAAAATCTGTATACATTCATAATTTGTAATAAACTAATATTTCTCAGTAAAATTCAAAATTGTAGGTGATTCAAAAAGTTTTACTTCCTGTTCTAGCAAATATGCTTCTAAAATATACCTTAAAATAGTGTTTCCTGCTCTGAGTCTTTTCATCTCTTTACTTACTCTTCATTTGAGATACTAAAAAAGCAGTAACAGAGACTACAGTATGGTTTGAGAGGAATGCCTGCCCAGCAACAATCAGCTGGGGAAAGTCTTCCAGATTTTATCACATCTTAGAACTACACAGATAATTCAGAAAGAAGAGTAAAGAAACATTTTTTGTCCCTATTGAGATATCTTGTGGAATCAAGTTTCTCAGGGTTAGCTCTATCAGTGTAAAGGCAAGGCAGAATGGAGAATCTAGATGATCCCATCCTCAAGGAGTCACTGTTACACCTACCTGCCAGTCTTTATTCTTCTGACACTCTCTGTCCCGTAAGTGATTTTTATATAGTGCTTTCTATTTATTGTTTTAATGATTTTGGTAAAAGACAATAGGATTGAATGGATATATTACAGTTTTTCTATTTAAACTTGAAAAAACTACTTATTCTAAAACTTGGAAATTTTTCTATCTGAAAAATGAAGAACTTAATATTCATTCATCTATAAAGTTGTTATAAACAGCAAATAAGTTGATTCATATTTGTTTGATACATGGTATACACTTAATGCTTATCAGTCTTATCAGTTATTAATTTCTAAAACATTAATCTCTTTGAACCTCTTGATCTTTATTACCAGTAATATCAGGAGTATAATGCCAATTTTATACATTGTTTTATAGATTGAATGAGCTAGTATATGATTTGACCCTTTGCCTAGTGCCTGGCATGTAGTAAGAGCTCAAAAAAAGAAAAGTTACTTGTCCTTTCTGGAGCAATGGTAAAGCTCAAAAAGATACACACTGTGTACCACTTTGCTGGATATCTCAGCTACTTATTTTCAAAAATCAATTCTGTAATCTAGGTTAGTTGTGAGCAGTTGTCTTTAGAAAAAAAATGGTAGAACTAAAGAATTAGTAGAATTTTTGTTTGTTTTCTGACTTCTGCCTTTATTCTTTCTGGAATATTGCTTACTCAGGCCTCAGTCTTAGTCATGATCATCCTATGCACCAAGAATTTCTCCATTTAGAAAGCAAATATCCTTAAAATATGAGGGGGAAAATTAAAACTCAAGAGATGGTTATACCATAGGTTAAAATAGCATTTAAACTAGTTATCCATAGAACTAAAGCATAGGTTGATATTGATGAAGGAAAGGATGTCATAGAGCAATGTGCATTGGGCCAAATGGACAGTATGATGGAGATGGACCGTGTGGTACTCAGGTTCAGTCATGGTTCTACCTGCCAGTCACTGACTTGGGGAGGGCTTCTGTAGATTCTGTAATAGGTCTATTACATTTTCTTCTCATGGTTTTCAAGATTAAATGTGGGCTAGATAGTAATTAAAGTACAATGAAATGATTAACTTCTATGAATTTTCTGGAAAGAAGGGGACATTGCATAGGAAAGCAATAAGGCCTAATGTGCTACAGGAAGAAAATGCTGAATAAAATAAAAAGTGTTCCAACTTCCTTAACAGGTCACACTTTCGAAAGTTCATTTCTTCCCTTTCATATTTTCCTCCTGTTATTCTGAGAGAAGCATGGCTTTTGCCTCTTTCCCTGCAGACCCTATATTTCAATCCCACCTGAAATGTATTTTCAGATTATCCCAAAGTATTTCAATGGAAAAAAAATTAAGCAGGGCTAATTCAAAGAAACATGAATAAAAAGGAGCTAATGTTTTAAACTGAGAATTTTCAAAATGCAAACTGGACCATTAGAGAATTGTTTAATAAGTTCTAATTAAAAATACATTTGTGTGGCATGATCTAATTTATTGGAAAACTAATTTTATTCAATTTTTTAATGTGAAAGCAAAACCTACAATTGTTGCCATAATACAATAAATATAATTTTCCAAGCCAGAAACCATAACAACAGTTTTTAATAATAGAATATGATTGGCTGCATATGAAAAAATAAAGCCACATTTTAAATAATTAAACTGTTTCTCAATATAAAATAATAATATCTCAAGCATTTTCATGTTTTTATGTGTACAATGTGATATGCTATTTCAGTCTGTAGGGAAACCTATAATTACCAGACCATCTTTTCATGGACTACATTCTTTTTGTCACTAATCCATGAATTAAAATGATAATTCAAAGAAAATAACCTGTCTAGAAAAGAGAAACCTGAGAATTAGATCTTTTAGAATGAATTCCTTTTATATCAGTCCATCTAATTAAATACACTTTCTTTGTGATTTTGGAGGAGGAATTTTACATTATTTAAAAAAGGGGGTCACTTCAGGAATACTGGTTTCAATCAGATGTCTATCAATTTGACCTGATGTATCTGCATTCATGTATTCCAGGAGTTTAAACAAATAGGCAGAAGCTTGCCTTTGACACAATGTGTGTCTATGCAACAAAAATCTGCTGAGAAGAGAACATTTTAATTCAAGCATCCAGATGTCTAGCTTCCCAGTAGGCATTTGGCATCACTGCAACAAAACATCTGCATGGCTAAAATTGCTCTCTTCTTTAGTGCATTGTTTGGCAGGACCTTCCAAAACTTGGTGGAATCACTTTACCAAGTTCCAAGATAGAATTCAAACCATATTGCCTATATGCTTTAGAAATGTCTTGTGGAATAATGTTGCAGGAATATATAAATAGATAAATGGCTGGATAACAATAAACAAATGAATAATTCATACACAGGAAAGGTTCAGGCTAAGTGATATTGTTGTACCCAAATATAGTCTCAGTACCAGAACTAGTGAATGTTTTATTTCTCAGAAGGTCAACAGGATATTGGTTGCCAAATTCTAATAGCTGTATCCCAGTCATTAGTGGCAAAGTCAGAAATGGCAATAAATGATCTTGATCCTAACAGTCTCAATCGTACTTTGAATGAGTAAATCAGAAGGCATACACCTCTCTGCAATGTCTCAAATATGACATACTTAAGTTTATGTTCAGAATAATTTTTCTTAAATTCTTGTGTACTGTAAATAAATATTTATGGGGAGTATCAGGGTATATTCACATATTTCTCAACATGTTGTGATCCTTTTTGTATCTCAGCATAGTTTCTGTTTTATTAAAGAGCATTTAATTTTCCTAAGGGTACAGACCTGACCAGTAAAACCAATCTTTTTGCAAGATTACTAGAACTTTGTTTTTCTAAAATATAAATGCTTACTTTTTTGAAGGGTTTTTTTTATAATCCTGATTGTCCCAAAGTTCTCTCCCATATTCTTCTTTTCTTAATTCTAGACACAGCCATACCAGACCCATTTCCAAATAATTACATTTTGCACATCCTTAATATGGTTTATTTAGCATCTACAATCAACACAACTTAGCTACAGAGAGAGAAAGGCAGCATGCATTATAAGTGAGAGAAGCCATCTGAATAATACCATGAGATACCCACAAAGAAGCAAGAATGTTACCAAATCTGCATTTGCTATCAGTACCTGATACACTACCACTTGAACCAAATCCAAACCGGTGCTTGCATTTCTGATAAGACTGGATAAGTGAGAGAATACTGATTTAGTAATTCAACTGCTCTATTCTTTCTGGTGTTGATTATAAAAATGTAAAAGAATTCAGCTAATCTACCCCTTCTGTCACACATTCACTTTGAGTTTAAGCCAGAAAATCCCAAAATTCCTCCTGTGAAACTTAGACTTTAAATATTTCAATACTTCAAGGTAAAAAGCATTCATTTAGAGTGAATTTCAAATCAGACCTTTCACAATTATTTTTATTGAAATGTTACATAGAATTTATGCTTTACAATTTCATTTTTGACAAATCCCTTACATGTTTAAAAGATGATTATAATCATAATATTTCAGAGGTCATTCTGCATATAATTACAGAGCTGAAAAAATCCTTTAAGATATATCTAAAATATTTTTAATTCATTTTAACACATGCATGAAGGATAAATATCATGGGCATATGTTTTAAATATATTGTTAAACTCTAACAACAAAAGTATAAAAACATCAACTGAAAAGTATATTGTTTGCTTTTAAAGAACACTAGGAAAATATTTTGCAATTATTGAAGGAAATTAAACTATTCAACTGTATATTTATATAATTTGTTTTAAAAACATATTTTCATTAGAAAAGTGAATTTCTGTTGTGAAATGTGCATTTTTAAATAAACTATGAGAACATAAATAGTTACCTCATTTTTTGTCAAATGTGTAAATTCTGTTATCAACATACATACTAATATACATTTTGACATTATTTATTAAATATTGCTTAAGTGTTGTTTCCTTTTAATAATGAATATCCACTAGGGAAAAAACTGAATTTATTTATTTATTTTTTCTTCTTTCCTATCTACAATCAGTTTTAAGTGAGCAATCATTCTTGGAATTCATACTTTAAAACAGCAAAGAAGGAAAAAGTTATAAAATACTTTGGGGGTTAAAATCTATATCCCAATCAGTAAATTTTATGATCTAAAGTGAGTCCCCTGTGGTATCATTTATTATAGCTAAAATAATTGGGACTGGGGGCCCATGACACTATTACCTGTTTCTGCAGATTTATTGAAAATTAGCAATTCCATTTATATCTATGAGATTTCAGGGATTACACTGTTATAGACTAGAAAATTGATAGATTTATGAGTCTAGTGAATCTAGCTGTACCAACTAATACAGCAACAGAGAAAATTTAGAGGTTTGTACTCCTAAAGGAGTTAACCTTTGGATAAAGAAACATTTTTCAAGAGAAATGTGAAAAATTATTGAACCTATAAATTGTCACTGCAGCAAAGTTAAAAAAAAAAAAAAGGAAAAAGAGGTGAGGGGACCAATGGCACAAATCTAACATGTGTGAGAAGGAATAAAAGCAAAAGTACCAAAAAAAATTTGTACTGTCACTTGGTTTGCTTGTAAAAATTGCTCAAGGTTATTTATTACTCAAGTACAGTTGCTGTTGGCTATAGGCTTCCTTATTAGCTGCCTTGCCTCAGATAGTCTAAAGTGGCTTGTGAACATTTGCACATCTTGAATCATGGATCACATATCACGTATCCCTCCTAACCCTGGCACAAAGTAGACACACTAAATATTTATTGTTCCTTGTTTTAATAAATCAAATAAACCTATATACACTGCCTCTGATGTATGCTAATGCCAGAGATATAAGTTTAGTTCTCAAATAATTGTATAGAGATGGTTTGTTTCCTAGGAAAGTTGAAAATATTGTAGAATTGTGGCCCTGTGGTCTATGTCTTTCTGACTTTACCAGACACAAGGTTTTATTAAATTATAGTATAACAATACATACTAGTGAAATTTCCTTATTACTTTGTTCCTTGTTTTACTATTATTTAATTAAACTACAAAATACACATATATCTATAGGGGCAGAGCTGCTGTTTAACATATAGCAAGGTACACTGATTTTTGGAAGCCAGCATCTGTCTGGATAGGTCTGGGTCCATGCTAAAATAAGTGGTTAAGTATTTTGAATACTCATTCTTGTTTTAAAGTGCATTACAAAAAACACCAAAGGAATAAAATGTTGATTCTTTACCTTGCAAAACATTAAATTTTTTTTGAAATGAAAAAAAAATCCCTCTCCTCCCCATACACACACTTGATAAGAATAATAGAATTCAGGACATCACCTGACCTGGAGATGGAACAGATATCCTAGAAGTAAAGGTTTTGGTGTTAAACGATGGTTAAGTTTGGTGAGGGGAATGTTTCCTATAAGGAGTAGGAAATGTATAGAGGCTAAGGAGTAGGAAATGTATAGAGGCTATGATAAACAAATACTATTATTTTCTTTTGGCTGTGCAATTGGTAAACTGGCAGTAATTAATATGGAATAATCAAGAAAAGTGATAGTGTTATTTTTCAGTGGTTAATAACTCCTCTGATTGTCAACCTGATAGCTGAAATAACTGTAGGAAAATTTGAACTACTTTTTTTAACCATTCCTGATCACTGTTATGAAACAATGTTGCAACTTAGAATTGAAACACCAAACCACTTAGACCCTTTCTTTTCAGTATAAAGTTAACTCTATGTTAAAGTTAAACTGGAGTTTTCAGACTTGGTTTATGTAAAATTTCTCTCTCTTATGCATTTTTTTTAATTATTATGGAAAGTTGTCAAGTGACAGCATGTAGGAAAAAAGTACGAATGAACTCTATAGCTCCATAAATACCTTTTTGAAGCAAAGTCCACATAATTTCTTTTTTTTCATTAAAATTTATAACATAAAAGCCAATTTTTGTTTTCTTAGCAACAGAAGAAAATTGTTTGTTAAGGTCTTTACATGACAGCATATCGCCTTTTCCTTGGTATAATACTAAGTGACAGCCCCATATTGAGCAATTTTAAACCAGGTCTTAGATTTAGAGCAGACATGTCGAAATTTGTGATAAATGAAATAGATGTTTAATGACACCTAATGTGTAGTGATACAGGGTAATATAGGCAGTTTTGCTTAGAAAAGACTTGCAAACATAATGCCACCAGATCAGAGCAGCTGAAAGCTTAGCATAATTCCATAAGATATTCTGCTACAGAGAGATTTCATAACAGAAAGATCAAGAAAATAATACATTTACTTGAGAATGTGAAAATTACCTTGGAACTTACTTTGCTATTTGCATTCCATCTTGGAACATTCCAAGATATTTTGAGCTTAAGTTTTTCATTCTTTATGTTTATTGAAGGTTCTTATGTTTCATAAGAATAAATACATACTTATTTCTAAGTAAGCATACCTCTGAATTTCAAAGAACATTGAAAATTACTCTAAATAAACATCAGATTACTAGCCCATCTATTTATTCTCTAACATAATGTATATCAACCTATATCAAAATGTTCTTTATCTTATATAGTTAATAGAACTAACCCTTTACTTGAAAATAGATGTAAGTATATATATTTGGAGAGTACAATAAATAAAACATAAATCATTAATGATTGTATTAATCACCAATTGCCATCCTATCTTGAAATGTTTCCTTACCATTCTTTACTTGTGCACATAAAACTTAGTTTTTACCGACAAATGGAATTTTACAATATTTTGGAGACTCTAACATGGATTTGCAGCAACCACTATACCTTTACTCAAAGAACAGTCTTATTTAAATGGACACCATCCTTCTAGAGGGAGCAAATACAAAGAAAATAGAGGGAGAGAAAGAGAACATTAGCCCAGCAGGAGAGGTCAGCTACAAATGCTCTAACCAATAAGAACACAAGGTGTCTTAGAGGAGTAAGAATAAACAGCTAGTGTCAAATATAGAGAAATAGATCTGTTGGTGTTACTAAATAGGGGTTGAACAACCAGTAATTCAAAGGAGAAAAACGTTGTGATCAGAAAAGTTTTTAGGAACAGACTATATTTATGAGATTCCTTATTATAGTCAATTAGGATATAAAACAAACAAACATAACCTGAGTACAGATTGACTAAGCTTGCATGGGACTAATGGAAGGATTTTAATTTCTTTTCCTATCTTTTAAGTGAAGGGTCAGGGGAAAAAAAGAAAGAAGGGGTGACAGTGGATTCAGGAGGTGGCAGAAATTCATTCTTATAATCTGTAGCCCTCTCTCTAATTTTCCCTTCCCAGAACAGACTCCATCCCTGTCCACCTAATTCTTTTACCTCAAGTATCAGACACAGATATTTGCGGTGAATGTGTTTCTAGTGGAAATCACCAAGGGCACTGAGTTCAGGAGATTCATGGCAAAAGGGGAATACTATTAAACAAGATGAAGTAAGATACAGAGTCTCACAGAAAGCAAGCAGTAGAATTTTCAAGTTCCTCAGAGCCATGGATGCAAAATTAAGGTCAAGTCCAGGTGGATTGCTGAGGAACAGGATTACACCATCTGAATATAGTTTATATATTTATATTAATCCACCCCCCCTATGCTTCTCATAAATTATTTCCACATCATGATCACTTTTTGCAAACATGTTTTAGTTGGCCGCATATCATTGTGCTAAAGTATTATAGCTTTTATATCCAACTTTTGGTGTGTGTTTCTAGATTTTGGTTTGCTTTATCTTTGCTATTTTAAACAAAAGTTATAACAGTATTTGTATGTAAATTAGGCAAGCAAGTGTAATTACCTCATCAGGTTGAAAAATAAAATGCTTGCAAGTTATGACATATATTGTGAATCTGTGTAATACAACTTACCAGTAAATAGCATTTGTATTAAGTTTCACTGTCACCTGCAGAGTACAAATCTGTTTAATTATACTATTGCCAGCATTGAGTATTTTATTTTTGTGTTATTTTACTCTTTTAACATTTTAACTACTGAGTATAAGGATATAGTCAAGGTTCTTTGTAACAACTTTCAGCTGTCCCAGTTTGACTTGAGAGTTAAGAGTCACTAAAAAAAATCACCAGAAGAGGGTAAAACTGAAAATTTGAACCAGGATTTAGGCATTAATTAGAGTTAAGGCATATTCCTTACTTTTGTTTCATATAAGTGAGTTTTTTCACATCTTTCTAAGGGGAAATAAAGGCTCTACAGAGGTTGTAAAAGGAGATTGAGAGAGGAAAAATGGTTGGTTAGTAAGTGAGATATAGTATATATCATAGCCAAGTGGCACTACATGGATTAAGTTGCTATGGTCTGAATGTTCTTTCCCCCACAACAAATTCAATGCAGCTGGGAGAAGAGGTATCTAGGAGGGGAACAGTTAATGAAGATGGAGTTCTCAGGAACAGCACTAGTACTCCTATAATTCAGGAACAAAAGAGCTGATCTATCTCTTCCACTATGGACCCTACTAGCAATTACCATATCTGAAGCAGATAGAGAAGCCTCACTCTTAGGTAGGTAGTCAGACGTGAATGGGTGAGCAGATAAAAGACAATGAAGGGTGACTTATCTGAAAGACAAGCCCGTGGAGCATGCAGGCTTGGTAAGTTAAAACTTCCCCAGCCATAATTACATCTCTTTTCAAAGACACAGTCACACCCTACCAGGTCTTCTGGACCATTCTTCATCACCAAAACTATCAAAACCTCCATTCATCCTGACTATTAAAGTATTAAGACCCTCACAAATAAACCTTGCTGAGGGCATTTAGAAGACTAGAAAACAATTTAGGGGGCAGGAAATTGAGGCAAAACAGAGGAACTCAATTTCATTAAAATCTCCAATTCTGTGAGGACCATACCATATCTTGGAGGCCATCATGTACTTATTATGTGGTCAGGTAAAAGTCAAAATGTGGACCTGGGTGGGACTCTCTGAAAACTTCCCTGGGGCACCCAATAAAACTAGAGGGCATGAGGGGTGCATTGTCTTTCTTTTCTCTGAGAGAACCCACTCTTTTTTTTTTTGTCCCTTCTAAAAACCTTTTTTTTCCTTCTCTATCTCTTCTAAAAATTTATGCCTGTTACTTTGAGTGACCTGACTGAAATCTTTCTGATGATCACAAGAATCAGAATTGAAGAGGGGCCTCCACACTGCCTCATTTTCGTGGCAGGTCTCTACCCCATAACACTCACCAGATACCAGACTCTGTTGGTCCCTTGATCATGGACTTTTAACCTCCAGAACTCTGAGCAATATATTCATGCTGTTTATAAGCCACCCAGTTGAAGTTATCTGGTACAGCAGCCCTAATGGACATCAGCTGAGATTTTAACACATCCAAGAGCTGACCAAACTAGTTTGACTCAAATCAGACCAAAAAGGAAATGGCCCCTCAAGTCAGGGCAGGCTGGGAAATAAAACTATGGTGCTTTCCCTAAAGTAGTGGTATAGGACCAAGAAATGTCCCACAGGGGCCAGTGAAGAGTTATAAGAAGTATTGATCAGTGTGACCATACAGACTTCAACCCGACCAATATGAGGAAAACTAGAAAACAGGGTTCATGGAGACTTTCTCTGCCTTTGTAATTTTTTCCTAAGCCACTTGTTCCAATTGAGGTAGAAATCAGCTCGGATGTGAGCCTCCCTCCAAGGTTAACTCAATTAGGATACAGCCTTATCTACATGACAAGAAAGCTCCAGGTGACTGTCACATAAGCTGTATATAAGACTGGGACATGAAATGGGAGGGAAAGGGAGAGAAAAGGGAAATTGCATGGAAATGAAGGGAGACCCTCATTGCTATACAAAATTACATGTAAGAGGTTGTGAGGGGAATGGGAAAATAAACAAGGAGAGAAATGAATTACAGTAGATGGGGTAGAGAGAGAAGATGTGAGGGAAGGGGAGGGGGGATAGTAGGAGATAGGAAAGGTAGCAGAATACAACAATTACTAATAGGGCATTATGTAAAATTGTGGATGTGTAACTGATGTGATTCTGCAATTTGCATTTGGGGTAAAATTGGGAGTTCATAACCCACTTCAATCTAATGTATGAAATATGATATTTCAAGAGCTTTGTAATGTTGTGAACAACCAAGAAAAAAAAGAAAAAAAAAAGACTGTAACATAGAAATAATGAAAGTCAAAATGTTTCTAAGAGTGAGAAATTCTATTATTTAATTGTACAGAACCTGGGACTTAATCCCCCAACCCTTTTGCTGATAAAGCACAGAGCAAAGAGAAATAGTCTCACTTTGAATACACTATTGGTAGGACACCAGGCAGTTTAGGATATAAGGAAAATATAGATAAAGAGAGACAAAGGAAGACAGAAGAAAAATATTAGTTTTCTATAGGCCGAGATCATATAAATTACTGGCCCTTTTTAGTGGGTAGAGTTGCCTGAATATTAGCAGTTTACCTCCCTCATCCCAAGACTCCGAAAGAAAGCAGTGAAATCAAGAAGCAGAGACAGATCTTACAAAGAATAATTCTGCTTATGTCAGATCAATTTCTCCATTGTGGCTTTTTGTAAGCATTATGGGATGGAGTTAGAACTTCAGTCCACGCATATTAGAACACTTCTCTCATTTTATGGCTCAGCATTAAGGATCTACTAAAGAAAAAGTAAACTCTATCTCTCAGCCTAGATGTCTTTAATGATACATTAACTATAAAGAATGGTGAGTTTCATTGTGGCAAATTGGTACCTGTGTAACACAATTTGATCAATTTCATCACCCATAACTCTCTTCTGTTTCCTCCTTCCCTAGATCTCCTCCTTCTGCCCTTTTGGTTTCCTTTCTACTTTCATGGCATCCTCCCTTTTTTTTCCCACCTCTTTTCCTACTGATACCACATATGAGAGAAAAAGGATGGATGGTACTTGTCTTTCTGTTAGCGTGGAAACCTTGCTGGGAGATGTATATGAATCACATATTGACTGCAAGGAAATGGAGAGATTCTCTGAGTATTTTATTTTTCATCACTCATGTCTATTTTGCACCATGTTTGCCTGTTTCTACAACTAACTACAAATGACTTTTACATCCTAAGAAAAAGAAAGATAAAGAGATTTCTTTTTTGTTCCATAGGCACTGAGGATTTCATGTTCAGTCGAAGCTAAAAATGGGCAATAATGTACATCTAAGAGATTTGGTTATTTCTAATGGGTTAAACTTGTGTTCCATAAATAGAAGTTTGACAATCTAGATGCCTTTCAATGGATGAATGAATAAAGAAACTGTGGTATATATACACCATGGAATTACTCAGCATAAAAACAGAATAAAATTATGTTATTTGCAGGTAATTGGATGGAGTTGGAGTTGGCTAAGTGAAGTAAGCCAATCCCAAAAAACCAAAGGCTAAATGTTCTCTTTGATAAGTGGAGCTGATCCATAATGGGGGGGACATGGGAAAAATGGAGGGACTTTGATGAGGCAAAGGGAAGGGAAAGGTAGAGAGGAGGAATGGGGATAGGAAAGATGGTGAAATGAGATGGACAACATTACCCTAGGTACATGTATGTCTGCACATATGGTGCAATGCTATATCATGTTCAACCAGAGAAATGAAAAGTTGTACTGCAATTGTGTACAATGAATCAAAATGCATTCTGTTGTCATGTACACCTAATTAAAATAACTTAATTAATTTAAAAAAAGACTTAGCAAAAGAAAAATAAAAAAATAGAAGTTTGCCAGTATGAACTCTTTCTCAACATAAGGTAGAATCAGTCTCTCTCTTCCTCTCTCTTTCTCTCCCCCAAACACACATACATGCACGCTCACTGCTAACAGGTAACACACCCACATACTTCCTAATGACTTGATCAAATATACTTGGTAACTTGAAAACAAATACCTCACCAAAAGACATTTTTAACCATACATATACCCTTACATGGGCAATTCATAGCTGGGAGGTAGAGGGTTTTTAAATTTTTTGGTTTTGTTAAACCATGTTCTAGGGAAACTGAAACACCACACTCCAAAGTAACTAATATAATGAGAACATTATAAATTTGCTCAGTAAGAGGATAACCTACCCTAAGACAAAGTTGAAATACCTGCTTTTCCTTCATTTTGATTCATCAGTTATTCCATTTCTTTATTTCTCTCCTGCCCCTCCACTCCAATAGCTTTTTATTTTTCATAATAGCTTAAGCCTCAGAGTTGGAAACATTTTAAACCTATTTATTCTTTAGAATTATAAAGTCAACACTTGCTGGGGAAAAAAAACTTGTTTGGGAAAATTAATATCCCTTATTCATTCACGTTTTTGGGGATTTTCTTTCCCAGTGATACATATAACTCCAAAGACCAGTGTAGGACATAGTACTCCTCCTTGCTCAGCATATGTGAAGACATATTTTTGGTCCAAGCTCTGGATACTCTCTTAGATCCTGGTATGTAATTACTGATGCCACAAAGCTTATATTTCAATATTTAAAAGTGAAAATTATGAATAGAAAAAAAGCCGAGTAAGAACCAGAAAATGAGGAGAGAGGCAAGAAGTCTTCAATGAAGTGATCAAGGGTGTAAAAGAGTGAAATTAGGTTAAAGAGGTAACAAGGTCTAGCAATATGCTGGAGCTAGTCAAAGTGTTCCATGATCCTACTATTCAGTTTCCAGGAATTTTTTGAGCCTTTCAAATGATCCAGAGGGGGAGAATTTGCAGCATGGAGATTCCTAAGCCTACAAATTATACTCTTTCACCTGGGAAAGAAGGTTAGTAAAAAAAATACACTAGTACATAATGCACTGGGGTTTCATAAGCACCATGAAATGGTCAGATTATACACCTCATGGAACTCTACTGGGAGTTGTGTACATGACAATAAAATCTCTTAGGCAATTACCCTACATACTGTGGGGTCAAAGGGCTAGTTTGGAAGTATTAAAATCCATAAGAAGCCAGGCACAGTGGTGTATACCTATAATCCCAGTGGCTCAGGAGGCTGAGGAAGAAGGATCTTGAGTTCAAAGCCAGCCTCATCAACAACGAGGTGTCAAGCAACTCAGTGAGACCCTGTTTCTAAATAAAATACAAAATAAGGCTGGGGATGTGGCTCAGTGGTTGAGTGCCCCTGAGTTCAATCCCTGGTAAAAAAAAAAAAAAAAAAAAAAAAAAAAAAAAACACCATTAGAAAGATTTTTGTAGTTGTTACTGAAAATTCCCTAGTTGAAGGCAGCCAGAATCTCTACCTTCTGCTTGTTGATTATTAACAAATTAAGCATGTTTATGAGATTATGAAACTTCAGGTACAGTTGCCTGAAACAAGATTTGTGATAACAATGGCATGTTCCAGAAAACCTACAACCAATGATGACTGAGAGATGCTCACACTTCTTTTCAAGGTACAGTCAATTTGTTAACTGTTAGTGTACATCAGACCACTACTAAGATTTGGGCTACAAAATAATTGTTTTAAAAGTTCATTTACTTGGACTGGGGTTGTGGCTCAGTGATAGAGCAATTGCCTAGCATGTGTGAGGCACTGGGTTTGATTCTCAGCACTGCATGTAAATAAATAAAGTCTATTGACAACTAAAAAAAAAAAGTACATTTACTCTTGGTGAAATGGCAGAGTGTTACATTGTTGTATTTTGTCCCAAAATTTCAGAAACATGATTTCCTAAGATAGAGACTAGAGAGAAAGGGAAACAGAGGGAGACTAATTTCTAAAGTTCTCTCCAAGGATCTTATGTCTTGAACTACTCTTTCAGGTAAAGTAAGAAATATGGAGAAAAGGAAAAAGTAATAGAAAATAACTGGCCCAAATAGTTCCAAAGCATCTGGGACTTATAACCATGCCATTCAAAAAACCATAGAAACACTTCCTCTCAACACAACCAGCTGGAGCATCATTGATGTTTGATGAAAAGATTGCCTGTTCCATGCAATGGTCTTTTAATAAGATGCTATTTACATCACCTAGGTAAATACACCAAACTTACTTATGATGATGGAAACAGAATATGGAGTGATCTATGCTTATTTTTGCTTTGTTTTTCTATTAAAACAGAGAAGTTAGGGTACAATTTTTTAATGAGTCTTTGGGTTCAATATGACATGGATAAGAGCTTGATTAATTATTCACCTATTATAGACAGCTTTAATTTTTTTTAAAAAAAAAAGCATATTAACAGCATTCAGGGAGCCTCACTTTAGACTGTCTTATAGTCATTGCCTCCTTCAAAAGTTGTCATTTTCCTGATTTACAACACTCAATACCAGGAGGCTATGTAGTAATGCATCTATTATGGTTTGGATGCAAGGTATTCTCCAAAAGCTCCTGTGTTAATACAGAAATATTCAGAGGTAAAAATGATTAGGTTATGAGAGTGATACTCTAACCAGTCCATTCTAGTATAAAAGGACTGACTAGGTGGTAACTGTAGGCAGATGGGGCATGGCTGGAGGAGGTGGATCACTGAGGACATGCTCTGGAAGGGCTGTTCTTCTCTGGGACACCGACCATCTCTGCTCTCCTTGCTTCCTGGCCACCACAAGGCAAGCTGATTTCCTTCATCTTACTCTTCCCCCATGATGTCTTGTCTCACAGTGGGGCCAAAGCAATGGACTCTGCATATACAGACTGAGGCCTGGGAAACCACGAGTCTCAAATAAACTTTTCCTCCTCTAAGTTGTTTTTATCAGGTATTTTGGTCACAGTAATGCAAAGCTAACTAAAACAGCAAATTTAATTATTCTTGCTTCATAATAATCTACTGTAAGACTGTCATAATGTTTCTGATCCATTGTACTGCTATTGGATACTTGCAATACTCACCATATATGCCAATTAAAGTACTGTTGTGAACATTGTTTTAAATGTCTTTTGATAGCAACTATACATGCTTCATTTGGATATACAATTAGGAGTGGTATTGATGTGTCAATGCCACCAATCATCTACTGGTAAATAGATTTCAAGAGTGTTGTGACCATTTACATTCCACCAACAGTGTAGAAAATTCCAGTTACTCCAATTCCCCACCATGCTTAGTATTGTCAGTTCTTCCATTTTTATATTATTTGGGGATTTATGTGATAGTGATTTCTTTGCAATTAAAATTTTCATTTCTATGATGATCAATGACAATAAGCAGTTATTTCTACACTTAGAGTCTTTGTATATATCTCCTTCTGTGGATTTTCTTTCAAAGTTATTTGACCATTCTTCTATTGGTTGATCTCTCTTTTCTTTTTGATTCATGTTTTCATCATTTCTAAATATGAGTTCTTTGCTCTATCACTGTACCTCAATTTTTTTACTATTTTAATGATGCTTTTTGATAAGTAGAAAGTCTTAGTATTAATATAGTACAATTAATATATTTTCTTTATAGCTAGTTTTTATGTGTCTAGTATAATAAAATGTATATACACAATCATAAATATACTCAAGTGCATTTTCTCACTGAAGATTTACTGGATTATCTTTCAAAAATTGGTGATACAACTAGAATTCATATTTGTTTAGTATGTAAGTTATAGATCAAGGTTGATATTTTCCCATATAATTACCCAGTTTACCCATATCCATCTCTTGGAAAGATCAGTGTCCCCTTTATCATAAATCAGTTGGCATAAGTCTAAGTGTAAGTCTACTTCCAGCTGAAATGCTGTGCTAATTATACCCTTAACTTGGTTATCCTTGCACCAACATCACACTGTCTTAATTACCTCAGCTTCACAGTAAGTTTTGACATCTGATATTACAAATCCTCCAACTTTGTTTTTCAATATTGTCTTGACTCTTTATGGTCCTTTGCACTTTAGTAACATTTTAAAATCAGTTTATCAACTTCCATCAAAACAACCCTGGCAATAAGAACTAATATACCAGCATATTAAATGGGATTACATTGGATCTATATAGCAGTTGGAGGCAAACCATAAACCTATTATAATGCTCACTTAGTTTTTATTAATTTCTCTCAATAACATCTTATACATTCCTTTTTATAAGTTTTAGGCATCCTTACCCTTAGCATATGAGATTTTATGATACTTCAATAAAGTATATCATTTTATTTTATGCAAATTGTTGCTGCTGTATGAAAATAAAATTTATTTTTGTATATAGATATTTTATCTAATGAGCTTAACGCTAATTCTAATAGTTCAACTCTAAAACCTTTTTGCATATTTCCCATGAGCATCATCATGTTATCTGAAGGTTAAGAGAGTTTTATTCTTCCTTTTCCAATCCTTATGACTTACTTTCATCTTCTTATCTTATTGCAATGTCTAGGGCCTTCAGACAATAATGAATAGAAGTGGTGAACTTGGCATGCTTGTCTCATTTCTCATATCCAGGGGAAAGTTTTCAACAGCTCATCAAAAGAGAAAAAATGTGTTTTGGTGTGTATATTTATTAATTTATCTTTATATGTATGCTTAAGACATTAAAGACTTTCACTTCTAGTTTTCTCAGAATTGTTCAATGAGTTTATGATGAATTATATAAAAGTCTTCTAGTATCTATTGGGATATTGAGATATTTTTCTTATTCTGTTAAGGTAATGGTTATATGTATCGATTTTCAAATGTCAAACTAGTCTTCAATTCCTAGAATAATGAATGTTACTTTTCAATGCTATTTTATTTTTTCTTCTATCACTGGATTTTATTTAACTCAGGTTATGGTAGAAAGTCCATGATAGTTTTATAAAATATTGAAAGCATTTCATCTTTATTTGGCTTTTGTAAGTATCTGTGCTAATATAGGAGTTATTTTTTCCTTAAGTGTTTGGAAGAATTCATTAGTGAAAACATTAGAATTCTCCTTCTCAGAAGGATTTTAACACTGTAAATATTTTTATACATAGTACTATTCAAATTTTCTATTACTTCTTTTGTCATTTTGGTTAATATATGAATTCTATTTTGAATGTGTTGTCATACATTTGTTTCTATACATAATTTCTTATTTCTGTTTTTTACTATCAGTATTTATAGTTACCACATACTTACAGGTTTCTTCTAGTAAATGCTGTATACCTTACAATTGTCATTCCTTTGTTTTCTAGCAATGAAGCTGCTTTTTCCAATCTTTCCTCTACATGTTCTTAATCTGAACAGCTCTCCACCATCTCCAAGTAGATGTTTGTCATATTTCCTCTTTCTTTTCTAGCTATTTTCAATAGAAATGTTATTTATCAGAAGCATACTGTTGCCTGAAGTAGAAGTCTGACAAGTTATCTGACAAGTTATGCATTTAATTTAAAAACAATTCCCTTGAGGAACTTAAAAATGATATTTCAATTGTCAGAAAATGCTAGTAACTCAGAGAGACACATCTGAGCTTCACATTACTTCTAATTCTATGTATTATATTAATGCATGTCTGAAACTTTTTAACATCACAAAATCATTTTTTAAAAAATAGTAAAATTAATAAAATGCTATATTTAATCATTTTTCCAGATATAATAAAAGCAAAATCTACTTTCAAAAGATGTGTAATAAAATGGGAAGTTCTAAGTGCACTTAAAAGGGATGTTATTTCTGAAATAATAAGCATTTCAGGAATAAGACCAACTTAAAGCATCACAGCAACATGAGAAATGTAAATTTGGAAGTATAAATTGAACAGAGGAAAAAGTACCTTGAAGTTACTTGATGGCTACTAAATCTGGAAACAATTTAGTAATATTGTGTTTGGTGACCAAGTCTGGGCTCCTAAGTTTCAGAAGAGTGTAGCAATTATATCCAATTTAAAATAAATATGCTTTTTTTAGGCTTCAAACGTATATATAAGAGTCAGGACCTAAAAAGGAAAAGGTTGGTATAACTAAATTTCAGAAAAATCTAGTTTGAGTCATTTACAAAGGCATTCCTGTAAGTGTAGAACCAAAAGGGATAGTGTAGTAAGCTAAGAAGTGTTATAACTCCTTAGAGCTAAAGACACTACGAAGAAATGGCTTACCAGAACCAGAAGAAGGAGTGCATATGCCAGGCAACGTTGAGAGAAACAGTGGTCTTAGTTTGAGGTCCACAACAACTCAAGACACCCTGTAGGGAGACAAATGGAAAAATGACCCCCAAGTATCGCCAACAGAATGAATCCTTTCTCTTCCTCCAAGATTCCATTAAGCAAACACAACCAGAGGCCAGTGAACAAGGGAAGCAGATACAAGTTCAATCTCTCTGTAGGCAGGGAGCAAAGCAAAGAGAGATGGAGAGTGGCAAAAGGATGTGGAATTTTAAGTTTGTTGTCAGAGCTTTACTTACTTGACTCTTCTGTATCTTTAATTATTTTGTACTAAAATAACATTTCAAGTCATTTAGGCGTTGGATATTTAGGCAGAGTAGATTCAGATAGATAATGAGTATTTAACTCCACAGTACACATACATTTGTATTTTTTGCATGTAAAATACCAAGAATGAGGTTTGGGGGAGAGACAAGGGGACAGATCCATCAGAAAGAGTCCTCAGAAGGTTCTGTTACAATGGTTATGGAGATAAAAAGGCATAATTAATTCACCTGGGATCATTTTTTCATCTTTTAAAAATCATTTGGCACTGAATCCCCCTAAAAGGAAAACTAGATTAAAGGAATTAGTAATTAAAATAGAAAGCTTCAGATGTACTTAATGGAGATGTTCTTTACTAAAATACTTGGAATAATATTCGTTTGAAACATTATATTAACTTAAAAAAATAAGAAATAAGAGCTGGCTAAGGTAGAATAATTATAGACAGTTTTTAAATGTAAATCAAAACTATACCAGGAAGGTTTCAAAAGGAATGGATACTTTATTAGGTCAGGTTCAATCCACAACTGTGAGTCAATTGAAAGTTAATAGCAGCTTTGTTAAAGGTCATAGAAAAATGGCTGCTGTAGTTTTAATGAATATTTTATTCATGTCACCTTTAAATTAGATAAATTTGGAAAGAGTAATATTGTAATGCTAAAGGTTCCTTCCTGAAACATTAAAAGCAGGATTTAATTTAAGGCTTTGGAACAAGTTTTGAGGTCTGACACAAAGGATTTTAGGTATTTGGAGTCTTTTTTACCATTTATTGCTTGTTAGAATTTATTTCTTAAATATATGTGTTTTACACCAATAATACAGCAGAAATAACAGGTAATTTGTAATAATACAGGGGTTTTTTTGAATGCTAACTCCATTACTTAGTTCCTTAGTAAAAAAGGAGAAAATAATTTCTTTGAGCCTCAGTTTCCTTTTCTGAGAAATAAAAAATACTCAGATTGTGGGAAGCAAAGAGGTGTAAGTCTTTCAATTAATATCCTTTATTTTCTCCAGGTTTGTCTCAGTAAAATAGAGCCTTTTTTATGTGACTCAATAGCCAGGAAATCTAATAAAATACAGAGATGGACCAAAGATGTTTTCCTTGTAAATAGTATGATTTGAACTTAAAAGACTCAAACCCATGAATAAATGCAGGCCAGCTTTTATTTCCTTTTTCTTAATTTATATATGACAGCGGAATGCATTACAATAGAGCACAATTTTTCATATCTCTGGTTGTATACACAGTATATTCACACCGATTCGTGTCTTCATACCTGTACTTTGGATAATAATGATCATCACATTCCATCATCATTAATAACCCCATTCCCCCTCCTCAGGCCAGTTTTAAAGAAGAAGAAATATAACTGCTTCAGTCAGTGAGAGACCAGAAGAATTCCCAGTTGGAACTTCAGATGTTTAATGTAGGGAGCCTGAACAAAACAGGTCTGGATCTGTCAAGTCTAGCCTCATAGCCTGGCTCAGATAGGTGTAAAATCTTGTTCCACATACTCATTGGCTTTTTGATGTCATCTTTGGATAAATATCTATTCAGATATTTATCCCATTTTGAGTGCGATCATTTAGGTTTTTTTTTAAGATGGGTTTTCTAATTTCTTTATTCTGATATTAATCACTTATAGGATAAATAGTTTGCAAGCAATCATAACGTTACGTGAAACAAGCCAGGCACAGAAAGACCAATACCACATGATTTCATGGCTGTGGAATTTTTAAAACCTTAGCTCATAAAACTAGAGATCAGAATCATGGTTCCAAGAGGAAGGGAGGGTAAAGAAAGGGTAGGATGGGGGAGAGTGGTTAACAGGCAGAACATCACCACTGGAGAGAAGGAAAAAGTTCTAATACTCTCTATTGAGGTTGATAATAGTTAACGACATTTATCAGGTAATTTAAAATAGCTGTAAGAGAGGACTTTTAATGTCTACTCACAAAGAAATGATAAGTGTTTGAGATAATGGATTTGTTAAGTATTGACATCCCAAATTGATCAATACACAAGGCATAAGTGTGCCAAAACATCACACTGTACCCCACAATGATATAAAAGTATTATCTGTCAATAATAATTTTTTAAATAATTTTCTAATTTAAAAAAAAATTAAAGAAATACATGTACATGTCAGGGGTGAGAAACAGGAAAACAAAATGAGGTGAGCAGAGCTAGGTCAATGGAACAAGAACATGTTGTGGAATCCAGTTTATTCAAGTGCATTGAAGAAGCCAATGCTTTGCTTTTGTTTTTGTTTTCAGTAGTGGGGATTGAATTCACAGGTGCTCTACCACTCAGCTGTATCCCTAGTCCATTTTGTTGTTGTTGTTGTTGTTGTTGTTGTTGTTTTGGTTTGGTTTTTTTTTTTTTTGTCTACTCACAAAGAAATGATAAGTGTTTTATTTTTATTTTTTATTTTTGACACAGGATCTCACTAAGTTGCTGAGACTGGCCTCAAATTTCTGATCCTTCTGCCTTAACCTCCCAAGTTATTTGGATGACAGACATGCACCAATGTGCCTGGCTGTCTTGGGTAATTTTAAAATATGGGGAAAGGTTGTTCAACAGGTAGGATGTTAAATTAAATGGGAGGAATAAGTTATGATGTTCTGATGCCTATACAGTGAATATAATTTACAATAATGCATTCTAAGTTCTAAAATAGAAGATTTCTAATATTTTCATTGTAAAGAAATGATAAAAGTTTAAGGTGATGTATTTGCTAATTACACTGAGTTGACGATTACCCATTAAATAATACATGAATCAAAACATAGCAAATATGTACAAATATTTTGTCAATCAAAAAACTAAAAGTTAATTTAAAATAAAATTTTCAAAAGACAAGTAAGCACTTAGATTGTGAAATGTCTAAAATGTCTTGTGGGCTGTTGAAGGCTTTATTACTGTTTAAAACTCAAAATGCACTAAGGTTCCATGAAGGCATGGAATCTTACAAATGCTTTCTTTGGTAATCAGTTATTGCCACTTTCTTTGCTAAAGCATTATGTATTCAAACTATGATTGTTCAATAAATTAAAAACTGTCTTGTTAGTGGCCCACATATTATCTATTATCCAAAACTTAAAATTGGTAAATGCCTTTTAAAAAGCTAAATTTTATATGAACTACTAACTAACTGCTTGATCACTTGAAAAACAAACCCATGAAGCATGAAATTGGTTAAAAATTTAGTTGTTTTAAACACTATAACCTCTTGTGTTCTTTGTTCCAAATATTAGTAAAGCATGATTTAAAAATAAAATACATTATACATAAAATTAGTCTTCTATTTATAATTAGTGACCTTGTTATTAACAGACAATCAGGGAACTAAGGATTTCTTAATGGACTCCATGTAGGGTAACTCCCTGTCAAATCTCAAAAATCTTTTATCAAAGAGTGAATTTAATATTTGTCTAATTATTAAGATAACCATCCATTCATTCAATGAACATTTATTTAGCCCCTACCCTGTGCACAGTTTTATTTTAGGAAATGAGGATACAGTAGTAAATAAGATTAAATGCCTGCCCTCGTGCTTCTTACAGCCCAGTGGGGAAAGAGACAAAAATCTCTACAAGGATGTACGATATAAAGTATTTGAAAATGAACCTAAATAAGAAGATAGAGAATGAGAAGGGGTTATTATCCGACCGAGATAATGTAGTTAGGAATGACCTGTCTGAAGAGATGCTTTTGATCAGAATCTTGAAAGTTAGTCCTACAGCTCTCTAGAATAAGTACACTCAAGGCAAAAGGAACAGCAAGTTCAAAGTGGTGGTTGTTGGATGTATTCAAGAAAAAGCAAGGAAACTCATTTAGCAAGGTGAGAGGGGTTGGCAGATGGTAGTAGACCTGAGAGGGATCTGTGATAATGAGATTTGTGTGTTTTCAACGAATTGCTATCGATTGTATTAGGGAAAAGACATTAAGGAGACAGGAGGAGCACTGGGAAGTAAGGTTTCATTCACCAGCACCACAGCACTTTAGGAGATAGGTGATGGTGATGGAGGTGAGTGGAGTAGCAATGGGAGAACAAGGAGACAGCATATGTAAGATCCTATCTGTGTTCAGTCCCCAGGACCACACACACAAACACAAATACAAACACAAAAATTCACACACATAATCAATAAAAGCATAAGAGTTTCTGTATGGAGTCTGAGTTCTTATCAAGTACATATATCCCTGTGCCAGTACCACACTGTCATTATTTTTGAAACTTCATAGTAAGTCTGACATCTGAAAGTGTGTCTTGGTCTCTTTCAGGACTATTCTGGGGATTCTGGATTCTTTGCATATCCATATTAATTTTATAATAATTTTGATATATAAAGCAGATAAGATTTTGACAGAGTTTTCACTGAACCTATTTATCAATTTGGGGAGTGTTATTATTTTGATGATATTTAGTCTACCAATCTGTGAACTTAGACATTGTTTCATTCATTTCTATTATTTTTCTCCTTTCACCAATAAGCCTGAAATTCTTTCAAAATAAGTAAAACACACACTCGTGCACTTGGAGAAGAAAATATGAAAACCCTACTTGTGAAAGAAATATGTTAAAATTTATTTTGCCTAGCTCCAAACAAAACTTCAGGCTACCATCATGCTTTATAATGAGATATTATCTTATTTTTTTTGTTTTTTCCTTAAGTATACCTAAGAATACTTAAGTTAATGAAATGTAATACAAGCATACATGTAATGTAAAACAGAAAATGCCATTAAATTATTTTGCAAATAACATATAGGAAAAACAGAGGCCAGATTCTGTTAGGTATAATTCAAACTTGGGTTAATAAACCTCTAGCCAGGCACAGTAGTACAACATGTAATCCCCTGTGGCTTGGGAGGCTGAGTGAGGCAAGAGGCGCACAAGTTCATAACCAGCCTCATCAACAGTAAAGTGCTAAGCAACTCAGGAGACCCGTCCTGTCTCTAAATAAAATACAAAATAGGGCTAAGAATGTGGTGATTGGTTGAGTGCCTCCAAGTTCAGTCCCTAGTAACATAATAATAAAAATAAAATAAACCTCTAAGTTTCATAAGAAAAGAGGAAAAGGGTATATTAAATTTATTCTCCAGATATATTGGTTCCTTTGGTTTTCCCAAATTTCTAATATGTAATATTTTACTGTTTTGAAGGCTTATCATTTAAAAAATGATTATCTTATAATTATGAATGATTAATACTTTCTTCTTTATGGTTCAAGAATTATGAAAAATATAATAACTATCCAAAACAAAAAAAATTATGAAAAACAATGATTTTTAAATGATAAAATACGTTTATTCATTCAGGAAGTTGTCCAAGCAAAAGGAAATTTCAGTTGAAATCTCACATAAGGTGAATATGTTTCTCTTACAGTACATCTTCTTTCACTTTATCATAGTTATCCTTGATCAAATGCTGTTATTGCCTATTCCCTTAGGGAACTAGAAAACTTTAATGTTTTACATTTTCTGCAGCCAAACCTGTCTGAAGAGAAATCTTGAGAAAGGAGAAGCCAGTCTCAAGAGCAGGGACTCAAATGATGCCTTATTAAATTTACACAAACAGATTAAAAAGATATGCTAATACTTTGCGTGCACTCAGTGAGAATTGATAAAAACAACTTAGATAATCATGATTTATAAAGTATTGAGAGATGCTACAAAATTCTACCTGCTGCTGTTCTGAGGGTCATGGTGGCAGCAGCTCATGCACTGATGCTCAGTTTGGGTGCACAACTGAACTACTTGGGCAGCTTTTAAAAACCATTCAAATCATTTCATTCATTCATTAATTTCTAGTGGTTCTATCCATTCACTAAGTGGATATAGAGTATGGCTTGGGCACCATGCTTTTTATAGGTCCCGCAGGTGATACTAGGATGTAGCAAAACTTGTCTGGAACAATAACCCTTAAACTTAACTGTGCATCTGAATCTCCTAGGTTCTGGCTGAAATGCAGATTCTAATTCAATGGAGCTGAACTAGGTTCTAAAATTGCATTCCTAACAGGGTCCAAGTTAATGCTTAAGTTACTGGTGTTTATTGCTATACTTTTCACACACCAAGGTATGTAGAGAAATTGAAAGGAAAAGTCAAATACAAAGTCCTTAAACACTGACCACTCTCTCCTATTGAATAGTGTCTCAAAGTGCATTTGGAATTGGCTTCAAAACAAAAGAGGAGTCAGCAATTCCTACTAAACTACTATCTCCTCTGACAACTTGCATGCCTCATATTCTCAGATGATTCTGACAATACTCACTACTTTTTTTGATTCAGACTATTGCAAAACACACCAATCTTTCAACTTTTGTGCAGCAAAACCCATCTTCCAAACTGACTTAGACCTTTCCACCCTTTTCTTTTAAATTCCCCTTAAATTCCATGCAGCCCAGTGCTAAATTTCCCTTAATTTTTTGCCATTATAAATTTTAGAAGGACAAAGGTTGTGTCCCATATTTTTTCTAGCAAAGGGTAATGCTCAATAAATGCTTGCAAAAACAAGTGGCCAAATATAGCTCAGATATTATACAGACACTGGAAAGGGCTTGGCCTTAGAAAAATGAATGGCTAACATATGTTGCTGTTTAATTTATACAATCTACCTGTGATTGAAATCCTATGCTATACTTTTTACAAAAATAGTAACACATGGTACCATTTGCCTGTTGAATTTTTCTTTGAGGTCTCTTGGCCACAAACACCAATACAAAACACATCCTGTGTTACCATCAGACCTGAGAGTTAAGGCATTAGGGAAGTCCTAAGGGTTTCCCAAATGCTTTTCTTTATTTTTAATATGTTTATTTTTTAGTTGTAATTGGACACAACACTTTTATTTTATTTATTTATTTTTATGTAGTGCTGAGGATTGAACCCAGGCCTCACACATGCAAGGCAAGTGCTCTACCACTGAGCCACAATCCCAGCTCCCACCCCCAAATGCTCTTCTACTTATTAATTGAAATATAAAATTTTCTGATTTTGAGTTTCATGTTTTTAGGCTCTATGCTATGACTTTGTTAAAATGCAAACATTCCTGTAGGAGAATATTTCTAAAGTGTATTAGTTGGAACCTGTGAGTGTGAATGAAGACTTTAAAACCTAGTTGGGAAGTTAGGCATAAGAAAGAGTAAGCCGAAGAGAGTTCATGGTATAATTTTGTACATGGCAGTGTCAGAAAGACCTAAAGTCCCCATTTTAATTCTTATCATCAGGTGAATTTTATCTCCCCTTTAAATATCCACTCAGAATAAAGCAACTTACTCCATTCAGATAAATAGAATGTGCTTTGTGCCCATTATATGCACAGCTCTGTAGCATAATCATAATAAAATAAAAACTTTCCTTATTTCCTTAAATAAATAATCATACTCAAATTAGGAGAAAATGTAGAAACTAATTTAACATTAGACAGGGTTATTGTGAAAGGTACATTGTAAAGATGAGTTAATAAATTACTTAACTCTTTTAAAGTTAAAATATTACTGCTTCTAGTTCATATCCAAAGCAGAAGTAGTGCCTGTGTCAGTGAGGATGACATTGATCATGGATTTCAGTGAAGCATTCCAGAAGCTGGTCACATTTATGAGATGTTTAATATTATTTTTCATCATGTGCCTCAATTTGATTTAGATAATCTTTACTTTTTTAACTATGCAAAGCATACTTTCTGTAAATGTTAATTTAATAAAGCTGATACATTCAATCCATGTTTAAGCAATTTACAGATTTGATTCAGTTTGGCTAGCCTTTTTGAGTTTATTCCCTATTGAAAATGTCTATAGTTTAAGAAAAAAATTGAAATTGAAGTAAAAAATTCTAGAACACATATACACAAAAATAGGATCCAAATCAATACTCACAATCAATAATAAATACAAACAAGAGAGTCTCAGAAAGTTCTTAATTTTTTTAAAAAAACTACTAACTTGTGAAATTACTATCATTATCAAGAAAGAAAGTATTTTTATTTTTATTCATTATAGTCAGTTCTCCCTCCTGTCTCTGAGACAGGCAAGAATAGATCTCCTTTTGGATCTTCTATATATTAACTTGCATTTTCTAGAACTTTATTATATATTTGTCAATATTCATGACAATTTCTACTTTAAATGGGTATAGTGTATATACATAGATTGTTCTTCAATACAATCAATTAAAAAGTAATAGGACAAGTTTTAAAAGATTTTAAAAGCTTGAACTTCTTACTTAAAGTCCTGTTCACTGTACCCTGGTGTCGCTCGAGGGTCCTACCTTGTACTTCTTTTCCAGGAGTGATAAAAGCCTTTGCAGCAACTAGCTATTGCATCTCTAGAAAGACTACCTTCCCTGCAGAGCCCTCAGGGATAATCTTGGTAGCCTAAGGTAAATGTTTTCCCATTTCCATCCCTATGTGTTCAATCAACTTAACCAGGAGTAAAAGGAAGCAACTAATGTATAATTTCTGCAGTTTTGACTTCCTGATAAAACTGCAAGATCAAACATGTTCCATAATTCCTCCTTCCCTTTTGAAACACATACAGTGAATGATGACTCCTCTAATCTAAGGATTTGATTACCTATAATTGCAGGAAAGTGCCATCCAGTCATGGTTAAAAAAATCTGTTTCTACTAATTTTCTTGTCCTGCTCTTGAAGTGGTGTCATGATTTCAGAACATAGTTCCTTGCTTTAAATCACTGGTACAAAAGTTCTTTCTCACTGAGCTATTGCTGGGAATTAGTATTTGATAGAATACTAGAATTGATACCCCTATAGAAAGTATAATTGTCAATCTTTTAATTAAAAATGGAGTAAACTTGCCTTGGGGTGATTTACTAATTGTACTAAGTAAACTTGCCTTGGGGTAATGTACTAAACACTTGAAAAAGATGTAGTAAAAGAGCAGTAAAATTTATCTGAAGCCTTTTAGAATCATAATAGGAAGCATCTCAAAAAGATCCCAGGGATCATAGGTTTACCTCAATTCATACAGCAGACAGTCCTAAATGAGAAGCAAATCCAATTCTTAATGTTATAGGAGTGCTAGGTAATGCAAAATAACCCCAGGATGAACCTTCTAGTTAATCAAAGAATCACTTTGAAATTTAATTTCTTTGGAATTCCAGGGTTTTCTATTATTTTCTCAAGTTAGCTTCATTTGTAGATATTTGTGATTTCACTCTCTCCCCTTCCTCCCTCTTATTTTTTAACATCGATGCTATGGCTTGTTACCCACATTTTTGCCAAGTTATGGAAATATATAGTTTTTTTGTAAAAAAAAAAGTGTAAATTTGGGGTGGTGAGAGCTGATGAATCTCATTTCATTATGATGAAACACCTTTGCTATCTTGACAGTTCGTGTTCACATAATTCCTCTGAAATATATCACTAATCTCCTCAGAGCCTTGTACTAGCACACTATTATATTGAGGAAGCAAATATTGCAAAGTTGCCAAAAGACCAATTCCAATCTAATTAGGACTCTCACTGCCTCAGTGAAGGCTACATAAACATTCTGTTAATATTCACAGTGGCAGCTCTGTCAATAAATCCCCCAGAATCTTCAAATTTATAACAGAAATCAGCAAACTATTGGTTCCCTGACACTGATAGATCTACCCACATTCACTGTCTTCTTCCTCTCACCTCTCCCCCAATAAAGTGCAAAACATCATTAAAATCAGTTAACATATCCAGAGGGAGGTGATATATATCCTTAAACTTCCCTTCATATGAAATTATCAAAAATAATTCCAGAGTTCAAATATTAAAAACTCCCTTCTCCAGAGTGACTGACAATTCAGGGCTACTGACACATAGCCCGAGAAGCAGCTGTCCCTCCAGAGTGACTGATGTGGGCATTGGAAGGTTGATGTCACTAGCGTCAAGGGTGAAAATTAGCCAGGATTGTTATTTTTCTATGGGGAATTGTTAGAATGCATTTACCCACTTGATTCTTCCTGGAGGGAGGAATTATAGAGGCAGATTGATAACTCTGGGGTACATGATTGTGAATGAGAAGGGATGGTGTTAAGGAAAGCTTGCTAATTCTATGCCCAAGGCTGGCCAGTTTCCTCCAGAGGAAGAACATTCAGTTTGTGAACAGTGCCATGCACCTTGAATGTCTCTCTCCCTTCCACTAACAACATTTCACTCTGGATAGCAGCACAATTGTTCTGCAGCAATGCTGCCACCAGTTATTTAGGAAACTTTCTAATTTAGAATCTTTCCTTCACCATTTCCTTTCATCTCCCCCACTGAATCAAGCCCAAGTTGTGTGCTTTATCCTTGCCAGAGTTCCCTATTTTAGCATCCCTCCTCAAACACACAGAGATATACATTATTTATTTATTTATTTATTTATTTATTTATTTATTTATTTGCATAAAAATTGTATAACAGTTTCCATCTATGAGTCTTGATTAGAAAATACTACTTTCAATATTTTGGTACCAAAAATAAAATAGCTAATTATCAAATAGTACTAATAATATACTTTTATAAACAAAAGGCCTAAGTGTTTGTTGGGGCAACTCTTGTTCCCCATTCATGATGCTTTCTTCTAAATGACTGCTTTAGTCAATTTTTGAATTGCTGTGACTAAAATACCCAAGAACAAATTAGAGGAGGTTTATTTGAGGCTCACAGTGTCAGAGGTCTCAGTTTATATAGGGCATACCATGGAGGAAGGGTCCAGTGCAGGAAAGCTGCTTCACTCATGGTGGAGTCAGGAAGCAAAGAGAAAGAGAGGAAAGGGGCACCACATGGAAGATGCACCCCTCCAGGATATGCCCCCTATAATCCACATCTTCCAGCTACATGGTACTTGCCCAGATTACCATCCAGTCATTCAATTTAGGAGTGGATGGATTAGTTACAGCTCTCACAACCTAATTACTTTACCTCTGAACATTCCTGCATTAGCAGAAGATTTTGGAGGACACTTCATATCCAAATCATAAGAACATTTATGTATCTTTGTCTCTCCTGACCCTTTTATTTACTACATCTTGGTTGGGGATATAAGTATGGAGAAAACAAACATGGCTTATATATCCAGACCCTCCTTTCTCTCTCTTTAGGCTGAACTACCCACAGAAGAAGCTATTTTCTACTATTCTCCAAGAGCAGCTCTCTGCCAACCCTCAACTAGCAAGGTTCCTGCCTGAGTTCAGTGCTAAATGTCATAGGTTGGTTGGTGCTGCTGTTTGAATGGGCCCCCTCCAAAATTTAGCTGTTGTCAATGTGATAGTGCTAAGTAGAGACTGTAAGAGGATTAAACATGAGGATTCCTTTATCATGAATGGGATAAACCCCTAAAAAATAATCTTCAGAACCATTTGGTTAACTTTCCCTTTCCAATTTTCCCCATGTGAGGAAACAGTGAGAAGGCCATTACCAGAGGTAACTACCTTTATCTTGGATTTCCAGACTTCAGAACTTTGAAATTTTTAAAATTTTTATTAGTTATCCAGTTTGGGGTATTCTGTTATAGTAGCATAAACCACTAAAACAACTGGCAAGTCTTCCTAAATTTTGGAGCATATTTAGCAGGCCAATTTGTCTCTCCAACCAAGACAAGTCCACCAACTTAACATTTGTCAATAACAAAAGTGAAATTCTGATCCCTGTTGACCTTCCTTTTGTTTCATTTCAATTTTTCAGAAAACTGGCAAGTAAATAAGGATGCTATTTGTTAGACATCTAAAGAGATTAGGACATTTGCAAGATTTTCCTTAAAAGAATAAATAAAAACAAATCAGTGGAATTTGGAAAAACAAAAGATAGAGAAATACATAGTGAGGATAGGGAGGCAGCCACTGTCTAGGGAAGGCTAGACAGTTCACTAACCTGCCTCACACTAAGCTATGCCCTCCAGTTTGCATTTTCTTAGTAAAGAAGTTTACATTTGACCTCCATCTGGCACTTCTTTTGTTTTTCCTTCAATCTTCTTTCAGAACTTGGCTGGGAAGAGGCATTCAATGAGTAGAAGTTTGAATAATTAGAATAAAAGTAAAGAAAATTTATTAAACTAGCATGCAATTCAATCAAATCCTTTTATTTTCTTCATTTTAAGTAACAAATGGGCAAGGTTTCTTTCATACACTCATCATCTTTGCTTACTTTGTTACAGCTACATTATTCTTGATAAGGTGCGAAATGGTTTAATGGTCACATCTTACCAGGCTTTGCTGAATCTATTTCTTTCACCAACTGGAGAACCCACATGGCCATGAAACTACTTTTTATCTACACTCATTCCCTATGAGATCTTACCCAATTCCCTGGCTTGAAATATCAGCTCAATGCATTTCTCCAAACATAATCTCTTCCTTGAAATACATATTCCTGAGGCAAATGCCTAAATAATACTTCTAGACAACTAATCAGTATCTGCAACTTAACATATCCATAACTGACATCCAGATCTTCCTGTTCAAATCTGCTCCGTATACCCTATGATTAAAACTTCATGAAGTGATTCAAGTAAAACCTCCAGTGGAGGAGAGCCAGCCCCCATAGTTCTCAGCCTTTGCCAGGTCTGCCACGGAGCCCTCTCCTAGCAAGCCAGTCTCGAGAAGAGTACCTAGCTACAAGTAAGTCACCAGCCACCCTGATGCAGAGCTAAGATGCTCCATCTGAGCCTTTCCCAAATAGTTAACACAAAGAACTGTGAGCAAATCAGTGGTGGCTATTTTAAGACAATGTTTGGGGGTGGTTTGGGAAAAGCAATAAATATCTGATTCCTTAGCATGATCACTTAGAAACCTAAATCAAACCTGTTGCTCATCTACTCAAAGGGTTTTGGAGACTCCTCCTCACAGTTGGAATAAAATCCAAATTTTGAGCCATGACCTTAGTTTTTAAGACCTCCACTATGTGGTTTCTGGCTCTCACTTGCTGTCATCCACCAGACTTCAGTCATCTTGACCTCTATGTGGTTCCTCAAAAAATAACAAGGCCCATTGTCACTCAGGGCTTGTGCACAGGCTAATGTCTCCCCATGGAACCCCTTTATACCTAGTTTTTTCTTTACTTCACTGATAATATCACTTCTCCATCAGATAATTTCCAGACTACACAATCTAAAACAAATACAAAAGCAAACAATAACAAGATGAAAATAATAACATAAAGGCTTTTACTCCCTCTCTTCTCTTACCCAACTTTATTTTGATTCATCACACATATCTGAATTTGATATCATAAGATCTTATGTTTGCTTATTGGTTATTCTCTCCTTCAGGAGAATATGTGCTCTTTGAGGAAGGAAATATTCTGTTTTTCTCCCAACACCTAGAATAGTACCTGGCACAGTCAGTCAACAGTGGGAATGAATGAGTTGTATAGTGAGACTGGAACACAGAGTGAAGATTAACAGTAGGAAACAAGCAACTGCCCTACTGAGAGAGGGCCTGACACTGTGAGTGCTCTGTCCACATCTCCTGGGATCCCTCCTCCCAGTCTGTGTGCCCATTCCCTGGGTTCTATGCATTTTGCTTCATTGAGTTTGCATTTGCAACCTTTTTCTGACCATGTGAGTTGGGTTATATTCTTTATCTGCACATGCCAAGAGCCAGAAATGCCTGAGAGTTTATATATTTTCCAGGTGGCTCAGAATGACCAAGAACATAAAAGCCAGCCCAGCTCCCTTCCCTCAAGGTGGAATGAACTTGGAGATGTAATGGATGCTCCAGAGTTTCTGTGAGATCCAACTGAGGCTGTGGCTTCATGAACTTTTCCCACCCTCTTCCTGATTCCTCAACTATACTACCATTTTCTCCAGGTCCATTTCTTTAGGGAATGACATGAAAACTTTTTCCACAGTCTGATTTTGAGAAATTAACCTAAAGAAAAGAGTCCTTCCTTAAGACATTGTATAGGTTTTGAACAGCTATATAAACCTACATTGGCCTATAAATATGTTATGTATGATGGTAACTTTGAAATAATATTTAAATGTTTATTATGTTTACAAAATTGGAAACCCAGAACTTCATGGGTTAATGTACAATGGAAAGTCATTTATGATCTCTACATAAAAAATGCTATTGGAAAGTATTTATTGGGTATTAAGTGCTCAGCTCTAAGTAAAGAACTTTGGATTAATTGTCTTTTTAATCTTTACAATTCTTCTGTGACAACTATTTATATTTTAAAAGTTTTCTCAAACAACAATATATAGGATTACTAACTGTAGACTAAGAGACTGGCGAGAAGACTGCTGCAGTCATGTAAGTAAGACAAAACAGATACTTTAATTTTATCAATAGCAACAGAAATAGGAAGGCCAACATCAGAATCTAAAGGAACAGAATTTGCAATCAGCCTTGTCATAAGTAGAAGTTCCCTCAAATTCTCTTCACCTTAGTTTTCTCAATTGTGAAGTCAGAGATTTGAAAACAAGTTAGTTCAGAAGATCCTTCCTGTTTAGAAAGTCTCAGAAGAACACTGAGAGTGAAATCTTTGAAGATAAACTGAAACTTTTGGGTCTTCTCATAGCATGGTACAATGCAAAGAATTGGGGCTGCAAGGCAAGTGGTACTCAGGTGAACATTCATGTTCAGATTTTGACCCTACAGAAGTTTCTTAAAATTGCTGAGCTCCAGTGTGCTTTCTGCAAATTAGGAATATCTACCTTACAGGGTTGTTGTAAGGTTCAGAGTTCTATGAAAAATACTCAAGGAGTGTTGGGCAAACACTAAGAGAATTTATTAATTTGTAACTTTATCTCATTTTCATTTCACTGAATCTAATTTCCTCTAGGTCTCTTTTTAAAATAAAAACCCTCATTACATTTTGGTCTTTTATTGTTTTCTTTAATTAGAAGTATTAAAGAAAATTTTTTCTCCTAATTTTATTGTAAAATAAAATCAAAATATTATACTATGAATTAAATAGGATTTTGAAGGCTGGACTGGGAGACAAACTATCAGTTTTAATTTTGTATCTATGTGAAAACTCAAGATTCCTAATAAATGACTTCCAAACAGATATTTAGATAGGACCAATTTCTTAATAGAGAATTTGCTATAAATTTACAAATGATATCAAAGAGTCATAAATATACTCCCATGCCACCATGGGAATGCTACCAGAGACAATTTTTATGAAATCAGGCCCAAATGTTGCTTACTAGAAGTTAAAAAAAATAAAGAAGAAATGAAAAGGACAAGAAGTAAAAGAGAAATAGGAAAGGAAAGAAATCGAGTCCTTTCCAAAACAGCCATTTTACAAAGAAATCAAAAGAAGGTATGAATTTTTTGAAAACTTTCCAAACTGTCAAGGACAACATTTTAATTCATTCCATATTTCTTGCTAATATTATATCTGAGTTAGCAATTTGATTTGGACTGGGACTGAATATGGTATTCAATAGTCAATAAGAAACACCTCATTTTGCAATTTGATTCCTTTTCTAGGTAAAAATAACTATTTACTATAAAATTCTTTATCTTCTGTTATTCTAAAATACATAAATTGATAATAACAAAACAATTGAAAAACAAACATTATTTTAACCAAAGTCTCTTTTAATTGGCTTTGTTACTGGGATTTCTTTTACTTTGTTACTCACTGTACTATTAGAAATGTACTTCAAATGTCAGGGAACCAATTAAACACTTGGAGAAATTGTTATTGTTAATTTACTGCCCTACCAACATCTTAAAATATTTTACCTAAATACTTTGGAGCAGTGTTTGTTTTTGTTGTTTTGTTTTTTATTCTTTACTCTCCCTAGAGTTATATATAGTTGAGAAATTCTATTGTAAATTTTTATCTCAATTTACAACATATCTCAACAAAATTATATTTGGCTCATGTTTAAGTAGTTACATACGGTATTCAAGAAAAGTCATTATTTCATGCTATGAGAAACCCAAATTTCAAAATTAAATGGCATAATTCTTCTTATAAAAGTTTATAGATTTGAACAAAGAAAATCATAAGCAGATAATATATATAGAATATATTCCCAGTACTGTAATGGTCTCATTCCAAGATGATCACTATAGTATGCTATTACTCAGGAATGAAATCACTTGGAGATAGGTTGTTCATATTATTATTATTTTAAGTAGATACTGAAGAAGATTTCCCAGTGTACAGTCCCACAATAACACATGAGAGTTCCGTGTGCTCTACCTCTTCACCAAAATTTTGCATCTTCCGTCTTTTTAATTTTGGCCATTCTGGTGTAAGTGTAGTCATGTCATATTGTGACATGTGTGATGTTTACATTCCTTGCTAACTGATGATGCTGGACAACATATTATATATACACTTACTAGCCATCTGGATATGCTTGTACCACTTCCTCTCAGGCTGCTTTCTTTCACTGTTATTCATAGGAGTCACATATTCTGGCCTCAAGTCAGAGTTTTGTTTTGTTTTGTTTTGTTTTCATATATTTGTAGTACAAATATCCTCCATCTTTCGTGTGTTGTTTGCTTATTCTTTTGATGGATCTTTTTCACTAACAGAAGTTCTCTATTTTTATGAAATCAAAGTTCTCAACTTTTCTTAGTAACACTTTTTGTGTCCTATTTAGGAAATATTTGCCTATTCTGAGGTCATAAAGATATTTTCCCATGTTTACTTTCAGAAATTTTGTTATTATCTCTTTATCTCTCATGATCCTCCTCAAATTGATTTTGTGTATGGTGTGAAGGAGACACTGAAGTTTACTTTCTTTAATACGGATATCTGTTTTACCCTGCAGCTTTTTAAAATTTAAATACCACAAAATCCACAGATTTTAATTGCACAGTTCAATGACTTTTGATAAACATATACACCTGTGTAACCAACAGGATGTAATCAAAATATAGAATGTTTCCAGAAAGTTCTCTCCTGCTCCTCTCTATTTGGTGCACCTGTCCTCACCAAATGCAATTATTGTTGGATTTCTTGTAGCCAGAGAAAAGTTTTGCTTGTTCTTAAAGTTGCTATAAACACAGCCATATGGTATGTATTATTATTATTATTATTGTTAACATGTTTTTATTCCTCTTGGTTATATATCTACAAGTAGAACTGCAACCCTGTATTATTTATTTAAAAACCATCATTTCCTCATTAAATTACAATGGCAACTTGGTTGTAAAACAGATGTAAATATGTGTGGATCTACTTATAGCTTTTTTGTTCCATTCCATCAGTTTATTATTCCACTCTTATTTCAATACCACATGGTAATGATTAGTGTGGCTCCATTGAAAGTCTTAATATATACTAGTGTGAGTTCCCCATTTTTCTTCTTCAGTATTGCCTTTACTATTACAGGGCTTTGTATTTCCACAGAATTTGCCTGTCAGTTTCCACAAAAACCCTACTGTGATTTTGATTGAATTTGCACAAAATATAGAGCTCAAACAAGAGAATTATAATATTGAGTCTTCTAATTCTAGAACACAGTATATCTTTCTATTGTATTTTTTTCTCACAGCACCATTTTAGGGTTTTTTGATGTATACATCTTTCACATCTTTCATTGTATTTATTCAAAGGCGTTTGATTTTTTTTTGGTGTCACTATAAATGGCATTTAGAAATATTAATGTACTGTTTTCCTAAACTATAAAAAACACCATTATTTTTAAACATTGACCTTGCTCACAAGAAAAATTACAAAATTCACTTATTAATTTCAATAATTTGTTTGTAAATCATTATGATTTTATAGTTACATAATCGTATCAGCTGAAATTAATAACACTATTAGGTCTTTATTTTCTTCTAACTCTTAGTTCTTTTTTGCCTTATTGTATGACTAAGGTTCCATGTATGGTGTTCAATAAAAATGATGAGAGTGGCGCTGGGGTTGTGGCTCAGTGGTAGAGCCTTGCCTAGCATGTGTGAGGCACGGAGTCTGATCCTCAGCACCACATACAAATAAATGAATAAAATAAAGGTCCATCAATGTCTAAAAAACTATTTAAAGAGTAGAAGATCTTTTAAAAAAATGATAAGAGTGGACATATTTGACTTATTCTCAAACATCAGAAAGATGCTGAATATCTAACCACTACATATGTTGTTAACTGGAGGCTTTATAAAAAAAAAAAAAAAGTCTGATGTCTTTGATCAGATTAAATGTTTCTATTGCTGGTTTGTTGAAATTTTTTTAAAAATATTTTTTCTCCTTATTCTGTTGAGGTGGAAAATCACACATGTTGAATGCAAAATCAGTTTAAGACTAATTTGGACTGTAGGAAATTTCGATTTGTACAATGATAATTGAACTTAACTTCTGAGTAAGATGCATTTCTAGTATCATGAAAAGTGCTTATTTTATGTTAATTTCTAAATTATATGTTTAATATATTCATGTGATACTTTGTTATATTGTGTAACTCAGTTTTATAAAAAATTATGAACACAACTCTGTGGAATATTTATTATTCTGTCTTTCCTAACCCCAGGGTACTTAGGGGAAGAACCTGGGACAGCAGTAAGGGGTGGAAGCAGAGGGCAAAGGAAGCCTGGGTCTTTGGTGGCACAGATGAGTTACCTGTCTGACCCTCATATTCATATGCTCAAAGTCATTATAAATCTCCTTCCTCTTTGAGTTTCTATTATACAAAGTCAAACACCATTCTGACTAGAAGTGATCACATTTATATAAAATCATTTCAAACTGGGCATAGAAAAACTGATAGAAAATACATTTTTTTAAAAAAAGTTAACAAGGAGCTATGCCTAGTCTGCAAAAACATGGCTGATGCTTTTTCTTCTTGACCCTGTCATTTCATATATGCATATGCTGACTCTGCTTTATCCTACAGCATTGTCACAAACATTTCATTTCCTGTCCTGAGAAACAGGAATTCCAGGTGGTACACTCTTGGGTTGAACCTTTGACCAAAGAGAGAAGGAAACCAGTGGACAAATTACTCCTCTTGTCCTATGGTTTCTTGGGGGCCACTGCTGTGGGATCCAGCAATTGGTCACATTTGAGGGTGGCCAAATGTGACCTAGAATTACTCTACCAAAAAGTAACAACTTTAAGTCCTCTACTAAAGGCTCTACTTTCCAGGAAACCCAAGCTATAATACATTCATGTATTATATGTTTATAATAATTTGCAGATATCACCAACTCAAGAAACTATCAGGAAAACGACTTTTGCTAATAATTTTCTAAACTTCTCCATTGCTAAATCATTTTATTTTAAATTTTAATCATCTCTTGTCACACTTTGAACCAGTCCTGTTTATAAAATAAAAAGAAAGACTCCTTATACTTTCTAAATCAGAAAATAAATTTTTATGCCATATAATTAATTTATATTTCTTCAGGAACTATTTGGATTGTGTCTACATTTTAAAAGCCAAGATACACCAGAAAATTGAGTGTATCAAGCTTAGAAGTCTAAATGATAACAAAACATTTTTGATTAGCTCACAAGTTGAGATATTTATCTGCCATTTCTTAATTTGTCAATAGCATTATGAAATCCAGGTGACAACTTTAAAGTATGTGTTACATCTAATGGCTGTATAATTCATCCTTCAAATAAAAACATTTCTGGCATATTTTGAAATCTTCTAATTAAAATTAGAGCATGAATAATAAAACTTTTGTCAACAGAACAATTCCCTTCAAAACATCCCAATTAAGATGCGTACATGTTGTACTTATTTCTTGATATGAAAAACTGTGTCTGATATATGCTTTAAAAATTGCGATTCTTCATATTGATTTGAAGAAGTGATTGAGGGTTATGTGAGATATTCCAAATTGGGCAAAAACCAAAGCATAAAATAATAGCACAGAGTTTCACCAAAGACCAGTCTTTGTTATATAAAGCAAAAAGCTTTCTAGAAATGGCTACTCAGATTCAAATATACTTTATTAAGAATTTAATGAGGCTACAATTAGTTGAGCTAAAAAATATAGCTAATTTTTCACCTAAATTAAACTAATAAAAAATTAGGCTAATTTTTATTGAAATTAAAAGCCAACATAGAAGAACAATACTTCAAATTATAGCATTTGCAAAGTATCATCACAAAATCAAGAAGTGTTCCTGATGCTTATTAAATGTTTTCCTATGCTGAGATTGAATATGTCAACACAGAGATTAACCCATTTTTTTCTCAACCTCAGAGACAGGAAAAATTATTATTCCCATCTTATAGATGAACAAAATAAGCCAGAGTAACATTTAAATTTTCCAGATGTCTCATAGCTAATAAATAATGGTATTAGGAGTTGAACTGAAGATATCTAACCACTTAATAAAAATTAATACTACTTGAAAAATACTTAACTGACTGAAGTTCTTTGTTCTCAATCAGCAGCTGTGGCAAGCTTCAGATTTTTGAAGAGTTTGCTATCATCTGGTATTTGTGAATGATATTTTAATGAGCAGAGAATCAGCCTATCTTCCATGTGATCTGTGTAGCACCTAGGTAACAATGGATATTTTTCTATGACAGATACTTGAAATCACCAAAGAGTTCTAAGAAAAGGGCAGTCTCTTGTTTTCAAACAGACAAACATGAAGGCCATAGGTTTATTTCAAAACAATGCTTTTATTATTTAGTGATTTGAGATGGTTTCTAAGCTGCAAAATAAAAAGCATTCTTGTTTCCCTCCTCTAACATCAGAAAAACATCACAAAGCTTCAGCATCTGTGTTATCTATAAGACTTAACTCTACATCAAATTCTACTCTCAGGAATCTAATTTTACCATCACTGAAGATAACCAAAAGAATTGATGCCAATCCTATATGGAACTCCCAGAATATTCTAAGAAAAATCAGTGACTACTAAAGTGGGAAAGGAAAAAAAAAAAAAAAAAAACAACTATTACTTTAGTTATATAAGCCATCTAGTGAGATTTAAAAAAAAAAACAGAAATTATCTCATGGTCGTATATTGACTACTATAATGTAAATAAATCTTGGGATCCATTTAGGGCAAAGCTGAAAGATGGTTGGAAAACATAAGATCTGAGAAAACGAACACAGGCTAAGTTTGGCAAAGAGCACTTAGCCTGCTTCACAAGCATCCATAGGGTTATAAAGAAATTTAACTGGTAGGTTGGTCTGCGATCATCTCCTCTTCTTGCTTGTTTCAAAGGGGGACTCTTGAGCCAATATCTGTGGCACAGTGTGGTTTACATCACAGAATTGTTTTCAATCAACTGTGATGTCTCATCTGGTCTGTGTCCAATAATAGTCCTTTCAGTCAAGGTAAGGAACTTAGACCTAGTCACATAAAACTGCTTTCTGAAAAAGCCTTATGTTTTTAACACAGATTCTGATTCTTACCTGCATTGACTCCTTGTCTGCTACTGTTAGCTCTGGACCAACAGGAATGCATCATCTCAAGGAATGGCAGTGTTGAAAAATGGGAGTGAAGCTGCCAAAGCAAAACATTTAAATTGTGTGATTTCTTCTTCATTCTTAACATAATAACTGTTTACTTGAGGAGATTATACATCATCACAATGTCTGCTTGAGTCAAAGAACTTTTTCAACAATTTCCTACAATTTCCCATATTTCTTAGAACATACAGTTTCATATTACTGAAATTGCATGGAGAAAAGCACTCACTGGGCTCACCATTTCACTAGTCAATTGCTATCATCAACCATTAAGGTAACAATAATGTTAATCTTTTCCTTGAATGCTAAAATAATTTCAACCATACTGTTTATACTAAAACCGTTTAGAGTATTTGAGTATAACTATGTGTTGTGGGGTTTTGTGGTTGTTGGTTCATTAGTAATAAAGATTTTTTTTATTATTTATCACCTTAAAGTTTGAAAGGTAAAACTAACTCAGTCGTTTGGGTATATTAAGTAAAAGATACCTCATTAGATCTGATAGAGCATAAAGCTTTTTCTTAAAAAAAACAACAATTTCAGCTTCTGCAGGAAAATAAATATTAAAAATTAAAAACAAATCACAATGTGTTTTTCTTTGTTCTGCACAACAGAAATAACATGTGAAATCAAAAGTGACACTTTCTCAAAACAAAAACTGAACACATATAAATCTGCTGTATAAATTTCACTGTAGCTTTGACCTTTGAGCTTTTCACATTTTCCTTTCCTATTTGACTATACATAATAAACAGTGAATAAAGTACCAGATCATTAATTATCCTTAAACAAGGACATTTTCCAATGTTGCTGTTTGAGTTGGTTCATCATTTCAAGAGAGATTTGAACTTTGCTATAGAAATGGGCAATTATTTACAATATTTTACTTATGCTGTTTTTTTCTTCCTGAAGTTTGTTAACAGGGTTTGAGGCCACCCTCACGTGCAGATCTGAGGTGCTTGAAAAGAACCAGACATGCAATGTATATTTTGTTGACTACAGAGAATTTCTTCTTGCTTAATTTCGTTGATCTCAAAGGAAGACCTCTGATCTGAATGCATCTACATGAATAGGCTTCAGTTTTATTCTCTGCTTTGTACCGTATTCAAAACACCAGATTCAGAGGAGGAAAAAATGACCCTTGAAAGTTGATATTTCCTACACACAGATAGGGAATTACATGTATATCCTACACAAGACAAGTTTAAGGTCATCATACAAATTTAGGATTTAAAATGTGAGTATGGATGAAATCAAAGTGAAAATCAAATAGGAATGTTGAGAATTCCTGAATTTTCATCCAATTAGGACATAGTTTATGTGTTTTTTGCATTCATCCTTGGATGTTCCGGCAGTGATATCTCTTTACACTCTATCAATCACATTGAGATACATAGATAGATAGATAATCCTAAAATATTAGAGCACTATATTTCCATATTTGTTTGTTTGCCAGGGACAGTATGTTCTATAAACTATCATTTAAAAAATGACACTAAAGTGATCTTCTAACTGAAATTTTAGACAAAACATTCATAACAGTTGGGAAGACAACCAATTAAAGGAGTCAAAAAAAAAAATCAGCTAGACGAGTATTTGGTGTTGTGAAATGATAACCAGAGCCTGATTAATTCACTCAGAAACAGTCTATTTAGGTCAAACAACTAGTTGATGTAACTTTTGTCTCAATTGAATGGTTGTTAAGACCTTTACAACATTGTTCCATCTTTGCTGCCTAGTAAGAGGTCTGTTAGAATGATGACTTGATATTTAACTGAAAGTCATTAGTCTTCCTGGAATCCACTTGCCAGGCTCTTAGTATTTTTATTAATATTTATAACATTGCTATTTCAAGGATAAGATTTTAAATCAACAAAAGCACGGAGACCTTGATGCTGTATCGGGTCCCACTATTCAATGCAGGTGTCAGTGATTCACATCTCTAATTAGCATAATGTCAGTATAGTCTGTCCATCCAGTGAAGCCTTGCTTTTAAACATCCCACTTTCCGTACATAAGTTTACCCTTTCCAATGCTAAGGATTTACTTAGAGTGAATACAGTAAGTCAGTTCTTTACATAAGAATTACTTTAAGTATTAGTTTATAAAAAAGACTTACGCAGGTTACTTTTGTAAGCATTGGTAACTTTTAAATGAATCCTAATGTTTTCTAAATAAATAAAATACATATAACATCATAAATTGATTTGTTAATTAATTCAAATAAGGTGCCAAGGATTACAGTTAATTTCAACCTAGTCTTTTTGGAGACTTGTGTACAAGACAATTATTTGTTTAGTTGCTTAGTTGTGATGTCCCAGAGTCTTTGCTTTTGCTAACAAGAGGTTTAACTTACACAAGAACTTGAAGTTATTAAGAAATTAATAGGAGTGGAAGCATACTGAAGTCTTCTAGGGACATTACATCACTTACATTTCCTTAATTTACATTAGCAGATACATTCTTTTGCCTACAAAAAGAGAGAAGGCTCATTTATAAAATGTGTACAATACATAATATCCCAAAGCTCAAATCTAGAAACCACACTGTTGATATTATATCATCTTGCCTATTTTACACACAGGAAAACTGGGAACATGGAAGGAAGGTAACTTTCTGCACATGCCCAAAGAGGCTTTGAGCCTGGATTGAACTAAAAGCCTTGTTATCCCCAACACACGGTTTTCCTCTGTCATACCCTGTTACCATTCTTCACGAAATGATTCTATCTACAATGAGTTAGGCTTCAAACACATTAGGACCTCAGAAAACATTCCCTGAAGAAGGGGAGAAACCAACTTTCAAATTGTCCTCTGTGGTTGGCCAGTTATCAAGATTGTCAAATTATCTTTATCAAAAAGATTATGATCTCATTGATGAGATTAGGAATTCTTCAGGAAATGGGAATATTTTTAAAAATACATAGTTTTGCCCTTCAATAGATGAATAGATAAAAAAAATGTGGCATTTACACACCATGGAATATTACGCAGCACTTAAAAATGACAAAATCATGGAATTTGCAGGGAAATGGATGGCACTAGAGCACATTATGCTTAGTGAAGCTAGCCAATCCCTAAAAAACAAATACCAAATGTCTTCTTTGATATAATGAGAACAACTATGAACAGAGAAGGGAGGAAGAGCAGGAAGAAAAGATTAACATTAAACAGAGACATGAGATGGGAGGGAAAGGGAGAGAAAAGGGAAATTGCATGGAAATGAAGGGAGACCCTCATTGCTATACAAAATTACATATAAGAGGTTGTTAGGGGAATGGGAAAATAGACAAGGAGAGAAATGAATTACAGTAGATGGGGTAGGAAGAGAAGATGTGCGGGAAGGGGAGGGGGGATAGTAGGGGATAGGAAAGGTAGCAGAATACAACAATTACTAATAGGGCATTATGTAAAATTGTGGATGTGTAACGGACGTGATTCTGCAATCTCCATTTGGGGTAAAATTGGGAGCTCATAACCCACTTCAATCTAATGTATGAAATATGATATTTCAAGAGCTTTGTAATGTTGTGAACAACCAATAAAAAAAGTGAAAAAAAATACATAGTTTTTTTCCAGTAAAACACAGAGAGAGAGAGAGAAAGAGAGAGAGAGAGTTTGTACTTTTTGTTTTCTCATCTTTAGCTCATTTTAACTAAAATATTGTTTAAAAAAAGTTATTATTATCTTACTGATGGCTCAAAATTTTCTAAGTAGATTCTTCACATTTTCTTTAGAAGTAACAGGGGCCATGCTAATTATCAATTATTGTCATCAAAGAGAAAACATTTAATTTAAGTATGTTATCATAAGTCTCTGTGGGCTATAACCTATAAGCATGCCAATATATTATGGATAACACCATAGTAAAGTGAAGACTTTCTTTTTTAAAAACGGATCTCTTTGGAAAAATATCATAAAAATCTGTGGGTAACTTTATCTAAGCTTTGCAAGGAAAACTTTTCTATTTACAATGTTATGCTACCCACTTGGGGATACTTTAGGATAAAGAGTGGTATCAAACTCTAATTTCTTTTTCTTTATTACAGCACAACTGCAAGATGGTACTCACTAGATGGAATCATCAGAACTCATTTACAGTTGCTATACTTTTGGAAAATAAGGCAATTGTCTCAGATATGCATTCATTACAGGTCTACAGTAACTAATAGGAGCTGGTGGTGGCTTTTCTGAAAAACTATAGAATGTCAAATGTCTCTGTCTCTACTTTACAAATATACTAGGCTCAAAATTCAAAGGAAAAGCCATATAGAACAATGTTTATTCATCTATTGGTGACAAAAAATTAAGACATTTACACCACCCATTGTTTATCTCTTTTTACAAATATATGGTATCATTCAAAAAGTGACACCAGTGACATATTTTATATATATATATATATATATATATATATATATATATATATATATAATTCAATAAGTGAAAAAGTTAATTAAATGTTCAGATGGTTCCTTTGTGTTCAAAGGTATTGTAAGGTTTTTTTTTGAAAGAATAAGGATCAAAATAGCATTCCTAAAAACATTTCAGAAATTCCAGAAAGATATACCCATAAAACCCCAAAAAACTACAACCACTAGTATTTCTAATCAAGCTAAAAGTCATTAAGAAAATGATCAAAGTTATGAAAGAACAACATAAAGCATAATTAGAAAAGCTCAGAAATTAGGACAACTCAGGAAATAATTAGAAATGGAAAAAATATCAGAAAGGAAAGGTAAATGAGACAAGACTTGAGTTAACAAACACAACAGTTAATGCGTTAAGAGAGATAGAAAATGAAAAGAAAAGCTTTTTGTAAATAAAAAACATGATAAAAGAAGAGTGAAACCAAACCAAACAAAACAAAACAAAAACAAAATAGAACATACAGTAAAATGTGTTCTTGAAGAAGAAAAAAAGCTACATTTCAAGAAAAAAAATCCTGAAAACTCCAATTGAAACTATGTATTGAGAGAGCTCACTTGCAATCCATTTGGATAGCCAAAGTAAAGACGTCTTCTAGTAAAGTTTCAATAAAAAGAGAAAGAAACTTCAAATTTACCCAAAAATAGTGAATATTTTGTATATTTAGGTAAAAGGAGCAAGTGTATTATAAGAAAAATAAAATTAAATCATCAGATTTGTTGACAGCAACACTTTGGCCCAGAATAAAGTCGAGTAGAATATCTAAATACTTAATGAAAGAAAATGTGAATGGATATTTTTTATTCAGTGAAACCTTGCAATGTGGGAGATGTCATGATGTGTGGAGATCTCATTGTGGAAGTGTGGCCATATTTTGAGTCTCAGAACTAGAGGCTAACCTTCCACTTGCTGAGATGAGAGCAGAAATGAATCATGCCAAAGAGGCTGATAGTGTAGAAATCACTTCCAATCTTTCCGGTCACTTCACTGGATAAAGTGTCACCATGAGCAGAAAGCCAATCCCCCATAATGATGATTTACAATAGGAAAGTAGCTTTGGGACAGATTTACTATTGCCTTATTCACACCACTCTGTTTCTATCACCAAAAGATATTTTTCTGTAAAAAGCAATGTTAGGAAAGGACAAATACATCAGAGCATGTTAATAAACCCCTTTCCTTTTCCTCTTCAGAGCAGTTAGAAGATAAAGAGAGAAAAAAACTATATATACTAAAAGAGTGAATACAGTACCGAAGGCATCCAAACTTGTACAAGAGAGAATAAACATTTGAGCAAATACTCATTTACTAGACGTATTCTAAATTTTTAAATCTCCAGCTACAATGATAATTAGAATGATGCATCTAAAGTACATAAATATGCATTTTTCTTTTTCTCAAACACAATTCTACAAATAATAAATAATAACAGTCCCTATTTATTGACCACTTACTATTTGACAGGCCATGCGCTAAGTGCTATACATAAATATTAACATTAATTTTCAAAACAAGACTAAAAGGCTGGAAGGTTAGAAGTTAATTTAATCAATACCATATTACTTATTCTTTTAACCTGCCATGCTGAGACAAACACATGTTGAGATGTTAAATTTCAGCTGTCATTCAAAGACAATCCTTCTACAGGGTTATGCCAAGTGTACATTTTTCAAAGGAGATGGCTGACTGTGTCCTAAAATTCTCATGTTAAAACTTAATCCCTTGTGCAGTGGTATTAGAAGGCCAAAAGGTGCTAGAAGGTGGGGTCTTTGATGGAACTGGTGTTCTTAGAAAAAGAGAGCTGAGGAAATTTGCAACATGTAAAAATGTAGCAGAAAGTGCCATCTTGGAAGAAGGGAGCAAGCTTTCACCAATCACAGAATCTGCTGGTGCCCTGATCTCAGATTTCATAGACTCCAGAACTGAGGGCAATAGATTTTTGTCATTTATTTTACTCAGTTTCGTTATAGCAGCCTACATGGACTAACACAGATGTGTTCAACATACAGTTCATAAAAACCTCTCCCACAAATATCAATGTGAGTAATTCTTTTGGACCATGTAGGTCTTGTATGATAAAAGGTTCACATGGCTCTTCTTAAATCCTATCCAAAAAGATTACCTGGTGAGGAAAACTAGAGAAGTTATAGAGGTCTAACTAGACTCCTAGGAGCAGAGAAAAAAGAAATTATGAAAGATGCATTTGACCTTTTCCAAGTGAACTTACAGGGAAAAAACTTTAGAGAGAAAAATTCTCCAAAAAGTTGTAAAAAATGCTCAGAAAAGAGACAGGACACAATTGCAAATTTAAAACACATAAAATGTTCAGCAAGGACCAATATCAATTCGTGACAGTATTAGTCCCAAAAGGAGAGTTTCTAACAATTTCACATCTCCCCTCTCCAGGTACAAGTCCCACACGCTTAGGAACTACTATGTTAAGCAAACTGGTGGAAGGAGCATAGAATCCTTAAATGGGGTGAGGGAGAAGAAGCCAAATCCCCTACCCAGGCAGAAGATGCCCCACCTGCTACCAGGGGTGGAAAGGAGTCCAAATTTTAAATAGATTCTGGATTCTAAATATTATTTGGTATTGATTGTACTAATTACTTAACTGAGCCTGTAATTTGGTGATTTAAATCAATAATAAGATGTTTTATTATTTATAGGAGAAATGTTACTGGGCCTGTAGGAACAGAGAATGAAGCAGCCCAGAGACAAATTTAAATGGAGAGAGGAAACTAATATAAAATTGTTTTATGGTTACATAGCCTGAGTTGCACTTGTTCCACATAAGAATTACATTGACATTAGTGCTGCTGGCCAAGTGAGGACTTCATGGCTTGTCAATGGAATGATTATTTTTGCCATCATTCCATTGCCCCACATGCCTCATATATAACCTTTCTTCTTATTCAGAGAAACTGCAGCTGACATTGTTATCATTCACATGCCAAAATGGTGTTTTAAGGATGCTGACTTACGATTCTTGTTTTCAGGTAGCTATTTTTACTCTGAAAGGCAGAGGCTTCTCTGAGATGCCTACAAAATATCATAGCTCTCACAACTCAGCTGCAATGGTGTTTTCCTATTATTTGTGTCACTTATATTAAATTTATTTACCTGCTTCTATTGTATTACACACACACACACACACACACACACACATATAAACATGTGTGTGCTGTGTATGTCTGTCTGTATGTCTTTGTGATCTTGAGTTACATAAAACATTCTGTCTTTTCCAATTTACTTTTCATTCTCTTGCATTCGATTTTCTTGGAAGACAGGCACATCAACACATTCTTTTTCAAATCAATCCATAGTGTTGGGTAGAATTTACTCATGAGTGCTCAAGAATGCAAATGTCTGAAATATGTAATGTCTGAAAACATTAATTATATATTAGTAAACCATGTTCTTCTATTCTCTATGTCAGCTTGCTCTGAAACAAATCACGGTTTAGTTCTATGCTAACAAAGTCTTTCAAATAAAGATCAATTTAGCTGTGTGTTTTGATTGAAAGGTCTGTTATCAATGTATCAATGATCTTCTGTATACAGGTAAGAAGACACGGATTGTTGTGAATATACTATGTATACAACCAGAGATATAAAAAATTGTGCTCCATATATATAATAAGAATTGTAATACATTCTGCTGTCATATATAAATAAAAAATAAATCAAAAAAGAAACTATCTCCAAAAAATTATTTTCTGTAATTCATTTATTTTATTTATTTTATTTTGACAACTATAAATTATTTTTATGTACAGCATGAAATTTTGAAATATGCCTACACTGTGAAATTACTAAATTAAGCTAGTTAACATGTTAACATTACATATTTATTTTTTGTGGTAAGAATATATCAAATCTGGGCTGGGGCTGTAGCTTACTGGCAGAGTGCTTACCTCTCACATGTGAGGCACTAGGTTCAATCCTCAGTAATGAAAAAAATAAATAAATAAAGATATTATATTTATCTACAACTAAAAAAAATTTTAAAGAATAATTCAAATCTATTCTCTTATAAATTTTAAGAATATAATACATTATTAACTGTAACCACCATTCATTTTAAAACCATAGATCTTTTGAACAAAAATTTCACATCCTTTAACCAACGTCTCTTCTACTCTCTTCTTCTGAATTCAACATTTTTAAATTACACATATAAATGTGACATTTGTGTTTTGGTGCCTGACTTATTTCATTTAACATAATGTCTTCCAGATTCATTCATGTGGTTGCAAATAACAGCATTTTTCTTTTTGAAGGATGAATAATATTCCACTTTAGATACATATCAAATTTTTTCCTTTATTCCATTGATGAACACTTGACTTCCTATCTTAGCAATTAAAAAGAATGCGATACTGAACTTGGGAGTGCAGAATGTCTTCAATACTGTGACTTAAGTTCCTACATATCAATGGTCTCTCAGGAGAAATTTTTGGAATATGGGAGAGAAGTATTCAGAATATCACTGGAGAAGAAAACTGGTTCACACATTAGAAAACTACTGGTTAACAGTTTTTCCCTAAAAGGAGGGCAGATGGTCATATTTACATATTGCACACAGATTTACATTGTGAAAGAAAAAATCCTCCTGGCACATTTATTTTTAATTTTGTTCAGTGTACTTTAAGCTGACTGCTGTTATAAGAGGTTGTAGTTAACAGTAAGTTTTCCTTATTTCAGAGCTTTTGCCCAATATTCTCTGACATGACTGACTCTCTGGGAAACAAAAACCTATAAAATTATTTATTCATTCCTTTTTATAAAACTATTTATTCAACAAATGTCTCTGAGCACATACAAGTATCTAGGCAATGTGTCTTTCAAGTTCCAGCACTTCATTTCCCACATATTTTAAGCCCTTAAACACCACCCTCCCAGACCACTATCTCAATTTTCCTAAGAAATTGAGCAAAAAGTGATTTGATTTGCATGAGCTGCACTGGAAACTGCCATCTCCCCCACTCAACTCCTGCAAATACATTGCTTTTCATTTATGTTTGACTCATCTTCTGTCCTAAGTTCAACTGTTACTTCAATTTAAAGAAATATAGTAGCAAAAATATCCATCAGGCCAACTCTACATCTTGGTCATTTGCTGTTATTATGATTAAGAATTTGAAACATGTTCACTGTTATAAGTCAGATACTGCTGTTGGGGGTGCAGTGGCACATGTCTGTAATCCCAGCAGCTTGGGAGGCTGAGGCAGAAGGATTGATTGCAAGTTCAAAACCAGTCTCAGCAATTTAGTGAGGCCCTAAGCAACGTAGCAAGACCTTGTTTCTAAATAAAATATAAAAAGGGCTGGAGATGTGGGCCCAGTGGTTAAGCACCTCTGGGTTCAATCCCTGGTACTTAAAAAAGAAAAAAAAGTGGAAGAGTTTGGGAAACCATATGTAGATTAGAGAGCAGATCCAGAGAGGCTAGAAATAACCATGATCTCTTTATGACCATCCCTATTCCCAAACCTGAAATTGATAATTATTTAATTATGTCATCTAATTCATCTCAACTGAATGTAAAGAAAATAAAACTGAAGAGAAAAATTATCCCTAGAAAGAAATTTATACTAACACAGTATGTTATCAAGTCACTACAATATGAATAACTATGTTCTTCAGGCGAATGAAACGAAATACCACTTAATGCTCCTTAAATTTAACTGGGACAGATAAAACATGAAATATCAAGTTTTTAGAATAAATATCAGGAAGAAAAGGAAAACATGAAGCTAAAAAAGGTAAAGGAGGTCTTGTTTTAGGAAGGAGAATTTGTGAGTTGGTTCTTGAAAAAAGTGATGAATGTAAACTTTTAAAAGGACAGTTGCAAAGCCATTGAAACAAGAATTGACATTAAGTGTGGGTGAGAGCCTACCAAATGGTTTGGCTGGAGCAGAGTCTTGGAGAAGGAGTAATGGTAAAGGGAACCAGAAGGTTACATAGAGCTAGAAAATACCAGACTAACACGATGTATACCACATTTGAATTAGAAAATCATCATAGAGGTGGCAAAGTTGTCATCTTAGAAAATAAATTTTTTATTCAATAAAGCTTTATCCATAAGAATGCCAATGTAGGGCACTATTTTCCAGTTGGGTCAGCTATTGATTTGCCAGTTACCTCTGAATCTTTTCCAAATGTCCCATTAGCGAATGTGGAATAAAATTAACAAGGGCCACTTTCTTAATAAAGTAGAAGTCATTTTCATCTCCCCCATATTATCAATTCATTCTCTTGAAATAGCCATATTGTCTTTGCTTAAAAAGATAAAGAACTAGTGCAATAATCACAAATAATGGTTGCTTTACCTGCCTCATTTCAAACTACCAAATTATCTTGTTTTTACCATAAGTCACAGTCACAGTCTGACATACGATATAACTTGTAGATGGTTGATTATGTAGTGGTATTCATTTGGATTGTTTGAAAAAAAATCAGAGAATAATAACTGATGTGATCAAACAGCAAAACCATATTCAAGCCTATACATCTTTAGCTCAGTTTACAGTTCAGGTATTTTTAGCCATTTATTGACTTTTGTGAGGTTATTACTGCTATTAGGAAATAGAAAAAAACACACCATAGGAAAAATCACTTATTTCTGTGTCATTGAGATGCATAACCCTTTACCTCTGATAGTGTTTATCATTTTGATCTTTCCCTGAAAGTTAATAATGGATGTTCCATTAGGTTTATTTCATAAAACCACTTTAACATTACAAAACATTCACAAGGAGCAAAATATTAGTCCTAATAAAGCAATGTTCTGCCATGAGTTTGTTTATAAGAATATAATATGAACACTGAACCAGATCAATCTAGATGGCAATAAGGGCCCATTAAATATAAAATACCATTATGACAGATATGTATATTTTTAGAACATCACTATACTATTAAAACTTCACTGTCATTGATAATTTGTCTGGTTATTTCTGGCTACTTTGTCCTAGTATGGCACAAATATAATTAAAAAACAAATTATGAAGAAAAATGCTTATCAATAATTAAATAATAAACAAAAAGGACAAAAGAGATTTAAAGGAAACAAAAAAATGCTTTTCTATGATTTTTTTCTCTAACAATTGTGGCATTAGAAAAGCTAGTATTCTGACCCATAAAACAATCTGGATCAACTAAACTCCTCTTTGCATTGACTTGGTTATTCTTACTTCTTCTCTTTTTTAAATTTATTTTTTTAGTTGTAGTTAGACACAATACTTTTATTTTATTTTTATGTGGTGCTGAGGATCCAACCCAGGGTCTCACATAAGCAAGGTGAGCACTCTACCACTGAGCCACAACCCCAGCCCTATTTTTACTCCTTTTGTTCACATTAACTTTTGAATCACTTTGCCTAATTAAAAGAAAATGTAATTTTTAGGGGGTCAAAATTAAAAATAAACTCAACTATGACTAACTTATTCATAGTGTTGGATCTTTTCATTAAAATATACATAGAATGTTTTTCCATTTGTCCAATACAGTGTCTTAGGCTGGGTTCTTCAGAAGAAAGACATTGAAATGCAAACTGGTATTCAGAAAGTTTATTGGGGAGTTTATCACCTCTGGAAATCTATGATGAGTGAGGAAAGCAGTACTGGAAGAAGCTGAACTGTGATGCAGTTATAGTAGAAGGTTTAGCTATACCCATGGGGAGCTCAACAGATATCTCCAAAATTGAAACAAGACCTCTCTATTCCTGCATTGCCCAGTTATGGGGCACAAATTTCCCCTAGGAAGAGTTATATAACAAATTCTCAGGGCAGGTCTGTAATTGGTCAGTAGCCAACACTCTTAGCAGCTGAGAGAATGAATACCTTGTTCACACCAGAGGCGTCTGTCAAGTACACCATATTATCCACACATGTGACTAGGATACACACTCTTCATTTAATGTTTATCCCATTTAGAAATAGAATTCCTGTTGATCCTATTGTTTGGGAAAACTTATAAGAAGAAAATTAATAGGACTAACTATAGCCTCTGCTGTTATAATTACTCTTGGGGCTGTGACTTATACTCAGTACCCACCTCCTTTACTAAGATTCTCAATTCCCCTGAACCTCAATGTTACATTTTATGTATGAGGTGTTCTCCAAAAGCTCATATGGTGTAAAATGCAAGAAAGTTCAAAGTGAAATGATTGGGTTAGTAGAGCCTTAATCTAATCAGAGCATGAACACCCTGGTAACTGTAGGCAAGAAGGGTATGGCTAGAGGAGGTGGGTCTCTGGGGGCATATCTTTTGGGTCATATATTTTGTCCTTGGAAAGTGGAGCTCTCTCACTCTCTGCTTCATGGTTCCATGTCTTTAGCAACTTTCATTCCCCACTCTCTTCTGCCATAATATTCTGCTCCACTTTGGGTCCAGAGAAATTGAGTCAGCCATCTTTGGACTGAAACTTCTGAAAATGTTAGCCCTCAAATACACTTTTCCTTCTCTAATTGTTCTTCTTAGATCTTTTGATTACAGCAGCAAAAAAAATGATTAAAATCCTCAGCTAGTACCTTTCCTGGTGGAGCCCACCAACCCTGAGGGGTATAAATCACTATCTCCATGACCTTCTCAGCACATGGCTGCTACACTTGTCCATTTATCATAAATATTGTACAGGAGAGTATCAAGAGACATCTAGTGGATCATCTAGGTGACTTCCTGTCCCCATTTTGTATCAGATGTCCTACTTCCTATTGATTGAGACAAGTTTCCTCATCTCTAGTCTCTTTGTCAGAGTCTGGAGTAACCAGTCACAGGCTTAGGTTTGATGGGACTATTGCTATGATTCAAGGTGAAATATGCCCCCCCATAGGGAACAAAGACCTCAGGTACCATGTTAAGCCTAGAGGAAGAGAAACAAGTTCCTTAAGAGAGTTCCTGGTAAGCAGGGCCACTCCTACTTCCTGGACTCAGATGTCTTCTGCCCTTTGGGAATACACCACTACATAAAATTGTTGTTGCTACATCTAGGAGGATGGCATTCCACCCGTGTGGGTATTATCCCTAACTAGTGATGACAGTGTCATAGCTGAGCCACTCCACAGCTCAATCAGGCTGGAAACTTCTAGGTGGTATATTGTGTGACAAATTCCTACTCTTGCACACTCTCTGTTATGAAATGCATTCTGGCCTTGCTTATACTTTATCCTGGATGCAAATTTTTCCATCTTATGATAGATTACTACTACATCCATCTTACCTTATGACTCAGTGGGTCTGAGGGAATAAATTTCATGATGGGCAGTCTGGTTGCAAGGTATTCTAATTCCCCAACAACAAGCACTTCATCTCTATCAGAGACCATGTAGTCCTTTCCTACTGTGAGTTTTTCTTCCTTCTTAGGAACAGGATCTGGAAAGTCTAATAATTTGTACTTCAGAAGGGATGCCCTTGCATTCCCCATATCATTTAACTGCCTTTAAAATTCAGTAATGCGATAAGTCCCTGAACCTTGATAGGATTCTGTCTCGCTTTCTGGGACACACATATATTACCAATGATTTGAATATATTTGCCAAGTCTTGCTCATCTGGATCGATTACCATGAGACCATTGGACTATATCAGAGGACAGAATATTTAATATAGTCCTAGGGCAAGTTTATAAATATCGTCTATCCCATTTGAAGGGGCCTCCCAAGGAACACAGACATCAGGGTTATTTGGGATTTATGTGCTATATCCACTTTAATATGTCCATGTTATCTAAGTCTTTGATCCTTCTTTCATCATCTACCATGGCAGCTCTATTATTTTTAGTTTATTCAATGTGCACTGCTGTTTTTTCCAAGTTTCAAAGTGCCTCTCCAGTAGTGTGAATGAAGGCTTTATCTCACAGGGCCCTTACCAGGGAACAAAACCCTTTGTCATGAAAAGTGTTTTCTCTAGTCAGAACACTCTCCCTTGTCCTGCTTTCCTTTTTAGCCAGCACTCGGGGATCCAGTCAAAACCCATTTTCCTGGATTTTCCCAGCCCATCTTAGTTAGATCCTACAGATCTCTTAATGTATAGCTTCTGTAGTCCCCTAGAAATTTCAGAATTTTCCAATATGAGTTCTATACTTTTACTTTACTTCCAGAGGAGGCCTCTGGGAGTAAAGGATGCATTTGGCCATGCAAGATAGATTCTTTGCATTTTATTTAGATAAGACTGGACTTATGGCATTTATAGAGAAGAGTGGGATACTTTTGTAGACCCAGAGTATTTATGGGGATATTGGATTTCAGTACTGTTGAGGGCATCAACTAGATATCCCATCCCAAAGATTATTATCCTTCTCATTTCCAAACAGGGTCAGAGTATAGCAAATCTGCCATATTGAGACCTTAGCCTTCTCTGGAATTTTCCTACTTAATTAAGTCCTAGACATCATCTTCAGCTTTATTATCATTTGGCTGTATAAAAAAAATGAGCTCTTTTTGTGTACTATGAAGCAACCATTCTGGGTTTTACACTTTACATTAAGTTAGTGATTAATCACTCTTCACATGTGATTGTCTTTCTCCAAAGTATAACTTATATTCATCAATAGTCAACAGTACAGGATTAGTTATGGTTTGGATGTGAGGTGTCGCCCAAAAGCTCACATGTAAGACAATGCAAGATGGTTCAGAGGGAAAATTATTGGATTGTGAGAGCCTTGACTCAATCAGTGATTAATTACCTGATGGAGTTGAATGGTAATTAGAGACAGGTGGGGTGTGGCTTTGGGGTATATATTTGTATCTGCTGAGTGGAATCTCTCTCTGCTACCTGATCATCATGTGAGGCACTTCTGTCTGCCACACTCTTCTGCCATTATATTCAGCCTCACCTTGAGTCCTGAAGAATGGAGACTTCTATCCATGGACTGAGACCTCTGAAACCGTGAGACCCTAAAAAACCTTTCCTCTTCTACAGTTGTTTTGATTGGGTCTTTCAGTCTCAGCAATAAAAAAGCTGACTAAAACAGGATTCCATAGTCCTTATAATTACAATTTCCCCCTGAACCTCTCAAATCCTTAAAATATTGTACCTGTAAATAAAATCCTTCTCTGGTTTCCCATACCAGTTTACTATGGGTAGAAATTTTAACAATTACATCCCCGGGATGTACCAGAGCTTTATCTGTACTCCACTTACCACCAGTCATTTTTCCTTCATTATTTATTGATTCAATTCTAACATCCCAATGTAGGGTCTGTTCTCTCAGTTCACTCTTGGAACCAGCTGTCTCAGGTCAGGTGCTCTGAGAAACAGAGGCTTGTGTGCAGATTTTAGTGTAAGTAGTTTGTTGGAGAGTGCTGTCACCGGCCCCTTTAAGCAAGGTGAGCTACAGGATCTGGGCAGAAAGAGAAGGTGATCTGAGATACAGTTGTAAGAGAAGCCTTTTCTAATTCCACTTGGAGCTCAGAAGCTGAGATAATAATTTTTTCATAATTATCCCAATTGAGTCCAGAGGACAAGCCTGTCTAGTCATTTCATGAGATTTTCTCAAAATGTAAGTGGTCTTAGTACAGCAATACTAAATGTTGGATGACAATGGATTCAGAGCTAAAAACTGTCAACCAGTTTAAAAGAAGAAAATGGAACCCTTTGGAGATATTCAAGAGTAAGAAAAGTAATTCTATGTAGCCTTTATCAAAAGTTTATTGAGGAAGAATTCAGTATATAGAGGAAAGGAGGATATAAGATTATGACCTCAGAAAACATCAAAGAAAATTCACAGATGACAGATGATCCATAGCAAGTGCAAATTGGCAGTATATATCCATGGTTCCTCCAAAACCCTAGGTAATAAAATCATCTGTTGGCCATCAGAAGGACAAAATGTAAAACTTGAATGAAATGTTCACTATTTGTCTGTGTTCAATATGCTTAATAAAGACAATGTTTATTTTAATGTAAAAATAAAAGCAAACACAATACAAGAAAAAAAAGACATAAATTGGGTTCACAAAAAGGATATTCAAATGTTTACTAAATATGAAGTGTTAATGTTTATCAACTACTGAAGAACCCCAAATTAAAGTAAAAAAAATGAAGTATCATCTGGAACCTATCATTTTCAAGTATTAAAAAGATTGGAAAAAAACTTTGTGTTGTGAAAGTAACAAGATATGATCCTTCTCAGGCATTGCTGCTAAGGGTGTCCATTGTTTCAATAATTCTGGAAAGTGATTATCAACTTTAAGAAGTTGCAAAACTCTTAAGCCAGCAAGTATCCTTAGAGATATTCATGGTAATTTTTTTTGTAATTGCAAGAGATTTTTAAAATGCTAATAACCAAATAGAGTATTGAATAAATATATTTTGTTATGATATTATGTAATGAAATACTATGTTGCCAATAATAAAGTTACTGTAGAAAAATAATATTATTATTGTAATATTGTAATAATTTTAAAGAGAGAAAAGGAAGACTGTTAAGTAATAATAACTTTGTAAAACAAATTTTGCAAAATTGAGATTCTATCACATCCCCCTGCACCCTACTTTATATTTTACTCCTTTTTTTTTTTTTGGCAATTGCATACATTCAGAGACTAATCTTGAAATGAACCATCTTGCCAGCCCCACTGCTTTTTCTGTGAAAAAGCATATATATACTTGCTATGGTTTGGATGCAAGGCAAACCCTAATGAAACAGAAAAGGCAAGAATGTTCAGAGGTTAAATGATCAGATTATGATAGCTGTAACATAATCTGTGAATTAATCCATTTGATAAATCAATAATTTGAATGGATTATAGGTGTCACTGTAGGCTGGTGAGACATGGCTGAAAGAAGCAGATCACTGGGGTTGTGCCCTTGAAGATTACATATCTTATCCTTGACTCCTCCTCCTCCCCACCCTCTCCTGGTTGCTCTCCCTGAGCAGTTTTCCTCCACCATAGCCTTCCGCCATGATGTTCTGCCTCATCTCATTCCCTGAGCAACAGAGTCAGCCAACAATAAATATAAATAAACACATACTAAAAATAAATCAGACAAGAAATGGTGTGGTACTATGGAGATGGGTGATCTAACACATACCCAGGAATTTCAGTAGAGATTTGAATAAAGAAACAGATGGAGGGCCTGCAGGTAAGAATAGGTGAGTATGGCAGCTGGAGCACAGAGCCCATGTGAGGGCCACAAGGTGGCAGAGCACTGGACGATTGGAGGAACTCCTTAGAGGCTCCTTGTTATGATTTGTTATTTAAAATTGCCTCCCAAAGAGCTCAAGTGTTAGGCAATAGAGTGATATTCAGAATCTCTTTCATAATCCAATGAGAAGATTGGATTATTGGAGCTGTAACCTCAAGAATAGATTATTAAAATAGATTAATGGATAAATGAGTTTACAATTCTCATACTCTACTGATTAATCCATGCGTGTGATAGATTAAAATCTGAATGGACTACTGGGTGGTAATTATAAACATGTGGGGCATGCCTGGAGGGAGGAGGACACAGGGGGCATGCCTATGGGAACTACATCTTGTCCCTGCATCCTTTCTTTCTCCCTCTGCCTTCCAGCTATCATCAGCTGATCAGCTTTCCTCTACCACACCCTTCTGACATGAAGTTCTGCCTCACCTCAGGCCCAGAGGAACAAGTTGGCCAATCATGCACTGACTCTTTAAAACCATGAGTCAAATAAACCTTTTCCTCCTCTATGCTATTCTTGTCAAGTATTTTGGTCTCAGTGATGCAAAGCTAACAAACACATTCCTGCTAAAGAATGTAGTTTTTTCACTAGAGAGTGGAAACAGGTAAGATCAGAGGGCAGAGTGATGGTTTAGAGTCCATTCTAGCCCTAGCAAAAGCAAGCCATATGATCTTACTTAGGTTGAAAAGAAAAATTCTTCCTTTTTTGTAGTAAGCTGACTAAGAAGCTATTGTTACACTCTAGAGGTGGTGATCTAACCTATTAGAGTGGTCAGGATTTATTTTTTTAATCAATTTGTGCCACAAAAGAGAAAAGGTAAATTATAAACCAGGTTTTTAGTCTAGGTTACCAGAAGAGCAAAACACTCAGAGAAAGCCCATGGCCTAATCACAGATATTTTCATGAAGGATGCCATCTTCATTAGTATCTAAAACTCCCTAAAGTGGGTTCTGAGGCCCAGTCATTCAATCAGAAACTAAGGGAGCAAAGAAAATAGTTGGATACATCATGGTGACTTTTGATGACAGACTAATTTATGAACAGTCATTAGCAACTTTCTCAGGCTTTTTAGAGATGGAGTTTTGGGAAGAAGATACTAGAATCCTTCATTCTAGAAAATAGATCAATTGATAAGTGGAAAAATGGATGAAAGAAAGACAAATTATAGAAAGAGAGAAATTGTGTGTGTGTATGTGTGTATGTGTGTGTGTGTGTGTGTGTGTGTACAAAAAGCAAAAGTGAGAGAACAACTATGTTCTGAAATGTTAATGGTGGGTGATTCATACATTTTTCCTCAATGAATGGGAGTGAATATTGTTAAGACAAAATTAAAGTTGTTTTTAAAATTCAGAAGTGGAGAAAGGAATGGTTTGGCTACATCCCACATTTCCTGGAATTAAATCACTGTTTTCCATTACCATTTAATAACGTCTTGCTCTTGCATGTGGACTCTGATGTTCCACTATTGAAATGAATGCAACCATCATTCAATGAAGGAGTCATGAAATTATGGGGAAAAGTATTCCCACATTATTTAATCTAGAACAAATTGTCCTCTGCCCTTTTGGTACTCTATCCATTATGCATTTGTTGTCTCCACTGCTTTCTGAATGAATAGTTTTCTTCCTCTGAGTACACAGGAACTCTGGCTTATGTAAGAGGCTAGACAACCCTCTCAAGGAAAGCAATGGCAAAGTTCATACGTCTTGGGGTGCAAGTGAGTAGTTAGGGGAAGCTGAGCAGACAGGAGTGAATTTTGCAATTTGTATCTGTGAATTTTGCAATTTGGCTCTTATGAACTTTGACAACATGTAAAAGCTTGCATGGAAATTATACTTACTGAGCTTTTAACCATACCAATAAATATTTTAAGCACTTAATGCCTATTAACTCATTTAAATCCCAAGATGAGGTGAATAGTAGTATTATCCTCATTTAACAAATATGATATCTGAAGCAAATACCTTGCCAAAGCTCACAAGGCCAATAACAGATAGGACTGGGATTCAAATTCAGACAGCTACAGCTTTATCCAGCACTTTAACCACTATGTTATACTATGTAAGCCATTTTAGTGTTCCCCAAAGTAGGAAATTGAGCCAAAATTGTTATCTAAACTATGTGGGATTTGCTTTTGTGTATAAAATCTCCAGCGAGGTGTGGTGGCACAGGTCTATAATTGCAGCAACTTGGGAGGCTGAGACAAGAAGATTGGAAGTTCAAAGTCAACCTCAGCAACTTAGTGAGGCCCTAAGCAATCTATTGAGACCCTGTCTCAAAATAACATAAAAATGGCTAAAGATGTGGGGATGTGGCTCAATGGTTAATTGCCCTGGGTTCAATCCCCAGTACAAAAAAAGAAAAGAAAAAAACCACCTCTGAGGGTCAAATCCATTATTTTGCATATGTTGATGAAAATCCTATCAATCACAAAGAGAAAATATAAGTTAATGAAATAAATAAAATATGGAATATACTTTATATTTCTCTAAGTAATGAAGTATTAAGACATACATTAGAATGTATTTTGGCCATCTGAAATTAGAGACAATTGACTTGGACCTAGCCTTAAAATCCTGCTGAGCATTAGGAATTCACTTAGGATAGATATTGTTACTTACAACCAATTTTTCCAAGGTATGGTTTCCAGTAAAGTAAACCTCATAATTCAATGTCAAGTATTTTGAGAACCTACCCTTTCTGCTAATTTTCACACAACAGAATGTGTGGGTCACAGGATGAGTCTAATTGTACACCTCGACTTTTATCTCCTCTTTGTTAATAGCAAGTTACCATTTGTACACCATGCATACAGAAGCGTAATGATTAAGTGAATGATTTTTTTATACAAAAATCCAATATAATCCAACCAAGTACAATTCTAGATAAAGAACAGGGGCCAGACAGCACAACTGTCAGTGTGTCATCTTGGGCCTTGGAGTAGATACCAAAGGACACGTCATTTCTCTTTCAGAGAAGAAAAATAACAGAGCAAAAATCAGGCAAACTGTCTTGAGATAGACGTCCTGCCAGGGACAAAATAGGAAGGGATATGTGTGATTACAGGTCACAGAGCTCAGTGAGTGTCAACAAGTGACTCTCAGAAGCCTGGAGAGCAGCAGGGAGGAACTTGACCTAGTCCAATGTCTGCTGCCATCAGTGAATACCACAGACTGGGTAACTTATAAATAAAAGGTGCTTGTGTACCTTACAGTTTTGGAAGTCCAAGAACATGGCATCAGCATCTCCTGGGCCTCTTGTAAGGGCAAGGCCACTGGATCATGATGGGGAAAGTAATAGATGGCAAGACATAGCCAGCCTGCTGCCTCATTCCTCTTGCAAAGCCACTAATGCAATTGTGGGGCCCTACTGTATTACCCAAGTTTAATGGAACTTAAGCATAGGTCATACTGTTTTAAAAGTAGCCTACTCTTATGCATCCTTAAATTGACAGTTTATTTTGAGTGAGTTATTTTCCTGGAACAGAAAACAAGATCCAAATATCCTAGGGCCTTTTGTTTCTGGGTCAAAGAAATCCTAAACTAATTCACTAACATTCCATTCTAAGGTAGGGATTCTCTTTTTTCTAACCATCTTTTAGGGCTTGAGCTTTCTGACTATGTTCCTCCTGCTGAAGCTCAATAACTTTCCTGCCCACATCTTACCCTAATCATAGTTGAAGAGTGAACAGGAACATGAATTCAATTGCAAATTCAGTTCACACCAACACCCTGAAAGCTGTGTGTTTGGGAACATAAGTTTGTAGAACATATATATTCCACTTTGTGCTTTTTATTTTCTGAGTTTAAAAAAAAAAACCTTACTTTTTATACTGCCTCATATTAGCCTCTCTAAGATAACTTGAACCATTTTCTTTGCCCTTTTATTGAAGTCAATGGGGCATTGCAAATTATCGTTGTACTAGTGAGTCCATAATAGCCATAGAGTTTTTAAAAAGCATTATTAAAGGAACTAATCTGAATGCACATCAACTACTTTTCTCATTTGAATAATACAGCCATGTAATATTTAAACTGCATTAAAAATGCCCAGTTTAAATTACAGAATATAGCTCCATTTGTGAGGCTCTAATGTGGGTTCTGTGCAGCAAGGATTTGTTTAGTTTTTGTTTTCATAATACCTCTGAAATAAATTGCACAAGAAAATGATTAACAGACAAATTGCAAAGCAGGGTTTTAATTCTATGTGCTGATAAAAGTGTCTTAACATTCATTATATTTCAAAGATTATCATAATTTTCTATGAAATCTAGCCAGAGTAGAGAGGGAGACCCAAAGTCTTTGCTTCCTTACTCCAACAATCCCCACATAGAGGAAGGCAATAATAACACTTTTAGCTCCATTTAGATGAATTGCTCTAAGCTCTGTGCCATAAATATCTTTTTCAATCTTCCAAACAATCCTGATGTGAAGATATTATTATTTGCATTTCTGTCTGCTTTGCACTCAACTCCTCATTACTACTACATGTATTCTAAATCCTCAGAACAATTTTGGAGGCTAAGATCAACTTTCAACTCCATTTCAGAGATACCAGCTTGGGAGTGGAAATTTTCAAGCTTTGTAGTGATATGACCAGAGCTGTGCCTAAAAAATAAATAAATAAATAAATAAAAATAAAAATAAAAATTAAAAAAACCCTTAATCTGAAGGTAGTCAATAATCTGTTGTGTTTTAGAAGATAGAATTTGTTAGAGAGAATGCCAAATGCCTAATAAAAAGGCTATTTGCAGTAGTTTAGTAATTACATCATGAAGCCAGAAAACTTAAACAGAGAAAACAAGAAATGAACAGGTAGCAGGAGAAATGAACCTGGGCATGAGAAGCTTGTGAAAGAGAAGACTGGGTGAATGATCTTTGCAATCCACAGTATAGAGGGTTGACAGAAATAGTGTAGGTTAATTAAAGATGACACAAGGATAGATCTCTTGAAAGTGACGTGTTGGTTTCAAGTTGTAGGAATATGCTTGACTTTCCTCTTTGAATAGTGAAATGAATACTCTGATAAAAGAAGCTCAAGGAAGGAATAAAAAGGGAAAGATTTACAAAAGAGCCAAGAGAGGTACATGCGTGCCTCCTACTTTAGTGTGCATGTGGAAAGTTCTCCATCTTTTCTTCAGCATCTGCATAATCTGCCCTTCAAAAAAGAATGTGATGTGACTGCCAAATCACCAAATAGGATGGCTTGTCCAACTAATCAAAATATATGATGAAATCCTCTCCAGGAACCTAATTCAGAAGAGCTGAGATCACTACCCATCCCTCACAATAATCACTTCCTATGTGAAGGAAGGAAAGAAAGGAGAGAGGAAGAAAGAGGGGAGGAAGGAGGAAGGAAGGAGAGAAGGAAGAGGGAAGAGGGAGGGAGGAAAGAAGATACGTGACAGGTTTAGTAGATGAGGTGATGCTAGGGCTCAGAAGAAAGCACAATGTTCGTGTACATTTTTTTATGATAGTTATAGAGATCTAGTTTTTCATTATATTTTAACTTATTTTTCTTATATTTTCTGCTCATCAGTATTTATTATAATATTTAAATGGGTAGGGTAGCTGAATGTAATTCAAAATCATTTTTTTCACATTTTTGAAATAGTTTGTTGTTCCCCAAATCTATTTTAACCCTTCACTTGTAAGATACCTGAAAGATGAAGTCCCTTGATTGCTGTCTAGAACTTTCCCACCCAGATCATGTGCACCAACTTACAGAAAAGCAGCCTCCAGCTTCACCCTGAGGTGATCCTTCATTACTCCAAGGATCTCCTTTTACCATTAGGAATGCTCTTGGTACCAGGTTTTTAGCAGAACGATATAGTTTTTTTTCCTCGAAATTAAACATTTCTATTGATGGGCTTCCTTTTGTAGTATGTCTTAGAACAAAATTACCTGCTGCTGGAGCCACTTTGAAACTCCCTCTTGAATATTAAAATTCTAAGTTTAGTGAATGACCACAAATATTCACCAGGCAGCCCTTGACCCCTCTGCAGCTTCCTGAGCATGATGTGTGAAGACCATTCAGTCCAATTCTATAATTTCTTCAAGTTCCCAGATATAAACTTAAGATCAATTACACAGCCAGTGAAATAAAATTAAAATTTCTTGGTTTTGTTGGCTTGATCAAAAGCGGGTGTAATTATGCAGAGAATTTCAACCCCAAATCCTGGTGTTTCATAGAAAAGCAAGAAAAGTCTTTGATTTCAAGAAGGTTCAGTGTCCTTTTATGGAAGGACCTGAACAATGCTCTTCACTCTTCTCCACAGCCGCTTAGTGACTGGCTCCCCAAAGAACTCATCTAGGGACCCTGGTGGTTTTCTAAAATATGAACACCCCTCACAAAAGTACACAAAGACAAGATGAAATTTAAATTCTTATTTCTTTCTCAGAAAAAGTTTTCACTCTCATGGATAACGTGGGATAGTGAAAAGCATATTAGCAACAGAACTTTTTTAATCTCTTGAATATTAATTCCTATTGCACCATATAAGAAGTTTGTCATTGTTCATTCATTTAGGAAACATGTTCTGTATCTGTTATACCGAAAGTGCTGGGCTAAGAGCCGGAGACAGAAAGTTCAAAGGCAATTCCTGTCTTAGGGAAGCAGGCCACCAAGCACCTAGCTGCTGTTCACCCTTACAGCACAGATATGCAAGTGGCACCATAGGAAAGTCAAACCACACCCAAAAAACTCTTCTTCGAGCAGAGAGAACATTTTGACTGAGATTTGAAAAGTGAGTAGAAGTCTTAAAAATCTCCATTTTCATCTTCTCTAAAATAAGGGATATAGGTTTCTTTTGGAATAGCTGCAAAGGGTTATTTTGTGAAAAGTTAAGGAAAGGCACCTGGGTCAAGGTCTGGCATGAAGTCAAGGTTCCAGTAATTCTTTCCTTTTGCCCACCTGGCTTAGAAGCCTCTGTGCTTAGCTCACATGTTTTTGTTATCTGCAGGTTTTGACCTGTGTAATATCAACTTTGGCAAAATCGATGGAAGAACCTAAGTATTCTTGGTTTTGTTGGCTTGAAGCATTTCTAGTTGGTGTATAAGCCTTTGCCTTTCTTCTTCTCAACCAGACTGGAAACTACTACAGGACCATGCCCATGCCATACACTTCATTATCTTCTGCCTTACTACTCAGCACAATGCTTGGGCACAGTGGGAACTTGAATAGTGCTCAGGAAAGAAGAGGTAGGAATGTTGCTTGTGCTTAAGAAATTAGGTTGAGTAGATCAGCAAGCAAGCAATTTAGCAAAAAACAGCAAAAAATATTCTAAAGCTAAAATATCTCATGACTGGCAAATAGTAACAGCCTGGAAATTAATTCTGTATTTATTGCCATTTTTACTGTTATTAATAACTTTAAAAGTTGGATTTATTAGAATGCAGGTTTATAATTATGGTCTGAGGTCTGCCCCTTCTAATGCCTTGTTGGTTTACCTCCAGAGATTTATATCTGGCTATTTTTACATGAGAAAATGCCAGTAGAACAGAGTGACAGAGCCATTTGTATTTCACCAGCACATCATGGTGATAATATTATTTCCACACTTTAGTGATGGTTGTTTGAACCTCATCATGTCTAATAGCGGAAAAAAGTAGAGGAATTAATATTTGAAAACTCTATGTAGTGTTTAGCATCATTATTGCCACTTTTACAGCAAGTGCTCTGACATTTAAGTGGGTTCCCATTTACAATATTACCACCATAATCTCCTCATTTGGTAATTGCTTTTGGATACATATTAGGTTTAATTTCTGATATTACTCTTCAATTTTTTTTAAAAAAGAAAACTTATGGGTTAACTTGATGGAAAACTATCCTTGGGATTTTACACTATTATGCTAATGTGGGAGAAATTCAATGCAGCAAGTTTCTATTGCCATTTTCTGTGGTCTGCAGGAGTTACTTGAATGTCTTGGGTTATGTATGGAACTATGTATGTATGTATGCAATTATGGGGAGCTAACTGTGTTATAGCCACAGGAGCTCCTGTCTGGGACTGGAATAAATGTTTAATAAAGTACTCTGAAACAAGCCACTTATCTGGCTGCTTCTATAAACCCTCTGATTCAGGATGAGTACAGGATATCTTCCTAGAATGTTTACCTCTTCCAAAGCCCTGACACAGAGCACCACTCAAGTGTGGGATGTTTACTAGCTGGCATGATGTCAGTCAACCAGGGAATACATTTGAGAGGGCAGCAAATCAAGACACTACTGTCTGACAGCTTTGTTTCCACGTGACAGATTGTCTAGGGGATCAACAAGGCAGAGATCAGACATGGTCTCAACACCCAGCATAGAACTTGGTTTTTATAGAGGGGAAAATATCTCTTGGTCCATAGATTGGTACCTAATACAAGATAGGGCACCCCCCCAGCTCAAATCATGAACATTCTTAAATTATTGAATAATTAACATAATAGCCTCTGAACAGTTCTGCCAAGCCTACATCTTCTTTCCAACCAAAATCACTCTGCTTCACCTTCTGTGTGAAAAGCAAAGAATATTTCCAAACCTCCACAGTGCTATAGGGTTCCCCTGGAGATATCATATCTTTTGAATCTACAAATCAATACTCAGCTATTCTCTAGACCTAATATGAATATCTATATTCATATTAACATATAACTTACAAAGAGTTGAGTTAGTTGATACTTGTCTCCAGAGTTCTAAGAACACCAAAAGATAAGGGGATGAAGGTGGAAATATGAATAAGTAAGATTTTTCTTCTTGCCAAGTTAAGCAGTAAGACCTGTAGAAAGAATGTTTTTCCCTGAAAACTGTCTTCTTTCCATATGAGTCTATTTACCAAATTCTAGAGAGAAGAGTACCATGACCATACAAGTTATGTAAATACATATTTGTTGTCAATTTTGAAAAACTAGTTTTAACAAACATCAGGATAAGGAGAGATGTGTGATATAACTAAGCAAAGGAATATTCTTAAGTAAACAAAAATCAACTTCATTACTTGTTTAAAATTACATGGAATCCTAGACCATGATGTATTTCAATAACTCCACATTCATTGAGCTCAATTGAGTATTTTGTCAGTATTAGGCTCTGGGAGAAATCTAGCAAGATAATGGAAGAAATAACTTAAGGTTACCAGCTAGCAGATATCTAACAACATAAAAATTTTTAAAATGATTGCTGTTTCTCAGTCAATATGTTAAGGATTATAAATATAATCTCTCTGATGATCTCTTGGATAATTTACATGTGGATAATAGAGATAATTTTCTGCGGTACTCATTGAGATGAGTAATCTTCACATTTCAGTGAATAATCAAGAAAAAAAACACCTCTGCAGCTTTCAGCTCTCAGTTCAGAGGAAGTTCCTGTTAAGGTTCTCAGACTCTCTCCTGTCTGTCCATCTCTATAGCAGCTTTGTTGTGTTTTATGATGATAGTCTCATTTCCTTGAGACCAGCCATAGGAAAGGTACAATAGAAGCATTATTTGTATTGTTTGGTTTTGTATGAGACTCACATTGGGAAACCAGTACGTGGAATAGCATTTGCAGGAGGTCTCCAGGGGGCAGCTCTTACCAAGCTCACTGGCTCAACCCAAGGCTGCATGACAATAAAGAACGTGAAAAATTAAAAGGAAAGGTACCTTAATTGAATCTGTATTTGTGGCGATGAGATACAGACCTAGAAAACACCTTTCTTAGTTCTTGCAATGAGAAAGGGTGTCTCCGGGTACCTTCTGCAATGACAGCCAAATCATTGCTTGTTAAACAAGTGCCCCTCCCCCCTATTAGGTAGAGATACACTTCAAAAAATCTTCTTTAAGAAAATACCACTGACAAATAAAATAAAGGAAAGGAAAATAAAACAACAAAATAAAATAGGAGGGAAATAAAGACGGGAGACTTGGAATTTTCTCAGTAAAGGGCTTTGCAAGGCATAGTGTATTACAGGCACTCAACTCTACTATTATAATGTAAAAAGAATGAGAGAAAATAACATATGCAAATGGTGATAGACAGCCATGTTTCAATAAAACTTTATTTATAAATGTAGGCTGGATTTGGCCCAGGAAGCTATAGTTTTCTGACCACTGATCCTAGATGTTTTATGGTATAACTACTCATGCCTGTATAAGTGAAGTGACTGTCAAACGGATCTAAAATCTGATCCTTTGATGTCGACTTCTTTTACCCTATAGAGCCACTATCAAGATCATCTCTCACACACTTTGCTTGAAAACTGGGGTGTTAATAAGGGTACACCAAGAAGGCCAGCCCTTTATTGTCCTCATCCCTCCAGAACCACACAACAAAAAAAATCTTCTCCCAAGCTTCTAACAAAATATCTAGAAACTTAAGTGTGGTAGAAAGCACACTGGATTTGGAATCAAAAGTTTTGAACTTATACCAGTGCCGTCTCATTCACAAGCTCCTTGCATTTGAACAAGTAAGGCCATTCATGGCTTTCATTTTCTTTATCTGTAAAAGAAATGTTTACCTCAGGAGGAGTCCTTCAGGATCAAATGAGAAAAGTTTCCTAAGTATCATTTATTATTTACAAAGGACTAAAGAAATGGGATTTATCTCAATTTATCAATAAGATACATGTACAAATGAATGACTATCTTCAGGTAAACTGTGATCAACAGATAATGTGATGGGTTTTGAAGGGGAAACACACAAGTTCCATGCCTGCATAAACCACTGATTTGCTCCAAATTAAATCTCCCTACCTTGACAAGCATGCTTGTAAATACAACCCAAAAGAAATATAATAAATTGAAAGAAAGAAGAAAAAATAGACAATAAATTGTATGTATATCAAACCATGGACAGATTGAGATAGAATACAATTTTTTTTTAATTATCTACTAAAATGATACAACTGTTAGGTTAAAGCATAAGCAGCCTTTTCATGTTTGAAAGAATGTCTGCCACTGGGCCTCTAAGCTGGGAATACAATTCAAACTTATCCTAAATTTATGAATCACCCACTGAATCAGAATATGTAGGAAATTTACCAGTGTTAAGTCCCTAAAGCATCTAGCTCCTAAAAGGTTCTTCAACATTGACTTTCCCATGAGCAAATACAATCTAAGAATGTGTCTTTCTTCCTCAAGAGATCTGTTGCTTTGTTTGCTGTAATCCAACAACCTTTCTAGAGCTTCCCCACTTCTACAACATACTTTAGTTTTATAACTTCAAGAAAGACATGGGAGGTATTATAATTAAAAACTATTTATATTTTTAAGAAACAACCTTACTGTTTATGGCTTCCAAACGTGTTTCTGAGCTCCATCAACAAATTCTGTTTTTTTTTTTTCTTTGTAGACAACTAATTTTTCCTGCAAAAGTAGTCCTTCCCTCACCAGCACATATTATGGGTCATTAGGATTCTAAAAGTCAATCAACTACCTGCCCAGGCCAAATCATTATCTGAAGATTTGCTTTGCATGTAAAACCATGTTAAGGATAGAGAAGTGTTGGCTGGGAAAGAGGAGAGAGTACAAGGCACAAGCAGAAAATGTGCAGAAGACATTCAGTATTTACCTAAGTATGTCAATGTTGGTAAGACAGAACACAGATTCATGAAACCAGCTGCAACACCATATAGATGAGTCAAAAGAACAGGAAACTGGGTGTGCAGAGTCTCAGTCTATCCCAAATAATTGCCAATGTTCTGGGTGCTTTGGTGAGTCTCTATTTATTCACCTGTGCTTTTAGAAAGCTGAGACTGCATGCCAGATTGTCTATTATACTGGTTTACAGATTCATGATTGAAAGGATTTAAACAGCATGAATTACAGAAAATTAAACAGGGAGATTCCCCCCTCTTCGTATCATAATATGATAAAAGCAAGAATTCAGGGTTAATTTCCAGAGTTCTGTTTGAAAATTATAGTCTCTTCTCTGACACAGGTCTTTAACTACACAATAACCCTTCAGGGAACACATGAATGCTTAGACTGGTTTACTGATAGTTTTCTTTCATAAGGGCTTCATTCTTTCTGGGAAAGAGAACTCCTGTTCTTGAGGTCTAGAAATATGCCCCTACTTCTTCCATTATATGGAGTACTCTAGGTAAAATGTGTGTGTGTGTCTGGTGACTGGGCTTTGAATGTAGCATACAAAATATACTGTTGGGATACAAAAGCCGTGAATTTAGAAAGTAACCTATAAAACACATATATTTTATATTCATAATCAGAATTTTATATCTCACTGATCACACACTATCAAGATATTAATATCTATCAAGAGACTTCATTTATATGAAGAAAATAATAGACTACATAAGACTTGTGGTTTTATTTCCTAATCAAAGTCTTTAGAAACTACAATAAACCACTGCCAAATAATTCCTAATGGTAAACTTTAGTAGTGCAACAGAATCATATTTTAATTTTTAAAATGACCTGGGCCCTTTTCTTCATCCTCTTTTTGTCATTACTTCAGTCCACATGATAGAAACATTCTTCTCAGATCAGCCAAGCATCAGGAAGAAATGCCCAGATTTTCTTCCAGGTTAATGAATGTCATTAAATTCACCTTGTCTTTGTGGCTTTGGCAAAATTCTTGTGAAATTTGCAATGAAGTATATGTCTTGTAACATCCTTCTTCCAGTAATCTCATCAGATTCAGAAGAGGAGTTTATGTAGGGTATGCAATGGATTGCTAGCTCATTCTGGTCCCTGGGCCTTATGTGTCTTGGTTGAAAATGTCAGATACTCCTCTAGAACTTAAGATAATAAAGAGCTTGGTTCAAATCCTGGCTCTGCTAACTTTTTTTACCTGTATGACCTGCAGTACTAATTTCTCTGAGTTTTTCATTCTCAGATATGAAAGTAAAGACAATCCATGTTGTTCAAAGGATTCACATTTCTTAACTATATTTCAACAATAACCCTGGACACCAACATGATATTTTCCCTCTGATTGGAACAATGAATTTAAGGTCATACAAATTTTGCCGAATTCAAACTGACAAATTCTACTTTCATCCAAAGCATTTGCTCATTTTTATTCCAGGAGAGGTTTAAATTCTTCATTTCACTCTCTCTAGATTTCAGGTTATACAACATAAGGATCTTCATGGGATGGAAAGTGAAAGTAAAAAAAAAAATAGAAATATATTTATTTACAAATGATTGTCCTCTTTCCTAAAAATTCCAGAAAAGACCTTTTCTATTAATGTCAGGGAACAAGAAAAATTTCTGGCATCTCCAAAAGTAAGCAAATGGGCCCAAGAAAACGAAGAACCTCACTTAACAAGCCTGTGCAGCAGGGCTCAGAGCAGGGCTCTCAGTATTTCTAAATCAAACTGCACATCTAGGTTTCTTTCCAAATAGTATATTGATTACTTGCAGCCAAATTGTGGTCTTTCAAACAGCATGTTCCTTTATCATCATGGAACCAGCAGTTTCAGATTCCATAATTGAGAGCTACATAGTTTATAGGAATTGGTATTCAGAATAAGACTTTTTAGTTTGAAGCTGAATAATGATAGATGTGTGTGGAGCCTGGTTGCTTGCTGGGAAAAAATAGTGCATTCAAGTTTCCATATTTTTGCCAGTGGAAATAGCACCTTATGCATTCTCTTAGGAGAGAAAAATATTTTCATCTATACCAGTTTAGAAGACCTAATTCTAGAAATGTCTTGATGGTAGCTTCTTCTTTTCTGGGGGTGGCTACTCAAGACTAAAGAAACAGTAGTAAATTTATCTCCTCATTCCAGCAAAATCATTTGTTCCAGAATATATATAGCATGGCTATTCTGTCCTTAAGGCTCAATTCATGAATTATGAAAAATGATAACCGAAAGGATGTAACAGTCTATTATTCCAGGATGGTTTATAATGTGTTGTACCCTTCCAGATAAAATGTAAGTAAATGTAGATTTCTTGGCCATATTTACTATTTTTTTTAAATAGAACATTAACTGATCTTCATCTATTTCATTTCATCCAGGTTATTTGGGAAATGTCAACACTGTACATCTTCACTTTTATTTGGTAGAATATATATATTTCAGTTTCCATACATAATATCATAATATATATATATATATATACACACACACACACACACATATATATGGTATAATTATATATTCTGCGATATACATTATATAAAGTATATATATATAAATAATTTTTATATATATGTATATATATAAAGTTCTTGAGTTCTTATGCAAATACATATCCTGAAGTTAGTCCTTAATTTTTCATAAAATATTTTACCAAATATCTTTAAAAACAATAAACTTTCCTAATTGATAATTGTACAAGAAACTCATATTCTACCCTCCTTTTTTGCAGAGATTCTCATATTTAAGGATTTTTAATCAACATAAACGTTTTGATTCACAACTCATTAAATGTCAGTTTAAAAGAAAAGGTCAAAGTGTTGTATTCAAAGTTTAGGTATTGTAGAATCTGAGAGATTTCTCCCATAGCAGTTTCTGAGTAAAAATATAATGTTAAGATGCAAACTACTTGCCTGATGGTCTAAATGAGGTCTAAAGGAAATGTCCTACTTTTCTAGTAACAAATCAATTCATACTGTTCATGACTCTGGCAGTAGTTCAGTTTACTGGTTCTACATGAGTGTGAAATGCTAAAAAGCACCATTTCTACAATTTAATTACAGTATCATGCAATTATCATTTGGGATGTATTTCTTCTGTGAAAACTTCTGAATCTACACCAGTTCACCTAGATGTCTCTTTTCTCTCAAGCTTGACTGGAATAGAGCATATGTAGCTTGACATTCTAAATGGCTTTCTAATTACTTCATTCATTTAGTCTAGTCTTTATAATGATTATATATACTTTGCGGACATAGAAGCACAAAAGTTTGCTTCTTATATATAACCCATCACCTTTGAGAAAGGGATAAGCATAGAATGGGACCTAAGAAAGCAATTTGTATTTGTTCAAAATGAAGTTTTTTAAGGGATTTTATTGAATAAAAACAGTATTTTTTAAATCAAAGTGATTTTGTGATATTGGTACTATAAAGGTCATTCACAAGCCAGAGTCCTTGGAGAACTTCCAGTTTCCATACATAATATCAAGCAATGACTATACATAGACTCATTTCATTAATTTGAAGGGAATACATCTCAATTATATTTACAACTTTATTATGTTAACCTTGACATATTTGTTACTTTAAAGAACATGATAAAATATTAGTGAAAGTGGAAGAAGGCTCATTTTGTAATTTAAGAATAAGTGTCTCAAGCAAGTACACAATCTTAAAGACATTGTGAAAACAGAAATATTTTCAACCTAAACAGCAAGTATATTAATAATTTACTTTTGTAATTTAAAACACAAAATATTTAAATTGTTTCACATGAAAGAGAAGACATAGCCTGAATTATGAAATAATTATACATTTATATGTAAATTTTAAATTACAGCTTTTTGAAGAACACTGTGAGGATTCTCGGGAATGCTATTTAAGGATTGGTTTGCATTTACTGTATATCAAAAAAAAAAGAAATTCAACTTGTATAAAATGTATTTTACCAAAAACAAAACAAATATGGAGAATGAAACAGTCTTCCTTCAACTTCAACACACACTCTACACCTGAATTCATGATAAAATTCACCTTTAGACCGAGGACCATCTTGCAGGAAGGTTGGACAGCTCCAGAAATAACACATGAGTAGTGGCTATTTTGCTCAGCAGGCTCCTTTGTCCCTCTACATAAGGAAAGTTGCCAGCCTTGATTCTGCTGTGTAATTAGCTTGTGGACGGGGGGTCATAATGAAAGCAAAATTTACATTATTACAAGCCTGTGATTGTTTGCTCATTCTAACTGGATAAAAAGTGAATTCCACTATGTACATTCAAAGATTTGTTCAATATACTGTCTAATATTTTCCTCCCAGAAAAGCAAGAGTGTGATTAGCAAGCTGGAAAACTAAACTTCCTGAATAGAGAGAGAGTTCCCATCCTGTCTGAATGGGATCAAAGAAAATAGAGAAGATTCCAAACAAACATAGCAAGTGTTGTTTGTTTACAAAAAAAAAAAAATTCAACTGAGGTCTACTGACTGCTATTGTAATCAAATAGTTGTATTCAGGAGAAGTTATATATTGTTCCTATAAATCCTACTACTAACAGCAATAATGCTGCCAATCAAAAGTACTGAAACTGAATTAACAGTTCTTTGTTTTCTCCACCATCAAGGATGAGTTGTAGGTGAAGAATTATTGATAGTTAGATGCAGGCTACATCTTCAGATCCTATGGCCCAAGGTCATGAAGGTGAGAGAAGCAAAATGAATGCCATGCTCATTCAGCAATAATGGATTTGCAAGAATCTGAAAACAAACTTTCTTTCCAGCTACAGCTTTCATGTCAGAGATATAAAATACATGTACAAGATTTAAAGCGTTGTATGTCTAACCCTTTCTGACCCCTTTTACATTCACTTATTAATAATAATAACTATGATAATAATGCTTATACCCAGGACTGGAATGAGGGTTAATTAGTTAATATTTATAAACCTTTCTGAAAATGAAAAGTACTATTTAAATACCGAGTATATTCTTTTCTCCTTTCACTCCCTACTTTCATTTTTTTTCTTTTATCATGGATCAATTTATTCCTCCTTGAGTCTGGCTAATTTCTTCACTGGTGCTATTTTCTACTCTTTCTCTGTTCCTGCCCTTGACTCACATTGATCCCTGTCACTCGCACATGTCAACCTTGAGCTTCCTCTTCTCCCCTCCAGGGCTTTAATCACCTCTTCTTCATTTTCATTTCTTCTCCCTGGTCTTCCACTCCTCACTTTCTTTCATCTTTAGGTTATAGATTTATCTTTTTCATTTTCCTATTTTTTTCAACATCTCTGAAATATGGAAACTGATATATGGTAGCTTTTAATTCAATTTTATCTCCCAGTTATTGAGATCAGGAAATAGATAAATTAAATTAGTTGTCCCAGATCCTTTCCTGCTAGATGGCAAACTCCTTGAAGTCACAGATGAGAAATATTTAGAATGGTTCCTCCTTCACACCCTGCATAATCACAAGAAAATTCTGTTTTTATTGAGCCTCCCCACTTTATATAAAATCTGGATGACCTGTGGGTGTTCAAAACATCCTGATGAGGCTTCAAATTTTCTAAAAGCTTATCATAAGACTGAAGTATTATGTCAGGTGTTAGCTGGTCTCACATATACATGTCACATTGTGTTCAACATCTGAAATCTCCTTAGGCAGCAATTAAAAATGGGAATTTACAAACTCATCACCTTTCTAAAATGTAAAAGTATAGAAATAGTACAGCTGTCCCCTTAGGCAAACACAAAGAAGTTAGTTATAGTTATAAGTATCAAGCAAGTTTTAATTCAATATTTAAAAGATAGTTTTTCAAGAGATTCTATTATTTTAAGAGATTGTGGAAATAAGATGTCAAATATGAAGACCAGGTCAACTAATAAGTTCATGACTCAACTAGTTGCTTCCTAATTATCCTTAGTCCTGAGAGTCACAGTCTCTGGTTATGTACATTGTCACTTTAATTGTCTGACTAAATCACTTAAACACTGCTCTATTCTTGCTCAAATACCATCGGAGTCTTCCAGTTGATCATAAACTTAAAAGTTTACACGTTGTTAACACCCTGAAAATTATTCTCTCACCTTGTTTTTCAAATTAAATCAAATATTTAGTATATGCATACTGTCTGCTATGCTAAAGGAAGTCAGCCTGAATTTTTCCATTCATATCTGTTCCTGGAGATCATAGGAGTACCAGCCACTATATTTGAAACTAACATCCACAGAGCCTGTCCTGAGCTCTGCCCCACTGTACATTAATTTCAACACTTGCTCCCACCAACCTGTTATTATGTGATTCCAAAACATCCCTGTGTACTCCAACTTTTGTGCAAATTCATTCATCTGATATGACCTACCATTCTTTTCTCTCTCTCTCTCTCTCTCTCTCTCTCTCTCTCTCTCTCTCTCTGTACCAAGGATTGAACTCAAGGGCACTCAACCACTGAGCCACATTGCTAGCCCGATGTTGTATTTTATTAGAGACGGGGTCTCACTGAGTTGCTTAGTGCCTCTCTAAGTTGCTGAGCCTGGCTTTGAACTTGAGATCCTCCTGTCTCAGCCCCCAGAACCACTGGGATTACAGGCATGTGCCACCACACCCATTCTTCTCTATTTTGTATTGGAAACTTGGAAGTGATTATCTCTTTTACTGTTGATAATTATTGACCTGCACGTTTATTTTGCTGATTAATTAAACATGGCTTTGTTGTATTTGTCTCAATAGATATGCATTACACTCCTACAATGTTTGAAGTGTTGTTCTGAGTTTTTTAGGAGCTATGGGAATATATGAGACAGTTGCTACCATCAAAGATATTTTTCTTTTTAAGGACATAAACAAAGAAGATTATGATATATGATAATGAAGGCCACAAACTAAATTTTATAGAAGTATAGATGAAGAAGAAAGCATTTTCACCAAGTGAGAAACAAATAAGAAGTACTTAGCATTGGAACTGGTATTGCTGTAGACAAAAATGGGTAGAAGGCTATTTTAAGTAGATGTATTAGTTATCTATTGCTGTGTAACAAATCAACCCAGAATGGCATATGGCAACAAATATTTAATTTATTATCACATTATTTCCAACAGGCTAGGAATCTGGCTGCAGTTTATTTTGGTGCCTCTGACTCAGGTCTTTCATTGGTTTCCATCAAGCTATTTGCTGTGGATGCAGCAGCATCTGAAGGCACCACTCCCAAGGTCATTCACCTGGCTGGCCTCATTCCCTTGCCATGGAAGACTTGCTACAGGGGATTCCTTATGACAAAGTGGTTTTTTTAAGGTGAGATATCAGAGACAAAGTAATGAGAGAGATAGACAAAGAGACAGACAGAGACATTCAAGGGAAGAAATCAGTCTTTATAACCTAATCTTAGAATTGATATCACATCATTTCTGCCTTCTATTCATTATACTCAAGTCATTAAATCCAGTCCAAACTCAAGCTGAGGGGATTATGTAAGGGTATGAACAGTAGGAGGCAGAGAGACTTGTTGTATAGCTTAGTGTTGAAGTGCTTGTCTTGTATGCATAGGGCTCTGGGTTCTATCTCTAGGCAGGGGGTGGGGGCCAAAGGGAAGAAACCCACTAATTTTAGCTAATTATCTCAAAGGTAGGGGGGCCCTAGTACCTGTCTCAGAGGCCAACTTTTACTGTATTTCTGACCGTTTTGTGAAAAGGCCAGGGATAAAATGTTTCATGGACATTTGACAGCAGTGAGCTATCCAGAGTGGCTGGACACGTTTCCTGAATATGGGGAACTATGATACTACTAGCTTTATGAAGCTACTGGAGAACTGTTGACAATACTATAAGAGATTGTCTTGGTCTGAGAGATATTTTAGAAAAATTCCACTTGCTGCAGTAAGAATCATGAATTTGAGATTATAGTCTCAGAATAAAGTCATACTAGTTAAGATAATTATATCTAAAATATTAGATCCATTTGAAATGAGAATTGTCTGGAACTGTTAAATTTTATTATGGAATGTTTTTATATGATATATATCTTGTCCATCCACTAAGTTTTAACACAGGATAGTATATTTCTTCATATCTCTATTGTGTCTGATACAATGCAATTAGACAATGTTGTATGAATACTTTTTTTAAAAAATCAGAGGAGGATCACAAGAAAGTAGTATATTAAAAGGGAAAAGTTTAATAAAGATGTGGTCAACTTTCTTAAAATAACACAAAGTGAGTTGGACTTTAAAAGAGTTGCCTAGATATAAAAAGAAAGAGAGATTTGTAAAAGCAGTATCAGTATCGAGATAACATAGAACCCAACAACACCCAACAAATGAAGAACTGAGAAATGGAGACTTGAGCACTTTTTTTTAAAACTAGAAGAAAGAAGTTAGTAGAAAGGAAAAGAATTTAAATACATGTGATAGAAGAAGGACTATATGGTATTAAATCCCAGGAATAACAGAAAGAAATTAGGGTTTTAAAAATGTACAGAATGGTGGCCTCAATTATGGAAAGACACAAGAACAAACTCTTCCTCCAAAAGGCAGGAAGAAAATGTGGGTAACAAATGGGGAAATATTTTTACTTTTCAAAGTTCCATAAGAAAGTTTCTGCCACCAAAATGATCAAAATTATTATAAGGACCATGACATACTCTGATTTGTGGGTCACATATAAATGTAATGTAAGGCACAGATAGGCAAATGCAAGGTAAAGCAACTTATAATTTTGCTTCATTTTACATACTTTTGACTGATGGGCCACGTTAAGAATCTAGTTCTCATAAAATAAGTAAAACTGTCACAGAGTTTTGTGCTAACATCAGGTCAGGTGATTTTAAAAGGATATTGTTTTTCTCCCAGATCATCAAGAATTCTATTTAATGAATATCTGAGCTGCTACAATATGAACACATCAAGTCAGAAAATGTAGGAGAGACAAATACAAGAACAAAGAGTTCTCACCTTTGAAGAGCTCATGACAGAGAAAGAAGAGTGACAAGTACACAGATTCCTAAAAGACAGAGAAAATGGCATGGGATTATTACTAATGAATCTATGAGGATTTGAAGGAGGTAAAAGAAGCATGCAGGTATGTTCATCAGGAAGTCCTCATCAAAAATGTTATGATTTGCATGGAAATGGCAGCTGGAAAGCACCTGTAGGAAGAATAGCTAGGAGAATGGACACTCTACTTTGAGATAAACAATGTGCCTAAAGTAATGAAGGTGGGAGACCATGGAAAATGTTCAGACAGAAGCATCTATCCCAACCAAGCTCAAGCATACAGGCATGAGGCAAGGAGCTGGGATAAACCTGAAATGTCTGGAACTGTATAATAAAAGGTGCTTTAATCCATGAGTCAGTGAATTTGGATCTATGGTCTAAAGAGAAGGTCCATCTCGTAGTTATAGGCTTTGGAATCAGTGGAGAAAGATTCAGAGAAATCAGTTAAGAGCCAATTGCAGTACTTTTCAATGGAACTTCCATGGAAGCAATGTCCAAATGGAAAGTATCCTTGGGATGTGTGAGGCAAAAATCAAGAGGAGAAAATGAATGGCTGGAAGTGAGGATGATCAGGGAGAGCCAGGAATTGCTCCAAAAGTTTTCAGCTTTGTTTTCTCTCCTGCCAAGAATTTAGAACATGGGAGAGTCTCCAAGAATAGCAATATAAGGACGGTGCAGAATGATTTGCAAGTCAATGCACACTTCAGAAAATTCCCTCTTTGAATCCAGGATGTCTATCCTGGCCTAGGTGAGTGGTAAGAGCTATACAGTTTAAAAACCTACAAAGGATAAAATCAACAGACCTATTCAGAAAGTGAGCTCCCTGAAAATATCATAAGAAGAAAGAGGAGGGAAAATACTGGCATCATTGTATTATTATACTACAAATACCATAACTAGCAGAATGCAAGAGCTGGTAAGTAAAACTACTGCATTGTAGGTACCAATGAATAAGTGTGGTTGGATTCTAAAAGGAAAAAAAATAACTAAGTAATTCTTTCCAGAATATTTTATAGCATCCATTCCTCAACAAACTATTCCTTAGGTCATCAGCTGTTAACTCTTCAGGATCAATTACTTTCTTAAGAAATGCCAAGACGTCTTTGTCTTGATTCTTCTCAAGGGAGACCTGAGATCAGCATAAAGGCATAGAGAAATCTGAAATGACAACAAGCACATCAGCCAATCAGCGTAAGATATATTATTTATCTCCCTGGCAAAGGAGGTGGCAAATAGAGGCTCTGTCCTGTAATTCTGTACTTTGTAGTACAAAGAATAATTTCAAATGAGGCCCGAAGATCTTTCCTTTTTTCTCTATTTTCTTCTTTGCCTTAAATCAGCAAATCCACTACCTAGGCTCTTACTTATATCAGAATCATATGCTTCCTAACCCAGTGGTACTCATGAATTATGACAATAAATGGCTTTGAAAGTGCCTCGAAAGCAAAGCATGAGCATCCCCACTTCACTCTCCCAAGAGATTAAAATGAGCAGCCATTATTTTTGTGAATTCAGAAAACACGGCCCCAACGTTCAGAGACAGCATGTATATAATTGTTTGTCTCTTTCTTTGAAGTTATTTCTCTTTCTTTTTTAATATGAAACCTCAGACACATTCAAGGACAGCTTGCCAGCCTGGTCAAAAACACGACTATATCTACATATTCACTAAGCCATAAATCTTCTATACTTTGGCTATGTATATATGACACATGACCCTATTTCTCTCCTGTGGTTTTTTTCTTTTTTAACTCAGAGATGAGGTCTTATGAAAGCAAGCACTTCTCTCACAAGTAATATTTTACACACACTTCTTTGCATCTACCAGGACATAAATGTAACTGAGGCATATTCTGAAAGGGTAGTTTAACACTAATTGTCCTAAATAGACTAATTTGGACCACATAAGCAAGAAAATTCCCTTGGGTGTTTGTGAGCACTATAGTCTTGTCTATATGTTTCTAGAACTGGTTATGTTTTCTAGGGACAAATAAACAGTCCTTGAATTCTTTGGGTATTTGGTTCAATCTGCCTGTTGGCCATTATTTAGTTCCATAGAAGTCCCCCTCTTTGCTGCCTGTGGAAAGCCAGCAACACTGAAAGTCAACTGGACACCAAAGGGAGCACTTGCTTCCATTGTGGCCAGAAAAATCTGTCATTGTTGTGTATTTTAAAAAATAATAATAATAAAATAAATTTTTTTTAAAAAAAAGGTTCAACATCCAATCCAAAGCTCATTTTTCTCTTTCTCATGAGAAAAAACAGAACCACATTATAAACAATAAAAATAGTATCAGCAGAATCAAAAGGAAAAGTTTTTTTGGCACTTTATCTCACTGATATTTATAAAACAAATAAATATCTTTTGGGTTTACTTGAATATACCAGAAAAATCAACATGTTTAATATGTTAAGTGATTTGGTAAAAAAGGGACTTTCAAACTATGGGTTCCATTCATATCTTCTAAAAGCATAATCAGAAAAAATAAAGAAAAGTAGTACATGGTTTTGTAATTTCTAAAATATCCCTGGATTATAATCAAATGAATTATAACTTCAATGAACTATAATGTCCCCACAAAAAGTGGCTCTCATTTCTTGGGTTTCATATATTTCCAATATTTCTTTCTTTTTTCAGTTGTTTTATGCATGTTGAGCTTATCAAGATTCCTTGTTGCAAGTAACAGAAGCCAGCTTTGACTAACTGAAAATAGAAAATGAATTTATTAAAAGTTTATAGCATATGTGGAGCCTCTTGGAATGAAGGGGTCAAACCAAGGATCAGCTGGGAAACTACATAGAAACCATGGGGCTGGGTAGGCATGAGAGACCACCACCACATCAGGGGTAGCATGCATTTCACTCCACTCCAGCTCCCTGGTCAGTCCCTGCACAGGCCCACATCTTTGTATCATTACCCAGATCCGAAATTCCAGGCAGGAGTATCCAAAGCTAGCACTTTAGTCATATGTCCACACCTTCACTCACTACAAATGGGGAGATACCAGATCTTATAGTATAGTTAATGGGAAATGTTATCTGCCTGCCAAGAACTAGACAAAGCACTCATTCACCCAATGTAGACTCCACATGTTAGACCAGCAAACTGCATGGTGAATATCCACTATGAGGCTACAAGGAGTTGCACTCCACATGTCACATAATCATATTGCAATGCAGTAAGCATATTTAATTTTAGATATTTGGAAAATTGGATAGTGGGAAATGTGATGGACATTGTTCTGTTTGAAACTTCATTGCCAAATAATGTGTAGTTCTATTGGTACTTTCCTATTCTATGAGAACTGGAAGGAGAATACTTCTCTACATCTTTAACCCTCTTTTTTAAAAAAGCACTACTTTGGTTTTTACTGTAAGCCATTTTAACACTAATGCCACATAAAAATACTACTAGGGAGAAGCTACTTTTTTTCATATGCATTAACTCATTTACCTGTAATCACTTGCTTTGTTTACTGAAGTTCCTTAGATTTCTAAAATCACTCTTCAGGTAATGTTACTCATAACACTAAGTCTCCTTAAATACTAGAAGAATCTGAAACTGTCCAATATCTCATGCTCAGTTTTTAAAAATCTATATCATTTTCTGAAAATCTGAAGAAGGTGTTATTCTTATTTCATGGTGCATATTTGTTTCTCTAACTCAAACATGATTGTCATGTAACCAAAACAACAAGCAATAAATTTTTCTAAATAAATCATTTTTAGTAAATTTATAATTGATATCTGAGAAAAAAAATCTAATTTGGAGATAGAATAACATGGACAAATTTTTAAATCATCACCTCTATGTCAAAAGACTAGAGTCCTTTAAGTATAACCCATATATTCTGTCATGGAGAGAATCCAATCGCATACAGTCTCATCACATAGTGCACTGGCTGCCAACATGATATCTAGACCTTCTCATTTATATAGAGAAGTCTAGTAATGTTTGGCTAGAAGAAAATATTCCTCAGTCTTGCAATGAATTATAGGCAGCAATCATAAGAAGGTATTGTAGGAAATTTCTTTATAAAGTGTTTACTCTTTTTGCCTTTCTCCCAGTTCACTTTTTTGTCCCTTTTGGTCATTTCCCCCTCTCCCTCCTATCTGCCTGGAGTACAGATGTTAGGTCCATTAATCATTTTTATGGCACTGTGACAAAATACCTGAAATAAATCAACTTAAAGGAGGAAAAGTTTATTTTGGCTCACCATTTCAGAGGTTTCAGCCCATAGTCACTTAGTCCTATACCTTTTAGGCCTGTAGGCACGCAAAACATTATGGTGAGAAGTGTGTGATGAGGCAAAGCTGTTTACCTCACGGCGAATGAAAAGAAATAATAGTGAGAAAGCGTCCAGTCCCAGTGCCCCGTTCAAGGGGCATACCCTAAATGTTCTAACATCTTTCCATTAGGCCCCACCTCTTAAGGAGTCTACCACCTCACAACAGCTCCACTCACTGGCTGGTGACCAAGCTTTTAACACATGAGTCTTTGGGGAACATTTCTCCCCATTTTGTAAAATGGTGAAATAGTTTCAGGTGTTAACTGACTTGCTCAGAATTATTGAGCAAATAAGTACAAATCTTTATGTGGACATTAGGTCTTTTAACTCAGACTCTATCTCTGTCTACTATATTATGCCACATTACCTGAGAGATGCTCCCCTTTGATTATATTTCTTATAGCCATATTTTCATCCAGTAACATTTAAATGCATTTAATTATTCTTTGCACTAACAATTTTAATCTACTGAGAAGAGTCTTTGCACGACTCCATGGACCAGTGAGAAACACAACAGTATATAGGTGATTTACAGGGTGTTCCAAAATTTTTTGCCAAGTTCATTTTAGAAGAACTTAGGAACAGTTATCTTATTTGGGGATCTAAAAGAAGTCTATCAGGGAGATACAACATGAGTGGAGAGGATCATTAAATGAGAGGGTAAAAGGAAAGTCTTAAGGTCTATGACTTAATGCAGATACAGGCACTACTTTATTGAAGGAAAAGAGACTAATTGAATATCAAATAATCATGGAATTTTAGTATCAATTTGTACAGTTAAACGCATAGCATAAGCTCACAACTGTTTACATTTGCTTTCTCTACATAAACAAACTCTAACAAATTCTTTGAAGCACAAACGAAATCATTTTATGAGAGTCAGTCATGTGGTCCTCCATTGGTAGGAGGCAAATGGTCTCCATAGTCTGTGTTACATAAGAGAAAAGCAAAGAGATTTAAATTATAAAGACAAAAACAGTGAATGAATCAGCTTAACCATCTTTTTGCATAAGTAAAAATCGATAATTATGGCAATTAAGAATCACATAAAACTAAGAACAAGTTATACCCTCCATAGTAGTGTGTTTCAGTGAATCTTAAAGAATTGCAAAAATAATCTAATAAACTAAGTCCCTAAGTGGTTTGACCTGGACATCAGGAAGATCTAGGATCAAGTCCTGATTTTGCCACCAAGTGGCTCTGTGATCCTGGACAAATCATATAAATTCTCCAAGCTTTTTTTCTCTCACCTGTCAAATGAGAATAATAAGTATGTCTCAAAAACTCATTGTGAGTAGTCAAGGACAGAATGCATGGTGGGTATTAAATGAGGAGAGTACTCATCATTTTAATTGTCCAGGTACATCACAATCAGAACTTCCTTTTCCACTATATCTAATTCTCCTCAATATACCTATTAAGGTCAACAGGCTACAATTTACTCAGTGATACTAATTTACTAGTAACATTGCCCTAATCAATTCCTCTGTGTATGTGTGTACAAGAGTAGGTGGACACATGTGACTGAAACATCTCGCTAAAAGCAATGTGGTTTATTGGGCAGGGAGTGTTATGGGGATTGCCTTTGGAGAAAATGATGACCCAAAGTGGAATAAATTCTTTTCTAAAATGTACATATTATTTGATGAAAGATCAGGCAAATTAGATGGACTTTTTTTCCCTGAAATGTATCTTGTTGAACCATCATCTCTGGGAGTACATAAATAACGATTTTGTATAATACATAGCCATAAAAATAAAGAACAACAAAGTAAAATTCTGAATACTGAGAAAAAAATTTCATTCTCTATCTTGCTTTCAACAAGGCTAGAAAACACTGACTGTGGATAAGCAAATACAGCAAGTATTCACCTGCCCTTTGGCCACCAAATGTTGGAAATACATATACACAGAAGACAGGAGGCACAAGAGGATACATAATGGCATATACAGTGCCTTTTAAACATTGTTGGATTTTCATAAGATAGTGGTTATGCTTGTTGGGATCATCCAAAATCCCATTATCTTATTGATACATTTCATATCCTGTTAAGCTACAATCTCCTGGTACACAAGCTGTTTCCCAGATCCTGTCCAAAAGTTAGCACTGGGATTCTCTACTCCTTAGAGCCTAGCTACATGGTACCTTTGCAGGAAAGATACCATGTGGCTGCTTCCCAGATGCACCTTGTCATAAAAGACCCTGCATTGCATGATGCACTTTGGTAACTGGCTCTGAAGCAATGATACTTAAGTAAAAACAAAATCAAAAATTAAAAATTCACTAATTCAGAATATACTCTGGTTGAGTATGAGGCCAGACAGAACAGAAATATACCTATGAGAGAAAAATTGACTACAGGAATTAATATTGCAAATAGGAGACCGAGGAAATATTTATTCAAGAGAATAATTGAGGGTCAAGCCTACAGAAGAATAGGTAAGCTAAATTTACAAACATTTTAAGATCTATTCATTAAAATCTTTAAAAATTTTTAAATTTAAATGGTATCAATAACCTAGGTTTGTATTGTCTCATATTCTAAAACTACTAAAGCTTCATGTTTTTAAAAATATTATGCAATGAAGGTGGTTCTGCAAGTTAAATTAGTGAAATTGTACAATTTTTAAAAAGAAACAGGAACAACAATGTTATACTGATTAATCAAATATTAAACTTCCATATCTGGAAATATTCATTGTATCCTTTGAAAAAAATATGCATTTGTATACACATATGCACGCGCACACCCACACACACATTCAAGTACACAAATACGTGTATGTAGACACATAATCTGCATACACATTCTGCTTATTTTATTTTTTGGATGAATTAAAAGATAAATCAGAGTTCTAGAATCACCTGAGAAAATGAATGTAAATACCTAAGAATACTTTTCAACAAACAGAAAAGAGCTTCAACTAGAATAAACCCATACTGTTGCCAATAAAATTTTATAAAAATTTCGGTATGGAGGGTAAGTCCACCATCTTTTCAGAAAAATACAGAGTGAAAACAAATGCACAATACAGAGACAAAGTCTCAGAATCCAGAACTCAATTTGAAGAGGAGGAAAGAATCACAATTCCCAGAGACCCCTTTACATATATTTGGATGTTTTCCTTTTGTGTACAGTATTGATGAGTGTGTCGTGCGCTCATTGAGAAACCAACCCTCGGTAATTGTCAGGGATCTTCATTCTGAGTGCAGGCTCCACTGGAAATTAATTGCTTCGGTGCAATCTGAACCACATCATAAATGTCATGTAGAAGTTGCAGGGAGTGAGGAGGCAGTGACAGCTCAATCCGCACTGTTTCATTTAAAGGTGGGTAAAACACTGCAACAGAAGTGCTCTTCATCAATAATTTAGTCCGCAGTGTAAAGCCAAGCCATGCCAAAGATGCCAGGGGAGCCGCTGCCTCCCTGGTTTTAATGACACCAGCAGGGAGGGGTTGAGGGGCCAGCTCAAATCAACATTCACTGCACATCTGGGTATGTAGGCAGATGAAGATATCAAGGACTGAGCTGACAGGAAAAAGGGTTGAAAAACGAAGTGTATCCTAGAAAACCTTTACTTTGAATTCTTTGTATAAATTCAAGGGAGATGACGGTTCCTAAGGTCATCTTATATAATAAAACTTCAGTAATCTACATAGAGAAATTTAACCTTTTCCAACATGTAATCAAAGAGGATGAAAGTTTAGTTTTCTAACGTTTACTTTATGACTCTTAAAAATATTCCCATTTGTTCCCCCCACTAAGACTCCTGCAATGAGCCAAATGTGAACAGGGATTGCTTGATTTCATCTCATGAACCCTAATTATGGCTCCTCAGAAGACCCACTACAGTTGGAGGCCAGTCCAACTTCCACTTAACCTCGGGGAGTTTAAGATCTTGGCTACTTCACAATGTGTTTGCCTGAAACTCAAAATTTAGTTTAGGAGCTCCCATTGTAATATAAAAAAAATAATGTAAAATGGCGTGGCCATCCCTTCTTTATTGTACCTTATTTAAAAAAAAATTAAATAAAGAAGGAGGTATATGTTTTCACTACTAGAAAAATCAGTTTCTGGAACTATCATGCAAAAGTTTAGGGTTTTTAAAACAAGGACTTTATGAATTGTATGAGTCGCAATTTTGTCCTGATCTTCAGAGGACACCATGCATTCCCAGGTTGTGCTATTCCTGGAACTCCAGAGACCAAATTCAATTATCTCATGCTATGTTTTGTATATTTGAAAGACTTCATAGCTTCACTAAGGAATGACTGGATTCTCACACTAAGGAAATTCAGTTCTCATTGAGGAAATTTACTGAGTTTCCATTTTTTTCCCAATGGTTTTCATACCAAAACCTGAAGTTAGCAATGTTATTAATGCTAATCAAAGGAAAAGCTTAAAATATTTGGCTATAGAAATAAAGAACAAAAGATGATCGATATATGTGATTTATAAAGAAAAAAATATGAGGTAAGCATGAAAGGAATTTTAAATTCATTTAAATATTCTGATAATATTTAATAGTGACTAATATGCAGATGACAGTTAACCAAAACATAGAATGCCTCAGAAAACAAAGGGCATATTAATTTCAGCATGTGCATTCATAGGAAGTGTTAAGGTAGGAAGCTAGTAAATCCAAATCCCCAAGAGTAAATAGTTATAACCTGTCCATCTTGAAGCTCAGGTAGAAAGTAAACAATATAATTTAAAGTACATTTTTAAATACCTTATACAATCCATGTATCTATTGATAACTATAAAACTCAGGAACACAACACAAGAAATTTGAACCATTAGTATCAATTACTTCACCATGAATATCCCTTCTACCTAAACACCTGGTACCTAGGAAAGTTGACAGATCTCGCTATTAATCTAATAATATTTTTAGAAACTCAAGGGAAAAATTACAAAAACTCTCTAAGACAGAAGGTAACAATCCTACAGGATTTAGATTTGACAGATTTACCAAGCACAACACAACCCAACCCCTGAGAGGGGTTTTCCTGATAGAGGGAAATCCCATGTGTTTCTGTGAAAAGTCTTAAGAGGAAAAAAAATAGTGGGCTTTGATACTGAATTCTTATCTAAAATATGTAATAAAGTATCTGTAATTATTTAAGTCAGTAGTCATCAAAGTGAAAACTGTGTGAGAACATATATGATTTTCCATTTAATGACTGATAAAACAGAATCAATAAAAGTCATATTTTTCAGTTGAAGTTGTCCCATCACTTGTGGCTTGTTAATTTCATTGTTACAGTTAAGGTTGAATAAAAACTACTTAAATCCACTTTTATAAAACAAAAACATTCTCATTTACCAAAAGAATACATGAAGGAGAAGATATTATATTAGAAAATATAAAGTGGAATCATAATGATGATAGATGTAGCTCACTACTTGCCTATCAACTTCCAAGGCCCTGGGTTCAGTCCCCAGCATCAGGGGTGACAAAGTTGAGCCATACAAAAATCACTGGTGTTTGACTATCTTTTATCAATGAAAATGTAATTTCATATAGCTCTACCTAATATTTCTTCAATTTTTAACAGTTCATTTAAATGACATCTCTGATGAGGAATTTGATTATTTGTTAAAATCATCCATCCAACACTTTTATTTTTAAGCCCTACTACATTTCAAGCAATGTATCTGTGTTTTTTTGTGTTAAGCAACTAGTAATGAGAATGCTTTCTTCTTAGGGGAAAACAAAGGGGGATTAGGAATAATTTTAATATGAAGATATTAGGAGTTCTGTTGGATGACAGCTGACAGAAAATGGGCAAACAGTATCTTTGAAATTCTTTCAGTTTACAGAAAATAAAATTTGGGTGATAATAATTTTTCTACTTTTATCTTTTTGTATCTATAAAAACAATGAAGACCATTCATGTAGAAAACTGCCACAATCTGCTAAGGGCAAAATAGACCTGGGAAGAAGATATTGCATATGGGCTACATAAACCAATAATGAAAATGGCAGAGGACACAAGTTTCCAATTAATGTCCATATCACAGACCAAAGTTATCTCCACTTTCTCTCCACACTCATATGTATGAATCTCCTGAACTCTGGATGGAAAAAAAAGAAAGTTATAATTATCACTGGATTGTTGTACCCTGAAATGGGACTGAAAGATAATCATGCTGAAGTGTCAGATCCAAAGGATGGCTGCTTTTTAAAAGCCCATTAAACAATATTATTCAATTTAAATGACAGCATTATCAGAAGGTCTTTGATAATGTAGCTGCTAATTGTGCTCTCTTGAATTTTAACTTTCTTTGAGGGCTTGGGGAACATGAGCTGTTTAAAGCACCTTTTAAGAAAGCTCCTAATATCTTTCTAATTTTGAATATTCCCCTTTTCACTGTAAAGCTGAATAAAACCTTAACATTGATTAGAATGAAGTCAGGTTGTACAGAAACACTGTCCTACAGGTGTCTCGATGGAAACTCAGAAACCAGTAACCAACAGAGACCTCACAACCACAAAAGAGAAGTCATAATCATTTTGACAGAAGTAGCTATTTTAACAAACTGTGTGTGTGTTGTGTGTGTGTGTGTGTGTGTGTGTGTGTGTGTCCACCTTATGAATGTTGCCCAAGATGTATGATGGCACTTCACCGATGACAGCAGGTTTCTTTTTAATTAAGTTTGTTATTTAGAGTATGATGAAACAACCCAAAATCCAGTAAGAATGCTTGTCTTGTATTTCTTTGTTTTGGATCCTTACAACTAGGGTGACTGACTCCCGCCACTCTTTCTTTTTCTTCAAATGTTCAGAGATAGTCATTATAACACAGTCTGCTCAAAACCTTCTGTGTTGGTAGTTAAATATGTAATATGGGGAAAAATTGCAGATTGATAACTTTTGTTCATACTTTAATGCAAAAATCACAACTTTTACTTCAATAAAAATATTTACTTACACTAAAGTTTTGATTTCTGTCTATACCATATGTTTCTCTGAAATTATAAATTAATTCTTTCTTAACAATACCCCTAAAAGCTAATAAAACGGGATTTTATAATGATTATTGCAAATCATATCTCATATATTACATATTCTATATATATTGTAAAATTACTGATGTGGGATCATGAGAGTGATAAAACATTATGAAGAGGAGTTATTTTAAGTCAAAAGTTTTATAATACCATGTGAATGTCTTGAAGGGATAAATAAGGATTTTTATAAGAAATCTTTTCTGGATGTTTTTAGTGAGTGAGTTGAGAATTGAGTTTTCCAAAATAATAACTATTCAGGAAGAAATGGATGAAATGAATTTCATTCTAAGAAGCCAACTCTCTTAAGCTCAACCTCCTGCACAATCACAAGATTTGCCTAAGAGCAGTCTTGCCCACCTGTCCTGTTAATGAGGAGAAGTTGCACCTGTCCCACCAAGCATCTACCCTACATTTGAGGAGGTTCAATTTGTCATAAAGTTAAATATTTTCCACAAGAGGAAACCATTCACCTTGACATTTATTCCTTGGCACCCTTGTCTGTGCCCATACTGTAAAATGGCAATAAATATTCATGGCTATCAGGGGCTGGGTTGGGGAAGAAGACTTTATCTTAGGAAGAGAAAAGGTGTAATTCAAAGGTAAAGTCTCAGTTACCTTAACCAATTTGAGATGCCTGAAGTTTGTGAGAAAAGAAAGTGCTCTGGAGATTGGCAGAGGTCAGAGAAGGTTGTGATGTGGGTGAGGGGTGCAGGGTCTTTAAGAGAAACTAGGGAAGAAACGTTCTTAATGGGCTTTTTTAGATTCACTTGGGTTTGCACAATATGTTTCTTGAAAGAGTTTGAAGCCCAATATATAAAAAGCTGACTATTTACATATTTGATTCTTTAAAAGCAATTAGGAATACAAAGCAGATAGTCCAGCATTGTAGATTTCCCTTTTCATATTGCTTAAACACTAGAGATCAATAAGTCTAATATAAACAGATGATTTCCATAGCAGGGTTTATAATTAGCTGGCACTGAATGTGTCTAAATTCTAAAATAATTAGCAGAAGCATGTGGCACACCATTAAAACCTTGTGGCTTGTCTACATTTACATTTATAATTATTAAAGTTAATTATGATGTTTGTGGTGTGGTTCCAAGCTCCTTTACAACTTAGATTAAATATTTTTTTAATCCCACAAATTCCTTTCTAATCTACCTTGAGCCTCTGGAAAACAGTAAAATTGGCCCAAATCAGAAATGTATAGCTGCATTTTATTTATTTATTTATTTATTTATTTATTTATTTATTTATTTATTGCTCCAAAGAATAAAAATCTGACTTTATCATGAAAGATAGATTCTTCTTAAAGAGCTGGCACCTTTCTCAACTGATAACAATATTTAGATCTTGAATTTTAACTTATTCATAATCATGGGGATAGCCAAGATAACAACGCTTACAAGTTTTTGGAGTGAAAGCTATCATTTTGAGAGCTAAATGAATGATAAGTTAGTGCCAGTGTAATCTTCTCAATCTATTATATAGTAATAGAAAATTTTAAATAACATACTTACATTTTTGATTTGAGGTCTAAAGATACTCTGTGTTATTTTAGAGTGCAGTTAATATTTCACAGGAGAGGAAGCAAGCAGTTTATCATTATTTTTGAAGTCAATATCCCAAAAAGGGTATTTAGTAAAGCTCTTGCCAGTATTAAGAGCTGTGGACACAATAAGATGTGTAACACAGACCTGCCTTCTCTCCCAAAACAAAGAGCATCTTAGTCCTACCAACAGTCATGCTAACCAGGAGGCACATTTCTTTAAAATCTGCATCAAGATATGTGATGACATGTTTTTGTAGATCTTGTACACAGGTGTCATCTATTGTCATTGCAGCAACTGGCCAGTGTTCTTAATATAAATCTCATTAAAACTGGAGGCTTTTCAATGTCTGGTTAAGAATATTCTATGAACATTTGTACTCTACATTCTATCTGATGCACCAGGCCAAGTTTAAAGGCATAATCCTTAACATTTTTATATGTCAGTAAATCAGAAAAGGAATATTAAATACCTTATTTTCCACATCTGTTCTCAGATATTTGTTACTATATTTAAACTATCTATACCCAATTAATGTAATGAATGTGTTTTTTTTAATAAAAAATGCATTGACTTACCATAGTTTAAAGTGATTTCATAATCTTTCATTTTCTGGTGCTTTTCATTTGCTAGAATTTTATGTAAATTCCATACACAGTATCTTGCAAAACAAAAGAACTGTTTTCAGTTATTTTGCTTTTTAGTTAATTTCTATCATATTTTACATGAATTTAAATATGTAATCTCATCTATCTAAAAATTGCAAAATACATTTCTATGAAATATCTAAATTCCAGGCTCATTTTTCCTGATAATAAAAATAAATTTTTATGAAGAGAAATAATGTTTTTTATCATGAAGAAAAATCTTTACTTTGATCATTTTTCCTGAAACATCATTTAGAGGTAAAAAAATTAAAATATGCTTAATTCAAACTATTGATATTAGAAGAAAAGAAATTCATGCTAATATTATTGCTAATGAAACATATAGAGACATACAGATACTGTTATGTTAATATGCCAGATTTAAAGGAAATTATGTAGGATCAGCAGTGATTTTTAAAATAATTTTTATTTAAAAAAAATATTAAATGATCATGTCCAATGAAACTTAATAGTCATCACTGGCCAGGAGAAGAACAGAGAAAATGAAGAGCAGGAGATGGGATGAGATAGACCAAGGTAAGAAACGCCTCAATATCAGGAAGGAAAAAGAAAACAGAGAGAGGAGTACATGCAAGGGGTCAAGCAGAAGCATAGGACTATGGAACCTACATTTAAAAATATCTACTGCTGGAAAAGTTCAGGAATGTTCACCTTGCCCAAGATCATACCTGCACAGTCCTCCAAGAGTCAGTGAAGTCATTTCCTCAGAGCAAGTTTTAGCATCCAATGCCCCTAATATCACAACAGTTCATGTAATGGATTTAAGCACTTCTTTTCTTATTACATGCTAGACTAAGGATATGTTATATGTATAACTTTTTGCAAGACAGATCTACATACTCTCTGCTTATTTTCAAAAATTTACTTGAGAGTACTTTCATCAACTGGTATTCATCTATTATTTTTCCAAAAAAAAAAAAAAAACACAACTACTCAGTTCACATATCATTATTCACTGAGGCAATTCAGAGAGACAAAACAATTTTTTTTAAGTTTTTATCAAGCCAAGGGGATCTATTTATAAGAAATCAAGTGATATTAATACTTTGTATTCCCTACAATCATGCATGACATTGTTCACACAATTTAATTTTAGAAACATGAATTGTGTCATTCTTCATCAGTATTACCCATAACTTGAACTTTCCAGGTATCTTTTGTGTTTAAGACAGCTTATTAGGTGCCAAAGTCACTAAGATTAACCTGGAGTGACTCAGAGCCTGATTGGGGAGATGAAAAATGTCAGGAGTGATAATAGAAAACCCGGTTTGCTCTGTGAGAAATGCAGATACAAACCATACATGATGGACACTCAGCCAACAGACACCCAGGAACCCCTCACTCAAATACTGAAACCTAAAAAAACCTTTTTATAGCAGGATTGGATGTCCCAAATTTCATAGTGTGGGACATGAGGACAAAAATTTCCAGGCCCAGGACAAAGGTTTCAGTTTCCCCTAAAGATTGGAAACACAAAATACAATAAGAGAAGAAGAAAAAAATAGCCAATTTGAAGGAATAGGTAGATGTCACTTTGAATGAGGTTTCTAAGAACTTTTTGCTTTAATTATCGGGCAATAATAGATTTTTGAAAACAAAAACCCTTTCATACAGGGCCTGTTTGGGTTCCTTTTTCTCACAATGTATACTATCTCCACATCCCTGCCCCCAAATCAGCACATCTTTAAACCCCATTTTGCCCATGTCAATATATCCTTGGCCTATGGAAAATAAAACTGAGGTCACATCCTCCCTGTAGCCCAAATGTTTTCATTTCTTAAATCTCCAATAATAAAAAAAAGTCCCTCTTCCTCTTTTAGAAGCCCCATGTTCTTCTCCCAGACTATTTAAGTCTACTCCATGTCCATCACACAATCTCTGGCCCACACTTCAGTTTCCTGGCTCAGGCCAGACCAGGAGACGTCTGGAATGTGACAAGGTAGTATAAGCCTGCCAACTCCATTCTGTTAGCAAATTTATTTTCTTCTCATAGACCGATGATAAAAATGTCACGGTGTGATGCTTTCACAGGCCTAGGAGCTCCCACCTACAGCTGTGGGGCTTGCGTGGGACCCACAGCCAAGAATGCCATAAGGAGCACAGACAGCAACTCTACCGTCACTGCTTCTCCTGCATTGCTCATTCTCCTGCTAAATGATGCAATGGGACCCCCTTAGGGAATCTGAGTCTGATCATGTTTTTCTTGCTATTTTTTTACTTCCATCTTCCCTTCACTAAAGCAGCCCAAACTGCTGAATTTTTCATGAAACTGATAATATTATTGTACACAAGATAATGGCATTCAAATACATCCATCTGGTTGTTAGCTCTGACTACATTGATTGCAATTCTACCAAAAGAATATTTACCAAAAATGATTTTTTTCTCTGCTTTTGTAGTATTAAAAAATGCACATTTTCATAAAAAAAATATAGAGGGACCCATATACATACATAAGCCAAGAGGGAAAAATGAACTGAGAAATTAAGCAGCAGTCCCTGGGGCTCATCCAAGAACAACAGTTTACTTTTTCTCAAAGATGGATTTGAAATCCAGATGAGTTTTATGACTCAATGATTTTGTGCTTTCATCATCCGAAGAACGGATGGTGGAAAACTGAGTTTCACTGGTGTGATAGACAAGGGCCCAGGCAGTTTCCCCTAAAGATTGGAAGATGAACAGAGTCATGTCATTCACCATATCTAGAAGGGCAGTTGACTATGGAAAAGGATGAGTGAAACAGACTCCCTCTTCCAGGCATTTCTCTGTCTTCCTGAGTCTTGCCAGTGATAGGAAAGATAAAGAGAAAAATCAGAGTCGAAATGAGAAAAGGAGAACACTAAGAAAGTATGTCCTTTTGATTTGGCCTTTCTTGGCCTAGAATTTGGCCTATGAGTTGAGGATGAATCATCACCTGTGTGATTCAAACAAGGAGAGTTCACCATTTTTCTTTTTCACATCTCATTTAAAAAGTAGAGTTTCTGTCTCTGTCATGAAAGGTTACTCAAGAGTTCCTGAACACTAACTACCTCAATCTGTTTATTCATAAATGATGCATTTATTTATTTAGTTTGCTATTCTAATTCCCATTCTTACATTCAGAAGTCAAATGGAAAATTAATTCAGCATGTTGGTATATGTGTAACCATTATGTCATAAGATGTTGTTTTCCTGGTACTTTTTCTTTGTCCTGTTCAACTACAGTCATGTCATATTAACTGGTTTGGATTCTTATTTGAATAATTGCTAAGACATTTTCTAACTGGCATGAGATTTTTAATTGAATGTTCAATTAATTCAATTACCCCTAGCTTCCCTAAATTCTAGACAATTACCCCTAGCATCCTTAAGTTCTAGACAAATATTTTTATCCAATATATAAGTGAAACAACAACTTTATTTCACTCCATAGTATCTTTGATTTTCTAAACCAAAAGAAATGATGCATAGCCCTTAACCTTAATATTTTCTGACCAAGAACTCTTTCATTCTTTTATACTTACAAGACATGCAGATAGAAAATTACTTTGGACATTCTGGAAATGTTTTAAAGACAGTCAGAAATTATCCCGTTATGAAGAGGTGACTTTAGTTTTCAAAAAGTGTTGCTAAAATAAACACACATCCCCACACATGGATACACAGAGATCTCTTGAACAAAATTCAAATTGGGTGAGAGTAGGTATGGTGGTAGGTCTGGTGCGTGCATTTTATGCAGTGTTATTTTCATGGATTAAGAGATAAATCCAGATTCAGGAAACTGGCGGTAATTTCCTCTAGGTGCTCTAGACCATACCTAGAACTTCTTGTGAATCCAACAAAAGAACTAATGAATGTGCAGTCGGCAGGTAATTCAAGTCATTGTTCAATCAAGAAAGACAACTCTGCTGGGGTGATGAATTCCTTGTTCTCTGAAATCATGTTATCATTTGTGAAACAGAGAGGTACACAAATTGCTACCAATGTTTCATATCCCTGAAATCAGTAAAAGGTTTTACGTAGTCTCCAATATTTTCTAAATAAGTTGAGGATTCCATTTAGAACATACTCATTGGCCTGAAGTGCCCCCCCTCACACACACAGACACACACACTTTTTTAACCAACTGTAATAAAAAACATATGGCACATGAATACACAGCTCCCTGAATGGAATGTGTAATACTGGATTTCTTTTATACTAGTGCAAGCCCTGAAAACCAACCAAAAAGAGGGAAGTCTGTATCCAAACCATCTTATTAAATAAGCCTACCTCTTGACGTCTGATCTTGTTCAAATAACTACCATTTTTGTCGGCCAATGCTTTAGCCAGTCCTTTGCTTAGCAAGGTAAACTTTTTTCTAACAGCCATATAAACTGTCAAAAATCTCTAAATCAGAGAACAAAAGCAATGCTGTAGTAATAAAATTATCTTCCTTATTTTGAATATCAAAGAGAAATTGTCAATAGCAGTAATTGTGTGGAGACCCCTTATTCAAATATCCTTCCAATGGTTATATTATTGAAAACTAAATAACCATGGAGGAAAGTGGAAGGGATAACTGGGTATGTTGACTTTATCCAGTGGGATGAAAGAAAGGGCCGTCGTCTGTGTTTTTCTAATAAACTCTAAAGTACATTGTAGGGAACTGATAAATATTAACAGCAGCAAATAGGCCCCTTATAAATCAGTAGGCTTCCTTTTACATTATAGCATACAAAGCACTATTAAGTAGTTTTTACTTTCTTCCATTTAATAAATACACATTTTTGTTTGGATGAGAAATATAAATGTTAGATTTCCAATACAGATCTATTACCTTCTACCACTGTTTCTGTACTTCCTCCCCACTGAAGCAGGAAAACCAATTCACTACACTCTCTAATTCTCTGCCTTAGGACTAAAGTCTAGGTCAGTCTACTTCCTATCTCTGTACATGTAAACCTGTCTCAACTCCAGTGACTTTTCCTAATAATGCACAGCTCTTTTCACATTTTAAAAAACATAGATAACATCAGTCCACATCGTTTTAGGACATGTGGACAAATTGTTTATAAATCCTGCAAGTTCTACCATAACAAAAATAATTTTTAAAATGTAGTTGCTTAGTATCTACTTTTAAAATAATCATGTTAGGATAGGGAAAAGAAAAATATATAGTTCCTATGCTTTATTTTTTTTAACAATAAACAAGAACAAATAACAATGTAGCACAAATAACATAAACACCATATATATGATTACATTCCAATTTTATGGGGTTCAGAGGAATGAGAGGGTACCCGGGGAAGGAATGATTAGAGAAAGCTGTATTCAGGGAGTATAACAAGGAATAATAGAGGAAGTTGCCTTAGAAATCATACAAACCAACCTTCTCCTACTACAGATGAGAACATCAAGAGCCAGGACAAGGAAGTGACTCTCAGAGAGGTGACAGAAATGCAGAGCATTTAAGTTTCAAATATCAAGGTATTATTTTCTCTCTATCAGGTAAGATCACATTTTCTCTGATTTTCCAAAATCTGTCTCATTCAAGAAAAGCAGACATGAGATCATAAGATCAATAAAATCCAGTTGTTGTTAGGGGTTGGCAAACTATTTTGTTAAGGGCCAAATACTTTGGGTTTTACAGACCATGTGGTTGGTCTCTCACAGTTACTCAGTGCTCTATCTATAATATGTGCACAAATAAATTCCAATAAAATTAGAATTTTATTGGTAAAAATGAACTGGATTTGATCCAGGCCATACTCAGCCAGCCCCTATTCTATGAGTATATAACAAATATAAGACCTATGTCCGAGGTTAAATCCAATCTTATGATACTGTTAGAAAACGTTACTTCTGAACCAAGTTCTGTAATTGTGATTGCCACCTTTCTTCCTTCTCTTAGAAACTAAGGCAGTATCTTACCTGATCTCTTAAGATGTTCCTGCTCTATATAGCTTTAGGAATTAAAGTCAGTAAACAATGGTTGCACTAGTATACAGTCATTTTTAATTTTTTTTTTTTCTCACAGCCCACATTTCTCAGGAGGCATTACCTGGGTAAGCATTCAACTGGTACTATAGGAATTAAGCTAATAAAAAAAAAAGTTTGCAGAAAAGTTAAACTCTGAACCTAATTTGAATGTTTCACTGTACTACCTGTACAATTTGTTTGTCTTCCATGACCTTCAGTGGAGATTGCTCTTACCCATTATTTTGACCCTGCATTCTCTGGAAACTTGCAATACACATTTCCACAGAAGCCAGAAACCCACTCAGAGATGCTTTCTTTTCCTTAAGGGAATATACTGCTCTGCCTTCAACTGTCATTAAGGTTGCTAAAAGCATCATATCTTAGTGACACTTTGCTGAATTTCAGAAATAGATTTATATTGCATAAAACCTAGAGTGTCACAATAGGAAAAGAACAGGAATACAATATCCACAAGCAGATTTTTAACTCTGAACTTCTATCTCCAACCTCAGGGTAAATCAAGAATTTTCTCCACTTGGGTATCCCCAGTCCCAGAAAGAGGTGCTATGGAGTCCAACCAACTCAAGCATTTCTGCTACATTGTTTGGATTTCTTTGAAATTTAAAGCAAAAAAGACTATTTGAAACCAATTTAACAAGGGATATCTGTGACCAAAGTTACTAAATGATTAAAGCTTTAAAATTAATCACATAAACAACTTGATCACAAAAATACCAATATGCATTACAATATCACCTTTGCTTCTGAATGATTTATAAATTTCTGGATATACTCAGAGAGCCCAGATGTATGGAAATGTATCCATTATGCATAGTTGGTACTGACCCATCACATTTTCTTTGGCACCTCATTTTCCTTCCTAATCCTAAAGGTTGAGCTGGTTGGAATATGTAAATAGGGGTTTATTAGCAAGACTATAGTCCAAATGGCCAGGGGTACAGCATCCCAAAGCCAAACATGGATGAGTAGAGTACATGTAACCAAAAAGTCACTTTTTCTTCAAATGTTTAGATAGCCCTGAGAAACAAAGCCAAAGAAACTGAGGAAACTAGAAGACTCAGAAGTGGGAGAAAAAATACCTGAGAGGGAAGGAAAGAAAGACATTCTCCAAATGCTTTTCAGTGACAGCAAGGGTGGCAGGACACACTGATTTCCAGAACACACAAAACATGTTCTACACGCTGCCAAGAAAGTCTCTTTCTTTCTTCTTCAAAAGAAATTAAATAACTTTCTAAGACCCTCAGAAATTCATGCCTTGGAAAAATTAAATAGGGATACATGTTTTTCTCCCTCAGGCACTTTTCCAGATTGGATGCAACCAAGCTGCAAAAATCTCACTAAACTCAACAATATTTTTTTTTAATTCAAATGAAAAGTAAAATATTTGTTGGTAGATAAATCTAATATGTTCTACAAATTACAAATCAGGATATAGAAATGATTATATGTATTTGAATGATATAAATCATAATATATTATAAATCCAATATGTGAATCCAGTGTGTGACTTTTTTTTCCCCTCTCCTTATTTTTTCCTGTCCACACTGTCACTGTCCTGCACTATAGTTTGGGGGTGTGGGGCGGGGGCGGGGGGTTTGTATTTCTCAATAGGATACTGAAACAGGGTATGCACTTACCTGGAAAATCCTCAGGCCTAGCTAAAGGAGTCCCTGTTATTCACGCCCTTATGATAACCTAATCTAGGCAGATATTTTTTTCTTAATGAATGAAATGGTTTTAAATAACTATAAACCTATGTTAAATTAGTATCCTGTTAGCTTAATACAAATAGCATCTTAAGCCAACTGAAGTTATATAATCCTTAAGAAAGATTATTTTGAGATTTACCAGTCTTTATCTACTTAGAAAGAATTTTTATTTCAAGTGATACAGAAATATTCTTATCTGATGCAAATTTCAAGCACTCAGACCTATCTAAAACACTATGTCTAATACAGAAATCAGATTTTTTTCCCTATCCATAAAAGGCAAACTGCCATTAAAAAAAAATGCTAATAGAGAAAAAACTCAAGAAGCACCCCATGTGTGTGGGGACAAAATAAAAGCCAGACAGTACAATCTTAGGAGAGTAGCAATTGCTACTAGTAGGAAAAAGACAGAAAACCATGAAAAGCAGACAAAACTATCACAGCTAAAAACTTTAGCCAGTGACTCAGAATGCTGAGGCAGGAGGAGGATTCCAAGTTTGAGGTCTCAGCTTAGTGAGACCTTGCCTCAAAACAAACAATCCAAAGGGTTAAAAATGGGGGCTAAGGATGTGGCTCAAAGGTAGAGTGCCCCTGTGTTAAATTCCCAGTACCACAAAAAAAAAAAGGTAAGTACTTTAAAATTATTTGTGTATAAATAAGTAAAAAATTCTATAAAATTTTAAGTGCTAGCATAAGATGATGTATTTTAGGAAAACAGTCAAGTTAGTGGTTCTCCATTGAGCATTAGGATCACCAACAGGGCTGTTGACACAGCCAGCTGGGCCCTCCCAGCATTCTGATTCATAAGTTGAGGGGTGAGGTCTAAGAATTGGCATGTATAGCAGGTTCTCATATGATGCTGATGCTGTTTTTCCAGGAGCCGCTCTTTGAGAACTACTGATTTGGATATAAAATATTTTCTTTAATAAAGAATCAGAAAATCTGAGAGGTAAACAGAAGGGCCACAAAATAAGACAACCTGAGCCAATTCTGGTTCCATAAATGGATCTATTGACTTAAGGGCTAATCCTAAAGTGCCAGGAAGGGAGTTTTCTATTACTTCAACCTGATTTTTTTTACATATGTAATTAAATTCCCCTGGAACCTGTTTTTCTAAGTATGTGGAGTCTTCCTAAAATCAGAACTTAATTTGGGGTTTTAGAAAGGATAAGTTTTATCACCTACCTCGATCTGCATTGTGGAAGCAAATACAAGCAGTACTTGGCTCGGTAATCTATCTGATAATCTAGCATGATTTCCTTAGAAATAATTTATAAGTCAGCTTTTTTGTTTTGGTTTTAGAATTCTTTTATCTATGGTTTAGGTTAGTACATTGAAGCACATTTAAAATATACAAAGGAACTTCTATTTAAAGACATCTTACAGAAAATCCTTTTCTCCGTGAATGACTATTACACAGAAATATATCTCGTGGTTAAGTTAAAATTTCATTCACCAGTTTTGGTGGAAAAGCAAACTTGTTAACACATTCCTCTAAAGATTTCGGATTTGGAAAATTGCTTTCACCTTTTTACTTCTCTCTTGAGGTAATTCTCCTACATTAAGTTAGCTTCATGAGTAAAATTTTCACGTGTTACTTTTAATTTCTTTTCATCCTTGAGAAAATGAAAGTATCAAGAGATTCTTGCCTTAGAGTGAAAGGCTTGCTTGATACTCCAATGCTCCAATCAATGCCCTAAGTAGGTCAAATTTTCAAGAGGTAATTTCAGCAGACAAATCTGCCTGATTCCCCAAGACAATAAGAAGAGGATACTTAATGCAAAATTTTCAACTGCCCAATCTTGACCTTCAGGTCTTTATGACCCAGCCCAACCTATTCCAACACCCCATGACAAATTTTGTTTGTTGAAACAAGAGTCAGTTAAGCGTATTTGCATAGATAGGAAATGGGTAAATAGAAATGATAAAGAAAGAATGATGGAGAATATAAGAGAAGGGGACTCTGAAACAAAATCTGGGGCCTTCTTTATGCCTCCAAATAAGCCCACCAGTCTCACCCAGGTTACTCATCTCTCAGAGTTGTTGGAAGAATACCACGAGATAATGATGTCAAGTCACTTTGAAAATTGATTTGAAATGATGTAAATATACTGCTATGATTAAAATAATGGTGCTTTCATATGAGCCTCCTGTCTTCCAGGATCAGGCTAGGATGACCATTCTGAGGCTCAGCTGTCCAAACCCAATCACATGCAGAAAGGCTTCTTCTAAGGAAAGGAAGAGCATTTGTAGCTTTGGTGTGCTGCACTGTTCTCAATTTCCAACATGAAAATAAGAGCACAGAAAGAAAAAAAAATGCCTTTTCCAAATCCTATCACATATGCATATTCTCCAGATTTTTATCAGAAATACTAAGATTTTTACAAAGCCATCAAGAGGTACAGCATGCAGACATTTCCCTCTTTTTACTCTTTCTAAAAGTGGATTTCTGCTCTGTCACATCATGGAAAACATCAATACAATACTTAATTAATACCTAAGGTGAGGACTCACCCTCTTCCAAGATCTCTAATAATGAAGATAATGCCGCAAATTGAAACTTGACCCACTAAAGAGACTATGAAGAGGGAGAGAAAGAGTAGCATTTCCACTGTGGATAGAACATTTCATTAAAAACAATCCTCAATAAATATTGAAACAAAGGTACTTCTTTCTCATTTATCAGCAACCCACTCACCTTCTACTTGTTGATGTGTTCAATGACCAGTGTGTTTGCAGTACTTATAACTACTCATGTTCTTCTTTAGTGGTCAGAAAAATGATCACAGAATAAGACCTTCAATTGCAATAAATGGAACACTACACATTTCAAACATGCCAGAAAAATGAACTGTAACATCAGATCCAAAAAGACCAAACTTCAATGCAGAAAAATAGTGAGGCACCAAGCTGAGCATCAGCTCTGCTTTCCCCCAGTGTATAAAACGTATATGCTGATAATTAATGGACACTCAAGAAGAGTTTGTACCAAACACCAAAGGAAGACTAATACAGTGTACACAGTTTTTATCAATGCTAAGAAACTGCTGCAAATTTGATCAAGGTTAAAAGCATTTTAAAACGTTCAAATAGGGTGGGGGATGTAGCTCAGTGGCATAGCTCTTGCCTAGCATGTGTGCTTGATCCTGGATTCAATCCCCAGTACCACAAAGCAATAAATAAATAAAATAAAACATATGCTAGTTTACATATATTTCCTATTTTTGGTGCAAAATTAGGAAAAAAAGTTTTTTTAGAGTTAAGTTTTAAAATAAGCTAGAAATAAAAATTTTCAAAGGTAACATTATTAAAAGTTCAGATATAGTAAAATACAGTTGCATATAACCCAGCTGTCCTTTGATAAATAAGAATAATTAGTCATTAATCTTACATATTCTATATATGAATATGAAAAAACTCAGTCTCTTCTGTATTGGGGAAACTATGATAATGAACATAATTAGAAAGAGAAAAAGAAAGTATGTTAAGAGTAGCAACAGAACATGTAAATGTCAGAAAAATGCAAAAACACACAATAGATTGGCCACTTGAGTTTCTCAAATGAAGACTTCTACTTGAAATTTCAAATTGAAGAAATATAAATTTCTCCATAATATTAAGAACAATTGCTCATGATTTTTTAAAACATAAAGTGAGCAGAGCATTTTTCACTACATTTTTATAGAATTATTAGATTAGAAACAAGTAAATTGATTGGTCAAGAGATTACTCTCATACTGGAATAATAGAGTATAAAGAGAAATCTATGTTAAGAGTCATAATAATCAAGACAGTATCTTTAATAAATTTTGGAGATAAAAACCACAGCACTGTCAATTTCCTATTACACACTCTTACATGAATGCCCTGGTTCTTTGTCTCAGAAACATATTGGTATCAAGCACAGAAATTTTTATGTTTAATGTATCCTAAAGCAACCCATATTAAAATATATTAATATTTTATAAGATTAATATGACATATGTGTGCATGTATGTGTTCTATGTTTCCAAGAGGTTGGGGAAAAAGGCTATGCCTCACCCCACAACCACCAAATAGCTTAATTTGAACCTATATTTTCATTTCTTACTCTTTTTTTTTTCAATTCACAGATGAATAAAGCCCCTTTAAACTTTGGACTGGCCCAATGCATCATAACTAATCTAGTCTGAATTTTACATTCTATCTATATCCATAGAAAATGTTTTAAAGTCCATCCTATTTGAAAATATTAAAAGATTTAATCTAATGCTGTTTACCAAATTGATAGCCTGGCACATACTAGGTGCTCAACAAAAGTTTATGGAACCAAGAAATGAATGTGTCAACAGAAGAATGCCATTTGCATCATTAAGATGTATATTTGGGGTTGCATTTCTCTTTTCCAGATACTCGATTTGACAACTAATTAACCCTTTTTGTTAGTGGCTTCTATTCTAGTACATGCTCCTGAAGAGGTATTCCTTGAAATAAGAAAAAAAGGAAGGAAGGAAAAAACTCACATCTAGTAAACTAGAGTGACCTTAACAGTGATCTCAAAGGATCCGTGGCATTTGGCTGGGATAGAATACAGAGCGAGGTGACCCTTTGCCACTTGGAATGCCATCTCATGTGCTCTACCTCACCCAAAGATGCACCTGCCCAGGGGACTCAAGAGAAAAGGCAGGTTTCCACATTACTAACCTGGCAACTATGCAGACTTAGATATTTCTGACTACTTCATTTTCTTCATATAGAAGAAGTTTTAAGTTTCACACTTTAATCTCTTAGATGAGAATACTTTGGAAATTGGTAAAAAGAATCAAAAGAATACATTATGTGATTTTTAATTTTCATAACAGTATAATACTAAAATGTATAACAATATACTTTGACCCTGAGGACATAAACACCTATTGAAAAAGCAGATTGCTACCAGTGCCTGGAGGTCTAGAGAAAGCTAGAATGTCCTGAACTTGAGTGTTAACTCTGGCAGCTATATGATGATAAACATTAAGTCTCTGTTTTCTCACCTAGAAAAATAGATAAGTAGACCCAAAAAGGTGATACTGAGAATTGCACCCATGAAGTATATAGCTTCATCTAGATATTCAGCAAGTGTAGACACCTTCTCTTTTATCTTCTTTCATTAAAAACAAACAAAACACATCATGCAAATTACAAAATCAATTTGTTTTTACTTTTTCCATCCAAGAGATAGTAATATTTTATAATATAGCCTTTGGGTGTGCTTTATTCACATTTTAAATACTTAATTCTATGGAATATGCAAAAATTTTGCTTTCATCATTTATGGCTAAAATTTCAACTCTTTTTGTTCTTTCCAACATTTTTAATGTTACTATAAATTTGGTAACCAAATATATGCATATGTTTGTAGGTACTTTTAAAATATACCAAATAGCACAAAAAATTAAAATCATCAATAATCCTCTAATTCAGAAATAATTCTTACTAATTTAAGGGTCTTTATTTCCATTCTATGTATTCAAATTGGATTATTGTCTATATATCCTGTATTGAAACCTTTTTACATTTATAAATATTTTATGAACATTTTGAATGCCTGAATATTCTTAAGCATTCTACATAATATGTGATATAAAGATAATTTTTATGGCTACATATTATTTTATCTCATGAATAAACCATAAATGACTTTATCACAGTCACCTTGTTAAACATTTGGGATGGTGTGGTTTTTTTTTTGTTTTGTTTTGTCTTGTTATTTTTTTGGTACGAGGGATTGAACTCAGGGGCTCTTGACTACTGAGCCACATTCTCAGCCCTATTTTGTATTTTATTTAGATGCAGGGTCTCGCTGAGTTGAGTAGCACCTCGTTGTTGCTAAGGCTGGCTTTGAACTCAAGATCCTCCTGCCTCAGCCTCCTGAGCCACTGGGATTACAGGTGTCTGCTACCTGTGCCAGGCAGGGATGGTTGTTTTTAAGCAAAAATAATATAATGAAGTACCTTGCAGCTCTGACCCGCCTTGGCAGTTGTCAATCTGTGGTCAGTCAAGTTTCAGGTCTATTCCCACTTATTTTCCACACTGCTCTCAGGTTATTTTGAAGCAAATCCATTTATTATTTCATCTGTATATATTTCACTGCATATCTTTAAAAGATAAAAACTTTTTAACATAATCACCATACATTTTCACACTTTAAAATACTAACAATCATTTTTTCACAGTATCTAATATCCAAGCAGTATTTAAAGACCCATCTCCTCTTCTCCTTTCCTCTCCCTTCCCCTCCTTTCCCACCTCCTTTCTCCGACTTCCTCTCCAGATTGTTAAAATCAACATCTAAATCATCCCCATACATTGTCAGTGGTTAATAGATTCCCTCTCCTTTTTTCTCCCCCCATTTCCCTTACAGTTTATTTGTTGAGGGAAAACAACAAAAACAAACACACAAAGGTCAATGAGTTTATCTCATTTCCCATGTTCTGGATTTTGCTGATTGCATCATCTTTCAGCATGGACCATATTTCTGTATCAACTAAATTCCTAGAAATAGGTTCATAGGACTCAAATTTAGTTCCAATTTAGGCTCCATGTTTTAGCAAGAATATTTCAGATGTAGTATCTTATACTATAAGATACTATAGTATGGTAATAAGGATATCCATTAATTTATCAACACTGCACAATAGTGAAGTAGTTATTTTACTAATATGACACTAGGATAGCAAAATTCTTAGAGCTAAATATGTATGCATATTTATGTGCATATGTTTATATTAAGGAAAATTTCTTAAGAATTAAATATCTGGGCTAGGGATATGGCTCAAGTGGTAAAGCTTTCAACTGGCATGCATGGGGCGCTGGGTTCGATCCTCAGCACCACATAAAATAAAGATGTGTCCACCGAAAACTGAAAAATCAATATTAAAAAAATTATCTCTCTCTCTCTTCTCTCTTTCTCTTAAAAAAAGAATTAAATATCTGAATCAAAGTAAATTTACATTGACAAATTTACATTATCATATACATTGCCCAACTAAGAAAGTATATATTTTCCTCTAGGAAAGATATACTAACTTACATCCCAATGTTGGACACTATCTTTGTTTAAACATTTCTATTAATTTTCTAGCCAACAATGTGAAATATTTTATTGTGGGTTTTTGATGTTTGCCCAGGTTTTCTTTAAATTAAAATTTGTGTTCTTTTGTGAACTATCAGCTTTGTTTTCTAACCATTTCTGATTGTTGATGCTGTTTGTTGTATTGTTTTGTTCTTTTTCTGGTTTCATATATATATATATGCATATTTTTGTAGGTACTTTGAAAATATACAAAATAGCACAAAGACGATGAAAATCACCAATAATCCTCTAATTCAGAAGTAATTCTTACTAATTTAGGGTCTTTATCTCCATTCTATGTATTCAAATTGAATTACTATCTATACTCTGTCAAATTGAATTGCCATCTATATATCTAAACTATATGTCTAAATATGGATAGATACATAGATATAGATATATATTTAAGCATCCTCAAAACTTGATCTCAGATAGTGGACCCTACTGTGACTTATCATTCAACATTTACTACTAAATATTATAAGTCAATATAGGTGAGGAAAACAAAATATTTAGAATTGAATGAGGAAGCTAAAAATCAGAATTAGGTCTGTGCCACATCAATCAGGATTGTGTGTGCATCAGAATCATGAAAATAGAGTTGATAATGCTCAATTATTTACTTACATGGAAGCGTACCTCAATGGTTTTCCAATTTCTAGCATATATAATATATAATGGAGATAAAAATACTTAAAAAGAGTGGAAAGGATAGGAAAAGTGTAGAATGAAGGAAGGTAAGAATAGATACAGAGAGAGAAATTAAGGGAGAAAACTTGACAAGAAAATATTTCTCATTTCAGAGAAGCATTTTCCAATTGTAATTCATCACAGTGCCCATTTAACTATAATCAGCCCTGTAACTATCTTTTAAAACTCCAAACAAGTATACATTAGAATTTTAAGATAATTTTCTTATAGTGCTTAAGACCTAAATATTTCACATTGATTTCCTTAATCATTTATAAATTCACATCATTGAACACATAAACAACAGTCTAAACTATTTCAAAAAAAGAAAGCAAAAAGTTATCACTTCTGTAGAAGTGCAAAATGTCCCTCAAGGATGGTTATTTTGGCTCATACCCTATCAAATGGAGTGAGGCAGGCTTAACTGAGTTTATTTAAACTTGGGCATTGTCTAAACTTTCTAAACTCTGCAAGAAGGGGGATAACAACTGGGTCTACCCAATAGAGCTGCTATATATATTTTGGTAATGCTTGTTAAAACATTCATACACTAAAATGACAAGGATGTACTCAGAGAAAATTAGTTATTGCTATCATCTTGATCATCATCACCATGGTATCATCAAAAATGACTGGAAATTTGTACATCAAAGAGTTTTCCATAAAAATGTGTGTCCTATTAAAAAATTATGTCCTTCTCACAAGGGTGCCATATTACATAATACATCTTTTTTAAAATAAGTCTTTCAAACGGTGGCCAGTGAAATCAGGGGTTCTCAATGAGAGAAGGTGTTTGCCCTTCAGGGAACATTTGTCAATGGCTGGAAACAAGGAAGGTTTAGGGGGTTGGGGAGGTGTTGCTAATTATCATCTTGTAGGTAGAGGCCAAGGATGCTTCTAAATATTCTAGGATGCACTGGAGAGACCCCTGCAACAAAGAACTATTGGGCCTAAAAGTTAATAGTGGTGAGGTTGAGAAACCCTGCAGGAAAGTCAATATACTCCTAGTAAATATATGCATAAAGAAATATTCAGGCCTTCACTAAAACAAATAATTTTGAAAGACTCCTATGTATTTCCCTAATTTCTATTTAACTTCAATTGGTTGACCGACAATCTCACCAAGCTTAGTTTCATAATCACAGTTGTATCACTCACTGACTGCATTTGCTCAGACATCTATGAAACTATCATTCTTTTCCTATATAATCCAGGAGGTTATTCATGCCTTTTGGGGAAATGCTTAAGAGGCACTAACAATTTCTTACATTTGATATTTTAATGTCTAGAATGTATATTTTTATCCTAACGATTGTGCTAGGAGAAAAAGTACACTTGTGAATACATGTTAGCCATATGGAAAAGACAATGAGGTTTAGTAATTAAAACTGAAAAGGGAAAGAGCTATGCAGTAATTAGAACACTGATTAATCAGCTGATAATTTTATCTTGATTAATGCTGCTAGTTTCTTTTCTTATTGACCTAGGAAAGGTAGGTTTAGACCAATTAAATATAAATTATTCTTTTTATACATTCTGGGTAGCTTCCAGTATTCTAAGTCATACTATATTTAAGAAGTACCATTAAAATGCTTTTACTAAATTCGGCAGCTCAACAAAAGAGAATTAGGTTTATGTTCCAAACATACTGATGCTTTTATCTAAGGCTAAATTATACAAAACTGGTTTGTTTCAATATTATCCAGGGAATATCAAAATTAGAGTGAGTTGCTATTTTTAAAAATCCTCTGGTAATACTCACTTAAAATAATCTAGATACCTCATATGTTTTACTAAATCTAATATGAGAAATTAGAAAAATTGAAATTGAGGAATATGATAAGCGTTATGTATAGATTTTCACTTTATAGAAATTTGTGGCTATGCCAATTAACAGCACAGACCATTTCAGTATTAAAGAGATGCAAACATTAATTCTTAGCCAATCCATTTTCTAAGGGACCCCAATAAACAAATAGAGCACTAAATCATTGAATTGCACATATGGTAGACAGCACATTTTTAAAAAAGATAATTATGTCTAGAACTAAATCTAACCAAAATCAACAGAGATACATGTATTTCTGAAAGAAAATATGCCTTTCTCCAGGGCCAGGGACAGGGGGGGGGCTCATGTTTTATAGCATCAGACACTAAAAATAAAAACATATTTTGAGAGAGAAGTTTATGATTTTTAGGGAAAAAAGCTTTTGGGGCACTAAAATTATAACTCATGAAAACATGTAACTAGAGTCTACAATAACAATAAAATAATTTTAATTTTAAAAATATTTTTACAGATTAAAAGCTGTTAAAGTGCCTAATAAAGAAATAATACCATAAATATGGGACCTCATTTTAAATATTGATAGGTAAAAATAGCTTGATGGGAGAGTTTGAGGCTGCTGACTGTGAAAAAAAACAAAAGGCACGTGGAAATATTGCTCAATTAGCTCTCGCAACATGCAGCAGAGGGCTCAGCTGGGCCAGAGAAAGAAACTGCAATCAACAATTCATTCCCCTACATCTTGCCTGCTCTGCTCTATTGGGTTTATATTGAATCTAAACTTTGTTACTTGCTAGTATAAACTATCTGTTGCATATGAACCCATGTGATTTCCATTCTAAACAGGTATCATTCCCATATTTACAAGTTTCCTAAGAGCTAACTAATATTATAGAAGCTAATGCATGTCAGGATGTACTGTAACTGGAACTATAAAAAGAATCTTCTAATATCAATGAAGTAGATTTTTTTTTCCTTTTTTGGAATAGACATGCATTGAAGAAGATGACATGTAAATAACACGTGAATGAAAAATAGCAATAAAACAAATAGCTACAAGTCACCAGCCAGCTTAAAAAATAATACTATAGCTATTTTTGAAGCCTCCTCCCTGTTGACATCCCCATCAGTACTGCACATTCAGAGGTAAACACCATCATGAATTTAGTTCACAGCATTCCTCTACCTCATTTATAGTTTATATTTATTTATGTGTTGTTTGATTTTGCATGTTATGTTTTGTTCTGTAAATGGAATTGCATTGGACATAATCTGTACCTTGGTTTGTTCACTCAATATTATGCTTTTAAGATTTAATTTTGACGATGTATGTAGTTGAAGCCTATCCACTTGCACTTCTGTATAATATTGCATTTCATGAATATATCAAAATTCATTTTCCATTCTACTGACAATAGATATTTGAGATGTCTCTACTTTTCTTGCTATTATAAACAATATAATTATGCATATTCTTATGCATATCTCTAGATACATGCATACAGCATTTCTCTTGAGTATATATTGCTGGATTATAGGGAATTCACATGTTTTGCTTTATTACATAATAGAAATTGATTTCTAAAGTGGTTCTATTTCCATTTTCACACATTATATGAGGTCCCATTCCCTCACACCCCAAACCATCAACATACTGTAGACTTCTAATTTATATTAATCTGGTAACTGTAAATGGTTTATCATTGTCTCAATTTGCATTTTCCTATTGCTAATGAAGTAAAAAAAATGTCTTTGCTTGCTAATCATGCATCTTTAATGTGAAACTGCAAGAGTCCATGTTTTCTTTGACATTATTTGTATTTTACACATAAATTTGTATTTGTCCCCTCCTTTCTTTCACATGGAACCATCCATCATTTACATGCACACTCCACCATGTAATGTCATACTCCAGATTATGACACATCCTGAGGCCATCAATTGACATAGCCATCCAACATTGAATTGCTAGCCTTCAGAACTATAGGCCAAAATAAGCCTCTTTTCTTTATACATTATCTAGTCTTGGATACTGTTATAGCAACAGAAAATGGACTAAGAAAAGTAGGGAAAAGATAGATCGTTCAATACTTCACCATTAAATATTATGATCTATTATATTTTCTTTAGAAATCCTTTATGTGATTAAAAAAATTATATATGCCTTTTTTAAAAGTTTTGTCATATTTTTAATATTCAGTTGCATTAAGTAATTTTCCTGGATCTATAGGATGATACTATCATATTCCATTGTTGTGCCACTTTACATACCTATTAAAAAACATACTTCATTTTCTTAATTTATAAATTTTGTAAATTAAAATTTTATTTATAAATTGCTAAATTCTCTCTCCTCACACTTTAGGTTTTTGAATCTAAGAACATGGTGGAAAAATGAAGAGACCCAGAATAGCTAAGGTAATCCTTAGCAAGAAAAGTGAAGTAGGAGGCATCACAATACCAGAACTTAAATTATACTGCAGAGCTACAGTAGTAAAAATGTCATGGTTTTGGCACCAAAACAGACACAAAGACCAATGGTACAGAATAGAAGACACAGAGACAAACCCACATAAATACGGTTATCTCATACTAGACAAAGGCACAAAAACATACATTAGAGAAAAGATAGCCTCTTCAACAAATAATGCTGGGAAAATTGGAAATTCTTATATAGCAAAATGAAGTTAAACCCTTATCTCTCACCCTGCATGAAACTCAACTCAAAGTGGATTAAAGACCTGGGTATGAGGCCAGAGACCCAGTGCCTAATATAAGAAAAAGTAGGCCCAAATCTACATCATGTCAGCTTAGGACATAACTTCCTTAACAAGACTCCTCAAGCACAACAAATAAAATCAAGAATCAATAAAAGTGATGGCATGAAACTAAAAAGCTTCTTCACAGCAAAGGAAACAATTAGGAATGTGAAGAAAGTACGCATAGAATGGAAGAAAGTCTTTGCCACCTGCATCTCAGATAGAGCATCAACCTCCAGGATATGTAACAAACTCAAAAAACTTACCACAAAACAACAACAACAAAAATAAATAAATAAATAATCCAATCAATAAATGGGCAAAGGAATTGAACAGGCTCTTCCCAGAAGAAGAAATATGAGTCAACTAATGTATGAAAAAGTGTTCAACAACTCTAGCAGTTAGAAGAATGCAAATTAAAATTACACTGAGATTTTAGCTCACATCAGTCAGAATGCAACAAACAAAAAATGTTGGTAAGGATGTGGGAATAAAGGTATACTCATATATAGCTGTTATAACTACTTTGGAAAGCAATATGGAGATTCCTTAGAAAACTTGGAATGGAACCACTACTTGACCCAGCTATCCCCACTCCTTGGTATATACCTAAATACTTAAAATCAGCATACTATAGTGACGCAGCCACATCAATGTTTATAGCAGCACAATTCACAATAGCTAAACTATGGAACAAGTCTAAGTGCCCTTCAACTGATGAATGGATAAAGAAAATGTGGTATGTTTACACAATGGAGTATTTCTTATCCATAAGAAGAAATGAAATTATGGCATTTGCTGGTAAATGAATGGACTATACACTATCATATTAAGTGAAATAAGCCAATCCCCAAAACCAAGGTCTAAATGTTCTCTCTGGTATCAGATACTAACCTCAATATGGGGTGGAGGGTGGAGAATAGATGTATTTTGTATTGGACAAGGGTAAATGAAGGGAAGGGAGGGTGAATGAGAATAAGAAAGATAGTAGAATGAATTGGATTTTATTTTCCTATACTCATATATGAATACACAACCAATGTTATTCCACATCATGTACAACCAAAAGAATGGTAATTTGTACTCTATGTGTGTATGTCAAAACACATTCTACTGTCATATATAACTAAAAAGAACAAATTTTTAAAAATGCAAAAAAAAATGGTGAAATCATGCTATAATTGTCCTTATTTATAGTGAATGTCTCGAAAAATAAGCTGGAGTGCTGACTTCATTTTTCTCTCATCTGGAAAAATTCTGTAAGAATGGAATTTTCAGTTGCTTACTGATTTGGTAGAAGATTCCAACAAAATGCTGAGGGCCATTGCCAAGTAGGAATGACGCATCAAAATTTCCTTGCCAGCGTACCCCATGTTAAATGGAAATTTGCTGTGACATTGCATGTGTCTTTGAGAAAGGTGACCCTGCTCAAGGACCAGGGTGGATCCAGGTTTAAGGTGTATTCTGCAGTTTTTTAAGAAGTCCCGATTTAAGATAATTTGGGTTTAAGGCGTTCTGGTTTAAGACAATCTGGGTTTAGAGAAGTTCCAGGTTTAAGGTTATTGCTGCTGGGTATAGGGCGTTCCTGCTGCCTAAGTTCCCCTTGAGTTTTCGTGGAATTCAGAAAGTAATTTGGGACGTGAATTGTGTGGGCAGAACTTGGATTTCCCCAGAACGTGTTTGTGTAGAGGCTGGTGTGAGTTCGGGAATAAAGAATTGCTGTTTGAATCTACAAAGTGTGAGTGGCTCCTGATTCTGTGCCCAGCCAAGACATTGGCAAATGGCTACAATGATTTTTGAAGATCAAAATATTCATTCAGATCTGTAGCAAAACAGAGCACTCATTTTTCTAGCTCCTTTTCATTCTATTTTGATAATCTTTGTTAGGAATTTACCATTTCATGTGTTCTCAGCTCTGCTGTCATGGAGGCACATGCCCTATATTTAACTTTTTAGATACTGTTGAATTAAAAAAAATCTAAGAATTCCTATTTACTTTTGTCTTCTTTCATTGTTTTTTTGAATATTCTTACTATGTATGGGTCATTGATTTTATTGATCTTTGAGGGGAATAGACTTTGATTGATTTTGTGAATTTTTTTAAAAAATTGTTTGCTCCCATTTCTTCTTTTAGTATTTTTTAGTCCTCCTAGGTAAATTATTTCCTTTCTCCTACTATCTTTGTATTTACTCTTAGCTCTTTTTCTAATTGTTTTAAGACATTAGAACTTGATCAAATTTGATACATTTTCTATGTATCTTCTAATTACTGGGGTTTGTACACTTTGTGTATCTCTTCCAGAATACTTGTTCTCATTTTGTCTTTCAATTGAATTCTACCTGATGCATGAATTTGTACAGAGATTTTGTTGTTGCTTTTGATCAGTTCTGACTTTATGTATTTTAAAACTTTAAAGCTTTGACTTTAGCTCTTGATTAATTGAAACATTCATAAATATGTTTTGGCCCACTATATAACAAATTTTATTTTCTGCTTCAGATTTACCTTCCTATAGTAATGTACCCATTTCAGATTTCTTTCACTAATGTTTTCCTGCTATATGTTTTTTTTTTCTTCTCATGACTTAATTTATTATGTGTTCATTTATTTTAATCTGAAATTTTGAAGGGCAGCAGAATACAACAGACACTAGTATGGCAGTATGTAAAAAAGTGGATGTAGAACCGATGTGAATCTGCAATATGTATAAGGGGTAAAAATGGGAGTTCATAATCTGCTTTAATCAAATGTATGAAATATAATTTGATTATATTTGTCAAGAGCTTTGTAATGTTTTGAACAACTAATAATAAAAAAAGAACTTAGCAAGAAAAAAAATTTATTCTATCTTCTAAACTGAGACTTTAACACATATTTTATTTTCACCAAAATGATGAGTCCATCTTATTAAGTACAATTGTATAGTCCATCCTTAGTTGGTACTTTCTATTCACCTCATTTTTTCCATTCTGATATAATTTACTTGGTTGGTTTTTACATGGATTTTTTGGTATTGATTGTTTCCCTTCATTATAATCTTCCACCTTATAATCTGAGAGCTATATATACCTTTAATACTTTAGTGGTTGCTTTTGAAATTTTAATGAGCATAAACTTAAAACTTGAAGGTAACCAAGCTTTACAAATTGCTCCAAAACTTCCCAAGAAACTTGGAGTGCTTTTACTCCAGTCACCTCCTCCGAACATAATATTTGGGTCAGTATTTTGGTTTTAATTATCCCCTCAAATTGAACTTGTATATATAGTTAAATATTTGTTTAGATTTTTTTCCATAAACAAGACTTTCCAAATATGATTGCTCTCATTTCTGAAAAACCCATTTTAGTATTCCCTTTGGTAAGTGATTGGTGGTAGTAAACTCTCTCAGCTGTTATTTGTCATAGATTTTCTTCATATTGCTTCACTTTGGGGGGGGCAGTTTTCTGTATGTATAATTCTAATTTCATGTGTTCTCAGCTCTGCTGTATCTCTATGCAGATACAATTTCAAACTTTCCCCTACATCCCATGATTGTTATTGCAATGTAAGCTCATCTTCCCCTATCCACACCCAGTACTAAAAAGAACTGGGGTGTTTACCACACCACTGAGCCATATTCCCTACACCTTTAATTTTTTATTTTGAGACAGGATCTTGCTAAATTCCCCAGGCTGGCTTCAAACTTGAAGTCCTTCTGTCACAGCATCCTGAGTCAATGGAATAACAGGCATGTGCCAGTACACTTGATTGATTGCTATTTCATTGTATGTTATTGGTGTTTTTTATTCACTGGGTGAACTTTGGGGTCTTTTTTATGGTTTGGTGTTCTACAGATTCACTATGAGGTTTCTAGATTTGTATATTTTTTATCCTTTCTATATCTGACAGTTGTGTTTTCTATATATTCTGGAAATTCATTGCTATAAGTTTTGTTAGGTGTCCCCCAGAAGCTCATGTTTGTGAGAATGCAAAAAGGTTTAAGGGAGAAATGATTGGGTTATGAAAGTCCTAGAAGTGGATTATCCTCTGATAGGATTAATTTACTTGAGCTCTTGATTAATTGAAACTTTCATCTATACAAATAGAACATAAGACTACTCAAGTTTCTTGGGAAGTTTTGAACAATTTGTAAAGGTTGGTTACCATTAAGCTTTAAGTTTATGCTCATTAAAATTTCAAAAGCAGCCACTAAAGAATTAAAGGTATATATAGCTCTCAAATTATTAGGTAGAAGATTTTAATGAAGGGAATACTATCAATATCAAAAAATCCATTTAAAAGTTAATCAAGTGGTACTGAAGGTGCACAGGGTGTGGCTGGAGTAGGTGGGTCCTGGAGGCTTACCTTTGGGTATATAATATTTGTATCTGGTGAGTGGAGTCTCACTCTCCTCTTTCTTACCATGTGAGCTGCTTGCCTTCATTATACTCTTCTGCCATGATGTTCTGCCTCACCTCCAGCCCCAAGGAATGAAGCCTGGTGTTTATAAAGTGAGACCTCTGAAACCATGAGCCCTCAAATAAACTTTTCCTCCTCTAAAATTGTTCTGGTCATGTCTTTTAGAAACAGCAGTGAAAAAGCTGACTTAAACATTGCTATTATTTCTTTGAATACTGCCTCTTGTATATTCTGTTTTTCTTTTTTGGTGAATCTCACTTGAAATATGTGAGACTTTTTTTTCATTATTACATTTTTCTGAATCTGTCTTCTTCCATGTTTTGCATCCTACTGTCATTCTGTCGTATATTTTGAATTATTCCCTAGATAGTTTAGTTCCCTAATATTCTCATGGCCTCTTTATTCTGTGCTATTTTACCCATCCTTTAAATTTAACATTGTGATCATACGGTTAATTTCATATTTTTCAAAATTTTTGGTCATTTTATATCTCTTATTCATATTTCCTATCTTTTATTATTAAACATATGGGTAGTCATATTCTATTTGTATAAGTTCATATTGTGAATCTTTATGGGTCTGATATTATTATCTATTGTTTCTGATGTTTCTCTTTCAGTGATTCATTTCTTTGTTTGCATGTTTGAGTTTGAGTTTTTGATTATGCACTTACTCCCATCATAATTTTTGCTTTGATAATTATTTGAGGCCTGAATAGAAAGCAATTCCTTTCTTTTTTTTATTGGTTGTTCAAAACATTACAAAGCTCTTGACATTCATATTTCATACATTAGATTCAAGTGGGTTATGAACTCCCATTTTTACCCCAAATACAGATTGCAGAATCACATTGGTTACACATCAAAGTGAACTCTTGTTTGCCTCCAGATCATTACTAATAAAGTCCCTTTTAAAAATAAATTTTTGGCATGATTTTTTGTTGTTGTTGTTTTTGGTTTTTTGGTACCTGGGATTGAATTCAGGGACACTCAACCACTGAGCCACATTCCCAGCCCTATTTTATTTAGAGACAAGGTCTCAATGAGTTGCTTAGTGTCTCGCTTTTGTTGAGGTTAACTTTGTTTTTTTTAAATATTTTGAGAGAGAGAGAGAGAGAGAGAGAGAGAGAGAGAGAAAGAGAGAGAGAATTTTTTATATTTATTTTTTAGTTTTTGGCGGACACAACATCTTTGTTTGTATGTGGTGCTGGGAATCGAACCGGGCCGCGCGCATGCCAGGTGAGCATGCTACCCCTTTAGCCACATCCCCAGCCCAGTTGAGGCTAACTTTGAATTTCCTATCCTCCCTTCTCAGCCTCCAGAGCTGTTGGGATTACTGGCATACACCACAGGTGCCTGGCTCAGCACGAGGTCTTTCTGTTTGTTTGGTCTTATTTTGGGTTTTCCACAGAAATATATTAATTCAGGTACAAAGAAAGCTTATATTGTGAATTCTAAGCAGAAGTTCACCACCCTTGTCTCCCTACCACCAAAATTTTGTGTAGAAAATTTCTCCTGTTTGTGAAAATTCATCATTAGTTCCCTCTTAAATTGAAAGTATAACTGTTTGGGGTAGCAGAGTCACCCAACTGTCTCCCAAAAGAGTCACACTTCATGAGGTAGTAGATTTGCTTCAAGCTCTGTGAACCTTGCCTAGACACTGAAAGCAAAGAACAGAATCCATGTATTTATGTAAAGTTCCCTTAGACAGAAACTACCTATTTGGTATTCAATTATTTTTACTTATTCCTACCTTCATTTCATTTCTGGAATCTGAGAAAATTAAAATTTCTTGATAGTTTTACAATGTCTAATTTTTATTTTACCTTTTTTAACAGTTTTATAAGAAGTGTGGTTCATAATATCTATTATGTGTATCAACAGAAGAAAAATCAAGATGTTCTACTTCCTCTACTGTTTTCTCTGATATTGCTGGATGGATATTGGCTGAATGTATGGAGTAGATAGCTCAATAACCATCTCACCTCTACCACCCCGCTATGCCAGGGTTTGCAAACTTGTTCTGTAAAGAGCCAGACAGTAAATATCCCAGGCCTTGCAATTCATATCATCTCTATTCCAACTACTCAACTTTGGCTTTTGAAATCAAAAGCAGCCTAGATAGCACCTAAGTAAATGAGTATGGCTATGTTCAAATAAAATAATAAATAAAAAATAACTTTATTTATAAAATCAGGAGTGAGCTAGATTTGGCCTGAGAACTGTAATATGTCAACTCATGCTCTCTACCTACACAGTCTTTCTACAGGATCCTGTTAAAATAATTAACAGCATCTCAATAAAGAAAACATTTTATGAGTACACACAAGTTGAAGTACCTGTGAAATGTTTCAAGCAAAATAAAAGAAATAATTTAGGCACATTATTCTAAATAAGTAGTGGTGAACTCCCTTTGGCACAGGAAAAACTCTGGGAATCACAATAATGTCTTGGGAAATGCAAGCATTACCAGTCTGTCTGAAGTAAAGCCATGGTGTTTGCACACTGTACTCCAACTTCCTAGGAATTAAGAGGAACTGAAGGGACATGTCCATCTTCCACAGCTGCCCCCCCCCAAGACTCACAACTCAAGAAATTAACATGCCATTTCTTAACAGTGAAAGTTTGTTCTGTGATGTATACGGCATCAGACATAGAAAACTTTTCAAAGAAAGAATATTTAGTGTGGATATTGGAAAAACAATATGACTTATTTTACTTGGAATTGACTATAATATATTCCCTTGAAGTGGGCAATACTAAAGTGCTTGGATGGTAAAATTGAGCTGAAAGAGGGTACTTACTTATGAATGACCCTTTCTGATGCTCCACAAAATAGAACCTTATACATTTAGCACTAAATATATCTTTGTAAGAGGTAAGGCATCCCATTGAATCAGACTGTAATAGTTTGATCATTAATTTAGCTTAAGCCTTTCAAAAAGTTCAGTTAGAAATTATAAAACATGAAAAAAGACTCAAAGTTTATCAAGCAGTGTTTTACTTTCATATCAAGAATCGCAAATAATAGCAACAATTTATTTTCATAGATGGCAAAAAAAAAAACAAACATGACAAAAATACAAGGGATTATGCTACCTCTACAGCTAATATTCTAGAAGACTAAATGCTTAAAATATTGGCTTTGGGGCTGGGATTGTGGCTCAGCGGTAGAGCGCTTGCCTATCACAGGCAGGACCGAGTTTGATCCTTAGCACCATCTACATCTAAAAAATAAATATTAAAAAAAAATATTGGCTTTGGACATTTCTTTCTGGACATGTTGGTTGACTGTTGTTTGGATACCATATGATATCTAATAGTTTGAGGAAGGATAAATATGAACCACTGTTCTAAAGCAATAGTGCTCAAATGCCTTTCATAATTTAGCATTTCATATCAAATATGTGTTTCTTTGTCAGAGCCCCCAAACATGACAGAAATGGGGTCAAGCTTTTTGGTGAATGGTGAAGGCGATCCCCCACTCACTGTATTGACAGGGTCACAGTGAGAAAAAAGTGTTGGCAAAGCCGCTCTCCCACTGTCTTGACAGGGTCACAGTGAGGATGAATGCTGGCAAAGCCACGCTGGTTGGTGGGTAACCGAAACCATGAGACCCTTTTTTATGTAATTGGGACTTTGCATTTTCATGCTTATGTTTCTCACAGGAGGCATGAGTATGTTAAATGCCAAACAAATTAAATTTCAGATGGCTAGAACAGAACAGGTAGTTCATGCCTTGGGAGCTACCCACCCCTCAGCATATCAAGGACAAAGTGAAAGGCTATTCTTCTATCTTGGTGCATTGTGGACAAACCTAATATCAGACAACAATCATCCTCTGAAAAACAAACTCTTTGAGAACTAGTGCACCTTGACTGAAAAACAAACTCTTCGAGAACTAGTGTGCCTTGACTGAGAAACAAATTCTTTGAGAACTAGTGTACCTTGACTGAGAAACAAAGAAACTCTTCGAGAAAGCAGCTCAACCAGTTTTATGAGAATAAATTTAGGAATCAATTAAAATAGCTTTCTAAGACACAGTTTTAGAATAATGTTAGAAATATTATTTTATTTAGATTCTTAAGTTTAGAAATTCTTAACTCTTTAGTTGTATAGGTTTCCTGATATGTTATAAGGATGATTCATAAACTTTAGGACATTTTAAATATAAGATTTAAAGGGACTTTTTTAGATGGGAATTTTAGATTAAAAATAAAGTACAAGTGTACTTTAGGTTAATGATTAGTTAGGAGACTTAGAGTCTGGTTACGTAGTTTGGCATTAGTTAATAAGAAAATAACATATCTTGGGAAAAATAGTAAATCTTGGGAAAATCTGAAGGAAGTAAATTGGTGACATGTTTTATTGATGATTCTGTACTTTTGATGATTGTATGGCTGGGGGTCATATCCTGGAAGAATGTAGATCGGTGTGCTCTCAATCATGGTTAAGGAAATGTCATGTCTTGGCAAGGTTTTAAATTATAAAATCAATGACGTTTTGTGAATCTATAATGATGAGAAAAATTGTAATAAATGGGGGACCCAGAGAAAGTAGCTTTAGCTCTCTCTCTGAAGATTGCTCAAATGGAACGACTCCTGTCTCATCATTTTGCCAACGCCACTCCTCCTTCAGGACTCCCTGGACCCCGCTGGGGCTGGACCCTGGCAGGTGAAGACTGGGCTGTCAGGTAAATACCACTCCAAATAATGTTTCCCTTCTTCTCTCCAAATGGCATTTCTTGCAAAGTCTATGGCAGAAGGTAAAACAGGAAGACAAAAACACATATTCTGAGTGACATAAGAATGTTTGTAAAGAAATGAAGACCCAAAGCAAAGTTTAAACCTGACTGTTTATGCTAGGCTTCTCTTGGCATCTCTCCATCTTTGGAAGTAAGGATGATGCTTTCCTTCTAGCACAGAGAAGGCATCTTTCACATGAGAGGTTTGTGACCTGAATCTGGGGACAGACCTGTCATTTCTCCAGTTCCTTCAGCTGAAAATATTCAATATTCTAAGTTGCCATATCTTAGATTAGCATGTCCTAAACCCAATCTGCAACATTTAAGACCTTATTACTCAAGGTGTGGGCTGAGGACCAGTAGCATTCTTATTGTCCCACATGTTTCTCCAAAAACCAGTTCCTATGCCCTAATGTATATCTGTTGGTTATCATGATCTTTTAAAACTCAGACTAGACCTCACTTGATATTCAGAAAATATTTGGCTTTTCTACAGTGTTGTGATATTACTACCTCATGTGTTTTATTATATTAGTTTATTTACAGAGAACTAGAAAAATCAATACAAGATTTCTCCACCTGTGCTACTCCAAGAGGAGACTGAACCAGTACAGTAGTTTCCCATGAAACCTTAATAGAAGTGAAGAAACTTGGGTGCCAGTCAAAACCTACTGGTTAAAAACGCTACATTTTTTTAAAGGTATCCAGTTGATTAAAACACTGTTCTTTGTGTTGAAACACAGAAACTCGTGCTTGCTTTAACACAAACAGGTACAGAACTAATAGTGCCCTCATATCAGTAGAATGGGGTGAAAACAGCTGCATGATTTAGAAGAAGCCAATCCAAGACCCCTGATTCACCTCCTCACCAGCCTTCTGATGACAAGTTCCCAAAAATCAGAGATGACCTTTCAATCCATAGCTGTTATCATACGTCTTAAATTTACTTAGTGAATGATAATGACCGAAAGTTGCCCTTCTTTCATTAGTTCCTAAGAGATTTTCTCATTATATCAATAGAAATATGCTCTCTTTAATATCAGTATCTTCTAGAATCATTTAACCTTCTTAGGATTTAATGGTTAGAAAGAAAATTTCCTCCCCAAACAAGAACTCAGGTGAGTGACTAAAATGGTATATTGTGCTCAAACCAAGAATTTTGTATTTCTGTATACAAACATGCTTAAATTAACACAAAAGTTAATTATTTCTAACTTCCATAGGCTCTTAATACAATCTTTCCAAGGAGATCAATTAAAGTACCAAGAAGGAAGTCACTAGAAAGCCATATTCACAGTACCTTTCCACAGAATTCATTTTAATTAAAAACCAGGTGGTCCTGAGATTTCCTCTAAGTCTCTGTGATAAAAAATCCCATTGATCATGCTTTATATAATGAAAAATTCAACTATAAATCTGGAGGAAAATGGAATAGATGAATTAAAACATTCTCTCATTCTACTTAATACCATCTTGGTATACAGTAGGGGTTTATAATAATAACACTAAAAGTAGAAACAATAAAGGGGGAAAATAAATGGATTCACTAATTTAAAAATTTTAAACTTCTATATATAAAAATTCTACATAATTTAGTTGAGCTGGGTAAATAGGTTGGTGTGCCTCGCATGTTAAATCCCTACAACTGCAGGAAAAACAAACAAATAAATAAATAATAATTCAAAGGCATATTTACTCTGAATATATTGTTTTTATGAGTAATGAAGAGTTTAATGTATAAAAAGAAAAGTGAAATAAAATATGATTAAGAAATTCACAAAAGAAAAAAATGGAAAACAGAAAAAAATTAATCACTTAAGTAATCATAAAATACCAAAGCAAAAGAATAAAACATTGCCAACCATTTTGACTGACGTAAAATTTTAACTGTGTTATCCAGTGATTGCAAGAATTTGAAAAATGATTGCTATGATGCCTTACATGGAGAAAGGTGAAGAATTTGGTAACACTCAACAAAAGCCAGAAACATTTGCCTAACTTTTGAAACAGCAACTCCAACCCTTCAGAATTTACCTTTAGAAAATAATCTGATCTGTATAATACTGTTCAATGTATCACTATTGAGGAACTGAAAATAATCTAAATGAACAATAGGACAGCTTGTCAAATAATCCATTATACAACTATCCACTATAATACAATACAGAGATCAAACATATTGTTGAAGAATATATAATAACACGAGAAGAACTTCAAAATATATTCTATAGAAAAAAACAATAAAATAAATATGTATGACTTCTAAAACTTCTATATAAATGGATGGATTGCTAAAAGAAGGGACAGTAACCCAGAAAGATTAATGAAAGGTAGCAGATAGACAAGAGCAGTAGGAATCCGAAGTTAAGGGATAATTCTATTGACCTGGACTAATACGGGTCCTCTACATTCTTTTGTTTAATTTACCTAAAGCCAGTCTTACCTTGCTCTGGTTTAAGTCAATAGGATGTTTCAATCTTGACAAATAATCTGTTATGCTTTATGCTCCTCTCTCAGGTCTGAGGGATGCATGTCGAATGACTCCTCCTTGCTGATAAAGAACACAAAACTACCCTGAAAAGGGACTTTGTGATTTTTTTTACAAACCAAAGAGTCTAAGACCCAAGCAGACAGAATAATAAAAGCAAAGCCCTCTAACAATTAAAACTGGTCAGCATAAACCTAGGTGACCAAGAGTTGCCTTTAGATCATTAGCATATTATTTTCATCTCATCATAATAGTAAAATTTTCCCCCTCCTCTGAGGCTTTCACTAGGATACCTGTGGGTAAAACCACGTGCAGTAGGGACTTAAAAATCTGATATGATCCTACTGACAGTCAAAAGTTAAGAGATAGTATCTGGGCAGGACTCTCTAGAGACTTCCCTAAGAGTATGAATAAACAAGAGGACAAAGCAGGAAATTCATTTCTCTCTCTTCATGACCCACTCTCTCCCTTCCTCTTGAGAATAATTTATTTCCATATAAACTTTGGTATAATTTTGCTAGGTTTTGTGTCTTGCCTGAAGTTGTACCCTGTAAGAACACAAGAATGAAGAATCACAATGCAATCCCTGGATTCCTGAGACCACCCCCGGTAACAGTTGGTACAGATAGAGAGGTCAATAGATAAATCCATAACTAGAGATAGGATAGATCACAAAGACTAGGAGTGTAAGGGGGACTTAGAGGCTACTTTTGATAAAAACCTATGACTCTTCACTTGGGCCTACAGATATCCATTAGGCAACTAGAGCAGGATAAAAGCTTGGTATCTCTGCCTTCATTTTGTATCTATCTTTCTAGATTTGGGGTTAGATTCCTGCTTAAGTCTGCACTCAGACATGTTCATCATTTAATGAGAATTCCCTTAAAGCCAATAATCCTCCCCATTCAAGCCTTCAGGCACCAGGATAAGTTACTAAGATATTTTTGAGATTTGCAGGAATGTCAGAATCAACAGATTATTAACTGCCAAATTTTATAATGTCCTATTCAAACAAAATTCTAGGGCAGCACCTAGAAGTCTATAGTCATTGCCCTAAACCATTGCCTTTCTGACTTGACTTTTCCTCTGAGTCATTCTCTCTTGCAATCATCTTGAATTCCAGGAAACATGGGTTTAAAGGATAACAATTCTGTAACAAGAGTTGTAACTACCCCCAGGCAACAGCAGCTTTCTTAGTGGTGACAAGGATCTGCATAGCCATCCTAAAATAATAATTAACCAGACCACAGCTTGATCAAGAATGCTTAACCATACATGAGTCTTGTCCCCTGCATCTGTTCCTTCCCTATTTAAACCTGAAGATCTTGTTGGTACCTCCAAAGGCAGGACACTTGGTTCTCCCATGTCCTTCCATTAATGCCATCCTGAATAAATTTTTTTTTCCTGCTTTTCACCTTGTCCTTTTGCATCTGATTTTGGGGTGAGTGGTTGGACTCCACTGTTGGGACTATCTGAAGCCAGACCCCTCCTCTGTCCTAGGACTTTGGTAACAGAAAAATAGCTGACAAAATATCAACAACTTTGGTTACATTTCATTATTGTTATTGGTGCTAATGTGTGATTCCCAGTTAAATTGAACTTTAATAGGTAAAAATTTTCTGTGACTCATGTAAAATCTGTACTTGGTCCAGTTTTTCCAAGGATTTTGCATTTTATGTATCAATTTGTATGGATTCTTTGACTATAAAGATATAAAGCCTATAAAATAACTGCTTCTAATAGAGTTTCCTGAGTGTTTTCAACAGGTTGTTTGGTTTTTTGTCATTTGTATTTTGTTTTAATCTAGCTAAACCTATGGATTTTTCTCTGTATTTTTAATTTTACACTTGAAACTATTAATAACCATTAAATCAAAGACAGCCCATTTTCTGCATATACTGTTCAAAGTTCTAACATTATAATTTTATATTTACCTCTTCAGTTATCTATAATTTCATTGGTATATAAGGTGAAATTTGAATCTAATTTCATTGTTTTCCACACTTGAAATCAATTGTTTCTGGGTCACTTCTTAAATAGTCGATCATTCTCCCATCAATTTTTGATTCCAACTCGATAAAGTTTTTCTTTTTCTGTTTCTTTCTTTCTTTCTTTTTTTTTTTTTGTAGCAGGAATTGAATTCAGGAGTGCTTAATCACTGAGCCACATCCCATTCCTTTGTATTTTCTATTTTAAGGCAGGGTCTTCCTAAGTTACTGGGGCATTGCTAATTTCCTGAGTATGGTCTCAAATTGATATTCCTCCTCTCTCAGCCTCCTGAGCCACAGGCATTACAAGAAGGCACCACTGTGCCAAGTAAGTTTTCATTTTGTAATCTGCCTTGATTTTCCTTCTTTTCCATTGCTCTTTTTCAAAGTGATGCTTTTAATTATTGCAGTATAGGGGAAATAAAATATCTTCCATTTCCATCACTAAGATCATGGCTAAAGCCCCTATAACAAAAGACAGATTAACAAGAGAAAATTACATAAATTTATTTAAGTTTCATGATATGGGAGCCATCAGAAATTAAGACCCAAAGGAACAGATAATCTTGTGTATGTTCATGCTTAAGTTTGATAAAGAGTGAACAGTGAGGAAAAGTATGATTGGACAAAGGGGATATAAGATTTAATGGTAATAAAGAGGGAGGAACTTAGCTAGGCCAGATTCTTCACATTCTTCTTTGGGTCCTATGTCTTATGAGAAAAAAAAAAAAAAAAACACATTGCTCTTCACCCAGTACAGGTGTAACAGTGCTCCACTTTATTCTTTGAATATAACCCTTGCTGCTCTGCCACTGTGATTTTTTTTTAAATGAACAGGTTCTCTTTCTCTTCCTCTCTCCCTTCTCCTCCCGAATTTTTCCCCCTCCCTAATCTCAGGGAAACAGGATTACCTTTCTTTTATTCCTAGGCAGTGATCTGTCCTTGAGTACACACTCACCACAGGAATAAAGTAATGTTCAGACCTGGGGATGGCACCCAAAGATCTCAGAAATGACTATCTTCCAAATTAATAATTGAATTACAACTCTGACAGAGAACACATGAAATGTAGTCTTTAACTATATTTTAAAAGCTCCCTGTCCTTGTGAAGGGCAGAATCACAGCCTCTCTGATAGGAGTCTCCTGTGCATCTCCTTTGCTTGGAAAGCAATAAAATAAACTCCTTTTTTCTTTTTTTCAAAACCATATCCTTACTATTGGATTGGCATCAGGGACAAGGACCAAGATTTTAGTAACAAATTTGGCGCCCCAGATGGAACCCAAGAGCAGCCCCTGCTCCAGCTTTTTTGAGCAGGCCTGCTTTTCCAAAGACCCCCACTTGATGCTGAGTATTCATGGTGCTGGTGAACTTGCTGAGAGCTGACTGCAGGAGAATTTGTGAGTTTGCCTTGGGTTGGTTGAACCAGAGGAGCTGTTCCTGTGAGTAGTGGAAGGGACTGAAACACCTTCCCAGCAGCTGCCAAAGCTCCTGTTGCTTCAGAGAATTCCAACTTGATCCACTTTGAGAAAAAGAAAAGTGAACTCAATAAATTCAAGACACCCTTGGCTATTTAGTAAGTCTCCTGGTGTGCATGCTGAGACCCTTGATTCCACACTTTTGGTTCTCTTTATGGAAATATCTGGTTCCTTTTTGTAGGGACATCTGTGGTGCCACTAGTATGGGAGTCATATTAAGTGGGATTCAAGACCTAGGGATATTTACTCCATTCTGGTCTGTTCTAGGTTCTCATCCATTTGTTGGCCATGGTTTTGGGATTTCCCTCTGGAAATGTTCATCTTACCAATAGTCTCTTGAGAAGTAAGATCTTAGACAAATGGGCCATCTACAGTTATAATCCTGTCTCAAAGAAGTTTTACTATAGCACAATTTGGCTTTTGGATGTTTTTCTGGATTGTTATACAATCCTGCAGCTGGAGTTGGTTTGTCAGAGATAAAATTCATGGAAGAGATTCTATATGTCCAGGCATTTATGTCGTTACATGATAAAGAGTCTGAATAGTAAGAAACTAAGGTTAAGGTGTCAGAAGGCACTGTCTTTGTGTGCAAGGGTAGCAGGACTCCAGAAGTAAGGGTTTAAAGAGATTTAAATCCTTTAAACACAGTCTTGGCACTCCCAGCACTCTTTCTCAGGCTAGCCCCAGGCAGCCAGACATCACCTCACTGTGGGTCAAGGATACCAGAGTTACCCTTGTTGACCAGTGACGAGTCCTTGCTTCCCTGATGTTGAAGAATAACACCAAAGAAGCAGGCCGAGGCAAGGTCAGAGTAGAAATTAGAAGTTTATTAAAGGACAGCTGAAAAGACTTCTCCTGGAGGAAGAAGGGGGACCCAAGAGGTGGAATCCATGGAAGTGAGGTTGTTTCCCCTTTTTATAGTTTTGATGATGGAATGTAGGTTGGAAGGCCTGAGGGGTGGGACACAGGTGGGCTTAATTATCACCTTTTGGGATGGGATTATCACTTCTCTGGGATAGGCTATCTCCAAATCTGTTGGGGCTGTTGGTTAACACTTCTTTGAGGTTGACTTTGGCCTATGGCCTTTTCAATGACTTCATTAACATTCCAGCAGTTGTCCTGCATTTCCCTGAGTCATTCTCAGCATGGTCTCCATTTTAGTTTTCACTGAGTATTAGACCCAACCTAACTACACTGACTACCTAACTTTAAATCTGGCTTCTCTAGCCCTAAGTTAGGAAGAAAAAAAGAAAAAGCTGCCTGTTTTGAAGAAAAATGAGCAAAGAGAACCTGGCCTCTACCCTACTTTCCAGCCCCTTTTGCCCATGGATGAGATAAAGTTAATGGAAGAGATTCTGTATGTATAGGCATTTATGCAGTTGCATGATAAGAAGTCTGAGCAGTCAGAAACTAAGTTGAAGGTGCAAAAAGTTGTGAATGTCTGAGTAAGTTGCAGAAGGTTTGAAGAAGGTATGTCTCAAAAAGTTTGTGTATGTGATTAGAGTGGCTATAATTAGCACCATCACTTAAAGATTTTTTAAATTTTAATGTACTGATATGAAACAAAGTCTGAAAAATTAATTAGCTCTTATCTATCAAGATAATTTTTTTGTATGTTAGGTTTTATTACTTAGAGAAACTAAATCTTAAATGGATTAGGTTTTGTACCTGTTTTAAAGACTTCTAAATCATTACTTCATACCTAATTAAATACACAACTCTTATTTAAGGATTCAACAATATAATTGATACTCTAAATATATGTGATTAGATAATGTGTATACAGCTGAGAACTATATCTGTCTGAGCTTTGTTTAAGTGTTATTTAAAAGTTCATAAAATGAAAGTTTATCTAGGTTTGCAAGGTACATTGCATCTGACATAGAAGGCTCAAACTGTTTGCTTTACTAAGTCTATTTCTTATCTGTTTGCTTTACTAAGTCTATTTCTGGTTATAAACATTGTTTCCCAAATGTATAAGAGACTTAAGGCTATCTTTTGATTTTTGCTAGTACTGTTAACACATGTAGACCTGTGATAAGTGTTACCTTATACTAAGGATTCTAAATTTTACTTTAAGTTAAAATTAGTTAAATGTAAAGCTTAGGAGATCACTTTACCATATTAGGATGGCTCCAAAGTAGGCTATAATTAAGTTTATTTAAAGTTACATTCAAAAGATATATTGGGTTTTTTTCACTGTGATCTCAAAGTGAACAGGGGATGTAATAGAAAACTTAAGCAAAGGTTTGGGTGAATTGTAAAAGGTTTTTAGGTTTATAAAAAGAGTCTTTCAAAAGTAAAAATTGTATGTAATTAAAGTTGATAAATTTATGGGTCTTTGTAGAGGCATCAAAAAATATAGACATCAAAAATACAATAGTGTTCATTTTTTGTTTTTATTTTAAAACTTTATAACTGTTGCCTGTTCATGTTTTGCAGAAATACTACTTTTGACAGAACAACCTAAAGTAGTTTGATATAATAAGTGACTACCTATAGGACAGATAGGATAGAATGCCGACTTACAGTATCAATACTGATTCCAACTAAAAGAAAGGGATTATTGTAAAATTATAATGTTATAATCCATTATTTCAAAACCAGTGAAACTGGCCTGATGGATACGTAAAATCAAAAACTTGGAGATCAAAGTCAAGGCAGTAAAAGAGCCAAGGAAAAAGAAGCCAGAATTTTGACCCTTGCCCTCTATGTTCAGCCAGGACCCAGAGAATGATATGATACCTCTCTGGGCCCTACAACTCTGGTGAGTTACCTGATTTGCCAATCAGGGAGATTAAGAGGCCCTAGAGAACAGGAAGCCAACCAATGCCCATTCTGCAAAGAGGCAGTTCCTTGGAAAGGGAAATGTCCCTGATGCTTCTAAGAGAAGCCATGTATGGTCATCAAGATGGTAATCCATCTTAGTAGTTGGCACCACTGGTAGAGAAAATCTATAGGAACCAAGAGGCTTCACACACATCCCCAAGAGTGATCTCTGAGGAATTTCAGCTGATTCTTAATGGTAGATACAAACAAGGTCAGTTTTGCCCTACTTGGTCTTAAACACCTGACAGGATAGTATACCCTCAGCATACTCCTACATGGACATTTAAAAAGGAAAGAAATTGTTTTTGTTGTTGTTATATTTAAAATTATCTTTCTTTTTTAAATGTAACTTAAGTTGTACACTTGTGTCAGCTTTACAAAAAGCAAGTAAAACTATAGGCGATAAAGGAAGAGTTCTTGTGTGGGAGTGCCTAATACTAATGAACACAAAGGATTCTAGGGTCAGAGGTTTGCCCTGAGCCAAACTGAGCCTGATCTCATAGACCTACAAATCTTTCTAACCTCCTGTGACAGTGGTCCACTTTATGCTTTGACTGCAGTCCTTGCTGCTTTGCCACTGCTACTTATTTTTAAAATGGATATATTTGTTTTCTCTTTCTCCCCCAGCACCCTGGCCCAATCTCAGGAGAAATAGGATTACCTTTCTTCCTCATTTTAGGCAGAGTTGTCTGTCTTTGAATGCCCACCATAGGAATAAAATAATCCACACTTTGGGGATAGTGCCAGAAGATCTCAGAAATGACTATCTCCCAAATTAAAAGTGAATTACAACACTAACAGAGGACATGTGGAATGTAGCCTTTGAATCACCTCTTTAAAAGTCCCTTTTCTTACTGTTGGGGAGAATCACAGCCTCTGGAACAGGAGTCCCCTGTGTTTTTCCTTTGCTAGCAAAGCAATAAACCTTATTCTTAAACCATATCCTCATTATTGAATTGGTATTGGGGACAAGGACTAAGCTTTCAGTAACACTTCCTACATAAACTTGATATGTTACTGGTGTGATTATAAGTTACTGTCTTCATGGTTTTCAGAGACTGGCTAAGATACTAATTGCTTCTGTAGTCATTGTTCATTAAAAAAAAAAAAGTAACACTTTGCTGTCTTATTTTATTTTTAGCATGATCTCTGCCCTATGTATGCCTTGTTCAGTGATCTGTCATCTGCCACTGTGGACCTCTGGACTGTCCTGATACTGAATACCCTTAACTGTCCATGACCCAACTGATAGAGAAGAAGGACTTTGGGTCACTTTCCCCAACTTCACCTTCTTTCAGCAGGAAGCAGCTTGGAGATGTTTTCACCCATGTTTCCATAGAAATAAAATATAGAAATCAACAGAGGGGAAATGTAACAGTGATCCGCTTTATGCTTTGAATGTAGTCCTGCTGCTCTACCACTGCAACTTATTTTTTAAATAAACATGTTTCTTTCTTTTCCTCTTTCCTTTTCCTCCCTACCCTCTTCCCCTCCCTAATCTTAGGAGAAACTGAATTATCTTTATCCTCATTTTAGGCAGAGCTATCTGTGCTTGAGTATACACCCAGCATAGGAATGAAAGAAATCCAGACCTGATTGCAGCACATTGAGCTCCATAGAGACAGCACTGGGGCAACTGAGAGCCAGACGCGTACTGGCCGACTCTGTGAGGAAAAATAACTAAACATGGGCAAAGGAGATCCTAAGAAGCCGAGAGGAAAAATGTCATCATATGCATTCTTTGTGCAAACTTGCGGGGAGGAGCACAAGAAGAAGCACCCAGAAGCTTCAGTCAACTTCTCAGAGTTTTCTAAGAAGTGCTCAGACAGGTGGAAGACCATGTCTGCTAAAGAGAAAGGAAAATTTGTAGACATGGCAAAGGTGGACAAGGCCCGTAATGAAAGAGAAATGAAAAGCTATACCCCTCCTAAAGGGGAAACAGAAAAGAAGTTCAAGGATTCCAATGCACCCAAGAGGCCTCCGTCAGCCTTCTTCTTGTTCTGTTCTGAGTATCACCCCAAAATCAAGGGAGAGCATCCTGGCCTATCCACTGGTGATGTTGCAAAGAAACAGAGATGTGGAATCACACTGCTGCAGATGACAAACAGCCTTAGGAAAAGAAAGCTGCTAGGCTGAAGGAAAAATAGGAAAAGAATATTGCTGCCTACCGAGCTAAAGGAAAACCCAATGCAGCAAACAAGGAGTTGTCAAGGCTGAAAAATGCAAGACAAAGAAGGAAGATGAGAAAGATGAAGAGGATGAGGAGGAGGAAGATGAAGAAGATGAAGATGATGATGATGAGTAAGGTGGTTCTAGCACAGTTTTTTTTTCTTGTCTATAAAGCATTTAACCCCCCTGTACACAACTCACTCCTTGTAAATTTTCTTTAAAATGTAGTCCTGATGCTCTGCCACTGCAACTTATTTTTTAAATGAACATGTTTCTTTCTCTTCCTCTTTCCTTTTCTTCCCTACCCTCTTCCCCTCCCTAATCTCAGGAGAAACTGAATTATCTTTATCCCCATTTTAGGCAGAGTTATCTGTCCTTGAAATGTAAGGCTGTGTAAGATTTGTTTTTAAACTGTCCAGTGTCTTTTTTTGTATAGTTAACACACTACCGAATGTGTCTTTAGACAGCCCTGTCCTAGTGATACTCTCGGTGGCCACTAACCTTGCCTAGTACAGTGTGGGGGTTGTAAATTGGTAGGGAAATTCAAAGCAGGTTCTTGTTGGTGCACAGCACAAATTAGTTATATGTGGAGATGGTGTTTTTAATCTTCAGTTGTCTCTGATGTAGCTTATACAAAATAATTGTTGTTCTGTTAACTGAATATCACTCTGTAATTGCAAAAAAAAGTTGCAGCTATTTTGTTGACATTCTGAATGCTTCTAAGTAAATATATTTTTTATTAGTAAAAAAAAAAAAAAAGTAATCCAGACCTTGGGGATGGACCAGAAGATCTCAGAAATTACTATCTCCCAAATTAACATGTGACTTATTATAACTCTGGACACAGAACATGTGGAATGTAGTCTTTGAATCATCTCTTAAAAGCGCCTCCCCCCCCTGCAGATAGGCAGAATCAAAGGCTCTGGGTTAGGAGTCCCTGTGTTTCTCCTTTGCTGGGAAAGCAATAAACCTTTCTTTTCCTTTTTCTCAAAACCATGTCTTTATTATTGGACTGGCACTGGGGACAAGGACTGAGCTTTCAGTAACATTGAGAAGACCTCTTTTAATATATTTAGTATTTATTTGATAGAACAGACTCAAGTGACAGCAAACTTTTGTCATTTTCATTATACAGTTCACATATTTTTTCCTTTTAATGTTATATCAAGATATTTTACATATTCATAGTATCTTAAGTGAGACTTTTTTCATGCATTTTTCTAAAGAGTTCCCATGAAAGCAATTAACACAATGAAATTATTCAAAAAGGTTATTTTAAAATCAATGCTGACACCAAATTCAGAAACAATAAATAAGCTATAAACTTTTTATAAGTACAAAAATTAGGTGATGGGCCAAAGAAGAAGGGAAAAAAAAAAAAAACAAGTAAGATGTGACAAATACCTACATTCATTGGAAGAATGCAGTATTACAGATCTCTCATAGATTTTCCTCTCCTCAAAATGAGGTAAATGTGAAAAAGAAACTCAAAATTCATCTTATCAAAAGTCATTAGACGGGCTGGGGATGTGGCTCAAGCGGTAGCTCGCTCACTTGGCATGTGTGCGGCCCAGGTTTGATCCTCAGCACCACATACAAAGATGTTGTGTCCCCTGAAAACTTAAAAATAAATAAATAAAAATTTTTTAAAAAAAACTCATTAGACAACACACATGTTAAAATTTTTCACAGAAAATTTTAGACTTAAAAATGGAGGCTACCATAAAGTTCTGGCTTATAAGAATATATTTAAAAAGCATAGTGTATTAAAATAATCCATTTTCTAGATCATACACCATTAGGAATAACTCTCCAGGCAAGGGGGTGGAGAAGTGGCTAAGGGGGAGGCAGGAATGCCCTCCCTCTGTGTAGTATGAATGAGAGCAGTATCTCCTAAGGGGAAAGTTTAAATCCCTTGGATTCAACCCTGCAGTATAACAGATGTGGGGTTCCTGTGATGCAAATTGCCAGGTGGGATTTAGGCTGGACTAAGAACGGATCTATTATGGAAGAGTAAGATGCAAGAATTCTTTGGAGACTTGGTGGCAAAGACTCAGAATTACCCCATGTTTCTGGGATTCTGACATGAGCGAAATCCATAGTTCATGTTTCCTAGAAAACATAGTCTGGCTTTCTAGAAATCAAAAATGAAAACCAGTGTAAAGATGTGTACATCTGATTCTTTGGAGACTTGGTGGCAAAGACTCAGAATTACCCCATGTTTCTGGGATTCTGACATGAGCGAAATCCATAGTTCATGTTTCCTAGAAAACATAGTCTGGCTTTCTAGAAATCAAAAATGAAAACCAGTATAAAGATGTGTACATCTGATCACTTGTTAGATATTCTTACTCATGACCTAAGAACAAGGATTTGAAATAATCGCAGTCACCCTGAACAAACATACACAAGGATCTGAAGGAATAAATGAGTCTCCACTTTAAAGAAGGTTTTATGTTAAAGTTTAATATTAAATGTTAAAGTTTAAATATCAAAGCCAACCAGTTCACTTAAAAAACCCAGATGTTTGTAGAATATGGAATATTATGAAAAGGATCATTGAATTTTCATGCCACATTTTTAAAAGAAAATCTTTATGAAATTAGTTTCTTTATCTTCAGTCTCAAGAAGTATAGGATACTAAGTCAATTGCATTACTATAGTAAATTTTGTAAAATTTTAATTTTGAGTTGTTTTTGGTATTAGCTTCTTTTATTATCTATTTTTTTCTTCCAAATATCAAAAAAAAAAGATCCTACTCTCTCAAGCTTTGACAGTATTTCTAAGGTAAATCAAAATTTAACAATCTAATAATACTAACTGAACCTAGAAGTAGAGGGAAAATGAGATTAATTTGCAAATTGTTGACAAAAGATGACCAAAAATATTCACAATTCTCTACCTTCATTATTCAGTGTATTATTGAAAATTCCTCTAGTATCTTTATTTATGAATAATAATGCCAGATTTAAAATCAAAGACACAAAATTTCTTTTTTTTTTATGAGAAAATACTGCATGTAAAAGGGTCTCCCATACCACAGGAAACCCTTTTATTAACCAAGGGTGAACTTCCCAGGAAGTCAGATTAACTCATAGTTTTAGTGGCAAGAATCCTTTACTTTGTAATATCACATGTTCACTTATAAAGTCTGACAAAACTTAGAAGTTTGTAGAGAACTCTGATTTGTCCCCAAACACAGACCTGCACAGCATCATTCACAAAAGAATTAATAAACATTAATCAATGTTTTAAAAGTACCTTATGAGCATATTTTGAAATACAGTTTGAATTGCAAGGGTTTTTTGTTTGTTTTTTTTTTGAGGAAAGAGAACTTAATGGTTATGCCATTCATTCACATTTAGTTTGGGTTGCTGTATAAACTCTTTGATTAAAAATCAATCAATCTCTGTATTCATCTGACTTAATTAAGTATTTATTCTGAACTAGTAACTGAACCACACTGACAAAAATCAGAACCCCAGCATACACTGAAATGAAACACTGTTACACAGAATAGTGTAATAGAAATGATGATGATTCTCATTTATTTTGGATTTTAAAGAACTTTGACAAAGTGACTATGTGTCTTTTTAACATCCAGAGAACAAAGTCAGAGATATGAGAACAGTTAGTGCTATTTAAAAGAAAAATAAAAAAGGTTAAGAATCACCAATTCTGACAAATGTAAGTAGATACTGGATTAAATAAAAGTGGTTTCTGTAATAGACAATGGTTTCTCTAAGCTGTCTAACAAGAATAAAAGCAGAGCCATTTCAGAAAATGACAGGGCTGAGTGATTCTTTGGTTGTTGAATGTAGTGAAAATTTGTTGAAAACAAAATGGTTGCTAAAATGTCAAATTGCTGATTGTTTCACCATATATTAATCTTATTTGTAATTTCTAGATAGTTTATGGACTTCAATAAAACCCAGGGTCTTAAAGATAATCTTCTTTTTATTAGTTTTCAGAAAAAAATGAAGGTAAAAATCATTAGTATGCTCACTCAAGACTGTTCTACTGATTTGTTCATATTTGGATTTTGGCTACCTTAGTTTATAAATCACTAAAAGAAACTAAGAAATCATAATATTTTTAAAGCCTTCCAAAGAGTAATGTTATAAATAACAACACATGAAAATATTAAAACATCTTGCAATGCATTAGATAGAGTAATCATAATCAGGACAGAAATGAATAGCTACCATGGAACAAAAATGTCTAAAAAAATATACACTAACCACTCCTGTGGCTAAAATTAAAAAGACTAACAACACCAAGTGTTGGTGAGGATGTAATAATCCTGAGACTCTCATACATTCTTGGTAGGAATGCAAACTAATACAGCAACCGTGGAAAACAGTATAATACTTTTTGTAAAACTCAAAATACATGTTCCAATAATTCCATGCCAAGAGATTTACCCAAGAGAAATTAAAACTTATGTTTACACAAAACCCCTGCATGCAAATGTTTACAGTAGCTATATATATAATCATGAAAACTGAAAGAGCCTGTCAAATTGTATGTGGATAAACAAATTCTGAAATTTTCATGCAGTACAATACTATTCAGCAAAAACAAGAAAAAAATCTATTTCCACATGCAATGACATGAATGAAATTTTTTTAAAAATGCTAAGTGAAAGAAGATAGACACAAAAGAACACATGCTATATAATTTCACTAATTTGAAATTTTTTTTAAAGTCAAAACTACAGTCAAAAAAAGATCAGTGGTTGCCAAAGGCTCAAAGTAGAGGAAAGGGTACATAAAATTAACTTTAAAGGAGCAAGAGAGACATTTCAGGGTGATGGAAATGTTTGGTGAATGGGGTGGTGGTCACAGGTCTATATTTTTCAAAACTCTTTAATATGTATTTAATATTGGTAAGTTTGTTGTATACAAACAATATTCTCATAAAACTCATTTTAAAATGGAACATAAATATGGAAATTTTGTCTAGAATTTCGAATCTGTTTTTGCCTTAAAATAAAAGAATTAATTTAACAGAAAAAAATGGAAACTTGATTACTTATAAGAGTATAAAGTAAAATCGGCAATGTGAGGTCATAACAAATCTAATAACTATTATAAGTCAATTAATAAGGCTTTGTAATATTGTGAATGAATAAACAATAAAAACCTGGTTCTATAATGAAGATATGGTTATTAAACTTAGCAAAAAAAAAAATAGGATCACAATACTAGATAATGAAAAAAGCTGTTTTCAGCTTGGATCTCATTAAGCAAGTTATTCTTATTATTTCTTTACCACAACTAACAAATTATAAACTCAATCATGATAATGGCAGAGAAAGTAGATGGAGAAAGGAACACTCAGATTAAAGGAGAGCTAACAAATCAAGGAGGAGAAAAGACTACTTGGGTTAAAAGCCTGTATTTTAAGATTAATAAAAGAAGCACATATGTGTGGAAACCCATTACAAAGAGATGTTACCTGATATCAATTGCAATTGACAAGACTGTGAAAAAAAATCACCATAACTATTTTAAAAATCAAAAGCAATTTCTTAGACAAACCAGGAAGGAACAAGAACCATAAGACTCTGTAGCCAGACTGATAAGGCTTTCCCAAAAGTTTCTTAACTGTGTTAAGTACCAGTTTTCAACATTTATACTTTTCCCTTATTAAACTATCTATGTTTAAGCAAATATATAATAAAATGCATGCAGTTCTCACTCAAGAATGTGTTCAATTATTCTCAAGCAATTTTTTTTATAATCAAATGTAGATCATAACTTCATGGAATGTATTAATGGCAAGAATAGAAAAATTGTAAAAAAAATCTGTCTAAGGTAAGTAAAGCAGTACTATAAATCCAATAAGTTTTAAATTACAGAGTCTGCTCAATTAAAAAAAATCCTGACTTGATTAGAAAAACTTTATAATTAAAAGTAAGCAAATGTACAAGCATATATATGCACATATAGGTAGATGTTCCCATGCACCCTTGTATGTGTGAGTATATGTGTAAATTGTCTCTTTATTATGAAATGTTTTAAACAAAGTTTTGATAATAATATATTAGGCCATATGTGCAGTCACTAATTTTATAGACTTCCCATGTCATTTCATTTTTAATGTTTTACAATGCATGAAATGACTTATTGTACCAGATTATTAATATATTGCATTGATAGTCTGCAAGGTCTTAGTTCTCAATGAATTGATGTCAATATTGCTAATATGAAGTTCCAAGTACAAATTTAGTTAAATATTTACACTGTAAAATAAATGATTAGCAAACAGAATGGAACAGACAAGTGGATTCAAAGGAATTCAATGAAAGAAGTTAATAGTGACGACGTGGAATTGAACATGATTTTGTACCATGAAAAGAAAGATAATGAATTTCTATTCCCACCAGATCAGAAAATAATGAAAGGAAAATTCTTAAAAACAATTATTTTCGAGAAAACAGGGTCCAAGACATTAGGGAATAAATAGGAAACTATAGAATAAATTAGGAAATTTATTATCTAATAGATAGGAAATAAAGGTTTTCATCATTCAAACTTTTGTGAGATGCATTCTTCTGAGTTAAATAAAGCACACATTTAAGTAATTCATTAAAATAAAACCAGTTTGTTCTGTATTAAAAGGCAACATCTCAGTTTTAATAGCTTTTTCCAGAACCAAAGAAAGTGCAAATATTCACTACAATTGAATGAGACACTGAACCAAATACCTTTATCCTGGGGAGACATACAATACAAATACAGGTGAATAACAGATACAGTTTTATAGAAATTTGTGCTCTGCCCAATGGAAAACTTAGGGTAATGGTAGGCATGTTTTAACCCCTGATAAACAGCTCATGTCAAGCAGTCATTACGCCATTTTCAAGAGAAGGAACATTAGCAAAATGGAGCACTCTACTTCCAAAGAGGAAAACAGATCACAGACCCACCAAAGAAGGCTTCTAATGCACAGCGCTCCTCAGAGGAAAGCCCTAGATAGCAGGTGAAAGCACATCACTTCAACTCCACATTCAAGTGTGTGATACTGATCCAGATGAAAAATTTATTTGCCCCCCAAAAAGTCCATTTTGGATTTGACAACTCATAACCATTTTCCCAATTTTTATTCCACTTTTTAACCTTTACGTGCAGAGTTCCTCCAAACAAGACATTTCCAAAACCATAGTCTACACCCTCCAAGGTAACCATTTCTTTTCTTTGCCAACATTAACAATATCACCTCCTTCTCTTCCACTTAAGAGTGCGAGCTCTTTGTATCAAATACCACTCATTTTCACAGTATTGTCCCAAGGGTTGACAGTGTTGTTCCATATTGACATTGACCTTCCTCCTGAGTTCTTAGAGCAACTGGAAGGAGGAAAAATAATAGGAAGAAAATAGAAAATGCTTCACTCCAGGAAAATTGCAAACCTCATTTCACCATGCACCGAATCCCCAACTTCTCACACACACATTTGTTCTACCTCTACCATCATTAATCTTGCTAATGCAACAGCGGGGCATTCCTCGGGCCCTCTTCTAAAAAAGCGACCAGGAGTCTGCCCTTTTAAAAAAAAAATTATTCTGTACTGTTCTGTGGCCAGAGTAGCAATTTTTCACAGTTGGGCTTATTCTCCACATTGTTGTATCCAGTCAAAGCCACTCAAGAATTCCTATGGTCCCAGCAGCACTAAAAATACATAACAGCCGCCTTACAATAATGACTGTGAATCACAGCTTTCCTTGGCAGACATAAGTAGTTAAAATAGTTGAGAGGGGAAAAAAAAAGTTAAATAAAACTTTTTTAAAAAGTTCAAGTAAAAAAAAAAAAATGAAAAAGGGGGTTGAAAAGGACTCCCCTACCGTCTAACAACATTAAAGTGTGTCTCAAATTTACAAACGTCCTCAGGAACATCAAATGCCGCAGCTTCAAACACACTGCGCCAGCTTCAAGCCCGACAGCTTCAAATGCCTCAGCTTCAAACACGCCAGCTTCAAACAGCCTTGGGGCGGCCTTCTTGCACAGCTTGAGTGCACAACCCCAGGCCCTGGCGCCTGCCCGCAGGCCACACAGAGGCTTTGTCAAGGGGGAGATGGGAAGAAGGGCGGAAAAGAAGAAAGAAAAAAGGAGAAGAAGAAGAAGAAGAAATATAATTTGCAGACGTTCAATTAGCCCATAGAGGGAGCTCATGGAGCCCCACAATTTTCCACAGTAATTGGAATCTCCTGTAATTTAAAATGTAGGCCCCATCATTTGTGAAGAGAGAGAGCTTCCAGGGGTCACAGGGAGCATGTCTTCCCTTCATACAGATCTCTGCATGCCTATAAAATGCAATTCCAGTTAGACCCCCTGGACCGTGTGTTTCTGTTATCGCAACAACAACAAAAAAAAAATGATGATGATTCTTGGCTCCCAATGTTCTCCCAAACCAGCCCAGAAATTAAAGTGACTCGTCTATGTGTGCAGTGAGGGTGAGGCCAACGGGAATAAAGACCACAATAAGAATAAAGTTCCAACAATTAGAATTGTCATGGCAATAACCTAAATGTGCCCCCCCCCCCCATTCAGGGCATTCGGGTTTTTTTTTTTTTTTTTTTTTTTTTTTTTAGAAAGACCATAAAGAAAAGCTTTCTTTCAACCTTGACTGAGATCCTCTCGTGGCTGCCCATTTCCCTCCTTGTCTAGAGTCCTTAGACCAGGAATGCTGCAATATGTGCCTTCACACAAAAGGATGAAACCGGAAAACAAAATGATATAATGGCAAAGAGAGTTTTCAATAAAACATGAGAGGAAACGAAATTCCAAATTGTGGGAAAGCGAGATGGAGGAGAAAGCAAGCTCAGAAATAAAGGAGACATCTAAATGTGCAGTGGGGAACTATTAACTGCTCTTGTCAAACAAAATCTGAAAGGAAACAATATAGTTTACATTTATGTAATTCTTAAATATTTAGAACCTCCAAATTTAGGTTAAAAAGTGAAATGGCTTCTAAACAGGTTTAACCTTTAAAATAATGTTATTTCTGTCTTAAACACAAACCACGAATGGGAAGAAAGCTCTTTTTCCAGGGCTTAATCTATAATTGAACATACGTGGATTTTTTTCCCCTATATTTATTCTTACGAGGTGCTAAGAAAAACATGTCTATTCAAAAACGTGACTATTTAATTTAAATTATTAAGTGGTCAACTTATATGCTACTACTGTTTCTTTGTAGTATACCTGCTTGTTTTTTTTTTTTTTTTTGAGTTGATTATCTTTCCTGCTGTCTGTAGTTTAAATCAATATAAATTTTTTTTAGTATTTAAATGTTTTTTTTTTAATACTAAAGATACTATGTCAACAAGGCAAACTATACACACATTCACACCCACTTTTGTGGGGAATCATTTGCCCACAAAAATACAAGGCAGAATTCAATTTGGAACCCCTATTCATCATAGCTAGGCAAAATTCCATGTTGGGAATAAAATATATCTGAATTTTATCTGTATCTGCCTCTCTTCAACAATGTTTTTGCTGCCTTATATATTTCCTGTTTTACAAAGAAAGCCTCATATTTCACATGTATTTGACAGGTCCCTGGTTTCTGTTTCTCATTTTAAGCTTAACCAGGGAAGAAAAAGAAAAAAAAAAGTCAAAAACCTTATAAATATGATTTATTCATAGTAATACCACATACGCTCAGATTTTCCTAGGCATTTAAAGCAAGAGATAACCTTGGTTTGGCAAGCACACGGACTACCAGAAAAGTCCTGTTGAACTATTGGGTAAGGGGAGACTCAAGGGAGGATGCTTACATTTTGATGTCTGAACACCACATGGGCTGGTACAACCTTGAAATCTCTCTCCTGCCATAGGACTACAGGGACTTGCCATCTTGTGCATCTGTTGAGTCCAGGAAGGGTGGCAGATAACTTTATTAAGTTCAAATATTTAAGTCTATGAGATGAACTACCTCAAGGTTACAAGTGATCATGGGAAGGAACGGAAGAAAGTAATGCTTATTGGTTATTTCAAACAATGCAAGCATAGCTTCTATTACCTCGCAATATGAAAGTTAGGAATCAAGGGTGTTCCCCAGGGTGGGGAAAAAATAGAGGAAAAAGTATGGCCTCTTTATTTTTAACTTCTTATGTAAGAAGAAATTTCAAAAATTCTATCTTACTCCATTATAAGACTCATTATCATGAATACATATTCTAACACTAAACACAATAGCATATGAAACAGGGTGGATAAAAAACATAGTAAAAGACTGCAGTCCTAAAATTGATAAAGGGATATAATCAAATTGCAAAAATGAGAAAAGATAGAACTTATTTTTCACATTGAGCTCTGACTGACGTTCATATATAAGGGTAGAAAGTGACGTTCTATGGATGTCTTTTGACTTTTCATTTCAACAGAATAAATAAGACATACTAATTCTGATATGCTTACTCACAAGAATAGAAAATCAAGTAAAAGTACAATGCTATGGAGTACATTCAGACCTTGTTGATTTGTTCACCTTTTTTTAAGTAACTGAAGATAACTTCTAACTGCTTAGATTCCTTATTTAAACTCTTTCAAGAATATAACTATCCCTATTACCTACAGTGTTTCTAAACATAAGTTAATCGAGGCCCCTGTAGCACCCAAGATGATCAAGATGTTGGGATTATGCAAAAGTACTCTGAATTAAAGGCTGACATGGTTCTATAAAAGATGTTTTCATGAATCTATCTAGTTCTATAAAAGATGTTTTCATGAATCTTTATGTCTTGTTATTTGTTTTTCCTTAAGTTCAAAAGTATTCCTGTTACTTATAAAAACATGTTCTGAAAAAGATTAGAAAGAATTACTACAGGACTCTTATAAGAATTATGTGATACAGGTTCCTATACGCCATCTAGTAAGTTGTATAATCATTGTGGTCATTCAGTTTATAAAATAGAGAATGTCACGGTCAAAGTTTTTAAAATGAGACAAATAATCAATCTAAAAATAGCCTTAGTTATCTGTAATTCTGACCTAAGAAGAGTAAGTCTTTCTCTAAAGCCAGAATTCAATGACAGAAGATATGTGGAAATGAATACAAAGACACTGGTTATTTCCTGCAAACTTTTCACAGTAAATATTCCACAAGAATCACTTGTTCTCACTTAAATCCACTTAGTTGTCGTACTAAAATGATTATTTTATATAAATTTCTAATGAGAAAGGAATTGTTTATAGGCAAACAATGGCAGAACAGCAAACCACTAAAATGAAGAGATATAGAGAGATGTCCTTACTCTATAGTAGAAAATCCTGAAAGAAGTCTGTAGAATTCATTAACTATTGAAGACAGTAATATTTTCTATAATTGTTCAACTAAAGAATAATGAGCACACTTCTAACCAAAATAAAGAGAAGTTATACTTCAAAGAGTAGAAGAAAGCGTGTTGAAAACACATTGGTTTAACTAGAGGAGGGGTACAGCATAGATATATAATATTAGATTTTTTCCCCCTTCAGGATGATACTGAGTCTTAAGCCTTTTTCAATCCAGTATGACTATATAATTTACCATTAAGAACTATACCTTTGAGACTATAAGAGGACATTAGTTGTAATGGCTCTATGGAAACAGAAATGACCTGGGCAAACTAGCCTGTATAGTTGCCCTTGTTAGATCAGGCTGGTTGGAAATGGCTACTTTACAGGAGGAGGTATGATTAATTTTTATAAAATTAATTACTTCTAGGCTACTCTCTGGAATATTTGATCTGGAGACAATTTTAATAAGCATAAGTTAGAAGAAATTCTGAGAATAACAGTTTGAAGACTGGAGCTTCTTAGATGTATGGAAGCTGCTAGGGTGCATTTATAAGCAAACATTTCTACATCTTTCAGCTCCAGGGAAAATAAATTACAAAGAATAAATGAAAAGTCAAATATTTGGGCATAGTGTGTGGCTTTATAACTTCTTGCCCATAAAGCAAGAAAGGATTTTACTGGCCCCTAAAGAGGATTCTTTTTGTGTACATCAAATAAACAAATAAACATCCAAGTGATTGAAATGTACTTTGTTATAAGTTACTGATGAGTTGAAACATGAGTTGAAACTTGCTTTTTTGGCTTAACCATTTCTGAACATCTGTGAGATCCAATGACAAAATGGAAATTGCTTAACAAACTATGCATTAAGAGAGCTACAATTTTGTTTCCCTTTGTTGAAGAAAAATAAAATAAATTTTCCACCCATCAGGATGAGAGCTGGAGGGACTGATTACTCAAAATACAGTAGCATCTACATTTCTCCAAATATTCCCCAAGACATGGCATTTGTGCTGAGTATTCAATAATTTCCTCAAGCTGTATACCTGAAAAATATATGTCTCAAGTCTGGTGTTCATAATCTGGTAGACAACCACATGTGTTTACAGCCCATATCTATGAAACACTTATTCTCTTGAGTATGCAAAAATAAGGGACTTGCAACATGTTTATTCAAAAGAATGTTTCTTATGTGAGCATCTGCAGGTTTTCCACTGGAAATCTGCATAGAACAATACATTTCCCATGAATTAGTTTTCTAAAAAAATGTCTGTTATATACATTTTAATACTTTACAAAGAATTAAAGAAAGTCAATTTGGTAATAATATTTCACCAAGAAAAGCATATTAAAGAAACCTGACTAATATATGTATATGTTAGGACCTATTATCTGATTTGTACAATCTAAGGTACAAAAATACTAATTTCTAGGTGCTCCTAGACTCACTGGCCCTTTCACCTTAGACTCATCACATGCTATCCCACTATTAATTCTAGACTCGCAAGAGTTAGCTGTTTTCTCTTTTCATTATCAACCTGCTTGCCTGTGCTTCAGCATAAATAAATTTAAAATTGCTTCAAATTTATTTTTTAAAAATTAAAATATGCAATATCATAGTCAAATATATTAATGTACATAATGTAGAAATTGATACAGAGAAGTAAATATATGTAGTGTTAGACAAAGATAATATTAAATGATATTCATGCATGTGCACAAATAAAGCATATTGATTTGTTATAATAGATCCATAAATAAACTAAAATGGCATACATAATTAACACCATACCCAACTAAGAATTAAACAACCATTTGTTTCAACTACCAAGGAATATTTTTCATCATGTATTAGTACCAAAAATGCCAATAAATTCCCCAAAGCACATTACATAAAGTCACATTTTATTTTTCCCAATATATTAAACACAAAAGGGAACTTCTATTTGCAATAATTATGAGTTATTTTATTTATATTAAATCTACTAATGATAAAAATTTAAATTCTGGATAAAATATTTTAAAATCATTTTAAAGTTAATAAATGGTAAAAAAATAAAAGAAAAACAGGCATAGAAAGGGTAAGAAGGAACAAAACAACAGAGATATAAATTGTCCACATGAGCACTGTTCTAGTTTGAAAGTGTCCCCTCCAAAATTCATGTTACCATTTAATCCCCATTTTGATGGTATTAAGAAATGAGGCCTTTGGGGAAGTGATTAAGTCATGGGGGCAGAGCATGGATTAGTCTCTTACAAAAGGACAGGAGGTAGCTCCTTTAGGCCCTTTTTGTCCTTCCAAAGACACAACATTCTTCAGAGCATGCAGCCTAGAGGTGCCCTCTTGGAGACAGAGCAACCTTTATCAGACACCAGACCTTCCAGCACCTGATCTTAGAATTCTCAGGCTTCAGAATTTCGAGACAACGAATTTCCATGCTTTCTAAATTACCTAGTCTAGTGTCTTGTTATGGTACAAACGGACTAAAACAAACATCAAGATGCTTTTAACTTTGAAAGTGTATGCTGAGTTTGCCAAAACATGGTGAGGACAGAGGAGGAAGTCCAAATTTAGAACCTGCCCTTTGCAAGGAATCTGAAAGGAGACTACTCACACTTAATTTAGGACACAAAGGAGTGTAAACTTAATCCACAGATAATGCTTTCTAGCTACTGGAAAAGAGATTAAGAGGAAAGAAAGTTGAAAAATGACCTTTGAATAGATTTTGTCTCTGTCTAGCCTTGCAGTAGAATTGCTTGCTAAAGGTTTATGAGAATTTCAAGTTTTATGCTGGATTAAGAGTATCTCCCATTGGTTACTACCTCTGAACAGCTCAAAGCAAATGCAAATCCTATCTAATAGAATACACCTTCTTTCTGAGCCTCAAAAAATAATACTTTTTGTTTTAAAGGACAATTGATGTATGCAGGCAATGTAACAAAATACAAAAAGAAATAGGATACTGTGAGCCAGAAGCAATAGAAAAGACAGGAGACAGATGTGCATTGGATATTGAAATTACCAGATACAGTTTATGAAGCAACAATGCTTATCATGTCTAGATACATATAAGACACAATTGAAAATACTGGCAACGAATAGATAACTATGCAAAATTATGCAAATTTAAAACACAAATAAGTAGGAACTACCACCAATAGTAAGTGTTATTATTTTAGACCAATTCTCCCACTGATAACAATTATAAAACTGGATAAAGATTAAGAAAAAGTATTTGAAGATATTAGAAAGATTTGAAAAATATTAAAAAGAAAAAGAAAACCCAGTAAGCCCTACATTAGGGACTGCTTTTTACCTAGTCTAAATTACCTAGTGTAGTGTCTTGCTATTGGTACAAATGGACTAAAACAGACATCAAGTAGGGAAGTGATTAAGTCAATGGGGGCACAGCATGGATTAGTCTTTTACAAAAGGACAGGAGGTAGCTCCTGTAGGCCTTTTTTTCAATAAAGGTAAAGGCAAATTCTAAGCAGGGATTTTTAGGGACTGAGAAACTGAGCAGATATTTTAACAAACGTACAAAGCTGAAATAACAAAATCTAGAGTTCAGGAGGCAAAACCCTGATATACATTCAAGACTTTCACTTTGGATTTTAAAAGGTTATGTTCTAATAGTAAATAAAAACTGGAAAACAAAAATCATCCCTCTTAAATACTAAAGCCCGGCTTCCAATCATACTTAAACTTTTATGGTTGAGATGGTTCTATATTGTTAATATATATCGTTCATTACGTTAATTATATATTGTTAATATATATTGTTAATATCTCCCCCCCCCAATTGCCTGAAGATGAGAAGTTCACCCAGAGATGCTGGGAATGTTTAGAGTCATATAAAATGTTCAGTGTAAGCTGGATAAAATGGTGCAGGCCTGTAGTTCCAGATACTAGGGAGGCTGAGGTGGAAGGATCACCTGAGTCCAGGAGTTTAACACCAAGACCATGTGGGCAACACAGTGAGACCCTATCCCAAAAAACAAAACAAATAAACAAAAGGTAATTTAGAGAAAAAATAGATTAAGCACTCAATAAATAGATATAACAACAGTTTAGATAAAGCTGAAGGAGAGAATTATAAACTGGAAGATACATTAGGAGAAAACATTTAGATTAAATCATCAAGTACAAAATTATAGAAATTACTAAAAAAAAAAAAAAAAGCACAAGAGATAATTAGACATGGTGACAATGTTCCAGAAACAGAGAAGAATATGCCAGAAGAAATATTTCAAAGGATAATAACAGGATGTTTTCAAAAATTGATATAATATTACAAGGAACAGACACAAGCACAATTATAAATCACAATTAGAAGAAACATGTATAAAAACCCTTGGAAAACTATTTTAGATTTTTTTGGGGGGTGGGGAATGAGTAAATGTAAAAGCAGCTAAGGGAAAATGGAATATTATGTTCAAGGAATTAACAATAACACTGCAGCTATTCAATAGAAATTATGAGAGCAGAAAAAATATTAGAATTGTATATTGTGAATGCAGAAAGAACCTTCCCACCTAGAATCACATACCCAATTAAAATATAAGCAAACTGAAGTTATTTTCAAAAAGCAAATTAAAACTAAGTGAATCTATTAACAGTAAACATATTTAAGAAAAGTTTCACAGGCGGGCATTTCTATAGTCAGAAAGATATAAGATAAAACTCAGAGAAGAAAGACTGCTTCAAGCAATTGAAAGGGCAAATATGTAAATAAATCTGAGTATTGTCTGAATGAAGCAACAATAGTAATATATTGTGGCATTAAAACTATATGTGCAACTAAATATATTACAGTTAGAGTTATCAAAAAAAATTGTGACTTCATGGTCAATATTTGTAATATCAATTATATTGAAAGGATAAAGGAATTGAAATTGAAATAAAAAGGACCAGGTTTTGTAAAGTTTCTAAGCTGCACTCAGAACCTGAAATTCCTGTGGCAGTTAAGACAATTCTCGGAACTGCTCACTAGATGTGTGTCAAAATCTCCTGACCACCTAGTTGCTTAACAACCCAGACACCGTGCAGTCCAGCACATATACACCTCAGGGCTTAAACCAATCAGTTTGAATGTATACCCCTTTTTAGTACTGACCAATCACTCTCACCCAACCTGTTCCTGCCAGTGAATGTGCTAATCATGTTTTAGAGTTTTTATTTGATTTTTCCACGGTATGTGATGATTTGCTAAGGGATGCTATGATATATGTAAAGTCCCTGCCCTCTCCAAAGAATGTATATTAACTTCGCTTAAGTTGTTCTTGGGGCTCTTTGTTCTCTGCTCTTCTGAAGTGAGCTCTGAGCCCCAGCATGCTGGACCACCAATAAACCTTTTGCTGTTGCATGGGACGGTCTCTTGGTGGTCTTTTCCTCTGACGTTCGCCTGACCTTTTCAATATTTCTACATAAAAGCAACAAAAATGAGAAAAGTAAGCTTTAAAATAATCTCTTCACAAAAAGCTTTGTAAGCACTTTATATAGAAAAATAATAAATGATATTGAGAACAGTTAAAGTATTTAAATATATGGAGAAATGTAATATGGTCATGTATAGAGTTCAATATTTTTAAAACATCAATTCTCTAATATATAGATTCAAAGTATCTCAAACTGTTACTGCTGTTCGCCAGTAACGAGTCCTTGCTTCCCCAATATTGAAGAATAATACTAGAGAAGCACACTGAGGCAAGGGCAGAGTAGAAATTAGAAGTTTATTAAAGGACAACAGAAAAGACTTCTCCTGGAGGAAGAAGGGGACCCAAGAGGTAGAATCCGTGGGTTACCCCTTTTTACAGTTCTTTCAGTGATGGAATGTAGGTTGGAAGGCAGGAGGGGTGGAACACAGGTGGGCCAAAGAAGTAATCTGGGCAGGAAGGACTTCAAAATAACATCTCTTTGGGATAGGCTATCTTTAAATCTGCTGGGGCTGTTCATTAACATTTCTTTGGAATGGACTTTGGGCCTAGGGCTTTTCTTGGGACTTCATTAACATTCCATGAGTTGTCCTGCGTTTCTGGAATTCATTCTCAACATGGCCTTCATTTTAGATCTTACTCAATATTAGACCCGATGTACCTAACTACACTGACTACTTAATTTTAAATCTGGCTTCAAAACAATTACTCAGCAAGTTTTTGTGAAAATTGATTAGAAAACCCTAAAAGGTAAATTGTAAAATGAAGAGAACTTACTCTGCTAAACTTTATTATTGTAAGTAGTGATTAAAATTGTAGAACTGGTGTAAGAAATAATGAATAAATCAATGAAATGGATTGGAGTTCAGAAGCACACTCAATATGTGTATGCTTGACCCGTGAGAAGGATAGTATTACAAAGACTGGTTCTTTCAGTAAATCATATGGGGTCACACAGATATTCTCATGGAGTCAAAACAGATGAAGTTTTATTTCCATCAATTATATAATAAATATTTTAACTTCACAGGACAATAATCAAACAAATAAAAAGTAACTTAAAATACTTTCAATCTTCTTAAAATTACCAAATAACTAACAAGAAAAATATTTTTTTTTCAGATTGGGTTTAAAAAGTGTTTCAGGTTTTTTGTTTGTTTGTTTGTTTGCTGCCAAAACTAAAAGACCTGACTAGAACAATTGTAGAGGAGGAAAAGTTTATTTGGGGGCTCGCAATTTCAGAGGTCTCAGTCCATACAAAGTTGGTTGCACTCCTCAGGGCATGAGGTGAGGCAGGACATCATGGTGAAAGACTCTGGCAAAGGGAAACAGCTTACATGGTAAACAGGCAGCAGAGAAAGAGAGAGAGAGAGATCTCCACTTGCCAAATACAAATATATACCCCAAAGTCATGTCCCCAATGACCCATCACTTCCAGCCACACCCCACCTTCCTCCAGTCACCACCCAATTAATCCCATCAGATAATTAATTCACCGACTGAGTTAGGGCTCTCATAACCCAATCATTTCCCCTCTGAATGCTCTTGCATTGTCTCACACCTGAGCTTTTGGGGGACACCTCCCATCCAAACCCTAATAGACATCCATACAGGAGAGCTCAGCACTCAGAACCTTTAGCATATTTAAAAGAAGTGGTGAGAGGAAAGCTAAGCGAGATTTGGTTGGTTCTAGAGGTTGAAGTTCCAAAGGAAGAGACCCAGGTAAACCAATCCAATTTTGAGTTGGGTTTGCTGAGGGTTGCATACTTTGTGTAAATTGAACCAGAAGTCTACTGGCCTTCCTAGATAACTGGAGTCTGATTTTTAATATTCTGTTTGGACCTGGAATCTTCAAATATTGAATATGGGCAAAGAAAATACTAAGTATGTACTATAGAGTCACAAACCATTTCAAGGGTTTAACATTATGTTTTCTCTCTAAATAAAACACAGTGCTAGAAACTAACAGCAAAATAACCAGTATGTCACATGTATTTGTAAATTAAAAAATACACATTTAAATAACTTATGGATCATATAATTAAACACAACAAAGACTAGAAAGTATTTTGAATCCTACATTAATGAACAACTACATAGAAAAATGTGATATGTAGTCAAAACTATACCTAGAGGATATTTATAATCTTGACTGTATATATTAGCAAAATTAAAAAGCTGAAAATTATTGATTACCATCCATCTCCAAAAGAGAAAGAAAATTTGAGCCAAATACAAGGAAAGTTAAAGAAATGAAACAGTAACAATAATAGGAAATAGTGGAAAAATTAAGATGACAAACTGGTTTCTTGGAGAATTTGATGATTTTCTGGTGCCAAAAAAAGAAAGAACACAAAGTAAAGTAACATATCAGGAATTAAATATGAATTTAACAAAAGCTCCAAAAGACATTGAAAAACAAACAAACAAAAAACTTCTGCTGCACCCTAGACTATAGCCAAAGGGAAATATCTTGGTGAGGACCTAGGAGATTCCTTTGAGATCCTAGAAACACTAAGTCTTAGGAATACACCTACCATAAGATTAAAGGCAATACCAAAAAACACTTACCCTACTAAAGCCCAAAGCCAAGCCTCCACAGGATCTAGACTATCAGGTAGAAACATGACTACCAATTTATGATGGTTTGACTTAACAGTTTTTCCACTTTGCAATGATACAAAAGTGATATGCTTTCAGTAGAAAACACTCCAAATTTTGTCTTAATCTTTTTTTTTTGGACTTGTCATACATGAAACAATACTCTCTTGTGATATTGGACAGCAGAAGTGAGCTGCAGTTCTGAGCCACATGATCACAAGGGTAAATGTCCCAATGCTCCAGCAAGTGCCAAAAAGTTTTCCGTATTTGGGAGGGACTATTTCAAGACCCCCAGTGGATGCCTTAACCTGTGAATATGCAGAATGTCATATGTATGATATTTTTTGTTATAAATACATACCTATGATAAAATTTAATTTATAAATTAGACATAGTGAATAAAAATAAATAATAATAAGATCATATAATTATAACAATACAAGTTTATTACAATATGAATGTGGCCTCTCTCTTTTTAAAGAATCAAGACAAATATTATTTTTGGTCTGTGACTGACAGCTGGTATCTACAACCATGAAATGCAAAACCATGGATAGGAGAGGACTGCTGTATTAAATACTTTTTTTTACTTCAATATTTTCAACTTAAAGTGGGTTTATCAGGATAGTCCCATCAGAAACTGAAGAGTATCTGTACTTTCCTGAACAAAACTCATCATTTACTGTTGGAAGAGAAAATAATTGAGGTTTTATATAAAATACCATTTACAATGTCAAAAAGTAGAATAAAAATTGTTAAACATGTAAGGAAGAAAGAGAAAAAGATGGATAGTAACAAAATAATTTATTAAATGTTTACACAGAGATTACTCAGATATTGAAGTTAGCATGGAAAGACTAATAACTATTACTATTAGGAAAAATAAAATTTATGAAAAAATGCATGCAAATATAAGGAATTTTTATAGAGAATTATAGTCTACAAAAAAATAGGTTGTGTATGGTAAAACTATAAAATGCCATGGTAGAGTTAATGGTAGACTCTTCATAATACACGAAAGGCTAAGTGAATAAGAAGGCTGGTTAGTAAAGAAGCTTTAAACTGAATATACATCGAGGGAAAATGAAATTGAAACAGGAATGTAAAAACAATGTGGGACACCAAGAAATGTACATGTTTTGAAGTCCCAGGTGAGCCAAGGAGAAAATGCAAGGAGCATCAAGTAAGAGATGATGATTAAAAATTACAATTTTCATCTTACTATGAAATATGTGAACCCAAATTTTCAAGAGGGTCAGCAATGATTCACAAGTAGGCTAAGTTAACAAACAAATAAACAAAAACACGCAGGCATCTCATAGTCAAGCTGCAAAAAAACAAAGAATCTTAAAAGCAGCAGGAGTATGAGTGAGGGGGTATACCCCCACTCAGCAGACAGCGAGAATGAGAGTTGACTTTGCGGCATTAGCCCTAAAAGACAGAACAAAATGAAACAGTATGATTACAGTTTGCGAAAATAAAAGGCCAACCTAACTAAAATTTTATACTCAGCAAATGTACCTCTCAAAAATGGAAAGCAAATAAAGACATTTTCTGAAAGATGTGTTGTTGGTGCAACCACATTACAAGGCAGAGAAAAGGAAATTCTTCAAACCAAAGGAAAAGGATTCCAAACAGAAAAGATGTAGAAGATTTAAACAACATGATTAATGAAATTGTTTTAACATGCCTAGAAAATTATATGCAACAACTACATTATATAATCTACATATTTTTCCTATCACATGTATTCTTTTAAAATTTATTTTATTTTATTAATGTTTTAATTTGTTATGTATGACAGTAGAATGAATTTTTACATATCGTACACAAATAGAGTACCACTTTTCCTTCCTCTGGTTGAACCTGACGCAGAGTCACACCTGTAGTGTAATTGTACATCTATATAGGGTAATAATATCCATCTCATTCCACTGTCCTCTCCCCATCCCACTCCCCTCCAAAGTCCCTTCATTCTCTCCCTGCTCCATTATGGATCAGCATCCATTCATCAGAGAAAACATTCAGCCTTTGGCTTGGGGGGTTTGGTTTATTTCACCTAGCATGATATTCTCCAGCTCCATCCATTTACCTGCAAATGCCATAATTTCATTCTTCTTTAAGGCTGAGTGATATTCCATTGTGTGTATGTTCTACATTTCTTTATCTAGCCATCTGTTGAAGGACATCTATGTTGGTTTCATAGTTTAGGTATTGTGAGTTGAGCTGCTATAAACATTGATGTGGCTGTGTCACTGTAGTATGCTGACTTTAAGTCCCTTGGGTATAACCTGAGGAGTGGGATAGCTGGATCAAATGGTGGTCCCATTCCAAGTTTTCTGAGGAATCTCCATACTGCTTTCCATAGTGGTTGCACCAATTTGCAGTTCCTCCAGCAATGTATGATGTGCCTTTTTCCCCACATCCTTGCCTGTTGAAATAACTTTCAGTTGCAGCTAGCAGCTACAAGCAGCTCAGAGTGCTTGAAGAATCCATTCATTCAGGTCTGATAGGAATGCCTGCAGGATGGGGCACTCTGCTCTAGTGAGCTGTTAGTGAAACCACATCCTTAGCACTGGTGTGGTTAACATTGCCAAACTACCAGGCCAGGAAACTGAGAGCCAGGGGCTTCAGGGCATGAAACCCCTGACTCAGTAAGCCTCTCCCTTAGGGACAAAGACCCTTCCAGACTGCTTTCCACCATGACAGCAATATTTCGAGTTTCCTTACAGTGCAGTTACATTCGGCAGAAGATGACTGGCTTATGGATATTATCTTACTTATCTTTGATTGATGGGCATGCCCTACCAGAACCTATAACAGTTGTATGCATTCCAAAAATAAACTGAGCTACTGGATGTTTGATAGAAGGCCACCAGCCAGTTCTCACCAGCTCCCAGAGTTTGTGTGTTGATTCCATGTCTCTACTCCCCACAACTGAGGTAGCCTAGTGATTAATGGACCACACCAGTGACAGAAATGTATGCAATTAGGCGCCCAACGTGGGGCTTGAACCCACAAAGCTGAGATTAAGAGTCCCATGCTCTACCAACTGAGCTAGCTGGGCCCAACACTTATTATTTTTTAACAAGTGTATGAGAGAATTTTTGACACATTAAACACATTCTGGACCATAAGTCTCGTTTTAGCACACTTCAAAAGATTGAAATAATAAAGCATATAATCTCCAATCACTGAGTAATTAAATTAGAACTCAGTTTCAAAAATTAATAAATATAATTCTACAAAACCATAGGTCAGGCCTCTGGGCAGGCCAATGTCCTATATAGACCAATGTAAATAATACTATGATGACTAAAATTAACTAAGAAGAAAGAGAAACACTTATAAATTATGAGTCATAGAGAAATCAAATCAGTAATTAAATACCTATTCACTAAAAAAAGTATTTTTAAAAAATATTTATTTTTTTAGTTGAAGTTGGACACAATATCTTTTATTTATTTATTTATTTTTATGTGGTTTTGAGGATCAAACCCAGGGCCTCGCACATGCTAGGTGAGTGTTCTACTGCTAAGCCACAATTCCAGCCCATAAAGTATGTTTTTAATCTCAGAAATTAATTAACTTTCTTTAGAAAGAATACCAGTACTACAAAAATTACTCAAAGAAAGGACAGAAAAGTGGTTGAATTTTTCACACTAGATTTTTTTAAAAACCAAACTATTTGATGCCTACAAGAGATAAGACATAGTAGTGATGCAAGAAGATATAAAAAGATATCCTATGCACACTAATTAAAATAAAGCTGGTAGATCTATAAAATACAAAAATATATTTTAAGACATAAGCATTTATAGGGATAAAGGACATTTTACAATGAAAAATGTTATGCTACCTAAAATTTAAAACAATACTAAATTTGTATCTAGCAAATAACATAGCTTCAAATACAGAAGGTAAAAATTAACAGGACTCAAATAAGAAACACAGAAATTTGCAGTCATTGTAGGAGACTTTGACACACTTTTCTCAGCAACAGAGAGAAGTGAACATGATGATTATCTTAACCATGTAGACATATATAAAATATGCACCCAAAATGCTAAATTTTTTCAAGTACCCATAAAACATTTATCAAAATTCATGGTCTACTAAAATGATTTTAAAGGCTAACTAATCAAGGATTAAAATTATACTTTGACTTAAGGAAAATTAAGCAGGAATCAAATAGCAAATATATCATTACAAATAGTCCCAAATGTTTGGAAACTAAGTAAACCCCTTCTAAATAAAAAAAAAAACAATTTAAAAAGCAAAATTTAATATATTTTCCTGAGCCATAATGAATATTCTCTGTATTAACTGTGAAATGCACCTACGCTATGTTAGATGGATTCTCAAACCTTCCATGCATGCACAGATTAGCAAATGTAAAGACGACAAAATCCATTGTTTAATTATTTACCCAAAAGAGATTAGAAAAAGAAGAATGAGTGAAACCACAAAAATACACACAAATAAAAAACACAGACAATAAGAACAAAAAGAGACAAAGATTATATCACACTTGAGAAGGTTCTGTATAGCAAAGGAGACACTAATAGTGTAAACAGACCAATGTACAGAAAGGGAGAAATATTTACAAACTATTCAATGGATAAGGGATTAATATCCAGAATATCTAAGGAACACAAATTTTCAACAATTAGAAAAGTTATCCAATTTAAAAATGGGCAAAAGATCTGGATAGACATTTCTCATAAAAAAAATTACAAAGAGCCAAAAGCATAGGAAAACGGCTCTCAACACCTGGCAGAATGGCTATTAAATTAAAAAAGCAAAAAATAACAGATAGACAAATAGTGGTGAGGATGCAGAGATAATAAGACTCATCTAATATTGGTGAGGATGTAAATTTTACAGCCATTATGGAGAACAGTATGAGTATGTTCCTCAAAAAACTAAAAGCCTGTCTATCTTATGATCCACCTATCCCACATCTGGGTGTACATATCAAGAAAATAATATAAGCAAAGGTAGACTATTCCAGATTATCTGCGTGGTCCCTAAATGAAATCAGAGCAAAACAGGATTATTTGACTATAGAGACAGAAGGCAACTTGACAACTGAAGCAAGGTGCTACGCTTTTGGCTGTGAAGATAGAGGAAGGGACCACATGCCAAGAAAGGCAAGAAATGCAACTCAAAAAAAAAAACTGGAAAAGGCGAGGAAATTGATTACTCTCTACAACTTCTATAAGGAGTGCGATCCTCCTGACACCAAGATTCCAGCCCAGCAAAATTCATTTTGGATTTTTGGCTTCAAGAACTGTAAGAAAATAAATGTGTGCAGTTTGAAGTCACCAAGTTTCTGGTAATTTATTACACAAAGAAAGAGGAAATGAACACAAAGTTTGCCTCTTGAAAGAGAAAAAAATATACTTTAATAGTAAACTTTGAGTATGACATTTAAAAATCGTTTTTTATCATCCAAAAAAATTTATGGATAATAAAAACATTACAAGAGATTATGACCCAAATTTTTCAATAAGTATGTGACTTTAGGTGAAATGCAAAATTGCTTTACAAACAGATCTCTAAAAATGAGCACAAAAGGGAAGATTTCTGTAGTCTAAGTCTATTGAAGATTTTTTAAATGTTTTTTTGAAACACTGCCCCAAATAAATTTTCTTCACAGAGCGCTTCACTGATAAAGTCTTTTAAATTGTTAAGAAAGAAGTAAGCCAGACACAGTAGCACACTCCTATGTTCCCGGCAGCTCAGGAGGCTGAAGCAGGAACAACATAAATTCAAAGCCAGCCTCAGCAGCTCAGAGAGCAATTTAGCAAGATCCTGCCTCAAAATAAAATGTGAAAAGGGATGGGGATCTGAATTGTTGATTGAGTGCCCTTGGGCTCAACCTCTAGTATCAAAAAAAAAAAAAAATAGCATCAATTTAATACCAAGTCTTCAAGAAAAAAAAAAACAAAAAACGTTTTTGACACCAGCTTAATCTTGATGCCAACAATATGAGAAGTTATTATAAAAAAGAAATAAAATCATGAATGTTGATTCAGAGATTCAGTAATATCTAGCAATACAATTTTAAAAATACATCACCAAGAGGTTGTTTTCTCCTCAGAAATGTGGGGTTATTTTTAAAAATCTAATAGTGAAACACTAAATTCAGATGAGTTCATTGATGAATTCTACCAAACATTTAAGGAAGAATTCAAACAATTTTCTACAGTTTCTTTCAGAATATGAAAATATAGGGAATAGTTACTGACCCATTCTATGAAAGTACCATTACCCTAATAGCAAACCAGACAGATATTACAAGAAAACTATAGACCAAAATCTCTCATGAACATAGCTACAAAAATTCCATGCAACAGTAAATTGAATAAGACAGTACGTGATAAAAATTACACAACATGACCAAGCAGGATTTACCCCAAGAATTCAAGACTGGTTCAACATTTGAAAATCAATTTCTGCATAACTAAAGACAAAACAACTATGATTATATATGCGTAAAATATTAAATGCAGAAAAGCCAATTTGCAGAATAGAAAACCCCATTTATTATAAAAACTTTCAGTAAATTAGTAATAGAGGAAAACTTTCTCACCTTGATAAAGAATATCTATTTTAAAAATCCTATAGCTGCCAACTATGGTGGTGCATGCCTGTAATCCAAGTGCCTCAGGAGGCTGAGGCAGAAGGATTGAAAGTTCTGAGCCAGCCTCAGAAATTTAGTGAGGCCCTATACAATTAGCAAGACACTGACTCAAAAGTTAAAATAAAATCAAAAGGGCTGGAGATGTGGCTCTCAGTGGTCAAGCACACCTGGTTTTGATCCCTGGTACAAAAAAAAAAAAAAACCCAAACAACAACGAGAAAACAAACCTATAGCTAAATTATATGTAATGATGGTAAACTCCAAGTTTTCCATATCAGATCAGGAATAAGACAAGGATGTCCTTTCTCACCATGACTTTTTCAACATTGTATTGCAAGTCTACCTAATGCAATCAGAAAATAAGAGAAAGGATATATAGGTTGGGAATTAAAAAATAAAAGACTTTCTTTTCCTGAAGTTGATATTATTCTCTAGGAAGAAAACCCAAAAGAATTGACTGAATACATCTCCTTAAACTAAAAAGCAACTTTAACAGAGTTGCAGGATATAAGGTTAATACAAAAAAGTCAACCACTTTTCCTTTATAACAACAATGAATTCAGCAAGTACTATATATGTTCCCCCCAAAAAAGCTTAATTATAAATATAAAAAAGTACAAGATTTCTATGAGGAAAATGACAAAACTCTGACGAAAGAAATAAAATAAATAAATGGAGAGAGATTCCATGATCATGGGTAGGAAGACTCAATATTGTCAAGATTCCAGTTCTTCCCAACTTTAGCTATAGACTCAATGCAAGTTATTTTATGAATATCAATAAACTTATTCTAAAGTTTATATGGAAAGGCAAAAGACCCTGAATAATCAAAAACTATATTAAAAAAGCTAAGTTTTGTTGCTTGACTTCAAGATAAAGGATACAAGTATAATAAACAAAATAGTTGATATTGGTAAAAGAGTAGACAGATAAATCAATGAAACAAAATTAAGAGCTCAGAAATAGACCCTTATAACTATATTCAACTGATCTTTGAACAAAAATCAAAAGCAATACAATGATGAAAACATTTTTTTAAATAGTGTTGGAACAACTAGGCATTCACTTGAAAAAAGAGAATCAGGACACAGACCTTATACCCATCACAAAAATTAACTCAAAATGGAACACAGAACAAAATGTAAAATGCAAAACTATATAACTCCCAGAAAGTAACTTAGGAAATATAAATGACCTTGCGTTTGGCAATGACTTTTTACTTGCAACACCAAAGGCATAATCCATGAAAGAAAGAATCAATAATCTGGACTTCACTAAAATTAAAATATTCTGCTTTGTTAAAGACACTGTGGGGAGAATGAAAAGACAAGCCATAAACTGCAGGAAAATATTTGCAATAGAGATGTCAGACAGGGGACTGTAATCTAAAATATACAAAGAACTCTTCAAATTCAACAATAAGAACATAAATAATCCAATTAAAAAACGGGCCAAAGACTTTAACAGATACCTTACCAAAGAAGATATACAGATGGCAAATAAACATATGAAAAGATGTTTCACACCATATGTCATGATGAAAATGAAAATGAAACTGAGAAACCCCTCCATTCCTATTAGCATGGCCAAAATCCAGAACACTGACTACACCAAATGCTGGTGAGAATGTGGAACAAAAACTCTTATTCATTGCTGGTGGAATGCAAAATCATAAAATCACTTTGGAAGACAGTTTAGTGGTTTCTTAGAAAACTAAACATACTCTTAGAATATGATCCAGGAATTGGACTTCTTGGTATTTAGCCAAAGGAGTTGAAAAATTCATGCCCACACAAAATCCTACACATGGATGTTTATAGCAGTTTCATTCATAATAGCTGAAACTTGGAAGCAACCAAAATGTCCATTAGGAGATGGATATATTAGGAGTGGATATATAAGCTGTGGTAAATCTAAACAATGGAATATTATTCAGCACTAAAATTAAATGAGTTATAAATTCATGAAAAAAAAAACTTGGAGAAACCTTAAATGTATACTACTAAGTGAAAAAAGCCAATCTAAAAAGGCTAAATACTACACAATCCCAATTATTTAACAGGTGGGAAAAGGTAAATATGGAGCCCATATAAAGAAGAGAGTTTGCCATGGGTTAGAGATGGGGAGGGAAGAATAGGAAGAGCACTTGAGACTTATAAGGCAGTGAATTAGACTGTATGATACAATAATGGTGAATACATATCATCAGGCGTTTATCCATACCCACAGAATATTCAATACCCAGAGCAAACCCTAATTTAAACCATAAGCTCTGAGTGATCAATATAAGTGCATCAATATAAGTGATCAATATTGTATCAATATAAGTGCATCAACTACAACAAATGTACCAAGTCGAAAGGGATTTTGATAATGGGGGAGCCTAAACATGTGTGGAGGCATAGTGTATATGTAAAAAAATCTCTGTAACTTTACTCAATTTTTCGGTGAACATAAAAGAGATCTAAAAAATAGAGTCCATTAAAAATCCACCAATCTTATTCACTTTCTTAATAAAGATAAAAAATCATATTCACATCTCAATAAGGAATTGTTAACTAAAATTAAAAATAAAGACATTTAAACTTACAGAAGTCAGAAAGTAATTTAAAAATGATAGTAACCTATCAATAATTAGTTAAATGTAAATGGCCTAGATTTGTTCATCAAAATATATAGGGTGCCTAAATGGATTAAAAAACAAAATAAAACAATATCTAACTATGTGCTGGCAACAAGATTTATCTCTAGAAACATACAGATTGAAAGTGAAAAGATAGAAAAAAATCTCTTGGCAAATGGAAAACAAAAGAGTATGGGATTTTATACTTACACTGAGTGAAATAAACGTTAAACTACCACAAGAAAGAAAAAAATTGTCATTTTATAATGATAAAAGGGTCAGTTCATTAGGATAAAACATTTTAAGTATATAAACACCCAACATTGAAGCAAACAAATATATAAAGCAAATATTCACTTAACTGAACTGAGAAACAGACAGCAATACGACAATCGCTCTGACTTCAATGCTTCTTTTCCCACAATGGACAGATTATCCAGACAGAAAATCAATAGGGAAACATTGGACTTGACCTGCACATTGGAACAAACAAACCCAACACACATATATAGAGCATTCTACCCCAAAGCAGCGGATTTCTTTTCAAGTGCACATGATGCATCCTCATGTGCAGATCATATGTGAGAACACATAACAAGGCATGACAAATTTAAGAAGATTCAAATAATATCAAATACTTTCCTGAAACAAAAAAGGAAAACAAAACTAGAGACCAGTAATAGGAGGACACATGAAAAATTCACAGATAAGTAGAAATTAAATAGCATGCTCCAAAACAACCAAAGGGTCAAAGAAACTATGAAAAGGGGAAAAAATATCCTGAGAAAAATGGAAATGGAAACACAACATACCAAGTCTCACAGGACACAGTAAAAGCCAGTCTAAGAGATAAGTTTATAGCCATAAATGCCTGTGTTAAGATAGAAGAGCTCAAATAAATAACCTGTTATACTTCAAGAAACTAGAATGTTAAGATCAAAATAAACACAACATTAATAGAAGGAAAAGCAGGACAAAGTTCAGAGTAGTGATACATAAAAGAGATTCAAAAAAAAAGAAAGAAAGAAGGAAAGAAAGAAAGAAAGAAAGAAAGAAAGAAAGAAAGAAAGAAAGAAAGAAATGGGTCAACAAAACCAAGAGTTGCTTTTATGAAAAGATAGTCAAGATTGACAACACTTTATCTATACTAAAAAAGAAAAAAGATGGAAGATATATATAATATATGTATGTATATATTGACATGTGTGTGTGTGTATATATATATATGTGTGTGTGTTAGTCTCATTTAAAAACATATATACACACACACACACTCCAAGAAATACAAAGAATTATAAGAAGTCATTATGAACAATTATATTCACAAAATATAGAAAACCTAAAGAAATAGATAAATTATTAGATACAACCCATCAACAGTGAATCATGTGCAAATAGAAAATCTGAAAAAACCAACAATGAGTATGAATATTAATGAGTAATAAAACATTTCCTGTCAAAGAAAAGCCAGAACCTGATGGCTTCATGGCTGAATTCTACCAAATATTTTGAAAAGAATTAACACCAATCCTGCTCAAACTCCTCCAAAAACCTAAGAGGATGGAGCTCTTCCAAACTCAGATTATGCAGATACCAAAGCAAGGTAAATAAAACATAAGAAAAATACAGGACAGTATCCCTAATAAACATGGATGTAAAAATCCCAACAAATTGTTAGCAAACTGAATTCAATAGCACATTAAATGTATCTCCCATTATCAAGTGAGATTTATCCCTGAATGCAAATATGCTTGACACATGGAAATCAGTAAATGATATACCACATTAACATAATGAATTATAGAAATCATATGATTATCTCCATAGAAGCAGAAAAGCATTTGGCAAAATTCGACATTATTAGGTATATAAAAAAAATTTACCTCAACATTTTAAAGATCATATGTGGAGCCAGGCATGTTCGTGCACCCTTGTAATCCCAGCAGCTCAGGAGGTTGAGGCAAGAGGATTGCAAGTTCATAGCCAGCCTTAGCAACTTAGGGAGGCCCTAAGTAATTTAGGGAGATACTATCTCAAAAAAAAAAATGTAAAAAGAGCTGGGGATGTGGATCGGTGGTTGAGCACCCCTGGGTTCAATTCCTGATTACAAACAAACAAAAAAAAGACTATATGTGACAAACTCATATCACTCTAAATGGTGAAAAGTTGAAAGGTTTTCTCTTAAATCAGGAACAAAACTAGAATGCTTATGTATATCACTTCTATTTAACACAGTAGTAGAAGCCACAATAATATTAATTAGGCAAGAAAAAGAAATCAAAAAAGAAGTTGTCTCTGTTTTCTGAAAATATAATTATATATGTAATTGTGCATATATAATATATATATATAATAAATTATATATTTAATATATGTACATAGTATATGTAATATAGTTTATTTTATATAAAATATGTGTGTATATATACATATATGTATGTATGTATATATATATATATATATATATATATACACATTTTGAAAACTCCACTAAAGAATTTTTAGTATTAATAAACAAGTTAAGTTCAGAAAGTTTACAGGGTGCAATATCAACATGTAAAAATTAGTATTGTCTCTATAAACTAACAGCAAACTATCAAAAAAATTAAGATAATAATCTGCTTACAAAATTTTCAGAAAGGGTAAAATAATTAGGTAAGTTTAACCAAAGAAGTGCAAGACTTGTATGCTGAAAATTATAAAACACTGATGAGAGAAATTGAAGACAATACAAATAAATGGAAAGATACGCCATGTTTATGAACTAGAAAACTCTTGACAATTTTATACAGATGATTCTCCACTTATGATGGTTTGACATATTTTTATTTTTATTTACAACAATGCAAAAGTGGTATACATTCATTCGAAGTCATACTTTGAATTTCAAATTTTTATTTTTTTTTCCCCAGGCTAGCTCAACACAGTATGATACACTCTCACAATGCCGGGCAATGGCATCAAGCTACCACTGCCAGTCAACCACATGATTAGAAGGTTAAGCAACGGATATTTTACAATGTACTATGTTGCTAAGGTATAACACTTGATAGTTTATATGTATTAAATGCATTTCAGCTTATAATATTTTTCAACAATGGTTTATTGGAATATAACTCCGTTGTAACTTCAGGAATATTTGTATTGTTAAAAATGTTGACACCACTGAAAGTAGTCTACAGATTCAATGTTATCTATATCAAATTTCCAGTTATATTTTTCATAGAAATAGAAATAATTCTAAGATTTTTATGAGCCACAATGATCCCAAATAGCCAAAGTAATCTGCAGCAAATAAATAAATAAAATAAAACTGAGGTCATCACATTTCTTGATTTTAGATTATATTACAAAATTATATCAAAAATATATAGTACTGCCATAAAAATAGACATGCACACCAAAGGAATAGAGTCCCCAGAAACAAAATTTCACATATTTATTTCAATTTATCTTTGAAAGTGATGTCAAGAACATAGGAAGGGGAAAGAGCAGTCTCTTTAATTATTGGTTCTAGTTAAGGGTGTAGCTTATTGATAGAGTTCTTGCCAGTATGCTTGGGTTCTTGGGTTCCATTCTCAGCACTGCTGGAAAAAAAGATGAGGGAGAGGAAGGAAGGAGGAGGGAGAGGGATAGGGAGAGAGGAGGGAGAGGGATAGAGAGGGAGGGAGGAAGGAAGGAAGAAAGAGAGAAAACGAAATGATAAATGATACTGAGACAACTGGATAGTCACAGGCAATTGGACAAAATTGGACCCTTATCTCAAATCATATACAAAAAGTCAGTTCAAAATGAATTAAAGACGTATAAATGTAAGACCTGAAATTATTAAAAAAAAAAAAAAACTACTGCAGAAAACAGGGGAAAGTCTTCTTGATATTGATCTGGGGAATAGTTTTTTGAGTATGATTCCCCAAAACACAGGAAACAAAAGCAAAAATTGACAAATTACATTCAAACAAAAAACTTTCTGCTACAGCAAAAGAAATAACAGAGTAAAGAGACAACTGATGGAATGAGAAAATATTTTCAAACCATCCATTTGGTTAATATTTAAAATATATAAGGAACTCAACTCAATAGCAAGAAATAATTTGTTTAAAACAATGGGCTGAAGATCTGAATAGACATTTCCTAAAAGAAGGTCTATGAATGGCCAACAGATAATATGAAAAGGTGTTCAACATCATTAATTATCAAGAAAATGGAAATCAAAACCTCAATGAGATATCACCTCACATCTGTCATTGAAAGGATAAAATGATAAGTGTTGGTTAGGATGTTGAGAAAAATGGAAAACCCTGATAGGAATGTAAATTGCAACAGACATTATGGAAAACAATATGGAAGTTTCTCAAAAAATTAAGAATAGAACTGCCACATATACAGCAATCTCACTTCTGGGAATAAATCTAAAAGAAGTCAAATCAATATGTCAAAATGATAAGTGTACTCTTATTCCATTCCAGCATCATTTACCACAATCTAGATATAGATTCAACCTAAATATCCATCAGCAGATGAATAAGTAGAGAAAATGAACAGCGTGTGTGCATTCCATGTAATGTTACTCATCTTTTAAAACAAAAGGAAACTGAGTCATTTATGACAACATGGATGAACATGGAGAATAATGCAAAGCAAAATAAGTCAGGTGCAGAAAGTAATACTGCATGAAATCACTCGCTTGTGGAATCCATAAAAAGCTATAGAGTCATGGAACAGAATAGGCATGGGAAATAAGAATAATTGGTCCAAGTGTACATGTTCTCAGTCACACAGGATGTATAATGGGTATATTCTGGCTATATAGCAAGGTGACATAAGTAGTGTATAGTATGCTTGAAAATTGTCATGAGAGTATATCTTAAACATTGTCATCATCAAAATTGATAAGTATGTGAGGTTATAGATATGTTAATTATCTTGATCTAATTATTTTACTATCTAGAAAATATTAAAAAAATCACATTAGGTATTGTATTTATATGTGGCTTTTGTTTGTTAATTAATAAAGCAAGGGGAAAAACTATTCAACATAGTAAATGAATTTTATAAAGTTTCAGTCACTATAACAAGGTAAAAGAAAAAAATAATTGTATAAACATTGGAGGAAAGCATAAAACTGCTATTATTTATTAACAACATGGTGTATGTACATAAAAATAAAAATAAATTAATTTAAATATAAATTATTAATATATTATTTTCATAAATCACTCAATTTTCTGTTACTCAATATTAATATTCAGTATTCATAATTAATATTGACATTAGTAATTAATACCTAATTCAGAAAGAGTATTTAATATAGGATAAATGTACAGTACTCTGTTTTTTGTATACTAGTAATAATGAAATTTTAAAATAATATAAATTGAAATAACACCCAAACTCTACTAATACATAAAAATTATTCTACAGAACATTAGAGAAATTTTGAGAAGGCCTAATAATATATTTGGAATGTGACATTTTTCTAGAAATATAAAGGGAGCAAAAAATATAAAACTGGGAGCAGCAACTAAAGCTGGATATATGCAACCCCACGTGACACAGCAGGCTCAAAAGTATGAAACTTTTGTATTTTTTTCTTCTATATTGCCATCTCATTTTTGGCCCTTTATATTTCTAGAAAAATGTCACATTCCAAATATATTTTTAGGCCTTCTCAAAATTTCTCTAATGTTCTGTAGAATAATTTTTATGTATAAGAAGAGTTTGGGTGCTATTTCAATTTGTATTATTCTAAAATTTCAAGTTTTTAAAAATAACCACCTACATTTACTGGGTGTAAGAGATATAAGCCTTTTCTCCCCCACCCCCAGATTGGTGTACAAACAATGTGTAACAAAAAGATCCCAGAAAAAAAGGAGTCAGGACTCCTCATTATATGCAAACAAAATTATCTCAGACTTCTAGCTCTTAAGTTTGAATTGTAATATTATTTTAATTATATATAGTTCATCATGGGACAGCCATAGTACAAGTGACAAATTCTGAAGAAAAAACATGGATTGTAGGAAAACCAGACTCATTTTAATTTTAAACTTGCCATTTGCTGTCCATTTGACTTGGCAATTTCAAACAATGGAGCCCTAGTTTCCACCTATGTGTGAGAAGATAATAATAAATAACATATGCAATTGCTTTGAACACAAATGATACAAAGAGACCAACACAGTATCTGACACAGCCATTACTCAATCAATGAATTATTTCCCCATTTCAATCATGATATGCTTTCAATTATCCACAGTAATGTAGGTCAAATGGTACAGATAATTCTAAAACTTTTTATCACACCAGAATTTTTATTGCTGATGATAAAATATAAAGAGGCTGATTTATTTTAGTTTCTCCACCTATTCCTGCCCTCCTAGCCTAAGTAAGGAGACTGAATAGCATTCAGACCGAAGAACCAATCTATAAATAATTAAGAGCTGGTCTTAGGTCTTATTTCATGCCCCCAAACCTGAATCATTATGAAATTAAAAGCCCCTTTGCAAGTTGTGTTTTCATTTGGCCTTTAATAAGTAACTTTCAGATGTCTAACGTTTTTTATTATTATTATTTTAAAGAGCCTTTAAGAATCATATCAGAGGTTAGGAAAAGGTTCTACTTAACAATATTTTTTTTCCATGTGAATACTATCGTTAAGGCAATAACCACTGATCACCTTTTAATGATACTTCAAAGTTGCTTGAATATTTTTTAAAAGGTCACACAAAGCTACATAACTTGTAAAACTGAACAGCACAAATGGGCTTCTGCATTTGTTCAGACATGTACCAGGTTTAGTTCCTGCAGGCTCACAGACGGTTTTCTCCTTAGCAGTTTGCCAAATGTATTTTAGAATGTCCAAAATTTAAAATGTTGATGTATGTGAACCAACTACATAATGAAAGAATCCATGCACCATTAAAATGATAATGTGAGTCACTCTTTATTGTCCTCAAATGTGCTAAGTGCAAGTAACTAGATTGCCCAGAGAAGATCAGAAAGGTAAATGGATGATATTTTGAGTGAGAAAGAAAGGTAGATATCCTCAGTCAACACTGAACACTGACTTGTTTTCTAGTTGTTTTTTTTTTTTTAAGAGGATTCTTCTTTTCCTTTTTGTTGCAAATATCAAATTATGACCATGGAATATGTATTACAAGCTCTGATCCAATCCTGATTATTCAGAGCCTAATCATACAGTTTGTGTTTTACCCAGCCATTTGCTTCTACTTTTCCTGCCTGCTGCCTGCCTTTTGCCATTTCACTGCTTGTTAGTCTTTGGCCAGAGTATCCCAAAAAAAGGAATTTTTAAAAAGAGGTTTGGGGGAGGCAGGCCAAACCATTTGAACTTCTTCCAGTTTTGTCTGAAGTTCCTACAGGAGGAGAGAGGGGACATGTGCACATAAGATTCTTAGATTGTCTTTGACTCTCACTATATTTTCCACACCCCCTGACACTATTTCTATTAATATTTTACAGATGCATGCTTTGTGGACTTCCTATTCTTCAGAGGTGATGAGAACTACCTGTTTCATGAAGAAGAAAAGGAGCCTGACATTTTGATTTAGTACATAAAAAGCAAAAATATTTTGCTTTCTATGTGGCACAAACCCTAGAATAGAATGACTGGTGTTAGTTCTGGCCCAGTCACTGAAAAACACTGCATATATCTTCACCAATTCCTTTGAAATTTATCTTCCTCATAGGGAAAGACAATTATTAATGACTATCCTTACTAGTTTTTAAAGTCATTAGGATGATTAAGAAATAAATTTTCTTTGAAAAAGTAACTCTAAAGACCTATGTGTATGAATAAAAGTGAACAAAGAATCGTTCAGATGAAAAGATGCAGTGGAAAAATAGCTGAATTTGGAATCCGTTGGACATGGGTTTAAAAGTTAGCCCTGAGACTGTCTTTGTGACTTTAGTTTTTAGTATCTCCAATCTCCATTTCCATCTGTGATAAGGATGATGACACTAGTAAGTGCTGGTGAGGAGGCAGAGAAGCTAGAACTCTCACACTTTGCTGGGGAGAATGAAAAATTACAGAGACCTTCCAGAAAAGACTTTGGTAGTTTCCTATAAAGTTTAACATACTTTTACAATATGACAAGGAGATGCCACTACTTAAGTACTCACATATGCCACCCCCCTTTGAAAACAGTATAACCCTAAAATACTATACGTGACTCTTTTGAGAAGTCTTTATTTATAATTGCCAAATCCCAGAAACAACCTAGATTTTCTTTAACTGGTGAATGAATAATCAATTCATGGTCCAGCAATATTATAAAATACCACTTAATAAAAAAGAACAAGTTACTTATTCACGAACATGAATGAGTCTTAAATGAATTTTGCTAAATGAAACAAGCTATAGTCTAAAGTGTACATAGTATATTATTGCATTTATTTTATTTGATGTACTAATGGGCAAAATTACAGCAGTAAAAAATCAGGGCCAAGAAACAAAGTGTTAAAGAATATTTTTACAATAAGGCAGCATGGTGGTTTTTGAGAGTAATAAAATTATTGATATATTAACTGTAGTAATATATAAATGGTCCTATATATTCTCCAAACCCATAGCCTCATGTATACCACACAGAAATAATAATGTAAATTTTCAAAAACATAAACCAGGAAGTGGAGAGAATCCAAAATAGAATAAAAACTGCAGAAATGAACCAACTATATTGCAAATGAATAACACAACCACAGGGAATTTGGGGCAAAGGAAAATAATTCACCTAAGTTATTTTCCAAAACAGTATTTGGCTGAATCTTATAAGACTAAAGATAAAAGGCACTCTACAGAAACACTATAGTTATGAAATTTATTTCTACAAGGGAATGGACAAGCCAATCTGGAACTAATTTTTGTATATGCTATGGTTAATCAAGTAGGTAATATAACATAGAAAATGAGAGCCAGATTTCTTATTATCAGGGAAAAAAGTTACAAATAAGGAAGAAGGGAAGGCTAGCATGAACCTTGATAGTACTGGCTTGGAATTGAAGGTACAAGTATGAACTCACTTCTTTTATATAAAACTCACTTTATGTATATAACTAAATACAAAAATAAAAATAAATGTATGAATATGCATGTGTTATTATATACACATTTATTTTACAACTCTGATTACTGAGAAACATCAGAAGCATTGGTACCTCACTAGCAATGAGCACACATAGAAGCCAGATCTTAATTCCTAAGCATGATTTTTCAACAAAAGAAATCATGGCTTCTTGGTAAAGTGGTTGCTACAAGTCTGAGATGTCGAAAATCAAAGTGAGTCTGGTATATTGCAAAGTAATGAAGTACTCAGAAAAGATGGAACATGTTGAAATAGTACAAGCACTAGCTTAAAAGAACTCTGCAGGTCAAACTTGTGACAAAGCAAATAATGAAATAAATGATGATAGCGATGAATTATGATCTTTTGAATGAGCATCCATGAGTCCATACTGAAATAGTTAAATGGGTGAATAAAAATAATTGGGGGAAACGGGGATAGCTTTTCTATATAAAATAATTACAAGGTATAAGTGTAGAAAGATTACAGAAAATAGAAAATCACCACTAGGAGATAATAATAATCACTATTAACCAGATCGAGATCCACCAATGAATATAAAATAAAATTAGAGGACAAAAGTTTGAGGGGGGGGGAACAGAATATTTGCATAGCCTTAAAAATCTCCCCCAAGATACTTACTAATTACAAAGAGAAAAATAGGAACTTTATAGTAAAAACTCATTTGGCACTTCCTTAAGAATACCATAATATATAAACATCATATATCTCATGATGATATAAATGAGAAAGATGGACCACTTGTGTAGTATCCTTGTCAAGAAGGTGAAAACTTAGTATAATTATGAGGCACGTCAGGCCAGTATACATTGAAGGTCAGTCTACAAAATAACTTAAGTACTTTTCAAGAGTGTAAAAGTCACCAAAATAAATAAAGAAAGAAAGAACAGCTGAAGATCCTATCATATTTTGGAGGAAACTAAGAAGATATTTCTACTACCTGTGTTGTGATATTCTCAACTAGATCCAGGAATAAGCAAAATAAGAATCCTAATTGACCTAATGATGAAAACATGATAAAATCTGCATAAAGTCTATATTGAGTCAATAGCATGACACTAATATTAATTACTTATTTTTCATCAACATGCTCTGCAAGATGTAAACATTAGAGAAAGTTGAGTGAAGGTTATACAAAAATTCTACACTATTTTTGCAACTTTCTGTAACTTTCAATTATTTCAACATAAAACTCTCAAAGATAATTTGACTGATTAGTAAATAAATAAACTTTCTGCATTATCGCATCAGTTCAGAATGGTTGAGCATAACTTTCAATTTTTATAACATTATTTTGGCATATAACATAACACTAGGCAGAAATAAATTTTAAATGATAATTTTGTCCTGTTCTCATCTTACCTGACACTAAAGGTCTTTGGTTAAAAAAAATAAAATAAAACAACAAACAAACAAAAATGACAGTGTTAGGGATTGAACCAAGGGCTTTGAGCATGCTGCACAAACTACCAATGAGCTATATCCTTAGTCCTTGGGTAAATATTACTTAGGTATTTCTTGAAAATTGTACAATCTCATTATGATAATATCTACATTTTAATGTTAATGCTTTTTAGGAGTGAAAAATAGTATCAATTGATCTGAATTACTCTTACAGATTAGGAAGAACAGGGGTAAATTATAGATTTGAATCAAAGGCAATAAGTATGTTCATTCACTTAGGTTTAAAACAAAGAAAATATCAATTATTTAAGAACAAAATATATTTATTTAAATTGTTAGTTGCTTTCAGCAATTAGTCTTTTAAAATAAAACTCAATGCTGCTGGGCACAGTGGTATATGCCTGTGACCACAGCAACTTGGGAGGCTGAGATGAAGGATTGTGAGTCCAAGACCATCCTAGGCAATATAATGAGATTCCATCACAAAAATTAAACAAAAAACCCCAAAACTCACTGTTACCAACAATTCTGAATATAAGACCATTTGCATATTTTTTTAAACTCAAAACATTTATACATGGACACTTAATAACTTATCTCATTGCTGAGATATGAGGAAAACAATACATTTGCTGTATTTTGTGTTGTTTCCCATACTTGATTCCTTAAGTATGATTTTCTGAAGTTCAATAAAGATGACACATTATGCACTCTGCAATTGGAATACTGCAGAAGACATACAAAAGACATGTAACCTTAATATATTCATATATGATTTTCCACAAAAGTTTTAAAGTTATGACTTTTCCCCTTGTTTTTGGCTAAGTTTTTATACTTGAATAGTAAGCACATTTTCCCCTTTGACTAAAAATCTGAAATAAATTTAATTTTATGGTCCCTATAAAATATATGGCTTCATGATGATCTTACCAATTTTAATTTTTTCACTGACTAGAAACCAAGGATTAATATGTCTAGCATTATCAACTAGAAAGATTTCTGAAAGAAGTAGAAATTTAAGATCATATATATATATATATATATATATATATATATATATATATATATGTATGTATATTCCCCCCTCCTTTTTATTATTAGAGCTTTATTTTTATACAGAGTATTTGGGTTAATCTCAACAAACTCATATATGCATGCAAATCATATGTACATTTTTTTAAAAAAGAAAAATATGATTTGTTAAATTTATTGGGATATTTAGGACAGGCTATGTCTTCTGAATTTTACATGTTTTTTTGATTTCAATTTGAGTCAATGCTTATATACATATACTAGCAAGTAGACATCCGTGTTTGATTCCTTTCATTATGGAAATAAGTAAAGCCATCATTCTTTTGCTACAGTGCTCTGAGTTGAACATAAATCAGAATTCATTAGTAGCAATGAATGTGTTACTCCAATTACTGTTACTACAGCAGTGGTCAAATTGCTTTCCAATCCCTTTTATAAAAAAGTACAGAGAGAAAAAACAGCACAAAGTACCTAGAATTTCTCAGCAAGATGTTTCCAGAGGCAGAGTGGGATGGCAAGTAAGATCTTCTCCCCACAGATACACCCAATTGAATAGTTGTGCATGCACCAAACTACCTTCATGACAGCTAAGGAAATCAGGTGAGAGACCAGTGAACCTATTTTTAGTAGAGCAAAAAAAGGAAAATACATATTGAAGAAGGCAGGAAGAAAAGAGCTGCCTGTGTTACTCCCCCCTGACTCCCAGCAGCTCAGTGTGGACAGAACACCACCGACTTGGAGAATGGAGAGATAGTAAGTCCAGACCTTATACTTGAAATCTAATACCAGTCTTGCTGTGACAAAACCTAATGGGGGTAAAGCCCCACAACCACTACCACTGTGGATTAAAGCTGCTATAATGACTCTAGGCCATGAGGTGGCTGTGTTCCTCCCAACTGTCTTCCAATCTTGAATGGCAGCAGGATGCAGGACTCCTCCTGCTGGGAATAAATAGGGCATAAAAACCATCAGGGGTTTTGTCTTGGAGCTAAACTAAACTTCAGTGTCAGGCCTACTGAAGTGAGTCCTAGGATCTGGTAGAAACTGAAAGCCTTATATGTAAGTGAAAGCTCACAAACAGAGACTCTGGATTGTCTCTGGCATCAGATAGAGACCCATGTGCCAATGGGGTAACCCTGCATTTTAGCTTGTATCATTTCCATTCTTAGAGTAAACCCAGGGTACACCCACACTCCCTGTGAGACTGTAAAGGTCTCTGAGGCTATTTGGCATCAGCCTTGGTGACCAGGGAACTGTCTCCACCACTCATTCCCCACCTTAGGCAGAACAGCTATGGCCTGGTCAACCCTCAAAATGGGGCTCTAGAACTGCTCCTTCACTAGACAGAGACCTGCACTCAGTTAGATGAATTTGTGTTTTAGCCTGCATCACCAGTGCATCCTTGAAACTGTTTCTGGTCCTTGCAGCTATGAGACTCAGGTATGACCTAGCTTAGCATTAGTCTAGGTAGCCAGGAGACTATTTCACCAAGACTACACTAACTTCAGGCAGTATAGAATGGTGCAAGATCCCATTCCCTAGGGATAGTAACACAAGACTTTGCCCTGGAACTTAGTCCTTATCTGATTAAAATTAACACTGGGCAGATTCTGTGGGCTCCACTCCCAGGACTTTATGTAGATTGAGCCTCTGGAACAGCTTCAGTGCCAGAAAAAGACATGTAACCCTCTATTGGACTTTTATTTCAGCTAGTATCACTTATGACTAGTTGAAGTAATCTAGGCTGTAAGTCTACCTCAATATTAAGCAGCTCATATCAGTGTGGGTCTTGGCTCTACCTCACATTATACTGGTGTTGGTGGTCTCAAGGGTGTGATGCAGTTTGATGTCTTGTTGGCCATAGGTCTGATATAGTAGCCTGGAGTTGGACCACTCTGATGACTGTACCTAGAGGTGGGCAAAATTTGTAGTGCCTGAACACAGGCTGGTAACTATGGAAGAGGCATATGAGATGACCTAACCCTTAGTAGACACTTGTAGCACCAGATTACTCTTCTGTATATTCTCCTATTTCTTTTCACATACACCAACAATATATGTGGGACAAATCTAGGCTTAGATAACCTTCAAGAATTGAAATAGTGACAATACACAAATATCAGGCTCCGGCAAATCTGCACCTGGGTACCAGTCAGTTCTGAAATAGTGCAAGAGACACTAGGCTTAGAGAAAATAAGCAGCCTGCTTAGACTTTCTGGAAGGACAGGCACAGCAATTCAGAATTCTCTAATTGTGTAAGCATGTTTGTGAACCATTCATATATTTGGTATGGAGACTGAAAATAAAAAATAATTAAAATTAGAAAATCACATTAATATGTTGAGCTATCAGCAATATTGAAAAATATAAAATGAGGCATTAAAAATTCAAAATCTGGGGAGGAATGAACTGCAAATATGGAGTATATTTTTCTATTTTTATTTGTTTCTCTATATCATTTTAAATTATCTTGTTATACACAAAAGATGTTTTGTGTAAGATTCATGGTAACCATATAACAAAAATATATGATAGACAAACGAAAAATAGTATTCAAAAAAATAAAAATACAGTGCTACAGTAAATCACTATAACAGAGGGTGGAAGAAAGGAACTACAACAAAAGTAAAAAATAAATTACAGAATGGCTGTTGTAAGACCTTATCTATTGATAATTACCTTAAATATAAATAGATTAAATTCTCCAACCAGAAGACAGAGTTACTAAATGGGTTAAAATGAATGGATTAAAAAAATGTGGCATATATACACAACGGAATTTTACTCAGCATTAAAAAAGAACAAAATCATGGCATTTGCAGGTAAATGGATGGTGTCGGAGAAGATAATGCTAAGTGAAGTCAGTCAATCCTCAAAAAACAAATGCCGAATGTTTTCTGTGATATAAGGAGGTTAACTCATAGTGGAATTAGGAGGGAGAGCATGGGAGGCTTAGATGAATTCTAGATAGGGAAGAGGGGTGGGAGGGGAAAGGGAAGGGGCAAGGGATTAGCAAGAATGGTGGAATGTGGTAGACATTATTATACAAAGTACATGTATGAAGACTTGAATTGGGTGTCAACATACTTTATATACAAACAGAGATAAAAAAAATTGTGATATATATATATATATATGTATTAAGAATTGTAATGAAAAAAAACACAAAGCACATGTATAAAGGCATAAATCGGCATGAACAAACTTTATACACAGAGATGAAAAATTGTGCTCTATATGTGTAATAAGAATTGTAATGCTTTCAACTGCTGATGTGTATTTAAAAAAATAAAATCAATAAAAGATTTTTAAAAAAATAAGACTCAAACATATGGCTTACAAGAAACTTACTTTACCACTCAGAAAACATATAAAGTAAAGTGAAGGGATGGACTAAGATATTTTATGAAAATGGAATCCAAAAGTAATCAGGATTAGCCATTCTTTATTCTGTTAAAAAAATGGAAAGGAAAGCTATTATGTAACAATAAAAAAGATCAATTCAGCAAAAAAAATAATTATAAATATATATGCAGCAAATATTAGAGTCACCAAGTATGTAAAATAAATATTAATAGATCTATGGGGAAAGATGAACTCTGACATACTATTTGGGGACTTTAACATCCATTTTGAGCAATGGACAGATCATCCAGACAGAAAAATCAGCAACAATAAAAAAGCACAGTTAAGTTGCATCTTAGACTGATTGAATCTACAGACTTCTGTGGAGCACTCCATCCAATGGCTACTGAATACACTTTTTTCTGTTAAGCACATGGAACATTCTCTAGTATATATCATAAGCTAGGCCACAAAACAAGTCTCAATAAATTTTAAAAATTTAAATCATATTGAATATCTCTTCTGACCACAATGCAATAAAGCTAGAAATCAATAATAAAAAAGCCTTGGAAACTATGCAGATACATGTAAATTAAACAAGTTACTTTAGAACAAGTGGATCAATGAAGAAATCAAAAAGAAATTTAAAAATTTCTTACAACAAATGAAAATGGGGACATAACATAGTAATACCTATAAAGCAATATTAAGCAAAGTTTATAGTAATCAGTTCTCATATTAAAACACACACACACACACACACACACACACACACACACACACAATAGATTCCCTCCCCCCTGCCAAAACCAATCTATTACTGCAACTCAAGGAACTAGAAAAACAAGAAAAAAATTAGTGGGAGGAAATGAATAATAAAGATCATAAACAAATAAATGATAAACTAAGAAGACTACACAAAACATCAATGAAAAAATAGAAATAAAAATAAATGAAAAAAATCAATGAAAGAAAAATCTGGCTTTTTAAAAAGATAAACAAAATAGACAAAAACCTTAACAATACAAAGAAAATGAAAAGAAGACTCAAATAAAATCAGACACCAAAAGGAAGACATTACAGCTGACACACAGAAATACAAAAGATTATTAGAGATTATTATGAAAAATTATATGCCAACAAATTTGATAACCTGGAAGAAACAGACAAACACACACACACACACACACACACACACACACACATATATATATATATATATATATATATATATATACACACTTTAACAAGATTGAATCAGAATGAAACTGAAAACCTCAACAAACCAATAACAAGTAACAATACAGAATCAATAATTAAAAGCATCCTATCAAAGAAAAGCCAAGGACCAGAAGACTTCACTGATGCATTTTACCAAACATTTAAACATGAAATATTAACAATGAATGTTGTTATTCCAAAAAATAGAAAAGAGAGGAATTCCTCTGAATACATTCTGTGAGATCAGCATTACCCTAAAATTAAAACCATAAAACTATATAACAACAACAACAACAACAACAACAAAAACTATATAACAACAGACACAAAAATTCCTCAGCAAAATACTATCAAATCACATCCAACAGCACATTAGAAGTATTACTCACCATGATCAGTGGGATTCATAACAAGGATGCAAGGATGGCTCAGTGTGTACAAATCAATAAATATGATACACCAACCACATCAATAGAATGAAGGAGAAAAACCATATGATGATTTCATTAGAGGTAGAAAAGTTATTAAAAAATTTAATACTGCTATGTGATTAAAAACATGGAACAAATTAGGTACAGAAAGAATACATCTCAACATAAAAAGAGGCATTTATAATAATCCAATAGCTAATATTATACTGAATGGGAAAATGCTGAAACTTTCAAAGTCCTGGAACAGGGCAAGAATGCACACTTTGACAACTTTCATTCATTATAGTTCTTTATATATATATATATATATATACACACACACACACACACACACACACACACACACACACACATTTTTATTCATTGTTGATGGGCTATTATTTTTTACTTATTCATTTATATATGGTGCTGAGAATCGAACCCTGTGCCCCACACATACTAGGCAAGTACTCTACCACTGAACCACAACCCTAGTCCTCAATATAGTTCTTGAAGTCCTACCCAGAGCAATCAAACAAGAACAAGAGCAAGAACAATCAGGCAAATTAGAAGAGAAGATGTCAAATATTCATTATTTGGAGATGACATGATCTTATATAGAATAACCCTGAAAAATTCCACCAAGAATCATTAGAACTAAAAACTGAATTTAGCAAAGTTGCGATATTCAGAATCAAAATACAAAAATCAGTAGCTATATGCTATATGCTAACAGTGAATTATCTAAAATGGAAATCAAGAAAGTAATCCCATTTGCAATAGGTCCAAAAAGAAAGTAATCTACCTAAGTATAAATTTAACCAAAATGAAAGATACCTACAATTAAAATTATAAAACATTGATGAAAGAAATTGAAGAGGATAAAGGAAAATCAAAATATATCCCATGTTCATGGATTGAAAGAATCAATATTGTTAAAATATCCATACTCTCCAAAATGATTTATAGATTCAAATGCAATCTCTATCAAAATGCCAATGATATTCTTCATAAAACAAGAAACTATTCTAAAATAGATGCAGAATAAACAAAACAAAATAAAACACTATTAATAGCCTAAGCCACCTTCAACAAAAAGAAAACAACAGAATGCATTACATTACCAGACTTAAAAACATACTGTGAAGCTGTAGTAATAAAATAGCATGGTATTGGCATGAAAACAGATACAGAGACCAATGGAACAAAAGAGAGTACCTAGAAGTCAACCAACACCCAGATGTGATTTTCAAAAATGTTCGAAGACCACATATTGGAGAAAGATCAATCTTTTCAATAAATCATGCTGGGGAAATTTGATATGCACATGTGCTTCAGAACATTGGAATTGTGAAGGAATTAAAAAAAATACCCCAAAAGCACAGGAAATAAAAGTAAAAATGGACAAAAGGTATTACATCAGGCTAAAAATCTTTTATACAGGCAAGGAAATAATCAACATGATGAAGATAATTCAGAGCATGGAATAAAACATTTGCAAAGTATACAACTAACAAGAGGCTAAAGTCCAGAGTGTATATGGAATTCAATAGGGAAAAAAATTAAAAATGGGTAATATACATAAATAGACATTTCTCAAAAGACAGACTAATAAAAAAGTATAAATTTAAAAAAATCAACATCATTAATTATCATGGAAATGCAAATAAAAGCCCTAGTGAGGTATCACTCCACCCTAGTATGAAAGGATATTATAAAATATATATATATATGAAAAACAAGCACTAGTAAGCATGTGGGGAAAAAAAGAGAGAGAAACGTTGCACACTGTTGGTAGGAATATAAATTAGTACAGCCATTATGGGAAACAGAATAGAGCTTCCTCAAAAACTCAAAAATAGAACAGCCATATGCTCCAGCAATCCCACTGCTGAGTATATATCCAAAGGAAATTAAATCAGTTTATCAAAGAGATATCTTCACTTTTATGTTCATTGCAGCAGTATTCACAATCACTTAAGTGTTCAGGAACTGATGAATGGATGAAGCAAATGTGGTACATGTACACAATGACATACTATACAGTCATCAAAAGAAGGATACCTGTTATTTGTGGAAATATGGATGGAAATAGAGATTAGTGTATTATTTTCAGTCACAGAAAGACAAGACATATGATCTCACGTATACCTAGAATCTTGCATAGTTGATCTGGTAGAAGTTGAATGTAGAATGTTGGTCGCCAGAGGCTGGGGAGAGTAGTGGGAATGGGATGGATAGTAAATTGTGGAGCAATGGGTACTAATAATATAATTAATATAATTATATTATATTATATATATTATAATATTATAATATATATATATATATATATTAGGTAGCAGCAGGAATTTCTGGTGTGATATTGCATAGTAGGTGACTATAGGTAACAATAAAGACTGTACTTTTTTGAAAAACTGGATGAAAGAATTTTGAAATTTTTTACCATAAAGAAATGATAAGTTTTTGAGGAAATAAATTTATTTAACCTGATTGAAACATTATGTAATGTATATATGTAATAAAACAAAACATTACATGGTACACATTAATATGTATAAATTTTATGTTTTTACATTAAGAATCAATTTTTAAAAGATATATTCATAGTTTGCATACTAGGTAAAATATTCAGTATCAAACATTTGCCATACTAAGCTAAAAGTACCAAGTGAAGGCACAAAGCTATTCAAGTGTTGGTAATGAGATATAATCTATTGTGAACATTTAATGATATGTATTTAATGATATGTAACAAGAAATAACTTACTAAATCCACACTAAAAAAAAGTAAAAATTGTTATTGTTTCAATCTATACTATGGATTAAAACTCTAGTACTGACTAAATTGAATGACAAAAGAGAGCAAGAAAATCTAAAACCAAAAAACATTAATAGTAATAGCAAATTATCTATTGAATAAATAGTGCTTATCACAAACTTATTCATTACCTACTTTCTCAGGTTCTCTAGATATACTTAATCTCTGCAATAACCTTGCAAGTTCAATATTCTCTCAATTTTATAAGTTAAAAAAACAACAAAAAACTGATTTTCAGAATTCATGTGATTTGTCCAATGCCACAAAACCAGTAATTGTCTAGTTTTCCAATTCACAAGATCAGTCTGCCCCAAACTTCTGATACTTTTGAGAACTCAAAAGCATGCTAGGTCCCTACCAAATCATTTCTAATGCACAGAGACTGCAACACTTCAAGGTACAAAGCTTGACATCAGCATCCACACTATGAGGAGGTAAAAGATCATCTCAGGTGCAAATTTCTGTAAGACACACTCTGAATTTTTCCAGGCCTCCCTAGGGAAATGCTTTTAATACCAGGAGTATACTGCACTTTCTAGTTCCCACAAAGAATAACCTAAACTTTTCTTGGATTTTCAGTCTCATGATGCTCAGGGACAGATTCACAGTGTTCTGCCACCCACATTCTTTTGTCCCTTTCTTAAATCAGAATGTCTTTCTACTAGACATACTCATCTTCCACCCTAGCTCCTGGGTGGTGAACATTACCATGATACCAGGATATATTTTAGTGTCAAATGGGGAAGAATTTATTCTCTTTCTCACTCTGTTTTATACTTTGTAATCTCATCTCCAAATTAGAGGATTTACTCCTAGACTTTAAATTAACACAGAGGCTAAAAGTACTTTTAGCTTAATACAGGCATATTTTCATTCTCCCTCATCTCTATACTCAACACCTTCTCACACTAGTCAAGATCTCTCCTCCCTTTTGGACTTATTACACACTACATACACACACACCCACCCACCCACACACACACACACACACACACACTCACACTCTTACATACCTATGAGCCCATTCAAACAAATACCTTGATTGATTTTCAGCATACCAATTCCATAATTAGAAGAAGTTTAAATTGAAATTTCAGATCATCATTAATATCCTACTATTTTTCTCAAACAGGACAGCCTCTACTATCTTTCATAACCTCTGCAAAGTCATTTCTAATATCCCCAAGCATAGTTGGCCCTGTGACTTTTGATGGTATCTACATTCTCCATATCATCTTTAATTTTGATGACTGACTGGAGTAGCCATTACCTTTTATAGATTCTGAGTTTCTGGAACTTGTAGATCATTTCTTATTCAACTAACACAATGTTAGTATCCCTAACATAGCTTCTGGACTAATAAAATTAGTGAATGAAATAATTCATTATGGAAGACACACATAAAATTTTTGTCTTGATATTTCATTTTAAAATCTTGAGCTTTGCTTAGATTATAATTTTGGTGATGACCCACTCACCAAGACCTTATGGTGATCTGTAGCTTAATGTAATGTAGAATAATTTGATTCTATTTAGAGACATTTATTGAGTGACAATGTGGCAGAGAATAAAAGATTGAGAAACAGAAAATATAAACATAAGGACTAGCATGATTTCTGATGTAACAAAAATTAAAACAATCTGTTATGAAAGTATAAAAAGTGAATATTTTTGATGCAAGAAGATTTCCTAGACTATGTATCTTCTCATCTATGATTTTAAAGTAGAAAAGATGAGTATTTAGAGTGAGGAAATAATTGGAGCAAAGCTCAAAGATTGATTACTATGGAGCAGACAAGAAACAACAGAGACAAAAATATCTGCTATTTAGGATATGCTACTGATATTTGGAGAGAGAGAAGATAGCCTAGAAAAAGGCAGAAATGTGAGAAAGAGAACAATTGTAGAAAACAATGATTAAGTTTTTTTTCCTTTATATAATGAGGAAGTTCAAGGTTTTTAAGGAAAATGATACAATATTTCATTGAGTTTACATAGCAATATGTAGAAATCCATCAGAATTTAGAGATTGGGTACCTTTAGTAGACATTAATTAACAGTACCCTGTTCTCTTATTTCTGGTTCCTGTGTAGAGCCTTAAGACAGGGCTAATATTGTACAGGTTAAATAGAGCTCTGCTTTGGAACCTCCTAAAGGTTGGCTGCTATTGTATTTGGCTGCTATTGTTCTATGTACTATGGACCCAAGGTGGGTCCAAAGCCAGAGTAAGCCTTGGAATATCAATAGTGTTCCCAACCTCTTTGAAGTAAGGGGATTCTGTCCAAGGGAGCATTCTGTGGCAGGCTAGTCATAGGTGAAGGGTTCCAAGGCCTTCGGTGCAAAAGAGGGCCTGGTGCAAAAGAGCTGTTGGAAGCAGACATAGTTTGAGACTGATTGTTGAAGGAGAGGGTCTCATGAAAGTGTTAAGTCTCTCATTATTTAGAGAAGTTCCAGCCTAATGAGATCAACTGAATGCTGTTTAAATTTTACTATTTTTAATAAGATTCTAAAATGTCATTTAAAACAAAATTCTTAACTGTCCTTCTCATCCTCAGGGTGTATACAATGATGACAAGGGCAACATTAGCAATTCTTTCTTTGAAACATGTTCCTCATTCACTCTCAGGGAAGCCAGTATCACAAGTGTCTCTGGTAATCTTCTTTCCTTCAAGATCAATTTGCAAAAGTTGGTTCCTTAATAATTATTGGCTCAACTGTACTATCTAACTTTGGAAGACAGAGTTTAACAAATCATGTAGCCAGGCCTTGTTGATCAAATAATTAACTCATGTACTAAAATGGATTTATTTTAAATCAAATTACTGAGATTTCATCTCTTTCTCTCCTGAAAGAGAAAAATAATCGACAAAATTCTCTATAAAAATTATCAGAGTTTGATACCCACTATCTCTTCCTTTCCTCCACCAGGAAATGACCATGGCTATGATGATAAGCAATACTGTATGTAGTGTAGTCTATGGATCCAAGGCAGAATCAATAAATTTTGGGCTGAGTGACTAGGAAACAAAAGAAAGAAAAACACAGGGACCCTTAAGTTGTTCAGGTTTAAAGCTAGAGAGACGAGTCAAGGTTCACATTAGTCATGAAAGTATATTGAATTTGGAATGTCTGGACAAGACTGCCCAAATCAGAATGAGATAGGTGCCAGAAACAAGCCTCTATGGCAGAGAGCATCCAGCAAAGAATGAACAACTTTCTACTGAAAGGGACTATCAGGTGGAAGAAACAAACCAGGAGAGTGTCTAGAGTTTCATAAAGGAGGTCATCAATATCACCATGTCTTGGAGGAGATTCTCCAATGTGAACATTAGAAAGAAGCACCAACCTTTGCCAGAAGAGGGATACTATGTTACACATGGCCAGCTCACAGTCATGCTGCAAAATCCATAATTGCTGTTTGTGGTCAACAACTATTAGCCCATTCTATAAGTGCATCCTTCACAGTCTTTTCTAAAACCAATCAGCCATTACTCTTTATTAGGACAGCTCTAGCATCATGATCATTATAATGAAAGTCTCTATGAAATTAAATACTAAGTTTATAATATGTTGTTTTCCTTCTTAATGACTTCCTCAAAATACAATGAGCTGAGGAGAAAATAAAAAGAATATTATTGCTTATAAATCATATATCTTAAATATGCAAGCATTCAAGATAGTCTGCAGAGAGAAAGAAGATGCCTCCACATGGCAAAAATCATGCAAGCTGGGCACTGAATATTTTTTTGTTAGTGTCTGTTTTATTTAAAATTACCTGTTTCTTCTTTGCCCTGTACCCAATCTCTCAATCTCTTGCTGCTCATTATTTTCTAGGTATCAGAAATCTCAAGACAAGTGGAGGTGGTGGTGGAAACTTTAGCATTATTGGAAGTACAGAACAAACTTAGCTGCTCTATAATTGTTCAGTTTGTGCTGGCAAGGTCACTAAGACAGACTAGGTCTTGCTTGGGTTAGCACCAGCTGAGCAGGCAAGCATCATAAAGTATAGGTGGGGATAGATCAGTGTTGTGCAGAATCCCAGAGGACAAGCAGCCGGATGGCTCTGCCACGCCAGATGACCAGTCATGGACGTAACTCTAAATAGAGAACTGTGTTTGTCAGTTTTCCCCAGATATACTAAGATCAATGTTCCATGGACAAACATACTGAACCGTCATTAGAACAGATGGAAGCCAGAGTTCCCATCCTCTCTAGCCTTCAGTTAAAGTTCTTTTTTGTGTTAGTTACACCTTAAACTAAACTGTCTATATCTCCTGCCAAGCCATATCTGATTTGTAGGAGGAAAAGAAAAAAAAACCCTCAAAAGTAAATTGTAGAGGATTCAAGATGTAGATTAGTGGTACTCAACATTTGCCTGCTTCTCCATGAGATAGAACCAAAATGAAAGTACTGGAGATTGAACCCAGGATTTTACACACTTTGGGCAGATGCTCTGCCACTGGGTTACATTTCATGCTCAGCTGAAAGGAAGCACACCTAGCTCTAGCCACAACCTAGTCCCACTTATATGTAGTTGCATACTTCAACTTACAGAATTGGAAGGGCAAAAGCTGATGATCTGTCCCCAAGTGAGCATAACTTAGGGGTTTGATGTTTCATTAATAGACAGTTACCCCAACAGTAACAACAGAGAGAAATAAAAAAAATTGTAGACATTTTACATATGAAGGTACTCAACACTGATCACATCCATATTCTGTCAATCACATATCACTTAACAAGACTAGATGTGGGTGCCACAGAGAGCACAGAGAGGGACTGTGATTCTGGCCCTTGTCTGTGTGAAACACCAGAATTTGCACCATTGCCTAAATAGATGTTAAAGTCATCAGGCCCTTCAACACAATTAGAACAGCCAACACAAAATTGCTTTCAAGTAAGAGAACCAATATGAATAGTGCCCATTGAAGGAAAACTACTGCAACCAAAATTACTCCAATTATACCCAGAAAAATTATCCTCCAGAAAGGAAACTTAAGACCTTCCAAGATAAGCATGAACTAAAGGAATTCATAACCATTGGACCAATACAACAGAAGAATCTTATTGTACTCTGACAAGAATACAATGAACTCAATCATGAGAACATATTAAAGAATAAATTACACTGGAAGAGTATTCCTCCTTGAGAAATAGGAAAGGATTAGACATTATCAATACAATAAACCATAAAACTTCTAAGATGAGTAAGAGTGGTAGAATATTTAAAGAAAAAAAAGAGGGAAAACAACAAAATGACAAGAACAAGTACATACCTATTATGGTTTGGATATGAGATGTCTCCCCCAAAACTCATGTGTGAGACAATGCAAAAAAGTTTAGAGATGACATGATTAGATTATAAGAGACTTAACCTGATCACTGCATTAACCCACTGAGAGTGATTAACTGGGTAGTAACTGTAGGCAGGTAGAGTGTGGCTGAAGGTGGTAGGTCACTGGGGGTATACCTTTAGGGTGAGCAGAGCTTTCTTTTTGCTTTCTTGTTGCCATGTCTTGAGCTGCTTTCCTTATCCACACCTTTTTACCTTGATGTTTTGCTTTACCCCTGACCCAGAGCAATAGAGTTGGCCAGCAATGACTAGACCTCTGAAATCATGAGCTCCAAACTAACTTTTCCTTCTCTAAAATAGTTCTTCTCAGGACTTTTGGTCACAGTGGTGAAAAATCTGACTAAAGCAATACCTTTTGATAATAACCCTGAATGTAAATGGTATCAGTTCTCCAATTAAGATATGCAGACTGGCTAAGTTGATTTTTTTTTTCTTAAGAAAAGAGACCTAACAGAATGTTGCCTACAGGAACTCAACTCACCAACAAAAATGTATACAGGCTGAAAGTGAAAGGATGTAAAATGATATTCCAAGCAAATGAAATGTGAAAACAAGCAGAAGTAACTGTGCTTACATCTGACAAAATAGATTTTTAGACAAAAATCAATCAGAAGAGACAAAGAAGTTCACTATCTATAAATCAAGAGAGCAACTCTCAAGAAGTTTTAATGGTTTTAAATATATATGCACCGAATGTCAGAGCATTCAATTTTATGAAACAAATGCTATTAGAGATAAAGGAGGAGATAGGCCTCAAAACAAAAATAATGGCAACTTCAACAACCCATTCTCATCAATAGATAGATCATTCAGACAAAAATAAAATTAACAAAATTATAAAATTTAATAAATTACATTATAAATCAAATGGACTTAATAGACATCTATAGAATACTCCATCCAACAGCTGCAGAATACACATTCCTTTCATCAGTTCATAAAACTTTTTCAAAAATATGCCATATCAGACCACACAATAAAAAAATGTCTTGCATTTTATCTGATCTCAATCAGATGAAACTAGACATCAATAGCAAAAGAAACTGCAGATGTTATATGAACACATGGAGACTGAAAAATATACTATTAAACACTGAGTTATTTAACAAATCAGAGGGCAGATGACAAACTTTCTTGAATCAAATAAAAATGGAAACATAACATATTAGAACTTTTGGGATATAGTAAAATAAACTAAGCAGAAATTTTCTAGAAATGAGTTTCTCCATCAAAAAAAATACAGCAATCTCAAATAAATTACTTAGTGATACATCTAAAGACCTTAGATATTAAATTACTTTTTTTAAAAACAAAAAAAAATGTCAATCAGCAGTGAAGGCTGTTTGATATTAAATTACTTTTTTTCAAAAAAAAAAAGATCTTAGAAAAACAAGAACAAGTCAAACTCAAAATCAGTAGTAGGAAAGAAATACTAAATATTTGAGCAGAAATAAATGAAACCAACTCTAAAAGAACAACACAAATTATCAATGAAACAAAGAGTTGACTCTTTGAAAAGGTAAACAGAATTGGCCAATATTCTTGAGTAACAAAGATGTAAAACTTCTCAATAAAATACTTACATATTGAACTCAACAGCACATTAAAAACAACATACAACCATGACCAAGCTGATTTCCAACCAGGGATGCAAAGATGGTTCAACACATGCAAATCAATAAATGTAGTAAAACATATAGAATGAATCAAGGATAAAAATTATATGATAATCTCAATACAGAGAGGAAAAGCCTATGATAAAATTCAAAATTCCTTCATGATAAAAACCCTTGAATAAATTAGGTACAAAATGATTATATCTCAATGTAATACAACCTTGTTATGGTTTGGATGTGACGTGTCCACCAAAAGCTCATATGTGAGATAATACAAGAAAGATCAGAGGAGAAATGATGGGGTTGTGAGAGTCTTTACCCAATTAGTGAATTAATACCCTAATAGGGATTAACTGAGTGGTAACTTAATAGGGTGTGGCTGGAGGAGGAAATTGGGAGCATGGCTTTGGGTTATATATATTTCATATCTGGAGAGTGGAGTCTCTTTCTGCTTTCTGATCACCATGTGAGCTGCTTCTCTCCACCACACTCTTCTGCCATGATGTCCAGCCTCACCTGAAGACCTTGGGAATGGAGCTGGCCTTTTATGGACTAAAACCTCTAAAACCATGAGCCCCTAAATAAACCTTTCCTCTTCTACAGTTGTTCTGGTCGGGTCTTTTGGTCACTGTAGCAAAAAAGCTGAGTAAAACAAGGCTATATATAAAATCCCCTAGCCAACATCATAGCAAATGGGGAAAAACAAAGCATTTAATCTAAAATTGGAAACAAAAGTATCCAATTTCATTATTCATATTCAACATGATATTAGCAATTTTAGCTACAGCAACTTGGCAATAAAAAGAAACAAAAAACTGGGGATATAGCTCAGTGGTAGCATATTTACCTAGTATGTATGAGACCTCAGGTGCAATAACCAGTACTACATACGAGAGAGAGAGAGTGAGAGAGAGAGAGAGAGATCCATATATAGGAAATTGGAAAATAAAATTATCCCTGTTTGCTGATGATATGATTCTATCCATAATATTCACCAAGACTATTTGAATTGATAAACAAAGTCAGTAAAGTACCAGGAAACAAAATCAACATAACAAAAGTCAGTATTTCTCCTATATACCAATAATGAATGAACTAACCAAGAAAGAAATTAGTAAAGCAATACATTCACAATAGCCATCCCCCCAAAAATGTAAATCAAAACTACATTGAGATTCCATTTTACCCCAGTAAGAATGGCTACTATATATACATAAGAAAGTATAACAAATGCTGATGAGAATGTGGAGTAAAAGGAACCCTCATACACAGTTGGTGAGAATGTAAATCAATATAGCCACTAAGGAAAACAATATGGATATTCCTCAAAAAACTAAAAATAGAACTACCATATGATCCAACTATACTTTTTCTGGGTACATATCCAAAGTAAGTGAAGTCAACATACTTAAGAAATACCCACATTCCCATGTTTTTTTTTTTTTGCAGTACTATTCACAATAGCCAAGATACAAAATCATCCTATGTACCCATCAACAGATGAATGTATGAAGAAAATATGTATAACACAGCACTTTTCAGCCATTAAGAAGAATAAAATCCTGCCATTTGCAGAAATATGGGTGGAATTAGAAGACATCAAGTTAAATAAAATAAGGTCACAACACAAAAAACATTTCAAAAATATTTTCTCTGATGTATAGTATATTTGTCACTTTTTCATCACTATGACCAAAATACCTGACAAGAAAAACTTTTAGGAGGGAAAGTCTATTTGGGAATCATGGTTTTTAGAGGTCTTAATCCACAGAAAAGGGGACTATTAGAGACTAGGGGAGAAACAGGAGGGTAATAGAGGGAAGGTAAGCATGAGCAATGCATGAAATACACGTGTATGGAAATATCACAGTGAAACCTATGACTTTGTATAATTAATATGTGTTAAAAAAAGTAATTTAAAACATTTTATGAGTTAAATGGAATTTCTGTGGTGTTTATACTATTATATATAAGCCCCTCAAAATCTTTTTTAACACCCCAATTTCTATTAATTATTTTCCTTGATGTAATTAGATGGTTTCATCTTAATAATATTTTTAGACTAGCCAAGTTGAAGATCCTTTTCTAAAATTCAGAAAGAACATCTCAACTTTTTCTGGAAGGAACTGTGATTATAACACATGAGATGGAAACCTGATACTCTCAAATTATAGATTCTTCATCCAATAAACAAAGATGATCTTTGAAGATAGAACAGACATGTCACCAAGGATCCCAGGAAAACCAGTAAGACCCAAGGCTTCACTGTTAGTCTGATTATCTTAGATTCATTATCATCTCTAATATTTTGCTAAGAAATTATCTCACTATTTATTTTTCTTATTCCATAATTATTGATATTGATAAAATGTTTTCTAAAGTCTTTATTGAAATTTTTAGTTTTAATAAAGTCTTTAACTTAGGAAAGCAAATGTATGTAGCCTTTTAGGGAACATGAACAGGTAAATAGCTTCTGATTGAGGAATAACTAGAAATTTCAAAAATGGAGTTTCACATAGGAATACTCCGTTGGAGAAATAATACTTAGAACTTCACAAATACTGAGATCAGACAAAAGTTCTGTTAGATGTTGCACTGATTATCAGAGACCTCTTCCAGACTGTCATCAAATTATTCTCAACATTTTCCCTTTATCCCATAATTCTGACCATTGTCCAGTTTTTAAAATGGTTCAAATAGCCAATATGCTAAAATGATTTAAATACAGTTTGATAGAAATAGGAGATGATATATAACACTGACCCATATAAAATTTCTAGTTAAATAGGTCAGAAAGTTTGACTATTGAAAATTTTATATGATTCAACCTAATATATTGATATATTCAAATATACATATACCCACATGCCTGTATATATACATACATATAAAATGTTACCATCACAAAAGATTGGGTGAATGGTATTTTGGATATCATTAGCCACAGTTTTAAAGTTGCCTCTCAATCTATGAAGATTTTTAAATAAAACCTTTAAATATATACCAAATTTATTTTCTGTGCTTAGATTTATTTTCTGGAAAATTTGACACAAGGATTTTTGTGGCCTTTGTTTGTTTAGGTAAAATTTCTTATCTTTGAATTTTCAACACATAGATATACATTGCCACATCGGTTAAAATGCATATGTATTTGTGAATCCACCCATGCTTAGATGGAAATCTAGAAATGTGCTTTTTATAGTTAAAATTTATTTGTTTGCCAGTTTTCAAGCAGTACTTTGAAAGAACTATACATAAATGAGAGGTATTTGGAGTCTGAAACACATGTAAGCATAGAATCAAAGGCTTTCTAAATTCTAATTCTAAAATTTTCCAATCATGACCCAAATTTTTCTCTGCTCTATAAATGCTCAGAGTAAAATTTTACATTATCAAAAATCATTTTCCCAGTGTTCTATCTGATGTAATTTTATGGAATAAATCAACCAAGAAGAAATTATCTATTGTGTAAAGGAAATAAAATCTTGAAAAATATTAATTGTGGGTAACTTATCCATAAGGAAAATGAAGAAAACAATATCAAGGACTGTCTTTATGATGTGTTCACTCATGTAATCAATGTTACATGTAACCTTAGTGAAATATCAGTCCATTATTCAAGAGCCCGAAATCTGGAATTAAAATTATTATTATTTAAAAAAACCCTCCAACAATCTAAAACAAAACAGACCTTAATTTTTAGCCATTATAACTCCTAGCTGCACTACTGATTTTGCTACTTATTATTATCAATGGTTTTACTTGGGTGGTCCAATAGCTATTGGATGTATGGGTATAGAAATTTTTAAACATTGAAGACGTCTGGTTTTTATTGTAATGTTTCTAATAATTCAGGGAAGTTGAAGACTTTCCAGAAGAGAAAGGTCATTTGTGATTTATTGTGTGGCAACAAATAAGCAATAAAAATTACCAATACATAACACTCCGTTTTTTCAAGTACCACATTGAAATTTTAGGGGTAAACTGATACCATCTAGTAGGCATAAATACTTTAGCAAATTGGAATAGATTCTGTTTATTTCACCCTAATCTTGTACATTCATCCTCACTTGAATGTTAAGTGGAATCTCCAAATGGGAAAAGAGGAAAGAAAAGTCCAGAGCAGAGTCCTCTGAGAATATGACTGTATGTATTACTGTCCTACAATGTAAATTGTCAGTCTAATTACAGTTTTAGCAGAAAGTTTTCCATTGGAAGCGTCTATGGATTAAAATTTTTAACAACACTATGCCAGTTATTTGAATATGAAGTCATGGAAATTTCAGCTATTATGATGTATCCCATTAAACAGTATTAAAAAAAAAACTAATATTGTCCAATGTTAGTCAAATGCTCAAATGGAATTTCATCCTTTTTTCCTGCTAAGAGTTTCTCTAAATACTTTTTTTCCAATTGATTACAAAATGTATTTTGAGTAAGGAAATATTTACATTTTTCTTCCACTCATTTTTAATTTTCTAAGTGTCTTAAAAATTTATTTTTTACTTTATTACTAAAATAAAAGTAATTATCTAGAAATAAAAAGCCAAATACTTAAATACAATAATTTTTAGAGCAGAAGGGTTAAATATATTTCCCTTACTCTCAGAAAAAAATGAATACTAGAAATATAAAATCATTAATCTCAAGTTTAAGCATAAAAACAAAAAGTAGAATTTAGGTCTTAGTCTGATACACTTTGTAACTACATAGTAAGTATTTGTTGATTAAAGTGTGACAGGGGATATTGTCCAAACAATAATATATCACATTGTTGTACCAATCTGTGTAATAATAAAAGTTTGACAAATTTAAAAAACACTTAATCATAATTCAGAGACTGTGCAAAAGAGAAAACACTATTTATACATCACTATATTTTACCAGTATAAGAAGATAGCAATAAAATAAAAATACAAAAGTCAAAGTCAAGGAAAATGTAAGTAGAAAAAAACCCATAAAATTCAAACCATTGTTGTCCCCAATCTTTTATGAAACAATAGAGGTAAAGCTAAATAAGAAAAATTCAAATGCAAAGGTTGAGATTCAAATTTGTCTCAAGGTTAAAAGAGAAGCATTGTTGACAGAGTGACCTTATCAAGATAGTGGAATGGGAGCTTACAGTGTTTTCCCCTCACAGAAACTTTAATTCACAATTATGCATGCATGAAAATATTTTCTTAAGAGCTAAAGAGTACAGGTAAGAGACTGCAGCTCCTTGTTGAAACACAGAAATAAGAAAAGATGTGTTACACATAACAGAAATATTAATTTCATATTATCTGCATCAAAATCCTCCTGAACCCACATTATGTGAAAAGAGAATCTCTCTGCATAAGGGAAGAGGAATGCAGTGAGCACTCAGTTTTGTTGTGAGCTCCAGTACCAGGTCTATTCCAGTGAATGCTGGTGCTGGGCCAATCACTGTGGAACCAGATTCCAAGCCCACTCTGGAGAACTCAAGGTGCAGGCCTTCCAGAGCACTAGGCCAGCCCCTGCAGACCCAGGATCCATTCATGCTCTAACATCCAGCCAGCCAAAGGTTTCAGTCCCCCTCCAACACCAGTGTCAGATCAGATGCTATAGTCTCAGGCTTAAGATTCATCCCTTAAGCACCAGGCTCTATACTTGCCTTAAGAACCTAGATTCAAGTATCTCGCTAGCACCAAGCCATCCCCTACATCCCTGGATTTGAGTTCTGTTCCTAAAACACAGGTTCCAGACCCCTCATATGTACTCTATACACCCTCATCAGACAGGCCTTATAGACCCAGGCACCATGCCTTCCCATTGGCTGACCACACCATGATGCCACCTTGCCAAAGACTCCAGCAGCAAGTCCTCTCATGATTACATGAATTTTCCACCCAAAGTCTCTGGACAAATTTCTGGTAATGGGCCTTTCTTGCTGAAGCTACCATGAAAAGCTTGATAGTGGTGCCTACTTCTTGTGTGGACATGAAAACAAATCCCAAATAATCAGGGCAAAATGACACTAACCAAAGAATGGGTTTTGTCAAGCAGAAGAAAGACTCATCAACTTCAAAGACAGGGCATGAGAAATTATGGAGTCCAAGGTATAAAAAAGAAAAAAAGAATAAAAGTAAAAAGAACCTAGAGACATATGAGATATTATCAAGCACACCAATATGTACATTACAGATATCCTAAAGTGAGCAGAGGAAGAGAAAAGACAAAAGATACATTTAAAGAAATAATGATAGAAAATTTTCCAAGTCTAGATACAATTGAACATCAAAATAGTGAAGCCCAAAGAACCACAAATAGATTAAATATGAGATCTTCATTGAGAAACATTATAAACAAATTCCTAAAAGTCAAAGATGATGTTAAAAGCAACAAAAGTGACTTATCATATACAAAGGAAACTCTACAAGGCAATAAACGTAGGAACCTTGCAGGGTAGTAATATAATGGATGAAATATTCAAAATGTTTAAGGAAAAAAATCATGGCAACTAATAATGCTATACCTTGTACAGCTTCTCTTCAGAAATGAAGGAGAGAAAGATCTTTTCCAGACCAAAAAAAAAAAAAAAAAAAACTGAGGGAATTTATCACTATTCGACTAGCCACACAAGACACTAAAAGGAATTCTTCAATGAAAGGGTGCTAACTAACAACATTAAAAGTACATAAGTTTATAATTAGTTGTAAAGTTAAGAATCAGAATTAAAGTTAGCATCAGAATTCTATGAATATTGTAGTGTTAATGAGTAAGTCACTTTTCACTCTAGTATAAGAGATAAAATGTGAAGATATTAAAAATAACCATAGGGACCATAATTTGTAAAACAGTGCACAAAATTTAAAAATATAAATTTTATATAAATTGCATAAATATAACAGAAGGAATTAAATGTATTGTTTTTGCATGCAGTTGAAAAGGTTATTAAAGTAGATTGCTATAACTATAAAGGTTTTATAAAAGCATCAGTGTAACTTCAAAGACAAAATTTCCAGTAGATACACATACAGTAAAGAAATAAATCAAAGCAAATCCTTATAAAAATAATCAAATCACAAAGAAAGCAAGCAAGAGAGGAAAAGGAACAAAGAAACTAAAAACAATAAGAAAAAATAAAATGACAACATAATTATTTTTCTATCAACAATCACTCCAACTTTAATTATGTTGTTTTTCAATTAAAAGACTAAATAAATTAAAAAAAAGAAAAAAGATTAACAACATGTTTCCTAAAAAATTACTTTCTAAGGACACACATAAGCTGAAAGTGAAAGGATGGATAAAGATTTTCCATACAAACAATAACTACAAGACAGCAAGAGTAGTTATACTTAAGTCAAACAAAAAGAGTTAATGCTAAAAACAATAAAAAGAGAAAATGAAGGTAATTTTATAGTGATAAGGAGTGAATTTAACAAGATATAGCAATTATACTTACATTTGTATCTAGAATCAGACCACTTAAATATATTAAACAAATATTAAAGAACTAAAGAGAAAAATAAATGCAATAAAATAATGGTACAGGGTTTCAAAACCCTGCTTTCAATAATGGAGAGATTATTTAGGCAGAATTTCAATAATAAAACAGCAGACATGAGCAAGCATATAGACCAAAGGTACCTAACAGACATATAAAGAATGTTGCATTCAATAGCAGCAGAACGTGTATTTTTTAAGCACACACAAAACATTATCCAGGGTAGATTATATGTTAGATCACTAAGCAAGTCTTAAGAAATTTAAGATTAAATTACATAAAGGATCTTTTATGACCACAATGGTATAAAACTGGGAATCAATAATACGTGGACAGTTGAAAAATTCACCAGTAAGTGAGAATTAAACAACAATCTTATGAACAACCAATAAGTCAAAGAAGAAATCTGTCTTGAGACAGATGACTATAGAAACACAACATAAACATAAAACATTCAGGAAAATCAGTTTTAAGATATATATATATATGTGTGTGTGTGTGTGTGTGTGTGTGTGTGTGTGTGTGTATGTGTGTGTATAAAACAATAGATGCCTACATTAAAAAAAGATAAACAATCTAGCTTTATTCCTCAAGGAACTGGAAAAAGAAAACTAAACAAAGTACAAAGTCAGTGGAAGAAAATTATAAAAATCAGAGTAGAAATTAACATTACATAGAAAAAAATCTCTGAAACTTGAGTTATTTTTCTAAAAGATGATCAAACTTGGTAAACCTTTAGCTAGACTACCAAAAAAATGGAAGACTCAAATAATAAAAATCAAAATGAAAGAGGAAATACAACAGATACCATAGAAAAAAAAGATACACAAATATTATAAACAACTATGTGTCAACAAAAATGGATAACCTAACAGAAAAATACAAATTCTTAGAAAGATACAATTTAAAAAACTAAGTCAGGAAACCAAAGAAAATCTGAACACAAAAATTATGAGTAAGGAGTGTTAATTACTAGTAAAACTTCCCAAAAAAGCGAAGTCCAGGACTTTACCTGGCTTCACTGAAAAAATCTACCAAACATTTGAAGAACTAATACAAATCTTTCTCAAACTCTTCCAAAACATAAAAAATAAAAATAAAGATGGAGGAAGACCTCCAAACATGTTTGATAATACTACAGCCAGACAATTATGCCAGAAGAAAATTGAAAGTAACTGCTCTTGATTAATTTAAATTCAAAATTCTCAACAAAATACTATTCAACCAAATCCAATTACTCATTAAAAAGAACACACACCAGGGCTGGGGATGTGGCTCAAGAGGTAGCGCGCTAACCTGGCATGCGTGCAGCCCGGGTTCAATCCTCAGCACCACATACAAACAAAGATGTTGTGTCCACCGAAAACTAAAAAAATAAATAAATAAATAATAAAAAAATTCTCTCTCTCTCTTAAAAAAAAAAAAAGAACACACACTATAAGCAATAGACTTTATTCCTGGGAATCAAGATAGTTCAACATTCACAAACAATAAATGTGATACACCCCATTAGCAGAAATGAAAGATAAAAGCCATGTAATCATCTCAATTAATGCAAAAAAGGACATTTAATAAAATTCAGCATTCTTTCATGATAAAAACTTACAGCAAATTTCATATAGAAGTGTGTCTCAATACAATAAAGACCATGTGAAGAAGACCACAACTAATATTATACTTAATGGTGAAAGTAAAAACTTTTCTTCTAAGAACAGAATCAAGACAAAGATCTTTGCTCTTGACCTTTCTATTCAACCCAGTACTAGAAGTCCTTGCCATGTCAATTAGGCAAGAAAAGAAATAAAATGCATCTAAACTGGAAAAGAAATTAAATTTTCTGTTTTCAGATGACACATTCTATATACAGAAAACCCTAAAGACTACATAAAAATAATGGTAGAATAAGCATATTCAGTAAAGTTACAGGATATGAAATCAACCTACAAAGTTCAGCAATTTCTGTACATTGACAAACTATTCAAAAGAGAAATTAAGAGAACAATTTTACTTGTAATAGAATCAAAAATAATAAAAGTCTAAGGATAAATTTAATACAGGAGGTATAATTCTATACAATGAAAACTATAAAACATTGATGAAAGAAACTAAAGAATTTATGAATAAATGAAAAGATAGCCTGTGTTCCTGAACTGGAAAAATTAATATTATTAAAATATCCATAAAACCCAAAATGATCTACAGAGTTAATGTGTAATGGTTCATTTTAATTGTCAACTTGATTGGATTAAGAAATGCTGATGATTAATAGGCTTATGGGTTGTCAATAAGGGTGTGTCTAGGAATGATTGGCATGTAGGATAGCCAACTAAAATGGAGATTGTCCCTAAGCATAGGCAGCCACCATCCAATAGAATTATGACTTGGATGGAATAAAGGTTGGAAGAACAAGAAAACAGCAGCAGATGCAAGCTTGATTCTTCTTGAACATGTTCTTGACTGCTGCTGTGATCATCTGAAAATATCTGACTCTTGCTTCTTCACTCTTCCACAGTGGACTCTGCCAGTGATTCTCCAGAGACCTTCAGTCTTGGACTAGAATATCACCATTGATCTTGTTCTGGGGCGTTAGCCTCTTGGACTGCACGGCTACTGATTATTCCAGTTCTCCAGCCTACAGATGGCCATTGTGGACTATCCAGCTTCTGGTTGTGTAAGCCAACCTAATAAGTCTTTTTTTTAAAATAATTGTACTTTCTACTGATTTTGTTCCTCTATGGAATCCTAATATACAATGCATTCTAGTGAACTTCCAATGACCTAGTTCACAAAAACAGAAAAAAAAATCTAAAATGTTTATGAAGCCAAAAGTCTTCAAATACCCAAAGCCAAGAAAACAAAGTTGGAAGCATCACAATTCCTGATTTCAAACTATGTTAAAAAGATACAATTATCAAAACAGCATTGTGCTACTATGAAAACAGACCTATATACCAATGGAACAGAGGAGAGAATGTAACAATAAATCCACACATGTATATTTAACTAATATTCAATAAAAGTATCAAGAACACACTACAGAAAGGACAGTTTCTTCAATAAATTGTTCTGAATAACTACATGTCACGGAATGAAAATGAACCCTTATCTCAAACCATATATAAAAATTAACTCAAATTGGATTAGCGTCTTAAAGGTAAGTCCAGAAACCACACAAGTAGTATAAGAAAACAGTGAAAAAACTTATTGACTTTAGTCTAGGCAATGATTTAAATATGACCTTAAAGGCCTTAGCTACAAAAGTAAAAACAGAAGAAAACTATTGCATTGAAATGAAAAACTTCTGTACAGCAAATGAAACAATCATCAGAGTAAAGTGAAAATCTATGGAATAGGAGAAAATATTTGCAAATCATAATCTGTTAAGGGATTAATAAACAAAATATATCCAATGCTAAAGCAACATAATAGAAAGAGAACAAATAACCTCATTTTTAAATGGGCAAATGATTTGAATTGACACTTGTTGAAATTGATCAAATTATATTTTTATATATTTTTAAATATGCCATAATGAAACACACTGTTGTAGTTTGGATGTGAAGTGTCCCCCAAAAGCTCGAGTATGAGACAATACAAGAAGGTTCAATGGAGAAAAAAATTGGATTGTAAGAGTCTTAACTCAATAAGTGAGTTAATCCTCTGATAGGGATTAACATAGTGGTAAGTGAAATGTAGGGTGTGTCTGCAGGAGGAGGGAGTCCGGGAGTGTATATATATTTGTATCTGGGGAGTGGAGTCTCTTTCTCTCTCTCTCTCTGCTTCTTGATCACCATGATGTGATCTGATTTACTCTGCCACACACTCCACCATGATGTTTGGCCTCATCTTGAGCCCCAAGAAATGGAGCCAGCCTTCTATGAACTAAGATCTCTGAATCTGTGAGCTCTCAAATAAACTCTTCCTCTTCTATAGTTATTCTGGACAGATCTTTTAGTCACAGCAACAAAACAGCGGACTGAAACCCCCAGTATTCTGAATAATTGATATGCATCAATAAAAAATGGTGGAAGAAATAGAAACAGCCAATATGTGTATTTAAATGTCCTTATCATGGCTAATTATCAGGGAAATGCAACTCAAAACCATAATGAGTGTATCATTTATTACAAGCCCTTTCAGCAGATAGAGCAAAAATTATGGATCTACATTAGCCAGTGTATATATATATATACACATATATATGCATAGTTCAATATTTAACCATTTATATCTATATTAAGCTAAACCTGAGTTTATACTGATCTTTTCAACTCCCCATTGTTATTGAAATTACTATTGAAAACATAAATAAGCATCATCTTGTAAGGAGACTATTCATTTCTTTAGGTTTCAAGTTGAAATAATTTAAATATCACATGCATTAGGAATTATTATTATTAATAATGAAAACAATCTAATAATTATAATATTTAATAATTTAATAATTTTTGATAATTTTAATTTTATTATTTAAAGTCCCATGTATTATAAATCAAAATGCTGGTAAAGCAGTTAAACTGAACTGTTGATATAAATTTTTTATGCTTTAAGTTTTTAAATGTCAGGTTATTAGTCATTATAGTTATTATAGAAATTTATTGGTTATATGGTAATTATAGAAAGATATCTTTGTTGATCCCCTGCTCATTGGTGTGTTCAAATAAAATGGTTAGTACAATTAGATATGGAAAGTGTCAGAGACTATATTTCCTTGTGTTACTTTAGTATCCTGACTTAAAGCTATGATTCTGGTGTTTTTTGAACACTAAGGAACCAGATGTACTTTAATAATAGGTTGTTTTTAATATATTTACAGATATGAAAAGAAGGCATCAAAGAAGGGCAAGACAACTCTAAAACAGTTAAAGATCACACAGGGAAAGTATCTGAAAGAGATTCAGAGGGGTTCTAGTGAGCATCCAAGCCCTTGGGAACAAAGATTACAAATGAAATAGTGGCTTTTTCAAATTATGATATTGACCACATTCATGTGAATTAAGCTCCATAAAATATTTGAGAATGATTAGACCCAGCTTTGCTTATTTTAAAGAAATCTTTTCCTTATGTTATAGATTGTATTTTGAAATTATTTAAAAATCCCTCTCCTCATTCTAGTTTACTTCAAGGGTTTTAGCATATATTTGTTTCTTGCCTCAAGTAATTATTATGATGGTTGTCAAATAAGGATTTTCTAACTCCACCACAGCTTCCACATCTACTATGTTGTAGTCTACTGCAAGAAAGATCTCATGTGCTTATTTGTTATTGATAATACCAATAGCATACTAATTTGATAGCTTCCTTTACATATTGAAATAAAAGTTTCTAATTATACCTTGAAATATTGTATCCCATATATGTAATTAGCTAGTCTCCAAGGAGATTATCATCTTTTAAGTTGAAATTCACATAAGAAATTAAAATATAGACACTGGGGTGAATATCATTTAATATAAAGATAAAGTGAAAAGAACTAGCCAACTTAATGGCACAGTGGTATCATTATAATTTTTTAGCAAATGTAGTGTCTTTAATCTTTAACTTTACTTTCATTTCTTTTCTTAATCAAATACAAATGGTTAAAATCCATTTTCTTTCTGATTGAGCAACTAGCTTTTCCTTTAGTATACCATACCATTATATGTATTACATACATCATATGCTTGTTCAAATATTATTGGAAGATTTGTAAAAGCAATGAAAATTTAGAGAAAAGTTATAAGAATAATACAAATAATTCTGATAGATTTTATCAAAAGACCTCATTTAAGATATTATCCTGCTATTTAACTTTTCTGGTTAGACTCTACTATTAAGCTAAAATATTAATACATATACTAATAAAATATTTTCCTACTAACCTTTCCTATTAAGAATTTCTAATTCCCATTCGAACTGATCTTTGTTTAGGCTGCATAGAGGTGCACATTCATTTTTTCCACATGAATATTCAACTGATAAAGTGTTTTTCCCCACTTAATCACAGAATATTTGTTGCATACCACTGTCTGCATACATATATTTCTGGGCTCTATTCTGTTCCAGTAGTTCTTTTCTAGTATTACAAGTTGTTATGGTTTAGATATTAGATGTCCCCCAAAAGCTCATGTGTGAGATAATGTAACAGTTTAGAGGTAAAATGTTTGGGTTGGGAGAGCCTTAACCTAATTAGCACATTAATTCACTGATAGGGATTAACTGGATGGTTGCTGTAGGCAGGTAGTGTGTGGCTGGAGGAGGATGGTTGCTAGGGTTGTGTCCTTGGGGTTTAAGTTTTGTTGGTGGTAAGAAAAGTGAGGTCTCTCTCTCTTTCTCTCTCTCTCTCTCTCTCTCTCTCTCTCTCTCTCTCTCTCCTTCCTGGGCGCCATGTTCTAACTTGCTTCCCTCAGTCATACGCTTCCACCATGATGTCCTGCCTCACTTTGGGCCCTGAGGAATGGAGTCAGCCATGTATGGACTGAGACCTCTGAAACCATGAGTGCCAGATAAACTTTTCCTCTTCTAAAATTGTTCTCAGCAGGTCTTTTGATCACAAAAGTGAAAAATCTGACTGAAACAGAAGCATGATCACAAGATTTTCCACTATCTACAACCTGACCTTTTGGATTTGGCCCTGAGTCATTAATTTATAATTTAAGTAATTTAGTGTGCCATTTACTTTAGGTTGGTAGATAGATATGCCTCCCATTTAGCAAATATTATCTATTTTACAATTTGTTGTATAACATTATGAACTAATGTTTTTTGCAGACTCAATTTATTCTAGTTGAGTGTACTTTTTATTCAAATATGCACTCCATCAAAATTGGAAATGAGAAGTCCTAAAAGGTTAGTAATATTTTATTAATACATGTATAAATTTTAGCTTAATGGGAGAGTCTAAATATGAAAGGTAAAATATTAAGACATAGGAGAATATCTTAAGTAAGACCCATGAATAAAATTTATTAAACACGATACTAAGAGTATTAACTATGCAGGAAAAGTTCAATTTTGTGAATTTTATTAAATTAAGAACTTTTAATCAAATGCACCAAATAGCAAAAGGCAAAACACAGAATAGGAAAAGATATTTGCAATACGTATATTTAACAAAGTATTCCTATCAAGAATATATAATAATCATATACAAATCAATAAAAACTGAAGCAAATAGAGAAATGGGCCTACGAACTGAAGAGGTAGTGAACAAAAAGTGTATTAAAATGGACAATAAGCAAATGAAAAGATAATCAAAATTATTGGTTAGGAGAAAAATGACAATCAAAACCATAACGTTAAATAATTACATATCTATCAGCATCACTAAGTCAAAAGAATCAATAATATCTAGTATTTACAAGAATTTTAACAAAAAATTAGAACTCTTAAACATCAAAACCATTATATATATTTTCATTTGATCCAAATATGTTTCATGTTTGTGTCAATTTCTTTTCTTCCCTATAATAGTCCTATATATTACTCATGTTGTTAATTTAACATAGAAATTTACTCGTGTGGAAGACTATTATGTCATCACAAGATATATCATGGAAATCTGTCATACAATTTGAATTCCTCAGCTTGGCCTTTCTCACCTATTCAATTCTGTGTAAACTGTACTATAAATCATATGCAAATTTCTCTCTTGAGTTAATGAACAAATTTTAATATGGCCTAAAAACTGATAAAGCACTTGAAAATTCTTCAATGCAAGTCTGATGTAATAGTATGAATTTTAAAATATATTTAAAGTAATTTGATAGCTAGTAAACTTGGCAAGTGGCATTATAGCTATTCAGAAATTACTGTGGGAGAGCTAATTAATTTCATACATTATAAAACCTCAAAAATATATGAAAAATCATCTCATATGCTCCATTATGTTTAAATGGAAATATTTAAATGATACAGAGTGCTATTTGTGTCTGGCTGGAATAAACATGGAGAAGATAGAAAAAGGGAAGAAATTTGAAGAAGCTGGTGCTGTGGAATTTTTAGATACCTGAATATGAAACAAATACCCTTTTTCTGGAGATGGAATTGTGAAAAGAGATAAATTGTACACTTTAAGTGGAATGTGCACACACACATACAATTGAAATAGAAATTTAAGTTTCTAAAAGATGTGATGTCAATATAAAAATTTCTAGAATGCTGTAGACAAACATGGTCATTGTTTAATGTATTTAAACATATTTGGAATAATTATTTATTCAGGAATGTTCTTTTAGTTTTACGAGAAAGATCAATGGGGAAAATGCTGTGTATTTCAGTGCAGGTAACTTCATACCCAAATGTAAAAGAAGCTTTATATTCAATGAAGCATTATAACTGATACTGATTCAAGAAATAGGTAATGTTATTGGGACATCCTCAAGGGAGGGGACCACAAGACATTCATCCCCAGTGCATATCATAACATGTAGTACACACTACATACCTGATTGATGTTTACTGAATGGGTAAAGGTGAGATAATAAGAAAGCAACTGAAGAAGCTCTACTGGAGATGCAAAACTGGTTTTGGATAAGTTTACTGCTTCTGTTATTGGAATTGCCTCTCTAAGTCTGCTTTAAAGAGCTGGAAGTCAAGCCAGGAATTCAAGTGCTGGCAAACTGATCACTTCAGAGGGACTTTTTAAACAGTTGTAAAATGTTGATTATTCTTTCAAATAAAAGTATAGAGAAAAAGGAATATCCTCCCTCACTGAAAAATAGGTGCTGTTAAAATATCACACAAATTTTGATTTTTCTTAAATATATAATGTCAGTGTCAGAGTCCTAAGTTTCCCTTTAACATTTAGGGCATCAGCCTTCTATCTTTAGAATCTGTAAAATGATCTAAAAACTTTACTGGGTGAAATAAAACAGGAGAAAACATCCAGCAGAAACTAGTTCTCATGAATATGCCTCAAATACCATTAAGTGATTTACAGAGTAAATGCACTAATCCCATAAATTGATTTGGGATTAGCTTTTTGGAAGGTGAACAGGGAAGATTTATATCCTAGTTGAGAGTGTCAAGCCCTGAATCAATTTGAACATATCCTGTTCTTTCATTCTTTTTGAGTACAAGAGCCCCTTGCACTTGGCTCAGTGAGAAATCCAGAAGAGTTGCCTTAAGTCTGCGTCTCCTCCACTTGCTCTTACTTTCCCACAGAGGCACCTTCCATGAGTCCCCAAAAGGGCTCCATAACAGTGGCCTGAACACTGGAGAAATAGTCTATCAGGATTACTAAAGTACGTACTTACTGTGAGGATAAAATTCCTCTTTTTTGATATATACTATTATTCTAGCAGCTACCAAATTTGAAAAATATAAACCTTTTGAGCTTTTTGAAATACTATAAAATGATGAACCCATGCCTCTCAAAGAAGGAAAAAGAGTCTCTGAAATACTGTGGTCTGCAGGTTGTATATATTCATACTACACATTCAAAAATTCCAACTTGTGAGTTGAGCTGCTATACATGACTATATGACTGGAGGGATCCTACATCATGTACAACCAGAAAAATGAGAAGTTATACTCCATTTATGTGTGATGTATCATAGTCATTCTACGGTCATGCACAACTAATTAAAACAAACAAAAAAGAAAGAAATGCTATTCTGAGGAAATAAATGTATTTATTGCTATTTTCATAAACTGCAACTTAAATGTTTGCCCTCCTTAGAACTATGGGAAGTTTCTGTTGTTCCTAGGTTTTATTTTTAAAGATTTGATTTTGTGAAGTGAACAAAGCTTTTCTGTTTGTTGCAGGAAAAAAATTCCAACTTGTACATTCTGGTCTTCAATTTTCATTTTCTTGTGTCTGAAACTTCCTTGGTTTTTTAAGAATCCACTATGCAGAATCACATTCTGCAATCTGTATTTGGGATAAAAATGGGAGTTCATAACCCACTTGAATCTAATGTATGAAATATGATATGTCAAGAGCTTTGTAATGTTTTGAACAACCAATAAAAAAAGAGGAGGAGGAGTGGGGAGGTTGAGAGGCTTGTGGGAAGCCAGTGGTGGCAGTTGGGCTCTGAAGGTTTTTTCCTGAGGAGCTGTTTTGTTTTGTGTGTGAGGTTCTAAAAATAAAGTTTGTTTCTTTTGAAAAAAAAAAAGAATCCACTATGAAAATGCAAAAATTTCCCTTGAATATCAAACTTAATGACTGTGTCAACTAATTTCTAGGCACCATATTAGAACTTCACAAAATGAGGGTATAGAAGAAGGTTGGTTTTTTAGGTCAAGAACAATGAAGAAAAGAAGCTAGCATAATTTGTTGTCCACATAAACTAGACAATAGGTCAATTTGTTTTCTCAATTCTACCTAACATTTATATTAAGACAGTCCCAGGCACATTGAGCCAGAGGTAAGAAAATAACTTTCAAAAATGGATCTTCCACATCCCACCTTTCATTCTGTCTAGCCCTAATGATTGTTTCTTAAAAATGGCAATTATCAAGGGTACAAGTAATAGAACATGTTGACAAGGATGTGAGAAAAGTTGATTGAATTAGACAAAAGGGAATAAAAGGAAGGTGGAGAAATGGGAATAGAAAAGACAGAATAAATCAAACATAACTTTCCTATGTTCATCTATGAATATACACACAGTGAAACCACATATTATATACAACCATAAGAATAGGATCCTTATTAGAATAAGTTATATGCTATATTCTATGTATATATAGTATTTCAGAATTCACTCTTCTGTCACTTACATATCTAAAAATAGTGAAGAAAATTAATTTAAAAATTTTATACTATAAACCTGTATAGGATGTTCAATGAAATTCTAGTAATCTAAATTTAGAAGAGTAATATTGTAACTTTGGGGATACATGATGAGTAAATTTGAGCAATTTGATTTTATGCATCAATTTCTGCTCTAATATTCTCAAAGAGGCAGCTACTAAAAAGATTTGGAGTCTTTTGTAGTACTCTAGGACCATTTCTGGGAAGCAGTATCATATCTACAGAGATGCAGGGGGTACAGAATTATTCATTCAAGGGACAGGTGGACCCATGCTACAGCTACACTGTGACTACAATCTTGTGGATTCGATGTGTTTCTAGCTGGACCACAACTTTACTGAGTTTCATATCCTAGTTTATTCAGTGTGAGTGATGTCTGTGTGTACCTCACAGTGCTGCCATGAGAAATACAGGAAATAGCGCACATTAAGTGCTCAGTACATGCTCTGGGTTGAAAGGCCATAGTCAATTAGAATGGGCTATAATGTGATGACTCATCACCTTAGAAGAGGAAAATTTGGACAAGTATACTTGTGCAGAGAGGACACCATGTGATAATGGTGACCAAAAAAAAAAGAAATGAGTGCACATGTGAAGGTATGCCAAGTATTCCCCACAACCATTGAAAGCTAGAGGAATCAAGGAAAAATTTCCCCTAGACCTTTCAGAGAATATACCTTATAATAATTCAGTTTGGACTCCTAGACTCCACAACTGTGTTACAGTAACTTGATTTTTTTTCTAATGGATTACTTTTGAATTTTACTTTTTTAAAAATTACATTAGTTTTTAAATCTTTTTTTCTTTTATTTATTTTTTATTATTTGTTCAAAACATTACAACGTTCTTGACATATCATATTTCATACATTTGATTCAAGCAGATTATGAACTTTCATTTTTACCTCATATACATATTGCAGATTTTTTAAGACACCCAGTAAGTATTATTTTTCAGAGTAGGGCCCATATATTTGGCTCCCCCTTAACACTCAGTAGAGGGGTTAGTCCCAGACTGGTAGCTTCCTGTCATCAAAGGGAAAAAGAGGAATTCCACGTGGTCATCAACATCCTGTGTCCACAAAGATCTAGATAAAATATCATGAAAACTCAGTATGGAATTCTAAGAGTTAATGATATTCTGAAATTCACATGGAAATCAACAATCCAAAAGATGAGATTATAAAAACTAATATGTAGACAGTTGTTGAAGTACAGAGGTAGGGCTTGCAGTCTTCAGGGAAAAGGTCTGCAAATGAGAAAGGCCCATGAGAATGGAGGATCCCAAGTGCCCCATTTTATCATGAACACATGCAGGTGTAATCTAAGTAGAAACTACAGGTAGGGCACTGTGAAAAGAGGCAGGTAAAGAAGATGAAGACTGCACTCAAAGAGGACCTTATGTCACCTTTATTGCCCCTGAAATTTCTAGACAAGGATCATCAGTTCGAAGTGTTTAGACCAGGAACATTAGCAAACCCTGGGGGCTTATAAAAAATACAGAAGCTCAGGCCCACCCCTGGTGCCTGAGTCAGACACTCTGAGTTGAGGCCCAGAAGTCTGAGTTTGAGTGAGCTCTCCAATTGACTGTCATGCACCCTATTTGAGATACACTGTTCTAGTCTTGAACAGATAGCCTGGGGTGGAAGCATCAATTTTATTCTCCATAAAGACACCTGGGAATTGCAGAACCATTCCAATAAACTTTTCTCTTCCAAGCTCCTGACCCTTCACCCTAGTCTCTCTTAAAATCAAATATCCAAAATATATCCAAAATAATATGTGGATATATATATATATATATATATATATATATATATATACACACACACACACACACACATACATACATACACACACGCACAATGGAAAATTACTCAGCCTTAAAGAAAGGTCAAATTAAGGCATTTGCCAGTAAATTGATGGAACTAGGGACTGTCAAGGTAAGAAAAATTTGTCAGTCCCATGAAACAAAGGCCAAATATTTTCTTTTATATGTGGAATGGGGAGGGAATGGGGAGGGAAATAAGGAGTGGGGAGGGAAAAACAGAAGTTTGTTGGAGTGTATAAAGGGGAATTAAGATAAGGGAAGAGCATGAGAATAGGAAAGATATTAGAATGAATTGGACATAACTTTCTTATGTTTATATATGAATACATGACCTGTGTAATTCCATACCATGTACAACCACATAAATGAGACCTAATTAGAGTAAGGTATATTCCATGTATTTATAATATCTCCAAATGTACTCTGCTGTCACATATATCTAAGCAGAAGAAATAAAAAGGAGTAAAAGGACCTGGAGGAGGAAAAGAAAGAGAAAAGGAAAACATTGTGGAATGATATTGCTTATTTTTATAATAGATTTATATGTGAATGTATAACAATAAATTTCATTGCTCTGTAAAACTATAATGCATTAACAAAAATTGGGAAAAGATTAAAAAGTGGATAGTGGCATATGAACCTAATTGGCAAATCATAACTTGGTTGAATTCCCAATACAAAAAAATTTTTAATTATATATATATATATATATATATATATATATACACACATATACAAAATTTACTGTAAAAACATATTTAATTACAAAAATCCCATGAGAAAATCAATAGATTCAGAAAAGCCTGTCCAGAACACTCAGCACTCATTCATATTTAAAACACCAGAGGAACTAGTGACAGAAGGACATTTCTTCAAAATTGCAAAAGCTGTATATGAAAAACCAAATGCCAACATCAAACTGAATTAAAAAAGTTGAATTTTTTTCTAAAAATAAAAACAAAACAAGGAAGTAAACTTTCACCACTCCTTGAATCCCTAGCCAGAGCAAACAGGCAAGAGAAGAAATCTAATGGCATACACATAGGAAAGAAGAAGTCCTGTTGCTTCTGTGTACTGATGACATGAACATTTTACTTAGATGATTTAAAATGCTCCATCAGAAAATTTTTAATGTTGATAACAAATCTACCAAAGGAAATGATACAAGAACATAATACAAAAATCAATTGCATTCCTATATTGCAAAAACAAACCTACTTCAAAACAATTGGGGAGAATATTTTATTCACACAACCCTAAAAAATAAATACTTGGTAAAATATCTAACCTAGGAGATAAAAATCTTCAACAATGAAAATTATAAAATGGTAAATATAAACAAGTTGAAGACAACCTTTAGAAGTGGAAATACTTCTAATGTTCTTGAATAAACAAATTTAGTATTATCTAAATGATCATACTACCTTAACCAGTGAACAGACTCAGTACAATCCCAATCAAAATATTAATGAGATCCTTCACAAGACACAGACAAAGCACATTTCTCAAATTCTTTTTGACCCGGAAGTGAAACAGAATAGTCAAATGTATTCTGAACCAGAAGAGTGATGCTGAGAGCTTCACAGTACCAGATATCCAATTATGTCACAGAGCTTTATAAAAAAAAAAACAGATTTATGTTGGCATCAAAACATACCTGAAGACCAATGGAATAGAAAATACAGACATATCCACAAAGATGCAGTGCCTGATTTGCAACAAAGGGGCCAAAAATATATGTTGGAAAAAAACAGAAATGTTTTTTTTTTACAAGTGCTGCTATAAAAACTGGATATTCATATGTAGAAAAACATAAAACTTTATCTGCCTCACCCTGTAAAAAAGCCAAATCCAAGGGGGTCAAAGACCTAGGAATTAAACCAGAAACTCTACAGTTGCTGAAAGAAAATGTAGGCCCAACACTCCAAATTATTGACAAAATTATCAACTTCCTTAAGAAGACTTCTAAAGCACAAGAAATAAAACTAAGAGTAAATAAGAGAATCAAAATCAAATTTCAAAACTTCTGCACAACAAAGGAAACAAGAATGTAAACAGAGAGCCTACCAATATGAGAAAATATTTTTCATCTGAATCTCAGAAAATTAATGTACAGAATTTTAAAAAAAAGTTTAAAAAATAAAACCCCCAATTACTAATTGGGCACAAAATCTAAACAAAACATTACTTAAAAGAAGAAATACAGGTGGCATATATATGTTCAACATCTCTAGGAATCAGGGAAATGCAAATCAAAACTACAAGGAAGACAAAGTCTGTTATTATTGTGCCCTCACTCTCTCCCTATACTTCAATAAAACTATTAGATTCAAAAAGAACTACATGGAGATTTTATCTCACTGCACTCAAAATATCAATTATCAAGAGTAATCTGGGGGATCCACATATCAGAAAGAACATTTAGGTGGAAAGGAATAATAAAGCTCATTGGATTAGACATAGTAGGATAAAGGGAATGGAGGAAATCGGAATAGGAAAAACAGTAGAATGAAACAAACATAACTTTCCTATGTTCTTATATAAATACACAACCTGTGTAACTCCACAGTATCTACAGCACAAGAATGGAAAGTTATAGTCCATGTATGTATAATATGTCAAAATACATTTTGCTGAAAAGAATTTTTTTAAAAAGAACAATATGTGGTGAAATTTACACTAATGCAGTGTTGATAGGATTGCAAATTAGTACAGCCATCCTGTAAAACTGTATGAATATCCCTTTCAAAATTTGGAATACAACCACCATCTGACCTGGTTGTCCCATTCCTTGGTAAATATCCAAATGTCTGAAATCAGTATACTATAGAAACACAGGTACATCAGTGCTTATAGCAACACAATTCGTAATAACCTAACACAGCACCAGCTAACATACTCATCAACAGACTAATGAATAAAGAATACCTGGTGTATATACACAATAAAGTTTTACTTAGTCATTAAGAATTAAATGGTGGCACTATGTAGAAAACTGATGAAATGAGAACACAATTCTAAGTGAAATAAGCCACACTCAGAAAGCCAAGGGTCGAATGTTTCCCTCGTATGTGAATACTTGACCACATAATGAAAAAGGGGAGAATCCAACACAAATAGCAGAGATATCTGTGGAAGTGGTTATAGGGAAGGCAGGGAGGACAGAGGGATGAAAAGTAGAATGAAACAAACCAAACTCTCTCTGTAAATCTATGAATAAAGTAGGGTGAATTTAAATGTTGTGTAAGTCTATAATGCACTAATTTAAAAATTTATAAATGAATAGAAGATACACCAAGAAGCCAGATTCATTGTTCTCCCTTTCACTCTTCCTCTATTTTCTCTTTTACTTTTTTTTCTTCCTCCTCATAAACAATGCACCCTATGTTGTCTATAAGTCAGCCCTATTTTGAAATTGCAAATCTTTATCTTCCTGATATCTTCTTAATCTTTCCTCTTATTTACCACTATTTTTAACTTCTATTACTTCTGGTTAGTTTGTAAAATGTCAGACCCCACCACTAATTCTCTAGAAGCAGTTAAAACACTGGAACTCATAGGTAATACCAATTGTTTGAGTTTACAATGGACAAAATTAATGATTAACTACTATTTTTACTGGTAGAAATTGTTTACCCTACAATTCCTGTTTATGGTGTCAATCAACATTGTAGATGTCATAATAGGAACTAAGTACTTAATTTAATCCTATGTCTTATATGCATAGGTTTTTGCAGTTATTTGACTCCCCCTCATCTCTGAGGCACTGGAAACCTATAGGATAAAAGCTGGTAGAGTAAAAACCCCACTGTTTCAGGTCCATTTGTAGATGTGGGTAGACACTTAAACAATAAAAAAGAGAGATAAAAACATCCAAAACAAAACAGAATAATTTAGTAATAGACTCCATTGATACTACAGTACAGGAAATATCAAGGAATGAATTTAGAAAATTCATAGACAAGATGATCTAAGTGGTTATATATATATATATATATATATATATATATATATATGTCAAATGCCTAATCTACAAAAAACAAAACAAAACAGAATTTTAAAAGCAGCTAGAAAAAATGACTGGTCACATTTAGAAGTAAACAAAAATGATTTCAGCTGATTTTTCAAGCCAGACATTTAAAAACTAGGAGAACTTTAAATAATATATACAAAACTCTGAAAGATAATGGATGCTATCAAAATTAATTTTTAAAAATAATTAAGAATATTTTTTAGAAATGTTATCTCACTATTCAACCAAGTGAATCAATTTTCTTAAACAAATCTGTTGATTACTTTGTATTTGCCTCACAACTAAAGAAGTTTTAGAAATACAAGGTAAACAAAGACAATGTCCAAACTTTCAGGAATATGCAGATGTGGGAACAGGTACTTTTTGCCAAATCTGTAAATAATGTGTGACTAAATGGTATAGTTAGTTTTAACCCAAATTTTCCAAGAGCTGTACAAGGCCAGTTGCCAGAAGGGAACTGGTAAGTGCTGCTAGTATAGGTTCACATATTCAAAAGAAAGTACTTAGCACTTACCCTGATCCTGACTTCTGTAGTGTTACCATTGAATTCTACTCTAAAACCTTTTGCTGAGAAATAATATGTCTCCTAGAGAAATTTTGTAGTAAGTTTTGTAGTGAGTTTGACCCCAGGTGTGTTGAGTTTGTAGTAAGGCAAAGAAATGAAAGTTTCCTGAATTCTGACTTTCATAAATGAAAAAAACAGGCATGCTGTTGATTGACATCAGCACTACCCACTCTTCAGGACCTGTCCTGGACCTGGGTGTCACTGCTATTGTGCTATGAGATACCACACTTCATTTCTGCAATTTGAGTACCTATTTATATCTCCAATACTTGATTTTTGAAATTGCATGAAAAAAGACATGCAAGTAAAGCTTGCAATCAACTTTAAAGGAAAGTATTTAGATTCGACAATTTTTGTGTTATTTATATAAAATGAATAAACTTTAAATATATATTTATATAAGGCAAATACAAACAATGGTCTGAGATAATTATCAATTTGACCCTGACTATACACAGCTTTGTGGAAAGGCTCCTCTGCTTCAGCCCAGCCAGGGCTCCTCCTGGTCCATCTTCAGGCTCTGTCATTTGCACTCAATCTCAGGTGAAGAACAAGCATTCAAGGATCACTGCTATTCACCAGAAAGGCTTTGGCTGTTTTTCCAACACAATCTGCTTTATCAATAGCCACAATCAATTTTCATGGAAACTGAGAAACAGTGAGTTAACAAAACCACACAGACACGTCTCGGAAGTAGTCACATTTGTCTGCTCTGTCTTGATGCTCAGCCACCTCTCTGTAAATGCTAGACACTAAGGATTTGTTAACCTGGCCTGCACTTCCGGAGGTCATTCTACTTCACTACAGGGAAAACACCACCTAAAATATTTGAGGCAGGATATTTAAATAGGAACAAAATAAGTAAAAAGGGCAATGAACGTAAAATGTGCCCCACCTTTCTTAAGAAAAATCAATAGTGGCTTCTTCCATGTTTTCTATTAAAGAGATCTGATCTTTCCAATCTTCTGCCTCTGAAAGCTTCACTGTTAAATTTGATTCTCTCTCAGCCTGAGGGTCTCATGTCTCTTCTCTCTAGAAAGGCTAGCAGTAGCTACAATTCAGAGATATTTTTATTTTAAGAAAGGAAAATTGAACACATTTTCTCCCTGGTAATATTTCCTAAAACCAGATGTGATAGTCCACTTTTGACAGACCTTCTGGGAGGCACTGAAGCAGTGGACACACTACACAGCTTCTGATGCTCTAGCCCTAGGGTGCAGCATGACTGAGACTCACTGCAGAGGTGGACAGCAGGAGAGGTGCAGGCCCAGGGACAGAGATGGTAGGTGGGTAGGGGATAGTAGGTGGATGACAGAGGAGAGAGACATGATAGACAGATAGACTTTCTGTCCATGAAATCCTAACCTGTTGGCAGATGAAGGCTGAGCTCTTTGGAGAATTTGAGATCTTTCCCATGAACTGAAATCACACCTTCTGTCCCATCAACCTCTGTGGACAAAGTGGAGCAAGGAATGGACACAAGCAGCTGCAGTGAAGACAGCAGCAGAATTTTCTGAGAGGACAGATGAGAGAGTGGGCTATGTGGGAGAGGCTCTGCCACTCTTCCAGAGCCCCAAACCCCGAGAAAACACAGGACCAGGGAACCCAGTCTGCTCTGCATCCTGTGCCTGTCCCACCTGCTCTCTTACTCTTCTCTAGACACCTGCGTACGTTTCATGGGAACAGCCTGATGCACTTTTAACTTGGGGAATTGGTGACAATTTTGGTAGACAAACCCAGAGCCACCTTATTAGCCAGAAGCATCCAGGAATTGCTGATCACTCTGCCTTCCCGAGAGCCTCTGAGATCCTACTCTTCTTATTTCCTCCTAGTACAGACTGACAATCCAGGGTCTCAGAGTCTCTGCCTATCATCACACAAGTGATCATAGGGAGGGCTGTGTCCCACAACAGGGTGAAGCCGAGCACCTCACTTCTTCAGTGTCCTTGGAAAGCAGTGTTCTCCCTCTGCCATGGATAACTCGGGTCTGGTCCACCCACTGTGTGTGTCATCAGGGAAAAATGAACATGCTCAGGACACTTGTTTCTAGCATTGCTGTGACCTCAGGAGTCAACTCCATGTGAAGCAAGGACAGCCCTTCTCCCTCTGCAAAGTTGCAGTCTTGGGAAAACTAATGCAGCTTTCTACCACCATCTGAAGCATAAGAAGGAATATATACTCCTATGTGCAAAAATAATCCAAAATAAAAACATAGTACTTAAGATGTTGCAGCAAATAAATTTTATATGAAAATTTGAAGATGAGAACACATTTCTATTTGTCAGAAAAACAGGTGATAGAGAAAGATGAGGAAATGCCGTGAGTACCTAACAGAGCACCTCAACAGCAGGTCAGCACGCCCTGAACAGCCATGGCCCTGAGCTCCAGGACCACCTGCCTGGATGAACTCACCCTAGAGGAGGCTGCATCTCACCCAGATGGCCAGGGAGTGTGGCCTGGCTAAGTCACCAGGAAGAGGATTGTGGCATCACACCTGGATTAGGATGTTCACAGGGGACTGGATGAAACATGTCTGTTCACAGATCCTCTGGGGCCTGGAGGACACTGTACTTAGAGCTAAGGAAGCAGCAGAGCTCTCTGGGGCACAGCTCTGGGTCATCCTCATCCTTTCCTGTCTCCCTCTTTGTTCATCTTCAGACTTCACCAATGTTAATAGTCCTCTCCACTCTCACACTGCCTACAACGCCTGACCAGTGATATGTAGAAGGAGTTAGTCTGGATTGGTTTATCAAACACACCGTGTGTGTGTGTGTGTGTGTGTGTGTGTGTGTGTGTGTGTGTGTGTAAGAAAAACATCTCCTCCTCAGTGTCCTGGAAGCCAGTGTCCACCTCACTCTCTTAGGTCCCTGCTTGTGCTCCTTGATTCCTGTCATTCATTGGACATCTAGGTCATTGTAATTTAGAATTTAATTTTAAAGTATTTGTTTTTATTTCAACTACTGACATGAAAATTATTGAGAAGTCTCAAAACACAAACTGTTTCATTGAAAATTTAAATATTTACTGTAATATATTCACCCAGATAAAAATCATGCTTTAAATGTTAAGAGTGGTGGTGTAATTCAGGGATTTTGGCTCCTGCTGAGCATGCATGAAGCCCTGAGTTTAATAACTAGCTATGCAGTAAAACGAAATAAATCCTATCCTGCCTACAAACTACAAGTGCTTCAAACATCTGTTCAGTGTACACCTTTTGTAGCAGCTACAGTGAAATAGAGGAAGATGAAGCAAGATCCTTCAACATCTATTTTTCAATAGTTCCTTCTCAAAATTTGCAGTGAAATTTTTCTCAATTTTTTTTAAATCTGTGTCTGAAACAATGCCTATTATTCACCCTGACATGGAGGTCTTGTGACAACCTGGGTCCACACACAGACACACTGTTGGCCAGGCTGCCTCCTGAGCTGTACCTACCTGTGACCTGCAGCGATTCAGCCTATTGATGGCTTATCCTGCCTCCTTGCCCCCTGGTTTCCTGTAACACTGTGGGATTCAGCCCTGGTGTCCTCTCAAGTGTGGGAGAAACTAAGAAACTGGGACTTTTCTCCCTGCTGGAGATGGTCCCTTGCAGCTGAAGCACCTGGAAAAAATAGGAACCCTTTTGGCTCCAGGCTCCAGCATCCAAAAGGCATTTTGAGTTCTAGCAGCACTACAGGACTTGGGCACTGGCTTGCTATGGCATCCTGCCTGTGGCTGGGCATACAGTCTCCACACTCAGTAGAGATCGCACAGCAGATGCAGAAGGAGGAATGGGGTCCTTAGCTGACAGACTCCCTTCTGCTCCACCAGCCTCACTTAGGTCATAGCCACTTTGTAGCCAAATCCTTGCATGAAGTCTCTTTGGCTTGAAATTTGGGATGTTTTCTTTTATTAAGCTGATTTAATGTGGTTACTATGTATCAGGTGATTTAAACAGGAATGTAGTCATTTCTAAAGGTGCAGTTTTTCTATGCTCAAATACATCGATTATAAACTGAGCTAAAATAAAAATGCTTATGCAGAAAAAACTCTCTTAAAAACAACAACCAGATGTCTTAAAGACATCAACCAGTTGCACAGTTTATTTTGTAAAGTAATTCCCTACAGGGAATAGTCATCCAAACATTTTGATATATAGCAATAAGTTGCTTTCTGTTAACCACCAAATCATGCTAAAACATTTAGCTGGAATATGGTATATCTACACCAGTCTAGAATATGGTATTTTTCCAAATTAGTCTATTTGTTGGAGTTATCATGTTTGACTTGCATTTCTTGCTTACTAATATAGCTATATAATTTTCATGTTTCTCTATGTAACTACTACTTTTTGGAATGAATATGTTCTTTGCACTCTTTTTCTAATGAAATCTTTTCTTCATAAATATACAGTGATATACAATGGTTTATATATTCAAATCAATAACTGAGCAGTATGGACTATAACATTTAATTTCAGTGGTTATTTTCATCAGAATTTTCTAAAGTATTGTGTTTATTTTGACAAATATAATGATTCCTTTCAGTGTGTTTCTGTTGGGAAAATCTTTGCACATTTTGGGAACTTCTAAAAAATCCCCTTTCAAATTTCTATTGAATGAAGTTGAGTTTTTTGTTTGTTTGTTTCTTTGTTTTGTTTTTTGCTTTTGTACAGTTAACTACTGAGACAGCAATAATTTATTTGGGTTTCACTATGCTGGGGATTGTTGTCATGGCCTCTTTCACATACCTATGAACTTCCAAAGTTAAATATGCTTTTTTATAACTCATTCATTCAAAAAAATTTGGTCAATAACTTATAGCTATTTATTCCAATACAGTGTATTCCAGCCACTAGTTTTGGTTTACTCAGTGAAGAGAAGACTCTTCACGCCAATCTAATAGCAAATATAGGCAGTAAACTGAGGGATAGGTAATGTAATTTCAGGGATGCATAACTACAGTAAATGGCATTGTTTACAGAAATAAAAAAGTAGTGTCCTAAAAACTATAGGGATGCATGAATTCTCCAAATAGCCAAAGCAGCCTTGATGAGAAGAACAAGGCTGGAGCCTCCGTAATGCTCCATTTCAAGTGATTTTTACTACAATAATAAAACCACTGCACTATCCTAAGTACAGAAGTGTGTATCAATGGAATTAAGAGGCCCCCAAACTCACTCACTCATGGGTAGGCTATCAGTTGTTGATGAGGGTCCCACATCCCATAGGAGTGGGATAGAAGAGTCAGTTCAGTGAAAGACTCAGCAGAAGCTGGACATCTTACTCAGGAGAACAGAAGTAAGTCCTTTTTACTCCACAAACACAATTTAAATCAAGTAGAATAAGGCTTAGGTGTAAAACATGAAATTTTAATCTCTAAATAAATAACAAAGGGAAACAGTCCTTTACATGGTCTTGACAATGATATTCTGGACAACACCAGAAAACACAATCTACAACATGTAAAAATTAAAATGAATGAATACAAGATGCTAGAAAGCTTCTGCACAGCAAAGAAAGACATCGACCAGATGCACAGGCAGCCTACCCAACAGAAAACAATTTTGGCCTACTGTATACCACATGAGGGGTTAAAATCCACACTACAAGAGCAACTCAAGCAAAATGACAGTAAAAATCAAATAATTCAATAAAAAATAGAAATTATTCTGAATTGGACAGGCAAGTGGCCGAAGGTTTATGGAAAACTGCTGAGCATCTTGGATCATCAGGAAGAGGGGATTAAAACCAGCTTGAGATACCAGGTCACACACATCAGGGTGGTTATTGACAAAACCACAAAGTCAGACATTGGAGAACATGTGGAGAACACAGAATGTTTGCACCCTGTGGAGGAATCATGTATTCTGGCAGCTATAATTGAAAGCTGCCTGAGCCTTCGACATCTACTAAAAATGGGACTTCTAAGGGACTTGGTGATCCCATTTCTGGGTTTGTATCCAAAGGTAGTGAAATAAGATCCTCAAGAACATGTTCTCTATGTTTATTGTGCTGGTGCCCAGAGGAGGCAAGACATGGAAGCCAACTTCTTGTCTGGCAGAGGTGGATACATGAGGAAGACGTGGCATGTAGGTGTCTATATCTTCAGGCATATAGACTTATAGAATGGGTGCCTCTCAGTCTGCAGAAGGAGATACTGCCACTGAGATCCCATGGGTGGAGAACTCCAGGCCAAGTAAATGAAGGCAGACACAGAAAGACCAGCTGTTCATGGCCTCAGGTCTATGTGGAATCTAAGTAGGAGGGACTCAGATGCAGAGAGTAGGTTGTGGTCGCCAAGGGCTGGGGTGGTAGGGACATATTGACAGGGAGAATAAGTTTTCAATTACAATGCAAATACATCTGGAATTAAAAAAACATAGCACAACGACTTTGGTTAAGAGTACCATGTGGTATGTGTGAAATTTTTCATGAGAGCACATTTTAACTGGGATCAGTGCAAAGAAAAAAGAGAGCAAATCTTATAGTAAAGTTGTGAGGTAATGAATATGTTAGTTCACTCACTCTAGTAATCAAATTCAGCATATCGAATGCTAAAACTTTACATTGTATACCTACATATATACAAGTTTTTATCTTCATTCATACCTCTCTATATTTGATAAGAATCAGTGGACTATAGCTAAACAGAATGAATCTTTGGTTATTTAACTCTTAGATGGTTATATAACTATTTATTTATACAGCATTTCAAATTTTCAGAGTATTAGCAGGATATAGATTACTTCTACTAATTTCCATGTACCCTTAACTTCTACAAACCTATGAGGAACCCTGTAACTCCTTTTGCTTCACAAAACTTTTTTCTGTTTGATGAACACTCATCACCACATCCTCTAAATATCAACAATGTGTTTCCTAATAATATGATTTTTTTCCTAGAAGGAGAAAGTCCTTGTCAACTTCATGGAGCTGCATGAAGACTCTGAATGCACAAGCAGTGGACAAGGAGGCTCACCCCTGAGAGGAGCATAGGGGTGCAGTACTGTGGAGTAGGAACCCAAGAGACGGCACCAGGATATCTTCATCATCTGACGTGGAGAGAAGGAGAAACCATGAAACCCAAATCCCCTACTTTACTGTTTCCTGAAAGACTCAACACTCAACATTTTCCTTAGAGCCCCAGTGACATCCTTGTTCCTGAAACTGTAGATTAAGGGGTTCAGCACAGGAGTGAGAATGGTGTGAAACACAGAAACCATCATGTCCTTCTGAGGGGTGTGGTAGGAGCTGGGAAGCATGTAGGTGTAGACGGCAGCACCATAGAAGAGTGTAACCACCATCATGTGTGAGGAGAGGGTGGCCAGGGCCTTCCTCCTGCCCTCTGCTGAGTTCATTCTGTGGATGGTGAGGAAGATGAAGGAATAGTAAATGACTGTCACAGGGATGAGGAGCATTTGGACACAGCACAGGTACATGAGTGTCTCATAGAGCGAGGTGTCTGAGCAGGAGAGCTTCATCACAGCAGGGACTTCACAGACAAAGTGCTGGATCTCCCGGGATCTGTAGAATGGGTAGGTCATGGTGACAGGAGTCAGCATGAAGCCATCCACTGATCCCAGGAACCAGCAGCCAGATGCCAGGAGGAGACACAACCTATGGTTAATGAGGACTGGATAGTGAAGTGGATGGCAGATGACCATGTAGTGGTCATAGGCCATGGCTGCCAGAAGGAAAAACTCAGAACCTACTAGTGTCAAGTAGAGGAACATCTGTATCCCACATTCAGGGACTGAGATGGTACTCTCACCCAGCACTTGGTTCAGGAGCATCTTGGTCACAGTGATAGAGATGGACATCATGTCCATGAAGGACAGCTGGCTGATGAAGAAATACATGAGGCTATGGAGTTTGGCACTGGAGTGTATCAGAATGATCAGGACAGAATTTCCAGACAAAGCCACCAGGAAAACCAGAAAAATGACTACACAAAGCAGAGCTGAGTGTTGAGATTTCCTGAAGAGTCCCACCAGGATGAAATCTGCCCACTCTGTGTGGTTGGTTATCCAGGTGGTGATGTCCATGATGTTCCACCTTGGCCACCAAGAAAGCTTTGAGTTAATGTTGTACAGAGGGCTGAAGTGACTTCTTAGCTGCCACACACCTGTTCACCAGCCTGATTGTGCCAACCAGAGGATGTTCCAGAGCCTGTAGATCCTAGGAGTTCAGATGACCTGTAATAAACAATATTTTTTAAAAAGTATCTAGAAGCTCACCTTTGGGTGAAGTGAGTTGGTAACTTCTAGTGAGGTTTCAACAGTTCAAGTTCATGAGCTTCCTGAAAAAAAAAAAGTTTGTCAATGAAAAGTGCATATTTTCTGAATCATTACTCAAAAAAGTAGGGGACATTTGCAAACAAGGGGAATCACTAATTCCTGAGTTTAAATTTTCCAAGTGTGAAATAAGTGTTAATTTTTCTGGTTTAACAATCTGGTTTTAGCTGGCATCTAAGGACTCTCAGATCTATATGGTATATTTGAAATGTTTAAAAAGTTGCTGAGACATAATTTGTGGAATGCACATTTAACATTTGAACCCCCCAAGCCTATAGGACCAGTACATGCCAGGAGGTTCTGTGAATCTGGAATGACTCTGCTGTTCTCTCCAGCACACTGCAGTATTCACACAGGATCAAACCTTTTGAGACCTGAGGGGCACCCACCCATAAACATCCAAGGTCATGACTGGTTTCCAACCTTGACTCTTGCTACCTCTGACCTCCCCTTTCTTGTCCACTCTGCCTAAGACATAATAAGAATGATACCTGACCCCAGGTGTGTTTAGTTTGTAGTAAGGCAAAGAAACGAAAGTTTCCTGAATTCTGATTTTCACAAATGAAGAAACAGGCATGCTGTTGATTGACATCTGCACTACCTACTCTTCAGAACCTGTCCTAGACTTGGCTGTCACTGCTATTTTTTTAAAGAGAGAGTGAGAGAGGAGAGAGAAAGAGAGAGAGAGAGAGAGAGAGAGAGAGAGAGAGAGAGAGAGAGAGAGAGAATTTTTTTTAAAGAGAGAGTGAGAGAGGAGGGAGAGAGAGAGAATTTTTCATATTTATTTTTTAGTTCTCGGCGGACACAACATCTTTGTTTGTATGCGGTGCTGAGGATCCAACCCGGGCCACACGCATGCCAGGTGAGCGCGCTACCGCTTGAGCCACATCCCCAGCCCCTGTCACTGCTATTGTACTGTGAGATTCCATACTTCATTTCTCCAATTTGGGTACCTATTTATATAACCAATACTTGATTTTTAAGATTACATAAGAAAACACATGCAAGTAAAGCTTACAATCAACTTTAAAGGAAAGTATTTAGTTTTGACAATTTCTGTGTTATTTATATAAAATGAATAAACTCTAAATATATATTTAAATAAAGGCAAACATAAACAATGGTCTGAGATAGTTGTCAGTTTGACCCTGACTAAACACAGCTTTGAGGAAAGGCTCATCTGCTTCAGCACAGCCAGGGCTCCGCCTGGTTTATTTTCAAGCTCTGTCATTTGCACTCAATCTCAGGTGGAGAACAAGCATTCAAGGATTACTGCTATTCACCAGAAAGACTTTGGCTGTTTTTCCAACACCATCTGCTTTATCAATAGCCACAATCAATTTTCATGGAGAGAGTGAGTTAACAAAACCACACAGACAGCTCTCGGAGATAGGTCACATTTGTCTGTTCTGTCTTGATGCTCTGCCACCTCTCTGTAGATGCTAGACACTTTTAAAGGGCTTGTTAACCTGGCCTGCAATTCCAGGATTAATCTACTTCTCTACAAGGAAAACACCACCCAAAATATTTGAGGCAGGATTTTTATATAGTGACAAAATAAATAAAAAGGGCAATGAACATTTCCACCTTTTTTAAGGAAATCAATAATGGCTCCTTCCATGTTTTCTATTAAAGAGATTAAATCTTTCCAATCTTCTGCCTCTGAAAGCTTAACTGATAAATTTGTTTCTCTATCAGCCTGAGGTTCTGATGTCTCTTCTCTATAGAAAGACAAGTAGTAGCTACAATTCAGAGGTATTTTATTTTAAGAAAGGAAAGTTGAAGCACATTTTCTCCCTTGTAGTATTTCCTAAATCAGATGTGATAGTCCACTTTTGACAGCCCCTGCTGGGAGGCACTGAAGCAGTGGACACACTACATGGGTTCTGATGCTCTAGCCCTAGGGTGCAGCATGACTGAGACCCACTGCAGAGGTGGACAGCAGGAGAGGTGCAGGCCCAGGGACAGAGATGGTAGGTGGGTACGGGGTAGTAGGTGGATGATAGAGGAGAGAGACATGATAGACAGATAGACTTTCTGTCAATGAAATCCTAACCTGTTGGCAGATGAAGGCTGAGCTCTTTGGAGAATTTGAGATCTTTTTCATGAACTGAAATCACACCTTCTGTCCCATCAACCTCTGTGGACAAAGTGGAGCAAGGAATGGACACAAGCAGCTGCAGTGAAGACAGCAGCAGAATTTTCTGAGAGGAGAGAGGAGAGAGTGGGCTGTGTGGGAGAGGCTCTTCCACTGTTCCAGAGCCCAGAACCCCAAGAACACAGAGGACCAGGGACCCAGTCTGTTCTGCATCCTGTGCCTGTCTCACCTGCTCTCTTACTCTTCTCCAGGCACCTGCATAGGTTTCAATGGAACAGCCTGGCACATTTTTTACTTGGGGAATTGGTGACAATTTTGGTAGACAAACATAGAGCCACCTTATTAGCCAGAAGCACCCAGGATTTTCTGACCACGCTCTGCCTTCCCCAGAGCCTCTGAGGTCCTACTCTTCTGATTTCCTCCTAGTACAGACTGACAATCCAGGGTCTCAGGGTCTCTGCCTAACATCACAAAAGTGATCCTAGGAAGGGCCGTGTCCCACCCCAGGGTGCAGCAGAGCACCTCACTGCCTTAGTGTTCTTGGAACGCAGTGTCTTTTCTCTGCCATGGACAGCTTGGGTCTGGTCAACTCACCGTGTTTCTTCTGGGAAACATGAAGATGCTCAGGACACTTGCTCTCAGCATTACTGCGACCTCAGGAGTTACCTCAGCCCTTCTCCCTCTGCAAAGTTGCAGTCTCAGGGCAAGTAATGCAGCTTCCTACCACCATCTGAAGCATAAGAAGCAATATATAACATTATATGTCCATAAATAATTGGAAATAAAAACTCAAAATTTAAGATGTTACAGTAAATAAATGTACATAAAAGTTTTATGGTGAAAACATTTTTTTTCCAGAAAAACAGGTGATAGAGAAAGATGAGGAAATGCACCTCAGAGCACCTCAACAGCAGGACAGCAAGCCCAGCACAGCCATGGCCCTGAGCTCCAGGGCCACCTGCCTGGATGAACTTACCTCAGAGGACGCTGTGCCTCACCCAGATGGCCAGGGAGTGTGGCTTGGCTAAGTCATCAGGAAGAGGAGGGTGGCGTCACTCCTGGTTTAGGATGCTCACTGGGTACTGGATGAGACATGTCTGTTCACAGATCCTCTTGGGCCTGGAGGACACTGCAGTTAGAGCTAAGGAAGCAGCAGAGCTCTCTGGGGAACAGCTCTGGGTCATCCTCATCCTGTCCTTTCTCCCACTTTGTTCAACTCCAGACTTCACCAATGTTAACAGTCCTCTCCACTCTCACACTGTCTTCAACGCCTGACCAGTGGCATGTAGGAGGAGTTAGTCTGGATTGGTTTATCAAACACATCGTGTGTGTGTGTGTGTGTGTGTGTGTGTGTGTGTGTGTGTGTGTACTCGTGTGATCTTCAGGTGGATTTTGTGAGACACTATCATTCATGGGGATGTAACCTGAAGCTCAGAGTTCAATTGATGTGTCAAAACCATCACCCTGGTCAGTGCTGTGGGTCCCCCTCTGAACTTCCCCCCACCTCACTGCTTGTGCTCCTTGTTTCATGTCATTCACTGGCTTTCTAGGTCACTCTGGTTTAGAATTTAATTTTAATCTTTTTAAAATTTTAATTACTGACATGCAAATTATTGAAAAGTCTCAAAGCACAAACTGCTTTAATGAGAATTTAAATAGTCACCTAGATAAAAATTGTGCTTTAAATGTTAATTCCCAAGAATGGACATGTAGCTCAGTGGTAGAGCTCCTGCCTAGCATGCCTGAAGTACTGAGTTCAATGCAGTAAAATTAAATAAAGTCTTATCCTGCCTACAAGCTGAAGGTGTTTTAAGCATCTTTTGAGTGTACACCATGTCATAGCAGCTGAGATAAAACAGGAAGTCAGAAGCAGAACCACCATCTTGGACTTTGCCACCAATTCCCTCTCAGCTTTGCCCCTGTGTACATTCTGGAGCCATGTTAGTCATTTCCCCTGAGCTGGAGGTTTTGTAATGGCCTCGTTCTACCACACTGTTTATTGGTCAGGCTGCTTCCTGCAGCCACCTGACCAGCAGATGGCCTGTCCTGCCTCCTGGGTCACCTGGTTTCCTGTAAGGCTGTGAGTTACAGCCTAAGGACCATTGTGGGATGGGTGGAATAAACAATCTGGGTCTTTTCTGCTGTTTCTTGAGGTGGTCACTAGCAGCTGAAGCATCTGGAGAAAACAGGGGTCCTTTGGACTCTAGGCTCCACAGAACCCTGTGGACTCTGTGTGATTATTTTATGCAGCCCTCTTCACCCAGTTCACCTGAGTGTTTAGTCGTGGAACGCAACATGTGTGTTCATCAACAATAGAAGGTATTAATAAATAGCGAAGTGGTTAGGCAATTTAATCCTACATATAAAAGCCAACAAGTCCTTGAAACAGGGATCAACTGCTAAAAAGCCAGAGCAGAGCTAGGGAAAGCAGATCCCAATGGACCACAAACAGTGGCTGTGGACTCCCACCTACTTGATTGACATGAGTTTGGTGCCTAAGGTCAGGTATTCCAGGGCAGAGGGGGCTCAGGCCTCCTGGGCAGCTGCCCCACTTCCTCCTCAGGGATCCTGACTGGGAAGATTCTCTTCCTAGTGTTAAAAGTAATGTGAAGGAAGTGGCAGGCTCAGGCAGACACTCAGTTACAAGGCTCTTCATTAGTCAAATGTCAGTGGTTGGAACTCAGAGAGTAGCTAGGAATCCTCCCATCTCCCATCTCCATCTAAATACTAGGGTCCCAACTTCAATAAAGACTTCAGTTTTCCTTTTCATGCTGTTTTCCGGAATGGTAGAGGAATAAATGAAGGACCCATTAAAAACCAAGAAAACATCCAGACATGTGGTGCTGCCTACTTTTGCCTTCTAGTTTACTTGGGTCCTGCTTAAGTTCATGCCTTTCTATATTTCTCCTGCTCAGATATGAACCCCAGGAAAGTATCTGTCCTGCCAGGTGAAGGAGGAAGGAAGGGCCCAGCTTCAGTGAGAGGCTGAGCCTGGATTAGACCCCTTCACACAAGTCTTAAGGCCTCAAAAAGAGTTTCTGTATCTCCCTCCTCACAGGGGGCCTCATGAGAAAGCAGCCACCACCATTGGAGGGCATTGAGCCTACTGAGTTTCCGAAGGCAGGGCAGGTTGGACCTGCTCACCTCCTGTATCAATCAGGGGGCAGCCCCGATGCTCCACTCCCACGGCTTCCCCAAGTCAGGGCAAGTGCAACTGAGCTTTCCACTCAAGCACAAAGTGCAGGTAGAATGCTGAGGAAAACGAGGTGGAACTCATGTCAGCCTCCCCTAGGGCACTGTTGGCATGGAGCACTAGCTATAGCAATGAGTTCCACTGGGCTCCTTATCATGCTCTGGGTCCCCACTGTGCCCAAAGTGGGTTACTGACTTCTTCTCTGTGGGTGGAGTGCTTGGTATTTCAGTAGGTATTGAGTTTAGGATGCAACTTTCACAGCACACCGCACATGGTGAAGCCAGAATTCATGAAGGGCCAGGCCTTCCCAAATTATCACAGGCCCTGAGGTCCATAACGGTAAAAATACTGCAATAGTAAGTGACAAAATATGTTTCTAAACATGAGATGCTCCTCCAAAGAAAGGCTTCTCTGCTGCCTACTTGAGGCAGCAACCCTTGGCACACCTCCAGGCAGGCTGCAGTTTCCATCATGTCCTGGTGATGACAGTGGGAACCATCACTCTGAGAACCTGCTGTTCTCTTTACTTAAGCCAGGAAAATGAAATAGCCTGTTTCTTCACCTCCTCCCAGTGAGCATGTCCATTAGCCTGTCTAGACCAGGTGTCTTGGGTTGAGCCCTCTGGGTCACACCCACTGGACTCCACACCATGCAGTGTGGTGCTGGCTGCTGCGCCAGGTTAGGAGGTCTCACCAGAGCCCAGCTCCAGGTGAATAGCAGGTCCTTGGATTGAGCCTGTGGCCCTCTTCTCCAGAAGGCCTCAGTGTCCTGTGGTGGTCTAGGTTGTGTGGTTTCTGGCCCGCATATCTTCACCTGCTCCTCCCTCCTAGAGGAGTGAAGTTTGGTTCAAGGTCAGAAATCAGTGCCTGCTGGAAATGTCATCTATTTGGGCAGCCCCAGTGTACTGTGTCTTAGAGAAAAGGTTCTCCTACACCTTGAGTTTAGTAAGACCCCACACAGTCTCCCATCTTTAACCATCAGTGGGTACTGCAGGTGCAAATCTTTGCAGAACTCCAGCCTTCAGTGAATTCTGAAGCTGAGTTCTTAAAGCCAAGGCTCATCCCTATCCCACTCCCAGCCAGCTTCACAGGAGCACAGATCCATGGACTAACATCTTGGGGGAGCCGCAGGCAGATGTTGAAATTCTCCTCTAGGAGAGAGGAAATACCACTTAAAGCCTTGGTGTCAAGTCATATCCTCAGTGTCTTTGCACTAGCAAAAACCATGGGTTTCCCTCCAGGATGGTCTCAGAGTTAATATCTCAGATTCTCAAAGTAGGTAACACAGGGGACAGTGGCCTGACTCAGAGCACCACCTTACTCTCTTATCCCCAGAAAATCTGGCACCTTGACGCCATGTTTCTATAAAGCCCTGCTAACTGAGCTCTGTATTTTTAGAATATATGAAACACAAGCCCATCTTTATTGAACTCATGAGGACATCAATAGACTCTCAGGGCTTCCATTAACAACTCACCACAAACAAGTCTGCTTGAAACAACAGAAGTTGTTTATTTATCTAGATTTATTTACATTTCTGGAGGCCTTCAGTTCAAATCGAGGAGTTGGAGAGCCAGGCCCCAAGGCCCCTGGGGAGAGCTTCCCTCTCTGATCCAGCTTTTGGAAACCCAGCTGTCCCTGGGCTTGTAGCTTCACCATCCAGTCTCAAACTCCACATCTGCTTGGCTAATGTCCCTGTGTTCCTAGGTCTAACTTTTTTCTCTTGTTAAAAAGTTGCGAGTCATATGGGATCAGGACCCACCGTAATCCAACTCAACCTAGACTTTACCAATTATCTGAAAAGATCGTGTTACCAAAGAATGTCACATTCACAGGTATTAGGGTGAGGACTTGACCATGTCTTTATAGGAAACCGAACTCAACCCACAATGGGCGGGTTAACCCCAGGTACATCTGTTTGTATCTTATCATTTCTGTTAGCGAAGATTGTGATTATTCACTAACCTGCAAACGAGTGTCCTATAGCAGAGCTTCCTACCTCAAGTGCAGGGGTGTTGGGCACAGATGTGCCGCAGCAGCTGATCTGTGAGGTTCCACAGTCCATGTTGACCTTGCACCCACCATGGCATGGACTCCTTCTTCACTACCAGGGATGATTCCCAGTCTCCCTGCACTGCAGCCCCAGGAAAGAGGAAGGGGCAGGAGGCAGGGGCACCTCTCCTTAGAAACAGAGTCCACAGCACTGCAGTTGCCACTCAGCCTCTGTGGGAAGCTCCAGGCCACTCCTAGCTCCAAAGGTGCTGGGGCGTGTGGTCTCCTGGGTGGCCACTGCCACAGGTAGGCTTACCTTGCCCAGGTCTGCGTGGTCCAGAGTGGCGGCTGCTGGGTGCAAACTGCTTTTCACATTGAAACCTAATTGACCCTAAGTGACAGGCAAGTCCATGCCGCAGTTCATCCAGGCACGTAGTGCTCCGCAGCCTGTGCAGCAAGGGATGGCCACGCTGACGAAGGGCCCCGACCATATCCAGGAACATAGTGGTGAGCTCCTCTGAGAAGGGCCAGGATGAAGGCCTGGAGGCCAGATGTGGGACTCCTGCTGGGTCCTCATCACCACCAAGGGCAGCTGCACAGGCTGGTCCTGGATTGATAACGAGTTTGATGTCCAGTTTTCCAAATAACCAGATAAAATGATAAGTATGGCTTCAAAGGGTGGAGAGGAAAAATAAAAAGGACAATAGGGACTCGTATGTTAAATGTTGACATGGGTGATTTACTTTTATTCCCCCTAAAGTCCTTTGTGGCCAGTATTTATTTATGGATTGGTTGATTAGTTTTAGTCCCACTCCCAGTTTACAAAGATGACCAGCAGACGTAAGTTCACACCACTTGAAGTGGCTCAGAACTTGAAGAATCTGTGTCTGCCTCTTCACTTTCCAGGCTCGGGGTCAACCCCTCATGTTCATGTTGAAATTGACGATGCCGATGGCCTGAAGCTGACCTGCACATCCATGGGGTTATATCCAGAGCCTGAGGTGCACTGGGAGGACTCTCTGGATGAGCACCTGACCCCAGCCTCAGAAACCAGGACCACAGATGGAGACGGCTTGTTTGGAGTGCAAACCTCCATCATGGTGGACAAGAGCTTGAGTGCAAATGTGTCCTGCTTCATAAGAAACCCCGTCCTCAGCTCTCAGAAGGGAGTGTGTGTCTCCTTAGCAGGTCAGTGCCCTCCACATCACATTCTTGAGATCTGGCCATTGAGAGAGAGGGTGTGGGTAGCAAAGGCTCGCCACGGACAACCCAGAAGGATTTAGCCATTCGCCAGTTTGCAACTCCTCCTACCCAGAGAGCTAGGAAAACATGTCTTCTGTCCTGTTTTATAATTCTCTCCATGGCAAAGAAATGTCATTGGTTTATTTTACAAGAATATGAATGCCTGCCTGTGCAAAAGCATTCAGAGAGTAAGGGAGCATTGTAGGACACTGCCAGTGCTCTCCTCTGACCATCCAGCCCACTGCCCAGGGAAACCACTGCCAACAAGTGCAGTGCAGTTGACATTGATGAATTGAGGGGTTCCTCTCCATATCGCTTTCCAGCTTTGCAGATTTGGGTGAGACTTACCTTCCTGTTCCCCGTGCCCAAGTGTTAGGGAGCAGGAATGAGAGGGTCTCCCCATAGAGTGTTATGAGGTTAGCTGATACAGTCATGTCACTGGCACAAAAAGATCCCACAGGATCTGCGCCCTCCCACAGTGACTGTGCAGGCATGAAGTCTGCCCAGATGATTCAGTGCACAGTCCTTTAATAGTAAATGTCTGGATTTGAGGTCTGTAAGTCTGCAGAAGGTGCTCCTGACACCCCATCTGTTTTGGCTCCTGCAGGGTCACCTTTTGCTACCTCCTCTCTGCCCACCTGCGGGTCTACAGCAGGGCTCTGGACATTCACCCTCCTGTTCCCTCCTCCTCCCTGTTCCCAGCTGGGTGCCACACCTGCATGCTCAGACACTAGCATCGTCCCCTCTGGGAAGCCATGCCTGAGGCATTTGTACCAAGTTTCCCACTCACTGTGTGTGACTTTGGTCATGTGCGTCATCCTGGGAGGGTAAGCCCCTGAAGACACTGGGCTTATTTCATATTTCTCCTCCTTATTCCTCTTTCATATTCCTTCTTCTTAGAACAGTACTAAGGAAGGACTTTGGGTCAACACTCTTTTGTGCCTTAGTCTGGGAAGTCACATTTGTTTGAAAAGTTGGAATCATGAAGAAGACAAGCACTAATGTCAGAGGAGTAAATTACTTCTTTAAAAAAGTATTAATCTTAATAACATAAGCTCAGAGGAGAACAAAGGGATGGAGCCTCCTGCTCAGAACTATTCAGTGGAGAAATGAATAAACATTTAACAGGAAATGATGAGCTGGGATTAGAGCAGCAAAAATTATAGTAATACAGAATTTTTGAAAATGAAAATGTAGAAGATAAAATAGAAAAAGAATATAGTTCTTCATATTTATGTTGGAAGCAATTACTATATAAGTAATAATTTTCCAATTGATTCATTTATAAGCCTTTTGCTAAGATTTTTGGATCAAGGTAATCCATCAACAATAGTGTCCTAAGGAGTGTTTTGAACCAATCTTATTAAGTAAAAGTTGTTGACAGTAAATGTCCCCTATGTAAGGTATGACAGGTGACATTGATATGCACATTCATTGTGAAGTATTGCCTTAATCAAGCTAATTAACATTCATCAACTCACATATTTATTATATTTGGTGTGTAGTTAGTGATGTACTCTCTTACAGAATTCCAAGTATACAGTGCTTCATAGTTAAATAGAGTCCTTCAATGAGTGGCCTTGATGCCTCTCTTGAACTGACCCATTGTTAAAAATATTTGCCCAATAGTCACTACAGTCTCTATGTACTGCTGGCCATGTCCATTCCAGAAGAGGCCCTGAGGGGAGGTAGAATTCTGTTTCTAGAATCTTGAACAGGAAACCTATTTGCCAAACCATCACAACCCCTCCTCGATCCTAGAGAAGCTCCCAGGACTCCTCTGTATTTTTACTAGGATCACAAATACATATATGTAAAAGTTAATTGCATAGAGAGGCCTCGTGACAAAGTCCCTTAGGGATGACCAAGTAGAGGGGGAGAAGTGGATAGAAGGAGAAACGTGGTGCTTTTGAAGATATTACTTATTAAAAAATAATTACAAGTCACAATACAGAGATGCTAATGTTAGTCAAATAATAATGAAAAGGTGGTCAATGGGGAAGAAATCAGAAAGAAGGAATTGGTCTGGGTGTTCTGTTGTCCAGTAGGGTGACAATAGATGATGATGAAGTACACCACAGTTTTAAAAAGCTAGCAGAAAGGTTTTTGTATGTTTTCACCAAGAAGAAATACATTTGAAGAGAGATGAATGTTAACCCAATTTGAACACTAAACACTGCATATGTGTATCAAAACTTCACATAGTACCCCATAGATATGTAGAAATTTGTGTTGATTTTAAGAAATGTTCTCAATACATAGGTGGCTGAAGAATTGGTTTTGTATCATCACTGTGTTTAAAATTTCTTACAATTTTTAAAATAAATCCTCTGTGTCTCCATACCTCTGGAGTTGCAGGGCAGCAGGAGTCTCTTCAGGGTCCCTGATTCCTCAGGATTACCAGGAGAGGGGCCCAGACTGGGAAACTAGGCCATTCCTGACAGTGTCTCCAGAAGGACACGTGGTCCAGGGACCCTGAGAGAGTGTCCTGTTTTGCAGAGGGCTTGTTCCCCAGCTCCTGCACCTGGATGGTGGTGCTGGCCGTGCTTGTATCTGTCCTGGTCCTTGCTGCAGCCATCTGTGCTGTGTTCCTGCTTACCAGGAAAGACAAAGGTAAGTGGGGACAGACCGAAGGACTGCTGTGGAAGGTTTGCAAGAAAGTCAGGAGTGGATGAGGGGCAGTCTTCAGAATTAAAACTGAGAAATAATAACCTGAACAGGAAACAGAATTCACCTTCATCTTCTGGCCTGCGTCTTTCTCGGATGACAGGTTTCCTGGTTGAGGCAGCCACCTCGTCACGAGAAGTATGTGTGTGTCTGTGGGATTGTTTTCAGATCCGTCACTTAAATAGTTGCATTCAAAAGCTAGAACCTCCTATGGATGTATGTGTTTGTCTGTTTGTCTATTTATCTGTCTCTCCATCCAAAGATGGCCAAAGGCTGTGGCATTTTCTCTTAGCAGAACCCCTTGGTCAGCTTTAGGGCATCTTCTCCTCTCCTCAGAGTGCCAGTGTTTTCTAACTTTGAAAGGTGCATGCTGGATCAGGCTCAGGTAACTCCTCTGGGAACAGTCACAGGATTTTGGCAGATTTAAAGTACACTCAGGCCAGGGCTGCATTCGCCTGCCTACCTTTTCCCAGTCTCCAAAGAAAGCATCTCCTGAGAGAATTCATTTCTATGCCCCGATTCTCACTCCAGGTGGGAAGTGCTGGGATTGAAGCCAGCTGTTGGAAACCTGGGTAGCCCAGGGAACTGTTCAGGATGGGAACCAACTGTTCATCTGTGGGCAGTGAAGGGAAAATGCTTCTCAGAAAGAATCACTTCCAGGAGGGCTGGAAGAAGAGCTGAGACCTTGCCTGCCTTGCCTTCCAGCATATCCCCCAGTTTGTTGGAAGGTTTCCCTCCATTAGCATCAATGCCAGTGCTGTCCAGGCCCTGACCAGCCCTCCTGTAGGACCAAAATGTGGCTGGCTTAGACCCCTCATTGACGGATGCTCACCCCATTGCAGTATCCTGAAGAGCCACCTGCACGATTTACTTCCCCTACTCCTGCAAAGGGAGTACTCATACAGGGTGGACAGAAACCAGGGTGGGAAAAGATGCCTGCCCTGTGCACGTGCTGCTCTTGGGCCCCAGTCCCTGCAAGGGACATTTGACAGAGCCCTGCCCAGAGTGTCACATGGCTTGTTCCAAAACGTGATGTTACTAATGTTGTGCAACTTTAGAAGACAGGTTTCTTTTTAATATGGAGAGTTGTTTGAAGGAACCAAAAATAGTATTTGGAAGCCAGAAAAGAATCCAATAGAAAAATATAAAAAGAATGTTGGTTATTGATCAAATAATTTGACAACATGTCTGATAATTTGGAAAATTTTTCCAAATGTACTACTTCAATGTCACCAATCATCATTTATTCAAAATATCTCATTCAAATTATGATCTTCACTGTTTCCCTTTCGTATTATTTTAATTTGGTAATTATATCAGCTTGAACTACAGAAAAATATCAAAGAGTGTGTATGAGTGTGTGTACGTGTCCAATTGTTAGGAGCATATGTCCAAAACAATTGTTTCACTACACTGAATAAGCTCTTTTTTTAAGATACATTGTTTTGGGTCCACATATGCACTCTTTCAGCTCAAACAAAATTAAACCCAAAAGTGTGTGGAATAGGCTTATCACACTGATTTATCATATAAAGGGGAAAAGGAATATATACTCTTATTAAGTTGATTCTACATAAACCAAATTTGAAGAAAGTATAGAAAGTGGTTAAATGTAGAGAGTGTAACTGCATAATATTTGTCTAAATTAAACATTTGTTTTTTAGAATGAAAGAGATCCCTGTTAGTATTTATACTAAAAATGAAATAAAATGAGGACAGCCTGGGGTTTCTCAAATTGGTTTCCATTACCTCTCTACTTAGGAAGGACTTCTGGTTTTGGGGGTAGAGTAGCTGGGCACAGGTTTGAGGGAACCCCACAAAGTGTATCTTATTATGTATCCCTTTGATTTGTGAGTCACACACATGCATTACCTATTGAAAACAATCAGAAATAAAACTTAGAAAATAAAAAAGAATGATTTGAGCCAGGTGTGGTGGTGCATGCCTGTGGTCCTAGCGTGGCAGGCTAAGGAGGGAGAATGGCTTGACCAACCTGGCAACACAGTGAGACCCTCAAGTCAAAAATGACTGATTTATCAAGAAATGTCTATATTCATGCTGAAATGTGGGCATTTATCCATTAGCGTGCATTAATTGAGAAGCAAGTGTCCATGTATCTAGGTGTCTGGAGAAGTCAACGGTACAGGAAACACAGGTGTGACTCTAGTTCCCATGGGGAAAGTAACATTTTCCAGTTTCTAAATTTCCTGGTGCCTGGTGTGAGGTCCAGTCCAGAAATGCTGCAGTGGTTGGGACCTGGTCTTGTTACCACCAGGGCCCATTGTGTTCTGCTTGGTCCTCGGGGTTGTACAACAGAAAAGCTGGGCTAATGGGAGGACCTTAGGTCACTGAGAGTGTGAGGTGGTTCTCACGCCATCCATTGCGGGTCCTCCTCCTCTTTCTGTGTCCTGCACATTGCTAATGGGATTTAAAATGCTGCAGTCTTGGTGAAAAGCAGCCTGGCATTTTCTCAAAAAGTTGTGCACAGAATTATCCTAGGACCAATCCCCCTCAGGTGTGTGCCCACAGTGTCAACAACAGAGGTCACCTGCCCTTGAGCGTTCATGTGACATTACTCACAAGAGCCACAGGCATCTGTTGAGTCTTTTTGTGCCAGTGTTCCCAGGCATCCATGGTCATATGAATGGATGAACAAATATGGCATAGATTCAGACACAAAAAACAAGTTCTGTTATATTCTCTAATAGAGATAAACTTTCAAAATACTACATAGAAAAACAAGCCAAACATAAACAGACAAACTGTGTGTGACTCATTAATATTCAACATTGTCAGATGTGAGTTCCCAGAAGGAGGAAGTGGATTAGGGAACAGCTGGAGCTGGGGTGGAGGCATGGGAGCCTCTGCCTAATTCTAGGGTTCCATTTGGTGTGAAACAGAGCCTGGGAAGCGGAGGTGAGGAAGGCACAGCTGTGGAATAGAGCTTTTGCCACTGGGCCACTCACTTCACAATGGTTAAAGCACCAAAGAGTCTGCACCAGAGCAGGCAAAGCTGCTTTCCTCATAACATTGGGCTTGGAGGTAAAAGCCCTGAACTCCACTCCTGGATTAAAATGTTGCTTTTTTTTTCTGTTGCCTTTTTTTCCCCCCTGCATTCTGCTTTCTGTAGTTGGGAAAGAAAGGAATGTGGACATTTCTGGGCTGCTTCAACTACAGAAAGAAACTCTGTGGAGACCTGGTATCTAACTGGATCTGCAGAGCTCTTGTGAGCTGAAAGGCAGCTCCCCAAGGCCCCAGTGAGTCTCACCAATCAATCCATCTTTCTTCTCTTATCTTAGGTCTACTCAAGACAAAGCATGGTGAGTTGGCTTAGTTTTTACTCACAGAACCTCATCCCCCCATTAGGACTCTGGAACACATTGTCCAGCATGAGAAGGTGTGGGAAGTGGGAGAGCTCAAAAAGTTCCAAGGAACTCAGGCCATCCGTGTTAGCAGCAGATCAGGAATAGCATGGGTGAAGACAGGCCACCTGCCTAGGTTAACATGCCTGTGTGCACACTTCCAGCAACATCTCCAAGGGGCAGCTGTGCTTTGGCAGTTCCAGAGAACCCAGGCAGAATCACCATACCACACTGCCTAGCAAGTCTTCTATGAGGACCCCATAGAGCATAGGGTCTCCAACTTGGGGGTGCCACAGTTTCAGCTGTTAAAAGTGCAGAGAGCTGAGCCCTATGCCAACTTCTGGTTCAGTAGGTCCAGGCTGGTCCTAAAAATGAGGACTCTACAAGCTAATGTGTGACGCTGACACTGCAGGGCCAGGAACCACACTGATGGTTTAGGAAGACATTGAGAAGCATTTAAACATCAGAGTTTAAAGTCATTGTATTAAAACTCGATGTAGGAGAATAGTCCAAGGTTGAGGACTGGGTCAAATCCAGCAAGAAGACAAGCAGTTACCAAGTGTGTCCACACCTGGATCTTACCTACCTGTGGGCCTTACAAATAGAGAAGAAGATGTAAGAAGAATAAATAGACTGAGATTTATTTCTGAGAGGAGGACAATTTATTCTGCTTTGATTTTAAAATCAAAAGAGCCATTTGGAAACTCCAGTTTCACTCACTTGGTCTATTTGGACCAGGTAAGTGCACCTGCTTCATCCCAAGGATTATGATTAAGATGCTACAAGCTGAAGATGAGAACCTTTGGTCCTGCTGCTGTTGCAAAGATGTTCCTAGAAGAGCAGGCTGGCCCTGGGGGAGGCACTAGGCTTACAGGGTAAAGCAGTTCTGAGGAAATTAGAGAGGGGCAGCACTGCCCTGTGTCCTAGTCCAGGGCTCTGGGGGGCAGATACTGAGCTTGATCAGAAAAGCAGGTCTCCAGGTCTCCAGAGCAGGCAGAGATTCCCAACAAAGTGGAAGTGCAAGTGTGATCTCTGCAGGCCACTTCTCAGGTGAAGAGCCCCTCCAGGTAAGTAAACGTGGGTAACAATCATCGATACTACCTGAGCTTAGAAACACAATGTTGGTGGTAAATATCCTTTGGGTCTTGACCATTCCTCTACCTCCAATTAGTTAATAATATTAGAGAAATTATCCTTCAGACAGTTTAAAATTATTTAAAAAGAAATGCCTAATGCCTGTGGCAGTGTTTCCCCCAGGGAGCCCCATAACCCAGATAACTCTCCTGTACCATAACCCATAACTCTCTCCTGTACCACGGTGGGCACCCAGAGAAGGGGTGAGGGAGAGGGTGCTCAGGCAAACCCATCTGACCCATCCCAATCTGACATGGATGGAATCACAAGCCGAGATCATTCATCCCTGTCAACTGTGACTCTGAGCACAGCCACATCTCTGAGCTCATACACATCGAAAACGTAAATCCCAACTTACACAAGTCATAGACTTTGGTGGCCTGTGGAACAATGAACTGTCAGGATTTTAGACAAGTACCTTTTAACTTGGGCACATATTTGTTTTTAAGATAGGCTCATGGGACACATGGTGAGTCATTCATAAATTCCTTTCTCCTAAAGTATTTGGCTACAATTTAAAGGCCAGGTGATTTTGAAGAACAGATTTGAGGAAGAAAATATTAATAAATATCAATAGGGAGTTTGGGATTCTTAGTGTCCCTAATGAGCTTGATCAAGCATCCCTTTGCTTTGTTGGATTATTATCTCTGTTATTCCTTCCAGGTTGTAAATATGACTTTGATTCCGAGGAATAAAGAAACTGGTTGTAGAAACTGGAAAGAATGCTAAAGGAAAGGTTGCAGTAAATCCATAAAATCCTAGAAAAGGAGCCAATCTGAAAACAGCCTCCCCCCCCCCCCCGCTTCCACAATCGAGCGCTCTACCAATGCCTGCTGTTACCACTTCTTATTTCTTGCTCATTATTTTGCTGGTTTTGTTTGCTTACTCCTTTCCCTGGGTTTGAGAAGAAGGAAGACTCCCTAATTGTATGTGAAGAGCCTTCTTTGCATTTTCCTCTCTGTGCCTGGAGGATCCTCTCTAACCCTCTGGGGTTTAGAATCCTTCCCCATGCCCACACACCAATAACCAAAGAATCATTGCTCTTTATCATCACCAAGTCACACCCTATGAAGTGCTCAAGGACAACAACATCTTTGCAATGCCCAGGATTTCTTCCAGTTGTGGCCCTGCAGATGGACTGGCTGGTCCAGGGCATCCTGACTCTTTCCACTCTTTCCACACCTACTCCTGCCCAGGTCCTGGGACCCTGTCCCTGTCCCTTAGTGCTCAGGTCTCACAGAAGAACCAGATGAGTTCTTTGAAGAATATCTTACAGGGAGCCCCACAGAAAAGAGCAGAAACCTGAGGCAGGAGTGGACACAGGCCACAGGCAATGGCCCTCCACAGTGCTTTGCAAGTCTCAGAAAACCACCTGGGGATGATAAGGAAACACCATCTCAGCATCTCTTCTGCCTCCTCCTCATTCTTATCTCATATCTGGCTAATCTTTTATAAAGTCAAGGCTTGAAAGAATCGAGTCAAGATTGCTTCTCTAGCAAGTCTCCCAGACTTTGATAGCTGTGGGCTTACCTTTGTATATTATCTCATTTCATACAGAACTGCTAATTAAGCAGAAAGGTAAGTAGAATTTCTTTACGTTTTGGAGGCAAACATACTGTGGAAAAATGTTTGATATATTAAAGTTACGTTATAATTAATTTAGAGATAATAGTCATCAATTAGTTTAAAGTGTATTTATGTCATTTAGTTATCTGCTAAAATTATCATTGATAATATTATGAATTGTAGTCACAAAGACATTTTAATTTTAAGATTATCACACTAAAGCATATTCATTATGAATATCTCAGCTTATTAAATGATTTTATTTTTTTAAGGCCACATAAAGCATAACCCTAATCCTAACCATAACCCTAAACCTGGATGCATATTCTTGGTTGGCCTTTTCTATGATTGTTTCTAAATGAATACATCAACAACAAAATTCTGATTAATTTTCATCTTGATTTTTCTTCTGATTCAGTTTTCAATTTCTTCCTTAATATTATTTTGCTTTATTGTGTTGTGAAATACTAACCAAATGTATCAGAATCAACTCTGAACTTTTCTAAAGGCTTTTTTCCTGATCTTATGTAATAAAATTTAAAAAAAGAAAATATATGAAACTATTGACCCATTTATCCATATTTTAATGATTTTTCTCACAATATATTTTAATTTAATTTATTTTTTAATCTCTTTCAACCTTGTTATTTTTAGCTTTGTTGAGGTATCAGGACAAATAAAGCTTGCATATATTCCAGCTATACAAGGTGGTGTATACCTGTAGTTCTGTAGCTCTCCCTGCTATATCAACATGTCATGGCTGATGTTCTTCTCTGTCTCTCCACATAGTTTTGAGTTAAAATCCATATGAGTCCAGGTGACTTGGTTCTTTCTTAGCTTCACTGGCATGAGACGGTTTCCAACACTTCACTTTGGGTGTATCTGTCCTTATGGGTGAAGTGACTTTCCTGTGGTTTGTGTACAGCTGCAACTTGTTTCCAATGCCTCCAGCCACTCTGTCTTCTAACGAAAGGATTCAACCCCTTGCACTCAGGTAGTCAATGGCAACAGGGCTTGCTGCTGCCATGGGCCTGTTTTCTTACTGGTTTCTCCCTTTTCTCCTCCTAGCATCTGTGATTAAATTATTTTCTCCCAAAGTATCCTAACTCCTCACTGTTCGATTTTTGTGCATCTCTTATAAGTTTTGCTTTGTGGTCCTTGTGAGGCTTACAGAAAATGTAGTTTTAACAAACTATTTTAAGCAAACAAGAACCTAACTGACCACAAAGAAATTAACTGGGCAGAATGAAACTCAACATCTTAACTCCAATAACTAACACAACTCTTGAAAGCATATGTCACAATTTTTATCTTTTTATATTATGTGTCCCTTGACCATTTGCTGTGGCTATGCCCGTACTTTTAATCTGTGTTTTGGCTTTGTATTAAGACTATAGATGAATTCCACACATGGTTACCATGTCTGCACACTGTCAACACAGACCTCGGGGTCCCTGGTTGCACCCCACTTGGCTGACACATGTAGCTGCAGCCCTTCTCCATCAGCCTCTCCATACATCTCAAGTGTGTTGATTTTTCCTGGTGATCTTTCCTTTGGAGTTATCATTTGCCCAGGGCCCCTGCAGAGCTATTCCTGTTTGGGAATAGCCACCTCACTGCTTGTGAGAGAAGATGAGGCCTGGTGCCTCCTACTTCTCCATCTGGCCAATGTCTCTCACTGTCAGCTTTGTCCTTTATAATATTTGACCTCTTGTAGGTCTTTGGACTTACTTTTTTCCCATCTGGAACTTGTGTGTCCTTAGTCACCTCCAGGTTAGCCCTGCCTTCCCTCCAGGAGCGTAGCGACTCTTTGTTCCCCATGGGGTGAAACAGAGCCCTCCCCAGGCTCCCATTCTCTTGCTTGCCCTGTCACCTTACATATTGGTCTGTAGAGGTGACAAGGTGGGGCTACCTCTCCTTCACTGCTAGACCTGGTGGCCTGCTGAGTTTCTGGCCCTTGGCTGACATATAACTAACTGTTGAGTGAAAGAATGAATCTTTTTTTTTTTTTGAGGCAGATATTGATTAGCATGTTTTTGAATCTATAGACATATTTAAGGAGAAATGACATATAATCGATCACTTAATGTTTCTCAAAATCATTTTGTGTCTGGCTGATGAATTTCATGGAATGATTTTTAAAATTCATTTTTAAAGTGATTATTGATTTATATATTTTTATTCATTCTTTTTAGTTATACATGACTGTAGAGTGTATTTTGACATATTACATATACATGGAGAATAACTTCCCATTCTTGTGGTTGTATATGATGTGAAATTTCACTGGTCATGTGTTCATATATGAACATAGGAAAGTGATGACTGTCTAATTCATTCTACTGCCTTTCCAGTCCTCTCTCCCCTCCGTCCCACCCACTAATCATGGCCCTCCTCTCACCCCTGCCTACTGTGAGTCACCATCTGCATATCTAAGAGAACACTAGGGCATTGGTTTGGTAGTATTGGCTTCTTTCATTTAGCATGATAGCCTCCAGTTCCATCCATCAAATCAGATAGGATAAAAGAAGTATGAAATCCATTCTGTTTATTAATCTCAGGTTTGAATACTCTGTAAAACCTAATTTTTCATATAATCTGTTATTCCTGGCAATTAATATTTTATAATGACTTGGTCATACATTGGTATGAGCAATTTGGTATGTTCATTTGACAAGCTTCCTCTGGGCCACAAAGAGTTCCATCTGAACAGTCAGGTCAGGAGCTGCCTAGGAATGAGCCTGCCCATGGGGGACCAGCCAGACTGTACAGGACCTAAGAAGGAAGAAGTGATGGTTTCAAAGGGAGTCTTTAAGTTTTCCATCTTGCCATAAAGGGACATATTGGGATTGGTCAGTGGTTGCAAGGACACAGAGGATTACCTTTAAGAATGTCAACACAGAGCCAAGCAGATGAATGGAAGAGCAGGGAATGGAAGAGCCAGGTGTGGGGGTGCACACCTATAATCTCAGAAGCTCAGGAGACTGGAGTAGGAGGATCTCAAGTTCAAAGCCAGCCTCAGCAAAGGCGAGGGACTAACCAAGTCAGTGAGACCACATCTCTAAATAAAATACAAACTAGAGCTGAAGATGTGGCTTAGTGGTTATGTGCCCCTGATATCAAGCACCAGTACCCATAAAGAAGGAGGAGGAGGAGGAAGAGGAGGAGGAGGAGGAGGAAGAGGAGGAGGAGGAGGAGGAAGAGGAGGAGGAGGTCATCAATACAGAGATGTCCTCTGCTGAGACAGGGTCCTCCTCTTTCTCTTTTCAAATCTGCACCTGACCTGTCTTCAGTGCTTTTGTGCTGGGTAAACCAGAGGCTTCGAGGAGATGTGAGAAGATGTCCCCTGTGTGCAGAGTTGGAGGCTGCACTTCCTAGACAAATTATGACCCCCTACTAATAAAAGGTTCTGGAAGCCTTTCTGAAGGACTTAGAGTGAGATCAAATGAGAGTGATTCCTGCCTAAAGCAGGTGGGTTGTAGATCTTCCTATAGCCAGCAGCAAAGGTGTAAGTGACCATGTGTTATGTGGCCACATTTGGTCAAATGCTTAACTGCTGTTTTGAGAAAACATGAACTAGGTACTATGAAACAGAGATCATTATTGTGACACTTCCAAAGAAGCTTCTGAGGATCTGTTTACCCTTGATGTCTGAAATACTCCAAATGTAAGGCAGATGAATGGAAGAGCAGAGAAATTCCAGACATCTTCAACTGTTTATGTAGGAGAATCAGCACAAGGTGGAGACTGAGGTAAGGTCCAGCCTGGAAGACTCTTTAGCTTCAGGACAGCTAAAGAGGGAGGACCTTAAAACACTAAGATGTGCATCTGGAAACACTCTTGCTGTTTCTGAAGCTCCCTAAGACATGTTGTTTACGTGGAATGCAAGAGGCATCCTCCTTCTTGATCGACAGAATAAAGCAAGCCCTTCTGGAGACACCATCCCGGGCCGGCTCTTCCCTGAGTTATTTTATTTGCTCCTGGTGACTTGACAGGTCTTCTCCTCTTTAATGCTTTGGTGATGAGTTAAGTACCTGAAAGTTAGTTGAGGATGTAGAGTTTGTGACTAATTGTTGCCTGTTTTCTCAGCTGGAGAACCTTACCCAAAACTTTAAGGCACAAAGGGAAATTTTTTAATATTATGTTCCATATAAATATATTCACAGGTTAAAAAGAGTTTTTCAGTTTGTGTTATGATTTCTTACTCAGGTAATATGAGTTCCTTTCTGTGTCACACACACTAGAAAACCCAGCTTTGGTCTTAGGTTCTCTGTTGTCAAATGGAGACCAAATCCTGGGATGGATTATGTGTGTTAAGAACAAGAGGACATTTGTTAATATTGTCTATATGTGCTTTTTCATATATAGAAGAAATAAAACAAGAGAAAGGTAAGTGACATTTATTTTTGACCTATGCAGTAGTTTAACATATACACAATTGATATTTGTGATTGTTGTAACAAAACCAAAATCTATTAGCAATTCCTTTAATCACCTAAAAATAATGTTTGGGGACAATTAAACCAATATCATGGTAATGTAAAAGGTCCTTATTGAGCATTCATAGAAGGTAGACAGTCCTCAGCAGGGATGGGGAAAGGTATGGTGTGAAGCTTCAGCCCTTCCACCTCCCTCGTACCCCCCGCCCCAGTGATGATGAGTGACTCCTCCTACATCAAGAGGAGTGAGTCCATGGGTCCTGCTGAGAAGGGGCCAGCCAGGCCAAGGAGCTGAAGAGCAGGGACAGGGAGTGGGAGGCGGTGGTGAGGAAGGAGAGGGCTGGAAGAAGGGACCTCCACAAGCTGTCCAGAGTGTGGCAGCAGGTGGCCTGGTCAGAGGAGAGGGACATCAGCACTGGGACTCTCTTTCCCAAGCACAGGCAGAGGCAAGCCCAGGCGGCCAGCACGCAGATCTTGTTCCAGGAGAGAATGTTACCTGAACGCTGGCCAAGAATTGAGAGGCCGAACGGATCTGCACTCAGGTGATGCTGCGCATGTCACATTTTCTTGAAGGCAGAGAATGCATGATACGGTTAGGTAGGAGGTTTTCTGGAAGAAAGCTAAAAAGGAATCCACTCAGAGATGCTCCAATAAGCAAACAGCCTAAAAGTCAGCCGATTACTTGGTATTCAGTATTTGGTATTAAAATTCACAAATCAGATTTATTCCTGAGCCATTATACAAATCTAACAGTGCCTAATCTATTGAATAAAAACTGTTTCATTCAATGAAATAAATTCTGTGTAATTTCTGTGGTTCCTTTTAATTTATTCATCCATTCATTAATGTTGGTTCACATAGGAGGTTAAAAAGTGGTGATTAGACTTTAATGTGTATTAATGGGATCTGAAATCAGACTGTCCTGGTTAAAATTATTTCAGTACTTAAGATTTCCAAGATCTTGCAGAAGTTTTTTAATCTTACTCAGCTGCATTTTTCATTTGCAATTTACCTATTATAATGCTATCAAGGTGATATCATTCACAAAATTTTGCATATTTAAATACCTGAACATATATTACAGATAATATTATTCTTAGTACTACCAGAATCATAGCTATTAATTTCCAGAAAAAGCATGATTTTATCTGCTTTATCAAATTCTGAGATCCCATGAAATCAAAATGAATCTATGGCGTCTATTTAATCCTCACTCAATTATTTCTGTGAAATAATAAATTAGCTTAAAAATTAGTTTAAATTATCATGTAGGCAACAATGTATCCTGGGCCTGAATATTCTCCTCTCACATGCTCACTGCTCTTTCACTGACAGAGCTGGTCTAAGGCCCAATATATTCAAAAAGTATTTCACTACATCGAGCCTCACATGACCAGGGATTGTTGACCTATGCATGGTGATAATGAGTTAAGGGTCATCAGTTAGGTGAATTTGCATTTTCACCCATGTCAGCTAATTTTTTTTCCACTTGTTTGTTTTTCAGCTGCACTCCTGAAGAAATGTGGTAAGTTTTAGTTAGCCATTGCATTCTGAAACCCACCATTCTGTTTTAGGAAGATAAATCTCTTGATGTGCTCATGAATATGATGATTTCATGATTATCCAGGATATTGTCGCAGAAAGGCTGAATTCATGAACCTGGGAGGAGTAGGAATCTAGTCCTTAAATTATGTTGGGTTCTAGAGAGAGTTTCTTCTTTGTCCACTCCAGTGTCCATTGCCCCAAGTCTCTGTAACACTGTTTTGCTCCCCTAAGTCCACACTCCATCCAAATGCAGCCTACCACTGCACACACACATAGCCAAGTGCCCTGCCATTGCTCATCCTAGAACCACAGAATGGTCATTGTCTCTGGAGGGACTGGGCCTGCTCCACTGCACACAGTGCCACTGCCAAGACTCACAGCCCCACTAGAGGAGACAAGCCATAGGGTCCCAAACGGAAGAGGCTCTGCCCGTTCCTAAGGACTTTGAGCCTCAAAACTTACCAAAAATATCCTGCTTCAGCTTGGGATGGCTGTGTGGGTGCCATGCCCAGGGGTGAGAAGCCTGCTCCTAGGCTTGTGCCGGGGCCTGTCAACTCTCCCAAAGGGGGCTCTCCATGCTGCCAACACATAGAGATTTGTGTGAAAGCAAAGAAACAAGAACAGCATGGTGGGACTGTTTCAAAGCATCCCATGCTGCCGCCTCCCCTTAGACACCAGACAAAATGCCACCAGTTTTGCCAGGAGTTGTTCACAATGGTATTTGCAAAGTTGTCCCTGCATCATCTGACTTTGGAGGAAACTCAGAGGCAGATTCTCTGCCTAGCAAAATCTTCTTCCATAAGGTAAGCTACTAAGTACAGCAGTGCTTCAAATGGGCCTGTGAAAAGAAACCCCTCATTGGATTTAGGATGACTTCAGACATATCCTGTTCTTTAAGCCTTTATTTATTTGTTTGTTTATGTTTTCCAATAATTGTGACCAACTCATTCATACAGGGTAAATTAACACTTGATTTTAATTTAAAATAAAATCAAATGCATTTTTTTTATGTTTTGGTACCAAGGACGGAACCCAGGGGTTCCTAACCACTGAGCCACATTCCCAGTCTTTTCTTTATGGTTTATTTTAAGATAGGCTCTCACAAAGTTTCTTGTGGCCTCCCTAAGTTGCTGAGCCTGGCTTTGAACTTGCTATCCTCTTGCCTCTCCCTCCAAAACCACTGGGATAACAGGTGTGCCCTACTGTGCCAGGCTCAAATGCATTTTTAAAACAATGCAAACAAACTGCCCTTGTATAAGGAAAAGAAAAGCATCATGCATGGAAGAAGAAAAGCTCATAACTATAGTTTATGTTACTTAAATTGGTCATATTATATTAATCTGTTTTATGCTCCTATAATAGAATTCCAGAGACTGGTATTTCAAATGTACCTTGATTCATTTAAAGCACAGATTTACTTCTTACAGTGGTCCAAGGTCATGGCACCAGCATCCTGTGAGGGCCAACTTGCTGCATCATTTCATGGTGGAAGGTGGAAAGGCAGAAGAGTTCATGTGCAGCATAGAGAGGGGAAGGTGCCTCGCCCACTCCTTTATCGGGAACACTCCCAAGAGAACCAGCCCACACTATGATCTTGGCACTAACTCTTTCATGAGGACGGTTCTCCCATTACAGAATTGCCCAGTAATAGTTCTGATTTCCAACATAGCTGCATAGCAGATTATTTCTTCCACATGCACTTCCAGGGACATTCAGACCACAGCTTTCCATGGTGAAAATTTCTGGTCCCCCACATCTGTCATTCTCCCATGCAAAATATATTTATTCCACCTCAATATCCTCAAAGTCCTAATTTTTTCTATCACCAAAGGAAAAGTCTAAGGACAAGAGTCACATCTGAATCAGACACAGGGAAGTCCCCAGGTTTGAGTAACATGGGGACAATTCTTCTCCAGCCCAGAGCCTGTGAAATCAGCAAGGTTTATGATTTCAAATATAAGGAAAGACATGGGACTGGTATACTTTTTTCCAGTTATTATATAAGAGGGAAAAAGGAAGAAAGGAGCAACAGATACCAAGCCTAAAACTTCACGGATAAAATAACATGTAGCTGGGCACAGTGGTGCACATCTGTAATCCTAGCATCTCAGGAGGCTGAGAAAGGAGGGTTGTGAGTTCAAAGTCAGCCTCAGCAACTTAGCAAGGCATTATGCAACTCAGTGAGACCATGAATAGAAATAAAATAGAAAATAGGGCTGGTGATTTGGCTCAGTGTTTGATTGCCCCTGACTTCAATTTCTGGTACCAAATAGTAATAATAAATAACAACAACAACAACAACAACATAAGATTTAAAGCTAGAAGATGACATAATTTCTGCTGCAGATTGATGGAGAATATTGATGGGCTTCCTCATGCCATTATCTTCATGTGTCTATTATTGTGCTTTGATTTTATCTGTCCTACCTCTACCCTGGCTTCTCCTTCCTTCTCTTCCCCCTCCAGAGTACTTCTTCTACTTTCAGCTCATCTTTTTACATACAAGGCATTAAGATCTTTTTTTCTCCACATACTCACCACGATGCTTTGCTCTGTCTTGATCACAGCCATTCTAACTGGGGTGAAATGGTTTCTCGTGGTGGTATTGACCTGCAGTTACTGATGGCTAATGATATTGAATGGTTTTTTATTTTGTTTTATGTTTTAAAAAACTTGAAAAGGAACTTTGATCATCTACTCTGGAAAGATGCAGGGACCCATGTCCTTAGCCCTGTCTTCAGGGCTGACAAGGACTTTGAGGGTTTACAGAAAGGGGACTGAGGTCCAGTGTGAAGAGCTCACACAGCTGGAGGCTTTGCACAGCTGCCAATACAGAAGGTCTTGGTCAGGTGTGCCCTGCCCATCTTTATCTCAGGCTGGTCCCACAGGGCCTTGTCCAATAAGAAAGTTGCTGTTGCCTGAGCTGGGGAAGGTGGGGTGGACTCTACTCTTCACATGAGGTCCATCCATCATCCCTTTGTCCTGGAATTCAGGATGACTTTGGAGCAAAGAAGGTTGGTGTAAAATGCCAGCAGAGAAGCTGAATATTTAGTCCCCCTTTTAGCCCCCCACAGACATTTACAGGACAAAGTAAAGAATCTAAGTCCTTGTCACCATCTTTCCTGTCCTCTGCCCCATTCCTCAGTCCTGAGGGACCTCGAGTGTTGGCCAGTCTGGTCAGCAGGTTTCTTGTCCCAGTGCTAAACTTGTCTTTAAACAATAGCTGGAACATAAATCAAAAAGGATCAAAAGTTAAGCCTGAAAGTAGAAGCACCATGATAAATTATAAAGCGCAATACAAGTGAGCCAAAGTCTGAAGTTGCCAGTTAGACTTCTCTCTCCTTTTAAATGGTTCCACAAATATGGGCTACTAAAAATATATAGTTGGGATCATATTTTCTTGTCTTTGTCTAAGTACAGGGCCCCTGTCCAAGCTATTTGCTCTACCTTCTCTGCGCAGGAGTCTGGTGGAAGGGCTTTGGTGCCAGGCAACCGTCCGTGAGAACCCCTTCTCAGTGACTTGAGGGCTTTACTTAACTTCTGCTAGAGCTTCCACAACTGCACACAGCATCACATTAAAAGGGCTTCTGTCTTCCTCTCAAGTCTCCCTGCATCCCTGTTGTCCGACTTCTCATTCCTCCTCATTTTATTACATTGTTGAACTTCCCTGCTGAGTGTTCAAGACCAAGTAGGTGATGCCTGTGCTGAACCTTCTCCTTCTACTGCTCAGTAAGCTGAGACTTTTCAGGCCTACCCTTAGAAACTTTTGAGAAGCCTCTTGGCCCCTTCAGTCTCTTCCTCTACTAGTTGTGTCATCTGCCAGAATGGGTCAAAGTCTTGCTGACCACATGGGGCTTGCCTTGAACTGTGATGGACATTTTCCTCCCCAAAGACACTCCTCTGCAAAATGTTTGCAGATAGCTTCCTGGCCTCCAGGTTCCTTTTGGTCCCCCGCTGACTGGTAGGGTAGGTGACTCACTCAAGTGCCAGGCCCTTAGAGAGGGTCCTGGCTGACCTTTTAAAGCAAGACCAAAAATATTTGTTATTTTTCTTAGCCTTTATAATCTTATAGATGAGAAATATAAATAATATTTACTTATGTGTCTGCTTTGATCCAAAATAAGAAAAAAAATTAAATCCATAACAGAAAAGACTAGGCCACTAGTCATTATTTACAAAAATAAATAATATTCAGGCATTAAACTATGCTTGTTACTTTCATGGAAAATATGAAATAAAGTTTAAATGAACAGAAAAGATGATGAAGTGGCATTATTGGATGGTCTTTTTTGCTGTTATGAATTAAAATATAAGTAAAATGATATTTTAACATTTTGTATCTAACTATTGAAAATGTAATAGGATTGATTCTCTCTCTCTCTCTCTCTCTCTCTCTTTCTCTCTCTCTTTCCTCCCTCTACCTCTCTCCCTTTTTCTCTCTAATAATATGAATACATACTAAACAAAAATAATTGCCATGAAGAGCAATGAACCAGTGCATGGCAGTTTCTGACACTAGATCTAAGGAGCAGATTAAGTGACCTCCAGGGCAGACGAGCTCTGGCTCTCTGTGTTCCTTGCATATGTTCTGGGCAGCCAGTCCATGCAGTCCTGAGCCCAGAGATGCCCTGTGTGGTCTGAGGAAGCTAGTTTCTTCAATCCCTGAGCCCAGAGACATGTTTCACATATCCAGTAATGCCACACAAGTCATATAAAATTAAAGCTAAGAATCAAATGTCTCATAATTTTGTAAATTAATATCTTTCTACCTGTTTTATTTGTTTTAGATAAAATTAACAAAGAGCTTGGTAAGTCCTGTATCTCTATCATAAGGTAAATTATAAATGTGTCCTGTGACCACTTAGAACACTTACCTCTTCCTGTTATTTACTGTTGCAGAAAAAAAAAGATAATTCTTTGGAGAACAGGGTAAGTGAAGCCAGGATTCCCAATTGATGTGCCATGTACCATTACCTACAACAGCCTTGTCCTTCCCCATCACCCAGTTAACCTTGAACATCTTCATCAATTGCAGGTCTGAATAAAATCCAAAAATTTGCAGGTAAGTGCAAAGTGATTACTCTGTGGGGAAGACTGACTTTGTGCTTGCAATGTCATCTGCAGTTCCATCAGTCCCCCTGTGAAAAAAGAGAAGTGTTTTCCCTCCCCATCTCTAGCACACATTTGAACTGTCAATATAATCTGATTCTGGGCTTACGTTCTGTCCAATAAGCACCAATTTGCTGACTGGGAAAGGTTTCATTTTAGAAAAGACCACAGTGCATTAGCTGTGCAAACAGAGGTAGTATGATGTCACCTGATCTGAAATAACTTTCTAGGTAAGTGAGAAATCAGTCCTCTCTCTGTCCTGACCTCAGCAATTCCACAGCCACAAGACTGTCTAGATCAAGCAGACTGGTGAGACGGGCTAGTTTCCTTTTCTCTCCTCTCCTGAAGTCTCAGAGCTCTCATGCCTCTAAGGTTCCCCTGATCAACCTGCACAAATACCACCATTTCTCCTTTTAGAAAAGAGAAGGTGGAGAGGGTGGCCTCTATGGATCCAGTCCCTGCCACCCTCACCATGGGTACCCTCTCATCTGTCCAATTTTCAACCCTCCACAAGGAGCTGCCTCTGAGCATGCCCTCTCAACTCTCTCCCTTGCCATCCAATTTGTCCAGAGGCCCTGTTCCTGAAGACAGGCTCTGGTGGGGCCTCCCTCCTTCTGAGTGCTGCCTTTCTAACTGGGTCTTCTGCCTGCTCACATGCCCACCTCCCACTGCTTGGGCTCTCAGGCATACTCTGTCTCTCTGCTCTGCATGTAAGGGCCTCCACAGCCACCTCTATCCCTTTGAATCCACCCAGGTGGGCAGGGTAGACCTTGCTTAAACATTGAAGAAATATCCTGAGATCTGTACTGTCTTTACCTAAGTCAAGGCCCTAACCATGGTCGTCCCAACCTATCACCAGTTCCTTTGGAACCTGTGATGAAACACCTCATGTCTGTTGTAGAGATGAAATAGTTCAGGGATAGTTCACACTGAGTCAGAACCATTTTGTATTTGGATGTGGAATGGCCTCATGGGAAATAGGATGTGGAATGGCATCATAGGATATAGCATACGGATCCTATGCTTACATATGAAAAGAACCTCAACTGTGACCTGTTTTTGCCTTGTCTTACAATCTGGATGGTTCTAGTGGAAGTCCTATCATTAATTCTCCTTCCTTCTGCAGAAGACATAATACTGGATAAAGACACTGCTCACCCTTACCTTGCCGTGTCACCTGATGAAAAGTGTGTGAAATCCGTGACCAAAAAGCAGGACGTGCCGGACAAACCTAAGCGATTTGATACAATGCCAGCGGTGCTGGGTCGGAACAGTTTTTCCAGTGGTAGCCACTACTGGGAGGTAGAAGTAGCAGGGAACAGCAAGTGGACCATCGGGATCTGTGTGGAGTCAGTGAACCACAAAGGACAGTACATCCCTGCTAAGACCCAGAGCAGGTTCTGGACCCTGTGCCTGAAAGATGGCATGTACAAGGCCCTCTCCATCTCCCACCATGTTCTCCAGCTCACAGAGCCCCTCCTGAGGGTGGGCATATTTCTGCAGTATAAAGAAGGGTTGATCTTGTTCTACAATGTGACTGAATGCACCATTCTCCACACTTTCAAAAGCAAGTTCACTGAGACCCTGAAGCTGTACTTCTACCCGGTGCCTGCTGGTGACAAAAGTACAAATGGCCTTACCATTGTCAAGGTGCTGGCCTCAGACCCCGCTGTCTCTCTCTAGAGTGTAGTGGTTATGTACTCATGGGTCATAATGACAGTCTGGGTTGCCATTCCCAGAGCAGAGAGCTGCAAGCCACAAGAAGCCAGGCTCCCTGCAGACATTGGGGAAGACTCAGGATGCCTTCAGGTGCTCCACCTGCTCTCCCTCCCCCCCTCAATGAATGTGCTTCCTTCCATCCCCTTCCCTGCAGAAAGACAAAGCTCTGCCATCCTTCTTAGACTCTAAAAGTGCTTCAGGACTGTACTTGGTAGGTCACTGTCACATTGCCTAATGTGCTTTACCAGCTGACAGACTGTTTCTGTATGAGCAAGAAGTGGTGAGGTTTCCCAGGTGAGAGACCAACTGTCTTCACTGTAACAATCATCACTTTTCTTGAGCAAATACAGCACTGAACGCCACAGAATGGAGTAGAATTGAATCACCCAGAAGGACACATGCTCTCCAGGCATTTCTGTGCAGCTCTGTATGTAATCCCAGGGCCTTTAGGTCACATGATCATGCACGTAGATGCAGGCCATGATGTCTGCCTCGAACCAAAACCCTTGAGCATCTGCTGTGTTTGTTGCCTGTCAGAAAAGACACAAAGCCTTGCTCACAGAAGAGCTAGAAATAACAGAAAATGAGTTTAGAGCAACTCAAATTTGCATACTTTGTGACTAAAGAATCCATTTGAAGAAAGATTTGGTTATTTCTCATAATGTTAAATGTGATAAATTATTACTACTATAATCAGTAATTTTACTGCTGGGTGTTATTCTAGAACAATAGACACTATGAACCAAAGATCTTCAAGAATGTTCTTAGCAGCTATATTACAAACAACTGAAAACTAGAAATTAATGTCCTACATGAGAATCTGTAAGTAAACTTAAATCCATTCATAGCCTAAAATAGTGTTTGGTACTGAAAAAAAATGAGACACTGAAATATGCAATATGTAGATGATTCCCAAATATATTTTACTAATCAAAAAAAGGCAGACAGAAAAAATAGTGCACATCTCCATCTGTATAAAGTTCTTCAGCAGGTAAAATAAATATCTTGTAAAAAAAAATAAGTAGATGGTTTTGGAGGTTACTGAGTAGGAAGGGGCAGAACTTGGGTTTCTTCATTTCACTGTGTTTTCACTGTTTCCAGTGTGGTCAGAAGTGATCCTTGCTCCTGTTATTGGTACCCTTGCATTGGTCTTCCTCAGTGAGTAACAGCCATGCTCCCAGAACCCTGAGAAAAAAAATGGATACTCAAATTAAAGAAGCTCAAAGAACAATAATTAAGATAAATCTACAAAGAACCTACAGTGAGGGAAGCATATCCACTTTTCCTCCTAATTGTAACTACCAAATTGTAACTACCAAAATTTAAAAATTAAGATTTTTGATGGGCTGTGGCTGTGGCTCAGCAGTAGCACACTTGGCTGGCATGTCTGAGAAACTGGGTCCAATTCTCAGCACCTCTTATAAATAAATAAATAAAAGTCTGTTCAATTCTCAGCATGACATATAAATAAATAAGTAAAGTCTATTCACAAATAAAAATAAATAAATTAATTAATTAATTAAATGAAAATAAAAAATTCTGAATGAAAGAACTGAAGAGTGATTTATCTTTTATAATGGAGCTTCCAGAAAATCATCAGAAGATTTTTGGGAAGAAAAATTTAGGTCAGAGTTTATGTATTAATTTTTCAAATAAAAAAGATGCACACACAAATTAAAAACAATTTGACAACAAAGAAAAAGAGCACCAGCAATAATGTTCTTTATAAACTTAAGAAAAAAATAACATCTTTCTTGAAAAAAAAAAGAGTGAGTAAATCACCACTAGACATACTTTATGGGAATTGTTACAGGGAGTCTTTCAAGTAGAAACTTAAGAATACTAGGCAATAACAAAAATAAGCAAATGACCATAAAAACATTCTGAGAAAGGAATATTTACAAATACAGATTTTTTTCATCAGAAAACTTTGTTTTATTTCTCATCACTGACAGTATAAATATTCTAATTTGAATGAAATTATAAAATTATTTCTCCTTTTTTAAATTTGTTTTTTTTTACCTACACATGACTCTAGGATGTATTTTAACATATTATAAATATATGGAGTGCAAATCATTCCAATTTTTATTCTATTCTTGTGTGGGTACACTGGTCTTGTGTTCATATGAGCATAGGAGAATCATGTACAATTCATCCTACTTCATTTTCTATACCCTCCCTTCATTCCCTTTTGTCCAAGTAAGTGAAATCCTATACTTACCCTCCCTTTTTATGGGTTAGCATCCACATCTCAAAGAGAACATTTGGCCTTTGATTTTTTGAGACTAATTTATATCACTTAGCATGATAGTTTCAGTCCCATCAATTAACAACAACAACAACAAAAAATGCCATATGTGCATTCTCCTTAAGGCTGAGTAATATTCCATTTTGTATATATACACCATACTTTCTTCATCAATTCATCTGTTGAAGGGAACCCCAGGTTGTTCCAACAATATGAATTGTTAATATTATTCTATTTCACACTTAAAATGGCTAATATGTTATTTTAAAGAAATTACTATTTGATTTTACTTAAGTATCATTTAAATTAATTCAATCTGAACTGAAAATTAGAGATTTAAAATGCCAGCATATTTTAATGCAAAACATCGATGTACATATCTAACTTAAGAATGTTCAAATGGCATTACAAAATGGGGTACTTAATAGTGTGTGGGACTGTAAAATAAAAAATAAAATAAACCTGTCACTCTTGTAAATTGTTTATTTTAGATTATAATATGAAGAATATAATCTGTGAATTTAAAAAAATGGCTAAGATGGTAAAATCCATTATGTTTTTATCACACGTAGTAAAGATGAGGAAATTAATGTTGCCCTTAACCAATATGCTTGAAGAACTTTTATGTAACAGGATAATGGGAAGAGAGAGACCTGTGAGAACAGAAGCAGATTGGAGTGATATAGCTGCAAGCTGACAAAAATTGAGGAGGATTAAGTGTTATCACAAAAGCTAGGAAGATGAATGGATGGATTTTATCCAGAGCCACAGAAGGAGCACAGCACTTCCCACACCTTGATTTCAGATTCTGACTGCTAGAATTTTGAGATAATAAATTTCTGTTGTCAGCTACATAGTTTGTGGTATTTTGTTATGTAACTCCCAGGAAAGTTATGTAGTCTCATTCAGGGTTGCTCTGTCATATATCTCTTAACGATACGTGGACAGAAATAATAGATAAACCATAAAGAGATTACAAATTGAGAAAATAATTTTGGTGTTTAAAAACATTTACATTTACCTACTATTACAACTATTACTAGAAAAAATTTTAGTCATTATCAGGAGTTGCCATGGACTAGGGACAGAATTGGTATGTAATTAGTATTGTGAATATTTGGTCTCTTAGGGTGTGTGAATTTAGGTATTTTCATTGTTAATTTGGACTCATGTGCAAAAATGAAAAAAACTCAAATATTTGAAATATATACAGATATGAATTTGAATTCTAATTTTAGTACATCACTATTTGTTAACACAACAGGTAGTTGTTAAATTAATTTAAAAATCAGTTTTCTTTATTTCTATTAAATTATATTGCATTGAGAGAAATATATGCATTTCAGCTTGCTGATTTAGAATTTAGTGTAATGGATTCTGTAGATACTTCTGTTCTAGAACATCAAAACACTGCATTATGTTGCATACTTGTGTATATTATATACTAAAATATTTATATATATGCTTAAATGTATTTAATGTGTACATACTTCAGTGTTCTTTGAAAATTACATAATATATATTGTAATAATAGCTAATCAAAAATAATTTTTTATTACTTTTCACAAAAATTTGGAGTTTTTTTATATATGCACATCTGAAAATGTAATGAAAGTAGGTAAAAATATGAAATTTTTTATTTAAAATACCATTTGTAGAAAAGAATATAAACTAGACTGATCTGTTATTAATAATGAATCAGCATAGTATTTATAATAAATGTTTTAAGGGTTATACTAAGTTTATTAAAGTTTTTCACTGTGATGAGACATGAATCATATCTCTGCAAAATAGTTGAAATGCCAATGTTATGTTTATTGTAGGTAAATTATATATTAATTACTGTTCTAAAGATGGCAGATGAAAAATTACATAAAAATTACTGTCAACCTTTATTAATGGTGCATTGATTCTAAACTTTATTGAGATGCTTATGCAGTCCTACTAAAGATATAGGTTATAATGTAACTCAGAAGAATTTACCTACAGCTTGTTCTTCTGCTGCAAGGTGCTTAATGTTATGCTTGTAAGAACTTGAACATACAATGTGTTCTACTGTTTAATTTACAATACATGTGATTATCCATAAATGTCACACATTTTTTTCTGTAACTTTTCACAAGATTTTTAGAAATAGAGTTTATAGTATAAAAATTTCAAGTTCTACAATTAATTTATCAGATTCATTTTCAAAACATTAGAAATTTTCTAGTTCTCCATTGTTGTTCTCATATAATAGATCTGCTATTTTGTGACCTCACTATAATGCTTTATTATAGTATCATGATACATTTAAATATTTGGTAGAAGTACTTACTTTTATTTTCCAGGTATCTCTATTATGATTAGTTATACTTGATCATACTTATGCATCCTATACAAATGTTTTGTTAAATTTAAACTATTTAAGTATTATCCTTTGTAGCTTAACCGTATGAATTATCTTTTACTTCAAAATACACAGAATGTTTATTTTTTCCTCAAAAACAATAACAGTGCTGTTTATTTCAGTGAAGTGTTGTAGCTTTTTTTTTTCAAATACCTTACATTACTTTTTAAAATTATTCCCAGAAATGCTTATGCAGATATTAAAAAAAATTACCTTATATCTGACTGCTGATATTTAGGATTTTTATTATACTATTCCCTTAACAAAGGTGTGTAACATGACATTTCCTTTTTTTGTATTTATTTTTAGTGCATAACATCATGTTAATTTCTAAGTTGCAAGGAGGAGAAAAATCACTGACAGATCCTTCATTAAGTCTCATTAAAAAGGAGAAGATGATGCCACTAGAACATGATTCATCTTACTTCTGCCAGTCTCTTCAGCAGTTAAAATTGGGAAAACAATCACCCATATTGAAGAATCACTGGAAGGACTAAATTAGAGAACTTCTATAATATGTTTAGCTTCTTGACTAACAAATGGAATTCATTATATTTATGTTAGTTTCTTCTGTGTTTTTATTTTTATCCTAAAGGTACATCTGAAGTAATGTGACAAGAGTGAATATTTTTAGAATGAAATTTCTGATGTAAGTGAAAATAATAGGAAAAGCTACAGAAGATAGGTGTCATGAAGACAATTGGGGGAGGGGCTCTTAGTAATAACATTTCAAATAGCTGCAGTTGAATGTGTTCTGAGAATGTCACCCAACAGTGTATAAACAATGCATAAAATTTTTCAAACATCTGTGCGGGAAAGGAAGCATTTATCACCATCTGATTTATGACAAACCAAACCCAGAAAGATTAGATGTCAAAATCTATATCACAGAGAATCAATGATATTGTCAGGGATTAAATATCTCTGAACCTACAGCACTGTTGTAATATGACTAGAAAGAACCACAAGATGGATGATAGTGGTAAGAGTCGCTGTCATTTTTGCTGGGCACTGTCTACATGACAGTTGTCTCCAAGTCATTTATTTAAAACTAATGCAAAATACTATAACAAGCTGTTATAGTTATTGCTACCTTTTAGATAGAGAAAAAGACATAGAAAAAATAAGTAAATTACCTCAATTTCCAAATAGCAAATGGTTCAAATGTTGATGACTTGACTTGAGAGAATGCACATGTTCAGATCCTTCATAGAGGAAAAGGTGACTGTTGTCTCCTTTGTCATATAAAAAGCTATAATATAAAATTGGCTTTTCAATCTCCAATCAAACATGTTTCTAAATAAATGGATAGACATATAGATAGATTCCCATATCAATCAGAGAAAGAGAGAGAGAAAAACATTTTCTAAAGTCCTTGTTATTATTTTCATACCTCAATATTTGCCACTTACACCCCAGGCTCAGTAAGCCTCCAGATTAGGATTCTTAAGCCATATTTACTATTTAATGATTGATATTATCAAAGAATTTTGGCCAAACCATGCCCACTATACACTAGGTACAACTAGTTGGCAACTAGTTATTAACACAGAGAAATATAAATAATTAAACTAATACTCCATTTTTTCAGTAATTTAAAAATTACCAAAAGAAATTTCATGAGTTGTATATTATTATGATCAGGGCAAAATAACCTTATTCTTTTGTTTGTTCCACCTAAATTAAAAAAAATTTAATACATTATCCTAAAAACATACATGTTCATTTCATTAAACTGTTATCAACTAATTGGTTATTTTTTCATTTATTTTTATTCTTTTCTTTCTAACACTGGAAATTGAACCCAAGGGTGCACTACAATTGAGCTAGATCCCCAACATTATATTTCAGTGAAAGATGGAACAATTTTTTAGAAAGGATCTCACAAAGTTGCTGAGGCTGCCATTGAACTTCCAATACTCCTGTTTAATTGTCATTATGTCTTATCTTTTTAAATTAATGTTATTCTCTGGTATATATACAGCTCTGTATTACAAAAAGTATCATAATTAAGACTTTTAATCAAGTGCCCTTGAATTCAACCCATGATAAAAAATATAAATAAGAAAATAAATAAATAAATATGTGTACTAATATAGTATATTTTTAGGGAAGATTATAGAATAATTTGGATGTACTTTTCCAATCACATGATTATTAAATAGAATTACATAAAATTAAGTGTCTTTTCCCTGATGACAAAAGTTCATTTTAAAAATTCTAGATAATTTCAGGTTTTATGATGCTTAATTTAAAGCTCTTCCAAAGTAGCTGAGTGTTAACTATTCAAAGCCATGTCACTGTGTCAAAATAATAAACAAAGTACTTAAAAAAGAAAAAGATTATTTTGGCTAATGATTTCAGAGGTTATAGTTCACGGTCATAAAACTGCATTTCTTTTTTTCAAGTTGAGACAGAAAATCATGGAAGAAGAATGTGGCACAGAAAAATCACTCACCTTATAGCATCAAAACAGCAAGGATATAAGATGTACCCTGAAAGGCCCACAGACTTCAACAATGACCCACCTCCTACAGTTTCAACTATGTTCCAATAGTTTATTTAGCTCTGAATATTCAATGGATGAACTCCAAATGGATGAAACCATTGATGAGGTTAGATTTTTGAAATCCACATCCTCACCCCCAGAAAACTGTTGCACTGGACAAAGTCTTCAACACTTAAGTTTTTGGAGAGCATTTCAAATAAAAAACAAAACAGCTTTATTCTAAATAATAGTAAATATAATTTGTTTTTCTTACTCAAATCCATTATTCGTTATTTTTAATAGCCTATAAACATAAAATTGTAAAAGGATTTATTCCATTTTTAGTGTTAACTTATCCTGGTTAAATATTGCATGAAATTAAAAATAATTTGAAAATGCAGAAAATTATAATAAAAATCAAGATTATAGTGTGTAGGAAATCTTTAATTCTCTCAAAAATTTTGAATAGTGATTTAATCTAATATTCAGTTCAATTAAGCTTAAATTAATAGTAAATAATTAAAAAATGTATTTTTAAAAATATATTGATACATAAAATTATTTGATTTTTTAGGACAATTAAACCACATATTACACAAAATATCATTTTATATGTGTAGTAATAAAACATGTTAAATTACCACTACTCAGTGAAAGACTTTGTGATTACAACTACTCAGTAAAAGACTTTTTGATTTTTATGGGTGGTCTGTTCACCTTTTTCTTAAAGAGAGAGAGAGAGAGAGAGAGAGAGAGAGAGAGAAGTTTTAAATATTTATTTAGTTAGTTAGTTAGTTACTTTTTGGTGGACATAACATCTTTATTTTTTTATTTTTATGTGATGCTGAGAATTGAACCCAGTTTTGTGTATATTCCAGGTGAGTGTGCTACTGCTTGAGCCACATCTTCAGCCTCTCACCTTTTGTTTTAAAATATAAAACTGTTACAGCACTGCCTCTTTTAGTAAGACACTCAGATTTGAGGAAAATATCATAAATATATTTTTGTTCAAAAATTCTATTTAAAGAATTATTTTGATGCATGTGTCTTTAATTATTGAATATTAAGATATATTGTGCTTATTATTCACCAAAATTCTAAAATATTTTTTCAAATTTTTATAAGCTTCCTTTTCTACATTTTATCTTTTATAAAATATTCATATTTTAAGAGACACTCCAGGAAAGAGAAATGAGAAGATACCACTTGAAGTTCAACACTGAATAACTTTGAATATTTGCATATAACTTACAGAGAGAACAATTTAAGTTCAAATAGTAAATAAAACAAAAACTCTCCACCATCATTGTACATTTAAATATTGAAATTCTTTATGTCAGTTTAAAAATGTTTGAATTTGTGGTATTCACTTTCATATACACATAGAAAAATATTGGATACAGAAAATATTCAGAAAAACTGATAATACTTTAATTAATTGACATGTAAATATATTCTCTAAACATTACATCAATTTCTGCTTTTGATTGCTTGAATGGCCCTTTCTATGACATTTTATAATCAGCCCCATTAGCAGACACTATTTAATGTGAAAAGTGGAATCTAATATATATATATATTTATATATATATATATAAAATATAATAGTATATATTATTATAATATATATATATATATATATATATATATATATATATATAAACATTGTATACTCACCAGGAGTGTATACACAATAACAGTAAAGCAAAAGTGGATGCAAAAATGGAATGAATAAATAAATTAATTAATTTATTTATTTATTTATTAATTTTAAAAAACAGATGAAAATGTATGTATTTTATGTTACTTCAATTGTAAAATGTTGATTGTGGCCACACAAATTTGTAAAGCTACTTGGAAATGGTTTTATACTACCTACTGAAACATACTCTGTGAATTATCAATTCCACTCCAAGATCGGAAGAAATCAACACATAACCCATTAATCTGACTCTTTTTCTTAGAGACTGTTACCTTCTTCTTTCTCTTCTACCTTATTTCTGCCTCTAAAGAAACTACCCCTTACCTCATGCTACCATTGATCCACAATTAGACATTTTAAATCTGAACCCTTGATCTGGTCATTCTTTCCCTCTTTTCTTCACAGCACTTTTTTCTCTGCCCCTATCTATACCACTAATACTTTTTCATGAATACTCACTACTACATACTCAGCATCCACCAATCTTACATCCTGACCCATCCCTGTTCTGCTTTTTCCATGGATCATTTTGAGATCCCCTTCACTCAGATATCAATAGTCCAGAATAAGGTCAGGTAAGGAAATTATATATGCAGGTTTTTAGAAGTCATTTACATAACAATAAGCCTATAAAATGTAGGATGCATTTTAGCTGAGGTTAAAAAGGACATCTACAGAGTGCACTGTTAAACTGAAGTGTCTAAAATTCATTAATCGCAATAATTTGAAAAAAATTTCTATAAAAAGGAGAGTAAAGAAAAGATCATAATATATAAAAGTGACAAATTTGAAGACACACCAAGTATATATTTATCTATCTATCTATCTATCTATCTATCTATCTATATATATATATATATATTCAAATATATATATCTCCAAATATATATATATATCCAAAGAGTATCATATATTGTTGCTTTCAAAAGACAAATTAATTTGAAATAAATGTGGTTAATGTGAGATGTAGTAATCATTTATTAATTATATATAATGGTAGTATATATGTATATGTACAAAATGCAGCTCATATAATTATGCGTATATATTGCAAGACATTAACTATACAGTAATATCTTTTTTAATTTTGGTGACAACACTACAAATACCTACATCTAGGTTTATGTATTACCAAATGTTAAGGGTACATTTTATACTTTATAAAGTTTATCACTGACCAACAGTCCTTTTTTTTTCAATTTTTAAAAGGAATAGTATTTATTTCCAGTTGGAACATAATGTCATCATTTATTTTTAATTTTTAATTATTTTTAAATTATATATGACTACAGAATGCATTACAATTCTTATTATACATATACAGCACAATTTTTAATTTTTCTTGTTTTATACAAAGTATATTTACACAAAGTCACTTATTTATACATGTATTTTATATAATAATATACTCTACCACCATATCTAACCCAATGAACCCTCTTCTCCCCTCCCAATCCCCAACAGGTCATTTTGATACCCACTCATGTATGCTATAAAGTTATATAAAAGAATATATACTTTATAATAATATGAACAGATAAACTTTTGTAACTAATACATAGCTTAATAATAATAATAAACAACTTGCCATTTAGACAACAATACAGTATACATCTGGCACTAATGACATCTTTTAAAAAAAATGACATCTTTTCAAAAAAACATGTTATTTTTGTGGAAAAATGGTATTCTATGCTTTCTTTATATCAAGAATAAATTATTTTTAGAAGTAATATATATTTCAAAATGAAAATAAAATAGAACCAGGTTACATGGAACAAACCTCTAATCCCATTTGATTGGGAGGCTAAGGCAAGATAATTCTGAGTTCAAAACCAGCCTCAGAAACTTAGCAAGGCCCTAAGCAACAATGTGTGACCCAGCCTCACTGTGCCTCTGATTTAAATTTCCAGTAAGAAACAATAACAATCAAAACAATACAGAGTATTTATGAGGACTCAAAACAGATTCTCATGAACTAAAGATGGAGTAGAAATTGCTGTTATTTCTTCATGAAAACTGTATATATATATTCAAATATATATATATAATACTCCTTACCAATCAGCTTACACCTGTAGAAATTATCATATGTGTGTACCATGACAACATACAGTTACATGATAGTATAAGTCTCTACTTGTCAATACAGTGAAAATCTGGGGCCTAGGATGAAAGAGGAGGTACATTCAAAAAATAAAAATAATAAAGTTTGAGAAAAATTGGTTTCTAGAGCCCAGAAATATTTTTGGTTTAATTAGAGTACAAAATACTACATAAGTATTATACTGAATTTACATCTGTTAAATACATCACACGTATAATGGCTTTAAAAAAATATGTAGAACTTATCACAAACTAAATAAAAATTTACAAAAGCACATAAAATACCATGTGTGTAAATAAAACTAATTATTACAAAGACAACTATTTTAAATCAATTTAAATTATAATATTTTAACATCAAAATTTTATCATGTTTTTCTTTAATTACAAGAAGAGAGCTGGATGTGGTGGTACACAATTGTAATCCCATAACCTTGGGAACCTGATACAGGTGGATTGTAGGCTCAAAGCCAGCATCAGCAAAAGTGAGGCCCTAAGAAACTCAGTGAGACACCATCTCTAAATGTCATACAAAATAGTTCTGGGGATGTGGCTCAATGGCTAATTTCCCCTGAATTTAATTCCCAGTACTAAATGAAAGAAAAGAAAAGAAAAGAAGGGACCAAAAAAATACATAAATTTATCTTGGAAATAAAATATGTAAAATATCTCAAAACCTTTAATAAAAAACAAATAATATAGTTATTGTTATGTGACACATTTAATATAAATTCTGAAACTATATTGCAATAATACAGACCAACAAATCATAATATGAATCAAATCTGAAACCATATTTATGTCAATAGTATTGTTAAAATCAATATGAAAAGCATATGTAAAACTGACCATATGAAAAATAACATTAGACATGAATGAATGAATCTATCCATACTAAAGTTAGAATTGGGACCTAGTGGCAAAGTTCACTGGTAGAGTGTGTGCGAAGAATGTGTAAGGTAGTCAGTTCTAACCTTAGCAACACTATAAAAGGCAAATGTTAAGAGGGAATGATGTTGAAAATAAAGCAGAATATTAAAATGAGACACTCTCCCTCCATCTATAGATACATTTCAGAAAAAAAAACATAGTAGTGTCTCTATGGCAAAATCAAGAGTGAGTAGAGAGATTTAGATACACTGGATATTAGTCCTGTCTTGAGCAATGTATCACATTTGGGAAAAAATCCCCAATTACCATCATTACCTATAGTAAACAGAAATGTGACAGAGGGGCTGAGGATGTGAGGATGTAGCTCAGTTTTTAGAGTGCTTGCCTTGTATGCACAAAGCCATGGGTTCCATCTCTAGCACCACAAAAAAAAAAAAAAAGGAAATATGGGAGAAGTGATACAAAAAAAAAAAAATGGTGATATCCAGGAGCCAAAAAAGCCTTTGCAAGTGTTTCATCAGCTGTGATCAAGACACAGAAATACCCAAATATCAAAGCTGTCAATTTATCTTAACAACAACAACAACAACAACAAAAAACATCGGCCAGCATATTTTTCAAACTGCTATTGCTGACAGATGAAGTTCACTCTAGCTTGTATTGTAGATGAAATAGGGAGAAATCCAGTAAACTACTCTTAGCCTGAATGAGATTTTAGCACTTTATGAATCCCTCCCCAACCCTAAGACATTAGTAATAATGCTAGAATTACCAATAGCTCCTAGAAAATTTTTTTTTTTTGTGTGTGTGTGTGTGTGTTTTGAATGTCTCAACTTTAACATTTTTTTAATTTTTTTATTTTACTGTGTCCTGAAATTCCAAGCTCTGGAACACAAGATGAGTAAGCTTATGTAAATCTCTACAGATTTTAAACAAATTAATTTACATTCTTTTCTCAGAACTTTTATGAACTATGATACCAAATAGTAGTTCAGAAAGAGGTTAAAAACCAATGATCTCTGTTTATTCCAACACATCTTTACAGAATAATCTTACGTTGGCTACTTCATATAAACTTTCAACAGGGATAAAATGCATCAGTCAAAGAGACTTTCTGTAGCCTGGGAAGTGCTTTTGAAAATGTTATTATAATAAATAATAAAAAGAGCTAGGTGTGGTGGCAAATATATTAGAGAGTGGAGAGACTGAGTCAGGATGATTGTGATTTGAAAGATACCCCTTTTTAATTGGTTGTTCAAAACATTACAAAGTTCTTGACATATCATATTTAATACATTAGATTCAAGTTGGATATGAACTCCCAATTTTACCCCAAATACAGATTGCAGAATCACATCGGTTACACATCCACATTTTTACATAATGCCCTATTAGTAACTGTTGTATTCTGCTACCTTTCCTATCCTCTACTATCCCCCCTTTCCCTCCCCTCCCATCTTCTCTCTCTACCCCATCTACTGTAATTCATTTCTCTCCTTGTTTATTTCCCATTCCCCTAACAACCTCTTATGTGTAATTTTGTATAACAATGAGGGTCTCCCACCATTACCATGCAATTTCCCTTTTCTCTCCTTTTCCCTCCCACCTAATGTATCTGTTTAATGTTGATCTTTTCTTCCTGTTCTTCCTCCCTGCTCTGTTCTTAGTTGTTCTCATTTTATATCAAAGAAGACATTTGGTATTTGTTTTTTAGGGATTGGCTAGCTTCACAAAGCATAATCTGCTCTAGTGCCATCCATTTTCCTGCAAATTCCATAATTTTGTCATTTTGTAGTGCTGTGTAATACTCCATTATGTATAAATGCCACATTTTTTTATCCTTTCATCTATTGAAGGGAATCTGGGTTGGTTCCACAGTCCAGCAATTGTGAATTGTGCTGCTATGAACATCGATGTGGCAGTATCCCTGTAGTACGCTCTATTAAGTTCTTCAGGGAATAGTCCAAGAAGGGCAATAGCTCGGTCTAATGGCAGTTCCATTCCAAGCTTTCCCAGGAATCTCCATACTGCTTTCCAAATTGGCAGCACCAGTTTGCAGTTCCACCAGCAATGTACAAGAGTACACTTTTCCCCACATCCTCACCAGCACTTGTTGTTGTTTGACTTCATAATGGCTGCCAATCTTATCTTAGGGTGGTTTTGATTTGCATTTCTCTGACTGCTAGAGATGGTGAGCATTTTTTCATGTACTTGTTGATTGATTGTATGTCCTCCTCTGAGAAGTGTCTGTCCAGGTTTTTGGCTCATTTGTTGATTGGGTTATTTGTTTTCTTATTGTTTAATTTTTTGAGTTCTTTGTATACTCTGGATATTAGGGCTCTATCTGAAGTGTGAGGAGTAAAAATTTGTTCCCATGATGTAGGCTCCCTATTTACCTTTCTTATTGTTTCTCTTGCTGAGAAAAAACTGTTCAGTTTAAGTAAGTCTCATTTGTTGATTCTTGTTGTTAATTCTTGTGCTGTGGGTGTCCTATGAAGGAATTTGGAGCCCGACCCCACAATATGTAGATCGGAGCCAACTTTTTCTTTTATCAGATGCAGAGTCTCTGATTTGATATCTAGCTTCTTGATCCACTTTGAGCTAACTTTTGTGCATGGTGAGAGGAGGGGATTCAGTTTCATTTTGTTGCATATGGATTTCCAGTTTTCCCAACACCATTTGTTGAAGATGCTATCCTTCCTCCATTGCATGCTTTTACCTCCTTTATCAAGTATAAGATACTTTAAAGAAAAATTAATACCAATACTTTTCAAGTTATTTCAGGAAATAGAAAAAGAGGGAGCTCTGCCAAATTCATTCTATGAGGCCAACATCACCCTGATTCCGAAACCAGACAAAGACACCTCAAAGAAAGAAAACTACAGACCAATATCTCTGATGAACCTAGATGCAAAAATCCTCAATAAAATTCTGGCGAATCGGATACAAAGGCACATCAAAAAAATTGTGCACCATGATCAAGTAGGATTCATCCCTGGGATGCAAGGATGGTTCAATATATGGAAATCAATAAATGTTATTCACCACATCAATAGACTTAAAGATAAGAACCATATGATCATCTCAATAGATGCAGAAAAAGCATTCGACAAAGTACAGCATCCCTTTATGTTCAAAACATTAGAAAAACTAGGGATAACAGAAACCTACCTCAACATTGTAAAAGCTATCTATGTTAAGCCTCAGGCTAGCATCATTCTGAATGGAGAAAAGTTGAAGACATTCCCCCTAAAATCTGGAACAAGACAGGGATGCCCTATATCACCACTTCTATTCAATATAGTTCTCAAAACACTGGCCAGAGCAATTAAACAGACGAAAGAAATTAAAGGCATAAAAATAGGAAAAGAAGAACTTAAATTTTCACTATTTGCAGATGACATGATTCTATACCTAGAAGATCCAAAAGGGTCTACAAAGAAACTACTAGAACTAATAAATGAATTCAGCAAAGTGGCAGGATATAAAATCAACACGCATAAATCAAAGGCATTTCTGTATATCGGTGACAAAACTTCTGAAACGGAAATGAGGAAAAACACTCCATTCACAATATCCTCAAAAAAATAAAATACTTGGGAATCAACCTAACAAAAGAGGTGAAAGATTTATATAATGAAAACAACAAAACCCTAAAAAGAGAAGTAGAAGAAGATCTTAGAAGATGGAAAAATATACACTGTTCATGGATAGGCAGAACTAATGTCATCAAAATGGCGATATTAACAAAAATTCTCTATAGGTTTAATGTAATGTGAATGAAAATCCCAATGGCATTTCTTATAGAAATAAATAAAGCAATCATGAAATTCATATGGAAAAATAAAAGACCCAGAATAGCAAAAGCAATTCTAAGCAGGAAGTGTGAATCAGGTGGTATAGTGATGCCAGATTTCAAACTATATTACAAAGCAGTAGTAACAAAAACAGCATGGTACTGGTACCAAAACAGGCGGGTGGACCAATGGTACAGAATGAAAGATACCCTTAACAATATAGCAAGGCTATAAGCAACTTAGTGAGATATTAGTGATATATCACCTGTCTAAAAAAAGGCCTGGGGACATAACTCAATGGTAAGCAACTCTGGAGTTCAATTACTAGCACCAAACCACACCAAACCAAACAAATATCAGAACGATAGTAGCGACTCCAGAGTATATGTGTATATGAATAGATAAAAATTTTGGTTACAATATAAATTTAATAAGATACTTTTGAAAAATCTATCATGGTTCTTAAAAGATCAAAATATAAATCCCATAAAATCCACTAATAATAATTTTTGAAGCAGGGTATTATTGTGAATGTCTGTACTCCTGGTGGCTCGTGAGGATGTAACAGGAGAAACTTAAATGCAAGAGCAGCCTCAGAAACTTGGCAATGGCTTTAGTGCCTCAGTGATACCCTGTATTATTAAAACAAAATAGGGGTGTAACACAGTGGTAAAGTGCCAAAAAAAATAATAATAACAATTTTTGGTTAAAACAATGCCCTATAACCCAGTAATTACAATTCCAGATATATATCTAAAGAAATTGGAACACTTTTGTTAAAGAAATTACTTCACTTCCATTTTCATTGTAGGTTTATTCGCAGTATCTAATAAAAGTAATAAAATGAAGTGCCTTTTAAATGCAAGGTATTGATGAAAAGGTTTATTCCAGCTTCAGATCATTCATCTACTTGCCTTAAAGGCTACATACTTATAATTGAAATGCTCCCTAAAAGGCAAGACTCAGATACTGATTTTTCTGAGTACTCCAAGAGACTTTGGTACCTATGGGAAAATTGTGTAAGACTTTTCTAAAACTAAGAAATAGGTAAATATTGGAGTTTGGAATGTGGAAAACATACAGTAAATTCATCAAGGGGGAATCTTAACTCAGACACTGTGATAAGGTGTCTGAGTCTGAAGAAAGAGGAAGTAAAATCAGAGTTTGAGATAAAACTAGACTCTCTGCTTCACTGATTTCTAGGTTATTGATTTAATCCAAACCAATATTGGAAAAGGGATAAGGCTACTAATTAAAATTTATGTAAAACAGGTATTTAAAAAGTACCAGGAAAGAACTGAAGGAGTTGCTGAATGGTACAATGCTCACCTAACATATATGAGGCCATGAGCTTAATTCTCAGCACCACATATAAATTAATGAAACATAAGTAAATATTTAAAAAAAATACCAGGTAATGGTCTGGGGTTGTGGCTTAGTGGTAGAGTGCTTGGCTGTATGCATGAGGCAGTATGTTCCATACTGGATCCACATTAAAATACTACTACTACTACTAATAATAATAACAATAATAATAATAATAATAATAAAGATGATGATATTGTGTTAACTACAACTAATAAAAAATTATTTTAAAAAAGTACAACAGTGCCATGACCTGTGACCTTCTAAGTAACTGTGTTCTAATTAAGCCCTTGCAATTGAAGTTTCTTGTAATTTAAATTAAAGTCCAGTTTCACTTTTATTTCCTGCCACACCAAGACAAAGGAGTTTGCCTGAATATTAGGAATGCTTCTAAATGTCATTTTAATAAACTTGTCTTACATATTTAAAAACTCAAAAAAAAAAAGTTCAAAAGCAAACATGGTGGCACAGGCCATAACCCCTGTGGCTCAGGAGAATTATACATGGGTATCCTAAATTCAAAGCCACCCTCAATAAAAAGCAAGGCACTAAGCAACTAAGTGAGACTCTCTCTCTAAATAAATACAAAAAAAATGACTATTGATGTGTCTCAGTGCCCCTGAGTTAAATACCTGGTACAGAAAAAAAAAAAAAAAGAAAGAAAGAAAAGAAAAGAAAAAGGAAAAAAACTCAATTGAGGACAAATAAATTAAAGAAACAAACAAAACCAAACAACAATAAAACCCCTTAATTTTGGACAAATTAACTACACTATTGTGAGGATGGCCTTAGGCCTGGCCTAAACAACTCCATTTTAACAACTTCAGTTTGAAACATGCAGTATCACAAGGTATGCCTAAAGAAGCCCTGCAGTATTGCCCTCAGACATAAACAAATCACTTCTCCCTCACCTTGATAAACAGAGTGAGGCCTCTGGCAGGTTGTCCTCACCTAATAAGAGGGAAGGGTGAGAAGACCAAGGTGCAGACCACGAGGCCAGATGTTTCTGGCCCTAGAATAAATGATGTCATGGAAATATCTGGTGGTAACTAACAAGGATTGAAAAGGGGGTAAAAAAGCGGCAAAATTTAATATAAATAATAGAGAAAATGAACAGATGTTCAGCCAGCACAATAAAAAATGCACTTGAGCTGGATAGGCTTATGAGGACTTGGAATGACATCTTATCACTTCTCATCATTTGCATTATCCTCCCCACTCTTAAACTCTACAGCCATATAATGACCTTAGTGAGAGGGGAAAGGGTAAAAGATTATGAGATGTTCTTCTCATGTGATGAAAACTTAATTTCAGTGGGGAGAAACCTAATGGGGAAAATAAAACCAAGAGACAAGATCTCCCACACACCTAAAATATATACTTTGATGAATAAAAATTTCATCACAACTTTTTAACTTTTCTGCTGTCTGGTCTTATGAGAAAGCAAATTGTATTTTAAATTTCTAAGCAATATCCTAAGACAGTAATATTTCCCAGAGGGAAAAACAATATAATTCACTAGTATAATTTTAAAATTTCTAGTATCCATAATAAAAATTAAGAAGAAAAGCTTAGATCAATTTTAATAACGTAAACCACTATAGCCAAAATATTATTATTTTTGAAAATATAAATTGACTAATAAATAAATATATTTTTCAAGCTTCATCCTAAAATTCACTCTTGACTTCTCAGGGATATCTATGTTCACCACAGCTATATTCCATGTTTGAGATTCTATGAACACCCTGACCTCAGCAAGGTGACAAAAAATGAACAACTCAGTTCTGTGTCATAGGTTATGTAATAAACATACCAAAAATCTTTCTGTCAGGGCCAAAGAACAGGAGAGACTCTGCACTTTGAGAGAGTAGCCATCTACAAATCAGAAGTGTACAAAGTGGACACTGTTTCTCACAGGATTCTGGGCACAGATACATTTCCACTTTAGATATCATACTGTAATCAAATGAGATGGGTAACACTGGAGAGAAGATTCTAGGTCATCAGATCATCAGTAACCCAGAAACTAGAGTCTAAATATTTTTTTTAATAAAAATTATTTTGCAGTTTTTCTTTAGCCTAATGCAGGGTTGTGATTTCAATTTTCTTCTTTAGTATGGGGTACTCTGAGAATACCATCAAACATTAAAGGCTTTTGGCTAGAGTAGAAGTAAAATTGCATTTCTAAATTTCTGTACACAGAGAAGGCTAAAGGATTACTGATATTATATCACTAATTCTGCCTTTTGTAATAGATGAGGTTTATACAGCTATTCAATGCCAAAAAATATTTTCAAAATCTCACAAGTACTGTGTGTGTGTGTGTGTGTGTGTGTGTGTGTGTGTGTGTGTTTATATGAGTGTAGTATTGGTGGTTAAACTGTATGTGTGTGTGTGTGTGTGTGTGTGTGTGTGTGTGTATGAGTGTAGTAGTGATGGTTAAACTGAGAGAATTATTATTCCTGAGATATATCCTCAATTTTTTCTTTTCTTTTTTTTTTTAATTTTGAAACAGAATCTTACAAAAATTCTTCGTGGTATGCCCACGATTTTTTAGTTCATATCAAGACCAAATATTCCTGACCCAAAGGCAAAACTTACCTCCTATAGAAGCCATGATTTGTCAGGGGCTAGAAGGAAGTTCTCCTTCAAAGAATAGCCTGACACTTACAAGAAACAGCCCCCTGGGAGACATCCTGCCTGGGAGACATCCTGCAGCCATCTATCTCCCTGAGAAATCCATCTGTCTTCCTGAAACATCCTGTGCTTATCTCACCTTGTGAAGACATCCAGCAACTGCCAATAAGAGAGCTTCCCCATCCCCAGCATATAAATACCCCTGTGTGAACAATAAAAATTTGCAGTTTGATCAGAACTCCTGTCTTGCTTTCATCCCTCATGTCTCTTGTCCCTTCATTCCTCCCCACCTAGGTTCGCCATTGTCATTGATGTGTCCTGCCAGTTGGGACATTTGGCACCCAGTGTGGGACTCGAGCCTTTGACTGAGGGGGAACGCCATCCTCTGGGGAGACTTGGTCAAGCAGAACTCGCGATCGCCTTGGCAGACACAACCAAGAGACAGATCCAGGAGGAGAGTGGGGATGATGCACGGTGAGTGACCCACCGTGGGACAAGCAGTCTCCTCACATGATTTGTTTTTGTCAGGCCTCAAGGAGGCCCTCAAGACATGGGGGGTGCGTGTTAAGAAAAAGGACTTAAAATTATTCTTTTCATAAATAGGAGAATTGTGTCCGTGGTTTCCCCTCGAAGGGACCATTGATGGTAAAAGATGGCTTAGAGTAGGAGACTGTTTAAAAGATTATTATGAATTCTTTGGCCCAGAAAATGTGCCTGTTCCCACCTTTTCTTACTGGAACTTAATTAATGAAATTCTTAAAAGTTCACCCTTTGACAATGGTACCTTAAAACTTGTCAGGATTGGGGAAGAGGCTATGCAAATGACCTCTCATCCCTCTTGTCGCTCCTCGGCATGCCCTTTAGTTTTCTTGAAAAACTTAAAAAGGCTTGTGCTCACTATGGCCCCACTGCACCTTACACATTGGCTTAATTAGAAAGCCACAGTGCACAATGGCTTACTCCTAATGATTGGAAATTTTTAGCCCGAGATACCCTCAGTGCCGGAGACTTCCTGTTATGGAATGCAGATGTCAAAGAGCACTGTCCGGAAACTGCTCAAAAAAATTTAACTAAGGCTTCCTCTAAATCCTGGATTTATGTTAAACTAGTGGGCAATGCGCCTTTTGACACTAACCCTAAAGAGGCGCATTTCCCGCTGGACTTTTGGCACAGATTCAGATGGCTGGCTTACATGCTTGGAGACGCCTCCCTCAAATGGGCTTGGCTACCACTTCCCTGGCAAAAATTCGACAAGGGCCTGAGGAGCCTTATAGTGACTTTGTTGCCCGCCTCAACCTCGCTGCAGAATGCTTACTTGGACCAAGCAAAAGCAAAAGCACCTTTGTAAAATGTCTTGCCTTTGAAAACGCCAAACCAGCATATCAGGATGTTCTTCGACCACATAAGGATAACGGGGAACTTTCTGACTTTATTAGACTCTGTGCTGGGGTGGGTGCAGCCCATGCCATGAGTCTTGCCATAGGTGTCACCTTTACCAAGGCCTTTTGCAATCCTGGCTCATGTATTTGCTTTACTTGTAAACAACCTGGCCATTTTGCACGTGAGTGTCCGACAGGCAAACAAAGCCTAGGGATAGTGTCTCCCCAACCGGGGCTAAACTGCCCCCAGCCACCCTTTTCCCTAGATATGGTAAAGGTCATCACTGGGCCAATGAGTGTAGATCTAAGACAAATGCCTTTGGACAGTCTATTTCTTCCCGCTTCTCAGGAAACTCCTTTCGGGGCCAGCCCGTGGCCCCGACCTCCCCCAGGACAAACCCAGGGGCAATAAGGTTTGTTCCCTCCCAGACTCCCAACCTACCTCAAAATCCTTCTCCATGATTGCCTCCCTCCAACGAGCCACCCCAGGCAGTGCAGGATTGAACCTCTGGGCCACCAATGATACAATATCAGACTCCATGCAAGGGCCCCAAATAATACCCACTGGAATTATGGGTCCCCCTCCATCTCATATGTGTGCCCTTATTCTTGGAAGAGCCTCTACTACCTTACAAGGTGTTCAGGTCTTCCTTGGCATTATTGATAATGATTTCACTGGAGAAATAAAAATACTGGCCACAGCTATTAATGGAGTTGCAGCCATCCCATCAGGAACAAGACTTGCACAATTAATACTCCTTCTCTTAGATTCAGGAGGCACTTCCACCGTCTAAACCCTACCGCGGGGGACTGCTTCCTTGGGCTCCTCTGATGTGTATTGGGTTCAGCCCATTTCTCACAATAGACCCACCCTTACCCTATTTATTGAAGGAAAGGAATTCCAAGGAATCCTAGATACTGGAGCTGATAGCACAGTTATTTCTCAAAAATACTGGCCATCAGGTTGGCCCATCACCCCATTCTTGACTGACCTTAAAGGGATAGGACAGTCAAAAAATCCTCTGGTCAGCTCTAAGGCTCTTAGCTGGACTGATAAAGAGGGTAATAAGGGAACTGTCACTCCTTTCGTTGTTCCTGACCTCCCTGTTAACTTATGGGGCCGAGATATTTTGAGTCAAATGGAAGTTATTATTGCCAGTCCCCATTCCATAGTGACTCATCAAATGCTTTGTATGAATTTTGTCCCTGGTACAGGCCTTGGGAGACTGAGACAAGGACTGGTTGAGCCTATACAACCCATACAAAAAACAAATACATATGGACTTGGGTATTCGGATTTTTAGTGTCCATCCCTGACCCTCCTGTACCCCATGCAGATAAGATTATTTGAGAGACTCAGACTCCTGTGTGGGTGGATCAGTGGCCACTTACCCAATAAAAATTGAAGGCTGCCTCCATGTTAGTGCAGGAACAGCTGGCAGCCGGCCATGTAGAGCCCTCAACCTCACCATGGAATACTCCTATTTTTGTTATCAAGAAAAAATCAGGCAAATGGCACCTTTTACAAGATTTGCGCACCGTTAATAAAGTTATGTGCCCAATGGGAGCACTACAGCCAGGCATTTCCACACCAGTGGCTATTCCCAAAAACTATTGTAAATGTTAACTTAAAAGATTGCTTTTTTACTATTCCTTTACATCCTGGGGATAGACCCTATTTTGCCTTTAGTCTCCCTCACAGGGCCCTATGCAGAGATTTCAATGGAAGGTTCTTCCCCAAGGTATGACCAACAGCCCTAGTCTTTGCCAAAAATACGTCGCTCAGGCAGTAGACCCTGTGAGAGAGTGATGGCCACAAATTTATATTTTGAATTATATAGATGATTTGTTAATTGCTGCACCTAATACCCATGACCTTAATAATTGTTACTTGGACTTTTACAAAACCCTCACTACCTTGGGACTACAGATAGCTCCTGATAAGGTTCAAACACAGGACCCTTATATCTATTTGGGCCTTAAACTTCAAGATAATTAGATCCAAATTCCTAAAATACAACTACGTGTGGACCATCTTCACACCCTTAATGATTTTCAAAAATTACTGGGGGATATTCAATGGCTAAGACCATATTTAAAATTACCCACTTGTGTACTTTTGCCCCTTAATGATATTTTGAGAGGTGATTTCCACGCCTCCTCCCCTCGAAAGCTTACTCCCGAGGAACGACAGGCATTAAACCAAGTCACAGAAGCCATTGCCCAACAGTTTGTTACACAAATTTCTTATAACCTTCCTCTGGTTCTGGTTATTTTACACACTCCTCATACACCCACAGGAATATTTTGGCAGCAGGGTCTACATTTTAAAAATAAAGGCTGCCCTTGCTTTGGGTCCATTTACCAACCACATCCTCCAAAGTTACTACTGTTTATCCTGCTCAGGTAGCTTCTATTATTATCAAAGGTCGCTTGCTTTCTTGACAACATTTTGGCAAAGACCCTGATAATATTTTAATTCCATATACTAAGGACCAAACCCAATTTTTACTACAGACAGGGGATGAATGGGGTATTGCCCTATCAGGCTTTTTGGGAACAATTGATAACCACCTCCCCAATGACCCCCTTTTACATTTTGCCCAATTACATCCATTTATTTTTCCCAAAATTACTCAAAAGGCTCCCATTCCTCAAGCCCTTACTGTCTTTACAGACGGTTCCAGTAATGGCTGTGTGGTCTTTGTTGTCAATAACCAGCCTACCACCTTTGATACTGTCTATCAGTCAGCACAGCTGTGGAATTGTTTGCAATAACACAAGTTTTTATAATATTTTTTGATAAGCCTGTTAATATTTATATAGACAGTGCCTACATTGCTCATTCTGTGCCCCTGCTGGAGATTTCACCAGCCATTAAGGCTTCTTCCAATGCGGCCTTTCTGTTTAACCAGCTTCAGCAGCTAATTCAGGCCAGAAAACACCCATTTATTTTTTGTTGTTTTGGCTTCCCATGGTCTCTAATTTTTTTTTTTTTTACTGATTGTTTAAAACATTACAGAGCTCATGATATATCAACTTTCATACATTTGACTCAATTGGGTTTTGAACTCCCATTTTTACCCCAAATACAGATTGCAGAATCACATCTGTTACATACTCACAATTTTACATAATGTCATATTAGTGACTGTTGTATTCTGCTACCTTTCCTATCCCCTACTATCCCTCCTCCCCTCCCCTCCCCTCCCATCTTCCCTCTCTACCTCCTCTGCTGTTGTTCAATTCTCTCCCTTTTTTTCCCTCCCCCTTGCCCCTCATAACCTCTTATAATTTTGAAAACACCCATTTTTTTTAGGACACATTAGGGCACACTCTCATCTTCCCAGCCCTCTAACACAAAGTAATGCCCAACCTGATGTGATAACTCGTTCCATCTTTTCAATTTTTTTTGGCTCCGTTCAAAAAGCCACGGAGTTAAACAATCTTCACCATTTAAATTCCCAGAGCACTCACTTACTTTATAAAATTACCAGGCAACAGGCACGAGAAATAGTAAAAGCATGTCCTGCTTGCGTTGTCTCCCTTTCCATTCAATACTTGGGAGTTAACCTCCGAGGATTACTGCCCAATCAGGTTTGGCAAATGGATGTTACTCATTTTCCTGAATTTGAAAAAAAACAAATATATACACGTTTTTATAGATACCTTCAGTGGCTTTATTTTTGCCTCACCACATTCCCGAGAGCCTACCAAAGATGTCCTTTTTCATCTTGTTTCAGCCTTTTCAGTAATGGGTAAACCAATACATATTAAAACAGATAATAGTCCTGAATATACCAGTGCCAAGTTTAAACAGTTTTGTGCTACTTTACAAATGTGTCATGCTACTGGAATTCCATACAACCCTCAGGGCGAAGGCATTGTGGAATGTGCCCATCTTATCTTAAAGACTTGGCTAACCTGCCCTAAGGCGTTCACCCTTGTATTTACCATTCCCAGGGATCACCTTAACCATGCATTATTTGCCCTTAATTTTCTTACTCTAGACAGTGAAGGCCATTTGGCCGCAGACAGACACTGGCATCCCTCATCCAATTCTGTTCGCCCACCTGTTATGTGGCGCGATCCCCTTACAAATAAATGGAAAGGCCCAGATCCTGTCCTCATCTGGGGATGAGGCTCAGCTTGTGTTTTGGACCAACAGCAAGCAGCCCCAAGATGGTTACCAGAATGCCTGGTTAAACTGGTTAATGACTTACCTCAACCCAGGGACAGAGACCCTCCCCCTGAGGACAAATTTTCCTCTTTTTTAGGTGCAGCCAACAATCTGTGTGAGGATCCTGCTTAAGGCACTTCTGTTGAACAGGTTTGTACATGGAGGCCTTGGCCCTCCACCTTCCAACATCGTGGAGTACCTTTTTGGCCCCCCCCTGCGAATGCAAGGGAAGACCTTGGACTCAGGCTCCCACTAGTTGGACCCAGACTGCTGAATGCGTGACTAAGGTGGCTTACCTCCGTGCCGAGGTTGACCATAAACTCGGAGGAGTTCATCAGCCTAAATAGGTATGTATTATCAAGCCAAAGATTATTCCCCCCAGTACAAGTAAAGCTCTCCAAAATTGTTCTGCAACTTGCACACATACCCAGGTGATGCATGTCTCTTGTTATTTGTCAGCCTCAACTAGTGTTAACAAACAGGGAGAACAATTTTTTGAAGCCACCCTAACTAAAACTCATGCAACAGGGGGGACCACTATTCATTATATCCCATTCTCTTTGGGGAGGAGAAGGCAAATACACCAAGCTACAGTCAGCTGGATGCCAAGGCACTGTTGGTAAACCCGCCTGCTGGCCCATTAAGGCCCCTACAAAGGTCTTTGATGGTGGAGGACCCACTGATTCTGTCAAGCATCTTCAGATAATCAAACTTTTGAAACCCCAAATCCCTGAGCTCATAAATCATTCCTTAATGCTGCCTAAATCCCAGCTCCCAGATTTAGATACCAATACATTAGATATTTTGGAAACTACCTTCTCCTTGCTTAATAATTCCAACCCCACCCTTGCTGGTGATTACTGGCTCTGCATGACAACAGGGGCAATCATGCCTATGGCAGTTCCTATTAATTCTATCATAGACAATGATAATACATGCCAAACCGGATTTCCTTTTAAAGTACAGCCTATAAGCACTTTTACATCATGTCTTTTAGGCGTGATGCAGAATAATACCTATGATATTGATGTTGGAGATACTTCCTTTGGAAATTTCTCAAAAGTACAAAATTATTCCTCACCCACCCCATCTACTTGTCCCCCCAGTGGCACAGTTTTTATGTGTGGAGGAAACTTGGCCTTCCCCAGGCTTCCAGTGAATTGGACTGGTGGCTGTTTTCTTGCCTTATTACTCCCTGATATAACTATTGTTCCAGGAGAAGAACCTCTATTTATTCCTAGCCTAGACACCTTAGTCAAAAGATACAGGCAGGCAATACAGGCTTTACCACTCCTTGCCAGCCTTGGAAAAACAGCTGCTGTGGACACAGATACAGCTGGCTTAGGCAGGGCTATACACTCTTACTGTCGCCTGTCTCAACAACTTACAGATGATGTACAAACTCTATCAGGAACCATTAAAAATTTACAGGACCAAATAGACTCCCTAGAAGAAGTGGTCCTTCAAAATAGATGAGGCTTAGATTTGCTGACACCTAACCAGGGAGGTATTTGCTTGGCCCTAGGGGAACAATGCTGCTTTTATGCCAATAAATCAGGCATAGTACGCACTAAAATTAAGCAGCTTTAAAAAGATCTAGAAAAGAGATGAAGGGAACTATTTGAAAATCCCATCTGGACTGGGCTTAATGGATTTCTACCCTACCTTCTTCCCCTATTAGGCCCTTTGTTGGGTTTACCTTTAATGGTGTCCATAGGACCCTGCATTATAAACAGGGTGGTACTATTTATTAAAGAACAGATTAATATTTTGACCTCTAAGCCCATACAGGTCCACTATCATCATCTGAATATGGAAGACCGTGCTGCCAACATTTAAAATGATGTTCCACCCTTCTCTCAGGCTTATTTCTTAAGTTTACATTCCCACAGATTTCTCTTTCTTATATAAAAGTATAAGTAAAAGCTTTGACTAACCATCTTCTGCCCTTGCCATAAGGGTTAAGTTATCCCTTCTCCATGGACCCCTCCGGTTGGGGGAGGGTGCACCCATGGAGTAAGGACATTAGGCCATAATAACGGAGGGTGCAGAAAGGACTGCAGGAGGATGGATCCACATATCCCCAAACCCAAGAACTCTGAGTGATACACTCTGGTGCATGGCGGTTGGCATGCTTCTTCCTGAAAACCGTCTCCTTCAAAAACATGCCAAGGCCACAAAATCTCCTAGTAAAGATGCTCGCTTGGATCAGGAGATATTCTAAGGCCTCCTAGAGGAACAGAGTCTCTATCACCCCCTAAGAAACATGGGCAATAAGGTATGGTTAAATATTTTATATAAGAAAGGATAAAATGTGAGGGGCTAAAAGAAAATTCTCTTTCAAAGAATAGCCTGACATTTACATGAAACAGCCCCCTGGGAGACATCCTGCCTCGGAGACATTCTGCAGCTACCTATCTTCCTGAAACATCCTGCGGTTATCAGGATCATCAGACATCCTGCAGCTGGCAGTTTTAACACCCACATCCAGCAACTTCCTATAAGAGAGCTTTCCCATCCCCAGCATATAAATATCCCTGTGTGAACAATAAAAGTTTGCAGCTTGATCATAACGTGTCTCTTGTCCCTTCATTCCTCCCCACCTAAGTTTGCTGCCATCGTTGATGTGTCCTGCTGGTCGGGACAGATTATATCAAAAACCTGTCTTCATCCCTAGAAATTCTTTCTTCTGATTCTTTAGTTCTGTTATTGAAACTTTGAACTGTAATTTTGTATTTAATTAATCGAATTCTTTCTTTATTTCCTCTGATTTCTGATTGGTTCTTTTTTATTTCATCTATGTCTTTGTCCAATTTCTTCTACATATCATAATGTGTGTTTCTAACTTCTTTTATTGTCCATCTGTATTCTTCTGTGTCCTCAATTTTCTTAAAAATCATCCCTTGAATTCTCTCTCCAGCTGTTTAATTCTGCCCCAGTACACTGTTCCAGACCATAAGAATGTGAGTGAGACACTCATCGTTGAACAGCTCCTTCAGGCTGTGTCATTCCTAAGTGCACTTAACAAGCATCCTGGCACAAATCTTTCATTGTTTTCTGTTAACAGGGCACTGCATTGCAAAACCTGAGGTGATCTTCAAGCTGTAGCAAGGCGCTGGGCTGTGGACAGTAGGCGAAGCCCTGCACCAGGGCCTCCCATGTCAGTCAGTGCATGCTGTGCAGGGAGCCATGTTGAGCTGTTTTCATCTGTGTTTCCTCAAGTCCCAATCCTAAGGAAGCCCCTTCCTTTGTACAGTCTCCAAAAAGTGCTCTCTCATGTCCACCCACGTTTATGTTCTCATAATGTATACTTCATTCAATTTTCCCAAACCCCCAACCCCCATATGGATCTTCTTGACATTTTGATTGGTTAGGTACTTTTTGTAAATTCTCATTTTTTCTTTTTTCCTCCATCTTCATAGCCTCTTTTTCAAGCATTCATTTATGTGCTGACTTTTTCAGTACTTGTTGTTGATCTCTCACAAACACCATCATTTTTTATAATTGTGGGAACAACAGTATTAAAAACAACAAATGAATCTCTCAATAGAGCTTACATTTTGTTGATACTGAAATTAAATAAATTTATATTTGGTATTAAGAACACAAATAATATTTTACCTGGATGAGGAAAAAAAAAAAAAGAAAAGGTCAAAAAAGAAGGCAACTTCAAGGGGGTTATTATTTATTTACTTGAGCTTTTTTGAGATGACTATTTTCTAAGGTATTATTTTAGGAAAGGTCTAAGGAGAAGACAGTTTTAAGGAGATAATTATTTGTTTGCTTTAGCTTAATTTTGAGATAACTATTTTCTAAATGTGGTACATGCTACAATAGATGGATATAAAATCTAGACTTGAGAATGATCATTGTATTGAAGAAACAAATTTGGAAATCAGCAGCTTAAAACAAATATTTAAATAATAGTCATTACAAGAACTTAGGGAATTGATATGGAACTGCAAAGAGAGACCAAGAATCAAGCCTCAGGTGGCATCAGAACCCATGTGACTGAGGAGAGTTGGCACAAGAGCATGCAAAGGGCTGGCCCTAGGCTCAAGTTGACAACTAGAGGCCAGGTGGCTAAAGGCTCAGATATTGTGTGGGAGTTTTATTTCTAGTTAGCCATTTGCCTTTCTTTTTGTGGATATAATCCTAGAATAATGAACACAATTAATTTGTATAGGACATTCCATTTTCTACCAAATCAGAGGCAGTTGATCCTTTAAGCACAAAAGAAAAGTCTACCAAAGCAGTGAGTTACCAAGCTGAGTGCATGTGCCTGAAACTAAGGGGAAGTGCCAGGGCTACTGATATCTGAAGTACCAGAAAGACATACATTTCAAAGATGATGGGCACAGTGTGGATTGTAGAACCAAGTGTTTAATTCCATCAGGAAACATACTGCATATTTCTGTACCCTTTATGGTTAATTCAGGTAAAATTAGGTCTTTGGAGGAAGCAATTGTCTAGTGTAGGGAAGAAAGCAATTTGTGCTTGTACAGCTCCCTAGATGTCTATCTCCTTTCCCCTGGAGGAATAAAGACTAGAAAAACACAGATACCAATTCTTCTGTGGTCAGGTGGCAGACAAGTGAACTGTGCATGCATCCCAACAGCAGGTAATCCTGGAAATGTCCCATTCCATATCTGAAAGAGCAGTGAAGTCAGAGGAGATCACCTCCATTGTCATCAGAAGAAAAAAACTAAAGCAAACAAATAGACAAAAGAAATGGTAGATGAAAAGAACTCTGTTAAAAGTCACAGCTAAACAGTAGGTTAATATTTTAACTAAGTGTATCTGCATCTCATAGAACAACTTAGAGCGACAAAGGCAAACATCATATGTTATTATAAATTAAGTTACTTTTTTGCCATTCCTTCAGTAAGGACAAAGTCCCGCAATTCAATATAATTATTTTGCAATCTTGTATCATCAAGATAAGGAGCTACTTTACCTTTGTTTTAAAATTCTGTAAGAAAGATTGATTAATTATATAAACTGATTAATTATATAAATTATATAAATATTAATTATATAAATTGTATTGATTAATTATATAAAACCTATTTTGAAGGTATGTGTGACGTGATATATACCTTCAAAATAGGTTTTATATAATTAATCAATAGTCAATAAAAGGAAAATAATGCAATCTAAAATACATCTTACATTTACTTTTCTTGTATTTGTTATTTTTGTATTTTATTTTCTTGCCTTCAAAACTAGAATTGTATTATTTTATTGATTCTTCACTCAAACATTTATTTTGCTAAGAAAAATCAAACAAGGATATATTGGTGATTGTCACACTCAACTTCTATTTTTTTTCATTTCTAAAAATGCTAGTGTACTTTGACCAAATTTCTACCCTTGAAGAATTTTTCTCTTGCTGAAACTTTTAATCTTTGTTTGTAGTTTGAATGATCACTTTTAGTGGGCATATTCCCAAATATCGATGCTGAGTTTGGATTCTGAGCTTCAGTTGAGTGCATCCATCTTGCTTAAGTCCCCTATATGCCCACGGTCCTCTCAACAACAGGTACACATTTAGTCACTGCTCCTGTGAACCAGTTCTCTTCATCCAATTGCATATGTAAAGGTATATTGCCTTTTTCACACCCATCTGCTCCAGGAAACTAAAGGTGATCCCACAAACTTCATACTTTCTCTCTTTGTATACAGTCAATCCAATAAAGTAATTAATTTGTCCCTTCTTATTAATTGCCCTCACAACTTTGTTGAGAATATCACATTTGCTTGGATTGTGGTACCATAGCTAACTCCAAGCTCGCCCTTTCCATTCACTGCCTGCTGGTTGCCAGAGTCACTTAGCTAAACATTATGAAATTAATTATGCTACTCCCCTAATTAAAATATGTCAGCAGTCCAAGACTCCTTAGCAAGACCCAGTTCTTTTCTGATCTTGCCTTCACCTACCTCTCCAGCTATTCTTCAACATTTTCCCCTTTACCAAGTTAGATCTTCTAACATCTTTAACCCTCCTTCACAAATACAAGATTTCACCCCCAATCTTTCCCTGGTGTTTTATTCATCATATAGCTTAACACGGCAGTAACCACCCTCCCCACCCCTGGCCGGGTCCCCCTGCTGGTCAGTGGATCTCTACTTATGATAGCCTCACAGGTACCCAATTAGATAGGGACTTTGAAGGACTCTGCACCTATGGCCCTATCAGCAGTGTTAGACACAGAGAATAACTGACTGGTTTCTGAAACTACTGCCTGGGAGTGCATTCCTTCCTTGTGTCTGAGAGGCACAGAGCTTGGGTTACTATATTTAAGGATAGTACTAATGACATCTTATGTTCACACTGCAGTCATCCTTTAAGATTCCAATCAGCATCACTTCAGTGGGAAGACTTCTCTGCTCATTTGGTTTTTGCATATCTGTGTGAAAGCGAGCTTCAAATTATTGCAATTATTACTTTAATTTTATTTTGTCTTTGGGTATCCTCAATTAATTCGACTCCATGAGGACAGAGGCTGGGTCTGGTTTCCATATTCCCAGTTTCTGTGTTCTATCTAGCATAGAGCAGCTATATTAATATGCATTGAGGAAAAGTATATCTTAACAAGTTTTTAGAGATTTTATTATGTAAGAGAGACTGTCTCATCAAGACCACCTCTCAGAAAGGTATTTTATCTACAGATAAAGTGACCCAAATAGGACTTGGGACAAATTCTAATGTATCACATCTTATATTTGAAGATGATTAAAGCTTTACATATTCTTGTAAACTATTTGAGATAACATGTTTTCTAAAGCTTGCATATCTAACTCTACCCCAAAATGGTGATATTAAGGAAAACAGATTTTATGAAACCTAAGGCTTATTGAGGATTATGAAACCAAAAATAGTACAAATTAAAGATTAAAACAGGTTAATACTTAAGGAATTATTTTTGTTTATGTCACTGAATTGCAATAACTATAAGTTCATGGTAAAATAACAAATTTCATCATTGAAAACATACAAAATATACACATTATGGATTCATAGTTTGGGGGATAATGTTTTTCCTACCAAATGGTATTTCTCACACACTTGTACACACACATGCACACACACACACAAACACATACACATGTGATATATATATATATTATTGGATCTTAATTCTTGATAGAAAATAGTTTTCCAGTTGTTTAAAAAAAAAACATTGATGTACAAGTGCCAGCTGAGCTCAACCTAACTAGGTTTTGTCATACAAGAATGAAGCTTCCAGAATCATGAATCTAGGTTCAAGGACTCCTGAGCCTTGAATTGATAGCCATTACTTAGTATGAATGCCTGCCAAGGTAGAGGTTTGGGTGACTTGCCATGTACTGTTTTCCTATCAAATTTCACTATAGGTTATGTTAGTTAACAATTTATAACTGTCAGGATATAGTAAGCTTTTTAAAATTCTGAGTCAAGTTGTGATTGTTCAGAATTGACAGGTAATCAGAAAAAAAAATCACCTTTTCAATAATAAAAAGTAGCCAACTTTTTAAGTGGTGATTCTGTACCTGAGCTCTTTAAATTTCCATTGAGATATTATTATCTTTACAGATGAGGAACCTGGGGCTTAGGGAATATTAATTATATTTATACTAAGAAACATCTTACAGAGCAGTTGCACTCACTACTAGATTACCCTGCTGATTCAAAATGTTCAGTGTAAGGATAATACTCCGGTAAAAAACCAAAATACCAAAAACAAAAATCTTAATGTTTTGTCCAAGTCCTTTCTTGATTTACTGTGTTTGATTGATTAGGCTAGTGTTTAAGGGAATGATTTTTAATGCTTTGAGGTTGAGGAGGTATTATTTCCCATTCTTATACAATCATTTTCTGTTGACATGTACACCTGCATATTACATTTTATTATTTTCATAGTCTCTGAAGACAGTTGAGTTTACACATTGCCAGACACAGACACAATCAATTATGTTCCCACCCATGGGGTCTCCTTGGTTTCCCCTAATTATACTCAGTTTATCCGTGGACACAATCCTGATTTCATTGGCAAGACCCATAATCAGTTCATATTTTTTTTGTTTTTCAAATAGAAATTTACATACTAGCTTGATCATATCACATGCATTCATTCAATATAATCTTTCATGAGATATATTGTGGTGTTATTAGAAAATGTGCTGAAAGGCAGAGAAAGCCAATCTCATAAGGTAGAATTTCAGACTATCAGGTTTATGTGGACTATTTGGGGTGGGGGGATATGGGAATTTTAGCAAATTCCTCAAATGCTAACTTCTTAGTATTCATTTCTGTATTTTTAAAAAGCTTAGAAATGATTCCAGTCTCAGGGCTGGCAGTTGTCTGTTAGGGTAATTACTTTCGTTAATGAATCATTGATATTCTTTACTTCAGCTAAAATGGAAACAAAGATTGAACAAGGTGATAGTTTTTATTCCCATGTTTATAATATGGGAAGAGTCACTGCATTACTTTTGCCCCTTTTGTGGGCTTTGACTGACCAGTTCTCAAGAAATTACTCACTTAAGGAATATTTAAGAACTATCTATGTATGGGTGGTAATGTATGTACTATAATTTAGTTATGCATATTAAAACTTCTTGACAACATTCTAAAATTTTATTGAAAATTTTATTTTGTGAATTTAGATTCCATAAAATGATGTTGGAGAAAGTATATAAAAAGTCTACCAAGACAATTTTTTGTTTTCTTTTATGTAAATGGAGGCAGAACTATTTTATTCTGACTAGTGTAATGAAAAATTTTTTGGAATAGTTTTATAATATATAAAAGATATATCTTCCATGGCAGAAAATAACCATATCATAATGAAAACATTAACCTTCCTGTCAGTTTTCAACTTTTTAATCTTTTAGAATTTAGATCAAATTCTCTGCATGAATTGACAGTCCCTTCTTAATCCTTCCAGATTATGGGAGCTTTACACAATATCATCTTAGCATTTAATGGAATATAATTATATACAATGCCAACATAAATCCTAAATGCCTATAATTAAAAAGAATAAACCCATTTTTTAGGGATATGCTTTCATGCTCAAGACTTTATCCAAATTAGTTGAAAAATTTTGTAAAAATGTAATAAAATACCTTTAACATATATTTCCTTCAATTTTTTCTCAATTACCTAAAGTATGTACTTTGAGGAGCATTTTCATAGGAAATATTTATCTTACTGAAAAAAGATATTATTTGTCACTAAATGATGTGCTTTGGAGCTGCATAAATATTTCTTACCCTCTTTGGTCAATCTATTGAGAAAACTGACCTTTAAGAATTCATCTGACATTATCAGAAGCTGTAAACCAGTCTAAATTTTTCTACAGATTATTAATGTACTGTTTCAATTCAAAGAGGATTGATTCATCAGGAAAGCATGAGATTATTAGTATGAAATGTCTCTGCTAGCTCAAAAGATCAGAGTCATTATTATGTGATATTTACATTGCCTGGACATAGGATTCCTAGATTTTAGTGTGGAAAAAGGTGCTAGGTAAAGTGGGCTGTGTCTTACCAATTAAATATCATTTTTACTTCTAGGGTGTATTTACCTCCATCCAAATTAGAGGTTCTCTCCTCAATTGGATATGATTTAGACAATTTAATAAGGTGTGAATGAGATTTCATCTCTGCAGTAGAAACACAGGGGTTCTTTCTTCTTATGGATTCTCACAATGCTATTTTATAAATTCCTATTAGATTTGTAAAGCTTAGAGAAAAGGTCATAAGACATTTAAATTATAGTAGCTAAGCAGAATGATATTTTGTTGGTTTATATCCTAAAGATGGTTTTTTCTTATGTGTACTATTTAAATATTTCCTGATCCCTCATAGACATTAACCTGAATAAAACTTTGAACCAATATAGTGTGAAATAGAAAATTATAAAGTTATATATGCTTATACACACATAAATTTGAGGCTTATCAAGACCCATTCTTGTTTTATTATTGGGGGGTATTTGTATATAAAAGCAGTGTTAGAAATTGAACCTAGTTCTTTGCACATTCTAGGCAAGTGCTTTACCACTGAGCTGTTTTTTGGCTGTTTCTGAAACCTTCATTCTTGTTTATAAAAAATATATATGTCTATATTTATAATAAATTAATATTGTATAAAAAATAATTATGTATTTATTTTGTATAATAGTAAGATTATGTAACTATCTTCAGAAAAATTCCCATGTCTAAAAGTTGACAGCAAATTTTATTACTTTAAAAGCAAAAAAGGCGGGTGTGGTGGCACATACCTGTAATCCCAGTGACTATGGGAGGCTTCAGGGGTGTTAAGACAGGAGGGATTGCAAGTTCAAAGCCAGCCTTAGCAATTTAGCAAGGCTCTAAACAACTTAGTGAGACTCTGTCTCAAAATATAAAATAAAAAGTGCTGGGGATGTAGCTCAGTGGTAAAGCACCCCTGAGTTAACTAGTCCTCTAGTACCAAAAAAAAAGTAAAAGTATAACAAAATAACACTCTTAAAGCATTTTTAATTATATTCCTTCCTTATCCCCATACTATTCATAGATTCTATATAGTTAAGAAAACAAAAGACCAGCCAACTCCTACCCTGACACTGACAGCCTGGCTCTGTTCACATTCCACCCCTATTGACAAGCACTTTTCACACTGACCTTGTACAGCATGCACATCTTGCTTCACCATACAACATTCTCTTGTTCAACTCTCCCTTTTCAAACAGCCATTCTTGGATTACCTGTGTACATTTTTCTCACCCTCTAGAGGAGAGGTAAAAAATGCCACTTTGCCCATGAATTGTCCCCAGATTTTTTCATACTTCTAAACTTCCAAATGACTCTGTTTCTGCCTTTTTGTATACTTGTTGTCATTTATTTTTTAAAGTAAAATCAGTATCTGAGCATGATGACCTTCATATTCTTCACAATGTTGTGTATAGCAGGTGTTCAGTAAATTACTAACTGAAACAAGGGTATAAGAGCAAAAAGGTCATCATCACAATTACACCAGTGGCTGCTAACATTAATAGAGTAATATTTAAGTGCAAAACATTGTATCTACAGAAATAACTTCTTGTATACTTAAGTACTTGATATGCACAAGGAAAAACTAAAGTTCACCCATATAAGAATCAGATTCCTTGAATCTAAGTATTCTGCCTGTGTGTCTCTCCAAATTACCACTAAATTATTTTAGTAATGAATAACAAAAGTACAAAAATATTTCTAGCATTCAAAGTGAATAATACAACCATGTTCACTATGTCTGTGGTATCTCCAAAACCTAAGTGTTCTTCACTTCTTTACAGTGTAGATTTAAAAAAAAAATGTATGTTTTTCAAGAAAAGATCATCCATTCTGATGCTGTTCACAACTACAGAGCCTGAGAAGGTGGAGGGAATGCTGTTAAATGCCACCGAAGCTTAGAAAAAGTGCTTCAATCCCTCATTCATTTTCTGCCAGTAAGAAAATATTGTGTTCAGACAATGGAAAAGACACTAGTGGTGGAAATAGCTGCAAATTCTGATTGGGTTGATCCTTTAAGTTCAAAGTTTTCTTTCATGGACTTCAGCTATTAAAAGAGAGCTGGAGAACTAGGTTATTCATTTATATAATTAAAAAGATTTATCCAATCTTTACAATGTAATGCCCTTCTCTCTGACTGACAACAGCTATGATTAGATGTTAGCAATAGATCACATTGAAGATGAATTCAGGTAATCTCCAGGTTTCTCTTTTTTTTCCTCTCTTTCTTTCAGAAATGCCTCAAATTGACACTAATTTGATAGTTTCAAATCCCAGAGCCCCTTGGAGACTAAGAATGGAATGTAAAGAAATTCTCCTTTGTGTCAGTCAGGAACTTTGCCTTTTCTTCAGGTTACAAAAGGCAGTTGACAGGAAGAGCAGGTCTGTGCTCTGCCACAACAGAGATGAACTTGAAAACTCGATTGACAGACAAGACATCTACTTGGGACAGGTTTTTTTTCCCCCCTAACTGTGATACCAGTGATGATGAAAAACAGATGATAAGAGTTAATGAGGAGATACACACCTTTGGAAGAGATGGAAGAGATCACATTTTCTGGCCATTTTGAGCAAAACTGCATATCCTTAAATATGACTGTCATACTCAGGGTCAGCATATGGATTAGGACCACCTAGTTGAAAAGTTGATGGATTCACCTGTAGGAACAAATGGTTCAAGTGCTCCACTTCTTTCCCATTGTAGTGGTGCCAGCCAACTTCCTTCCTACTTAAATATTCATTTTTTCTCCTTCCATTTATTTCTCTCTTCTCCCTCATTTAGTTTAATTTTCATGATATGCCTTTAGGAATTAGGTCTTGATTTTATACACATTTTACAAATAAGCCTAAAAGATGTTTAAAGACTCTCATGGCCACTCAGGAAGTAGAAGGCTAATATTTGAGTCTACGCTTCATAACTGAAACACCTCCTTTACCACTGTGCTATTTATTCTAAAGCTCAACCATGAGCAGTCTGCCATGCACTGGATAAAAAAACAGAAAACCCCAAACAGCAATGCAGCAGAGAAAATAGTCTCTCATTACTGTCTGTCTATTATAGCAGTGGTATTACAGACAAGTGCACCTGCTTTTCATTCAATTTCTTAAACCTCTGGAACTAGGTTTGAAATATCAACCCTTTCCAGTTAAGAGGAAGTTTTTGACACCGTGTTATGGCTCTGAAATTGGTTGAAAGATACTGGTTTAATAGTCTTCCCAAAGTTCAAACCAGTTATTGGATGAAGTGTTATCTGCACAGCTGTATTCAGTGTGACATAGTCTACTGACAGTTTAGCCATTGGAGAGATTCATTCACTTGTGGTTTACATGAAGCTGCAACAAATTGAAATGTTGAAGATTGTTTAGTTATGTTAGTCACAGTAACACTTAGATGACCTGTTTGTTTTGTGAGCACAAAACCCAAGTTTTCCATAGCATAGTTTTGCATATGTGTCTGTTGTTCCTTACCTAAGGTCTGCTCCAAGTTAGAATCCAAATATACATGCATTGAGTTATCTATTTGGAGGTTCATAGAGTAAGAGGTGTAAATACAGTAGTCCATATAATTATTGTAATAGAAACTTCTGAGTCATCAGGGAGCCATGAGGGCATTCAATAGCTGGTCAAATAACTCAGGCTTTATCCCCAGATTTTTGCTTCATTTCAAAAATCACTTCCTTTTTAAAGAAATGGAAATTTACTAACCTTTCACTCAACACAAAATAATGACGGGGATCCTGGTTCATTCATATTCAGCTAGGATAACATATTTATTCAGGTGCCAAATGTAGAGTGTTAATGGATTAAAGTATATGGACAAAGTGGGCAATTGTACTGTAAATGTTACTTAAGTGAATTTGGCCTTCAAGAGTATTATTGATTTATTTTATCTAATTTGGTTTGTATTGCAATTCAAGCTCAAGATTGAGGGTTGAAGTCATTTGTCTTCTATAGGTGAAATGACTTCAGGTCACAAGGGAACCAAATTAAGTGAACAGGAAGTCTCTTCCTTTGAGGAAGCCACAAGAGAAAAACATATTTTCCATTGGGATGGAAAGATGGAGAGGGAAATGCTTTACTCTCTAGGACACTAGGAAACCATATTCTACCAGGTGGAAAACAGGGAGCTGCCACTCAGGAGAAACACTTGGATTGCCCTGTCAATATTAAAACAATATCCTCTTAATAGCTGAAGACGGTATTTTGCAAAGCTAGGCATGGAGTTTAGGGTCAGTGCTTATCATTGATCCTTTTGTAAATCAGTAGAACAGGAAGAAAGATGCCTTTTAACTGATGTACAGAGCGCCCTATTGAGTTGTTCATATTCTTGGTTCTCCTAGTGTCCATGCTTTCAGAGAAAATATAGGGTATCTAATAAACAGAGGAGCAAAATTCTCTCTCATAATCTTAAAAAACTTAAGTGCTTAATACTAAATTTGATATTGAATATTGAACATGAGTCATGAAAATGCACTGTTTAAACTATTATAAAAATATCATATTATGTAACTCTAATCCTGGAGTAATTATTCCCTGAATTTATAATGATTGTAAAAAAAAAAGACATTAAGCAGGACTTTAAAAAAATAATCTTTTCCAAAAGCAAATAATACATTGGTTTGGGTTCTCTGACAGCTCTCTGTGAAATAAGGAAGAGTTCTCTATTTAAGATAGGAAAACTGAGGCCTGTGGAGGTCTGGTGACCAGTCTAAGGCCAGCTAGGGTGACTGTAACATTCTGCACAGTTTGCAGGTGAAGTGATTGGCACAGCACACCAGTGTTAGTCCCCTGGCTCCTCTGCTGCTAGAGTTGCAAATAGATCTATTAATTAAACAAAACAGTCAGACAGCACCACAGGAGTCTTTGGATATGAAGCCTCTAATGACACCATGCAAAATGTCCCAGACCTGGAACATCTGTTCTGGAGATATAGTCAAGTTCCACTCCACAGTCCCATAGTAACAACTTATTTTCTTTCCTTTTAGTATTTTTTTTCTTAAATCACATAACAGCTGTCCACATATTTCAGAGGACAGACCTTGGTTTTAAACCTCAGCCAGAGAATGTTACAAGGAAGACTCTCCATACTTCACTGTGTGTGCTAATTAGAAGCTTCATTCACAAACACATAAATTTACTTATACACTGATGAATTTTCAATTGCCAGATAGCTCCAGTTTAAAGGAAAGAAAAGTGAAAATAGTCCAATGGATTTATCATGTATTTTTATGCAAGCATGGATAATTTTTAGAATTGCTATGTTTGGGGAGAAATAATTTGCATGTTCAATGCATTTTTTTGGAGATTTTTGAAACATTTCCTGGAATAAGAAGGCAAATTTTCTCAATACAGAGGCATCCAGCCAGATACCTAGAGTTAAACCCAAAAGACCAGAAGTAAAGGAAGAGAGATAATCCCTAGGTTACACATCCATAAGGCCTGAGGAAAAGAATGAAAAACTTCAAGGAAAAGATAAAGGTGATTTATGGTTTCACTGCACATGGGGTAAATTTGTCTCCAGTGTGAGTCCTATGGATAACAAAGAGCAGTCACCCTGGTCCCTTCCTGTTGTATTCCTCCAATGAGGGACAGCAGGTGAATGTCACAGTCTCATCTCTCCCACTGAAATGTTATTTCATTTAAATCTTTCATTTTTCCACCTTCCTTTGTCCTCATTAGACACACATAAGCATATTACATATATGTTCATCCATCCATCATCCATCAAATATATACTAAGGGCTTAATATTAGTCTAGCTCTGATTTGGGCCCTGAAACAAGACAGAGAAGGTCACGGCTCTTATCTGCCCTTACATATCTCATAATCTTGTGGGGGAACGATATAATTAAAAAGCAAATAAATCCATAATAAAGATAATTTTGAGTAGTAAGAACTCTTAGAAAGATTATAAATATAATAACATGATAAAGAATTGTTGGGAGGAAAAGGATCCTTTGGGTATGAAGTTGATCATAAAAAAGTCCTTCCCAATGAGATGAGTTAAATTACCTGAATGATGGAAAGGAATTAACCATACCATGCTTGAAGGAAAGGATTTTTCAGAAGAGAGGAATAAATACAACAGCTTGGAGACAAGGACACCCTGAGTGAAATGGAGAGAAGACCACAGAGTGAATGAAGACGTGTTCCTCGAGTCCTATACTAGAGGTTGGACCCTGGAGTGCCAACAAATCCGTCCAGCCTCTCTCCCCAAAAGTCAAACGGAAAAAGTAACAGTGAAAAAAATACAAGAGAAACTAATCAATGTGGCCATGTTGGGAAGGCAAAGTAGCACCCAGGGTCTCAGTCTGTCTTCAGGGTGCTAACATGAGCTTTAGGTTTACAGAGAGGAAGAATGACCATAGTTTAGTGGCACCTAATGGCATTGTTCATGACTTATGTTCAATGGCACAGCATCAAATTTACTATTAAGTGATTCCATAACAGTTAAAAAAAAAGTTGTGTGAAAGAACTTTGCTCTTCTGTGCTCATCAGCTATTCTACTTTTTTCCAAATCCTGGACACTTGGAGAATAAGGGTTGAGAGGTATGCACAAGTAAGTGGTCTTGGGTAAATGGTGGTCTGGTTGATGTTCATTTTGGTACTGGTTCTGTGAGGTGGCTTCAGAGAAGTCCTCATGGCTTGAGGTGGAGGACAATATGCCTTAGCTGCCCAGGATGTTTGTCAGACCTGTGATCCTTGAAGGGTCAGTTAACACTGATCTTGGTAAGAGACAGCCTGGTCATGCGGTGCCCTGCTTGCAAGGTTTTGCTGTCTCTGGAAGATATAGCAAAACAACTGGAGACTTCTAGGTGCTCTTCCAGGGGTCTGGGACAGGATGTTTTAAAGATGGCATTTAAATGTCCCTGAAAATCTTGGAAATACCTTGGCTACTCTTATCTTGGTATCTTCAGTTTTGAAGGGAGACAGGTTAGGTAAATTTAGGGTTAATAAGCCTTGTATTATCAGGTTTTAGATGAATACTCCTTAAATGATTAACATGCCTTTGCATGGGGCTGAGCAGGAATCTGAAGACAGATACAAAATTAAGTCAGAGATGCCAAGCTTTATTCAGGTTTTAATTACCTACTGGGCATCTGCAGGCCCAAGTAAAGAGTTGGAGCTTTTAGTAACATAGAGTTTCTAATTCTCTGTTATAAAAGGACTTGGTGGAAGATGATATAAAATGAAGCCAAGGAGATTAGCAGGGCATCTATCTTGAACAATCATATAGGCCATTAAAAACACTTGTATTTTCTTCTTCATTTAAACTCCGGTACAATTTTCTATGCAGGATCTAAATGCTGGGCCTTGCACCAATAGCTTATAGATGCTACTTTATGAAATTCACAATAGTCCTATGAGAAATGCAGTAATGTTTCTATTTTGTGAATTTGACAACTAAACTCAAAGAATCCCAATAAAGTCCCCAACATTGTTTAGATTAGTGAGGGGTGGAGCCATGATACCAAAACAGGCCTAATACTACAGGCCCTTGTCAGTCCTTTTCCTTTAGACCACTACTTTTTTATCTATTTTCCCAAGTTAGCTAGCACATTGCACGTGTAATATAAGGTGAAGCATACACAAAGCAAGCATCTTCTGAAATAGAAGGGCTGAGATCTTGTTGACCAGAGGGAACTAAGTATGAGAATACGTAGTCCTTAGGGTGGAAGTTAATGGTGGTTAGATTCTAAATGGTCTGTTGTAGCTAGACTGAAGGTTCTCATGATATCAAGATATATGTGATTATATAGATACATATCATTCTGAATAATAAATTATATATGAGAACAAAGCTCATATTCATACATAGCCATATGTTCTCTTATATGGGTTATATATTGAAGAAGATTGTATTTCAAAATGGTTCAGGAAATATTTGTGGATCATGTGTTCTTCCAAAACCTTGCAATTCCCCCATCAAGAGGAGGAGTCTAATTTTCCTCTTATTCAATGTGAAAAGACCAGAAAGTCTTTTTGCCTTGAGTGAAATATAGAAGAACTTCTTCAAGACCTCTCCCACCACTTCTCCTCCTTTCCTTTTTCTTTTCCCCGTCCCTGAAACTGAGCAATCATGTTCTGAGGAGCTTCAGATCAAATAGAGAAACCATGTGAGGTTGCCTCTGCTAAGAGCCCCAATGAAGAACTCAGTCCACACTGACATCTTCCAGGAATGCAGAGAATGAGTTTCCAGTGGTCTCCATCCTCCTGCCTCTAAACCACACCAGGAATGTTGAGGGCAACAGAAACAAACTATTCTTACTACAGTTTGCCCACATGCAGATTTGTGAGCAAAATCAGTGTTACCATTATTTTAACCATTCATTTTTAGGACAACTTTTATAACCAGAGTAAATAGAACACACACACCCTCTATACATTTTAAGTATGCCACATATGCAATACACACACAGGAAAACCAAAGTGGCTTGTATTAAAATCAGGCCTTGATTCTTACTAGTGGATTCATTTGACAGGCTAGTTAACCTAATATTCAACTTCTTAATTTATTAAGTAGCAATGATAATGATGCCAAAACTTAAATTTGTCGTGTACAATGAATTGGAAGATGTTTATATATCTTAGCGTATGTGAGTACTGGGCACATAATAGGTGTTCAGTAATTATCACTATGAAATAAACACATTTTATTAATTAAGATTAATTTATATAATAAAATTTACATTAATATTGTTACTTGTGCTTACATCTTTTTTTTTCCAGAGTAGTACACTTCAAAAGCTTTGAAATGTAAGTGCTCTTCAAACTGTACTATTATCTAAATAGTATCTGAAGCATGTGAGAAAATCAGAGGCGGGGATAATTCAAGGTCAGCTTACAGAAGCCAGAAAAGGATGTCTAACCACCTTTTAACAGAAAAGAAAGCAAAAAACTCAGAATCTAGAAAATATTCCTCAGAGCAGAAAGAATATGTATTTATCAGTGAACTTTATCCATTCCTGGAATTCAATATGACACTAGAAATATTAGTGTCGATGACATTTCCCACCAATTAAATTTCATTCGAGTGCAAATCCGCTGGCATAAAGTGAGGACTTTCCCATCATATCATGCCTTCCCTCTTTATAGGCCACTTTGCAGGCTATGACAGTCTGTGACACTGGGGCCCACTATGATGTGTTATGGCCTCACGTTTGTTGTAGAAGGTTGTTACTGATGATGCAGAATTATTTTTTCCTGCTTACATTACTTGTAATATGCCCTCTCTCTCTCTCTCTCTCTCTCTCTCTCTCTCTCTCTCTCTCTCTCTCTCTCTCTCTCTCTCTCTTTCTCTTTGCAAAAAAACAATCCATAAGGTTCTGGAAATGCTGATTACTTTACTGATATATTATTGGGTTATGATTATTATTGGGTTAATCTTTTGTCCAAAAGATTATTCTCAATTGTCACTTGATGAGGCATAAAATTCTCAAACTAAATGCTACTAACCTCTACAAATCCAGATCCAAGATGCTTCCATGACTTGGCTTTTAACAGTTTGCATTATCTTTGGTAAGGAAAAACAAACACACAAACAAACACTACCCATGTCCTGAATAGTTTGCATCCAATGATGCCAGCATTTGGTGTAAGACAGCGTGATTGGGAACCTCTGCAAGAGTCATGAAGATTCAATGAATTCACATACATGTAAAATTGTGAATCAACTACAGCAGTGCTCTGCATGACCTGAGTACTGGATAAAATATTAGTTGCTTTCATCAACAACATCTTTTTTCAGAACTTCTCCATAAATGCCTTCCTTTGTGTTCTGCCAACACATCTCTTGTATCTTTAATATAGAACTTAAAAAATTATGTTTTATAGTAAATGACTTGCATGCTTGCCACCCCATAAAATTCTATGTTTCTTTAGGGCATGAAGCCACAATTGAAGGACGTTAGAACAATGGTTTCTGAAATACTGTACTCAGGCTAAGTGTGAAATGAATAAGAATGCCTGTGTCTGATTCAAGTATTGTTTACTTTTTCATTGTCTTCACTGTTTGAGGACAAGAACAATGACCTTGTTTGTCACTGCTAGAGTCTCAGACTTTATAATAGTGCCTGGCACAACAGTAAGCACTAGGGAACTCATTTGTGAAATAAAAGAAGAAATTAATGAATAAATCCATGCATGAATGGATCAATCAGTGAATCAAGGCAACCACATTTGAGGTTTTCTGAAATCCTCTCATTGGTGAATTCAGAAGTATGCACTTTGGCCCTCAGGTCCTCTGTGTATTTCCAGGGGAAATCATTTCCAGAAGCAGGATATAAATTGGACGTGTGGGCAACTACTTGACTGGGTAGCAGGGAGATATTTGAACAAAAATGTCTTGTCCAGAGAAAAGCACGTGAAATTTGCCTTTTCAACACTTCTGTGCCAAGCCAGATAATTTAATTCTCACTTGGGTACAATTTCTTTTTTTTTATTTTTTTTTCATTTTTTTTTCATTTTTTTTTTTTATTGTTGGTCGTTCAAAACATTACATCTTTCTTAATATATCATGTTTCACAATTTGATTCAGAAGGGTTATGAACTTCCATTATTACCCCGTATACTGATTGCTGAATCACATCGGTTACATCAGTTACATTTCCATTGATTTACACATTGCCATTCTAGTGTCTGATGAATTCTGCTCTCTAACCTATCATCTACTATCCCCCCACCCTTCCCCTCCCCTCCCCTCTTCTCTCTCGACCACCTCTACTGTAAAACATTTATTCCACTTGTGTACTTCTTCCCTTACCCCTCACTTGCTCTTGTATGTAATTTTATATAACCCTGAGGATCACTTTCCCTTTCCTGCAGTTTCCCTTCTCTCTCCCTTTCCCTCCCACCTCTCATCCCTATTTAATGTTAATCTTCTTCTCCTGCTCTTTTTCCCTACTCTGTCCTTAGTTACTCCCCTTATATCAAAGAAGTCATATGGCATTTATTTTTTAAGGATTGGCTAGCTTCACTTAGCATAATCTGCTCTAACGCCATCCATTTCCCTCCAAATTCTATGTTTTTGTCGTTTCTTAATGCAGAGTAATACTCCATTGTGTATAAATGCCACATTTTTTTTATCCATTCACCTATTGAAGGGCATCTAGGTTGGTTCCACAATCTTGCTATCGTGAATTGTGCTGCAATGAACATCGATGCAGCAGTGTCCCTGTAGCATGCTCTTTTTAAGTCTTTAAGGAATAGACCGAGAAGGGGAATAGCTGGGTCAAATGGTGGTTCCATTCCCAGCATTCCAAGAAATCTCCATACTGCTTTCCAAATTGGCTGCACCATTTTGCAGTCCCACCAACAATGAACAAGTGTACCCTTTTCCCCGCATCCTCTCCAGCACTTGTTGTTGTTGGACTTCGTGATGGCTGCCAAACTTACTGGAGTGAGATGGTATCTCAGGATAGTTTTGATTTGCATTTCTCTGACTGCTAGCAATAGTGAGCATTTTTTCATGTACTTGTTGATTGATTGTATGTCCTCCTCTGAGAAGTGCCTGTTCAGGTCCTTGGCCCATTTGTTGATTGGGTTATTTGTTGTCTTATTGTCTAATTTTTTGAGTTCTTTGTATACTCTGGATATTAGGGCTCTATCTGAAGTGTGTGGAGTAAAGATTTGTTCCCAGGATGTAGGCTCCCTGTTTATCTCTCTTATTGTTTCTTTTGCTGAGAAAAAACTTTTTAGTTTGAGTAAGTCCCATTTGTTGATTCTAGCTGTTAACTCTTGCGCTATGGGTGTCCTATTGAGGAATTTGGAGCCCGACCCCACAGTATGTAGATCATAGCCAACTTTTTCTTCTATCAGACGCCGTGTCTCTGATTTAATATCAAGCTCCTTGATCCATTTTGAGTTAACTTTTGTGCATGGTGAGAGAAAGGGATTCAGTTTCATTTTGATGCAAATGGATTTCCAATTTTCCCAGCACCATTTGTTGAAGATGCTATCCTTCCTCCATTGCATGCTTTTAGCCCCTTTATCAAATATAAGATAGTTGTAGTTTTGTGGATTGGTTACTGTGTCCTCTATTCTGTACCATTGGTCCACCCGCCTGTTCTGGTACCAGTACCATGCTGTTTTTGTTACTATTGCTCTGTAGTATAATTTGAGGTCTGGTATCGCTATACCGCCTGATTCTCTCTTCCTGCTTAGCATTGTTTTTGCTATTCTGGGTCTTTTATTATTCCATATGAATTTCATGATTGTTTTATCTATTTCTCCAAGAAATGCTGTTGGGATTTTGATTGGCATTGCATTGAACTTATAAAGAATTTTTGGTAGTATCGCCATTTTGATGATGTTAGTTCTGCCTATCCATGAACAGGGTATATTTTTTCATCTTCTAAGGTCTTCTTCTATATCTTTCTTTAGGGTTCTGTAGTTTTAATTGTATAAATCTTTCACCTCTTTTGTTAGGTTGATTCCCAAGTATTTTATTTTTTGGGGGGATATTGTGAACAGAGTAGTTGTCCTCATTTCCATATCAGAGGATTTGTCGCTGATATACAGGAATGCATTTGATTTATGCGTGTTGATTTTATACCCTGACACTTTGCTGAATTCATTTATTAGCTCTAATAGTTTCTTTGTAGACCCTTTTGGGTCTGTTAGGTATATAATCATGTCGTCAGCAAATAGTGATAATTTAAGTTCTTCTTTTCCTATTTTTATGCCTTTAATTTCTTTCATCTGTCTAATTGTTCTGGCCAGTGTTTCGAGAACTATGTTGAACAGAAGTGGTGAGAGAGGGCATCCCTGTCTTGTTCCAGATCTTAGAGGGAATGCCTTCAATTTTTCTCCATTCAGAATGATGCTGGCCTGTGGCTTATCATAGATTGCTTTTACAATGTTGAGGTATGATCCTGTTATCCCTAATTTTTCTAGAGTTTTGAACATAAAGGGATGCTGTACTTTGTCGAATGCTTTTTCTGCATCTATTGAGATGATCATATGATTCTTATTTTTAAGTCTATTGATGTGGTGAATAACATTTATTGATTTCTGTATATTGAACCAGCCTTGCATCCCAGGGATGAATCCTACTTGATCATGGTGTATAATTTTTTTGATATGTTTTTGAATCCGGTTCGCCAGAATTTTATTGAGGATTTTTGCATCTAGGTTCATCAGAGATATTGGTCTGTAGTTTTCTTTCTTTGAAGTGTCTTTGCCTGGTTTAGGGATTAGTGTGATGTTGGCCTCGTAGAATGTATTTGGAAGTTCTCTTTCTTTTTCTATTTCCTGAAATAGCTTGAAAAGTATTGCTGTTAGTTCCTCTTTAAAAGTTTTGTAAAACTCTGCTGTATACCCATCCGGTCCTGGGCTTTTCTTAGTTGGTAGTCTTTTGATGGTTTCTTCTATTTCCTCTATTGTTATTGGTCTGTTTAGGTTGTCTATATCCTCCTGACTCAATCTGGGCAGATCATATGACTTAAGAAATTTATCTATACCTTCACTATCTTCTATTTTATTGGAGTATAAGGATTCAACATAATTTCTGATTATCTTCTGTATTTCTGAAGTGTCTGTTGTGATATTGCCTTTTTCATCCCGTATGTTAGTAATTTGGGTTCTCTCTCTTCTTCTCTTCGTTAGCATGGTTAAGGGTCTGTCGATTTTATTTATTTTTTCAAAGAACCAACTTTTAGTTTTGTCAATTTTTTCAATTGTTTCTTTTATTTCGATTTCATTAATTTCAGCTCTGATTTTAATTATTTCTTGCTTTCTACTCCTTTTGCTGTTGTTTTGCTCTTCTTTTTCTAGGATTTTGAGATGAAGTATGAGATCATTTATTTGTTGGTTTTTTCTTTTTTTAAGGAATGAACTCCAAGCAATAAATTTTCCTCTTAGAACTGCTTTCAATGTGTCCCATAGATTCCGATATGTTGTGTCTTTGTTTTCATTTAACTCTAAGAAGTTTTTAATTTCCTCCTTAATGTCTTCTAAAACCCATTGATCATTCAGTAGCCTATTGTTCATTCTCCAAGTGATGCCTGATTTTTCCTTCCTTCTTTTATCATTGATTTTCAGTTTCATTCCATTATGATCAGACAAGATGCATGGTATTATCTCTACTCCTTTATATTGTCTAAGAGTTGCCCTGTGACATAATATATGATCTATTTTTGAGAAGGATCCATGTGCTGCTGAGAAAAAAGTGTAACTATTTGATGTTGGATGGTATATTCTATATATGTCAATTAAGTCTAGGTTGTTGATTGTGTTGTTGAGTTCTATAGTTTCCTTGTTTAACTTTTGTTTGGAAGATCTGTCCAGTGGGGAGAGAGGTGTGTTGAAGTCTCCCATGATTATTGTATGGTGGTCTATTAGACTCTTGAACTTGAGAAGCATTTGCTTGATGAACATAGCTGCACCATTATTTGGGGCATATATATTTATGATTGTTATGTCTTGTTGGTGTATGGTTCCCTTGAGCAGTATGTAATGTCCCTCTTTATCCCTTTTGATTAACTTTGGCTTGAAATCTATTTTATTAGATATGAGTATGGACACTCCTGCTTGTTTCCGCAGTCCATATGAGTAGTATGATTTTTGGCAACCTTTCACCTTCAGTCTATGTATATATTTTCCTATCAAATGTGTCTCCTGCAGGCAGCATATTGTTGGGTCTTGTTTTGTGATCCATTCAACTAGCCTGTGTCTCTTAATTGGTGAGTTTAAGCCATTAACATTTAGGGTTACTATTGAGATATGGTTTGTTCTTCCAGCCATATTTGTTTATTGATGATACTAAACCTGGTTTGTTTTCCTCTTTGATTACTTTCACCCATTTACTGTCCTACCTCCCAATGTTGGTTTTCAATGTTATTTTCCACTTCCTCTTCCTGTAATGTTTTGCCAAGGATTTTTTGAAGAGAAGGTTTTCTAGCTGCAAATTCTTTTAACTTTTGTTTATCATGGAAGGTTTTAATTTCATCTTCCATTCTGAAGCTTAATTTCGCCGGATACACGATTCTTGGTTGGGACCCATTTTCTTTCAGTGTTTGAAATATGTTATTCCAGAATCTTCTAGCTTTCAGCGTCTGTGTTGAGAGATCTGCTGTTATCCTGATTGTTTTACCCCTAAATGTAATCTGCTTTCTTTCTCTTGTAGCTTTTAAAATTCTCTCCTTATTCTGTATGTTGGACATCTTCATTATAATGTGTCTAGGTGTGGATCTCTTATGGTTTTGCACATTCGGCGTCCTGTAGGCTTCTAGGATTTGGGATTCTGTCTCATTCCTCAAGTCTGGGAAGTTTTCTCGTATTATTTCATTGAATAGATTATTTATTCCTTTGGTTTGGAGCTCTGTGCCTTGCTGTATCCCAATGACCCTTAAATTTGGTCTTTTGATATTATCCCATAATTCTTGGATGTTCTGCTCATGGTTTCTTAGCAGTCTTGCTGAGCTGTCTATGTTCTTTTCAAGTTGAAATAGTCTGTCTTCATTGTCTCATGTTCTATCTTCTAAGTGATCTACTCTGCTGGTAGTATTCTCAATTGAGTTTTTAAGTTGGTTTATTGCTTCCTGCGTCTAGGATTTCTATTTGTTTGTTTTTTATTACCTCTATCTCCCTGTGTAATTGATCTTTTGCTTCCTGTATTTGTTTATGTAGTTCCTTATCAATGTGATCTTTCATTGTCTGATTTTGCTGTTTCATGTCTTCCTTGAGACTCCAGATCATCTGAAGCATGTATATCCTGAAATCTTTATCTGACATTCCATCTGATGCAGCTATTGCCTCTTCTAAATTGAGTTGACCTGCATTGCTTGTGGTCCTTTCTTTCCTTGTCTTTTCATACTGCTGCGTGGTTAAGAGCCGGGCAGGTGGGGCAGCCGCTCGCAGAGCGAGAGATGGACCTCCCGTGAGAGCCCGGATGGTGGAGGGCACCTGCCGGTTCGGGTGGGGCGGGCCGCACAGCTCCGGGTGCCAGCCGCTTGCCGAAGCGGGTGCTGGCTGCGGGACTAATCTCCTGCACCCGCCGTTGAGCCGCCTGTGGAGCCAGGTAGCTGCGGCCGCGTGGTCAAGAGCCAGGCAGGTGGGTGGGGCAGCCTCTCGCTGAGCGAGAGATGGGCCTCCCGTGCGAGCCCAGATGCTGAAGGGCACCTGTCGGTTCGGGCGGGGCGGGCCAGCCGCCGGGTGCCGGCCGCTTGCAGTAGCGGGTGCTGACTGCGGGACTAAACACCTGCATGCGCCGTGGAGCCGCCTGTGGAGGCCGTGTGGTCTAGAACCAGGCAGGTGGGCGGGGCAGCAGCTCCCTGAGCCAGAGATGGGCTTCCCGTGAGAGCCGCTTGCAGGAGCGGCTGATGGCTACAGGACTGTACCTCTGTGCCCGCGTGGCCAGCCAAGATCCACTTCTCTGGGACAAACTGTCACTTCCAATAAACCTAACAGTTCTCGGCTGCTCTCCTCTTAAGGGAATTTTGTTAGAAGTTCCTCCGTAGGTAGGCTGCGGCTGTTGCAACGGGTCGTTCTGGTCCCGTTAAAGTGGAGACATTGGAATTGCTGCTTCCTCGCCGGCCGCCATGATGGATCCCCGGGTACAATTTCTTTCCTGCAGCCATAATGTGAGTTTCACCACTGCTGTGGGACGAAAGTCAAAGTCACAGCAGAGATTGCTGCATCACTTGCTGGGAAGTGACTTCTGAGCTTGTGTCTGTGTCCTTGTCTAGCGCCTTTTGTGTGTGTGTGTGTGTGTGTGTGTGTGTGTGTGTGTGTGTGTGTGTTTAAATACATGGACTGCAGAGCGGTGACATCTGCTTCTGAGTGTGTAAGTGGAATATGAGAGGAAGTATCTTGCATGTGTCTTCACATTCCTGGACCCTTCAGCTGTCCCTGTACATGCATTTTGACTTTTATTTTTCATGCAAGGAGCAACAGCTGCATTTGGGTGTGTGAATCATACATTTGAGTTAACAGCATTTAAAAGGAACACACATACCTACAGTTCAGTGACAAACAGGCTCTGGTCCATTTCCTGTATTCCCACCCTTCCTTAACACTTTCCATTCTTAGCACTGTAAAGTGAGACTGGAGAATAAAGTGAATTATATCTGCACTGCCTTTTCATAGTCTGTCCTTTTCTTCTAGCATGAGTATTTCATGAGAGGTGTTTTATAAGCTGGGATCTTAGTCACAAAGATCAGGATGGGACAAGACTTGGGGAGGGAGAGGAAATGGGGGCTTCCTGTTATTCCAAACTCTTGAAGAGAATCACTGAGTTCTCCAGTGCAGAGTTAGAGGCCTTGTTAACAGCCTTTAATTTCCAAAGGCACTGCAGACAGCATTCGGGAGAGACAGGGAGGACGCCTCGGGCACATGTGGTTCCATTATGCCACTTCCAGAAACTGTAATATGATAGAAAAGAAGGAGAAAGATATTTTTTGAGTATTATTTATGAGTAGATGAATTAGGCCTACAAAGTGTGACTGGTTATGTGTCCTTCTGAGATCTCTTGTCAAATGCCTGACTTGATGTCTTCAATACATAATTAGGGTTGAACTCTGTATATTCGAGCCGTTTCAGTCTCCAGAGTTTCTTTTTTGATAAGCAAATACCCTCATCATGTAACATGCAATGATAGAAAATGTTAGCTTTTTTATAGAAATTGGTTGACCTGGGGCCAGAGCTGAGGCAAGAGGCTCTCAAATGGGTTATCCACAGTTGGAGATGCACTAAGCATAGAAAGAGAGACTTTGTAGAGGCCTATAAAAATGAATTTCCCATGCCCAGAGGAAAGAACTTGAGCCTTGAAGGCAGACAACCATGCCTGGGATCTAGGAAGACTTTTACCTCATCAGCTCCTGGTCCCTCAAGTGTGAAACTTAGGATGAGAGACAAGCTACTGCACAATAGTATCTGATCCTTACCTGATCCTTCAGAGGGAAAAATGAGGGGAGTAGCTTGGACACTGCTTTCAGTGTACAGGATGTGGGTACTAAACCTAGCAGAAGGAAAATAAAGCCAACCCAGGAAAACAACAGTGATCATAATCTATGGCAGTATTTTCTTTTTGGTAGATAGTTTCATTGGAACAGAATCATACCTACCCATGATGTAGCCTGTGGGCTGGGGTTATGGATCAGCAGCAGAGCGCTCACCTACCATGTACGAGGTACTGGGTTCAATCCTCAGAATCACATAGAAATAAATAAATAAAATAAAGGTTTAAACACATTGTATCCATATATATATATATATATATATATATATATTTTTTTTTTTCCTTATATAACCTATGTTCTTTCCTGTTACCATGGCAGAGTTGAATGAAGTGAAAGAGCAATCAGGCTCACAAATTTAACTAATTGCTATCTAACCCTTTAAAAAAGAAAAGAAGAGGTTTGCAATCCCTGTTCTAAATAATGTAGAGTAGTTCTGTTGTCTTATATAATACATTAAACTTTGGGATAAGCAAATGGGAATCTGTTAAATCTTCCTAGAAATTTTAACCACAGGGCATATGGAAATCCCATTTCTGCGATTTTTCCATGGAGACAACTCTGAAGTCCAGTGTGGTTTCTTATTTAACTTTCTTATAAATAATCACCAAACTAAATAATAGGTGTCTTAGACTCAACTCATGCTTAATGAGATCTTATGCCTTTACTTCCTTTAATTCCTTTATGCTATTCACCACGTGTTTTTCCATTATCTTAAACTTTGAGTCAATGGAAACTTCATGATTCAAAATGCAATGTGATATTCTGACTTTTTTATGTAGGCAAGTGCCACTCTGTCCTATACCTGTTGAATGTTAACATGAGTCAAAACTGTTAAACAGAATATAAAAGGGAAGAAGAATGGCTCTCATTGACAGAAGGCAGATAGCCTGTTGAGAAAATGTAAACAAAATACTGTGGTAGGTTAAATGTGTATATGACAGAGGAAACAGATGGATCACTTACAAATTCAGGTATAGACATATATATTGTGATGAAATGCTGGGTAGTATACTCTGAATGCATTGGGATTATGAAGGAAAACAAATATTTTTTAAGATACACATAGTAGTAGGATGTATTTTATCATATTATACATATGTGGAGTATAACTTATTCTAATTAGAATCCCATTCTTGCAATTAAACATTACGTGTAGTTACACTGGTCATGTATTCATATATGAACATAGGAAAGTTGTATCTGATTCATTCCCATGTCCCCCACCCTTCTCTTTATTCACCTTTATTTAATACATTCCCTCAATGTGTGTTAGCATCTACATATCAGAGAGAACATTTGGACTTTGTTTTTTGGGGGAGGATTGCCTTATTTCACTTAGCATGATAGTCTCAAGTTCCATCCACTTATCAGCAAATGCCATAATTTATTCTTTATGGATGAGTAATATTCCATTGTTATATATACCACGTTTTCTTTATCTATTCATCTGTTGAAGGGCATCTAGGTTGGTTCCATAGTTTAGATATTGTGAACTAAGCTGCTATAAACATTGATGTGGCTGTGTCACTGTAGTATGTTGATTTTAAGTCCTTTGGGTATATACCAAAGAGTGAGATAACTGGGTTTAATGGTGGTTCTATTCCAAGCAGGAAAACAAATTTTGAAATGTTTTGCTAAAGTTTATTAATAGCATTATCTCTTTGCTGTTTCCTTTTTGGGGGGTGGGGTGAGGGAGGTACTGGGAATACAAACCAGGGTTGCTTTACCACTGAGCTATATCTCTAGCCCTTTGTATTTTATTTTATTTGGTTTTATACACACACACACACACACACACATATATGTGTGTGTATATATATATATATATATTTTTTTTTTTGAGACAAGGTCTTACTAAGTTGCAGAGGATCTCTCTTATTTACTGAGACTTGCCTCAAACTTGGACTCCTTCTGTTTTAGCCTCCTGAGTTGTCATTCCTATTTCTTAAGAGAGCAAAGATTTAAATCATTTTTAAAGTAATTTTATTTGCTAAACTGTGACAGTTTTGGCTATTTTCCACATGCCATCCAGACAACAAGTTAGCATCCTGCAGATTGTGTCAAATGAAGACACAGGCTACATTTTCAGGACCACTTCAATAACATATGTGAAAAGAAGTAAGTAAACTGATTTTTGTAAACAATATCTATTGTTATCATTATTACCTTCACTATGTTGTCATGGCCAACAGTCAAAAATTTCCCATATAATCTTGAGTTAACTTGACTGGTTGGGTCTCATTTAAATTTCTTCACACAAAAGGCAATTGATAGCATTCTGATAAAAAAAAATTTGTCTCCCATAGAGCAGGGACTTGAAAATCACATGCTTTAGGCAAATAAAGAAAAAAGGACAGCATTTCCCATTTCTGATATGACTTCACATTGTCTTTTGAAAATTTAAGCCTCAGGATACATTATGTGCTTTCTTCTTTGCACCTGGTCATACACCTTTTAGTAAATGCTTGCTGTTAAAATGATAAATGGATGCTATTAAAACACTTTAATGCATAGTGCACCAAAAGTGCCTGCTTAGAGGCTACTTTCACTTCAGAATTTTGAAGAAGATGCCTTCTCAGCTCTTTTTTCTTGGCACAATTCTTAAGAGAATGGGAATATGTGTAAGCCTGTGTTCCTCTAAGGGACTGCCAGAGGTGATGGTACGTTACTGTGAGAGCTTCAAATGGCAGTACATTGTTAGTTGGTAAATAGCTCAACTCTTCTTTTTCTTCCCTTGCTCAAGGATTGGCAAAGGTGAATTTACATGGCTTGCTACTGTGTGGAGCCCTGTAATGTCCCTTGGCACATTTTCAAATTTTTAAAACTTCATTGGAAACAAACCACATTTTAGACAAAGTCAAGAAAAAGGAAATCAATGAGGAACGAAGATGTTCATTATTTTGAAATACACACAAGCTGAATTTTCTGGAGTTATGTGAGCATAACTTTGTATAGACATGCATATCTTCAGTTTGCTCCTCATGATGGCTTTGTCTTTGGATATTCTGTGTGCTTACAGGACTGAATTATAGACTGAATTTTGAAATTTCACATAATCATGACTAATTTTGCATGAGAGACACCATTTGCCTTCCATAGTAGAATAACTTTATCAGTGTCACTCAATTACGATTTGGGAAGCTCTGGATGAAGAGATCATCATTATAGTTTGAATAACTATATGAAATGTATACAGTAAATGTGCATTACATACACAACTGGTAAATAGTCTTACTTAGGCATTTAAGGGCTGTTTGGTATTTGTGTCCAATATTTACGCATACTTGAATGTTGCTTCAAAATTTATGCACCAATGTTAAACTACAATGATATATGGATGAGATAATCTGAGTCCTAAGTGATGAATCATGCATAAAGTATACTTTTATTCCTGAAAAACAGTTTCTATTTTATTTATTTTTTCTTTTTCCATTTTGCTTACAAAAACACTGGAAGCAGCTCTAAAAAAATGGGAACAAATTTCCTCACCAAAGACCTGAATTTTAATTTTTACTTTCTTTTTCTTTTTGTTCTTGTTGCTGTTGTTTTGTTTAATTTGTGCTGCTGGGGATGGAACCCAGGGCTGAACTCATGCTAAGCAAGTGCTCTATCCCTAAGCTACACCTCCAGCCCTTTCTCTTGGAATTTATAATTCTCAACTTGCTTTAATTAGATAGAATAACAAAGGAACTAAATTGTCTACTTTTAGCAAGTCTTGTGCTGGAATAGCAAAAAAATAGCAAGGGTCTAGCAATAATTTCTTAGCTTTCTGACAACTCTCATTGTCAAGTATAGGCTATTTAGAAGTTGGTGCAAAGTGAAAATAAATACCTGGTTTCCCACAGGCGGTCCTCTGAAATGCCTTCTCTCATTTGTAATTTCTCTGACGTTGTTTGGTGGTTATGATTTATCACCTCACTGCTGCATGAGTCAGCCGTGAAATCTCTATGACTCAATGGCACATAACAAAAGCAATCAAGAAAGTGACATTTGAATAAAGGGCTGGTTGATGGTTTTGAAAAAGATTTCATTAACTTAAAGAACTAAGACAGAGTAACTCCCCCAACTTTTTGAAATCTTACAAAGTCAGCATTTCAGTTCTTGCTCTTCATTAGTTAATACCTCTCAACTTGGAAAATAATTACCATCAATTGGAGACAGATGGCACATATGGATTTATTAGAGGGTGACAGTATGGATTTATTTTTATTTTGCATTTAACCTTATATTTTTCCATTGTGTTCAGAATAGAGTTTCTCTCAATCTTACAAATCAATTTTCTGCTGCCTTTAAATTTCTTTGCTATCCACTTGTTTTTTCCCAGGTGGTAAGTTGGTAGCAAAATGAGTTTATTCTTTCATTAAATATTTATTGAGCCTAGATTCTGCATCAGGCCTTATGCAAGACAATGGGGTTAAAGAAATGAGGAAGGCAGACAACACTCTCTCTCAAGGAGATTTCAGTCTGGTGAAATGAGTAAAATGAATTGCATTTACTTTTCTAAGCTAAATGCTATTAACCTTGATTGGCCAAATACTCATTTTCAAATTTTAAGGAATATCTTCATATACCAGAAACTTGACCCTGCTACATTTGAGTATTTATTTCAAGGTTCATCTATCCCCACATAGAAATATGGGTGAAAGATTGACCTGCAGATAGGAATATGATTGGCTATTTGGGTACCTCCCCCTCAGCCCTATGTACTCTTTAGTTAGACAGTTGACATTAGGTGTTACCTCCTAGTTTTGCAAATAATATTTAATTTCCTATGGGCTAAGGAGAGGCATATGGGGTAAAGTTATTTCACCACTTTTTTTGGTTACAAAAATCATCCAACAGCCTCTGCCTAAAATTGTGATCTGCTTGTCATTGCATCCACAGGGGAATGGGAAATAAAAGGTAGAGTTCTCAGGAAACAGTCCCTGTCATTAATAAAAGACATGATTTAAAGCACAGATTCAAACAGAAACTGAATTCTCTGAAAGTAAAAACAGTACATTTTTTCACCTTGGTAACAACAGCAGCTAGGATCATGCCTGGGACAGAATAATAAAGAAATGCCATCTTTCCTTGAAAACATACTGGGTGTCAGGCATGCTAAATGTTGAATGAGAAGAACTGATGAGATGAATGAGTATTGCACAGAAGGAGAAGAGAGGAATGAAGATCCACTGGTAGAACCCACAGAGGTTAATGTCTTTCAGAAGACAATGTACCAGTCTCCCTGTACTCAGGAGGGGAAGATGCCAAACAGAAAGAGAAGAGAGAATTCTTTCAAATGGCTTGCATTCTTGAAACTTAAGAGTAAGCATAGTCAAAATACCACAGGGATTTGATTAAGAAGAACCAGTGCTGTGTCAGTTAGGCTAAGGATACTTGGGCCTTGATTGGCTTGAGAATGGGATAGCACCTTATGGTGAAAAGAAATCCTAAGAAAATGTAGGCAGATGAAGTAAACAGTAATCAGGGATGTAGACACATGCTTCTCTACCTTTAGGATGGATAGAGAGAAAAGTTTGGAAGTCAGGTTAATACTTAATGGATGAACAAGGAAATATGAGTGACTTGAGCCTAAACAAGAAAAGATATTTCCTGATACCCATCAGTTGCTATTCCTCTAACTTGACTTGTTGAAGTCACATCATGCAACTAGTTTTCCAACCTGAATTGCTAGGTCTGCTATTAGATTAGAATTTAGGACAGAAATTTAGGAAACAGAAGTTCAAGATTGGGAGAAGTTTGAAATGCTTGTTTCTTCTTGTGCTGGTACAAGGTGAATTTCTTGAACTACTCATTCTTCCTTATCTAGGTGGATGTCCAAAAGGTGGGCCCACCCATATGAGTCACATTGGTTAAGAAACCAAGGCCAAGGTTGTCACACAAGTTATGTTTAGTCCTCACATCAATTCTACAACATGTAACTTATTATGATCTTTATTTTATAGATGGGTTAAACAGAAGTTTAGAGGAATCAGGTGAATGGTTCAGGACTACAATGACTATCTTATAAGCACCAACTTGCTATATGTCACACTTTATTTTAAAGTGAACCATGAAGAAAAGGCCAGAAATAAATAAGGTCTTAATACAACTAAATGTCTTTCTAAAGAGTCTTTATTTTTTTGTCATACAAAAGGAAGGGGTAGGAGTGAAGATTGGGATAGGATATTGGATGGCTTTGAAGTTTAGATAGAAGATCTTGCATTAAGGGGAAAGTAGTTGAAGACTGAGACAATAATTCAGTGCAGAAGTTCGTGGCTGTTCTAGAAAAACATAACTGGTAGGGCAAATAAGGTCTAGGGTTTCAATTTCAGGCAACTAGCTGGAGAATACAGAGATCATATTCATAAAATGGTACATGTTGGTTGTGATTTCATCCAACACTTTAACTGTTAAAGATATCCTGCTTATGTAAATGGGACTTAAGAACTGGTTTCCCCAACTGAGCTACACATGAATTCATCCCGCATCATTTCCGTGGTATATTGTAACTCAAACTTAAGGGTCCATTAACTGAACTCCTAAACGGAGTTTCACACCCTCCCTATCTGCTCTGCATGCTACTCACAGATGCTCAGGGCTTCTTCCCCTGTGCAGAAAATCCTCCTGGCATTTAGGATCATCATCTCCCTCCAGCCTTCCTGTCAAAAGAGAACAACCCTAAGTGAAATGCTGCAGATCAGTGAGTTGGTAAACCAGCTACGGAAACAGTGTGTTACAGTCCGTCAGCCTCTGAATTCATTCCACTTTGAAGATGCACAAAATGCGACACATCAGAATTAGAACCCAGAGAAGAATTTGATATGTGGGCAAGTTTAGATGACCATTTTAAATAACTAGTATTTTTTTTCACTTATGATTCTTACTACAGAAATAGCTTTCAAACTGTTTTAGAAGAGAAGCATTTTTATGTATCACAGTAGCACAGTATAATATAGCCAATAATTATTGGGTACTTATGGGTCTTGCTCTGAACAAAGTACGTGCCACATATGGAATTATTTATTGCCTTACAATCACTCTAATTAATTGGCAATGCTCTTATTTTGTAAGTAATAAAAGAGATACAGAGGCAAAAATTCAATACCTGAGATTATAGAAATAGTTTGAAATCTGATTCAAATGCAGATCCATGTGCCTTCAAAGCCTTTGTTCTTCAAGCTCTAGACCACAAGGTTTCAAAAGGAGACAAGAAACCAATAGAGGAAATGTTCTAAGGGAAGAGAAGCTTCTGACTCTATGTGCCAGGAGCTTTCTGGAGAAACCATTCAGAGTTAGGAGAGATTTCCTGATTACCACCTAGGCCACTCCACAGCATGGCTTTTGGTATAACCCAGCTCATGGGAGAGTCTGATAAACTTCTTGAAAGTAAGACAGAAGTCTGGGAGGCCAAATCTGATTCTGATTGTTTAGTAGAACTAAATTTGTCTAGAGACAAAGCATTAATCAGGAAGATGGAAAGGGAAATGTTCCGAACAAGAAATGACAGCTGCTGCTTAAAGGAAGAAAACCAGGGGATTGTATGTAATCTCCATTGAGTTTGAAAATAAATCACTGGGCTAAAAGGACACATGGAATTGATTTGATAGAGAAAAGCGTTTTAGATTTTGGAAACTACTGAACAGTAGTGGGCTATAGGGATATGATTTGGTAGGCTTGCTTGTCGCATCAATTTATTGAAAAATTTGTGTTACTTGATTATTTTTTTTCACTTTTTGTAAAAGAACTACAATTTTTGAGAAATGCGATTTTTTCAGGAGAACAGGTATAAATGGATTGTTCTCTTATCAAGTTTAAATATTTGAAAAGGTATAATTCATGCAAATGTTTAGGCTTTTTTTTTGTAAGGCCAAAGCCTGCCTCTGCTGGTATTTACTTTTGTAATTAGAAAAGCTTGAGTGATGTGAACAATTAAGATAATACAATACCTTTACAAGATAATTAATCTTTTCTTTGTGATTCATCCTACCACATCCCAAGCTGATAATGTTATTTACCTCCCAGTTAAGGGTATGTTAGAATGTAATTGGAGCCATTTGCTTTGACTATCAGAGGAGAAAAGATCATGCAATTTGCATCTCATATATCTAGAAATTAAAACTGAAGAACTGACCACTTGACACCGCAGAAGTTCCTGAAATGAAGCCTGCTGAGCTCAATTTGTTGTGGCGGCTAAATGATCCCTCTTTCCAATTTGAATGCATGATGAAACTCCTATTAGAACATTGCACTATAATAATTGACAGCATAATGAAACTGCCAAAGATGAAATGCAAATACCTCTCTACTGACCCTTCAGAACTGCTCTCTCAACTTAGAAAGGAGCAAAAGCCTTCACAATCAAGTATCATCCACCTTTATTCTTCCCCCCTGTCCCCATCAGGGATTGCCCATTCTTCCTGATACCTGTACCTTTAGATTCAGACAGTTGAAAGCACTAACAATTGGTCGCAAATTGTTGGAAACACTAACAAGTATGTAGCTTTAACAAGGAATGATACTTGAAATCAATGACGCCTGCCTTCTTTCAACATTATTTTATAAAATAAATGTATTTACAGTTTGAAAAAAAATACAAAAAATTTAGCTATGTTCATAATTTAATAAAATAATTTAACTACATTTTTAAAAATGTTTTTTTTTTTTTTTGCTTTTTTTTTGTTTGTTTGTTTTTTGGTACTGGGGATTGAATCCAGGGGTGCTTTACACCTGAGGTACATCCCCAGTCCTGAGGCAGGGCCTCACTAAATTGTTGAGGTTGGCCTCCTGTCTCAGCCTCCGGAGCTACAGGGATTACAGGTATGCACCACCAGGCCCAGCTGATAGATGACATCTTGATTAGGCATTAGCACGGGTAATTGGGAATTACTAATCTGCATAACTCAGGCTCTGCTTTTTTGTTGTTGTTGTTGATTTTGGCTAACCTCTCAATACCATATAATTTGGTATCTTCCTTTTGGGAAGCATAGCTAGTAACATTTGAAAATGCTGATTCCATGGTTACTTGTCCCCTTTTCCACTACAGCACTCATGAACATTTGACATGATGACCAAATTTTCAGTGCCTTCACACACTCTGGGCTTCTCCTCTCAGGAGACATTCCTTCCTCATCCCTTCTGCAATTTCTTCTTCCTTAATTGTTCAAAGTGTTTTCTTTTCTTTTTCAGGGAGAATGCCCCTTCCTTTCTTTCTCTTTACTCTATTCATCCTAGGTAAGGTTCTTTCACGCTCAAGGCTTTAATTAGTTACAAATCTATGTATCCAGGCCAGATCTCACTTCTTGAGTAATTGATCAGTATGTTCAACCATTAGTTAATTCCACTTGAATCCACTGAAGCACTTCAAACAAGGCCCAACTGACCCATCATTTCTACTTTCCTTTTGTGATTCTTGACTCTATAGGCAGAATTACTTTCACCTCTTGCTCAACCCATACATGTAGATGTCTCCTTGACTCAGTTATGAGTCCCTGTTATTTCTGCCTCCTAAATCAGGGTACTATTATCTGGGACTTGGATTCCTTCCTTAGATGCCAAAATGGTATCCATACCACCGTCTGTCCAAATCCACCTTCCTTGATGCAGCTAGAGCATATTTTTAAAATGTGCATCCAATTATGTCACTGGCTGATGTGGTTCTGGTGGCTTCTCCATTACCATGTAGAAAAGATCCAGACATTGACCCATCTTATAAAACCCTACAATGCTCAAGAGGTGCTTCTTGCTTTCAGCACCAGCTGATTATTTATTCTACCCATTTCTTTTGCCTATCCTTTAACTTCCACTTAGCATTAGAGAAAATCCTTTAAAAAAATACACCTGTGATTATAATCAATGCAACAGGCTTCATTTCTCCTTTAATATTTTTGGAGACCAGACCTATACATTTTATATAATTATCATAAGGCATTAAAATATTGTATTGCTTAGGAGCACAGGAATTGGAATCACAAACCTGGATTCCAATCTTTGCTTTTGCAACTCATCCTTGTTTTGATATGTGTCATCTAAGTAACCTCCTCTAAGCCTCATTTTCTTCATATGTAAAAGGGGGATGATGTTGCTGCCATTTCCCCTAGAAATTGTATTTGAATTGCATGTGCATTTGATGTTTTCTGTCCTCTGATGTTTTTTGTCATTTTTCTTGTTATGAACAAAGTGTTTAAACTACTTATCCTAATACCTGATATTATCCACAGTTCTTCAAACTGAATCTTTCTTCACAAACTGCAGATGGCTTTGCCTATGGTAGTAGATCCTGGAAAATCTCTGGCCCCAATTAGGCAGTATTAATACTTCCTGTTGGGCTATTCTCTCATCTAGAGCACAATCTTCCCTCCCTCTACTTTTGGCTGTAATTCACTTATCTTCTCATTCAGATCAGTTAGTTTATGTTCCTTTTCCTCCATGAAGCCTTCTCAGAGGCTGATTCCTTTGGGTTTTACCATTCCCAGAGTTTCTCTGATTATTGATGCTTTAAAGAACACTGTGTTGGATAGTTCTTAAAGGACTTCATGTACATAAAATACCATGTCTCTGCAGCATTTTGTGCATGAATGCAGCTGAGGACATATTTGAACACAATTTCAGAGTGCCTTTGACAACTCGTGATACATTTCCTCCTCCCCAGTCCCCACTTTCAGCAAGTATTTTCAACTACTGCTAAATCTCTCTTGTATTTTTTCTTGATGACATTGCAACTTACTCATTATTTTTAAGCACACACACACAAAAAAAATGAGAAATGACACTTCTCAGTCTACTGTTTTTTTAACTGAAAATTGAAAATATTAGTTCTGCATTTTATTTCAGAGCAAAATATAGTATACTGCTTCTTGAATCTTAACCTCTTTGGGTATCTTCTAGTTTCATGATCCCTTTCTAATTTTCTACAAATTACCTAGATCAATTATGCAGTCTACCTAGATTAATTATGTATCACTCATAGGAAAGGTAGTTTTCATTCCAATACAGAAATGATACGCAAATCTAGAGCACAATACCATTTTATTAAGCATATTAAGTGTTCAGTTCTCTTCTCTACATGTCTTGTTGTGGTGTATGTATACCCTTCCCAAGTTAAAATTTAAGAAAGGACTGTAGAGGTGATGGAATATGAAAGAAATTTTTTCCTGTACTATTTTCTCTTAGATTTCTAACTTTAGACTGTGAATCACATCTCCACAGCAGAATATATACCTCTTATTTCATTCTTTTCATACAAGTCAGGCATTATAAATTTCTGGTTTCTCTCCCTAAAGTTTCTTATCTTCTCATCCAACATTAAAATTTTTGTGCAAAATATTGGCTTTCAGTTGGCTTATTTCTTTGTATCAAAACCAGAATTCTAATCTGGGAGTAACTTTAAAAGTCATGAAAATATTCACATTAAGAGATATTTTTTAAAATAATTTTGGCCAGGATTATTTATGGTTGGTTTCAAAAGATATTTGAAACTTACCATACTGTGTACCAAAAGTATTTTTTAACTTTATGCCTCCTGCCTGGATGTGGGAAGAATTGACGTCTTTGAAAATAAAGAAAGGAGATGGCCTTTTGGAATGGATTTTTTATTATACAGTTTTAGTTATTGCACTATGTCCAAAAGGACATGGAATATTTTATTTTTAATGAAATATCTTGTGGGAATTGTGGTGTGTGTGTGTGTGTGTGTGTGTGTCTGTCTGTCTGTCTGTCTCTCAAGAGGCATGGGTATAGGGGCAGGAAAGAGGACTTTACTTTCCAACCAGTCATGAACAGAGCAACTCAAGTTTGTTTCATTTTGTTCTTTTCCATATTGTATCCCTCACAAGATTGACAAAGAGAAGAATTTTGTAGCAAACTGGTTGGAGAGTGCAGAATCGGAAGAATGATTTCAATTGATCAAAACCGCATGGGATATGTTGTATATGACCGAGCATACTTTTGATACCGATTTCCTAAAAAGAACTTGTACCTTGAATTTTTCAGACTGAACTACTTAAAATCTGCACCGAGTCTATTATTTCTGTGGGCATTTTCTCTGAGGCAGATTGGTGATGACTCTGTCACTTCATCTCTAATTTTGTCTTTTAATGAGGACATGTAAGTGTGCCTATGGAATTTTCATATTAATGTCAGAGTGATTTAAGCATGAACTATAAATGCAAAAAGGAAAAAAAATATCTTTCTTCTAGACTTAGACTTTTATTTAATTGTGTGGCCAATGACAGAGCTGAGAGCAAGGACCATTTGACAGGGAGACTCAGCTTCTCCAGGCATTTCCTCTAGGGTCTTTGGGACGGGATCAAGTACAGCCACATATGAACCAGTTTGTCCATTTCTGGGCCAGCTCATGTGATTGGAAGCACTGACTCTGGGCCATTTCACCCTTGGGTGGGAATGATGAAGTCAGGGCTTCTGATATAATTCCATCTGATTGCTTCCAGTTTGAAGATCAAGAATGAAAAAATGAAGCACCATTTCCATCCCACAAAAAAAGGTTCTTCGGGACAGCAACCAGGGAAGAAAAAAATAAATCTTTGGTTTGGATTGAGAAGCCTCCTTAATCTCTTTTAAACAAAGCAGGTGAAGTATGTTATTTTCAAGGTAGAGAACCATCCTTAGCACCTTTATGGTGGTGATTCTACCAACAAACAGCTCAATGGGCAGAAATGAAATAAGTGAAAGTTTTCAGGTCATCCATGTTTCATGCTTCTTGTCATAGGGGAGGCTTACACCCATCTCATACTGATAAATATTAGGAAGATGATCTCGGATTTGAGTATAAGAGTGGGATGTGCAAACAAATGCTATATTCCATTTGTGTTAAGATACTTTTTAGTGTTCCATGTCAAAACAATAATAAACTTGAGGTTTGGTTTAAGCCCTTTATGTGGAAGTCCAAACTAAGTATGCCCTGGTGATAATTGTATCCTATTAGCAAAGAGTGAATTGTATTTAAACAATAATTGCAAACAAATGACATGTAAATCAATATATGAAAGGCATCAAGCTTCATGTACTATTGATTTTCTGCCATGCTTTTCTCTAGGTTAATGCTCTGAAAATATGATTTACAATATGATTTTAATGAGTTGCATTCTTTTCAACATGATAAAGTTGCATGGAAATTAAAAAAATTTCAATTCTTTTACTATTCAACAGCTTTAAAAATGTGATTATAAAATCACCACAAAGCAATTCATTTTAGAGAAATGACAGGAGATGCACATGGAAGAAGTTTGCATATATCTTTTATTCTTTTGGAAACAAATACTAATTGTGCAAAGTGATATATTTTGCATGTGAGAGAAAATGAAGAAAATTTTGTTATTTTTATAGATGACTTTAAAATATAAAGCAGGGCAACTTCTAAGACATAGAAAGACATGATGTAGATACAACTGCACCAGAGAGACGGAAAAAATGATAGAAGAATAACTATTTAGCCTGCAAGTCAGTGGAATTCAGTGTGGAAATTGAAGTGATCTGAACCTAATAAGCCAATTTATGAAATTCTTGGTGCAATGAATCCTCCTGTCCAATCAAGCATAAAGTCTAAGATTTGTACTAATTGTGACATGGTCGTAGAACATAATATGAAGTGCACATTGAAGGAACTGAACCATGCTTTAACAGCAGAAATTAGCAGAAATCTTGTGAGGTTCTCAGGCATTAAATTTGTGTGTTTGAATAATTTCTACCAAAATTTTAAGGTCATGAGGACCCCATTTGATATCTGGGTTAAATTGAGTTGAATTGAAGCATGTTTATACTTTACCTGTTAAGAAATATACACAGAAAACATTTTCTCTCATATGAAATACAAATTCTACCTACTTAAGGCAAACAAATGAATATTCTAAATAAAGATATCTAGTCCATGTATCTAAGAGTACAAGATAACTAACATATACTCACTAACATCTCTGTTACTGATACCTGGTCTACCCAGTAATAACTCTGGACATTAAATGTAAAAAGTACTAAATCTGAATGCTTGCTTGAGTTAAAATCTTTTGTTTTAAACATTCTTTAAAGTAATATGCTGATTTTAAGATAATATGCCCTCACTTTGACTAGAATCTGTCATCAATATCTCTTTCTTTTAGCCAAATTTTAATGTTTCTAAGTTTGTGCAGTACAATAGCATATATTAAGAGGAAAAATGTTGAGTTGTGGTTAACAAAAAGTCTCTTTATACAGTAATAGGGAAAGAATGTCCTTACAAATCTGAGGTAAAGACAAAGAAGACAAAGATGTTCTAAAATCAGTACAGCCCTAGGTAGCCTAGAAAATACAATGAGAAAAAGAAATAAGAAGTTGGAGAAGAAGAGGAAAAACAGTCCTTATTTGCATGCTATATGATAATTGACAGATCATCAACAAGAGAATTTACAGATAAACTATTAGCATTAACTGGAGCTCAATAGGTTGCAAGTTCTGAGGTGCATGTGAAAAAATGTCCCTATATGTCAGAAATAAAGAGAAGATAATAATAGGAAACATATTCTATTAGGAAAAATATGAAGAAATATATATTTAACAAACTATATATAAGAACCTTATTTGCAACCATTCAAGTAAAATTCATCAAGTTGATATTTAAACTTGTGTGATTTCAGTTCAAATAATTAATTTTTGTATAAGAAATAACCAATTTGTTGTGTTGTAATTTTGTTCATATAAAAGAACACAAGATGGAATAGATCAATTTCTTCCTGTGCTTTCTAGGAAACATAGCTAAAATCCCTATAAATTATATATTAAACAAACATATGAAGAAGGTTGTCCAGCCAGTAATATCAAGATCTAATGAACTTAAGATACCAAGGAAAAGAAGGCAATAACTTAAATTCTCAGAATGAAGAAGAATACCAGAAGCAGTAAATGTGTGTATAAAGGCAAAAGGCTATTTTTCTTTTCTTCGTTAAACCCTATAATGGACTAAATGAAATATTTTAACATTGCTTTGTGGAGTTTATATCACACAGAGTAACAACAGGATTGTAATGTTTCCATATTTTAGGTAAACTTTCATGATTACCATAGATGAGATTTTTAAGTTAAGAAGTCTATTATAATTTTCAGCACTAATTTTAAAGTACCAATAAGCATAACTAAAAAGCCAATATAAAATTTAAAAATAGAATTTTAAAAAATATTACAATAGTCCTGGAAAGCAGTCAAGAGAAACCAAAGAACAAATCAACAACAGCAGCAATCAAAGAAACAAGATGGTAGACAACAAATAAAATGTTAGATGTGAACTGAACATATCAGTAAATGTTAGTGGATTAATGATATAATTTGAAGGGAGAGACTGTCAAAGCAATTTTAAAAGGTAAGATCCCAACTTCATCATCTCACAACTTACTCCATGTAATCATCTCATAGTCCTTTTCATAGAGTTATTGTGAAGTAATTATCTCATAGTCCTTTTTTATTGAGTTATTGTGAATTATCTCCATCTGAAACACCATGACACAAAAATAGCTGAATTTTACTGTTTATCTGAAAACATTAAATATCATCATTTTTAAAAAGTTTCTCCATATAGAAATGATAAATATTGAGAAGATAAATATAGTTAACCTAATTTAAGCATTATACAATATGTTCATGTATTGGATCTTAACATAGTACCCTATCAACATGGACAATTTTTATATTTTTATGTATCATTGAAAAATTTGTGGTAGAGACAGCCATGATTTGGGAAATATCAAAACTTTAAAAAGAAAACCATCAGGTTGAATGAAAATGACCTTTTGTAATTTTATTAATAAATCTCACTTAATGGAACATTACTCAGCTTTTAAGAAGAGTGAAATTATGGCATTTGCCAGTAAATGGTTGGAGTTGGAGAATACATGCTAATCAAAATAAGCCAATCCCCAAAACCGAAGGCCTAATGTTTTCTCTAATATGCAGATGCTAATTTACAATGGTGGGGGGGCACTAGAGAAGAATAGAGTTACCCTAGATTAGGTAGAAGGAAGTGAAAGAAGGAGAGGAGAGCAGATGTGGGGATATGAAAGATAGTAGAATGAAACAGATATTATTAGTATTCTGCAACATGTACATTCAGAAAAATGAGAAATTATATCTCATCTATGTATGATATACCAAAGTGTATAAATGCATTCTACTGTCATGTATAACTAATTTTTTAAAAATTTAAAAAAGAAATCCAGTGACAAAAATCATGCATACATATACTGAAGAAAAACACAAAACTTGAAGGTGCATAAGTATTTTTTTTTGTATTTGTCTATCCATTTGGATTTCCTTTTCTTTTGTATCCACAATAGTTTAAAAGAAAAAATATAGTCTGCAATATTAATTGAACATCAGCCTCATGGCCACCAATACCTATAAAAGAGTAAACATGCAATATATAGTAAGACAATGGATAAATGAATGATTCCTTGGTGTAGCTTTTGGTATTGGAATGTTTGTTTTGAATTTAAGAAACATAATTTCAACATCACTTATACAACTTAGTGGCTGTGGTAATCAAAAAGACTAGCCAAAGAAGCCTGTAGTGGTCATGCACTAAAATATGAGAAGGACAAATTCAAGATGACAAAGGGCAACTGCAAAGGAAAAAAAAAAAAGCCTCATAATATTGTTTTTACATTCTTTTCGAAGATTCCTCTTCTTGTCATAAAATAAATCATCAAGAGTACCATTTATGTATTCCCTGGTGGCACATCTTACTGTTAGCTGAAGATAGAGTGAAGAAAAATCTAAAATAGCAAAAAGTCCATAAAAATTTACAAGCAATCTTGCCTCCTATCAGCAAAGCCACACTATGATTTTCACCAAGGACAAAATATAAACCCCAAAGGCACGCCCCCCAGTGATTCACCTCCTTCAGTTACCACCCTGTTAATCCATATCTATGGATTAATCCACTAATTAGATTAAGATTCATCACCTAGTCAGTTTACCTCTTAACCTTCTTGTGTTGTCTCATTCATGAGCTTCTAGGGGAACCTTATATCTAAACCATAACATTGAGAAAGCTATTGTTAAAAAAGAAATCTGTCTCTTGTCTAAACTCAAGTACCATCCTCTGTCCATATATTTGGCATTGCACATCTATATCAAAATATGCTTCCACGAGTGCAAGTCAGGGAAAGAGATAAAGGGCTGAGTACACCAGCAAATTAATGATTCTATTGAAAGCCACACTTTATTGGTCAAAGGATATCATATGGCCATGTGTAACTATAGTAGGGTGGGATAGTAGAGTCCTACCACATGTCCCTGAATAAATGGAAACCAGGTAGCAGCAGGACAGTAGTAATGTCCACCACATAGAATGAATTGAACAACTTACTCTTCAGAGACCATTCTTCTTTGGAGAAAATACTGCTATGTGATTTGAGAGACATGAATGGGGAATAGATGTCTTATTCTACTTCCCAATATTTGTGTTGTCACTTGAGAATAAAAAGAGTCTTGCTGAAGTGAAGGTAACTTAAATTTGGCACTATATAAAAGTGCTAACCAATGTATGAATCAGATTAAGAAAGAGCTCTGTGAAATCAGCCAGGCACTTGAGATTCGTGAAGTTTTTATGAGAGGCAGGATGTAAAACAATTAGATAGATAGATAGATAGATAGATAGATAGATAGATAGATATTGAGCTTCTTAATTTAAAAAAATGTTTTCATAGCAGGTAAAGAAGATTGCAAGGACAAAAGCTTTATAGAATAGAGTTAAAGAGTGCAAGGGAAAGCTATTCTTAGTTTGGTGCATATGGAAGATAAATGCATTGTAAGGGACAGGTAAAGTAGTAATGGAACTGAATGATTGAAAGAACAAGTGGTATTCTGTTTGTAACCAGTGAGAAGATGTCACTGAAGGAAAGATGGGGTAAATAATATGTTGAACCGATTCAGAAAAGTTGAGTAATGTTCCCCAACTCATTTGTCTACAAAATAGAAGAGCTGGAATTTTAATTAGTGTATCTAAATGCAAATATATTTCCTCTTATTACTAGCTCATATTGTGTCTCAGATTGAAGGAGATGGGAACTAAAGTCTAAAGAGTATTTTGAAAGCCTTTTGACAAAGAACTGGAGTATAGACATAGGAACATAAAAAGACATCTCAAAGGAAAGTTCATTTCCAAAACAGCAAAACAAACCTCTTTTTAGTAAAAAAAAATTTAAAGGAATTTCATGAAAAGAGTATATTATTAACTATAGACAATGAATAGTTTGAAAAATAAACAGTAATTCATTTCTGGATATACTCATTAGCATTAAGTACTATTTAAAATATTTTTTCCTTTAAAACGCTCTTCACAAACTCGATTAAAAACTACCAATGCAATTTCCATTAACACCTAGGGCAGATGCTTTGCAGATTTCCATGGAAGTAGCCCATAGGAAACAGTCTTGGTTCTAGAGACTGAAAATGTCTTAATAACCAAACAACAATTTTTCTCCACTGTTTTTTGGGGTTCTGTTTTTAGTGCATGTTAGGCACGTGCGCACGCGCACACACACACACACACACACACACACCACATAAATACCAAATAAAGATTTTTGCCCTTGTATAAGGATTAACATGAGTTTAATGGGAATATGAGACCAATGAAAATATAGTTTGTTTGCTTTTAAATATTTTAACTCTAAAATTGCACCTTGAATACTCCTCCTTAAACATGATGCAAGTTAAACATGTAGCTTACATTTAATTGTCTTACATAAGATTAGCCACTTTGGAAGCCTTAGAAAACCCTTAGCTCTCTTAGTTGCTGGTTACTAACAACTGTAAGAAGAAAATTCAGTTGAATCTTGATGACTGGAGATTTTTGTATTTACATTTACATACCAAATAATTGTTAAAGTATATTTGTGCTTGGGCTGGGGTTGTGGCTCAGTGGTAGAATACTTGCCTAACATGTGCAAGGCCCTGGGTTAGATCCTCAGCACCGCATAAAAATAAATAAATAAAATAAAGGTGAGGGGGTTGGAAAATGGCGGCCGGCAAAGAGGCAGCACATTCAATGCCTCCGTGGAAAGGGGATCAGAGAGACTAATTAACACACCCACATGCTTCCTGCTGAGAAACTTCAAGCAAAATTCCACTGAAAGGAGACCGGCCTGGAACTACTAAGTTTAATTGGAGGTGTCAGCTTGTCACAGACTACTGAATCTCAGCAACGCAGAGCAGGGGCACAGTCCTGCCGGCCACCGCCAAATGGCGGCTGCCCACATGTTGCAGTGAACATAGGAGCGGGCGCTGCCTGCCTGGGCCGCAGCCGGCCGGGCTCTGGGAACCACTGCCGGCCCCCGCCAAGTGACCGCTGCTCACACGTTGCAGTGAACGTAGGAGCAGAAACTGACCACCTGGGCCCTGCCGGCCCGATTCTGTGAATTGCCGCTGGCCACTGCTCACACGTAGCAGCAAACTTAGGAACGGGCGGTGCCTGCCTGGACCCACACTTGCCCGGCTCTGTGAACCGTGGCTGGTCGCCGCCAGATGGCCGCGGCCCACACGGTGCAGCAAACTTAGGAACGGGCGGTGCCTGCCTGGGCCCACACCGGCCGGCTCTGTCAACCGCCGCTGGCCGCCGCCAGACAGCCACAGCCCACGCAGTGCAGAAAGTTTGGGAGCGGGCACTGCCTGCCTTGACCCACGCCGGCCAGCTCTGTGAACCGCCGCTGGCTGCCGCCAGACGGCCACGGCCCACACGGTGCAGCGAGCGTAGGAGCAGGCGCTGCCTTCCTGGGCCCATGCCAGCCCAGCTCTGTGAGTGGCCATCAGCTGCAGCCAAACGTCTGCTGCCCACATGTTGCAGCAAACCAGGGGATAGGCGCTGCCTGCCCGGGCTTCTGCCCATCCAGCTCTGTGAATCGCCACCTGCCGCCACCAAGCGGCCGATGCCTACCCCCTTGCAGTGAGTGTGGGAGCGGGCCTGCCTACCCGGCCCCCGACGGCCCGACTCTGTGAACCTCCTCTGGCGGTTCGCAGCTGCAAAGGACCACCCCCCCACCTGCCAGCCCGGTGCTGCAAACGACCCCTGACCAGCTCTGCAAATGGCCCCGCCCACACGGTGAACAGCAGGAGTAGAGACCCGCCCAGTCCGGAAAGAAGAACTGCTGCATAGTAATTGACTCCCGCCTACTGAGAGAAGAAACTTGGCCCGGTGGGTATAGCTCCAACTACTGGAAGAGCAGTCAATCGAACTCTAGGACTGCATTTATAATTTTTTTTTGCTGTATTTTTAAATGTTTTTTAAATCCATTATATTTTATTTTATTCTATTTTTAATTTCATTTTTCATTTCTATTATTTTTTTTCTTTAAATTCTTTTTAATTTTCTATTTTTTCTTTCCTTGTTTTCTTCTGTCTTTACATTTCTTTTTAATTTTCTTATTCCCCCTTCCTTGAATACTACCTGCTTACTCTCATTCTCTTTAGTGACTTCTTCCCTTCCCTTCTAATACCTATCCTCCCAAGCATCAAATAAATTTATAGGAGTAAACAGTAACTCAGCAGTCAAACAGAACAAGAAGCAATATGAACATCATGAAAAAGCAAGGAAGAAAAGGAGTGCAAACAATGAAGGGCAGCCTAAATATTCAGGAGGATATAGAGTCAACAGAAAAATGGTCATAAAAAGAACTCATGGAACACCTTAGACAGATGGAACGGAACCTTAAAGAGGATATGAGAAAGCAATTTCAAGCAGCGAATAAGCACATTGAGAATGAATTACATAAACAGATAAAAGAAGAAGTTAAGCATCTTTATTAGGAGATAGAGATTATAAAAAAGAATCCTAGAAATGATCCTAGAAATGAAGGAAATTATAAACCAAATTAAAAACTCAAATGAGAGTATCATTAATAGAGTGGACAAGTAGAAGCCAGAACGTCAGATAATGAAGACAAAATATATCATCTTGAAAAGAGTCTAGCCTACTCAGATAGGCTGGTTAAAAATCACGAGAGAAACATACAAGAGATATGTGATAATATAAAAAAAACAAACTTAAGAGTCATTGGACTAGAGGAAGGGATAGAGACTCAAACCAGGGGTATGAGTAATCTACTAGATGAAATAATTACAGAAAACTTTCCAGAAATAAAAAAGGAAACAGATATACAAATTGTAGATGCATATAGGACACCGAGCATACAAAATCACAGTAGACCAACGCCAAGACACATTGTTATGAAGATATCCAATATACAGAAAAAAGAGAAAATATTAAAATCTACAAGAGAAAAGAGAAAGATTACATTCAGGGGTAAACCAATACGGTTAACAACGAACTTTTCAACTCAGACGCTGAAAGCGAGAAGATCTTGGAACAACGTGTTTCAAACACTGAAAGACAATGGACGCCAACCAAGAATTCTGTACCCAGCAAAATTAAGCTTCAGATACGACAATGAAATAAAAATCTTTCACGATAAACAAAAACTAAAAGAATTTGCAGCCAGAAAACCAGCATTGCAACACATCTTGAGTAAACCACTTCATGAGGAAGAAATGAAAAACAATAACCAAAGCCAACAGTGGGAAGTACCTCAGTAAAGACAGATGGAGGGGGGAAAGTTAATCATGGAGAAACAAACAAAATTAAAAAAAAAAGAGAGAGAAATAATCAAACATGGCTGGAAGTACAAACCATATATCAATAGTAACTCTAAACATTAATGGTTTAAACACTCCAATAAAGTGACATAGGCTGGTAACATGGATTAAAAAAACAAATCCAACAATATGCTGCCTCCAGGAGAAACACCTGACTGGAAAAGACATACACAGGCTGAAGGTGAAAGGTTGGGAAAAAATATACCATGCACAAGGTTCGCGCAAGCAAGCAGGGGTGGCCATCCTCATATCGAATAAAATCGACTTCAAGACTAAATTAATCCAAAGGGATAAGGAAGGACATTATATACTGTTAAAAGGAACCATTAAACAACAAGATATAACAATTATCAATATTTATGCACCAAATAATGGTGCTTCGAAATTCATAAAACAAATTCTCCTCAAGTTCAATAATCAAATAGACCACAACACAATAATTATTGGTGACTTCAGCACACCTCTCTCACCATTGGACAGATCCTCCAAGCAAAAGTTGAATAAAGAAACTATAGAACTCAATATCACAATCAATTACCTAGACTTAACTGACATATATAGAATATACCAACCATCATCGAATGGATATACTTTTTTCTCAGCAGCACATGGATCCTTCTCAAAAATAGACCACATATTATACCATAGGAAAACCCTCAAAAAATATAAGGGGGTGGAGATTATACCATGCATTTTATCTGATCACAATGAGTTGAAACTGGAAATTAATGATAAAAGAAGGAAGGGAAAATTCAATATCACATGGAAAATGAACAATATGTTACTGAATGATCAAGGGCTTACAGAAGACATAAAGGAGGAAATCAAAAAATTCTTAGAGATAAATGAAAATTCAGACACAACCTATCAGAATCTATGGGACACAATGAAAGCAGTTTTAAGAGGGAAATTCATCGCCTGGAGGTCATTCCTCAGAAAAAGGAAAAACCAACAAATAAATGAGCTCACACTTCATCTCAAAGCCCTAGAAAAGGAAGAGCAAAAAAACAGCAAATGCAGCAGAAAGCAAGAAATAATTAAAATCAGAGCAGAAATCAATGAAATTGAAACAAAAGAAACTATTGAAAAAATTAACAAAACTAAAAGTTGGTTCTTTGAAAAAATAAACAAGAGTGACAGACCCTTAGCCATGCTAACGAAGAGAAGAGAGAGAACTCAAATTACAAACATAAGGGATGAAAAAGGCAATATCACAACAGATGCTACAGAAATACAGAAGACAATTAGAAATTATTTTGAAAACCTATATTCCAATAAAATAGAAGATAGTGAAGACATCGATAAATTTCTTAAGACATATGATTTGCCCAGACTGAGTCAGGAGGACACACACGATTTGAACAGACCATTATCAATGGATGAAATTGAGGGAGCAATCAAAAGACTACCAACCAAGAAAAGCCCAGGACAGGATGGGTATACAGTGGAGTTTTACAAAACCTTTAAAGAAGAATTAATACCAATACTTTTCAAGTTATTCCAGGAAATAGAAAAAGAGGGAGTTCTTCCAAATTCATTCTATGAGGCCAATATCACATTGATCCCGAAACCAAAGACACATCAAAGAAAGAAACTACAGACCAATATCTCTGATGAACCTAGATGCAAAAATCCTCAATAAAATTCTGGTGAATCGGATACAAAGACACATCAAAAAAATTGTGCACCACGATCAAGTAGGATTTATCCCTGGGATGCAGGGATGGTTCAATATACGGAAATCAATAAATGTTATTCACCATATCAATAGACTTAAAGATAAGAACCATATGATCATCTCCATAGATGCAGAAAAAGCATTCAACGAAGTACAGCATCCCTTTATGTTCAAAACATTAGAAAAACTAGGGATAACAGGAACTTACCTTGATATTGTAAAAGCTATCTATGCTAAGCCCCAGGCTAGCATCATACTGAATGGAGAAAAATTGAAGGCATTCCCTCTGAAATCTGGAACAAGACAGGGATGCCCTATATCATCACTTCTATTCAATATAGTTCTCGAAACACTGGCCAGAGCAATTAGACAAACGAAAGAAATTAAAGGCATAAAAATTGGAAAAGAAGAACTTAAATTATCACTATTTGCAGATGACATGATTATATACCTAGAATACCCAAAAGGTCTACAAAAAAACTACTAGAACTAATAAATGAATTCAGCAAAGTGGCAGGATATAAAATCAACACGCATAAATCAAAGGCATTTCTGTATATCAGCGACAAAACTTCTGAAATGGAAATGAGGAAAAACACTCCATTCACAATATCCTCAAAAAAAAAAAAATACTTGGGAATCAACCTAACAAAAGAGGTGAAAGATTTATACAATGAAAACTACAGAACCCTAAAAAGAGAAGTAGAAGAAGATCTTAGAAGATGGAAAGATATACCCTGTTCATGGATAGGCAGAACTAACATCATCCAAATGGCGATATTACCAAAATTCCTCTATAGGTTTAATGCAATGCCAATCAAAATCCCAATGGCATTTCTTGTAGAAATAGATAAAGCAATCATGATTCTTATGGAAAAATAAAAGACCCAAAATAGCAAAAGCAATTCTAAGCAGGAAGTGTGAATCAGGTGGTATAGCAATACCAGATTTCAAACTATACTACAGAGAAATAGTAACAAAAACAGCATGGTACTGGTACCAAAACAGGCAGGTGGACCAATGGTACAGAATAGAGGATACAGAGACTAATCCACAAAGTTACAACTATCTTATATTTGATAAAGGGGCTAAAAGCATGCAATGGAGGAAGGATAGCATCTTCAACAAATGGTGTTTGGAAAACTGGAAATCCATATGCAACAAAATGAAACTGAATCCCCTCCTCTCATCATGCACAAAAGTTAGCTCAAAATGGATCAAGGACCTTGATATCAAATCAGAGACTCTGCGTATGATAGAAGAAAAAGTTGGCTACGATCTACATATTGTGGGGTTAGGCCCCAAATTCCTTAACAGGATACCCATAGCGCAAGAGTTAATAGAAAGAATCAACAAATGGGACTTACTTAAACTAAAAAGTTTTTTCACAGCAAGAGAAACAATAAGAGAAGTAAATCGGGAGCCTACATCATGGGAACAAATTTTTACTCCACACACTTCAGATAGAGCCTTAATATCCAGAGTATACAAAGAACTCAAAAAATTAGACAATAAGATAACAAATAACCCAATCAACAAATGGGCCAAGAACCTGAACAGACACTTCTCAGAGGAGGACATACAATCAATCAACAAATACATGAAAAAATGCTCACCATCTCTGGCAGTCAGAGAAATGCAAATCAAAACTACCCTAAGATACCATCTTACTCCAGTAAGATTGACAGCCATTATGAAGTCAAACAACAACAAGTGCTGGAGAGGATGTGAGGAAAAGGGTACTCTTGTACATTTCTGGTGGGACTGCAAATTGGTTCGGCCAATTTGGAAAGCAGTATGGAGATTCCTGGGAAAGCTGGAAATGGAACCACAATTTGACCCAGTTATTGCCCTTCTCAGACTATTCCCTGAAGACCTTAAAAGAGCATACTACAGGGATACTGCCACATCGATGTTCACAGCAGCACAATTCACAATAGCTAGACTGTGGAACCAACCCAGATGCCCTTCAATGGATGAATTGATTAAAAAAATGTGGCATTTATACACCATGGAGTATTACGCAGCACTAAAAAATGACAAAATCACGGAATTTGCAGGGAAATGGATGGCACTAGAGCAGATTATGCTTAGTGAAGCTAGCCAATCCCTAAAAAACAAATTCCAAATGTTTTCTTTGATATAATGAGAGCAACTAAGAATAGAGCAGGGAGGAAGAGCAGGAAGAAAAGATTGCCATTAAACAGAGACACGAGATGGGAGGGAAAGAGAGAGGAAAGGGGAATTGCATGGAAATGGAAAGAGACCCTCATTGTTATAAAAAACTTCATAAAAGAGGTTGTGAGGGGAATTGGAAGAAAAAACAAGGAGAGAAATGAATTACAGTAGATGGGATAGAAAGAGAAGATGCGGGGGGAGGGGGATAGTAGAGGATAGGAAAGGTAGCTGAATACAACATTTACTAGTATGGCATTATGTAAAAATGTGAATGTGATTCTGCAATCTGTATTTGGGGTAAAAATGGGAGTTCATAACTCACTTGAAACTAATGTTTGAAATATGATATGTCAAGAGCTCTGTAAGGTTTTGAACAACCAATAAAAAAAATTAAATTAAAAAAAATAAAAAATGAAAAAATGAAAAATAAAAAATAAAGGTATTGTGTCCAAGTACTACTAAAAAGTAAATTTTAAAAAAAGTATATTTTTGCAACGATGTTCTAAGCATTTTACACTAACTGACTCATTTTTGTGGTAAAAAATATACATGTACTTGTACATATGCTATTTATACATACATACACACATACATATACTATATATGAAGTATATCCTTGGTTTTATATAACATATAGTTGATACTATGTGATATAAAGCCTTCATGTATAATACATCTGTGTAATACATACAAATATAGTTACATAAAATAGATGAGTATGGTTATGGTTTGGCTATAAGGTATCCTGCTAAGATTTCCTGTATTAATGCAGAAAGTAAAATTATTAAATTAATAGAGCAATAACTTAGTAAGTGGATCAATCCATTTTATGAACTGATAATCTGAATAGATTACTGGGTAGTAACTATAAGCAGTTGGGGCAGAACTGGAGGAAGTGTGTCACTGGGGGTCTTCCTTGGGTTTACATATTTTGTCCCTGATTCCTTGTGCTCTTTTTCTGCTTTCTTTTCACCCTAAGCTGAGTAGTCTTCCTTCTCCATGATCTTCTACCATAACATTCTGCCTTGGGCCCAGAACAATGGAGCTGACTGACCATGGAAAGAACCTCTGAAACCATGAGCCCCCAATTAACTTTTCATTCTCTAAGCTGTTCTTGTCATCTATTTTGGTCACATGGATGAAAAGATGTCTAACACAGTTACATAGATAGAATGTAGTTATGTGTACACACATACACACACAAACGATTCTGTTGTATGAGCTCAGGCTGTCATAACAAAATATCATAGTCAGGGTGCTGAAACAACTAAGTTTGTTAAAATTCTGGAAGCTTAAAGACTGAGATCAGGCAGCTAGCATGGTGGGTAGTGGTGAAGTCTCTCTTCCTTGACATGTACAAATGGCAGAGGTATAATGGGGCTTCAGTACACTAATCCCATCCGGATGGCTCTACTCTTATAACACCAAGTAACCTTAGCTACCTCCCATAGGCCTAGTCTCCCTGTAGCCTAGAGCTTCAACATAGGAATTTTGTGGGAATATGATGCTGCCCCATAGCATGAATGATCTAGACACCACTATAACATGCATTTGAAAATGAGAAAATTCACAACTTTAGTAACTTGATTAAGGTTATAGAGCTTTAACTGGTATAATTGAGCATACCCAGCGCTCTTTAAAAATTCTGTGCTAACTCTTAGGGCCCACCTCATTTCCACACTGCTCCTGGTGGAGAAATAGGTGCATCACACGCATATCCCTTTGCTTACATTCACAATAAATAATGACGAAAATTGCAATGTGAACAAATACAAGTAATTGCAAATTGAACTGCCACAATCTCTAATTTCAGACCTATGAAGGTACATTAAAACATGCATTTAGATTTTTTGTTTGTTTTGTAGTTCTGGGAATTGAACTCAAGATCTTAGATATTCTATCAAATGTTCCACCACTGAGCTACATCTCTATCCCTGTATTTAAATTTTTAGAAAAATTATTGAAAATGTAAAAAGAAATATAAAGGACTGTAAAGGATATTAATATCTTTGACTAAACTTCTGTCATTTATTCGGAATAACATGGAGTATACCAAGAATGTTAGATGTTGTAACTAACAGTTTTCATGTAAGCACGACTAAATACCAAGAGTTTAGCAAATTTGATGTCTGAAGATTATGATAGTATGATTATTTTGCAGATGTTTCAGGGGAACTAAGAATATAAAGGCAAAACACTTTTATATTCTGTATGCATTATAGAATATATAATATACAAAACCCTTACATTTTATATATCCATTATATATTCTTGTGATATATAATGGCAATAATCATTATATTTTATTCTTCATAATAGCTGGTTTGTCTTAGTCTGTTTGATTTGTTATAACAAAAATATCAGGGACTGGGGTAACTTACAAGCAACAGAAATTTATTTCTCATGCTTCTGGAGGCTATGAAGACTGAGATCAAGGATCTGGCAGAATCAGTGTTTGCCCAGGGTCTACTACTTCCTGTTTCACTGATGTCCTTACATAGAAGAAGGAAAATGGTATCTCTGTTGGGTCTCTTTTATAAGGGCACTCATCTCATTTATGAGAGCTCCTTCTTTATAATCTATCTCCTAAAAGCCTCACCTCCAAAACCATCACTTTAAGAATCTGGGTGGGGGGAGAGAAGGCAGATTATTCAGCTTATAATATTCTTTTATTGATTAAAGAATATTTAAAAATTAAGATACAAAATATTTTTAGCTGTGTTAGTTTTCTGTTACTATAACAAACACATGAGGTAAACAAACTTTATTTTTTTGAGAGAGACAGAGACAGAGAGAGAGAGAGAGAGAGAGAGAGAGAGAGAGAGAGTTAGTTTTATTTATTTTTTAGTTATCGGTGGACACAACATCTTTGTATGTGTTGCTGAGGATTGAACCCAGGCCGCACACATGCCAGGCAAGCGCGCTACCACTTGAGTCAAAATCCCCAGCCCAAATAAACTTAAAAAAGGAAATGTTTATTTGGCTCACAGTTGTGGAAGTTTCAATAACTGACCTGTTGCTTTGGGCCTGTGGTGGAACAATACTTCCTGACTAAAGTGTGTAGCAAAAGATGTTCATTTGTCTCATGACTAAGTGTGATAAAGAGGAAGATTCAGGCATCTCATTATCCCCTTCAAGGGCAAGCCATGATGACCTAAAACCTCCCACTAGGCTCCACTTCTTAAAGGTTCTACTACCTCCCAATCGGCCATTGGCAGAGGACCACATCTTTCATACATGGATCTTGGGGAGGGGAGGGTGTCAATTATTCAAATCATAGAAGGTTTTTATTTAATCTGACATAATTAAGAAGAGAGCAAGCTACTGAGAATGTTTACCTAAATTAATTATATCAGTGAAAGAGGCATATTAGTTTATGGGGTGAAGTTTCCTATGATAAGAAATATCAAGAATGTCTTCCTCGTGGGGCTTTTGCATGCCTGTTGTCTCATATAGGAAACGTAACTTTGAAAATGAAGTGCTTCTGCTACTCAATTTAAAAGTGAACACACTTGTCCTTCAATGAGAGCCCACTGGGAAGTGATAATTTTGTTGCTTAACTGATTTCGTAGAGGGAAGTCTTGTCTTCAGTTTCTGTTTTTGTTTCTAATCCTGCCACAGAACAATAATAAGTAGGCTCCTGATTACCTTAGTAAAGTCCAAATTACATGAACGTTAGGGGAAAAAATGTTTACTTGGCCCTCAAAAATACTCTTCTAAAAAAATGGTTTTTGCTACATTGTCAAAAACTAAAATTTCTATTTAAAAAAGTATTAAAAAATTAGTTAAATCCCTAAACAGGCTACTTAAATATGGAAGATTTTCCTGAGGATACTGACTTTATAATTAAGTATACTTTAAAATTATAAGCAACAAGACATTACAAATGATCTAACATACTAACCTTTTCTTGCTGGTCAGTGTGACATGGTGAACATTCAGATACTTATTTAGAATTCTTTTAAGCATTGTTTAAAGTTGAAAAATCAGGAGTTATTGAGCTTGGTTATTCTATGATATAAATGGGCTAGAAGTTTAAATTTGGAAGATTTATGGAGACATTTGTTTGACTGTAAATTGATTCTTTGTTTCTGGTTAAATATGTAAGTCAAATGTGCAGAAAATCAATGATCTTTATGATTAGGGAATTAATTTATTCAGGTTCTGCTGGGTAAGAGCTTCTCTCACTTAGATCTTATGTTCATGATAATTCTTTGATGAAATTCTGTTTCTAAAATAGAAAGTCTTTTTTTAAAGGTACAGCTGATAACGTATCTAGAGAACTCAGAATGGGCTGTTTCCTTTAAGCACTGATGATTAAAGTATTGAATTCAAGGCTTTTACTGTATTATATATACTACGGACAGAGGGCACTCACTTAATCATGCACTTGAAGCAAAAAGTAAAGTCTCTATAAAAGATCTCAGAGGGAGACTGACTGACATTGTATATTTGCACATTGATTTTTTTTTCCTTCAGAAGAAATGGAATGAAAGTAACAAATTTTCAGGAATAGGATAATGAAATAAAAAATGTTTAGTGTAGAGGAATTTTTTCAAATACTTGATGATGATATTCTAGAGAATATTAAACATGAATATCAAGGTAAATCATATTAGGACACAAAGTATTTATTCTGGTGAGTTCTTAAAAAAATAAGTGTAAATGTACAGAATCAGATCATATATATGTACATATATACATATACATTTGCACATTTATTCATATGCACATTTATAAACTTAGTTTGGAACTTTATATAGAGGGTAGTTTTGTAGTTCACTCCAAAGAAATAGAGAATATAAATCCTATAGATTATATTTATGAAATACTTCAAAGGAAGAGTGCATTTGTGTAAGAGACTTATTCAACTGAATCATTTTTTTTGCAAATAATAATTGATACCTTTCCTAACTGAATACCACTAAAATGGATTAGCTCCTTCCACTGCACCCAATAATTACCTTGTGGAAAATTCTAAGAAGCTTTTATTCCCACCAGCACGTTTTCCCTTTGTCCAAAAAAAAAAAATGAAGTCAGAAGATAGTTAAGAAAATAAAATGTTCAAAATATCAAAGCACCAGAGTTTTCTCCCAAATGTTGAATTTTGGGGCAAAGGGCTAAGGAAAATATGCTGCTGCCTACAATTTTAATAATCCATTTTCATGACTTCCAAAGGGAGGAAGCTGTTTTCAGGGCCAATGAACAGATTAGTGGTGTGTTTCCAAATTGCGGGTCTGCTGATTTAGTGGTACCCTCTGGGGGATCTCAGTGAGGTCTGGGGCCCTGGGGAGCTGTCTCAACCCTGGATGTGTTATTAAACCAGATGGCCATGCACACACAGTACTTGGAGTAAGTACTTATTACTTAGTAATGCAAATGCAATTCTAGTAATAAGCTTCACTAAAACCATTCTTGGAATGCATTTTAAATAACAAATGTATTTACAAACACATTATTTCCCTTTCAGAAGAGCTGCAGGAAGACTTTGGGGGAAGAAAGAGGAAGAGAGTTCATGACCCAGACAGCGAATGCGCCCCATAGAAATCCCATATTTAAACAGATTGGCCTTTATTAATGTGACTAAACAGTTTTGTTTATCCTCAAAATAGTTTGGGCACACTTTTTTGTTCTTAAAGCAAGATTTTTGTTAATTTAAACCTAGAAATGGTGCAAGTAGAATATGAAGTTATAGTAACACAATATATTTTGATGAGACAAAACACTATTTTTGAGACTACATTCTTTGAAAAAGCATTTGTGCATGTCAAGAAAGGAATGAGAATGTTCATGAAAGCCTATTTAGGTTAGTTATGGGGAAGTAAAGGAATAAAATGAAAGAGCAAAATATATAGAGAAGAGGAATAAAACAACAAAATAGGAAAATTTTCATGGTGAAATGTACAAAAGTATAGGTTATATGATTTGATCTATAATATGACTGCAAATAAAATATTAGACATAGATATTTACATTGAAATGGTTAGGAAATGAACCAACACATATATTTGATTTGGCGATTTTACTTTTGCTGACTTATTCTATTTTTGCCTTGAATTTCTGTGTAATTTTGTAAATGTTGTTTCGCAACGAAATAACGCCTACATAAAGTTAACATGACAATGATCTGCCTGGAATCACTTTGGTAAATGAAATATAACTAATTCTCTTTGTTGTCTGACAAGGTGTACCAGCCGTGATCCCACAGAGAAAGACACTTAGGAGACTGCCTCCTCACTGGTCCCCAGCTCCCATTCTTGTTACTCTGCAATCTGGCTTTCTTATAGCAGGTGGAGTGATCTTTTAACAGCATGTGTCACAACCTGTCTGTCACTCTTCCAAATACACTCTAAGGGCTTCCTAACTCATCTGAACATCCCGAGTTCTCCCTTACCTCCTTCCTTGATTTCATCTGCTGACTTTTTCTGAGGCCAGATGGGGGATCTTTGCTGCTCTATCCACCCATTTAGAGCGTCACTGCCTCTTTCTTTTCAAGGTCTCTTTCTTGTGCCTGGGTGACCCCCTTTCCCAGCCAGCCACGTGGATTGATGCTAATGTCACTGGAGTCTGTGTTCATTCCTGTCCTAATAGACAGCTTGCTGAAACACCCTTTTTCCATCTCAAGTTACTCCTTTATGCATTTACTGTCTTTTTTTTTTTGGTCTTATTATCAAGTGAAATATTACACCCAGGCTTTTGTTTATTTTTTCCTTCAGTAAGATTTAAGCTCTGCAGGGCAGAAAAGTGGTGCTTTTACTGAGACTGGCACAGAACCTGACCCTTAGCTACCTGCAGGGAGGAGGTGTATTTTCCCCCAACCGATCCTCCCCAGACTTGGTTGCAGATTGTGTATCCAAACAGACTTTATTGCTTAGCTTCCTCTTTTGCTCATCCATGAATGAACCTTTCCACTGTCCTTTCTTCCTTTCCTCCCTGCCTCCATTTTTCTTCTCTTTCTCTCTCCCTCTCCTTTACCCTGCCTCTTTCTTTCTTTTTTTTAATTTATTTATTTTTTATTGGTTGTTCACAACATTACAAAGCTCTTGACATATCATATTTCATACATTAGATCAGAATAGAACAGTTACTAATAGGGCATTATGTAAAATTGTGGATGTGTAACCGATGTGATCCTGCCTCTTTCTTTCAATTATAAAATGTATCCATTTGCTCTTATTTTGCTAGTCTATGTCATGCACCGTAAAACAAGACTAGTTGTTTCTTATACGTAAAATAAATGCACACGCACCTATTTTTTGATAATAAAATCTCATAATCTGACACATCAACTTATCAAGAATTTGTTTTATGCCACTACCTATTTAGAGACCTCAGGGAGAATATCTGCTGCCCACTAACTACTAGGCACATCTGACTTCCCAGAGCTGACTTTCTTTAAGGTATTTGGATGAACTTGATCCTAGCATGTCTCCCTCCTGCTTTGATGCCCTCCATTGACTCCTATCAAATACCAAATACATGTGTAGATTCACTTATCTAAAATTTGCAGTTTTGCTGACCATGGATAATGACACTTAAAATCTGAGTATTAGCTTTCTTTTTATCTCCATGGAGCAGATGTAACATGATCTAGTTAGTTGAGAAAGGAAAACAGGTATTTGGGGGAAAAAATGACTATTAACAATCTCTTGGGGCTGGAGATATAGTGCCTAGCACATGCAACCCCCACTCCCCCCACACACCCCCTCTAGTGGGGAATATAAAACACAACTTTATAAATGACACTCATTTGAACACTGATGATTCCTCAGTTAATGCTGCAGTGTTTTTGCCTGACCTAAAGCTGGAAGGGCAAATATATGAATGATTTGAAACATTTTTTTTTCATGTAACCACTACTGTTTTTAGGGATTTTAAAAGTTTGCACCTTAAACTTCTATTAAGAGACTAATTTTATATAAATTCTCTTCACTTTTGACTAATTTAATTTTCATTGAAATTAGTAAAAATATGATTGTTTGAATCCAACTATTTGGACTTCCATTTGTGCTAGAATGGTGAATTTGATGCCCAGTTTAGTATATAAGAGTTTTTCATACTCTATAAGCATCATATGGACCTGATAAGAAAATAATGAATATCATGGTGTTAAAAATGAAAAAAAAAGCATAAACTAAGAGAACTGTGTATGGCCTTGGAACATTGGTGATACTCAGTAAATTGAATAAAAATAATTTATAAATCAAATAATTCTGATATTTGAAGGATCAGAGAAGAGGCAACTTTACACATTAAGGCATTCATTTAAGGCTATGAAAGAAGTTGACTATACGTTTTCTCCTCTCTCCTCCACCTGCCTTGTCTTACCCAAGACAAATCTTTATTTTTAAAATCTTAAGGTTTTTATGTATCCTTTGGGGAGAACTTTTCAGTTAACATGTCTGAAAAATAGTGTTTTTTTTTCTTCCAGAGAAATACAAAATCTTCTAGTCTTTTCTCTCTGGCATTTAACTCGAACTTGCATACACTATTCTAAATCCATTTACTCTATTGAACCAACAGGAAAGATAATTATTTCCTACTCCTATCTGTGCTTCTCTGTACATTTATGACACATTACCTTTTCCAGAGCTAAACCTTCACTGCTCAGGAGAGTGCCACATTTCACAAGAGAAGTGGGCTTTCTAGAATGAGAAGAAATTTTTTGACTAGCTAGAGGAGAGGCGTGTTGAATGGTAATTTTTTTACTGGATGACTTTCAGATTGATAGCACTATGGAGGATATTAATGCAGAGTGTATCAGGCACCATAAACTGGAACATTTACATGTAGTTATGATGATATTTAGGGTTTGCTTTTCCTAGGTTTTAAAAATATCTTTTGTTCAGTGAGCTCTGTGAGTCAAAGGCTGTCTTCCATATACTGAGGTGCTACTTATGTAGTCTTTCTTTTAACTAACAATGAACTATCTGGAAGTTAAAGGCTTTTAGTCAGTTTCTGAATTGTCAAAGCTATAGTCCCAGGAAGAGGCTAAATATAGCAGTAGGGATGATAACTTATCAGAGTGGCTGAACAAATCATTTCTTAATTATAATATATTTAAATGCAATCCTATATCAAACAACATGATGACAAATCATGGTGCTGTAATTTATGTTCACTAATTTAGAACCATACATTTAAGCAAATTCATTTACAGTAACAGTTCAACTTAAAATAATCTGCCACAAAAGGGAGATCATTCAAATAATAAGGTGCATAGAGGTTACTCTACAGAGGCAGAGGACTGGTTCATTACTTATACAAACAGAATTTATAGAGATGGAAAAATGATTACTACTCAACAGAACTCTTTTATTTCATTAGTTTAAGGTACTATTAAACATAATTTCATAAGTAGTGATTTCCCAGATGCTTTTATTGGAATAGTTGATTCATTACTTATTTTGAGCACTGATTTTTATGTCTTTTTAAAGATGAGTACAATTTTTTGAAATAGGGCCTTTTGAAGAAATTTTAAAATATGTTTCATAATTATGGAATCATTTTCATTATTTTATTTTCACCTTTTTTTCAGAATTAGAAATATCAGGTTACTGAATGGGTGATGTTTAAACAAACTGGAACATTAAAAAAAATCAAAATAGGAAATACAAGTTGTTTGCTCATTTTGTTTCCAAATATCATTTATTTTTTCTTCAAAAATGAATAATCTTTGCTGCAGAAAAACAGTTATGACTAGCTGATTGATGTCATTATTTAAAAAGTTTTAAAAACTCTGCCTTTTAATCAATTAAAATAGTTTTAATAAGTTGTAAAAACCCAAGAAAACCCTAATTTCTAGTGTTCTTATTCAATTATTTAATCTTTAAGACAGAAATAAGATCATCCAACTTCCCATGCAATGAATGTTTTCCACCTTTTTGAAGTTTGTGTGTATAGCATAAAAACACAGGTGTTTGATATTAGTCTTTATGAGAAGAAAGCAGAGAGGGATGAAGCATTTATAAGCACTTGGGCTGAGGATCTCTGAACAATAGATAACTGATAAAAGAGGCAGGCTGTAGTCAAGAACTTTATTTTTTCAACTTTTAGGATACCCAAGAGGTACCTACCATGCTTGCTAAAAATAGTGAAATTTCTGTATCTAAGCTTATTTTCCAAAATACATAGATCCTTGGAATAGAAACAAGCCATGAATTAAACTACGTCAGGGTGAGTAAAATGTAAAGAAGAATACAAACTTGTGTATAGACATTAACAAATAGGAAAATATTAAATGACAGTAAATTGAAACAGAGTTGTCAGATTTCTTACAGATTCCATTCAGATGTAGAGGGATCTCAGATCCTGGAAGTTAATGACAGCTATTCCTGTGACCCAGAAAGAAGAGGTTAGGCTTGCTGGATTGTATGTCTCTTGAGTCCATTCTTAGACTTAGGGACTCACTAAAAGGACTCCCTGGCAGGACTCAGAAAAACTGTTAGTCACAGTTATAGTCCAGTGCAGGCAAGAGAGATGGGTTAAAACCTAGAAAGGGAAAAAATATATCACACGGAGTCCAGGACAAACTCAACCCAAACATATAAGCTTCCTGTGGTACTTTCCAGAGCAATAGCAAAGACTGTGGAAATCTTCCCAGCAACAGTTTGTGATATGGTCAAATGCTGGTAACCAGCAAAGTCTACCAGAACCTTGGGGCCTGAGTTTTATTTGGGTCCATCCTGTGGGCCTGCCATGCTTGCTCATCTGACTTGAGCTACTCAGACTCCAACCCCAGATACCAACCTGGTTCAGAGTGGCTCAAAGCCTCAGATGTGAAAAATCAGGTACATACCATAGTCAATAGGATGGCAGTGGATATGGAGCAGAAATACAACAAAGGGGAGTTGAAAATTGTTCAAGTCATGATGGGTCAAGTGAACATAAGAAGAAGTTGGGAGGTGAGTAACAGAAATTCTTACTTCCTGTTGTAAGTGGAAGAAATGCAGTACAGATAAACATATGGAAACTTTTGAGGCAAGTCGGGTGCAGTGTCACATGCTTTAATCTCAGCCAGGAGGATGGTAGGTTCAAAGTTTGCCTCAGCAATTTAATGATGCTGTAAGGAACCTAGTGAGACCCTGTCTAAAAATAAAACATAAAAAGGGCTGAGACATGGCTAAGTGGTTAAGCACACTGGAGTTCAATCCCTGGTACCAAAACAAAACAAAAAAATAACCAAAACAACATGAGCAACACCCTCACCAAAAACACCCCAGACTTTTTGTGACAGTAACTATAAAATCATGTACTTGGAATAACAAAACTCACCAACTGAATGATGTCAGTGATTTAATTTAAGAGTAATTCTAGTAGGAAAGGCTATTCAATTATATGAAGATTTAGTCAACTTTAGTTGTTTTCATGACTTTAAGCTGGTCTTCACATCTGGTATAAGATTTCTTTTGGTGTATATATTTGTATATATTTCTTTTAGTGTATATATAGTGTATATATTCTTTTATATATTATATATATATATATATATATTTGCTTTTAGGGAAGTTTCCTTGGTATCTTAGTGAAACTTAGAATTAAGCTTCACCTCTAAAATGCAGAAAGGGGGAGAAGAAAATATGTAGGTTTTGGTAATTGCTCTTAAGTAGATTTTTGAAATTAAAAAAAAATTAAATTTGTTCTAAAAAATTAGTTATACAGGACAATAGAATTTATGCACTTTTATATATTATACATAGATGGAATATAATTACTAATTTTTCTGAGTGTATATGTTGCAGAATCATATTGGTCATGCAGTCACATATATACATACAGTAATAATATCTGTTTCATTCTACTATCTTTTCTATCCCCATATCCCTTCCACTCCCTCTCATCACTTCCCTCAGCCTAATCTAAGGTAACACTATTTTTCCCTAGTGCCCCCCCAACCTTATTGTGAATTAGCATCCACATATTAGAGAAACATTAGGCCTTTGGTTTTGTGGGATTGGCTTATTTTGCTTAGCATGAAAAGGTACATTCATATGTTGCTGGTGGGACTGCAAATTGGTACAACCACAATGGAAATCAGTTTGGAGATTCCTCAGAAAACTGAGAATGGAACCACCAGTTGACACAGCTATCCCATTCTTTAGTTTGTACCTAAAGGACTTAAAATCAGCATACTACAGTAAAGCAGCCATATCAATGTTTATAGCAGCTCAATTGCAATAGCTAGACTATGGAACCCACCGAAGTGTATATCTTGGTCCAGAAAGTAATACTAGTCTTAAAATGTAGCAATTGCAAAGAGTCTAATTCATTCTGGCTTGCCTAAATTTTATTTACTTGTAATTTTTCATTCCAAGACCCTATATCCAAAACTAAATGTTCCTGGCAGTGAGGGTGGATGGTGGCGGATGACAGTAACTATAAGTATTAAACAAAATAAGAAAGCAGAAAAGGAAATTGGGGGAGGAATATTTAGATATCCTCAGAATCAGAAGCAGATTGGTATCCAGGCATAGAACTTGGGAAAGAACAAAGAAAGATGGTATACATTCTGAGGATATCTTATCTATCTGTCTATCTATCTATCTATCTATCTATCTATCTATCTATCTATCTATCTGTCAGTATCCTCTCAGATGCTGAGCTTTTAAGAATGTAAGAGCTCTGGCCTGATTTTTGTGCTCCTCCATCCTTATGTTGAAATCCTGATACCAAAAGTGATGGTATTAAGAGTAATGGTGTTTGCTGGGTACAGTGGTGCATGCCTGTAATCCCAGTGACTCTGAAGATTGGGGCAGGAGGATCACAAATTCATGGCCAGTCTCAGCAATTTAGCCAAGCCCTAACTAAGCAACGTAATAACACTCTGTCTCAATAAAAAAGTACAAAGTAAAGATGGCTGGGTATGTAGCTCTTTGGTAAAATGCCCCTGGGTTCAATCCCTAGTAGCAAAAAAAAAAAAAAGGAGTAGAGGTCTTTGGAGGGGGTAATGAGATCATGAGAACAAAGTTTTCCTGAATGAGATTAGTGCTCTCATTAAAGAGGTCCCAGAGAGCTAGCTGCTTGCCACCCTCTACCAACAGTGTTGGTATCCTGATATTGAACTTCTCAATTACCAGAACTGTAAGAAATAAATGTCTATGATTTATTTATTACCCATCTCACAGTATTTTATTTTAGCCCTTAAAGGGATTGAGGTGGTAAGAAAACTCCCCAGGGAGTTAGAAGGAAGTGGTAGCTCAAACTCCAGAATAGTAACTACACTCAGATTGTGACTTACCTGAAGGCATCTTCCCATTTGGTAACTAAAAGCTTGTCTTAACTTATAAAGCTGAAGGGGAGAGGAGGTTGGGATTCCATTTAGGAGCTGGAAGAGAGCCTCAAATGACCATAACCTTAAGGAAAAGGTTGGAAGTCAAAGAAAAAATATCCACCCAACTGCAAAGAGAAGCTAATCTGGCTATTTCTGTTTGAACAAAAGCCTTTTCTAAGGATTTCTAACCATACATAAGTCTTCATGCTACCTGTGTGGTTTACATTCATGCTTCCTTTGTAATTCTGAAAATCTATAAATTAGTAATTAACATATGCAGGTTCAGGCTGGGAGAATAGAGGATCCTTACCTTGCAGCAGTGAAAACAAATTCTTTGTTCAGGATGCTCTTTTGACCCAGGCTACAGAGAACCCCCATGGACCAAGCCTGGGTACTCCAAACTTACAATATGTCAGAAAATAAGCCCATTAGCAGCATCAGTTAGCTGAACTACAAACAGCAATGTCAGAGCCCCAGGATTTCAGATAATGGAATTATTCAATAAAAATGTAAAATAAATACCCCTACATGTTAAAAGTTAAAACATGGAAAATAACACCACTCCTGCTTTTAAAATGAGAATGAACTTATTTGAGGGAAAAAGAAAAAAGAATTATAAAAATGTACCAAAGTTAAAAAGCAATGGTTAGTTTTCATAGCAGATTAGAGAAAATTGAATACATGATTAGTGGATTAAAAGAAGACCTGAAAGAATAATTAACAGTATAATGCAGAAATAATGTGATAAAACTATGGAATGGAGAAGCAAAGGACAGGTATTATCTGTGTTCAATAAAAGGTGTTCAATAAAAGGGTAGTTAAAGTGCACAAAGAAGAGAATGAGAAAGTACAATATTTGATGAGATAGTAGTTGACTGTTTTCAAAATCTGTTCAATATCAAGCATCCTCTGATTAAAAATAGCAGTAAGTCACATGTAATCAAAATATAAATAAATCCATAGTGAACTATTTTGCTTCTCTGCCACTTTTAAGGATTCTTCATAATCTGCCTCATCATACGCTCATCTTTCCTATGAATGAAAATATAAAATATGCAGATGATAAAGTTCTGTCATGAAAATCTGCCTTTTTTTTTGGTAAATGATAGTGAGAATTGGACCTAGGGCCTTGTGCATGCCAGGCAAGTGTTCTACCGGTGAACTACATTTGTAGTTCAAACCTCTGCTTTTTATTTAACATATCATTTTTTAAATCTTTGCTGCAAATTTGGCTTTATTTAGTATGAAATGCTTTTCTCCTTTTCTTCTACCTGTTAAATTTTTATTTATTCATCAAATCCTACTTTGTTTTCAGATGCTCCTTTGATGGTTATAGTTCACATAACTTTTTTCTGAATGTCTGTGATGTTATGTAACTTAATGTTATGTAACTCATCAATTCATTCATGATGTTTACTGTAAGTCTGCTATTTCTAGCAAGATTCTAGGTTCAGAAATCAACTAGATGGAAACCATCTATGCTTTAGAAACATTAATATTCAGCCAAAATCACAGTTAAAATACTTAAAATGGAGTGGTAAAGGATAGACAACAAGGTCTGAAGTTAACAGATATTAAGATAAAGTTGGGGAGGCAATCAACTGTATTGATCAGGGAAGATTTCCAATGGGTAGTAGTATTTCTTTTTTTTTTAATGTTTTTGTAGTTGTAGATGGACAGAACACCTTTATTTTATTTTATTTTTTTTATGTGGTGCTGAGGATCAAACTCACTGCCTCATGCATGCTAGGCAAATGCTCCGCCACTGAGCTATAGCCCCTACCCTAAGAAGTAGTATTTCTGAGCATATGTGAAAATCAAATAGAATTTATCTAATCATGGTCATAGAGTGGAAAAACAGAGGAAAAATTCAGGTGGTGGTACTAGCAAGTTTCAAAGCTTAGAGGATTAAAATGATACAAAATTTTTGTGTCTAATGGAGTCATGTCTGGAAGAGTGTAGGACAAGGATAGGTGAGAGAATAGTGTGGAGTGATGGGATAGGCAGGGTTCAGATCTAAAACGGTCACATGAGCCATATTTTAAAAAATGAGAAATTTGTTATACAGGCATTGAATAGTCATTGAAGGGTTTAGTAAAAGAAGGCTGGAAAATGTATGCATTAGAAAGATCAATTGCATTGTCCTTAAGAAGGCATACTAGTTCAGAGGTGGCTACAGTACTTCAGATAAAAATCAGTCGTGATGGACACTACCCTGGTGGCAGCAGAGATAACAAATACTGGATAAATTTCTCAGACACTTGGATTAGTTGATGACATTTCTTTCATGGTCAGTCATAATTACCCACTGACTAATTTCATGTTTGGGTGATATTATTTGATCACTGAGAATTTGTGAAATGTACAGTAGAAGATCTGGCACCAATTTTTTCCGTAGTTAAATTTTCAGGTTAGTAATAAAGATGGAGGTGTGATGTAGAGTCCTCCAACATCACTTCCTCTGAGTGGCCCGTGTGAGCTGTGAAGCTGGTGATGAAGAGAGAACAAGTAGTTACAGCAGTAATCTTTATTCTAGGGCATGGATATCAGTGCCAGTGACAAATTGCCAATAGGTGACAATTTAAAATCCAATAAGCCAAGTTAACAAAGTTGTTTTATTACTCAGTAGACTTATGGGTACATCTGGAAGCCATTTTCATCCTGTGTCACCTGGTGGGCTATTTGTGGGCCATATAAACAACCAGCTGGCAGAAAAGCAGGATTCTGTTTTGAGAAGAAATGATAAGGGCATATTCAGGTTATGACTCTATGTTCAAAAGAGCAAAAAATTATAAATATATAAATCTGACTATCCCTTTGATAAGAGACATAGCAGGCAATGAACAAAACTATATTTTTGTTAAAGATGAGAAATCTGTCTCATCTAAATAATTTTCCTCTTATAGTTTTTTGAAGTGGTAAATATAGTTATTTTTGAAATCCAGCAACTATTTTTTTAAACTTTTTTTTTGGATAAATGCTCACCATGTAACTAAGTACAATCTATATTTTATTGTGTATGAAATTCGATGAGGATTCATGAAAAAAGTGTCACTGTGACATTACAGTTCTTTTAAGTATGAAGATCTTTCAACATAATAATGAGTTTTATTCAGTATTATATATGTTTAACATTAGACGTGATTTTTTTCAGCCAGGCATGGTAGTACATGCCTGTAATCCCAGCGGCTCAGGAGGCTGAGGCAGGAGGATTTTGAGTTCAAAGCTAGCCTCAGCAACTTAGTGAAGCACTTAGTAACTCAGCCAGACTCTATCTCTAAATAAAATACATAAAAGGGCTGGGGATGTGGCTTTGTGGTTAAACATCCCTGTGTTCAATCTTCAGTACCAAAAAAAAAAAAAAAAAAAAAAAAGAAAACAAAAGAAATATTTTTTTTCTATTATCTGGTCGTAAAGTAAGTGGGAACTAAAAGATATTATTTATAAATATGAAAACCTATAAATGGCAGGCCAATCCATTTTTCAAGAAACAGATGTATTTTGTAAAATAAGTAGTATTTATAGAGTACACCTAAATCCAAGTTTTATTTTTTTTATTTTTATTTTCTTTTTATTTTTTTAATTTTATTTATTTTTTATTGTTGGTCGTTCAAAACATTACATAGTTCTTAATACATCATATTTCACAGTTTGATTCAAGCAGGTTATGAACTCCCAACTTTACCCCGTATACAGATTGCTGTATCACATCAGTTACCCTTCCATTGATTGACATATTGCCTTTCTAGTGTCTGATGTATTCTGCTGTCAGTCCTATTCTCTACTATCCCCCCCTCCTCTCCCCTCCCCTCCCCTTTTCTCTCTCTACCACTTCTACTATAAATCATTTCTTCCATTTGTATTATCTTGTCTTACCCCTCCTTTCCTCTTATATATCATTTTGTATAACCCTGAGGATCATGTAATTATTTAATACAATGAGATTGTGTAAGAAGCACTTTCAGTATTCACATTTTACACCTACAAAATCAATACACAGAATGTGCAGCAACACACCTAGAATTTGGATCAGGCCTCAGACTCTAGAACTATGTATGTTTCATGGAATCAGAGAATACAATGGTGGTTACCAGGACTTGGGGGCACTTGGAAGTGAGAAGGGAACAATTGGGAAGCTGTTGATACAAACATATACAATTTCCATTAGTAGAAACAAGCATGAGAGATCTACTGGAGAACATGGTGATTTTAGTTGATAAATTGATTACCTGAAAATTGCTGAGAGTGAATTTTAAGTGTTCTTGCTACAAATAAACCAATGAATTAGTATATAAGTTAATCAGTCCAATTTAACTGTTTCATAATGTACATGTCTCAAAAAATCTTGTTGTACACCATAAATATATGTGACTTTCATTTGTTTATTAAAAACTAATGAAAAAATCTAGATCTTCTTAACAACATTCTTAACAACCTCACTATTATAGTCATAATTAATGCTTCCTTAAAATGGCACTCCATTTATATTTTCTATCAAGTGGGGTGAAGGGCACTGTTAGATCATTTTTCAGCAGGGAAAGTAAAGATCACTGGACACTATTGCATAGTGTAATCTTCTGTGTTCAAAGGAGATGATCTCTGACCTGCGATTAAGAGTATTTTGTTTAGAGTTCATAGCATATCCAGAAAATATGATATTTACCTCTTGCTTTTTCTGAAATTATGGATTTCTCATGCTTTTAATTTCAATTGACTTCCCACCCATCCGCTGTTATAGAGCCTTCTGCCAGTGAGTCACATAAAACTTTGGGATATTTCCCTGATACTCAGAGCCAAATAATCTCACTTGACCTCAAACTGTTCAGTTTTTTACTTTCTACCATATCCACCCCCTGCTCTCCACACCATTTCTTCTGTATCATTTTTTTTTATCTTCCAGCTATACCCAGGATCTATGTTATGCAATATTGCTGATCTTTTTAAAATTAATTAATTAGTTTATTCTAATTAAGTATATATAACAGCAGAATGCATTTTGATTCATTTTAAATAAATGAATCACAACTTTTCATTTCTCTAGTTGTACACATGTAGTGTCACACCATATGTGCAGACATACATGTACCTAGGGTAATTATGTCCACTTCATTCCACCATCTTGCTTGCCCCCATTCTCGTTCCCCTTTAATCCCCCAAGGAACCAAAGTTCTTCCATTCTTCCCATGCCCCCTTCCCCCCATTAGGGATCATAATCCACTTATCAGAGAGAACATTTGGCCTTTGGTTTCTTGAGACTGGGTTACTTTGCTTAGCATGATATTCTTCAAGTTCATCCATTTACCTGCAAATATTGCTGGTCTTAATTGGCCAATAATTTGCCTTTCTCTGAATATATCTTAATTCTACATTTTTCTCTCTCTATCTGGACTGAAAAAGTACAGAATAATGTGCATAAAGATAGAATATGAGATTTCTTACTATTTATTGGTAAACTTATAACAATATTGTGTGTGTGTGTGTGTGTGTGTGTGTGATTATGTGGAATGTGGTCAAATTTTGTGAATGTAGGCTTATTGTTTTTTGTCTTCCTTTATGTCACATCATATCTTACCTAATTACAGTACTAAGAATTCCTTAAAACACCACATATATTGATGTTGGGGATTCTTGACTTGTCATATCTTTTAGGAGAATATTTCTAAGCTGAGAGGCTGTTGTTTATGTGACTATATGTTTAACATATTAATTCCTATTTTACCATAAGCTTTATAAGAATTGATACTAAATTTTATACAATTCTGATTTAACTTTTTAAGTAGATAAGTGTATACCCCTAAACTCTTAATGAAAACATTTTTCAATATTTAACCTTCTCAGCAGCCTAAGGTTGAATGCTATTTATAATTCTTTTTAAAGCTCCTGGATTAACTTGACTAATGTTTCACTCAGAATTTTCATCTTGTTATTAATAAGTGAGCTTTGCTTTCATTTTTTTAATTATTATTAGAGTTCAGCACCACAGTTATTCTGGCTTTGTAGAAAGAATTGGGAAAGGTTTTATTTTAAACTATTATGAACCAAGTTAATGGTGTGGGGCAATTTAAATAACATGGCAATAGCAATTATCTGGTTCCTAAAAGTTTGAAACATTTCACCTGTGAAGTGTCATGACCTTTTCACTGTTAGAGGAGTATCTCTTTGACCACATTTTCAATTCTCTAACAGCTGTGTACTCTTCTGCTAATTTCTGAGAAAAATTCAGAAATCTACATTTCTCTTTAAAGTAATGAATTTCTTCTAGGCTGCATGCATTACAATTTGCATCAATTTATCTTTATGTTGCTGGCTGCAATCATTACCTATGATGTTTACTTTCCCCCTTACCTTCCATCCTATTGATCTATTTTGCACGCAGATTTGTGTGGATCTTCCTTCAGCCTGACGTCCAACCATTGGTATGGGTAAGGAAATGCTGGCATATGCCCTCTTTCACAAATCCCCTTGTTCTTTAAGGCGTGTCATTTACAGTGGTCTCTCTTTGGGAAAAAAAAAATGTCTATATATTTTCCCCATACTCCCCATTTATTCGGTTCAAATTGTATTTTAATCTTCAAATTTTGTGGTTTGGGATTGTGGTTTTGCTTAATTTCACTGATAATGGGATTTTCTCCACTGCTTGTTATTTTTATTTTTTGTTGTTGTTGGTTAGGAGTGGGTGTTGAAATGGAGATGATTCTACTTCTTCAGTTTTAAAGGTAATTCCCACGGTGACATTTTCTTTACAGCACTGGGATTTACCTAGGCAAAACATTAAGTGCTCTATTTGCCTCCTCCTTAGTCCCTCCTTCTTCATAATCCATTTTGTTAATAATCCCTGACACTTTACTATGTATGTTAATACAACCCCCTGCTTCCCTAGTTTCAACTTGCATCGTCAAGAGCTTATTCTATAGGGTTCTCTACATTGATGCAAATGGTGGTAAAAGGCAGAAGGTGAGAAGTAACTGGACGGATGTGCTACCTATGTGTAGAAAACTGGTGACATGGAGAAGAAGGGTGTAAAAGAATGAGAGGCTGTTTGGGAAATGGATTGGATTTCCCCAGGATGGTAAGGATAGTCCCATTAGCTTAAAAAAAAAAGAGCTGGTGTAAAAGCACAGATGAGAAAGAGGGAGATGCAGACCAGCTGGCCACCCAGAGACATTTTTAAGAAAAGGGGGCGGTGAGACTGGTAGGGACATGGAAAGAGCAGTGAAGAAAAATAATGTTGATTGAGTCTTTGTCTTCAGGAAACTGTGTGATAGCTTGGAGGAAATAGATTTCACGTCTTTCAGTTTCTTTATTTCACTTCATCTTCCTTTGAAATGCCAAAGCCAGACATTTCTTTTCATTTCCCTTGTTATTACCACCAACAAAAACACTCAGGAAAAACAGAGTAGCATATTTATAGAAGTCTCACAATATGTTAGGCATTAAGCAGATCTGTTATCTTCAGTATCTTATTGATGGCTAATTTTCTGTGTTGTAAAATAATACATATGGGTATTTTTATTCTCATTGCACTTGAAGAAGTTGAGGCACAAAAAGTGAAAGACACTTGGTAAGGGTGCCAATTAATAGATTAATGATGGCATGAATTTGGGTATTCTACCCAAAATTAACTTTTTTATTGACCTTACAGTTATAGCTCCACCTTGATCCAAGGCCATATATTTTTTTTTCTCTGATGTAAAAGCAGCTCATATACATTAGGGGAAACTTCTGATAAATCTGAGTGCAAAAATAACCCAACTAATTTTTTAAATGTGTAATTAAAAATTATTTTTATTTTCTTCTAATCAGTTTTATGACTGTTGTAATAATAATTGATCAGCAAATTTTTTGCTTCAGCATATATTGCTTCAGCATATATATATATACCCAGCTTCTTTTTTAATGTTATTGATATACTTTCAAGTTACTAGTTTTACTTAATTCCTTAACATTTTTTTGGAAGTACTTTATTTTTTGATTTATAATTTCCCTAATAATGGATATTTTCCAATTTTAGTGTCTTTATTATTGTTAATTCTACAATGAGTCTTTTGTAAACATAGCTAAATTTTCCTTATCTAATTTATATTTGTAATTCCACATGAAAATGAAAATATTGGTGGTGTTAGTATTGCAAGGTTAGCTGGGTTGTAGGCTATGCATATTTATAATATTGACAGATGGTATCATATTAGACTTCAGAACAATTATACCAAATTATTGCCAGCTGAGTGAATATAAGCATATGCATTTTTATATTGTTATTGCCCACACTAGATGTTTCATTCTTTTAATGTTTTCTGTTCATATGATAAGCAGGAAAAGTTGCATCCTATTTATAAGAGGTTAATATTTTTATATTTCTACTGTTTGTTATTATTTTTTTGTTGTTGTTGTCCTGAGGATTGAACCCAGGGCCTTATACATACAAGGCAAGCACTCTGTCAACTGAGCTATATCCCCAGCCCTTATTTGTGATTTTTATCTAGAATTTATCATTTACATTAATTTGTACATTTTTCCATTGGGATGGTTAAGCTTTTTAAAAGTTAATTTGGTGGAGCTGGTTTTATTTTATAAAATTAATCTTTGGTCTTGCATATGTCAGTAAGATTTATTTCTGTTTAATTATTTTTGTTTTAACTTGCTTTATGATAATTTTATCAGAGAGAATTAGTACTTTGTTATAATTCAAATCTACCATTTTTTATTTTATGGTTTCTGAGTTTTATATCATTCTCACCAATATATACTAGTACTTTTTGTCAGGGGAGGTATGAAAGATTGAACCCTTGGGCTCTTACCACCATGCCATATCTCCACCCTTTTTTATCTTTTATTTTGAGACAGGGTCTTCCTAAGTTGCTTAGGTCCTCAATAAGTTGCTTAGGCTGGCCTTAAACTTGTGAACCTCCTTCCTTAGCTTCTGAACCTCTGGGGTTATAGGCATGTACCACCATGCCCAGGTAGCTAGCACATTTTAAAAATCTAGATCTTTTAGTCCAGTTAGTGAGAATGTTTGGATGTGTGTGGTATAAAAAAATCTAATTTTCTTACTTTCTAAAAGCTCAATCAAAAGTTATCAAACCATTTATTTACCAAGTCATATTTGCCACTAATTTGAAACCCCTTATGTATTATACCCTGAATGTATTTGACTTTTGGATGACATTTATTTCACTCTTCTTGTGCCATCTGCATGCTATTTTAACTAATAAAATTTAGTAGCATTTGTGTGTGTGTGTGTGTGTGTGTGTGTGTGTGTGTGTGTGTGTGTGTGTGTGTGATGCTGGGGATTCAACCCAGGACCTCTTGCATAAACAACAACACCTGTCCCTATAGTAGCCTTCACAGTATTTTACTATCTATTTAGTTTTTGATTCCTAAAGTTTTCTTCTGCCTTTCATTTGGTTTTGCATTCTCTTTCAATTTCTTTCACATGTAAGTTGATTCCTTAGGTCGTGTCTTGCACTTTCCTCTCTGTGCTCTATCTGAACTTTCATCTACTCAGTTTAGAAGAAAAATTCACTGACAAACTTCTAAAGCTTCAAGCCTTTTTTAAACATTGATAAGCTTCAAATATTTTCACAAAACCCCAGATTATCTTATCTGCCTTCTTGATATCTCCAGATTGAAGCCCCTTGGCATGTCACACTCAATGTGTTTAAAGCCAAATTCAGCAATTTCAGATCTCATTCTCAGTTCCAAGGCCCCATGAGCAATAATACCCTGTTATGATAATACACACATAAGTTTCTAGGACCTGCTTGCTGATTTTTACTTGTAAATTTAACTGTTTTTATGATGATAACGAACAATCATTCACAGAATACTGCTAGATTCCAGCTAAACATACTGTCCCATTAATTCTTGCATTCTCCCTATAGGTTTTGTAATATTATTCTCATTTTACAAATATTTTAACTGAAGAAGAGAGAGATTAGAAAATGCATCTCAAAATCATACCTAGTAAGTGGCAGAGCTAGATATCTGTAGAAGCTCTCTATACCTCTCTGACACTTTTTTTTTTTAATCAAAGAGCTGCCTGTTATGTGTTTAGGTGAGCAGATTCACAGAACCTTGAGTAGCATGGAGTGGGATCAGTTTGGAAAGTGATAGCTATTATCACTATCAAGTAGTGATAATACTTAAAAAGTATCCATGATCCTCAGATTGATAAGATCCACAAAATAAGTGTGTCTTATCACCACATTTAAAAAACATCTGCTATACTTATACCCTTCAGAAAATATTAAGTATAGTCCTTAATAATCCACTACTAAGGGAGATACTGTTCTCTTATTTAATTTACAGTAACTACAGAAAACTTCAATCATTTCATTTTTTAGCTACAATGTCACACTTACATTTCTTAACATATACAGGATACATATCAAAGACAGAATATATTAGACAAGTACAAACTCTTCAATTCCTTAACTTTTAAGATACATAATTGCTACACTATGAAGACTTAAATGGGGATTGTCACTTTTGTAATTCATTCATTTTGTTTCATCCTTCTTACTAATTGAAAATAGGCTTTCAATATAGAATGTTTTGAAATTGGATGAAGAGACAAAATTGGAAATGAACTTAATTAACTACAAACTGTCCAAATCAATCAGACTTTGACAGTGCCTCAGTAACACACAGAGTTCATGATTTACTTGAGATCCGCTGTAATGCATATACTCATAAATTGCACAGAAGCCAAGCTCACTGTGCACAAAATTTAGTGTCAGGCTGTGATGTTACCTTGGGAGAAATTGGTCTTTCAGGACAGACTATTTTGGAATTAAAAAAATCATAGTTTACATTTTCTTTTAGGCATCCAATGAACTTCTGAAAATAAGAGCCTTGCTTTTTGCCTCCTTAGAATGTAATGTATAAATAACAAAACAAAACAGAAAAACAAAGTATAACTGTGTTTCTAAGCACTTATGCATTACAAGGGCTTGATGAGGTCTACATGTTTTGTCACAGAGTGTTACAAAGTCAGAAGTGGGCTATGTTAAATAGTAGGTTATAGAGAAAAAAAATTCTGCATAAACAATCTGTAATCCCACCCTTTTATTATAAATTTTTTAGATGTTCCAAAAAGAATATTTCCTCATTATAAGATTTATTAATCTCAGTTATTGACATCTTATGGGTTTTCAAATTTATGGTTGTCAAGAAATATATGTATTTCTTTGAAAAAGGATAAGTTCATGTACACGTGTGTCAGATTTTTTGTTGTTGTCATTAGCTAATGAAGGTGTTTCCTATACAAGCAGACCCAAGTGTATGAGAACTGGACCCAAGGGACCTTGAATAATGAAAGACAAGCAGATGGACCTGGATAGTACAGAGTGCAATTTATTTGCAACTTATGGTATCCTGCTACTGGGCAGCAGCACAACCAGTTGGATTCCCATAGTTGTAGTCAGAAATTGGAGTGTATATATTGGTTAAAAAAAAGTGACTTCAAGCAGAAATGGCCCTGGTTTACCTTAAGCTTAAGCATTGGAACATAAATCCTTTTTTATTGTTTATTTTGAGACAGGGTCTTACTAAGTTGCTTAGGGCCTTGCTAAATTTTTGAGATTGGCCTTGAACTTGAGATCCTCCTGCCTCTGACTCCTGAGCTGCTGGGATTACAGAAATGTGCCACCATGCCTAACTTCACATACTTCATTAATGATTTTGTCTATTTATAGTTTAATTGAGAAACTCTGCAGGGAAAACTAGGGTTACTCTGGGGCAATCCTGGTGTCTACTGTGCAGAATAGCTGCAGTCATGTCAAGTTGAATCCATACAGAAGGCTTGGACATATGCTTTGTCACACCATGTTGTCTAAGTTTTTTTGATCAGAAAGATCTGTGATTTATACTCTATAGTCATTTGAGCAATACCATCCTAAGCACATATTCAGTTACCTATATTTTTCAAGTCCCTAAGAAATATAAATAGCTATCTTATTATCATCAACTTGTTTCAATTCTGGAATATATAAATGTTTAGAAGAGGAAGGAAGTAGTATTTATTATGTGCCTTTAATATACAAGCCATAAAAATCCTATAAGGTTACTATGGCTTCTAATTCCTATGCAAGAAATGATACAGATATTCAATGAGTTATGGGAAAAATTCAAAAACAAGTAACTAGTCATGTAATATGAATGTCAGTACAGAGATAATTTTAGGATTTTGAGAGAAAGTGATTGGTTAGAATACTCTTTTGTAGGAGGCATTCACAGAAATATCATGAGACTGCATTATATGTTAAAAGTTTTTTTTAAATCAATGCAGCAAATAAAAATGGCACCATCATTGATCTAATTTTATTTCTTATTCTTTTTTTTTTTTTTGGTACAAGGCATTGACCCAGGGGTGCTTATCCACTGAGCCATACCCCCCAGCTGGTTTTAATATTTTATTCAGAGATAGGGTCTTGCTAGGTTGCTTAGGGCCTGAGTAAGTTTCTGAGGCTGGCTTTGAACTTGTGATCCTCCTGCCTCAGCCTCTTGAGCTGCTGGGATTACAGGTATGTGTCACCATGTACAGTCTATCATTGACCTATTTCTAACTGTGGGAAAATATGGAAAATTTGGGGTAGAAGAAGTCAGTAAGATTGAAGAGTCTGAGGTCAACTTAGAAAAATCAAGAAAAAAACAATGATAACAAAGGAACATTCTATTGTAAGGAAAACCACAGGAACCTACTGGTTTTTCTATAATTAAAAAAATATTATTCTAATTAAGATACCATTTCTGTACTTTCTTTTTTGCATATACTGCTCCAGACTGCAGCTATTATTTATTAATATAAAAAGTGAAGTATAAAGCACCCCCATGCTTGTTTTATTTTGTTTTGTTTTTTAATGGAAGATTTTTAAAATTAACTCTGTTTTTCTACTATTAAAAGGAATTTAAAAAGTCAGGCTTATGTATGGAAAAAGCATTATACTATTTTTTATAATCTTTTTTTTTTTTTTAAATTATAACATTCAATGCTACCTGAACCGAACTGAATGTTAAGAAATAAATTTGGGCTTGATAAATCAGGAAAAAATGGATATGTTTATTTGTAACTCTAGATTCTTGAGATATAAAATGTGAGTCATTTTTGTTTTGAATGCACAACAAAAAGCAGGCAGAATATTTCCTCAGAGCATAGTTTATAAAGAATAAAGAAAATCTATATGCCAAAAAAAATAGACTGCATTAAGCTACTAAAAAGAAAATATTGACCAGCAAATTAATAATGAGTAATTACTATCATACAGAACTTAGATCTTAACTAATTTACACGAAAGTTGAAAGGTTCTATTTCCTTCAGTCATTGTCATGAATGTAGTGTGACACTGGTTATATAAATGTGCACACATTATTTGGAGCATGCATTATGTTATGGATTCAGTCCTTACCTCATTAAATATATTTACTTATTCATTAAATATATTTACATTAGAAAATAAAAAATTGCACAGAAGATTTGGGGAGATGAGAATAGACAACAATTAGAAAAGCAAAAAAATTTTAATTACAACTGATATATTATGAATTGATTTGTTTTTTAAAAAAACAACTTGTGGCTTCATATAACCAAAAAATTTAGAGGTGAGGCATTTCAAAAATGTCTTGAATAGCGACATCTGGGATGTCATGAAGACATGGTGATTGGCTTCCGTATTTCTTGACATTCTTACATGTTTTAATAACATGGAGAGACCATAAGCAGTGACAAGATAGAGGCAGCATCTCCAGCCCTTAGCTTTCAAGTTCAAAAAAACTGAATGTGGTTTCTCAGGGAGCCTTTGTTATAGAAAACTAATCATGTTCTATTTCATTCTTGACCATATTGTGTCTAGAGAGGCCACCTACTGTTGGCTTAGGTGAAGCTGGGTTCTCCAGGGACAATGTTAGCCCCATCAAACAACAGAATTTCAGAGTGAAAGGGTTTCTCAAAGAAAATTCAGGTGATTTATCTACCTATGAGGTGAGTGGATGCTGATGGTCAAAAATAAAAGATATCCATTTCAGGACTACTCAGAAAATATAAACAGTCTACACCTCTCTCATTGTAGAAGGGATATTTGATATTATAGCAGTCTCCCCTTTTCATGGGGTATATGTTCCTAGACCCTCAGTTTGGGTTAAATGGTACCAAACCCTCTATATACTATGTGTGATCCTATACATACATACCTAAGACAAAGGTTAATTAATAAATTAGGTACAGTAAGAGATTATTAACAATGAATAATAATAAAAAGCAAATTATAAAAATAAACTGTAATTAAGGTTATGTGAATGTAGTCTCAGAATGTCTTATTGCACGGTATTTACCTTTTCTGTGATGATGTGATATGAGCTCATCTCTATGTGATGAAATGAAGTAACATGAATGACAAAGGACTTTTCACGCACCATGGCCATAGCTTTTGCAGTGTGAGGGGTGGTAGCAAAAGTGGTACCAATTTGTTTTTTTGTCCTCACAATTTTACTGTGGAAGATTTATTCTTGCTTTTGATTTTAGCAATCTCATTATAAAGTATTTTTAAGACAAATATCTTCACAATTTCCCTTAAAAGAAGACATTTTTTGCTTTTTTTAGGCATACCAACTCATTCAAGCATAACTACCCTTGTGCATCGGGGCCATTTTTAAGTAAAGTAAGGATCACTTGAATACAAGCACTTTGATACTGCCACAGTTTATCTAATAATCAAGACAGATAGTAAGTGACTATCAGGTAGCATATACAGTTTGTACACTCCAGACAAAGTAATGATTTGTGCCATGGGTTGGATTGTTCAAGATTTTATTATGTTGCTCAGAATGGTGTATGATCTTAAAATTATGAATTATTTCTGACAATTTCTATTTAATATTTTTAGACTGTTGATAACTACAAATAACTGAAACAACAGAAAGAAAAATTGCAGATGAGGGGGCAATACAGTACTTGGAGGAGAAGACTATTTATTTATTCATTAAATATACTTATTTAAATATTATTTTTATATTTATTTAATAAATAAATGTTTCTGGAGCATGCATTATGTTATGAATACAGCCCTTACCTCATAAAAGTTATAGTCTGGTGGCATCAGTGTCATGAGGCTCACCTCCACCATTATTTAACCCTTAAAGAACTGTACTTGTATGACATATTTCATTTCCATTGTGTCACATAACAGCAGAGATCAAGCAACATATAAGTAGTATACTAATTGTTTCAGTCAGATTTTTCACTGCTATGACAAGAAGATCTGGGAAGAACAATTAGAGGAGGAAAAGTTTACTTTGGGGATCATGATTTCAGAGGTTTTAGTCCATCGATGACCAACTCCATTTTTCGCGGCCTGAGATAAGGTATAAAGAAGATTGTAATAGAGGAAAGCAGTTGGAAACATGGTACTAGGAAGCAGAGAGAGAGAAAGAGAGAGAGAGAGAGAGAGAGAGAGAGAGAGAGAGAGAGAGAGAGAGAGGGGGGGGAGAAAAAGAGAGAGAGGTTCCCCACCTTAGACAAAATATAAACCTCAAAGGCAAGTCCCCAGGGACCCGCCTCCTCTAGCCATACCCTACCTGTCTACAGATACTTCCCAGTTAATCTCTTTATCAGGGGATTAATGTACTGATCAGGTTAAGTTTCTCATAACCCAACCATTTCATCTCTAAACTTTATATTGTTTCACACATGAGCTTTTGGGGAACATCTAAACCATAAAACTAATATTCTAAATATGAGGAAACTGACTTCCATGAGTACTTTCAACAACAGTGTTAAAAATAAAAGACACAAAAACAATGATAATAATTTCCTGTTCTGCTTTAAAAGTAATACATGTGTATTGTGATAAATAAAAGGCATAGAGGATGATAATGAGTAAAAGGTAAAAATTTGTCTCCCACAGCCTGGTCCATGACCACATTCTGTAAGAAGTGAGCAAGCATCAGTAGTTTGGCGTATATTCCTTCTCAATGCAGAATGTTCCAGTATCAAACTAAAGTATCAAGAATAAACTCCTTAACTTATCATTCAAGGGCCTACCACATGGAGTAAGCTGCCTTTTTCCCACTCTCCTACTTTAGTCCCTTAAGGTCCAATTGTTCCAGTGACACTTGACTCCCTAGTTTTAGCATATTGGGGTCCTTCCACCCCAATAGTCAGTTGGTAAAACCCTGATCATCCAACAGAAACCAGCACAGTGGCTGCCATCTTCCCTTCTCTGCCTGGCACTTGTTGCATTTTTATCATGTCATTTCATGATTTCTCTATTTCAAGTGTACTAAACTGTCATTCCCTCTGAGCTATGAAACTTAAATCACATGTTTGTTGCTCATGAAACTTTTTTTGTGCCTCCAAAGTATAGGAAAAGGGTTAGCCAAACAACAGCTTATTGACCAGATGTGGGTTGCCCCCGTGTTGGTAAAAAACACGTTATTTTAACATAGGCCTGCCAGTCACTATGTACTGCTTATGACTAGTTTTGTGCTACAGCAGCATCTGATGAGTGGCTATGGAAGAGATCATTTCAGCTCACAAATCAAATTATTCTCTGGCTCTGTGCAGGAAATAGTTATTGACCCCTGGTTTAAGGTTTTGCACATATGGATGTATGATAAATATTTCGTGAAATTTGCACATGAATAGTCTTTAACTGATAGCATTCAAAAGTGTGGACCTAAATTTTAATGACCAAACTGTTTTATCATTATGATGGCCAATGTCTTCAGGACTGATGTCTGCACTTATTTGAATATTTCATTTGATCTGTGTGGGCACTCTGTGTATGGGTAGTAGAGGTGAAGTGCTATAAAACAGAGTACAGAATAATTTTCATCATGTCAGCTTATATTGGAATGGAGTCATCTTTGACTCCACAAGCAAGTGTTTTAAGGAGAAAAGTTTTATATGCCATTTTATATAAATGCATCAACAATATTTTACTGGTTGCTGTTGCAACAACCAAAACAATGCTTTGAAAAAAATGTTTGTGCTGACAAGAAATATTTCCAGGATAAAAATCTTGGTTATGATCATTTGGGTGACAAAAGTGTTTTCTTTATGACTGATACACAATTTAAAAGTTGCTTAAAATCCTCTAGCCTTGATTTCAATGAGGAGAACATTTCCTCTTTGAAGAAGATGAAAAACGACTCATGTAATATTTCACCTGCCATGCAGGGGTTGGAATTTACATCCTAAAACTTTGCTTTTCAAGCATAATCTGAAAGACATGTTTAAGAGAAATTCCTTAACCCCTGAACAAGATAAATTGCCTGGGCTGAAAACAGTTCTAATGAAATTTTAAAGTGGAAGAAGGAGTTTGCAATTTGTCTTCAAAATTTATAATTGCTGATAATCCTTCCTTAAATATGATCCCATTGGGTTATCTTTAAAACATAAAGAAAGTAACAAAAAGTCTATGGGTTTATAAGACATATTGTAGTTATGTCAAATTCTACCATTTGTATTTTATTTTCTTTACTGGCTTTCACACGTTATAACCACTTATAACCTTGGTAAAAGGTAAAACCCAGAGATATGCATTGTATCTTTTGTTGAGGGGATTAGATGAGATAACATATAAAAAACAAGCAGGACCAGAACAGGAAACCTGTAAACATTGATGGACTAAGTAACTAAGGTATCTTTTATTAATAAAATAGAAGCTTTTCATGTTTACATGCTCTTAGGAATAATCCCATGAAAAACCAAATAGCCAAACTGGCATTGGCCCTCCTGTTCACAGATATCAAAGTTCCAGAAATCTTTGGCAATCCCTTCTTGCCACCAAATGCACCATCAAGTATGGCCTTTTGTAGATATTTAATTAATGAGATACTTCCAAATCAAGTTTTGAGGAGGGTTGAACATTGAATAAAGGAAAATTGTCACCAATTTACTTTTCCAAAATCATCTTACCAGCCTTCAAAAGTTGATAACTTTTACACTGACTATCTTGCAGGAAGAAGACACTTAACTTGATAAACCAAGCAGTTGAGTTAGTAAGGTCCTGTGTCCTCATTTCTCCTTTGCATATTTTATATCACTCACTGGTTTTGATAGCACTAGCTTGAAAAAAGTCCTTTGTTTGGTTCTTAATCATTTGGTTTAAAAAATGGTGAGTTTGCTGGCCAAGCAGGTTTTCTAGAATTCTCCCTTGGCATTGTAAGCTAATTGGATATTTTAAATTTAAAATGAGAAATCATTAGAATTGCAATAAGATTAAATTATGAGTAGATCATACAATACAGGTACCAGAATATGTCTTGCTTCTGGGAAAGACTTGGACAAATTAAGATTTAAACATTGACACTAAGGAAAAATTTTAGATTCTAGCACTGTGCCTCCAATATCTTAAAGTGTTAAAAAAAAGTAGGTGGCTGGAAAGGCCATTCATGAAATGAGAGAATTTTCATGTATCTCGGCCAGAGGTCAAACATGCCAATGTTTCTAGGTTGTAAATTTGTCATGTTTGGCTAGGTATGGGAAATAAGTTATAAATCTCTATTGAGTTGAATTGAGTAATTTCAATAGAAAACACATGAATTTCACAGAGGTGAAAGCTATATTACCTTTCCCACTTAATCAATGTAGACAGCCACTTGGAAATATAGTGGTCTTAAAGTTTCTCTTTTTTGTACTCAGTAACATATTAGTGCCTGAATTATTCAGGTAAATGATTTTACATTTTCAAACCCTAAGAATTATTTAACAAAAGCAATCTGTTTTTGTCAAAATTGGGAAAATTTTGTATTTTTGTGTTTGCTTTTTAATTTAAATATTTGTGTAAGGCTTTGTGCTTTTCTTTAAAGTATAATTTAGGCAACTTTGAAGTTAATCCATCAATAAATTTTAAACGAACACTTAATACCTAATATTATGCTAGTTTATGTGATATGTTTATTCAAGCCAAGGCTTTGTTTGGAAAAATAAGTTAAGTAAATTTGAAGAATAGAAATAAATAGATTAGAGTGTACCCTGAATCCCTGAATTGTTCTTTGTGCTGGAATAATATTTCTGTCATAAAAATGAATCCTAGTGATTTGGATAATATGAACAAATAATTCAAAGATGGGCAGGAAATTTTTTTAATCACATAAGAGTATGAGTAAGGAGGGCGAATTTTAAGCTAAAGGAACACCATGACCAAAGTGGAGAGACGATTTTAAAAAAGGATGAAAACTGCTGTCAATTATAAAACAGGGGATCTGCGAAAGAACATTACCAGAGAAGACACAACATAATAGTGGGGAACTAGAAAAGACAGCCATACCCTTTTCAAAATGAGAACGGAGTGGTTCTCTTTATTAGTCCAGGAATTAAATAAAAAGGGTGTGTTTCTGATTCTGAGAGGTATTTTAAAGAAATGACAGAGAGTACACCTTCTTGCCATCAGACCTTCTGAGTTCAAAGCAAATATATTCCTCTTGCTATGTATTTTCTTGCATCTGTGTATCTACTTATGTTTACACCCATAAAATAAAAATAGAAATAGTGGCATGAGAGATCATCTGGTAGTAAGCATGGAGGGTGGAAAAGAACAACTTAGGACAAAATAAACAGTTGTGTCCAGTGCAAGAATTACTAGACTTGGGACTCCTCAAAGCCACAGAGCTGTGAAATGCATCCTCATATCCAATTTCCAGGAGAGTGCCTATAAATAATATTCACATTCTGAATATTATTATAGAATAAAGTGAAACAGACATGGATCTATTGTAGCAATATGAAAAAAAAAATAAGTTGCATGTGGGCAGTGTCTTAAAGGAAGAACTGAACTATGGAGTAATCTACAGTCTAGTTCCAGAGTCATAACTTTAAAAAGTCCTTTAATATTGATTAGGTCATTGTAATGCTTCTGATATTTTGTTTAAATTAGGACAATAACATTTAAAGGATATTGTGAGAATAATGATCTTTTATATATTTTTGGTAACAGACAATTGTTTGTTATTGATTTAATAGTTATTGATTGGACAGTTATTGATTTAAAATATTTCTATTTTTTGATGTAGATGAAAATTGCTATAAACTTGCTTTTTAATTACTTTTGCTGTATCTGATTGGCTTTGGCATATTGTGTTCCAATTTTTATCTGTTTCAAGAAAAATTTTAATGCCAATTTTGATTTCTTAATTGACCCACTAGTTGTTGAAGAGAATGTTGTTCAATTTCCATGCCTTTGTACAATTTCTAAAGGTCTTCTTGCTCCTGATTTCTATTTATTCCATTGTGCTCACAGGCAATAAATAATAGGATATTATTTATTTGCTGAAACTTGTGGCCTGACATACGGTCTATCCTGGAGAAAGTTCCATGTACTGATGAGGAAAAAAAAATGAATTCCATAGATACTGGATGAAACATTTTAAATGTTTATTAGGTCTATTTGCTCTATAGTGTAGTTCAAATCCCATGAGTCTTTGTTGATTATTTTGTCTGGATGATCTATCTATTGGAAAGTGGGATGTTGAAGCTCCAACTATTATTATGATAGAATCTATTTATTTTTAAGATCCAATATTGGGTGCTTTATTTATAGTTATTTGCTCTTATTGATTTGATGCCTTTATCATTATATATGGGGAGCTTTTTTACAGTTTTGACTTCAAGTCTATCTTATCTGTTATAACTGTGGCTATTAATGCTCATTTCTCATTTGTATTTGCCTGGCTTACATTTCCATTCCTTCACTTTCAGACAATGTGTGCCTTTAATGGTGAAGTAAGTTTCTTGTAGGCAGCATATCATTGGGTCTTATTTTTGCAACTCTTCAGTCAGTCTAAATTTTCTAACTGGGAAATTCAATCTTTTACACTCAAGGTTAATATTGACAAGTAAAGCCATAGTCCTCTCATTGTGTTAAATTTCATCCTGTTTGTTTTATATATCCTTTGTTGCTTCTGTTTTCTTGTTGTTCATCTTTATGGCTTGGTAGTTCTGAACGAATAAATTTGACTCTCTTCTTTTTGCCTTTAGTGTATCTGCTCCACTGGTGCATTTTATATTTCAAAGTGCTTTCGTGGTGGTGATTATTTTCCTTTCTTTTCTAACAAGGACTCCCTTAAGCATTTTTTAAATGCTTTTATTAGTGTATTATAGTTATTCAGAACGGTGGGTTTATTTTGACATAATCATACATGCATGGAATTTAATTGGCTCCATTTCAATCCCTACTGCCTTCTCTATTCCTTTTCTCTTCTCTCCCCCTATTTCCCTTTGTCTAATCTACTAGTCTTCCTTCATTTATATATTTGTTAAATTGGCACTCTAGTATATGTAAGTGGTATAATTTTGTTGAATTCATTCTTTATTTCCTCCCCTTTGTCGTGCCTCCTCCTTTACCTTTATGTTATCTGACCCTGCTTGGTTTTTTTCTTATTTTGCTTTAGCTTCCGCATATGAGAAAAGATATTCAACCCTTGATGTTTTGAATCTGGCTTATTTCACTTAGCATGATGTTTTCTAATTCCATTCATTTACTGGCATATGCCACAATCTCATTCTTCTTATGGCTGAGTAAAACTCCACAGTGTATACATATCACGTTTTCTTTATCCATTCATCTGTTGATGAGATTCTGGACTGGTTTTATAATTTGTCTATTGTGAATTGTGCTGCTCTAACTTTTAATGAAGCTGTGTCAGTACTATGCTGATTTTAGTTCTTTTGGATAAATACTGAGAAGTGAGACCACTGGGTCATGTAGTGGTTCTATTCAATTTTCTTTCTCTCTCTCTCTCTCTCTCTCTCTCTCTCTCTCTCTCTCTCTCTCTCTCTCTCTCTTTTCTTGAGGAATTGTCATACTTTCCTTAAGCATTTTTATAGAGTCAGCATGGTAATAATGGATTCCCTCAATTTAGGTTTGTCTTGCAAAGACTTTACTCTTCATTTCTGAAGGATAGCTTTAGTGTAGTATTTTTGTAGGGCCATTTTAATTTTTCTTTCAGAACTTTGGATATGCCTTTTTCTTATGGCCTGTAACATTTTTTTTTTTGCTGAGAATTCTTTGATCAGTGTAACTGGGATCCCCTTACATGTGACTGCCCCCCAACATTGTTTTTCTGTTCTTAGAATTCTTCCTTAGCCAAATGTTGTGGGGCACACTTGTAGTCAATTTTATAGGGTGGCTTTCATAGTAAAATACTTTGATTGGCAGCATGTCATAGGGAGCTGACTGAGTAGACTACATTGGTGGTGGTTCCAAGTGGGCATAGCAGAGTGCTCTCTTGGTAGCTTCTTTGGCTGTATCCCACATCAGTGATACCTGCAGTTGCCTCAATAGTCGAGGATGCAGGGGTTTGTGGGATTGCCTGGCACAGACAGGTTTATTTGAAGTTCTGGGTGCAACATGCCTGATCACAGGTATGGGCTTCTGTTAATTTCCATTGATTAGGTTGTGGTTTTCCACTCTGGTGAGCTGATAAAGGCAAGGCAAAGCTCTTTTAACAGTGAAAGCAGAGAAACTATCAGTTTTAGAGAGACACATGATGTTAGGATACTCCAGAAGGCTCAAGTGGACATGCTGTCAGTGCAAGATGCTGCCAGTGTCTAAGGGCTGTATGGAACAAAACCATATTAATGGGCACAGATGGGCACCTGTCAGTATCTGAGAACCATGCAGTTGTCCCAATAGGGGCTTAGGTGGCTGTCCTGCTCAGGATGAGTTGTGTAGTAGCTTGTCAGGGATGAGGTGGGGTGGGTGTGTTGGAAAGTGGCCCATTAATTTCTAGGGTACCCTGACAGGCCTCGCCATGTAGAGCAGGATGCCTGTCTATTTTCTAGGGTTGTGGGCAGGTTGGGTAGCACCACCTGGCTGTTTCTTGAGGCCTCTGAGGATCAGGTTTCTCAGATAGGCTGTTCTTCTGCTTTTTAGGGCTGGTGGAGGGTAGGCAGTGCTGTTCAGCTACTTTCTGGAGCTGAATGTGGACCAGGGATACTTGACTCTTTCCAGCAGGCCTCTGAAGGTAAAGCTGATCAGGTCAGGCTGCTTGGCTGCTTCTGTGGGCAGAATATTAGAGCAGCATCTATATCCTCAGGGCCTTAGTGAGCTAGGCCCCTGGGTCTGCTTTCTGAGATTATGGGCACTTATATAGAACTACTCAGCTGTTTCCTGGGGCAGTAGGAGAGTGGGCAGCAATATCTGGCTGCTTCACAAGGCCAAGGGAGGATAGATGTACTCACCCAGCTTGTCTGCAGTGCTTGGTTGGCAGAGTTGCTGGGAGATTGGACCAGCTGCTTCATAGGACCCAAGCTGGGCAGAGTCTCAATATGGCCCTGTGCGTGGGAGCCTAGGGGTAAGGGGGAAAGCATTCAATGTGTTTGATCTCCCCAAACTGGTCTCAGGGCATCAGTGGACTATGCATTTTCTGGCAACAATTAGTTCAAGAGTCTGTGGTTTTTTTAGGCACTGCTAACAGCCTTTTTTGCACTTTCTCTCTGCTGTGTCAATTTCCTCTGGGTCCAGGGCTGTTCTTAAGAGAGAAGATGATAGATGCAATGTGTGGGGGGCACCTTTCTTTATGAGGCATCCTGTGTGACTGTGCTCTGTGACATTGCCGCCATATCCCTCTTCACTCCATTACTGCTTCAAATACTCCAGTTGTTGTTTCCTTTGTTTGAGTTTCTTGTGTAGGGAAGCAGGTAAGGCATCTCTAGTAAGCCATCTGACTGACATCCCCCAAATTTTACCACTCATTTATTTTTTTTTAATTTTAATAACTTCTTTTATTTAAACCACCCAACTCTTATTTTAGCATGCAATAAATGTAAACACGATAAATGAGATATTTTATATTCTTTCTTCTCCCTAAGCCTTTGAAATCCAGCATGCACTTAAAGAATCAAAATAGCTACTGTTTTCAAATGTAATGTACTTTATTGTTTTGGTCCCTATTCTAAAGTCAGAGAATTTAGGTTATGAAAATCTACTTAAATTCTTCTCTACAGCATATGACAACAAATATATGGTTGGGAAAGTCTTTGTGTTTTGTATCTCGCCAACAAATATATGTAGACAAAGTTATAATTGTTATTATTTTAGCTAACATGTATTAGGTGCTATAATATAATTTATGCAAACCTATTAGTTTAAAATGACATTATGGAATGGGAATACTCATTAGTACTAATACACAATATTTATGGAAGAAAATTATGGAAACTATGATTTTTAAAATAAAATATTGTCTTATTGCTGTTTTTGTATGTGTATGCATTTTAGAGGTCCTCCCTGTAATGTTTTATTTGATCCTATTGAAGAAAATATATTTTTTTAGGCTTTATCTACCTCCTGAAGGCATGCACCCTTATCTATTCCATAATCCCTGAAATAAATAACTGAGTATGCTTGATTCCAATATAGCTAAAATGGGTGTGGCAAAGCATGTTGTGACCAAGTTATTCCCTATCCATTCTTTATCATTTCAGTCTATAGAAAGTAAGACAAGTGGTCATGTGGTATGCAAATGCCAGCAATTTTTTAAAATTTTTCTAATGTGAAAGGCAGGCAGTTGCAAGTTATCTATTGCATATTTTCTTAGTGAGACTATTGCTCTTGGTGCCTGGTTCATCTGACCTCATGGATGGGACATGCATGTGATCCATACCCCAATTGTAAACATTCATTCTATCCCCACCCTCATTGATATGGAGCCTGTAATAAGTAGGTGAAGTAAGAAAATAGATGAAAAGAAAGAGGGATTCTCTTTTTGGCAATCACAAACTACAGCTGTCATTTGTTTTCTTTAATGAGAAGCCTGCCTACAATGACGTTCACATTCACAGAGAACTAGCTAAGACAGACCCTCCAAATGACACCGCATGAGGCATTCAGTCTTTCTAGTGTGAAAGCAGCTGCATTTACTCATAGGTTTTCCAGATATTAACAAAATAATTTCATCTTTTTCTTCTTTTTCTTTTTTCACTTGTTTGAATGGGTTCGTATAATTTAAAATAGAGCTCAGATATTACAGTGATCAGCTCATCAAGGCAACATTTTAGTAAAAATCGAGTATCTTAAAGAAAAGCCATTTCATATCCCTTTATTTAAGGTTTGCGTTTGGGCACTTAATTACATGGCACTATTCTATAATAAGATCTATCTGAAATGTTTATGATTAAATCTCTTGGATACAGAACTAAAAAAAAATATCTTATTGGAAGCTTTGTTTGCATGTACCAGGGTTACTTCAGGGTTTCCATGTATTGTTTAGAATCCATAGAATAAGAAAGGAAAATGGAACTATTTTAAAGGATTTGTTGGATTTAACCTGTTTTATCAAATATATCAGACTTATTCTTAGGATAGCTTTGAAAAAAGCTAAGCCTTGCAAAATGAGTCCTTTGAAAAGATTTGAGATTTCTAAATGCATATACTTGATGTGACTGCAAAAATATGTTAGACACTGTGGTTAACAAAGAACATTTATTCAATAGGCTGCTGCAATATGCTATGCCCTCATAACAGGAGTTATTTTCATAAAGCACACTAAAGACACAGTCTTTGCCATTGTCAGTTTTATATTTAAAGCCTTAATATCTATATATCACATATAATTTAGGTATTTTACTATTTCCATAAAGTAACTACTGAATTTCTAAACTGCCAGCTGCACAGAATCTTAAAAGTTATAATTCTTCTGCCCTTGGAAAACTTGCCAAATCATATTAACATTAGATGAAGCAGACCCCTGTTTTAGTTTGCAACTCTTGATGGTTGCAAGTTCTAAGCACCATATGTCACATGAACTGGATGACAGTAGGGTGGTATCTGGATGCAGAAGCACAAGTATGAATAATGGAACTGAAGAATCTATAATAAGTTACTGCAGGTGATGACTCCAGAGGAAGACAGTTTTGTGTAAAAACAGCACCAATTAATGACAGATGAAATAAAAGCAGAGGAAAAAATATTCCTTTGGCACATCTAACAACCTAAATCACCAGGGCTATAAAAATCTTGAGAATTTTAATATGTATTATGAATTTTAATTTTTTTCTAATACCCTTAAAATGCCTTAAACTAACTTTTTCCAGAATAAAGAGTTTACATGGTATTGAAGGTACTTTTCTATATATGGAAGGCTAATTCCTTTTGGTCCAGGTTCTTATCAATGGGCAACATTCAGTGCCGTGGAGTGTGAGGGAAAGATAGGATTGGATTCCTTGGTGTTAAACAAACAGTATGGAAAAAGAAAGCATGAAGAATACTCAGATTTGTCTATCTGATAAAAATATTGTCATAATTTGTTTTCCATGGTTAATAGTTGTAGCTGTAAAAAGTATGCTAGGTTACAATATCCAGCAAATATGGAGGGTACAACCCAATCAGGGTCTCCTTGTTGTTTCCCAACAATTGCAACTCTGAAAACTCACCCTACTCTTGCTCTTCCTTTGTATTAAGAAACTGTTATATTTAAAAGGGTTTTCTCCAAATAAAATGAAAAACAGCAACCACCATCAATGCACCTCATGTCAACCTTGGTCTGCATGGGACAAATCATTTCAGCTCACTTGCATTAGTGCAAACTTGTCACAGGTCCCTAAGGTCCTAATAGGAGAGACTGAAACTAGAGTCAGTCTTCCTAAGCAGACTAGATGACAGGTCTGGTCAGATTCTGCAGCACTGTCTATGAGAAAATAGTCCCACGATCCTGCTACATGGATAGTCTCAGAGATATTTTTATTCTCGTCAATTCATAAAAAAAAAAAAAACTCTTCTTTTTTAAGAAATTTAGTGTTTTTTTGAAGCTCATTAAATTGGCTAGTAATTTCGCCAGGAAGTTGTAGTTTGGTTGATTTTGTTGACAATTATTTAATTGGATCAGATAACAGAGTCTCAAAGTAGGCACCATTGTACACCTCATTCCAACACATTATCATCTCAGTAAACCTTGAAGACTACACTATTCAAAACAGAAGGCAAACATTTCTGAGCAATCATGAGCCTCCTTTTACTCTTTAACATAAGCAACAAGTCTGCTCCAGAACTCTCAAACGATTCTGTGATTCTTTAATAAGAGGCCCTTATAGGGATGTTTTGGAAAATCCACCCATTGCCTCACATGGAAATACCCCTGAAAGTGAATTTTGGCACCTCCTTTTCATAGCAGACACTAAAATTCTGCTTCTCTGTCTCTTTATTCTCTCAACTATCTTTGTTGTTATTTCCCTTCTTTCTGCATTTTTTCCAACAATACTCAAGCACTATGCTTCTGACAGGAGAAGCACCCACACCTTTCTTCTTTATCATTAAATAACATTTAATTGACTAATTTTACAGCTATTTGACAAGATACTTCAAGAAAAGTGTGTTTTATTTGCGCTAAAATAAATTGCTTTTGAAAGTAAAATTTCTCTGAGCAAGGTGTTAAATGTATTACGCATACTACACTCTAAGTGTAAATTTTGTTTCTTCTCTTTTCTTGTGACACCATCTTGCAAAAGATGTTGGCAAATATATATATATATATATATATATATATATATTTGTTTATAAAGGATTCCACCATTTCCCAAGGAGTCTCTTTTTTTTTAGCCTGTATCACTTCTTTATGCAATTGACCTTTCAATAACACCTATTACAGAGGATAATTTTTTTTCCCCAAAATGAATTTCATTAAAAAAACAGTCTGTGTTTAGTTGTGTACTGTGTCTATGTGGACTTGTTTACTAAAAATTTGTATAGGCAATGTGATTTCATTTTTGTGCAATATTTTAAATGACTGCTTATAGTGTATAGTTGACAAAAATAAACCGATTTTTAAAAATATTTAAAATATTTTTATTTCAGTAATGATTTATAACAGATTTGAAAAATATGCTCAGTTGCTTTTTGTTCCCCTTCTAGTTTTAAATGGGTTTATAAGGGTTTTATCTGAACCAGCATATATTGATATACTGACTTTAAAAAAAATAACAGTGCTTATAATGTGTATCTTACCAAATTCCTCTTGAGCTTGTGGGGATCTCTTTCATATAATCAATGATATGCACATAATAAGAATTCCTATCTTCATCCCAGTGCCTGTGAAGACAATGTAAATTGTTAAGAAAATTGTTTTCTTTTAATGCCTTCTGGAATATTACATAATTTTTTCTTTAGCCATTATTGCCAGAATTCCTATCTTCATCCCAGTGCCAGTGAAGACAAAGATAAAACCAATCTACAGCTTCTGCAATAGCCATCACTGATCTGCTTGCAGAACTTGCCTGGACTATGTATCACTTGTATGCATTGTGAACTCACCTGTGTGCATTGTGAACTATCTGTTGGTGCAGCGACTTATGGTAGTGTTGGGGTATTTTTGCTGATGATGTCATTGGTGGTACAATTTTTCCAAAAGGAGCCATCAATTGGCTTGGTGAATCTTCCTCCCTTCTGCTTGTCATGATCGTTCAGCTAAAATTTGGGGGCCAACAGAGGTGAGGCAAAGAACCTCACCTCCCCACTGGTACCTCTCCACAGGTGTGGCTGTATACTGAACCGGTAGTCAGTGATGGGTAAGATCCAATTACAATGGTACCAACCTAAGACAGGAGACTGACGCCTTGAGGTCAGCTCATCTGATAATGGGTAAGGACCATATGTACTATTGGACAACCTAAGGCAGGCAAGGTCCCTAAGCCACATGCTTGTTGTTTAAACAGAGAGGGGGAGATGTTGAGAGCCACAGCCGAAGGGGCCCCAGCAAACTTCCAGCTGCCAGCAAACTTCCAGCTGCTGGCTGATGACTGGCTCACAGCGGCCCCAGCAACATCTAGCTGATTGGCTCCTCTGTGGTGATGCTCATTGGAGATGCTCATTGAGCTGTTTCCCTGCCCTTTCAGACTGCCAGCTGATGATTGGCTCACAGCAGCCCAAGCAACATCTAGCTGATTGGCTCCTCTGCGGTGATGCTCATTGGGCTGTTTCCCTGCCCTTTCAAACCACGGAGCTGCTCATTGGGGGACTTCTTTGGCTCCACCCACGCGACCCAGCCAATCGACCTCAAGAGCAGGAGGATTGTGGGAGGTGGAGAGGCTGGTGTGGGGTGAGAGGCTTGTGGGAAGCCAGTGGTGGCAGTTGGGCTCTGAGGGTTTTTTCCTGATGTGCTGTTTTGTTTGGCGTGTGTGGTTCTAAAAATAAAGTTACTTTCTTTTGACAGGTGGCTCCTGAATTGTGCCCAGCCAGACTGCGGCAAATGTTTCTATTACATTCTTCAGTCTGAATAGTAGAAAATAATAGAAATAATCTAAGGGAAGAAAGAGGACATAGCAAGGGCTCATATGAATATTTATGCTTTTGTATCACTGAATTGGGCAACTGAAACACAGACTGTTGAAAAATGTGCTGTGAATTGGCCAAAGATAGAAACTACTGATGACACTGAGACATATTACTATCTGTGATTTAAATAAAAACTTCCTGTGTTTGTTGCCTCATCCTCAATCTCCTTACCTGTTACTATATTCACAAATTTGGCAAGGTGCACAGTGAGGTTGGGTCTAACTTCACCTCCAGAATGGGAATGGGTAGTGGGTATTTCACTGTATGATGATCTCTAGCATGAGAATCTGGGTTAGAAAGGTCTTTTAAAAACACACAATTAAATAACATTTAAAATACATATTATTATTATTTTAAATAAATATCAATTATGAGCATTTGCACTCAAAATGAGAGTCTTTGGAATTGTTTCATAATTCAAGACTAGAAGTGACCAGTTTTTTTTTTTAAAGTACCCTGTTATTTTATGATACCGCCTTCCTTTCTTGACTTTCTGTGACCATGAAACATCTCTAGTTGTCAAGGGAGAGTGAAATAGAAAGTCTTTATGTTCTTCTAATTCACTAGCCCTAAACTAAACATCTTGAAAACATCTTTTTCCCACTGAGGAATTAATTCCAGTAATCAAAAGCCACCAGCGAATGTGTCAAACAGAATCAAGCCTGGCATTTGTGTTATTACAGCATTAATATGATACCTCTGTTGTCCTAGAAAACTTAAACCATCATTGGGATTAGAAATACCCACATTTTTGCTTTATTTAAGTAATTGATTACTTTAACATTGTAGAATGGAAAAATAAACTTCATGTGGATCAATCGAACATGACTTTATCCTCTGTGTTCCCTTTCCCCCTGATAAATGCTCTTGATAAATGTTACTTTTGACTGATTGCCCAGCTAACAGATTCTACATATGAGGTTTGAGCAGCTGTTACTGACACACTGTTCCCTCCTAAATATCCTGTTTGCTTTTCAGCAGCTCAGCAACAGCCTGAGTACCAATCATGTGTCAAAGACATAAAATTATTTTGATAGGAATTATTAAGAAATGCTAGGCTCATGATATAAGTCTCTGAATCATGCTTATACTTTGAAATAAGTCAGAATTCTTAAAGGAAAGAGTTATCAAAGCCAGGGAAACTGAGCAATGAGTATTCCCCTTGATAATTCATATCATCTTAAAGGCAATGGTAAGAAGTCATAGTTCTAGAATTTAAAAACATTAAGACATTGATTCTTAACTATGGCATGATATGGACTCACTGCTCTTCCTAGTTCTAACCTCTATACATAAATAGAAAATGTGAGATGTGTATATAAATACATATTCTATCAGTGATATAAAATCAACATGTTTGCTTTAATTACTTTTGCTTTTCCTAATATTCTATCTGTCTTTTCTCCACAAAACTCTCCAATATCATGAAATACAAAACTTTAAGACAAGTAGTCTTAATTAAACTAATGAGACAATGTATATTTTTGGAATGAATAAATGAATGAGTGAAAAATTAAACAAATGATTAAGAAAAATCACATTAGACATTGTAAGGAGCAGAGTCAGTATAATTTCTTGGCTATCCTAAAAGTTTGAAAGCCATTTTGAAGAGCTGAGGTTCATAATAAATATTTCAAAATGGTGCTGTAATAAAGCAAAGATTCTCTGTCAAATAAGTGGCACAGATCATTTTAAAATGAAGATTCTGCTAGTAGAGACTGGGCCATCCAGAAAGATTTTCATAGAACATGGAACTTGAACTTGCTCATTCAGAAGATGTTATTTGAATGTGTACCATGCACTTCACTCCATATGCAGTATGCGTGATTTCCTTTAATCTTCACATGTCTAAGAGTATTATGATTATTCACATAACCGCTAAGGAAACTGAGGCTTAGAGAAGTTAAGCACTTGAACACACTACAAAATAGCAAAGACAGGGGTCAAAATCAGGTAGAGAGCTGAATCCTTTGTTCCTCTTTACTACCCTACTTGTTCTTCCTATTTAATCTCAAAGAAAAGTAAAATATATACGTGACAGGGAGGGAAACATTATTAAAGATAATGGCAATTCAACTGACAATTTCAAGTGATTGAGGAAATAGTTGATAAGCCTGATTTTCTTTAAGGACACTTGAGCATATTAAAATAACAAAATGATGATAATGAGTACACTGTATCTCTTTTTTTTTTAAGAGAGAGAATTTTTTAATATATATTTTTTTTTTTAGTTTTAGGCGAACACAACATCTTTGTGTGTATGTGGTGCTGAGGCTCGAACCCAGTGCCACGTGCCATGTGAGCATGCTACCACTTGAGCCACATCCCCAGCCCCGAGTACACTGTCTTTTTTTGAGTGCTTTCTTGTGTCACACTCTGTGCACCACATGTACAAGTTTCCATTGATGCCTTTCTTCAGCAACTCCATCTGGGTGACAACCCGAGTTATAGCAGGGAGTGAGGGTACCTCGGACAAAACCAAGGTACTCCTCTTTCAACCTGAATGGCGAGACACCTAGGTTTTTAGGTAGGAAAATGGTACAATAAAGTTGATATTTTATGTCAGTATCTTATTACATAGGTTTTTGGTGACTATTGTTGGCAATATTTTATAAAAATAATACTTTAGCAAGATTAATCTAAGTTTGGGAATTATGGCTTTTCCATGAATGAGTACAAGTATGAGCCTGTGTGTGTGTGTGTGTAGGAGACAGGAGCCAGACTCTCTGAGAATTTAGGGGTAGAGATCAACTTGGAGAACTTCTGTCAAGATGATAAGAGCCTGGAAAACACTGGCAACATTGGGAATGTGGATGGGATAGAATATATATGTTGAAGGGGAGATTTAGAAAAAGTGAGATATTGAATCAATGCATCTTGAGCACAGAATATAAACAAAGTGTGTCTATAGTTTAAAGTTAAGAGAAAACAACCATTCAAAGGCACAACTGGCTACTGTTTTTCTGCTTACCAACTCTCCTTTTGTTTCATGTGGCTTGAATGTGGGGCTCTATGGTATCTCTCCAGTTTCTCATAGGAATTTCTCTTGCGTGGGACCTGATGGCAGGATGCATGCTATCCCCGGACTCTCAGAAAGGTCGCTGTTTGTTTGTAACAATTATCTCATTCTAACAAAATCAATGAAAGAGGGTGAGTGTAGGCGGATTTTCTTTGGCTTTCAGGGTGCATTGTAACACCAGAGCAGCTGGCTTGGGAGAACAGAGCTGTATTATTCTAATATGGTTAACTTATTCTAATGAGCTGCATTCTCTAAAATCAGACTTGCTGATGTTGGCAGGAAATAAATTTAACTCCCCCACACAAATAGATGCAAAGCTGAATTATTAGATACATTTCATTTTCTACAAGGTAATCAAGATTCATAAAATTCCGATTTTGGATCAGGGCACCAGGGAGTCAATGTCCTTCAGGGAAACAAAAATCTTCTAATGAGAATTGTATTTCAATGGGGTTAATCTCAAAGGATCTGATAAGTGGACACAGCGGAATTGAATCTTCTTTTATTTGACTTCATGGTTCTTTCTGCCATAAATTTTCTTCAATACCAAGGTAATAAAATATGTAAATTCTGAACTATTTGCTTCTGGACCAGAAAACAATGCTAGTTCCTTTAGTCAAAAGAACAGGAGATGAAGTTGATAGTATATTAGCTTCTAAGGTTTGATAACCTTAGAATATTATGCTGATTTCTTAAATCTTCCCTTAATGTTCAAAAATCAAATTAATCCCTCCCTTCTGTCCACCTTCCTCAGAAAGCATTAACTTCATGGCAGAAGGCAATAAGGCCATCTCAGGTCTATCTCACTATTTCCACCCTACCTCTAGTCCCCAGTGAATTATCATCAATAACTTGGTAGATAGCAACCCATTAAAGCATGTTGGCACCAAATGCGAGCTAGCAGACGGAGGGCTAGGAATTACGATCACATATAATTTTTAAACTTGCTTATTTTAAAAACATGACATACTTTGAACTGTTCTGATGTAACTCCTAAAAAGCCCAGAGTGCATGTCTGGAGAAAGAAGCACTCAGAACTCCCAGGGCCAATTTCATATTGAACTGAAAGCCAAGATTGATGGCATTATAATAAGCCTGATACTTGGAACCAACTGAAGACAAGTTTGCATCACAAAAGTAAAAATAATTAATGGTACACTAAAATGTTTCCACTCCATCTGGCAATGAAAATCTGCTTAAGGAGTCAACACACTCTAATGAATTTCATGGGTGTTACACTTTGGACACTTGAAGGAGTCTGCTTGTTATAACTTTGAAATCACTGGTGCCTGTATCTGTGCTCAGAGAATCATAAGACAGAGGAGAGGATATCCTTGGGAGGTAGAATAGGTACTAGTGGTTTGAAAGGCTTATAGGAAAGTGAATTATGAAAGGTGGAATGTATTGATTAAATAGTTGGTGGTGGTAAATGTCATTTTTTAAGTTTTACTATTTAAAGAGTTAATTCGAAGAGATGGTGGTGTTTGTGTTTAGTGAGGATTTTATTGTCATTGTCTACTCTTAGATATAAGACAGAAACTGACACTCAAAGGGAGACATGTTCCCAAGCATTTTGAATAGGATGTAGAATCCATTTCATGGCTGTTGATCTCCATGAGAGTGATTCTCAGCTGATGCACAGTACAACCCAGAGATTCTGACTGAACTGGTTTCATGTGTATCCTAGGCCGCTCCAGTTTTAAGTATTCCCCAGGTGATTCAAATATGCAACAAGAATTGAGAAACAATGACTTCTGTGTTAACACTCTTCATTTTCCCTAATTTCATAATATATATATATATATTATATATAATATATAAAAATATAGTAAAATTATATATATACATATATATAATTTTACTAAACACAGAAAATTGTTAGAAAGTTTTTTTTTTTTAAACTTAAGACCAATCTACACCCAGTATCCCTCCTATGGCTGTACATCAGAAGGAAACAGAATTATTTCCTCATAGAGATATTGTATTCCCATGTTAAATGCAGGGTCATTTATAACAGCCATGATAAGGAAACAACCTAAGCACCCATTGACAGATGCATGGATAAAGGAAGGAATGAACACATACACATACACATTCATATAACAGTGAAATAGTATAAACCATAAGAAAGAACACATAATTGTTATTTGCCACATCTGGATAAACTGGTGGACATTGTGCTAAGTGAATAAGCACACAACAGAAAAAAAAATGTGTGACCTGACTTAGGTGTAAGATCTGGAAAAAAAAATTAGATATATGTAGAGAAAATAAAACTGGTTAACAGGTGTAGGGTAGGTAGAAAATGAGATGTAGATCAGGAAATTGAAAGTAGCAAATATGTACATTGAACAAATCCAGAGACCTAATGTATAGAACCAGGACTGTAGGTAGTAAATGAGTAGCTTTTAGCTGCTTTTGCCACAATAATGAAACAAAAATGAGTGACTATGAGATGACGAATATGTACATTTTCTTCATTATAATAGCCCTTTTAATTCTATGTACACTCATGAACATAATATTATATATCTTAAGTATGCCACGTAAACTTTAGTTTTAAAAAAATAATCTCTGTAATGCAGTTTGACCAAATAATTATGGCATCAAATCACAAGTCAAAGTCTTCAATATAAAACTACTGCTCTTAGCGTGTCCTGTAAGGTAAGTAGATTCAACTGCAGCTTGTTTCTTTGTCCTACTGAATAACCCCTTCATTTATCTCCTACTGGTTCTTCATTGTGCTCAACCTAAGCTAAGGCAGACCTTTTTGATTGTGCTCAGGTTTTTTCTGTCTCATTTCCCATGGAATTGGGAAAATTGAATTCTGTTTGCACCTACCCTTTCATTTTTGTTTGAGAGTTCAGGAAAAACCTCTCCGTTTCTTTTTATCTTGGCAGTCAATTCTTACACTCTGACCTCAGATTCCATCATGCCCATCTAGAGAGACTCTTTGCTACTATACTTTCCCTTCTGGTTTTGAGCTTGAATTATTTCTTTAACTGGATTTCTCCTCTCAGCTTTCCTATTCTCATTCCCGTTGTCTTGTCATATCCTTGTGATATGTGGATACTCTATGTGACAACTGAAAACAGTTGAAGGCGCCTACTTCTCTGATGGGTGGTTTGTTTCTTTGTTCAAAGTTCTTCGAAAATGACATATAAGTCTTATTTTGGCATGTCATAAAATATTCCCTAAGTACCTTATTGTTTTTCTGATCCTCAAATCAGCCTGTTCCAAATTGAAATGTCTAATGCTTGTTCACTGAATCTCATATTCATATCCCCACAATCTTTCCAGTGTTTCAAATTTTTATAAAAATTTCCAAAATCAACATGTGTATTATTCCATCATGTGAAATGCTAATTGGATAATTATACTACTGAATAAGAAATTTATTTTTTAGTTGGTATTAAAGTCATAATTTTAATAGGCTACAAACAGGTGAGTCTTGATTTCTTTCAGGTTTGAACATCTCAGTTTTCTGGTGAGCATAATTATCTAAAAAGATGATAGATTTTAAAACTTGCTATTTGGGTACTTTAAATATACCAAAATGTTGTTGGACATAATGAAGCTTCATGTCATTCTAACCTTACAACCAGTGAGTTCTTCTCTTTTTTTTCCCCCTCAGCTCTCTGAATTTATATAAAGATCACATTTTATATGGGGAAAAATGAAAGATTATTCTGTGTTTCATAACATTATACATATTCTTTTCATGAGATATAAAAGAAAATGCTGAACAGACATTCTGCTAAGTTATTATACCTGTTAGTCATACTTTCTTGAGAAACTACACTAAATCTGAAAAATAAAAAGTCTGAATAAAAAAAAGTTTATTTGTGAAATAAATTTTACTGATGATTTCTAATAGGTCTACAGATGGTAGGTCTGTTTTTCTATAAATTAATTATATTTATTTATTTGATACAAACACCATCCTTGAGTGATGTATGAGTAATACTGAAACCTCAATGTTTATCAATTTTCATTTCTTTACATTGGAAGCCTCCTTAGCATGCTTTTATATTCATAATTTTATTCAAAAGTTTTCCAAAGAGGTATACTTCTTTCCAGTGTTCATGGAGCTCAAGTTCTTCCTCAAAGGGTCTAGACAAGGAGATATTCATCATGTGGGAGAGATTCCAGCACAATCACTTTTATCTTTTGGGCCCACTTGTCAGTGATGGACCCTCAAAGTCAGCAGGCATTTCACAGCATGTTATTCTAAAAAGTTTCACATATATTAAAATGAAGAATTAATATCTTCACTGGTGTATTCAAAAAGTACCATAAATTAATTATGTTGGCATAACAATGCAGAATTCTTTTTTACAAAAAAAAAAAAGATTTTTTGATGAAGAAGAAAGACTTAAATGCTAAAGTATAACTTTTATGTGTAATTGATAACTTTTATCAATTACTGCTTATTCTAATCCTCGGCTTCTCTGCAGGTTTGAATGTGGAATACTTTTTTACACTTTAATCTTTATTTCAGATCATTATATCTAGAATAACATTTAAATTGAATTTAGGCTTTAAATAGATGTATAAAGACTTTTCATCTCAGTGGGCAAACTGCCCTCATCATCTGCTTTTATCACTTTTCTCTCTCTCCTCTCTCTTGGAAGTGGAACTCACTCTCCATTCTTTGCAATTCTATTGTATTTCCTAATCTGTATCTCAATTCAGGACTAAATGTGGTTTTACACTGATAATAGTAATTTCATGGCTTAATCACATTTCTCAAAAGAACTAATATCTAATTTGAGAAAGAATTTTTTTTTTAATATTTACTTTTTTAGTTTTCGGTGGACACAACATCTTTGTTGGTATGTGGTGCTGAGGATCGAACCCGGGCCGCACGCATGCCAGGCAAGCGCGCTACTGCCTGAGCCACATCCCCAGCCCCCGAGAAAGAATTTATCTTATACTTCAATATTCCTGTAAGAATGAGTATGTTATTGAGTTTCCATATATATGTACATGTGTAACTCATCAACAATAGGCAACTCTGTAAGTCACAAGCTAGTACATAACTTTACTCCATGCATTGTCAAATGTTGTGGAAATTCCAGTGGCATGGGTCACAATATTTTGACCAAAAAAGAAACCCCAGAAATTGGGATCCTGTAAAGTAAGGCTTTTGGGGGGCCATAAATGATGATTTAGCTTTCATGTTCACTTTAGAAATCCAACAGAAAGAAACATATATTGGGTTTGTAGAGAAGTATAGACATAAGCTTTCTCCTTGCTTTGAACAGATACAAAGTGCTCTCTGTATCGGTTCAAGGTTTAGGCATTGTCCTACTCTCTGTCTCTGTACCTGCCAGACTCTGGGGTATGCTGAACCACCAGAGATTCATTCAGGTCATGGTGGGCAGGGAGGTGGGAACACATCTGTTGCATGAAGCAAAACAGAAGTAGACCAGATGGCAGAAGTAATGAGGGTGAAGAGCAGAAAGGAAAATTCCCCAAAGATGTACCAATGGCATTACTACATCTGCTGAAGGAAAAGAAGCCTGAAAAGGGAGTCAGCATGGTTTCTGGACATCTGAATAAACTGACTCAGTCAGGGGCTACTCTGCAGGATTATATTTAGATTTGGCTGGAAGCAGGGAGTCAATGGAACAGGAAGAGAGATATGGACATTTTGTCTGATTTCTTTAGAAACAACAAATATGTACCAGCAATTAATATGATTCTGGTTGTAATCATCATGCATTCTATAAAAGGGTAATTTTCTTGAAGAACACCTGAATGATGCAGCACTAATACGGACAATAAAAATCCCTCACCCTCACGAAATAAAGCCTTTCACATTTTCCTTTACTTTTTTTAAAAGAGAAAATAAATGGCTTAATCTGGCACTGTATAGATGAAATGAAGACATTCAGGTGTGCTAAAGATATTAAAAGGTTATTGGTTTTGCATCACTTGCTTCCTGTAGAACTGACAGGAAACAAGGATTTCTTTGTTATTTTACATATAAAAATTAGGTCACTGAAATGAAAAGCATCTTTTTTTATACTAAACAGTTTATAACATGGTTTAGTAGGATTTCAGATTGTGTAAAAATAAGGTCTTTTGATCTTTTTTTGTATGTACATTAAGGAAGTTGCTAGTAATGATGGCCAGTGTCATTTTTTACAGGAAAATAAACTCATTTAAGCATGTATTTTTATTGCTTATTTAGGTGAGAAGGGAGATAATTCCCATGAAACAGCTAAGATAAGGAGGAGATCAGCCAAAGCAACCCGAAAATTTGGGGTGTAAAAATTAGAATGATGAAAAGAAAACGTTTTCTATTTTTCTCTGTTTGATGAGAATAAAAATGAAGTGCTATTTTACCTTGGAAATACATGCATATGAAGGGGTTTATTGTTACCCAAACTATTGAACAAATCTTGCTTCAGCTAGGGAGATGAAATTACAGCAGGAATAGTGATCATACTGCTCTGCATACACACACACACACACACACACACACACACACACACACACACACACACACCAGTTGTCTCATGGACTCTTTAAACTGTTTCAAATCAGTTTTCAATACAATTTATTTGAAGATATTTCTTACCTCAACAAAAATTTCACCAGTGAAATATTTTTCTGTAATACAGGTCATTTCAATTCATTTCAAATGAATTTTGAAAGCATTTAGTGTACTTTATCTGAGGGTTTCCTTATATACTAAAATTTGGCATACCTCCAATCTGAAGGAAAGTACAAGTTGAAAAGGTCTTTTTTAATACTGAAATTTTTCTCATTTTCTGTTGAATAAGGAGGCAATTAATAAAATCTAAAAGAGCCTTTTCTTATTTTTCATGCCTGATCTAAATGCTACACAGTAATTTTTCAAGTTCTTATAGATTTCTCCCTAAAAACAGGGCTATCTTTTTCTTCTCACCTGAGCATTTTCTTACAAAGAATACAATTGAAAGATCCAGTAAGAACCAGAAGTGGTAATTACTTGTAAGATATACTTTCTCATAACAAGAGAAACTGATGTTTAATGAGTTCTAATGCCAACCCCTCCTTTAAGGGATTTACATATATGATATTATTTAGTCACACAATGACCTTATGAAGAAAACACTATAATCAGTTGTATTTTATATGAGGAAAAACAGATCCAGAGGCGTTAAATAATTTTCTTAGGTTCACACAGATAGAAAAATTGCAGAGCTGGATTTGAAGCAAGGCAGTTTAGCTTGGGAGCTGTGATTTCACAGTGTCAATGTGATCCTAGCTTCCAGTCATTTCAGTGTCCTGTCTTCATTAGTCTGAATACAGGTTGTATTTACCAATGTTAATGTAACAAGTGACATCAAAAATTCATGTGCCTATTCATTCAGTCAACTTTTGTTTTAATCAAAGCCTATACAATAAATGATGTGGACAAAGATAGGAGGCTCTGCTTTAGCTACAGACACACATACTTTTCTTAGGTTCACACAGACACACGTCAGGACTTAGATTCAAGAAACAAATAGCAAAATGTCATTGGTGGAATAAGACTGTGAGTTTAAGAGTCAATGTTGGAAACAGGTTAAGTAGGACAGAAGTGACTTCATGTAGTAAATCACTTCAGAAAAATTAACAGCCCATTAGCCTTTCCAGGATAGACAAAGTCCAAGACAAAGATACAGCAACTCAGGTGTTCTGTAGAAAGAAGGAAGAGGAATTTTGAGTTTCCCAGGTCATTTCTTTAGAGAGGAAGAGATGTGAAAAGAAAGGGAAGAGGAGGAAAAGACCTAGACTCCACCTGGACTGAACTACTGAGGAGTTCTTGAAAGTGTAAGTGGCTGAAGGGCTTTTTAAAACTAGGAAGGTTTTTTTTTGTTGTTGTTGTTTGTTGTTGTTGTTTTTGTAATATTATTTTATTTGCTTAGTAATGTGACCCTCCCTCAAGTTTTCCTTAGTACTCCAAACAAATGGGTCTCAAAGTATGATCCTCTGACCAGCACCTCAATATGATGCAGAATCTTGTGTGGGGTGCATTCTCTGGAACCTTCCCCAGAGCTACTGAATCAAGAATTCTTCAAGCTGCATAACTGGGATAAGTAACAACTTGTAATATGTGCTAAAGCTTGAGAGCCTCTGACCCGAGCCTTAGCAAAAGTCTGCTATTTTTCTCAGCCCTGTGTAAATAGTACTTCAGGAAATGAAGGAAGCAGGTGAGTATGAAGCAGATGTCATGAATAAGAAATGTGATCCAAGCATGCATTTATCACTGTAGTAAGATGCCTTTAGTTCTACAGGATAAATACCAAGAAGTGGTATAGCTGGGTCATATGGTGGTTCCATGGCTAGAACCTGGAGAAACCTCTATACTGATTTCAATTAGTGGTTGTACTAATTTACAGTTCCACCAACAGTTTAACAGTGTTCCTTTTTCTCCATATCTTCTCTAGCATTTATTATTATTTGTATTCTTGTTGACTGCCAATCTGACTGATATGAAATGAAGTCTCTGTAGTTTTGACTTGCATTTTTCTAATTGCCAATGGTGTTGAACATTTTCTCATGTATTTGTTGTCCATTTGTATTTCTTCTTTGGAGAAGTATCTGTTTAGTTCATTTTCCCATTTATTAATTGGGTTATTTGACTTTTTGGTGGAAAGCTTTTTGAGTTCTTTATATATTCTAGATATAAATCCTCTGTCAGAAGAGTAGCTAGCTAAGATTTTCCTGCATTCTTTGGGTTCTTTCTTCACATTCCGAATTGTTTCCTTTGCTGTGCAGAAGCTTTTTAATTTTATGCTGTTCCATTTATTAACTCTTGGCTTTATTTCCTGAGTTTTAGGGATGCTATTAAGAAAGTCATTGCCTGTTTTATGGAGTGTTCACCCTTTAAGTTGGGTAGTTTTGGGTCTGATTCCAGGTCTTTGATCCATTTTTTTATCAGTCACTTTTTAAAAGTATGTCAATAATGATGTGTTTCAAAATAGCCCCGGGAGTGTGTGAATCCCAGTTGTGGGTAACGAATCTAATGGGAGGTTTGCTGACCATTTCTACATTGGTGACACAGAGAGCTATTCTGCAGGGGGATGTGAGATGGAAAACATCACAACTGGTCAAAGCTAAAGATAGTATGTGATTTAAGATTTTTTAAATTTATGATGATATAAAAGCAAACAAATTCAGTAGAAGCCATAATTTACATACTGAATTTTAATCTTTTCCCAGGCTAGAAATATGCCTTATTTATTTATTTATTTATTTATTTATTGTTTTTGATGCTGGGCGGTGAGCCACAGCTTCCACTTAGCCACACAATTATGAGATTAAACACCAGATAAACATACAGTATGCCACATAGCTTAGCTTTAATGTTCAGTGGGTTAAAGGTAGTATGTGACTTTTTTGACTTAAGATATTTTCAACTGTAGATTGATTTATCAGGACATAACCCCATTAAGAAACAGCTTTTACAGACGTGGATCAAGGTAGGAAGAGGGGAGCAGGAATACAGTCAAACCAGCAATGGAGTGATGGCATGAAAAGAAGTGACACATTATAGCCATAGATATTTACTAAACTGGTGGGAATCTAGACCATCTTATTTTTATACCAATTCCTTGATTTTTATCTGGAGAATCAAATGATGGGAAACATAACTCACATTAACCTCTGTTCTCTCTTAATCCATGATCCTCTGGGAAAGCTATCCCCCCTCACTTCACTCCCCCCTCCCACTACACATCCTCGTATACTCCTATTTGGCGACTTACCTCTCTGGTCAAGACAATCAGATCATCCTATTTCCCAGTGAAAGTTTTTAGTTCTAGGACTCAGAGGGATTTAAATACAATCAAATTCTCCAAATGGATTTCTGAGAGTCAGGCTCAGGGTTTTATTTGAGCTATCCATAGGAATAAAGCTTTTCTTTCTGATAAATTGGAACTATGAGCAGGATGTATGGAGTTCCTGGTGTCCACTTTGCATTTTAAGGTGACAGTTCATCTCAGGACAGAACCAAGAGATAGAAGAGTAAAGCATGCAGATTGACCCAACATGTCCTACTCAATATTAAGTACTTGGGGACAGTCACTCCTGAAATTGAAGTTCTTCCAAAACATTTTTTGTTTTGTAAATAAATTTTTTTCTTTATTGGTTAGCCAGTTCAAATTGAATCTTCCTACATCAGAGAATAAAAGAGATCTAACCGATATAGTAGGTATGCCTGAGAGTAAGAGAAAAACAGAAAAATTAGTGACAGGTGATTAAGAAATCTAATCTTAGACTCCAAGATATGTGGGAGGAAGGATGTTGTGCTATAATAGGCTGAAATAGCAATAGGGTTTTTAGCACAGAGTTCTGTGTGTGTTCATGAAGAATTCTTAAATAATCTAGATGCCACACTGGCATACCCATTATTGGGATAAGTGGGAAATAAACTACTTCCACCATACTATCCATAATGAAAAGCAATACATTCTCTGGTAAGAATTACTGATCATAAACTAGATGAATACTTGATACTTTGTTCCCTAAACAAGAGCTATGGAGATGGCAATGTGATTCCTGGTGTTGATCACAGCCAGATCTACTCTGCTTTCTCTCAGGGTCTTTGGTTTTCATTGCTTCAGGGTACACTGATGGCTCTTCCCAACAGGTACCTGAAGCTCTCCACATATAGCCTTTCTGTGGCCTCCTGAGGTCTAACTCTGAAGGGTGAGCAAGTTCATGACTCCGCAGGAAGCATCTTCAGCCAGTGATGAAAGGGAACCACAGGGTAAATATTTCTATACAAAAGTGATGAATCCACTGAAAGATAAATTAGGAAAACTACCCCATTCAAAATAACCTTAAAAAATATAAAGTACTTGTGAATCAACGAAAGAGGTAAAAGACCTCTACAATGAAAACTACAGAACAATAAATAAGGAAATTGAAGAAGACCTTAGAAATCAAAAGATCTCCCATGCTCTTGGATGGGCAGAGTTAATATTGTCAAAATGACCATATTACCAAAACTGTTGTATGGATTTAATGCAATTCCTATTAAAATCATTATGACATTCTTTATAGAACTAGAAAAAGCAATCATTAAATTAATTTGGAAAAATAAGAGACCAAGAATAGCCATCGCAATCTTTAGCAAAAAAAATTGAAGCAGGAGGCATCACAATACCAGAATTTAAACTATACTCTAGAGCAATAGAAACAGAAGTAGCATGGTATTGGCACCAAAATAGACTTGTAGACCAATGGTACAGAATAGAAGATACAGAAACCCAACTATATAAATACTGTTATCTCATACTAGACAAAAGTGCCAAAAACATACACTGGAGAAAGGATAGCCTCTTCAACAAATGATGCTGGGAAAACTGGAAATTCATATGTACCAAAATGAAATTAAGCCCCTGTCTCTCACCATGCACAAAACTCAACTCAAAGCGCATTAAGAACCTAGAAATTAGACCAGAGAATCTATCCCTAATAGAAGAAAAAGTAGGCCCCAATCATATCAAGTTTGATTAGGCCCTAACTTCTTTAACAAAACCCCTACAGTGCAAGAAATAAAATCAAGAATCAATGAATGGATGGATTCAAACTGAAAAGCTTCAGCTTCTGAACTCTTGAGGTCGGACAGTGGAGGCATCCTAGAGATGGTCATCAGGCTGAGGCTCAGCTGTCAGCAACTGAAAAATCATTTCTTAATATTCCTCTCTGGTTTTCTTCCTCTCTGTGTCTTACTTTCTCACTCCCCTCGGTTTGATCCTGAGATCACCTGTTAAACTTCTTGAACTCAACTCTTTCCTGGCCACTGGATCTGATTCTGTCACAGTATGGGTATCCAAAACTAAACAGTGGAGGGTGAACATAATAGGGCAAAAACAACAAAGAAAATTCTTTGTAAGAAAAGCATGAATTTCATGATTGATTTATCTATTTCTACAAGAAATGCCGTTGGGATTTTGATTGGCATTGCATTAAACCTATAGAGAACTTTTGGTAATATCGCCATTTTGATGGTGTTAGTTTTGCCTATCCATGAACAGGGTATATTTTTCCATCTTCTAAGATCTTCTTCTATTTCTCTCTTTAGGGTTCTGTAGATTTCATTGTATAAGTCTTTCCCCTCTTCTGTTAGGTTGATTCCCAAGTATTTAATTTTTTTGAGGATATTGTGAACGGAGTGGTTGTCCTCATTTCTGTTTCAGAGGATTTGTCACTGATATACAGGAATGCCTTTGATTTATGCGTGTTAATTTTATATCCTGCCACTTTGCTGAATTTATTTATTAGCTCTAATAGTTTCTTTGTAGACCCTTTTGGGTCTGCTAGGTATAGAATCATGTCATCTGCAAATAGTGATAATTTAAGTTCTTCTTTTCCTATAAAAGACCCAGAATAGCAAGAACAACTCTAAGCAGGAAGTGTGAATCAGGCTGTATAGTGATACCAGACTTCAAACTATACTAGAGAGCAATAGTAACAAAAACAGCATGGTACTGGTACCAAAACAGGTGGGTGGACCAATGGTACAGAATAGAGGACACAGAAACCAATCCACAATATTACATTTATCTTATATATGATAAAGGGGCTAAAAGCATACAATGGAGGAAGGATAGCATCTTCAACAAATGGTGCTGGGAAAACTAGAAATCCATATGCAACAAAATGAAACTGAATCCCTTTCTCTCACCATGCACAAAAGTTAACACAAAATGGATCAAGGAGATTAATATCAAATCAGAGACAAGGCGTCTGATAAAAGAAAAAGTTGGCTATGATCTACATACTGTGGGGTCGGGCTCCAAATTCCTCAATAGGACACCCATAGCACAAGAGTTAATAACTAGAATCAACAAATGGGACTTACTCAAACTAAAAAGTTTTTTCACAGCAAAGAAACAATAAGAGAGGTAAATAGAGAGCCTACATCCTGGAAACAAATTTTTACTCCTCACACTTCACATAGAGCCCTAATATCCAGAGTATACAAAGAACTCAAAAAATTAAACAATAAGAAAACAAATAACCCAATCAACAAATGGGCCAAGGACCTGAACAGACACTTCTCAGAGGAGGACATACAATCAATCAACAAGTACATGAAAAAATGCTCACCATCTCTAGCAGTCAGAGAAATGCAAATCAAAACCACCCTAAGATACTATCTCACTCCAGTAAGATTGGCAGCCATTATGAATTCAAACAACAACAAGTGCTGGCAAGGATGTGGGGGAAAGGGTACACTTGTACATTGCTGGTGGGACTGCAAATTGGTGCGGCCAATTTGGAAAGCAGTATGGAGATTTCTTGGAAAGCTAGGAATGAAATCACCATTTGACATAGCTATTCCCCTTCTTGGTCTATTCCCTAAAGACCTAAAAAGAGCACACTACAGGGACACTGCTACATTGATGTTTATAGCAGCACAATTCACAATAGCAAGACTGTGGAACCAACCTAGAAGCCCCTCAATAATTGAATGGATAAAAAAATGTGGCATTTGTACACAATGGAGTATTACTCTGCATTAAAAAATGACAAAATCATAGAATTTGCAGGGAAATGGATGACATTAGAGCATATTATGCTAAGTGAAGCTAGCCCATCCCTAAAAAACAAATGCCAAATGCCAAATGTCTTCTTTGATATAAGGAGAGTAACTAAGAACAGAATAGGGAGGAAGAGCATGAGAAGAAGATTAACATTAAACAAGGATGAGAGGTGGGAGGGAAAGGGAGAGAGAAGGGAAATTGCATGGAAATGGAAGGAGACCCTCAGGGTTATAGAAAAGGGGAAAGGGAAAAAGAAACAAGGTGGAGAAATGAATTACAGTAGATGGGGTAGAGAGAGAAGAGGGGAGGAGAGGGGAGGGGAGGGGGCGTAGTAGAGGATAGGAAAGGCAGCAGAATACAACAGACACTAGTATGGCAGTATGTAAATCAGTGGATGTGTAACCGATGTGATTCTGCAATCTGTATACGGGTAAAAATGGGAGTTCATAACCCACTTAAATCAAAGTGTGAAATATGATATATCAAGAACTATGTAATGTTTTGGACAACCAACAATAAAAATTTAAAAAAAAAGAAAGAAAAGCATGAAAACAACAAAATTTATATTGGGAAGGTCAGAATGAGGTCCACACCTAGGTGAGCTGGGATTTAATGAAAATGCCTATTGATAAGGACTTGCAGTGAGCAAACACCTGATCCGTAATGTAACACATTTTATTAATTTATTTTATGTACTTTTTAAAATTACTTATTTGTTCTAATTTGTTATACATGACAGCAGAATGCATTTCAATTCATACCACACATATAGAGCACAATTTTTTATGTCTCTGGTTGTACACAAAGTAGAGTCACACTATTTGCATCTTCATGCATGTACTTCGGGTAATGATGTCCATCTCATTCCATCACCTTTCCTAGTCCCCTGCTCCCTTCCTTCCTCTCCTATCCCTTTTCCCTTTCTAAAGTTTCTTCATTCCTCCCATCCTCCCCCAATCCCCATTGTGGGTCAGCATCCTCATATCAGAGAAAACATTCAGTATTTCATATTTTGGGATTAGCTTACTTAGCAAAATATTCTCCAACTCTGTTTACCTGAAAATGCCATGATTTTATTCTCTTTTTAATGCTGAGTAGTATTCCATTGTGTATACATACCACATTTTCTTTATCCATTCATCTAGTGAAGGGCATCTAGGTTGGTTTCACAATATAGCTAATGTGAATTGTGCTGCTATAAACATTGATGCGGCTGCATCCCTGTAGTATGCTGTTTTTAAGTCCTTTGTGTGTGGACTGAGGAATGGGACAGCTGGGTCAAATGGTGTTTCCATTACTAGTTTTCCAAGGAATCTCCATACTGCTGTCAATATTGGGTACACCAATTTGCAGTTCCATCAGCAATGTATGAGTGTGCCTTTACGCCCACTTCCTTGCCAACTCTTATTGTTGTTTGTATTTTGAATAGCTACCATTATGAATGGAGTGAGATGAAATCTTAGAGTAGTTTTGACTTACATTTCTCAATTTCTAGAGATGTTGAACATTTTTTCATATATTTGTTGATTGATTGTATATTAACTTCAGAGAAGTGTCTGTTTACTTCCTTGGCCCATTTATTGATTGTTATTTATTATTATTATTATTATTATTATTATTATTATTATTATTATTATTATTTGGTGTTAAGATTTTTGAGTTCTTTAAATATCCTAGAAATTAGTACCCTATTGTGTGCATGTGGTAAAAATTTGCTCCCATTCTGTTAGGCTCTCCATTCATCTCACTGATTGTTTCTTTGCTGAGAAGAAATTTTTTAGTTTGAATCCATCCCATTCATTGTTTTTTGATTTTATTACTTGTGCTATAGCATCTTATTAAGGAAGTTGGGGCCTAATCTGACATGATGAAGATTTAGGCCTACTTTTTCTTCTATTAGGTGCAGGGTCTCTGGTTTAATTCCTAGGTCCTTGACCCATTTTGAGTTGAGTTTTTTACATTGTGAGAGATAGGGCTTAATTACATTTATCTGCATGTGGATTTCCACTTCTCCTGGCATTTGTTGAAAAGGCTATCTTTTTTCGAATATGTTTTTAGGACCTTTGTCTAATATGAAATAACTGTATTTATGTGGGTTGGTATCTGTGCCTTCTATTCTGTACCATTGGTCTACAGTCTATTTTGTAGCAATACCATGCTATTTTTGTTACTATTGCTCTGAGTTTAAGGTTTCATATAGTGGTACCACCAGCTTCACTCTTCCTGCTAATGATTGCTTTAGCTATTCTGGATCTTTTTATTTTTCCAGATAAATTTCATCACTGGTTTTTCTATTTCTATAAGGAATGTTATTAGGATTTTGATTGGAACTGCATTAAATCTGTATAGTGCTGTATAAATCTTTTGGCAGTATGGTCATTTTGACAATATTAATTCTGCCTAAGAACAAGGAAGATCTTTCCATATTCTAAAGTCTTCTTTAGTTTCTTTCTTTAGAATTCTGTAGTTTTTATTTCTTTGATGTATCTTTGTCTTGTTTTGGAATCAGGGTGATATTGGTCTCATAGATTGAGTTTGGAAGAATTGCTCCTTCTTTTTCTATTTCATAAAATAATTTGAGGAGTATTGGTATTAGCTCTTCTTAAAAGTCTTATATAACTCAGCTATGTATCCACCCAGTCCTGGGCTTTTCTTGGTTGGTAGGCTTCTGATAGCATCTTTTATTTCATTGCTTGAAAGTGACCTGTTTAACTCGTGTGTATCATCCTGACTTAGTTTTTATAGGGAATTAAGATGCAATGGTAGGTCATTAGAACTGAAATAAATGAAACTGAAACAAAAAAGAAACAATTGAAAAAATTGGCAAAAAAAAAAGTTGGGTTTTGGAAAATAAATAAATAAAATTGATAAACCTGTAGCCACGTTAATGAAAACAAGGACTGAGTAAATTCAAATTACTAACATCCATGATGAAAAAGAAAGCATCATGACAGACACTACAGAAATACAGAAGATAATTAAAAATTATTTTGAAAATTTGTACTCCAATAAAATAGAAAATATTAAAAGCATTGACAAATTTCTAGAGCCATATGATTTTCCCACCCCCACTCTCGACCCACCTTGGATCCCCCATAATGCCACACATTTTTATAAATATTATTTTCAATCTTGAACATAAATGCAATTGACTTTTTTCATATACCCAACAAACTACTTACAAGATCATTGTCCTTCTGTTGTTCTGCAATGTGGCCTCTATGTAGAAAATGAGCAGACACTCAGTTAAAGAAATTGACCAAGGAAATTTTTATCTTAAAAAAAATCTGATAATCTTTTCTGTAGTAGATTGATGTGCTTTTTTCAAGTAGATAATAGCAGAAGAGTTACAGTCAACTTAGGCAAACTTTACGATTTCAGAAATCTGAGAAGAAACTGTCAAGAAGTCTCAGCCTAAAGTTTAATAGTTTGTGAACCATAACTTGTTTCCAGTAACTAGTTCTGCTGGTAATTATCTGCTTAGGACCAAAAAGAGCAGGGGCTGCTGAATTCCTAATTTTTAGAAAGATGGAAAGAAAATCCCAGAGGAGTTTTAAAAAGCCCAAAGATATCTGTGCTTGAAAAAAGGTAAGATTTGAATACCTGTCCTCAGTAGTAATAGGTTCAATCCTAGATGGGAAAGATTCACGATGGGATAATGATAGAACTAGAAACAGGCAGGAAAAAGTACACTGAATAAGAAAATATTGCCCACAGAAAAGGAGAACCTTTTTTTTTTTTATTGAGCAACAGGATATTAATCAGTAAATTGATCCCCGCCCCCAACACTCTGTTAATATTTTACTTTAACTTCAAAATAAGGACAAATGCTATATCCTCTGACTCTTGAAAAAAAGAAATAAACTAATAATAAAATCTATTTTAATGGCCAATGACCATTATATTTTCCACTTTGTAATCCCATTACATTTCATTTTTTTTGTTGTTCCCAGATCTCTCTTTAGGTTGGCATATTGATTTGAAATTCAATGAAAATCTCATTAAAAATATTTTTGGAGGCAATCCAGAAAGCAAGAAGGAGAGAATGACCTGTGGGTAGTCTAGAATGCAGTGAATACTGTGCTGATTCACTCTCATTCTTTCTGAACGCCACCATCCCTGATCTGTTGTTTGTGTACATCATTATTCCTGTGACTCAGATGACACATCTGTCCCCTAAAAGAGAATGGAGAATCTTGAGCTCCTAGAGGTCTGCCTGACTATTTCCTGCAGTGATTAGCAATAAACTCCCAAGACTTGCCATAGCGATTGGCCATGACCCCAGGATGAATATGGGCACGGTTTCAAGTGGAAAGCCTGCTTTCTTAGCAGTGCCAGCATTGAAAATACAGTGTGTATCTAATGGGTTGGTTAAACACTTCATTCCATAGCATGCCGTGTGTGTACACATGATAAAAATGATGAAAGAATCCTAGTCTAAGCTGGAAATAAATACACAGAGGATCGTATTTTACCTGATTCATGTAGGCCCTGTTGGAAATTAAAAGGTAACTGTTTTCTTTTTTACTTTCATAAATTGTATTTTTGCATTGCTATTAACTCAATGCAACACACACACACACACACACACACACAACTGGAAGATTTTAATTCAAAGCTAAATATTTCAAACTGAAGAAGAGATTGCATTGAGGTGTAGGGGAAAATAAAATAAGTTTTCTGAAAAGAAATTATGAGGCATTCACAAACTATTATGAATTTTTCCTCTTTTCTTATTTAAAGGACATGAGGCATAGAAAGTTAGAGGTAGCCTAATGTAATTCATCATGTTTGAATTTATACTCTTCAAAATTGGGAAATTTGTACCCATGAAGTGTGTTTTATCTTTTATTCAAAAGAGATTGTATTTTTTCCCCTCATTTTATAAATGGACAAAATGAGTCACAAAAGGTAATATTCCCAGACCATTACCTATCAGAGAAGAACTCAAAATGAAACTCTTGGCCCCAAAGAGGTAGCATGGTATCATATAACTATGCCTTTTGCAGCAAGGCAGATTTATGTTCACATGATACTTTTTAAGATATCTGAAAACTCTGGTGCAAAGTATTATAAATGGGAAGGCTTTGGGAAATTTTAATGCAAGTTTTGGGGTAAGAAGTTGATACGGTATTCTCACAATAACGTTATCAGGTTAAAGCATAATATATCAGGATTCATTCTAGAGATGGCAGATACAAACTTAAAAACATTTTAAATGCCACCCACATCTTCGTTTTTAGTGCTCTTAATCCAAGAAATCTGTACATTTACCAAGAATGGGAACCTTAGTTATGTAATTAATAGTACCACCACTCACTAACACTGTCACAGAATGATGGTTTCCATTCAGCAGGTAAATTTTCTCAGAAACAGTGAGAGGAAGAGTGTATGTACATGGGGAAAATGACTTTACGACTCATCAGACTTAAAGTTAATTTAGGTTTCCTTTGGAAAAGACTACCTAAAAATAATTTCACAGTATATCTTATTTAATTTCATTAGTTCTTTACACACTGTTTTCTTTTATTTGTTTAAATTTTTTTTAATTTAATTTTGTTTTGTTTTGTTTTTTACATCTATGTTTAATTTTAACGTGGTTGTCAGGATGTGGGGAGATGTTCTCCATTGATGGTAGTCTCAGCCTTCTATCTTACCTTTGCATGCATTCTTCCCCTACACACCCCAACCCAGATATTTTCTATTTTCTCCATTTTAATAGTGTTCTTAGTTCTGAATATTCTAATATGGAGCACAGATTTTATATCCTTTTGGAACAAAAAGAAGTATTCTATTTTCAGTGGATAATGTCCTAGTTGTTATTTAATGGACCAGGGTAGTTTATGCTTCTATAGTATTTTGTTCTTCCTTTCTGTTTTTTTTTTAATATTTTTTAATTATAGATGGACACAATACCTTTATTTTATTTATTTATTCTTAAGTGGTGTTAAGAATAGAACCCAGTGCATCACCTGTGCTATGCAAACACTCTACCACTGAGCCACAATGCCCACTGAGCTCTTACTTAGTGATGGTTCCACGTGTTCTGACTTTAGCTTTTTTTTCCTTCTAGGTAACATATAACATTTACCCAGGTGCTTTTGAAATCTCTTCTCCCATAAGTGATAAAATTGATACACAGACAAGTTAGTAAAATTCTTCCAAGGTCCTAATTCAGTAAGAATCAGAACTTGAATTTGAACAATGTTCATCTTCCTTCTACCACCTACCTGTATCTCTTTGGTGCAGGATAGGCCATGGTAACAAGACCCACACTGTTTCTATGGCTTAGGCGATGTTCTCCTCTGGCTGCTGCACATATTGCTGCTTGTCAGAAATTCTTTACTTTACATGGCTGTATTCCGAGACTGTAATTTGGCAGAAACCGCACCATCTAGAAGGTTGCTGGTTTGGGTGGCAGGGAAAAAAGAACTAGGAAGTTGAGCAACAGTAATTAAAAACATAAATGCTCACATATCATGAGCTAAAGTAACTAACATGGCCTTGGATCCAGAGAATGGACTTTCAAGAGGGTCTGGTCACTGTGAGTGGGAGCAGAGCTCCACAGTTTCCTATGAGGCAGGATACACATCATGTATTTTATAACTCTAACAGAATCTTTTACTTTTTTTGCCTCCTACTTCCATTACTTCCTTCTTAATAACATCACAGTAATTGGTAGGCAATAATTTCCTCTACAGCATTTTGTGTGTTCTTATATGAAGAACTGAAAATAGACAGATCCAGTCTAGCACAGCAAAAAGCTGGTTAGAACCTAAGCTGAGTCAATCAATAATCACTATTAACCCCTTACTTTCTGTTTCCCTTGTTTATTCCATGAATTCCCTTACAATCACCTTTCAGTGCTTTTTTTTTTTTTTGGCAGGGGCGGGGGGTTAATAGATAGTGGAATTAGATTCTGTTGCTTATACACAAAGAATCTAAATTCATACACAGTACTTATTAATATTCTGAGAATATGCTGAGGATAGTTAAGAGTATCCAAATGTGAACTTATAGGACATATGTGCAATTATATAAAATGTATAGAATTAGCAATAAACAAATAATGATGCTGATATTTGTATAGCTTTAATTAATATACAACATGTGTTAAAAGACTGTGAGAAAGCCAGTGAGAGTCTCCTAAGGAAATATGTTGACCTCTTTACTGTAGGATGCTTCGACTATCTTGCTTAGCACCTAGGTTAGAATCAGCTTAGTGATAATAGGATAAGCACTTCACGAATGTGATTCTGAATGAGCAATTTTCATATTAATGGCTTTCTCACTATATTAATGAAAACACAATTTGCTACTATAATGGGGACATCACTTAAATTAGATCAAAATTGCTAACATGAACAGGACTGTTAATAAAGCAATACTATTGTGTATGCTAATGGTTCTCCTATTGTATTGACAATGTTCTTATATCCAAAAATTTGTACTGCATTAGAAAAAAAATGTGCTGTTTTATTGATGGCTTGAGGATGTCACTTACGGTATTGCAAGCCATTGCCATCACAGTAACACTATAAAGATCTGCCCATAGCTGAGCAGGAGTCAAACTGAAAAGAAAATCTCACACTGAAATTGACAATGAACATTTTATCAGCTAAGGTTTTATTATTATTATTATTATTATTATTATTATTATTATTATGGGATTATTGTTCTCAATCTTTTTGTATTGCTTATAAGTTACTGGAGAGAAACAAAATACTATAAAAAAGAAAAAATATTAAAGTGATAAGCATATATGTTTGCATATTTCCACCTCTATGTTAGGTTGCTAGGACTTCCATAATTGGGTAGCTTCAACAAACAGAATCTGTTTTCTCATGGATCTGAAGGCAAGGAGTTGAAGATCAGAGCATCATCAGGGCTGATTCTTTCTGAGTGCTGTGAGGAAAAGATCCATTCTAGGCCTCTGTCCTTTCATTGTAGATGTGCAATCTTCTCTCTATATCTTCACGTTATTTCTTCAGTACACCTGTGTCTATATTTCTTCTTCTCATAAGGTTGCTAGTCATATTGGCATTGGTCTTAACGTAATGACCTCATTTTAATTTAATGACCGCAGTAAAGACCAAGTCTCTGAATACATTTACATTACAAGCTACTGGGTATTAGGGTTTCAAGCTGTGAATTTCATGGAGTAGGGGAGAATTAGATACCTAATATCCTTAAATTTTAATATTCTAGTTAGGTAAACACATGCATTTATGAAATATTTTATATGTAAAGTATGGCAAAGCTAAATTTACCAAGTTGTTTATGATTATTCAAAGGGTTTTAATTTATATTTACATATGCAAAATGAGATAACTAGTTGTTATGGTTTAGATATGAGGTGTCCCTCCAAAATTCTTGTGTTTTTGCATAAATGAACATTCAGTGTGGAAATGATTTGATTGTGAGAGCTATAACCTCATTTGTCCATCTTAGTTCAAATGGTCTGGGTGGTAACTGTAGGCAGGTGGGGTGTGGCTGGAGGAAGAAAGTAACTGGTGGCATGCTCTGGAAGGCTACATCTTACCTCCTGCCCTTTCCCCTCTCTCTATTCTCTGCTTCCTGGCCTCACCAAGCTGAACAACTCTCTTCTGTTGGATCCTTCTCCCATGATGTACTGTCCCATTTGGGGCACAGAGCAATGGAGTTGGCTATCTATGGAGTAACACTTCTGAAACTGAACCCCAAATAAACTTTTTCTCCTCTAAGTTGTTCTTGTTGGTATTTTGGTCATAGTGATGGAAAAGCTATCTACATAGCTTATTACTTTGTATACCACAATAGGTAACTAAAAGTATTAATGGCAGCTGTACTGTATATATATATAAACAGTAAAGAAAATACAAAAAGAGAAAACATTTAAATAATATGTAGTGTCATCTCTGTATTCTTTCACCTTGGAATATAACTTTTATGAGTTCAATTTTTAAAAAAATCTCCCCATGTTTTCCCATAGGAATGAAATGTGATTTCACCACTACCAGTTAAGATAAGGTGAGAATTTCTATCAAAATGCAGTGCCTGATTGCCCAGTTCAGACTCAGTTTAAATTGCAAAGGTAGGGAGCAGGGTAGAAAGCAAGTCATATGAACATGAGTGCAGTCCATTCATTCATTCAGTTAAACATATATTTAGTGAACAAGGTACATTGCAGATACTTTTGTAGATACTGAGCAACAGGAGTCAATAAAATAAAGTCCATGCCAAATTGCCTTTTAAAATACATTATGGTATTTCTTCATATAGTAGTTACTCCCTTATGGCAATTTTAGTTACCTATAGCCAAATGTGGCCCCCAAAATTTTAAATGAAATGCAAAGTTTAGAAGTAAATAATTAACAAATTTCACATTTCACACTATTCTCAGTGACATGATGAAGTCTTGACAAATCTGGGATGTAAATCATGCTTTTGTCCAGTGTACTCACACTGTATTGGCTACCTACCTGTTAATCATCTAGTACATAGGTATAGGGGATTATAAAGAACTTGGTAAGTTAGGTCACTTGTGGTGTTGTGGTGCTTGTGTTAAAGTAACCCTTATTGGGCTGGGGATGTGGCTCAAGCGATAACATGCTCGCCTGGCATGCTGGGGTGCTGGGTTCGATCCTTAGCAACACATAAAAATAAAATAAAGATGTTGTGTCCACTGAAAACTGAAAAATAAATATTAAAAAAATTCTCTCTCTCTTTAAAAAAATCTTAAAAAAATAAAATAACCCTTATTGCATTTATCAATGGCCCACCAGTATTGGAGTAGTGATACAAAAGAGATAACAACACATTAAACATAGATGAATGCATTAACTCTGGTACTCTGTGGCAATCCTGCAGGGCAGGAAAGAAACAACACCATTATAGTAGGATTTTTTACTATGTATGATTTCAGTTTCAGGTACTTACTGTGGGTTTTAGAACACATCCCTGTGCATAAGGGGGACCTACTATATAGGTAAAATTCTAAGAATTACCACAGTAATATATAGTTAATTTTGATTAAAACATGCAGTTGAAAGTGTTTCACAAGTTAATATTTAAAGCCATATGTATTAAATATTTCAATTTCAAATATCTCTTCACTTTTTTTTTCTAAATAACTCCCAAGAATCTTAGTATACTGGCATTTAATATTTAAAAATCTTCTCAAAATGTACAATACCCTAATATTTGCTTCAGAGGAAGAGAATGAATAGGTATTTTTTCATAAGACCATTTCATCTGAAGCCATTAAGATTGACCTTAATTATTAAAGATCTTTCAAACAATTGGTTTTAGTTTCTTCTCATGCAATATTTTACCAGTTCTAATGAAAGTAGCAGCATTCATGTTAAAACATCTTTTAATATTATTTATTTTTACTTATTATTTTCTTTTTGCTATCGGGAATTGAATCCACAGTCACATAACTATAGATCCAGATCCCCGGGTCTTTTGTTTAATTAATTTTTATTTTTTTTTATGTTTTATTGTGGGTCTCACTAAGTTTTTAGGACTTCACTAAGTTGCTGAGGTGAGTCTTGAACTTGCAATCCTCCTGCCTCAGCCTCTTGAATCACTGAGATTACAGGCATGCACCACCACACCAGCTCATTTTCTTTTTAATTTTGTACAATCTTGGGATATTATCAAATAATAAAAATACCTTACAGATAGTACCAGTGTGAAGAAGAGAAATGAGAATTTTAGATGCTTTGAACTAAAACTCAGAAAAATCTTAGTAAATTAATCTTCATAAATATAGATAAAAATATGTATCAGATGATTTTAAATTGTGTTGCGTATAATTCAATAGGCGATATGCATCTTTTTAGTACTGCAATTGATTTTTAACAAACTTTTTATCATTAACATCTGTAGAGATTCCTTTTAGTGTTTCCTCAGTTCAAAGGGAAGAACTTGACTATTTACTTAACTCAGTAACTGGTACCAACTTAGATAAAACATTTGCGACTTGAGAAAACTGGATGCAGGCTGTTTAATTGTGAAGTGATATAATGTAACATAATCCTCAAAGCATGTATTTGAATATAGTGTGTACGCATTTGCATAGTAATGAATCCACAAAATAAAGTATATGAAATTAGGTGAAAGCTAAAAATGAAATAAGATATGACCAGCAAGAAAACATGTGGCTGCATTACATTAAATTTAAATGGAAACTCTTCCTTTGAAACTCATTCTAAATGCATTTTTGAAAATAGTATTTGAGGAAAATACTTTCTAATCTTAGAGTGTGACAGATCACATTATATTACATATTATATTCTTGACTGGAATAAGAATTGATGAATGTCCCAAATAATAATACTTTTCATTAGTAAGGTTCTTTCTTTTATAAAGCATTTTCACATATTAAACAAAACAATAGAAAAGAAATACATATGCTGAACAGTTATGATATGCTAGAAACTGCTTTGGTTTTTTTATATGCATAACTTTATTTAATCTTCACAACAAGATTCATCTTATGTCTGAAAGATATAAACAATACCCAATTTTTAGATGAGAAAAACCAGACATAAAAAGATTTAAAAAGTTTTTGAAAGTCACAGTAACAAGTAATTGTAGAGGGTTTAGTCTTGTGGGTGTCACTCTAGAGTTAGAGGCACAAGCCATTAAATCTCACTATCTCTGTGTGGAGCTTCTGTACCACATCCATTGGTCCTCAGGAAAGCTCATGACAGGCCTGAGGTTGTGCCTCAGTGGTGAAGCACTTGCCTAGCATGTGTGAGGCACTGGGTTCGACTCTCAGCACCACATAAAAATAAATAAATAAAATAAAGGACTTGTGTTCATCTGTAACTAAAAATATTTTAAAAGAAACACAATAGGCATTTACAAAAAGAAAGGTCCATCTACAACTTAAATTAAAAAAAAAAAACAAAGCTGGTGACATCATTGTGAGTTGGTATTATCATAGATTTTTCAGTATAGTTTTACAGCTTTTCCTCTGTGATACAACTAGTAAATATTAGGGCTCATTTTGGGTGCCAACTCTGTTGGCTCAGATTGTTGACAAAGCAGATTGCCTGGTCAGCATGGCTTTTTCTTCCTCAGGGCTCAGTATATAAATGATTCCTTTCTTCCAGTTCCTGGACTTGGAGTTTTGTGCAATAGAGTGATGCTATGGAATATCATTCTCACCCTCCATAGTAACTACAGAGTACCTTGAATTTTATCTGAACATATGACAAAATTATGCATTCTACCATGTGATGGCACCCAACCTGGAATGGAGCATCATAAGATCCTTTTCTCTGTATCTGTATAAGACACTGACCCCTCTCCCTGAGTGCTTTCAGGAACAAAAGCATAGCATGTGAAGTGATACATCGAAATGTATGTGAGTGCTGGCCATGTTGGCAGTTTCTGTTTCACTTTACTGGCATCCATGTGTTCCTCATTCAATCAACTAATAATCTGCTACTTTATTAGGGTTCTCTAGAGGAATATAATCAAAAGGAAATATAATTATTAAAAGAGGACTTATTAGGTTGTCTTACATGAACAGAAGCTGGATAGTCCACAATGGGTGTCTGTAGGCTGGAGAGCTGGAAGAACCAGTAGCTGTGCAGTCCAAGAGGCTGATGCCCCAAGAGGAATCAACAACTATTACCCTAGTACAAGACCAAATCCCTCTGGACAATCACTGGAGTCTGCTTTAAAAGAGTAAAGAGCAAGACTCTGATATCCTCAGATGATTGAAGGAGCAATCAAGAAGCTGTTCAAGAAGAGTGGAGTTTGCATCTGCTCCTGGTTCCTTGTTCTTCCAACATTTATTCCATCCAAGCCTTCATCCTGATGGATGGGTCTACCCAACTTTGGTCTCCTTTGAGTTAGCTATCCCACATTCCAATCATTCCTAGACACACCCTCATTGACACACCCGTAAGCCTCTTAATCCTCAGCATCTTTAATCTAAACAAGTTGACAATTCAAATTAACCATAAAAAAATTAACCATTACAGCTATACTAAAGCACTTTCCTAGGCAGTGGGTTTCATGGAAGTGAATAATATGGGGTTATCTGTCTGCGTATAGCTTAGTGAGAGCAGATAGTTGATAAACAGAATAAACAAGTATAGAATATAAAATGAAAGGTGGTAGCAATTGATAAGAAACTAAATATAAAAAAGTAATAAACTAGAGATACCAGGAACATGACATTGCACATGAAATAAGATGGTGAATTTACTTCCTATTGCTGAGACACAGCTTATCAAAGTCATTGGTAAAAACGCTCCTATTTATTATAAAATTTATTTATTATGTTATTTATTATATTGTGTAGGAAGTCCAGGGTTTATTAGGTCTTTTATTAGGATCTCACAAGTTCAAAACCAAGATTATGTCTGGGTTCCAGTCTTATCTGAGGACTTAATGAGGAAAGAATCCTGGTCTATGCTCTCTCAAGTTGTTGGAGGAGTTCATTTTTTTGCTCCTATAGGATTCTTGGTAGCTTATTTATTCAAAACCAGCCATGGAGAGGCAGAATCTTTGCTGATAAAAGTCTTTGACTTCAGAGAAGGGCTGGACCACCCTATTTCTAAAACAAAAACAAATTTAGTAGTAAACTTAGTAAGAGAGGTGAAAGGGTTATACACTGAAAACTAAAAAAGCATTCCTGAAAGACAGCTCATGTTCATGGGTTGGAAGACTTAATATTGTTAAATGTCCATACTTTCTAAAGTGATCCACAGATCTAATATATTTCCTATCAGTTTCTTAACACACACACACACACACACACACACACACACATATATATATATATATATATATATATATATATATTTAATAGAAATAGAAAAAAAATCCTAAAATTCATTTGGAATGTGGAAAAATCCAAAATATCCAAAACAATCCTGAGAAAGAACAAAAAAGTTGGAAGCTCCATATTTCCTGATTATAAAGAATATTACAAAGCTACTTGGTCTAAACAGTGTGGTACTTCACAAAGACATACAGACCAATGGAACTGCATAGAGAGCCCAGAAAAAAAAAACATATATAATCAAATGATCTTTTACAGGAATGCCAAGATACCAGAGTGGGGAAACCATAGTTTGTTCATTAAGGAAATCCTATAGCTCAATAATAAAACAATAACAACAACAAAACAATAAATAACCAGATTGAAAAATTGAACAAAGGGCTTGAGTAGATACTTCTCCAAAGAAGAAAACACCAATGTGAAAAGTTGCTCAACACAACTGATTAGTATAAAAAGGCAAACTAAATCAGAATGAAGTATCACCTCACACTTGTTAAGGTGGCTGTTATGAAACAACCAACCAGCCAACCAAAAACACAAAATAGCAAGTATTGTCGACTGTGAAGAAATTGAAACTATTGTACCCAGTTGGTGGGAATATCAGTGTTGCCACTATGAAAAACTGGAGATTCCTCAAAAAATTAAAAATAGAACAATTCTGTGGTTTAGCAATTCAACTTCTGGGTGTACATCCAAATATTTGAAGTCACTTCTTGAAGAGATAGCTGTAGTCACATTGTCTTAGTGTGTTGTATGCCGCCACTGTGGCAGAATACCTGAGATTAAGCAATTTACAAAGAACAAAGGCATATTTCTTTCAGTTGTGGAGACTGGGGAGTCTAGGATTGAGCAGCTGCAGATGGTGGGGAATTTTCTGCTGTGTCAGAAAATGGGTGAGAGAACAAGATTGAGAGCAAGAGATTGAATTCCCAGCTTCAAGCCTTTTTTTAGAAAGCATAAATCCACACATGTAGGTGGAGCCCTCATGATCTAAACACCTCCCATTAGGTCCCACCTCCCTACACTTCTGCAATGGGGATTAAGTTTCCAATGCATGTTTTTTGGGGGACATTGACACCATAGCACCCATGTAAATTGTATCATTCACAATAGCCACAAAGTGGAAACTATCTAAATGTCCACTCATGGATGAGTGGATAAAGAAAGCGCACACACACACACACACACACACACACACACAGAGGAAAATTATTCAGCTATAAAAAAGATATTCAGACATGAAACAACATGGACAACCCTTGTGGGCATTATGGTCAATGCAATAAGCCAGTCACAAGGACAAACAGTGCATGATTCTACTCTCATGAAATACTTAAAGTCATCAAACTCATAGACACAAAAGGCAGGTTGATGCTTGCAGGGCATGCAAGGAGGAAAAAATGGGCAGCTGCTGCTCAACTGGCATAGAGACTCAGTAATCCAAGAAAAAATGTTCTAGAGATGTGACGTATAACACTGTGCTTATAATTAAGAAATATATATATTATACATTAAAAGAAAAAAGAAGTTAGTTTCATTAAGTGAGGCTCACTCAGGTTAATCCCCACTTTGAACTGCTCAGTAATCAACTGACTGAGGACCTTCATTACATCTGCAGAATCCCCTTGTCTTTGCCAGATCACCTAACATGACTGGAGAAATGCCCCATCGCCCTGTGATATACTACTCCTTAGAAGCAATTCAGATTCAAACCACACTTGGGGAAAGGGATAACACAGAGAATGACCCAAGAGAAAGGATTATAAAAGGGCATGGCAATGCAGGGCCTGTCCACCACTGGTGTCAATGATCTCACTGAAAAGGTAAGCTAATACTTGGTAAGTTAAGCTAATACTTGAAGGAGATGAGGGATCAAGACTTGTGGGTAGAAGAAGGAGGGAGATCATAAGCTGTAGGAATCCTAAATGCAAAATTCTTGAGGATGAAACATTACTTGTGCATTCAAAACTGCAGGGAGCAAGGTAGCTGGCTCAGAATGCAAGACATGAAAGACAGAAAGGAACGAATCCAACTGGTGATGGAGGGCAGGGTACACAGAGCCTTTGCAAGATTTTAACTCTAAGGGAGACATGAAGACACTTGAAGCATCTTAGTGGAAGGTGACAAGATATGTCTTACTATACTAGGAATATCATTCTGGCTGCTACTGGAGAATATATAGTCAAAGTCAAGGGGGAAGCAGGAGTTCCCTTCAAAGGCTGTTACCATAATGTAGGCATGGAGCATAATAACAAAGGTTGATGATAAGTGTACAATTCTCATGAATTTGAAGGTGAACACAATAGGATTTCTTAACTGATTAAATGTAGGGGATAGACTAAATGAAAGAGCCAGAGATGACATCAAGGTTTTTATGTAAACCCTTTATCACAGCAGTTTGGCTTAAATAAATCTCTCCTACAAGTTATAATATCATGCATGTCAAATGATCTGTATACAAGACTATTTTTAGTAGCACATTTTTAGATAAAATTTCTCAGTTTGATATAGTTAGATTTACAGATAAGTTGAAAAATAGAACATAGAGCTTCCATGTGTGCTGCACCTGGTTTTCCCCACTGTTAGCATCAACCTTACTAGGAGAACATGTGCCAGTATTAAGGCACTTACATTGTCTCACAGTTCATAAAGAAATGTTGCACTTGATTTAGATTTTTACCAGAATTTTTTTCCTAGTGTCATTATTCTGTTCCAGGATCTCAGCTAAGATACCACGTTGCATTTCATTGTCCTGTGTCCTTAGTGTCCATTTCTTTGTGTCATTTTTCAGACTTCCTTAGTTTTGATCATGTTGGTAGTTTTGAGGAATGCAGGTCAGGTATTTGTATCATGCCCACACGTGTGTGTGTGTGTGTGTGTGTGTGTGTGTGTGTGTGTGTTTATGTCTTTCTCATGGGTAGCCTGAGATTAGGCATTTTTGGAAAGAGGACCATGGAAGTAGAGTGTCACTCTCAGCATAGCACATTTGTACTATCAATATGACTAATCACTTATGGTATTAGCCTCCATCACGTTGCTAGGTTTCCACACTGTGAGTTACTTTACCTCATTTCCATGTTATATTTCTTGGAAGTTTACATTCAAATGCAACTTACTCTAGGAATGTAATTTCAATACCCCCTCATTGATGTGGGGGATTCTTCTCTATGCAAGATTTGTCTGCACCCTTCATATATTTGTACATATATTTGTATGGATTCAAAGATATTTAATATTTTGTGTACCTCGTATAGTTTGCATACCAACCATGCTTTGTGCTTTATAGCCTAGTACCATATTATTCTTTCAGATTTACTTGTGTGTCCCTTTAACATGTTCACAATCCTTTTATTTTTTGAGCACCTACTTAGTTTTTGGAGCTTAAAAAATGTATCAAACTCTCTTGACTTGTCCTTACTTCAGCCCTAGATGAAGCCATTTCTCCAGAGAACTCTAGTGTCTTTTATTTCAGGGTAGTACTAAGAATGAAGATCCCTGGCACTGGGTGCTATCATTGCCACATAGTATTGTTTTTAATACATAAACATTTAAAAACAGTCTAGGTTTTCATTTATAAGGTTAAACACATGATAAGTCCTTACATAATGCACTTTAAGAATAAGGCATTACTCTGTTTATATGAAGTTAGTTCCAAGCTTCAGCATTACATGAAAAAAATAAATTGTGAATAGCATGCTATTGAGTATTTGCATACATTATAACATTTATCTAAGAGGAATATGAAGAATAATTAAACATGTGCACAGAAAATATCCTTAGGAGAGTACACATGAAATTTTTAAATTTAGTTGCTATACAAAGAAAAACTTGGTGACTATGAAGTGAAATGGGTAGGGGGGGAGGCTTTTTATTGTGAATGCATTTTTAACCTTTGCATTTAAAGTTTTTATCTCCTTAAATGTATATTGACTTCATAGCTCACATATTTTAGATATGGTTGCATACTACTCAACATATGAAGAAATAAGAGAAAAAAAATCCTGGTCTATCAAATGTTATTTTTCTTTTTATAATTATTGCTCTCTCTAAGGAGGTTAGACATTATTTTATGGCCTGGACTGCCTTATCTTTTTTTAATGCATGTCTCAGTTCTCTCATTCCATACCACATCTTCTTTGGAGTTAGGCAGGTTTAATTGCTTTGTCTATTTAGGTAATTCCTTTTATTTAACTCTAAAACAAAGTATGGTGTCTCATTGTGGAAAATTCTTCTTTTATTTTCAGATTAACTTCCCAGAAAGGGTTTCTAACTTGAAGAAAAATATCAGAGAAATTAATAAACCCAAGATCTGAGGGTGCTAGAGCCATGTAATGGGGAGAGCAATACTGCATACAAGAAGACTGATATCCAGAAGGGGACAGTGGCTTGTGATGTAATGTGCGGTTGGCAGACTAATATTTTTTTTTAGAAGGACCTCAGACCCAGAAAAACTCTGCAAATATTTTACTTATGGAAGCATTAAGGCCTCAATGATGTATTACAGTTGTTTTAGTCAGAGTTTGTACTGCTATGATTAAAAGCTCTGACAAGAACAATTTTAGAGAAGGAAAAGTTTATTTGGCACTCACAGTTTCAAAAGTCTCTGTCCATAGATGGCCAACTCCATTGCTCTGGGCCAGAAGTGAAGAGGAACATTATAGCAGAAGGCATAGCAAAAGAAAGTAGCTCAGGACATCTCACCAGGAAGCAGAGACTGACTTCCTTCACCACTGATAAAATGTGTACCCTCAAAAGCACACAAATGACCCACCTCCTGCAGATATATCCTACCTGCCTACAGTTACTGCCCAATCCAGTAGGGATTAATACACTGATTAAAGTTAAGTTTCTCCCAACCCAATCATTTCACCTCTAAACTTTTTGCATTGTCTCACACATGAGTTTTTTGGGGACACCTCTCATCTGAACCATAACAATAATGTATGGAAGCCAAGAAGAGACTAGTTTTAAAAGCTAGAAGGTGTTTTCAAGTTTTCTTTCCAGGACACCTCTGCTGAACCCTTCAGAACCTGTCAGAACCTGATTCACCATCACCTGCCTCAGAGTTTCGCCAGTTCCATGGACAAGGGTCTGTGCATTTAGTTCCTTGAGCCCTGATCACACTGAATTATTATCTGTTTGACTCTGTCCTCCATAGATTGTTAACTCCTCAACATCAGTTGCTGTTAGCTTACAGCACAGGCCTTAGAGGATATCATTTAAAAATATGCAAAGAATGAACAAACACAAAACAGGAAAAATCCAATTTTAAATGCAAATATCAACTTTGGGAAGAAGAACATTTAGCATGTACCCCTTAGTAAGTGGAAAACAAATTCCACGCCAAGCCCTACAAGAGATAAAGAAAAGAAGAAGAATAACAGATAGAAAGAAAGTGGGTGGTAAAAAGAATATCAAAATGACAGTACAAGCCATTTCTAGAAATACTCTTTCAGCACACTAGAACAAGTGAGAATTCAAACAAATGGAAACAGAGATGCCAGAGTAGAGCTTAAAATTCAAATATACGTGCACTGAGTAGCAACTCCCACAAACCACTATATGTTCTGATTTAACAAAAGTACAGAGTATAGTTTGCTGTCTTTAAATACACCCACATCTCTCCTTTCCCTAATTTTACCAAGAGTGTTTCACTTAGCATTTGGGATTTATCTAAATATGTCAGAATAAAAAGACTAGATTTTTTATTTTTTTAAGAGAGAAAAGGTTAACAGGGACAAGTAGAAATAGAGAGAAAAAGGAAACTTTAAGAGAAAACATTGTAGAAACGTAACAGGGAGAGTACAAAAAGTGAAAGAGATGATTTTGCAGAAAATGACAAGATGTTTCTGTCAATTATTTTGTCCATTTCCTCCCTTATTTAAGAATGATCAATGATTAAGATAATACTTACACTGGCTAACATTTTTTTGGTTCACTCACCATATGAAAGTTTTACCTGAGATAATATCATTCTGTTGTTAAATTCTCACAGCATGTTTTTCTGGGAATAAATATTAATATTAATATCTTGTTTAACAAAGAGGAAGGAGGGCTAGCAATCCACCTGCCACACCATGCACTTTACCTCTCACACTCTCTTGGAATGAAAGAGCACTTTGAGACTCCTATGTGTACCATCAGCATGTACACACCTTTCCTGTTCTAATTTCAAGTCATTTATTTTCTAACTCTAGTTTATAATACTGCCTTCATATTGACCATGTGTACCCTGGGTAGGGAATCTCTTATTTTAGACCCAGATTTTTATGCCTGAAGGTTGCATCTAAGCTCCTTTATTGTACCTTTAAGTTTTCTGACTTTCTCATGAACTAATTTCTTCCTGGTTGCTCTGCCATAGCCTGTGTCTACTCTGATGAGTAACTGATTTGCCTGTATTTGTCATTGTATATTGCATAACCCCAGCTTTACCTAATGCAGTCTCCTCTTCCTTATATCCCTTCACTTAGGAGTGCAAACTCCTTTTATCTCCTAAGTTAATTGTCCCTGGGCTTCTTTATTTATCCTTATGTTCTTTTGTGGTTGCATTCTATTTCCTCCCTATTTATGCCCTTCCAGAATTGATTAATCTCTATTTGTTGTGGATTGAATTGTGTCCCCCTAAACTTTATATATTGTATACCTAACCCTTGTCCCCAAATACCTCAGAATGTGAACTTTTAGGAAATAGGGTTGTTGCAGATATAATTCTTTTTAAGGAGTTATTTTTAAGATGTAATTTTTTTTAAGGTTCATTAAATCATATTGGAGTAGGATTGGCCTCTAAATACAGTGCACTGGTAACCTCATAAAAAGAACTCACACAGTGAGAACACCAGGTGAAGCTTTGAGTGATGATTCCACAAGCTAAGATACTGTCAGAAGCCAAGAGAAGGGCCTGGAACAGATCCCACCTAACACCTGCTGCCTGAGTTTGGGCCTGCTGACACCTCAATTTCAGGTCCCAGGCCTCCATAACTGAGACACAAAATCATGGTGTTGTTCTTAGTCACTCAGTTGGTGGTACTTTGGATAGTCATAATACCATCTGTGGAGACACTGTTCTGATCATCTCCTTCTTTATGAATATAATTTGTCACTCATCAGTAATATTATTTTAAAAATCAAATCAAAACCACATATATTTCATGAGTTTTCCTGAACACTGGACACTACTTGAAGAGCTTGACACATGTGATTTAATTTTACTGTTATATAGTCAGATAAGATAGGTACTATTATGTGAATTTTAATTACAAGAAAATAAGGCTTTATAACATTTAAACAACTTGCCTATTTTTACAAACTAGGCATAGAATTCAAGCTATGCCTTTCTAGCCTTGATTTTTAGACTCATATTTTTTCAGTTTTTAAAAGACATAATTAAACATTTTCTCATACAACACATTATGGTCGAGGCACTTCCACACCTCAAACCCAAATTGAGTGGCCTCATGCATTCTACATTGACTCTTTCTTAATGTAGTTCTAAATGTAAATTCTTATAATAAACTTACATGATTCTAGGTAGGATTAATTTACAGATGAAGAAATTTAGGCATGATGTTTTAAAAACTAGACTGATGTCACACAACTCTGGAATGCCAGGGGTGGAATGAAGCCTGTGAATTGTGGCCCCAAAGGATCTCCTCCTGACTGTTGTCATGTACTAGGTTCTTAGTGATGCCTTCAAGAACATGTACCATATTTTATGTCTTTATTGTGTTCTTCTAGATCTACTATAAAGCTGAAAAAAAATAGTAAGTTTCAAGTAAAAATTTCAGGGAGAATGCAATGGAATTAATTGTGCTCATTGCCTCTGGAGAAAGATTGGGATCCTTCATGACAGGGAAGTTTTCACAGGCACATTTTGCTGTTTCTCTCCTTTGCAAGTCTCCTCCAAACCTGGTCCAATATTCAACATGCAGTGCTACTTCATCAATATTTATGATTGAAAACCTCTGATAAAAGTGTTGCTTTTATCACAAAAATCCCTTTAAACAAAAGGGAAGCCATTCGCCTGCAAGTATGATTTTTGTATAAAACAGCTAATAAAATAGTCCAGGTATACAGGAACTAGATAAAGTTGAAGCAGTGTAGGGAGTATAGCTGCCGTAGTACAACCAACAAATTAATTTTTAAAGAAGTTTTTTATAGTATGAATTCTCCAGGATACATGAAAAGATTTGCTATAGAAATTTGAGAAGGAAAGCACCTACTACATATCTTAGTATTTGCACAACAGATAGACATTCAAAATTGCACAGGTGATTATGAATGTCCCTTATGAAAGTGTGTAAGTGTGTTTATACATGGCATTGCTGAAATATGAGCCAATAAATTGCCCTATTGACATAAAATAGTGAAAAACTGAAAGAACACTGCTTTACCTGGCTTTTTTCCATCAGTGTAACTAAAAGACTTGACAAGAACAATTTAAGGAGGAAAATTTTATTTGGATCCTGGTTTCAGAGACCTCAATTCACAGACTGCTAACTCTATTGCTCTGACATAACATAAGCTGAGGCAGAACATCATGGCAGAAGAGTGTGGAGGAGCAAAGTGACTCAGGACATGGCAATCAGGAATGAGGGGGGTGGGGTAGCAACAGAAAAATGAGTGCTTTGCTCACCAGAGACAAAATATAAACCCCAAAGGCATGCCCCCAGTGACCTCCCTCCTCCAGCCACACCCTACCTGCCTTCAGTTACCATCAGCTAATCCCTATGCACTGATTAGGTTAAGGTTCTCATCGCCCTGCAAATCTTCTTGCATTTTCTCACAATGATGTTTTGGGGGACACCACACATATCCAAACCATCATCAGTGGCAAGTATGATATGCATTATTTACATAAAGATGTGCAGGGTATATTTCTTTTATCCAACTTTACTCCATGAAAACTTTTTAATTACTCCAGATATGACTCCTATGTACTCCCTACTTTCATTTTTAAGCCAATGGGAAATATATTTCCTACTGTTGTTGTGAAACCTCTAAAGTTAATTACTGAATATAGTTAGATTATTTTTTGCTTATCTTTATTCTAGTGGGACTATACACCATTTGCATGTAGTCATGTAGGGTGAGTTCACTTCCAACATAGTCAATTATATAAGTCTATCAACAGCTATTTTATTATGGGAACAATAGAGACAGACGGCTCGGACTCTCTGATGAATGTAGATTAGACAGAGGTCACCCTGACATACATAATTAGTTTTAGAATGTTAAATTAATAGGTAGAATGCCTCTAAGGCAACCATACATTTCGGCTGGAGCTGCAGGCTTTAGTGTCCAGCTCCTGAGTGCTGTTGTCAGCACTGATATGGCTTAATGCACTGCTTGTGAAGTGGCAGAAGGTATTATGGAAAAACTAAATGGCTGTAAAAACAAAATTTGCATAATACTATGGTCAGACTACATATATTTCCTTCCAGAAACATTTGTGCAGCTTAATTATTATGCAAATTCTTAATAAGGTGTTGGCTCAACAGATGATTCTTTTGGTACCTTTAGTAGATTTTTAAACAAGTGCTCAATAAACAATCCATGAGAATATTCAGAGAAATAGCAAGTTTCTGGTCACTTAAAATGTGAAGGTGAAGTGAAAGACATTTTTCATTTGAGAATGTTTATTTATTTTTCCATTGATGTGTAGCTAAAATATTACAATATCAATGGCAGAGCTCACCTACAAAAGAGGAATATAAGATGATATTCAAACATTTCTAAGGTTTTAATCAATGGATTAATGTATTTTGCTTGGCATTATTATTAACCTGCTTGAATGAAGAGAATCATGATTTATATATATATAAAACAGATAATAAAATTGTGTAGACACATAAAAACTAGATAAACTTGAAGCAATCTAGAGGCTTATCTACAGTATAATTTTTGCTATATATTGTATTATTTTATGTCAATAGTGTAATTTATTGGCTCATATTTCAGCATTTATTGTGTGACAGGCACTAAACTAGACAATCCCACATTCCACTGATGATGTAAATGACACAGCTATTGGTTGTGAGTCCTTGATCACATAACCAGGTACTGACAGGACAAGAACTGCTTCACTCTGAAGCCTATATTCTAGTTTCTTTCTATGATAATTTTCTCTTTATATCATTCCAATCTCAAGCAGTTGATTATATTGATTCATTTTTAGGTTCAGATTAAACAATTGGTAACCTTATTAATAATTTCAGCCACAAGTTAGTCACCTTTTCAGATGATTCTGATATTTTACTTCTTAGTCTATCATACAGAGAACTAATGTAACTTCCTCAGGAGTACATACATGGCCAGAGTTCAAAGATCACACTGAATTTCTAAATGTTCATTTTATAATTATTATAACCTGTAATTCAGTGGATACTCACCCAGCAAAGGTTTCAGTGTTTCTAGATTGCTATGAAAACATTTATCTTGCACCAAATAATGAATAAATGATATTTTGAGATGTATTATATGCTATAATACATACTAATATTCACAGTCTTCTAATATTCTTATATTTATCTTCATCTTTCTGTCTGCTAACTTTTGGACTTACTCTTAATTCTCCAAAGTCAGAGTCACAAAATATAAGTGATGCCTAGTCAACCATATTTTTCTAAGGAGAGAATGACTTTTGTTTTCATCTTTACAAGGACAGAGACACAGAGAATTTATGCCTGTGTAACAGTGAACAGGATATTGAACAGCAATCTTGATACCCTGAGGTTTATCCCTGTTCAACTTGGTGATCTACCACCAAAAAAGCTAAAACTTACCACATGCACACAAAATCATATTTTCAAAAGACTGTGTTGTTTCTATATATAAGTGTGATAAATAAAACACTTGAAATGTTGCCATGGAAGAGATACCAGTTTCTAATTTTCAAATCTGCATGTACAATCTTTTTAATTGAAAAGACACAGTTGGTTCTTATTTTCTTCTTAGCACATTTCTGAATTCCTTTTTAGTTAACCATTCCTGGAAAGCTAGATCCAGACTGGAATTCCAGAAGTCAGATTTTGGCATAAGTATGTAGGAGTACTGCCTTACAACTTGCAGAGCAGTAAGTCATATTTTAGCAATAGTTTCAAAGATAAGATTGAACATAGCTGCTTAAAAGTTAGAATCTAGAATAAGGATAGAGAAGGAAAATGTTTGTGCTTGCATGTTAACTTGCAATGGACACACACCCAGCAGAAAGTAGAGGTAAGAGCCACTAGTTTCCAAAGGACATCAAAGGTGGTCCCTGGAGGCCTGGCTTATGGTATATCACATACCCCATTTTGTAGATTTCTTGTTACCATGTTACTTAATTCAGGCAGAAAACTTTAAAGACAACAGTGATGACCCAGACACTATAGAAGAAGATACATTTCATAAAATTGCATAGAAGATACCTTATTTGCTTATAACCAGTAGAGTCAATCCGCTTCTCTCTTGCCGACCAGATTTTCTGAATCATTTCAGGAATGGGTTGAAGACTGCAAAACAAAACCAACAATCTGATGATAAAGAAAGAATAAAGTCAAGGATCAAGTTTACAAAGAAACAAAGTCATAACACACAAGGGACTTTGCAAGAGACAGAGGAACATATGCCCATTGTGTAGACAGAGATAAACCCTGGTGGTTGGATATCTATGGAATTGCCATAATTTAGGAAGCTCCATTGTATAACAAAATAGTTTTAAGAGTAGGATTTGCGGAAGATAGATAAGAACCAGTGGCCACTGAGCAGAAGATAGATAAGAACCAGTGGCCACTGAGTTAAGTGTGAGCATCATATGCCTCATGTTTGTCCAGTGCTGTTTAATTGGGCTTGTGATTGGTGTCTTGGTCAGATATCAAACTCTGTAGAGCAACCTAGCTGCTAAAGACTTGTGTTTAAGTGAGTAGTCTGCCTACTGAAAATATATGTGGCTCTCATCATAATGTAGACACAAGATGCCGCTGATGTCAAGAGTTGGCATTCATGGCTTGGTGAGTGGAGGACAGAGTTAATGTCAGCACTATTTCACCTATTTTGCACAATTTGCCATTTTTATACCCATACCTAATATCCCTCTATTTCCTAAAATTATGCATCCTCAGCAGAAGAATTTTGTCCAACTATTTTCTACGGTTATAAAAACAACCAAGTTCTCCATTTGTTTTCCATATAAACTCATCCTACTGAATAAGTCTTTCCCCAAAATGCAGCACTTCCTTCTGTCATCCATAAAATGCAGATATATTCAAACCCATAACCATCCCATTAAGAATCACTAATCTAGAAAATGCCTTTAGAAAAATAATTTCAAATACATCTGTACATCATCTTTCCTTGAGTTCCACATGTTTTTATTTTTTTATTTTTTATTTTTTGCCTTAATGTATCTCTTACTATAAGGTGGCATCCTTTTATTATGATATGTTTGGAGAACATCTGACCCTGTTAATCTTTTTCATAGACCCAGAGGTGCTCACAATAACCACTCATTGCCTCTTTGGAAAGCCTTCCCTTCCACATTGGAGCATCATGTGTTGCTATAACATTCAGCAATATCTAGTAAATTTAACAGTTTACAACATGCAGCTGTGCTTTGTCCCTAAACACAGCAAAAGAAATTGTGAACAAGTTCAAACCACAAAGAATAATTCTTACGACTCCTAATAAAATGTACCTATTATTCAATAGGAAAAAACCCAATTGAGGGTTCTTTTTTCCTTTTCATGACTGAGCTCATTTTCTTTTTTTATAGTTCCAGGAAACAAATGGAAACACTCACAGAGCTGTTGTTTTCCTTTTTTCCCCTCTTACATCTTGATGTTGCTAAGACTCCCATCAAATGCAATAGTTTGATGACAGGTACAAGGAAATGGCAGACATTTAAATGATCCAAATTATAATTGGTAATTAGCTCCCAAATCATTTCTGTCTTTTTCTATTGAAAGGGAGGCACTTTTTTACAGTTTTGTAATTGCCACAAAGAAATATAAATATCCTAATTGGGCCTAAAATTCACATGGAATGTAACAGTTTACAACATGCAGCTGTGCATGTGTTTCCATATACACAATAGAAATAGACACAAATGCATTTTTTTAATGTTTTAGTTTGTTTTAATTTTGCAAAGTTTATTATGAGTGACAGACTAAGAGATTAACACAGAATTGATGAAAGTTAGCATCAAGACTAGGTGAGTTATTCCTCCAAACCCTTTCTGAAAATCAAGGTAGTTCACCAAAGGAGATTTCCATTCCTTATTTGTTTGGTTGTTTTTGCAGTAAGGGGATTGAATCGAGCACCTCAAACATGCCAGTGCTCTATCACTTAGCCACATCCTTTATTAAGACGATTTTCTTTTAAAAGTTATATCATTAGGAATAAGGGTCTTTAAAACAAATTTGAAATCATAAAGTATCATTATACACTACATTGTTAGTTTTATCTAGAATATCTCTGTACTAGGAAAACTTATTTCTTTTTTGTTCATGATTGCAACTACTGTACATATTTTTCATTTTAGTCACGATGTTCTGCTAATCAAAACTAGCAATATCATCTAGAGAGATCTCAGGAATTAATTAGGTGCGTCTCATTTCTATTTTGCTAATCTTCTCTGTCTTTAGCTTAGGGAAAAAGAACCCATTGTTGACTGATAAACCAAGAAGATTCTATTTGCTTTACAGAAGGATCTACTAAAGGCTAGCTATGACTTATAAATCTTCTAATGTCCTAACAGTACACCACTTGAATGCTGACCTTGAGATGGAAAACATTGTACTCTGTGTGAAAATCAAGCAGGGGTATTTCCATATTGCTGGATTTCATGTAAATGAGTTTTCTATTTTAACAGGCTAGAGAGAAAGAGTATGTATGTGTAGGCACTAACTAAAGCTATGTGGAAAGGTGGCATTGAACTTCGAAGTTTTAGAAGGGTGATTCATGACCATGTAGTACTTTAATTGTAAATAATTCCAATGCAGATATTTTTGACAAATCTATTTCTCACTTCAGTATCATGTATCTAATTCATAGAAATGTTGGAAATATAAATATAAGCTATTAATTTTTCATTTGAAGGGGAAACGCTTCATTTGAAAAGGAAAGAAAGGATGTTTTCTTTTTCCTTCAAAGTGATCAGAAATATGCCAATAATTGAGGACATTACTCTAAGTCTGATGAGAAATCTGGGAATTCCTGCTAAAACAAGTACCAAAAATGCCACAGGCCCATCATGAATCTTGGAGATAACAATGAAAGCCTAGTGAGTGTAATGATTTTCTTCACATTTGTATAATGGGGTTCAATTACCTGGAATCTTGCTGTATTCCACTGGTTGTTTTACTCCTAATAGTCAATTACAACTTAATTATCAAATGTACTTATTTAGTTTAACAAACTTATTTTTGATTATTAAATGTGAACTGTGTGCTTTTTGTTCTTTACTAAAATCATGTTAAATTTTCTTTGTCTTGGGAATATTTACCATGAGAAAGTATAAAATAAACATTTGTAGTTTAAATCAATATTATAATTCTAGAGAGAAAAAGTTTGGGGATAAAAAGTCTATTTCAGGCACATAAGACTTACATTTAATAAAAATTAGTACCATACTCCAATTAATTGTCATATCCAGGTTAGTGCCTTTAAATAGTTACCCAAATACTTGATTTTTAAGTAGTTATAAGAGAAGTATTGATTTCAGTTCTTCCTGAATCTGACACAATGCAGATATATCTTATAATTTAGGTAAAGAAATGCTTCCTGGCACTTGACCATATGTTTGAACATGATTAAAATGGAAAAAAAAATGTATGTTTATGTCTTTTTTAAATGTATTTTTTTTAGTTGTAGGTGAACATAATACCTTTATTTTATTTTTATGTGGTGCTGAGGATGGAACCCAGTGCCTCATGCATGCCAAGCAAGCGCTACTACTGAGCACCAACCCCAGCCCTATGTTTATGTTAATAAAAATTTAAAACTATTTAAAAAACTAATTAGTATGACAAATATTCTAAGTGAAACATTAGTTTGAGCAGCTATTAGAGTCATTTGTTTTTGTCTAATCTCTGAAAATTGTCCTACCAGTCATCTTTTTTATAGTTATACATGTGTCTGCAGAATCTCTGTACTCTCAAATGTCAGTGATTGTTATTCAAAACTTTGTTTCAAATTTCACTTTCCATAGCAGGTCTAGGAAAGATGTGATCCACGTCCTTTTGTTTTTTGCAAACACCTCCCACTCTGCCAAGACCAATTATATGGTAGTGGTAAATTGAACACAGAGATATTGAAGCACTGACAACTTCCTTTCATGTTTTAGTTGCAGTTGTAGCTCCTTCAATCAAATTTTCTGCAGAACATAATAAAATTGTGAGTCTCCTGTCCTCTAGTGAAAGAGGGAGTAACTTTGTTACTAGCTTTGAGAAATTTGTTCTCCAGCTGGTAATGGATCAGGTTTGCCCCTGGAGAATGCTTGTGAGCAATGTCCCAGTCTTTATTTGGATGTTCTTAGACTATTTTTCTATTGCCAGAATGGAAGTGGCCTCAGAGCACTGAATTTATGCCTCCACAATCACATGCCAAGTACATGTTCATATCGTCTTAATGACCCACATAATATATCAAGCAGCTACAGGCTGAAAGGAAACTCATTAACCTTTAATGAGATGAGGACACTGCAAGACAGTTGGCAGTGTAAAAGGGCTGAAGTCCCCAGAGTGGGACATTCACCTGGGCTCCATGCCACTGAAGATCCACTACCTATGTCTGGCACCAGCCTTATATTCAAGGTCTACCAAGTCTGTCCATGAAAGCAAAGCAAAATAAGTCAAAATTTTACCTAAGGGAAGTCTATGCAGCTGGGCTGATATGGAGAATATGAAAATAAGTGAGATTTCTAATATAGCTGTCCTCAAATCTTCTCTAAAGGAAATTATACACTTTGTAAGCTCATCACAGATCATTCTGCTTTAGAGGACATTAACCATGCAGGTATGAAATTAAAGAACACTCTCAAACTAAACAGTGGTATTAATATGCTCACTCTCATCACAATGGAACCTGACACATTTTTCAATACTGTTTGATTTATATTAAATTTCAATTGAAGATAAAGGTTTGGTGTGTTGATCTCTACCCAGTTTCTAGGATTCACATAATTTCTGAAATTACAGGAACAGGATCGGTTGTCTGACAAATGTGCGAAAGAATAATGCTCACCAAGCGTGCATTAATGTTGTGAAAGTTTAGAAAAAAATCTCTTTGGAATTGTTTTCTTTTTTTTATTGTATTTTTTTTACTCTTTTTTTTATTGTTGGTAGTTCAAAACATTACACAGTTCTTAATATATCATATTTCACAGTTTGATTCAAGTGGGTTATGAACTCCCATTTTTACCCCGTATACAGATTGCTGTATCACATCAGTTTCACTTCCATTGATTTACATATTGCCATTCTAGTGTCTGATGTATTCTGCTGTCTATCCTATTCTCTACTATTCCCCCTCCCCTCCCCTTCTTTGGAATTGTTTGACCTTTATTCTTACCATATGAATTGACAGTTTATGTAGGAAAAAAAATACAGAGCCTGTAAAACAACTTTGTCTTTATATTGATCTTTCTAGTGAATCTGGACAAACATTTTTATCCAGTGGCACATTAATGTGGCAAACACTTAGGTATTTATCTGAGAAAAAGTAATGATGTCATCCAGGCTGCTCTGAAATCACCTGCTCAATTTCCCACAGGTGAAAGGGATAATTTCAATTCCCTGCTCTGAGCTCAAATAGGCTGAAGTAACACATAACTGACTAATTTCCTTCTTTTATCTAGTATACTTAAATAAGATCAATTTTCAATTGCCATTGTTTGTAAAAATGTATGCACATTATATAACAATACTAAGAAAGTTAAAGCCTTACATTTTATGGGCAATTTATAAAATAATGATATTACATCATTACCAGTGAACACTATTTTATAGCAAATTTCCTTTTTTAAAAAAATTAATTCCAGTATCTTCTCAAGTCTAGTTTTTTTGTTTTGTTTTGTTTTGGTACTATAGTTTGAACACAGGGGTGCTTACCTACTGAGCCAGTTTCCTAGCCCTTTTTATGTTTCATTTTTAGATAGAGTCTCACTAAATTGCTTGAAGCCTCACTAAGTTTCCAAACTGGTTTTAAACTTGTGATCCTTCAGCTTCAGCCTCCTGAGCCACTGGGATTATAGGCATGTGCCAAAATGCTTAGCTCAGAATTGGTTTTGAAGGCCATATAATCAAATACTTTTTTACAACATAGTGTGTTTACTGATTGAAATATTGGATTTTCTGAATTTTGTTTAGATGAATGGAATGGCATAGTAGGACCCTGGTTAATATAAATTTAAATCATCCTGATCAAATCTTTAGTGTCTGGTGAATTGTGTGTAAGGATGGGTTCTTATACAGGATGAAATGGTTTCTAGGTTCATTGCACAAGTGGCAGAATCCAGGTGAACCCATCCCCACCATCACCATTATTTGCAGAATAATGGCTTTCTTCATTTAGTAAAAAATTCTCTCTTGAAAAGGAGAGAAAACTTACAATCTATTTTCTATATATATATCTTACAAATACACACTGAGTTGTATATATAGATTTTTGAGCAATCATCTAGTTCAGTCCTTCTCAAATTTTAGACCTAAATATCACCTGAAGAATGAGTAAAAGTGAAGATGTGCTAGGTCCTACTGCAATAAAATTGAGTGCATCTGAGGTGAGACCCAGGGATCTGCTTTTTGAATGAGCATTCCAGGTACTTCTAATACAAGTGAGCAACAGATCACTGTTGAAGAACATGACTTTACCCCTTCATTAAAGAAGATGAGTTTTGATGCCTAAAATAAGACTTCCACCAAGGTTCCACAGCATCAAGGTGCAAAAGACTCCTAGATTAAATACAGCTATGAGAGGGAGAGTGATTCAGTGATCCTGGGTATACAGCAAGAAATTCAGAATCTGTAGCAGAGTGTCACTAGTAAAATGATAGACAAATTCTTTGTTTTACAGTATGTCTAGTCCTTTTCCTCATATAGAGGAGAAAGAAAATTCTAGAATGTATGAACACATACGAAAGTAAAAAGGAACCTGAGAAAGGATCCCACTAATTGAGGCCAGTCATGGATCAAATGATTATTTGAAAAAGAAAGGAAATTTGTCCTCAGTTTTAAGTAGGTCAGTAAGACATCAAAGATCAAAGGATGAGAATGAGCCCTTTATTTGCCCTTTTTTACTTCACCCTGTTTTTTCCTCTACTTGCTAATTCATCAGAGAACGAGGACAAACATCAACTTGATCTAACCTGTAGGTCAAGGAGAACATCTGCATGAATTGTAGCAATATATTAATTTGAATATAATTTGTTCCCCATTGAATAATTTGTATATTATGTTATATAGAAATTTTTACTCTTATTTGATTTTATTTCCAGGTAATTCTTATCAAATCAATTTTTCATAATTTTTTCAAGTTTCATCCTTTCTTAAAATATTTTAGCAAATATAAAACTCATATTAACTGGTCATTTTTCTTTTGTGTTTTTTCAACTTTCTTGATCCAATAAATCAAAAACACCAGAATAAATTCATCTTTCATCTTTCCAGTTATAAAAATCTTTCTACATCTTGAAACTTAGATATGCTTTTATTTTTCTACAAAATACATTTCTATCTTATAATTTATCTTCAATAGCAAAAAAAAAAGTTTTTTTTTCTATTCTAAGTTATCCTATTACATATTTTATCTACCTGGTCTTAACCATTGCTTTTTTGAGGTTATCCCTGGTGCATTTAATGCCTATTTAAAGTATCAAGTTTGACTTATTGTCTCTCTACACTTACCTAATTTTTACTTTAACAAAGTAATAGAAATATCTCTATATACTTGAAAAGATGTTAGAACAGAGTCTATTCACTTATTCAAAGAAGGCTCATAAATCTACTACTGTGCACCCCACACCTTTCGGTTGCAGCAACACTACAAAAGCTGTTACAAAATATCCTCTCTAACTCAACATTTGAAGCCAGAGAAAACACATAACCTGGATATTATAAAAGGCACAGCAACAAAAACCCAATATATCTTTATTAATGCCATGATAATCATCTTTGGAATTTTTGTGAAATTTATTTGTGATGACTTATCACTGCTACGTTAGAGGAATGGCTGAAGTTGAGATGCATTCTCATCAAAAGAAACAAAAGTCCTCAATGCTTTTATCAAGTCAATTTCATCCTTCTCACAAGTGGTTGTGCTGAGAAAAAAAAAAATGTTTAATTAGGAAATAGCTCTGAGAAAGCAACTAAAATTGCTTCCTTTTTTACTCTCTGACATGTTACATAGTGCTTATGAATAGGTTTTAAAAAACCAAAAACATTTTAAAGACATGTATTACAATATATGGAAAATGTACTTTCCACACCTCTTTACTCTTCTTTGTCCCCTAATCCTTCCTCAGCATCTTCCCTAGGAACACATTCATAACTACCTTCCCAGCACTCCTGGACCTCAGATAATGTGTGTTTAACATCAATTTTATTAGCATAGTTATCATTACAATTTCTTTCTGTTTTATTGTAATTATATGAGAAAGCAGAGGCTATGGTTTTTATTAGTGTATGCATAATTGCTAGTACATAATAGGAGCCCAATAATTATTTTTGAATAAAACAAAAATTTGTAAGAAACATAGTACATATATAAATATATATATTGATATGAAACACATATATAATATATAAGCATAAAATGCTCTTTCAAAATAATCATAGAAAATTTGATTATGGTATAATTTTGAAATGCTTGGGAGATAAGTACATGGTTCAATAATAGATATAAATGAATATGCATCATATTTTTCTTAAGCTGATTATGTTTTAATAAGTTATGTACAGCCTAAGTTTTTCATTTTGTGTTTGCTTGACATTTCTTTTTTATTGTTTTAATTGTTTTACATACATGTAAGTTAGTGAATTTGTTTGTTATTTTTCATTATTTTTAGTGTGATCTTTTGGGTTTTCTGTGTATGAGATTATGTTGTCTCCAGTGACAGTTTTACCTCCTTTCTCATTTGGATGCCCTATACAGGGCATCTTGACTTAAGGTTCGGGTTGGGACTTCTAGTACCACATCAAGTGACAAGTGAAAGCAGGAATCCATGTCTATTCCAGATCTTAGAAAAATTACAGGTTTTCTCCATTTAACATGATGTTAGTTGTTAACTGGTTTTATATGACCCCTTTTACATTGAAGTTTGCTCCTTTTGTACCTAATTTTTTCACAGTTTTTTTTTTATCTTGAAGAGAAGTTGAATTTTATCAAATGTATTTTCTGTCTCTCTTGAGGGGATCATTTTTATTCTTTATTGATGTAGCACATTGGATTCATCAGGATGTCATAGAGCATAACGATTTTGATGTGCTGTTGTATTTAGTTGACTATATTTTCTTGAGGATTTTCACATCTGTGTTCATTAGAGATAATGGTCTGCAGTTTCCGCTTTTTTATTTGTTCCTTTTAGTTATACATGACAATAGAATGAATTTTGACATACATACATGGAGTATAAATTTCCATTTTTGTGACTGTACAGGATGTGGAGTTACACTGGTTATGTATTCATATATGAACATAGGAAAGTGATGTCTGATTCATTCTAGTGTTGTTCCCATTCCCATCCCCCTTCTATCCCTCCATTCCCATGTGTTTCTCTTTTTTTGTGGTGTCCTTTGTCTGGGTTTGATATCAGGGTAACACTGGCCTCTGTTTTGAATTTGGAAAAATGCCCTCCTCTTCATTCTTTTGAAATAGTATGAGAAAAAAATGGTATTAATTCTTCTTTACATGTCTGGTATGATTTATCAATAAAGATATTTGGTCCTGAGCGTTCAATCTGTCTGTATAATTACGTGTAGATTATGCTTCTTACAAAGACAACACATTAGAGTTTTGTATTTTTTAATCCAATCTGACAGGCTTTATCTCATTATTGCCATATTTCGTCTATTTATGTTTGATGTAATCATTGATGTAGTTGCACTTTAGTCTAATACAATACAATACAATTTAGTACATCTTTTTTATTTCACTTCTCTTTTTATTTTTGAGTTAATAAACGTATTTTTGTATTATATCTTTCTATGTCTGAAGTTAGCTTTTCTATTATATCTTTCAGTATTTTTCTTTCAGAGCTCACCCCAACAATATGCGTGTGCTTCAGGTATATACAATTACACAACAAGCCATTTCAAAACTTTGGAGTTCTGAAAACTGGTGATTGTTAAAACATTCACCAGTAAGTTATTTTCCTTGAGAGTGTGTGTTATGAGCTCAAAGTCATATATTAAAGTCCTCACCTCTACTTAGTACCTCAGAATGTGACTATATTAGAATGCAGGGTTTTAAACTAGGTAATTAAGTTTAAATGTGGTCCGTGGAATGGGCCATAACCCAATACAACTGGGTGTCCTTAAAAGAGAAGGGCATTAGGACACAGATAGGTTCGCAGAGGGATAACCTTATAAAACCATATGGGAAAGACAGCTACCAACAATCCCAGGAGTGAAGTGAAGCTGGTTTCACAGCTCCAAAATGTTCCTAAAAATGTGATTTTTATATTTCATTCATTTCTTTTAGTGGGAATGTTTGCTTCAACCTATTACATCTTACTTTGGAGCAGAAATCCCAAATTAAATATAAGCCTAACTGATATATTTAAGGGACTGAACAATATAAGCTCTCACATACCTTTCTGCCTTTCTCTATTACAACTCCCCAGCTCACACACCATGCTACAGAAAAATTGGATTTTTTTAGTATTTTTTTTATCAACACACCAATTTTTCTTACCTCTGAGTCCCCGATGATGCTGTTCTAACCAGCCTGTGCCAACTGATACGCCATATGTTTTTCAAGGTCTCATTTCAAATGCCACCTTTTTATCCATCCTCCTCTTAAATCCTCAATTGAAAATTATGTATTGTTTCTTTAAAACACTTTTCACATATATTTTATGCTCTTGATTATATATAATATTTTGTCTGCTCTCTTAAAAAAAAAAGGTGTTTCCTTCAATAGATTATAAATGCCTTACAAGTGAGACACAGACAAGTACTTATAAGAGCTGACCTTTTAGGTCTTTAAATATCTTGCACATGAAGTGTTGAGATTGGGCAACTGATCTCTTGTCAAGTTCCCATTGCATTATGACTACTTCTGCTTCTACTGGGAATAGAACTGCCTTTTCAAATCTAGCTTTACTGAGGGATAATTGACTTAACATAAATTGTACACATTTGATATGTACCATTTGGCAAGTTTTGATATAAGTGTATGCCAGTAAACCGGAAACAATAGTCAAGACAATAAATAAGCAAACCACTTCAACATTTTCTTAATTACCTGTGTAATCATTTCCATGTAACTTCAAACCCCAAATACCACTAATTTACTCTTTCTCAATATAGATTAGTCTATGTTTTCCTGAATTCTCTGTAAACAGAATCATATAGTGAGCACTCTGTTTGACTTGGTTTCCTCAGCATTATTATTTTGAGATTTGTGCTTGTTGTTGGGAGTTGATAAGTATTTGGATTGCTCTTGTAGTGTGACTATTACAGATGAAGTTATTATGAATGCTCATGGACAAGTCTTTGCATGGACATGTTTTCATTTCCTTGGATGAATACCCTAGGATTGGCTGGGTCTTATGGTCACTGTGTATATAACTACTATTGATGAAGCTTTGAAACTGTTTTCCAAAGTTTTTTTACCCTTTTAAATTCCCACTAGCAGTTTATGAGTTTCTGTTTCTTCTTATCCTTGCCAACACTTGCTATGGTTAATCTTTTTTTTTTTCATTTTAATTATCCTTATAGGTACATGGTAGAATCTCATTGTAGTTTGAATATGTGTTTCCCTACTGAAAAATGATGCTATGTGTATGTATCTGCCATTATTTGCTACTTATTCACTTTTAACAAGGTGTATATGCACAGATACACACAAAGAGCTGCTGTTGATTCAACTTTAATTAGTTGCCTGATCCAATATAGGTCAGAAATCCTAATTAAGGAATATAAACTTGGACTTGAGAAAGAGATCTAATTTATTTCATCTAGTGCATAACATCCCATCAAAGACATTGTGGAAAGCAAGCCTTATTTATTTCTTCATAAGTCTTTGAAGCTAAGGCAGTTAACTTGTAGAGTGAGAAAGAGAAAAAAACAAAGTAGATGTTTGGAGAAGCAGAGAGGTGGGTTATAGAGCATTGTTTAACTTCTGTGTATCTTTCTAAATTTTAGTTCTTGTCATTCCTGAGACTCAAGCAAAACCTTCTTCCTGTTGACATACATAGATCCAATTGTTTACTAAAATTTGCAACCAAAGGTAATAAGAAATGCTCACTTAATTTATTGAAATACCACTATAGTGGTGCAATACATTTTAAAGGTCGAATGATTATTTTAGAGCAATTCAAATATTTATTCTTTAGTTAGGCACCATATTTAGCAAGTATAATTTTACTGCATGTAAATAGACCATACTCCATTGTTTTCATTTCTAGCTTATAATAACCTCTGTATATAGTATTTTTACAGGATTAATGGTTGGTTGGGGTTAATGGCTCTCAGCTATGCCATGGGCCATCAACTCTTCTCAGTTGGCCATTAATCCCCAGGAAATGCCTTGTACTTCAATCATTATGGCTTAATTAGGTCATTAAGAAGCTGCTGGTTAATTGCCACATTACAGTCATCCAGAGATGGGCAGGTGGCTGCAAAGACTGGAAGAATCACAGCAATCGCAAAAACAAAAAAAAAAAAAAGTAATTCATACATGTATGAGCAAGTAGAACATAATTATTAGCAAAATAAAAGTTTATGTATTTACCTGATACTCGATAATTAAGATTAGGTGTATTTCTCTGTACATATTTTCTGGATGGTGCAGTTCATCTCATTCTTATTCATTACACAACACAGATTTTTGGTTGTGTATGTTCTACTTGGAAACATTTTGTACCCAAGAGACCAGTACACTATACACATCTGAAATGCAGATAATAATAATTAACAATTTCAAGACCAGAGAGAGAACAAATATATCGGAAGGTTTCTGTTAATTAGTTTAAGAGGCTATTAGGGCAAAGGTGCATCTGAATTATAAGTTGTTTAAAACTCAGAGGAATAAGAGTTGTGCATTTTTTAATCTAAAGAATAATTCGGCCTACGTAGAAATCTGTTCTGTGGTTTCAAATGTCTTTCCACAGCACATCATTCTCAAAATGAGTATTTGGGGGCAAAAGGAAGGCTGATGTTTGGGAGTGAAGAAGAGTGAAAGAGATTGTGCTGCTAGCTAACTTCCAGTGTATTGTGCCAACTTATTTTTGAATTCTCCTCCTCTAGGTCTCATTCATTCAGCCAATTATGTTCACCATTGTGTGGCTATACTTGTTTTAAGACCTGGAAACAAGTGTTGGACCAGACAGAATAGATCCCTGCTCTAATGGAGCTTATGTTATCACAGGGGAGAGGAGCTAAAATAAGTTACCAAGTATGCTTTCTAAGTGTGATTAGTGCCATTCTGTGAAATAAGGGGGAAAAGTTAGATCATTCAGATGGGTCATCCAAGGAAGATCTTTTGGAAGAGGTGCTATCTACACTGAGATTTGAGTAAGCAGAAGATGCCACTCTGTGGTCATCAGGTGGGAGGACATTCTGAAGCAGGAATGGTGGAGCTCAGGTAGTGATGTGGGAATGAGAAAGCAGGCCAGGTACAATGCAGGGGGCAGGAGAGAGGGGAGAGGCAGAGGACCTCAATGTAGGGCTTTAGAAGTAGCTGAGAGACTGAGGTTTTACACCAAGTGCATTTATATGCCATATGAGAATACTAAACAGAGTTAAAAATCTCTGAAAAGCATCAGAGCAGACTGTAAAGATTTAGGAGTCATTGATATATGGATTGCATTTAGGATTGAATGAAAAGGTGCCAGTTCCAAAAGAGAAAATTCCCAGGTTAGAGGACTATGCTATTCCTGCACCCTGATTACATGTTCTGATGCTTTCATTCAAGTTTAGAGAGGAGTTGTCAGATAAGATAGGGCAGGCCAATGAGTATACAAGGCCCAGTTAAGAAGGTAGAGTCCAGTTTAGGAAATTCGAGAATCAAACACAGTGGCAGTAGAGAAAAAGATTGAATTGTATGTCAAGGACAGAGATTGCCCTTTTTCCTGTAGTTCTGCCACCTTGGAAGCACAACCAGCATTTTCATGGAGCTTACCAAACTTCCAGGCATGAAACAGCCAGCTTCCTGCCTGAACCTGAGGGCTCTTCTACCTGGAATAATCTCAAACTGTGTTCTTCCATCTCTGGGAGGTCATTGTTTGAGGGGAAATTCTCAGTTATCTCCCTAACACATGGTGCAATATTAACAGCTTTTAAGTAACTTATATTCACATAAATCCCCACTTGGTCCTTTGTGGAATAAATTTTTCTTTAATTCTAGTATCGACCACAATTGCATTTACCACTTATTGAATGTTTATTTTATTTGTTATTATAAATGTTTCTTTTGTTTCAACCTTTTTTTAAAAATTCACATTTAATGAGAAAGAAAACAGTAGATAAAGAAAGACATAACAAAGGCCAGTATTTAGGAAGTTTTAATGTTCTCTCTTAGGTATCATGGAGTGTCTAGTGCGTTCGGGTCCCTGGGGAAGGGTCACAAAAACCAGGACACAGGGGATGCAGAGCAAAGGCAGCAAATGCAACTGCATGCTGACGTTTATTTCTCAGCTCCTTTTATACATTTCTTGACATAAGCCAAACAATTCCTCAGTTACATAATGCCCGCATTGCCATAATAACATGCTTCAGCAAATATACAAAGCTAAACTCTGATCATTCCTGTCTATTTGCACAGTAAAACTAAGAGTTCTTTTATAGAGTTTATCTAGTCCCCTATAGCTGCATGTGATTCTTTACTATGTACTGTTCCCAGGCTGAGTATGCCAAGAGCCTCTCCCTTTTGGCCCAGGTGTACAAAGCTTGTGACTTAAGATAAGGGGAAGAGAACATTTTCTCCTCCTAGCTGGGCCTGCCAACAGCTGACCTTTGTCTTAGCCACTGCTTTAGCACAACCTTGGGCTTTAGGGAGCTTCAACAAGCATACTGAACCTCAACAATGGAGTTTCTCCTGCCTTGTAATATCTTGCATTCTAATTTCATCTAGAGCCTTAAAATATGGCTCAGTGGTCCATTCATGGTGGTGCATGTCTATAATCCCAGTTACTCAGGAGGCTGAAGCAGGAAGATCATCGATCTAGCCCAACCTGGGTAATTTAATAAGACTGTGACTCAAAATAAAACTTTAAAAAATAGGCTGGGGGTGTAGTTCAGTGGTAGATCACTTTCCTACAATATGCAAAGTCTTGGGATCTCCCATACTGGGGAGAAAAATAAAACAAAAAAAGCCAGTGGCTGAGGCTGATCTGTCCACATTGAGAAATTTCTTTATTTTTTTTACTTTTTTTTTATTGTTGGTTGTTCAAAACATTACATAGTTTTTGATATATCATATTTCACACTTTGATTCAAGTGGGTTATGAACTCCCATTTTTACCTCATATACAGATTGCAGAATCACATCAGTTACACTTCCATTGGAGAAATTTCTTATCGTGTCAAGCCCAAGAAGTTGCAGGCTAAGAATCTTCTGAAAGCCATCCTTTCTTTTCCCAAAGGAGACTAAAGTAATAACACCTCACAATCTGTCAGGGTCTAAATAAGAAAACAGAAGCTACTATCTGTTTTTAGAAGTGTTAGATTTAATGGAGGGGTTTGTTCATTCTATGTAGAATACCAGAATCCAGGAAATGTTTAGCTAACCAGAATTCTTAAGTGTCAGGGAACAGTAGGGCTGGATGGATAGAGAGAGCAGTGCTACTAGAACCCAGAAATGGCCAGTCCAGTGTCTACTGAAGATGCCCAAAGCAGTGAGAGAGGAGAAGCATCCAGGTTTGTTATTTTCTGATTCTATCCAGTCTACCATGAGTAGCTTTCACTGGCCAAACCCAGAGAGAGACAGCTGGCAAAGGAGGCTGTGAAACATAGCTTGCAGTGATCACCTCCTATCATTAAGAGGAACTGAGGAGAAGGGCAAGAACTCTCTGAGGGCAGACATACATCACCACTGCATTTTAGCTCATAGTTCAAGAGCCACACATGAACTCTCATCACTATTCTGTTTCAAAAGATTAAATGCACTAAAAATTTTTAGTGTTTGTGCTTTCTCTGTTTAATAATAATAATCAGAGAGATACGATTCTACCAAACCAGAGTTGGGATAAAATTCATCTTTTGGCACCTGTCTTAAAATTTCTGTATTTTCTAATTTGCTATAAAAAGTTATCACTAATAATTTAATATGACCCAAATTGCTACATATCAGAGGAAAGACTATGTATCCAAGTAAGATTAGGAAACAGAAAGCACATTTGATACACACGTGGTTCTCTACTACATTTACTAAAGCTCCCAACTTAACATCAGATTTTGTTATGTATATTGGTTTGCTTGACAGAGATATACCAACTATAGTTTACTGCTATTAAGTCTGTTCTTTGCTCTAGTTTTCCATTGATTTATAACACAGGATAATATATCTGAATATCTCTGAAAGCCAACCAGTTGAATTTGACTTCTATCAGAGGTGTTCAATTTAATTAGTGGGGCAATGAATCTATTCTGAATAACAAAGGTTAATCACGAAGTTTTTCATGTGTTATATTGATGCTATTTATTTGTTTATAAAATGCAGTTGACATACCTTCCTTTGCTACATAAGAGGATTATTGTAAGGGCAAAGGGAAGGTTAGACAATGCTTTGATAATGTGTAATTGAGTACAACTTTGGGCTAATATTGTCCATGCTAATTTCTTGCCAATTGAGAAGTATATAATACTTGACATTTTCTATCGCACAGTCACTTACAAGAATTAGAGCTCAATAAATAACGTTCCTGTTGCCCTACCATGACCCATAAGATATGCTTCAAAAATAATGACTAACAGAAATTACCAGAAGAAGAAATAAGGATGTAAATGTCTTTGGGTACTGCAAATGGTCATTATGGATGACTGTTGTCCATGTGCTTAAATAAACAAAGAAAAAGCTACACTCTAATACAACTAAGACTCTGCACCAAATAACAGCTGCAATTTTAAAGAAATAAGCTCTTGAAGGAATAGCCAAGCAAATCATGCTTTATCTTAATTTTCTCTGGCTCAGAAGGGAGTTTTTACTCCTACACATAATGAATGGGAATATTTCCAGGGTCAGATTGATTCTATCATTAACATTAGAATTCAGGTTACACAGAAATCCATCTACATCCTGTATCTTTAACTAAATTCAGTCAACTACCTCCTTAACTACATTTCTCAAGTTCTCTGAATCCTCTGTTTTATATAGGTAAGGCCAATAAAGATTAGAGTCAAAATATAAAATCAGAATTCTTATAAAATGATAGCAGAGCCTCTCAACTTTTCAATATTGTAAAGGATCTTAGTGTATGGCTAAAGAGAGACTACGTATGGGTTTCATTTACTTTTCATTTACATTTGCCCCTATTTGTCCTAAGTTTTGTTTTTCATGTTTCAGTTACCTAGGGTCAAATATAGTAAAAAAAAAATACTAAAGGAAAAATTCTAGAAATAAAAAATTCAACACTTTCAAGTTGGGTTCCATTATGTTCTTGGTAGCATGATGAAACATCCTGGTCTCCCCCCACCTAAAACCAGAGTCATCCCTTTGTCCAGTATGTCCACACTGTATGCACTACCTACCTGTTATTCAGTGAGTAGCTATCTCCATTATCACATCAACTACTTCAGTACTGCTGTTCTTGTATATCAGGTACAGTAGTATCTATGTTTGCGGACATCCCTGGGGGGCCTTGAGATACATTCTTTAGTGTAAGGGGGAATTTTATTTCTCTAGAAGTTTTGTTCTTGGTGTACAATTTGTTTAGTTTTTAAGGAGTGATGATTTACCAGTCATTCCTTTAAGCAATAGTTATTAACAACCCACTATGAACTAGCTCAATGACCCTCATCACAGACAACTTTGTACCCTCTCCAAGGGACACCTAGCAGTTTCTAGAGATATATTTTATCTATTTCCAAATTCTACTCACAGCAATTCTAATAGGAACAGGCCAGGCAACCTACAGGCCTTCAATGCGTAGGATACTTTTCCACCCTGTCCCCATAATAAAGAACTATTAAGCCTGAAGTATCTATGGTGCTGAGGCTGAGATGATATCTTGGTTATACGAATGAGCAACATCAGACATTAAAGTATCTTGCTTTCATGGTGCTTTCAGTTCATTTGGGGGAAAATTATTATTTAAATAGTTTAAATTATGTTTTAAAATATAAACTCTTGTTATTATTTTGAAGAGGAGGTACAACAGATTATGAGAGCATAAATAACAGAAGAATTTGACCTGTTCAAGAAGTCCTTAGGACTTTCTAAGGGAATGACTAATAATAATCAAAGTACTAAAGTTTTTTTAGTAATTTGCTTTTTTCCCCCTGAATTTATAGATTTATGTTTATATTTATAATCATGTCACTATTGTTCAACTAGCTCTGAATTATTTTTTATTAGAATAATAAGATTGTACATAATCAAAAGCTGATCTTTGGTATGTTTCTGAGTTCCATATCTTAAATTTACCATGTAATAGTAGATAACACATTAAATATATTTTTTTAGATTTAGACTGCTTGCTTTTTTGCTGTATAGAGGACTGGTTAATATAATAAAACAAACTATATATTGCAAATAAATATATAAAGATATATATTTGAGATCTGTACATTGCTATAGTCTAACATTCTTTAGGTCTTTGTTTTTATTTATTTATTTTTTGTCCTTTTCTCACATAGAAGAACAGACCAAAAAAATGCTCTATAACAGTAAGTGAGTTATTTGTCAGTTTGAATAAATTATTCTTGTAGATAATTCCTTTTCTACTTATGTTGTATGTATTTTTTTTCACTTACAGGTCTGCTTTGAAAAGTTGACGTCATATTTAGCTTTTTAATGAAAAGTTTTTATGAAAAGTTGAGGTCATTTTTAGCTCTCCTTCTTAACTGGTGACAAAAGCAACTCTTTGGTGAATGTTCTTCAGCTGAGGTTCCATTGTAGCATAGTTTCTCCTTTCTTCAATTCCCTTGCCCCTTCCTTCTCTATCTCTTCTCCTGAGTGTCTGTCCTCTTCCTGATCCACCCAGAATCCATGCACAAAGCTCAGTGGTGAGAAGTGTTCCTCTTGGATTCCTGCAGAGAACTTTCTCACCCCTGTGGCTCCTGTGTTACCTTCTTACAATGTTGGAAACACACTGGTAGTGACAGACTCTGTGTAAATGTCTAATGATCTAATCATTTACATATCTGAAGATTTGATATACACATCTATTCATACTCAAATAACTCTGAGCACTGCAGCAGTCCAGCTGGAACCTACTCACATCATCCCACAAGATCATAATCAAAGTCACCATCTTCTTTCTTTACCACTTTCACCTTCATGATCTTTCAAGTTTCTAAAACCCATCATTTCTATCTAAGTTTTGAAGTCAACATTTGGGGAAATGAAACTTTCCAGTGGTTCCTCAGATGGAGCTGTCTCAGTCGATTAAACTCACAGTTGACCATCACCAAAGCTCCCACTTCTAGCTAGTTGTCCCTGGTAGTATTTCTACTTCTTTGGTGGTGGTCTCATGATTTCACATCTGACCAATATCATTGTTCTCCTAACTGGACACCCCTGTCAATGTATATTCATGTATCTTTAATACCCTCCCCAGAGTTTATTCCCGTATGGATAAAGTAAGCCAGTATTCCCCAAACACTAGCAAACCCAAGAAGTCTTCTACAAAAATTGATCAGTGAATTCCTTTTAAGATCATGGTAAGTTTTAATTTTTAGAAATTATTTTTCTACCTATTATCCTCATACAAATAATCCCCTTGCAATCTTCTTGAAGGGTTTCCTTTTTAAAATTTCCATACAATATTCCTTTGTGAAGACTTCTTAATAGTTCTGAATATTTCAATTCCTTTGAGATCACTTCTTCCTGAGTATTTATTACATGCATCATTTACAGTATATGATACTTCATTAAATTACCATATACTCATAGGCATCTTGGTTCTGTTCACATCATTTCTCTGAAATTAGGCTGTAAGATCCTGTGATGAGATCTAGGCCTTAAGCTGCATGAAACTTCTTTTTAAAAATATTTTTTCTCTTCAATATTTAGCCAGTGCCTCAAGACTAGTGAGCATAGAGTATGTATTTGGTGATTATTTTAATGACATTATTTGTCAAGGAGGAAAAATTATTGCTCACTTTCATGCAGAGAGAATTTTTTTAAATGTGGAAATACTTATTTCTAGATTACCATAATGAATATTTCAAAGTATCTATATTAGGCAGTGTTTACTCAGCAGATTTTGGGAGAATATGAGTTTGGCATCATCTCTTAGGTTTTCTTTGTTCTTCAGAGAAATAGACTTCAGGATGAACTACTTTGTATATAATTACAAATTTATTTCTTCTCATAGAGAATAACTCCATAAATATTTCTAAAAAGAAGAGCAAATAGTGTGTTTGGCTGTGTTTATTGTTTATTTTTTTTCCGCCACACTTTATCCTTCCTTCAAATTCTAAAACAGTAGAATTGAGATATACATACTACAGTCACATTATCCATAGTTTACTATTCTATCAACAGATCAATAGAATCTTTTTTTTTTTTTCTATTTTGGAACTGGGGATTGAATTCAAGGACCTTTAACTACTGAGCCACATCCCCAGCTGTTTTTTGTTTTTTATTTAGAGACAGGGTCTTGCTAAGCTGCTTAGGGCTTCACGAAATTGCTGAGGCTGGCCTTGAATTCAAGATCCTCCTGCCTCAGCCTCCTGAGCTACTGGGATGACAGGCATGTGCCACCACACCTGGCCTGCCAACAGAACTTATATTCAGTCTTCACAAAACCCCTAGTTATTGAGATGGAAGAACCTAAATTCACTCCTGTAAACTCAATGACAAAAATTTATCCTAAGAAACGTCAAAGCACCCATTGTGAAAGTGGCTTTCCCTTTCCCTTACTAAGCATGTAGTATTCTGTATTCTGAAAATAATAAAATAACTGTGTGTACATGGCATAGATACAAGCATTTGTTAATGGATAAGAGCCACCTGATCCGGTTGATTTAGTGTGGTGTGCAGCAAAGAACTGATCCTGGCTTTCTCTGACTCTTTGACAGCCAATAGCACGTGAGCATTATTTGTGAAACTATTCTGCCCATGCAATTTTTCACTTTAGTTCAAAGAAATGAAAACTGAGATTGCTCTCCCCAACATTGATTAGAAAGAATCAATATGATAGTGAAAATATTGCTGATTCTAGGGCTATGGAACATCAAAATGTTTCTATACTTGAAGTGGTCCTTATTATGAGGCCTGAACTTGAAGTCTTTTTAAAAAGCAAATTACCAGGAACTTTTAGAGAAAATTTAAAATAGATGATGGTAAAGCATTCTTATGAAATTGTACATAGATCAATGGCAAAAGTCTACATGTATTGAAATTCAATATTTCATATATCAAGTTCAGAATGTGGCAAAGAAAAAAAAATCAGGCACAATCCAAAATATGACACTTAAATTACTGTTACTAGCTGTTGTCTTTTGGATGCACCAATTACCAAAACATAGATGGAAATTTACCAACATAGACATAAATCTTAAAAGATGTATGAGTTGGGTTATATTTTAGAGTTTTATCAATTATTATTTGGTATGTCAATAGTAGAAAATTATGTTTTTATATTGCATATGTTTTGGCATTTCACATCTCCATTCATTCAGTCATTTTATTGCCTATAGAGAACCCTGTTATACTTCATTATGCATTGCTGATACTTAAGTTTGAATGTTAAATACTAAGCATCGTGGAGATTCTAGTGTCTAGCCATAATGATAAAAAATTAAAGGTAATATTAATATTAAGAAATTACTAAATAATTTTAGATTAGTCCTTCAGTACCTTTTATTTTATTTATATTATGTATGAGTATTTCATCACTACAAATTCATTTTGATGTGTTCTTGATGAGACTACTACAAATGTAAGCTTTAACTTCGCTATTCCTCCACAAATTTACTTCATTTCTACACAAATAAATTTATTCCTATGAAACTATGAGCAGTTTCAACAGAAACATTATGATCTTTTTCTCTTTAATCCTAGAACAGAGCCTGGCATGTGGCAGGCATTGGGTTAATGCTTGATGAAGTATCAATTGCATAGTCTAGACATTTGAACTAGAAGTTGGCAACCAAGATGTTGTGGTGGAGAAATTAATTTACAAAATTAAATTTGTCAGTCCAATGTGTTTTTTTCAGGTAAACATTTTTTCTATGATTTATAGCTATGAACTGCTGTTCCAAAAATAAAAAATGCAGTGATTATTTTAGATCAATATTTTTAATGTTTTTATGACTCATTAGTGACAGTGAAAAACATATATTTGGGCATACTTTTTAAAGTGTATTATTAGTGAAAGATATGCACAAAGATCTAGCTAGAAAGATGTTTATCACTCTATTGTGATAGAGGACATTTTATAAAGTATAATTGTCACAGAGTAGAAAATTGGTTTGATAAAATCCTGATTAAATAAGAAGATGTAAAAATATTGTCATAAGAAATATTTATTGGCATGTAAAAGGCACTTACATTAGGAAAGCCTATAATAAGATGACATGCCTAGTATGATTCCATATAAACTAAATGTGAATAAATGTCAATTGGGCTAGAAGAATACAGATTCAGAAATAAATGGAAGTTTTCTCTGGGTGAGGAATTTGCATGGTGCTTTCATTTTGACCTTTGACTCTTTAGTGTTTACAAAATAATTTTATAATTAACATGTTCCTTTTTTAACTGTAGGTTTTAAAAGAGAAAAAGTGATGGCTGGTGCAATGACAAAGGTTTATTCCATATGATTACGATAATTCACCAGAAGGTATTCTATATACATTGTCCATATAATATTGGGCAAAATCACTTTCTAATTATCTTGCTTGTTCAACCCTTAATCACCTCTAAGCTAAACTAAATTGGAATCGAGATTTTACATTTTCTAAAGTAAAGCACTTCTCAAAAGCAATGTAAAATTCCATCAGAAAAATCCAATCAGTTCAACAAAATATTTTACTTGTGCCATGATCTCTAGACCCAAAGACACCCAGGTTAGCAAGGAACAACCTCTTTCCCTACAGACTCACATTGAGATAGGAAAACATATGTGCCTTGCCTTAAAAATAGGCCAGGAAAAAAAAAGGAAAGAAGGAAGGAAGAAAGGTATAAGAAAAAAGAATCACTAAAAAGATTTGGCATTAGATGTAACACTTTCAGAAATTTTCAATGTTTAATCAAGAAAATCCTAAAATACATAATGTGTCAAGGAAACTCACAAAGCTTTAGGATCAAAATCTTATAAAAGATTATGATGTATGGATGTCTGCAACCTGTTTCTTTCAGGATAATTATAAATAAATAAAATACATTCCATTCTGTTAGTTTAATGCTTTCTGTGGCTCCACTTCCCTTCAAACTGCACTTGTGGCTATTAATGGATTATTCTCATCCAGTGCTATATCAATTAGAGGAGCAAATTGGAAAATGGCAGGATGTAAATCAATCCTTTTTCAAAGATATAGAGAAAGTAGAAGAACCAATATTCATCCTCTGAAATCTTAGCATGAAATAATTTCTTCCTCTAGGAAGAATATCAGGAAAAAAAAAAGTATGTCATTTTAGTATCAGCTTCTGTTTCCTTTAATTTTTGTTTTAAATAAGAAACTCTGAAAAATTTGAATAAGTAAAATTTTTAGAAGATTATAGTCACATCTAGATGCTTTTCCAAAGAAACTAATAATAATCCTTCATATGGATTAAATTTGAGTAATTCATTAAGCTTGCAGTAATTTACTATACCACCTTCAGCATATATTCCCAATAGCTCCAACGTAAGTGTAAAGAGCTAAGGATACATACCAAATTGGAGAATATGAGTGACTGTCTTTAGAAAACTAGCCAGATTTTTAAGATATAATGAAAGTTCGTCTGGGATTTGCAAGAGGTCAATGAACTGTAACAAGTACTTTTTTTTTTTTTCTCCCAAATTGTACTATTTCTCCCTATATTTATTCAGTGCAAGTTGCATTTTGTAGTTGTATAATTGGAAATTATCCAGTTGGACAAAGACCAGAACTAGCTCAATGTTGTATTCATCACCTAGAGCACTGTTGGCCTTCAGTCAATGTTAAATATTAATAACAATAAAAGCTTCCTTAAGCAAAGCCAGACAAAGTACAGGGGGATATGAGCAATCACTCACTCCAACACCAGCTTACCCTCATCAAAAAAGGTCCTCCACAAGAGAAGAACATTGACTTGTTCATCCTGTTGAGACCCAGTCCCCCTGGAGTTGGCCAGACTGCATTAAGGTGGTTTTATCCTGAATCAACAACAAGGTCTTAAAACACTTCAGGAAATGAATTGGGATCAAGGTGTTATATTTTAATGGTCCTTGTTTGTTTGGTTTTACAAGTACAAGCAGATTCTCTGGCTATAAATGTCACCTTGGCCTTTTAAATTTGAACCATTTCCTCCACTGCTCTCAGATAAGCAAAGGGACAGACATTCTATGAAAATTTAAAAATGGAAAATTGACAGTCCACAAAGACTTGCAGTTTCAGCCTGGATCCTCTATCTTGTGTTCTAGAGCTGCCTCTTACCAACACATGGGAAAGACATCAAGTGCTCCCCCACATGACCTTGGCAAACTTGTAACTGTCAGATCTCTAGCAAAAACCAAGGGCTCTGTCTGACATCTTGTTAAATAAATGGATAGATTTTGGCAGGGTCAACAATTCTATGGTCTGTTTTTTTGTTTTTTTTTTTTTAACAAAAAAAAAAAAAATAAAGCAAGAAGTCCAGTAATATCTTTGTACAAGTATCAAATCATTTAAAGGAAGCTTTTATGTCACTGTCTTTTTTCATTTATTTTCCTTAATTTTCTCTGTGTTATTTTGTGTTGTTACCATCCAAGCCAAAGCAAGCACAAAACAGAAGTCCTGTACTAATTACTATACTGAAGTGGTCATTGCTCACATTGACTCAGCATAGCAATAACATTCTTCTTAAAGGTTAAATTCATTTCACTCTCATGTCTGCTGATTCTTTACAGTTCCTATTGAAGCATAATGTGACAACACAGCTCTAGCTCTGAAACCCTTTAGTGGGCTGATTAAAGAATGCTGAAGGGAGGTCAAGATTATCCTAATTGATCAATTGGTTCAGTTTTGGAGATCAGTAGACATTGAGGAGTTATAATCCTTTATAGACAGCACAAATGCTCACAAGATACCTGGCACCAACCAAATGTGACAAATACAAATAAGTAAAAGAAGTCTATAACCTGTAGCCATTCGATAATGTTCTTAGAAAATACATATTCTTAGATAAAATGAATTGTTCATACACATTGGCTATTTCATCTCAGGAGCATTCTTACACTTGGACCGTCTCACATACTGAATATAAAATTGTATCTTGTTTATGAAAATGATCACATTTAGGTAGTCGTCCCTGGAGTACGGCAACCTGGCATTGCTGTCTAGGTCCCATCCTTTGTGTAGCCCCACATGCTGTTACAGGCTCTGGGCAGTTGCTGTGCAGAGACCAAGCTGGCAGCATGGAGAGAAAAGGTGGTCTCTCAGTCATCTGGTGATCAAAGACCCTTGGGGGGCTCATATTAGGTCACAAGCTTCTGTGCCACCATATGACAGGATCTTGGCTCTTTTTCCATCCCTCACAGCGCTCTGGAGGCAGCATGTGGGGTGTGTGGCTGTGTCCCTCGGTATGCATATTTGGCCTTCTCCAAGGCAATCTCAACAGAGCAGCCAGAATCATCTTTATGAAACATAAATCAGCTCAAGTCACACCCCTTCTGTCCCACCGCACTTAGGACAAAATCCAAACTCCTTTGGTTACTAGATTCCGCCTAATCTGGCTCTTGCCCAATTTCAGGGTTTGGGGTGTTTTTTTTTTTTTTTTTCACACCAGTTTCCCAAGTGTGTATTATAGTCCAATGCCTCTGACCTCCTACCTGCTTCATGTTGAAGCCAAGATTTTTCTTTTGAGACTTTGCACATGGCCCCTTTTACTTTCTTATGCCTGGCCTTTGCTCTGTAGGATTTGGTGCAACTCCCACTTCCTGTTCTTTAGGTCTTGATTTAAATGTCCCCTCCTCATAAGGTCTTGTGGGACCACACTCCATGAAGTCTCCTCCTGTAGTTAGTTTACATCTTTGTCTGTATTGGTCTTATGTGCCTGTAGATATCTGTTATTATTTTAACTTTAACAAAGGAGGCTTTTGGGTGCTGTTATTGTCTAATACTCCAACTAGAGTGAAATCTTCTAAAGGGCAGAAACCATCCCTTTTCATTACTGTTATATACTTAGGCAAGGGACAGGACACTTGTTTCTTTGCAAAACTCATATTAGGGTTTCACTATTAATTATCATTATGGGGCTCAGATTCCAAATTTAAGTGTAGGTTTTAATCCTAACTCCCAGTACAATGCTGTTAGGAGGTGGGGTTTTCAGGAAGTACCTCCATTCTTTGAGGGAAGCCTTCCTGAATTGGGTTAATGGCTGCATACAAAAACCATAAATACCTCTATCGCCCTCTTTCCTCCTTAAGGGGACACAGCAAGGAGATGGCTGTCAACCAGGAAGCGGCCCCTGCCAATCTCCTGGAGCCTTGATCTTGGACTTCAAACCTCCTGAACTGGGATAAATAAATGTTTGTTGTATTAGCCTCCCAAAACATATTTTTTTTTGTTCTAGCAGTACAAATAGATTAAAAGGCCTCAGTGGCTGACATTTAGTGCAGATTCAATTGATACTTGTCATTTAAGAAATGCAAAAACAAATAATTCACTGGCTGAAAAAAAATAATAGAAATTAGGAACCCAGAGTCTTTGAATATAATTCATTCCAATCATTTTTTAAAATATTATTTCAAGTCTCACTTTTAGTCAGCTAAGGAAATCAGTTTTTCCCTTTTTTATTTACCATTCCTAGAATTCATATATTTTAGTTAAAGAAAGAGAAAATATCTATGTTTGGAGGTTACACATTTGTTGTTATATATAAACTAATTTAACCAACACAGTCATGTTATATAAAGCTATTCTAGAGATGAGGACACAAATTCATAAATTTTTCACACTTTTTAAATTGTGTACTTTTTGAATTTATCTACTACTAATTATAATTATGATGCTCAGAATCAAATTTAAGTGCATTTAACTGTTTGGACTGATTTTCTACTACTATGTCTTGACTGTTTTTATTGTCAATGATAAATAGTACCAGGCAAAAATCTAAGAGAAAAACATTAATCCACATAAAATTTTCTAACTATGTTGACAAAAAAGCATGCCATCTTACCAGTAGATCTAGACAAATAAACAGTGAAAAACAAAACCATGTGGTATACTATAGTAGTCCACATTTTAAAATTTTTCAGTTATCTTGTTAAATCAGGTAAACAAAGAGAACTGAAGATAAGAGCTTCCAGAAAAATGAACCATGTTAGCTTATATTACTAAATTATATGCAAATGATCATAAAGGATGCATTCCTTGCTAAGGAAATACATCAAAATATCAGGGAATGCTTTATTTATTGCAACTATCTGTTCAGTTATAAAATTTATATTATTTCTTAGTTTTATTGATCCTTATAATGAACAATAACGTTTGTCTCTAATTTAATGTATTATGTTATTATAAGTGAGAATGAGAAAATTTCCCTGGGGGGAAGAGATGGCTAAAATCCTCCATCAGCAAATATGTGTTTTACTGTGTTATAAAGGTTTAATTTTTTTCTAATAACTTTAACTCAATAAGTCCCAAAATTTCAATTCTGTGCATATTTAAATGAAATTGACCCTTGACATAGGTGAATTAAAATAGATTGGAAATCATAATCTAGAGCTTATATACCTTTATTATTATTCAGAATGAAAATATATTGTCTTATAAATAGGACACTGAAACAATATAGGATCTCTTACATGGCCATCCTATAAATAGGACATTTGTCAAATATAATATCTGGGACACTGAATAAAATGAGTTAAGGTGCCCTTTCTAAATAAATCCTTGTCAGAATACAAGGTAAAACACAAGGTTATGGTGAAAGGTAGTTTCTTTTCTACGTATTTCAAAACTTGGGTCAGAGCACAAAGAAATGAAGGCAGAGGCAGATTTACATAGAACTTAATAGATCCAGACAGGTGAGACAGACAGCCCTATATTCTCATGTTTTCAAATGATGGAATACCAGTTCTCCATTTCTTATTAGCAGTGCCATCAGGAACCAGGGGATTCACTATTGAGTGCCTTCTGAGATCATCTCATCCAGTCAAAACACTGGCAGAATTTGTTTAAATCATTTTTAAAAGAGATTTGGGAATTAACTAAGTGCATGAAAGGATTTGAGAAACATTTATTCAAGAGAAAATAAACGGCTAAAAATGGTATGGTGTCTGGACTGAATCTCTTAACATAATCCTTGTCACAGCTTTGTGGTAGCTTTGAAACTAGCAGCCTTGCAATCAAGGCAACTGTGGAAAACATTCTAGTAGACACTGGAGAAATCAGAATGGCTCTGGCCCTTTCCAAAACAATTGCATCTGCAATCGACTGTTGCTATTTTGACCTTTCTTTTCCAGAAAGAAAAGCCTCATTCATGGCCCTACCTTGAAAAGCCTCATTCATGACCTTGTCTTCATTTGATCTGACAAAGGAAAAGAACCCATCTCTAGCATATCAGAAAAACAACAAACAAACAACAACAACAAAGCGATAAAAAAACAATTGCTAAACATTATAACTACTTGAGGCTTGATACCAGTTGAGACAAATGTCATTGCTGGAAAAGCATAAGTGGAAAATCTGGGAAGCGACATGTCTGTTAGTTACTTTGAAGCCTTTGTATTATTGATGTAGAGGACCACACACAACTAAGTGTATGCTCAGGAAAGGGCATCCCTAATATCAATGATCTGGGACTCTGCCTAAACACAAGGCAAAGGCTAAGGCACATTATAATTTACTAGAACATTGAAATTATGATTTCAACCTACACACAGAGAGCTCCTTAGCCAATGGTAGGATGCCTTACTTACTGGTCTCAAAGCACTACTAAAAACAAACAAAGCTAAGGAAAGATGAATAAAGTATAACAATCATATTTCACTAAAGAAATAATTTAAGATGAAATATGTATTTTAAGTGGAATTTCTAGAATTAAAGAGTACAATAACTAAAATAAAAAATTCAGTAGAGTTTCTATAAAAAATTAGAGAACTAATTAGGTGTGGTGGAGCATACCTGTACTCTTGGTGATTTAGGAGGAAGAGACAGGAGGATCACGAGTTTCAGGAGAGCCTCAGAAACTAAGCTAGAAACTGTCTCAAAAAAAAAAAAAGCAAGAGGAAAGAGAAAGAAAAAAGAAAAATCAGAGGAAATAATAGCATTGTGGTAAATCATTTCTGGGTTCCATACACTCTTGGCTTCCATACTGAGACCAAAAATAAAAATTCAAGCAGCAAAATAGGTCAGCAGATTCAAAGATAAGCAAATTTCAAATAACCAAAATGAAGAATAAAAAGTGAAAAGCTCCCTAGAGACTCATGGGGCACCAGCAAGCATACCAAATCTTATACCACAGCAGTGTACATAGGACAGAAGAAAGGAAGAATAAATAGCATTAAACTTCCCATATGAGTGAAAAATGTTACACACCCAAGGTCACCAAAAGTTAAGAAGGATAAACTCAAAGGTGACCTACATACAGTTACACCAAAATCAAACTTTCCAAAGCAAAAGCAGAATCTTGAAAAAAAAGAAAAAAAGACTCATCATGAAGAAAGGATAGTCAATGTTATGGTTTAGATGTGGTGTTCCCCAAAAGCTCACGTGTGAGATAATGCAAGGTGTTTGGAGGAGAAATGATTGGGTCATAGCCTTAAACCAACCAGTGAATTAACCCCTTTTAAGATTAATTAAGTAGTGAGTGAAAGTTGGTGAGGTGTGGCTGGAGGCATGACTATGGAGTATATATTTTGTATCTGGAGAGTAGAGTCTCTCTGCTTTCTGATTACCATGTGAGCTGCTTCCATCTGCCACACTCTTCCACCATGATGTTCAGTTTCACCTTGAGCCTCAAGGAATGGAGCCAGCCTTCTATGGGCTAAGACCTCTGAAACTATGAGCTCTAATAGAACCATTCTTCTAAAATTGTTCTGGTTGGGTCTTGTGGTCAAAGCAGGAGAAAAACAAAAAACAGTTGATTAAAACAAGTCAATAAGACTAAACACAGACTTCTCACTGAAAACAAGTGGAACAAAAGGCTATAGGGGACAAATTCTAAGGGCTGAATAAAAAATAATATCAATCAAGGATTCTATATCCAGCAAAACTATGCTCACAGAATAAAACCATAGGACTATCCATGTTAGCTTTGTTTTTATTTATTTGTTTGTTTATATTTTTAGTTTTAGATGGACACAATACCTTTTTTATTTTTTATTTTTATGTGATGCTGAGAATCAAATCCAGTGCCTCACATGTGTTAGGCAAACAAGCTACCACTGCGCTACAATCTTAGCCCTTAAATTAGTTTTTCAGATGACAGATTGTCACTAACTACTGGTATATAAGAAATACTAAAGGGACTTCCTCATACTGCTAGAACTGAATTAAATTCTAAGTTAGACTTGAATCTAAACTTACAAATTAAGAATCTGGGAGGGATAATTGCAATGGAAAATATAATATAATGTATAAATGTACTTTTATTTATAATTTTTTCTATCTGATATATAATAAATGCAACAATGTAATATCAGTAAAATGGTGTTGATTAGCTTATATTATTTAAATTGGTAATTTTAAAGATAATAGCACAAAGGAACAGATGCTCTGTTTTGGTTAGCTTTTTCCACTGCTATGACCAAAGGACCTGACCAGAACTACTGTAGAGGAAGAAAAGTTTATGTGAGGGCTCATGGTTTCAGAGTTCCTAGTCCACAGAAGGCTGGCTCCATTCCTCAGGGCTCAAGGTGAGGTTGAACATCTTGGCAGAAGAAGGTGGTGGAGAGAAGCAACTTACATGGTGATTCGGAAGCACAGAGAGAGTCTCCACTCTCCAAATACAAAATATATACCCATTAGCCATACCCCCAATGAACCACTTCATCCAGCCACACCAACCTGTCTCCAGTTACCAATCAGTTAATCCCTATTAGGGAATTAATTAACTAATTAGTTTAAGCCTATAACCCAATCACTTCTCCTCCAAACTTCTTTTATTGTCTCACACCTGAGCTTTTGGGGTTCACAACATTGTGAACCATAACATGCTCTATTGGGTCAGAGTTCTTGTATACTATTAGAATTTAGTTGGTATTAATCCAAATTGATATTATAAATCAAAACATTATCTTTAATTCCTATGGAAAAAAAACTAAAAGAAAAATAACTTTTAAAATACAGTAGAGTACATAATAAATAATGAAAACCCTGTAATAAAATGTCTATTTAAGACTAAGAAAGGTAATGTGAAGAAACAGGAAATAAAAAGACAGGGCATTTTGAAAACAAAAAGGAGTAGCTATAAACCCTACCTGATCAATAATTATAACCTCAAACAAAAACCAGATTATAAAAATGTATAACAACATCATCAATATGGTGATCCAGTTATATGATTTTTACAGGAGGCACATTCCAGATTCAGAGACACAATACATTGAACCAACAATCCAAACAGAACTGAAGTGACAGTATAAATATTATACACATCAGACTTTCAAGGGAACACTGCCAAAGACAGAGGGACATTTTACATGAAGAAAATAGGCCATTTTACATTAAAAGAAATTGACAGAAATATTATCAATTATACATTTATATATTCCTAATGATAGAGACACAAATCAAATGAAGTAAAATCAAAAAAAATATAAAGGAAGAAATAGAAATTCAGCTATGGTAGATGGTATGTCTATACTCTAGATTTTAAAAAATGGATAGAAATACTAGACAGGAGATGTATGAAGGATAGGAGATTTGAATGAGTATTAACAGACATTTCTAGAGTACCTCACCCACCACAAGCAGAATGTATAGTTTTCTCAGGCATCATTGGAATACGCTCCAGTAAAGACTATATATTATTAGGCCATAAAATGCCATGGTAAATTGAAAAAAATATTTATTTTATGTATTTGTGGCACTGGGGATTGAACCCAGGGCTGTACATCTGCTAAGAATTCTACCAGTGAGCCCCATCCTTAGCTCTTGAAAATTATTTTAATTTACAATGTATATTTTCCAAAGATTAAAAAAAAGGAAAGAAAAGTAAAAATCAGTTAACATGAGGAAATTTGAAAAATTCAATGATCTGAATAACATACTCCTACAGAACTAATATCTAAAAGAAAAAAAAATGTTACAAAGTACTTTGCAATGAATGAAAACGAAAGGCAGCTTACTAAAACTTTTAGGATACAGTGAAAGCAATCTGGGAGTAAAAGGGCTAGCTATATACACCTACATTATAAGAGCAGAAAGATCTCAAATTTAAACCTAATGTGACTTTGAAAAACTAGAAAAGCAAGAGCAAACTAAAACCAAAGGAAATATAATAAAGGAATTTATAAAGATTAGGGAAAAATAAATGAATCAGGAATAAAATGATTAGAGAATATTATTTAAAATCAAAAGACACTCTTCAAATGGATGAATGAAATTTTAAACATTTGGCTATACTGAGCAAGAAAAATAAGATTCAAATTACTACCATCAGGATAAAGAGAACACTATATTTTTACCAAAATAAAAATATTACAAATGGCATTAGATATGTGAAAATGAACTAAACAGCATGTTTATCTCTCAGGGAAATGCAAATAAAAATCACAGGTTCCCAATTATCATTAGGATGTCTATAATAATTAAAAAAAAACTTGAAAAGCATTTTTTGGCCACATTGTAGAGAAATTGAAATCCTCATACATCCTGGTTGAAAAACAGTATGGCATATCCTCAAAAGTTTAATCCCTAGAATTATTATATGATCAATAATTCAATTCTTAGTTATGTAACCAATGTAAATGAAAATATGATTCCACACACAAAAACTTAGACAACAATGGTTATAGCAGCATTATTCATAATATCCAAAATTTATAAATAATCCAGATGTCTATCAATTGATGAAAAGATCAACAAAATGTGGTATAGCTACACAGTGGAATATTGTTCAGCCTTGGGATGGAGTGAGTAATGTCAATATGAATGAACCTTGAGGACATACACCAAGTGAAGAAGCCAGTCAAAAGATAGAATGTAATGTCCTGTGTTGATCATAAGATAATAGGCAAATCCATAAGGCAGAAAATGGATTGGTGGTGACTGGGGCTGGAGAAAAGAGGAAATGGAAAGTGACTGCTAATGAGTTTGAGAACTATTTCTTTCTTTCTTTTAATGAAGTAGTGTAGTGAGGATCATTGCAAAAGCCTGAATATATTTAAAAATACAGAATTTCACATTTATGTGTATATGTTATAGTAAATAAATTATACATCAGTAGAACTAATTTTTAAAACATATGTAGTTGTGGGGAATGATCAAGACATGCTTTTTTCCTGTTGAGAACTCAAGCACTGAAAGTGCTTTGCTATAATGTTGCCCTGAGGTGTAATTGCTTCAAGATCATGCAGAAAGATATCTTTTGAGATTTATCCAAAATGAGGGCTGTGATACAAAGTAGTAGTGACACATAATCAGAAGTCAGAAGTTGTCCACCATAGTGATTAGTAGCCTACACACACACACACACACACACACACACACACACACACACATACACACACACAAAAAAAGCCTACATAAGTAACTGAAGGTTTTTAAATAGCTTTGATCAGTCTGATATTTCTAGGATATTTCCAACCCCAGATTTACTTGTGACTTGCATGGTTAATCTGGAACAGAAAAAAATATTTTTTTATTGGATGAGTTGATGGTTTCAAAGCAGTAGAAATAAATGAGATCAAAATGTTTCAAAACTGTGTGCAGAAAATATAGAGAAAAGGTAACATAGAATTGTGTATTTTATTGAAAGCGAGTATGTTGATGAAATATTTGGCCTTTTTTTTAAATATCCACGAATGTGGAAATATAAGTCATGAACAGAGTAGAAATTCTACCAACTCCAGGAAAGACTTACTTGCATGTGTCACTCCAGTTTCTCATGGCAATGTAGACCTCACCTCAGGTATTAAGATCGCCATGCATGAATGCTTGCAAAGTAGTCCACAGTGATTTGAATTACTAGCTCCTCTTTAGATAAAGTTTGGGGAAGAGTATGATTTTGAAGGAAAGTATATCTCATAAAATATAATAAAAATAAGTCTATAATGAAAAGAATTTGAGTAGCATGTGTATAACAAGTAGTGTTTGAAGCAAAAACACTTGTGGTGACAGAAAAGTTTATTTTCTTAGTGATTTGGTAAAAGTTCTTAGGGATAAGCAGTTTATTTGTTCATGAGCATTTTTGTGCCAATCCAACACAATGCAATGACTAGAAAGCCTTGTGGCCATACATCATAGTAAAGCTTATTTTTCTGACCATCTGTGTGATTTAGAATGGACACAGCCCAGGTAGTGTAGCAGTCTTACTTGTTGGGTAGCTCCTCCTATTTCATGCCACTCCAAGGATAAGTGCACCACCCAGGAATGAAATAGACAACCATCTCAATTATAGGTAAAACTATGCATGACCTAGATTACCAAAGCCATGGCCTTCTCTTTATTTGTATAGTTTAATACATTTATCAACCCCTTCCATCCATTGCACACCATCCCTGATACACGCCTAGTAGGAACAGCCACCATGGTTTATATAAACCATCTAGCATATCACCTCATGTGTTGTTAATAAATATGGTGATTTGTATATAATTTTAGATGTCCAGAAAGTGAAGGGTCTGAATGAGACCAGCCAGGAAAAGCAAGAGAGGCATTTCTGGCAAATTGGACTCCCCAACAGCAGCACCTCAACTGAGGAGAAATTCACATTAGGAACAAGGTTTAATTTGAGCTCAAAGCAGTTTTCAAGTCTAGCTCCAAAGAGTGGGCCAGAGGGGCTTGATATGTGATAGAAGGAGCTTCTCCCTAGTGAGCCTGAGGAGGTGCAGGCTGGAGAGGAGCCTAGTGGTCTTAACATTCCTATCATCAAAACCCAAATATGAATCACCACTCCCCCCGACACCAGTCTTCTGTTAGGTGGGCCCTGGAATGTACATCAACAGTCATCACAGAGAAAAGAGGGCCAAGACTAACTATAGAGGCTGGACAGAGGATGACCCAGGAGGGTTTCCCTGAGGATGGCCCATAGAAAGCAAGTGTGAGGGCTGAGGGAAGAAGAAGGTGGTGCTCTGGGAAGTGGAAGTGGGATCGAAGGGTCTGAGGAGATATCAGTGAACACCTTTTGCTTCATTGTGATCCACATTTCTTTGTTTCCTTTTTGAGCACAGAGAGGGCAAAAGGTTCTCCTGACATCTGGTTTCAGCTGGTACCTTCACTCCCTCCAAAGAGAACCCGAGGGCTGTCTCAGCTCACAGAGAATCCCTGTCCTCTCTGCCACCTTTTAGAAGCCACAGACTTGTTAGATGGTCTGTGTTTACTTAGGCATGTCCTCTTTTATCCCTGACACCAGCTGGAAAGTGTGCCTGCTGGCCTTCATGCAGAACAGAAGGCAATTGATGAGGTCAGAGCCTTTGTAATCCAATCTTCTCAGCTCTGAACAATGCTGCACAAGTACATGAGCTTTGGGGGATGTTCTGGAACCAAACCGTAACATTTAGGAAAACAAAACTAAATAAGAAAATCTTTCAGATCAAGGGTTAAGCAAAGCATCTTCAGATTTGAAAAAGAAAAGCAATCTAGAAAAGGAAAGATTAATAAACTGGTAAACTTCTGCTAAACCAGTTCAGTGGATAAAAAGACAAGTTACAGCTGGGCATGGTGATGCTTGCCTGTAATCCCAGAGTCTCTGAAAACTGAGACAGGAGGATCATGAGTTCAAAGCCAGCCTCAGCAAGTTAGTGAGACACTAAGCAATTTATTGAGAACCTGTTTCAAAATAAAATATTAAAAAGGGGGCTTGGAATGTGGCTAGTGGTTAAGTTACCCTGGGTTCCATCTCCAATACCAAAAATAAACAAATAAATAAAATAAATAAAAATAAAAAGACAAGTTAGAGAATGAGAGAAAAATACAAGGAAGTGGCCATGCCTGTCTTCCCAGCTACTCAGGAGGCTAAGACAGGAGGATCATCTCAGCCTCAGCTCTTAGTGAGACTCCCCGTCTCAAAAAATAATAATGATAAATATAAAGGACTGGAATGTAGATCAGTGATAAAGTGCCCCAGGTTTAATCCACAGTATCTCCACATTAAAAAGAAAAAAAGAAAATGCAAACCACACTTTGAGCAAAGGACTACTACCTTGAGTGTTTAAAGTATTCTTAAAATTCTACAATGATGAAAACAGATAGTCCTTTCAGAGAATGGCAAAAGAATTGAGGAGACTTGATTAAAGAGAATATAATATAAAGGGAGGTCATTCAACATCCTGGGGATTCCTGAACTATGATGAGTTAGCAAATGGTCAAGCCAAGAGACAAGTGCACCCAAGGCCCAGGACAACACTTAGCAAAGAAAAATAAATTGTCAACACACAGGAGTTTGGATTATTCCTCAGAAATTCACACTAAAATGTCCAAAAGCTTACACACTGCCTGAGTCTAGTCAAGCAACACTGGTGAGATGATCAGATGACACAGCGGAGGGCAGCATCAAGGCTGTCAGGGTTAAGGATGTGGCAAGGCTGGTGAAGGGCATAGGTGGACAACAAGAGGAAGACAGGAGTGGCCCTCAGCACTGGAGGCCTTCTGCATCCTGACTGCAGCTGTGAGCACCTGATGGGGCCACAACACAGGGTTTCAAGAGGTCAAAAGGGAAGGCTGGGTAAAGGGCACAGAGGTCTCTCATTGCCATTTCTAACTTGGTGCGTAACTGAAATTACCTCAATATAAAACATTCAATTCTTTTGAAGAGCTCAGGCTTCAGGACAAAGCTAGATGACTATGCAAGTCACTTCCCTGCTCATGGGGTGAAAAGGATTGAATTAGTTAGAGCTGAATGGTCCAAGAATAGAGCTTAGTGCAGAGGAGAGCTCCCAGGTGGCTGTCAGAGATGAGCCTTCTTACGGTGCTCTCTTTTTTTTGAACTCTTAAAAAAAATCATTTAATTGATCCTCTATCATACAAAATTTATTCAAATTACATCTATTTGAAGTGGTAAGATCACAGCTAGAGAACAGGTCACCCATATTGAATCTATTTACAAAATCCATCATAAAAGCTTTTATGTTGTTGGTGTTTTCTTTTTAACATTATATTAATATATTTTCTTCTGTAAACTAGTGTACAACACAAAGCTAAACTGATTTGTAATTTGCCTACTCCAAGTCTTAGGAGAAATACTTCCTTTCTTCAAAATGTCATACCCCATATGAAGAAACCCCCTCACCCTGACGCATGCCACCTGACCTGCTCCATAAGGCCCCTTCCTCCAGATGCTCTGCCCCCTCTCTTGGCCCAGCATTCAGAGTTCCTCCTTCCTCTTTCCTAAAAGCTAAAGATTTAAACACTGCAATTCTATTTATAGATCCACATATATGAAAACAAGAACCACATGAAATACAAAAACAAGGTAACATTCTTGAAAAACTACAAACCAGCTAGGAAATATTCTGGTAGGGCTTACAAATTAATTACTATTTTGTACAAAATTGCTAAATAATGAAAAGTGAGTCAATACATGTCCACTTAAGTAAAGCGATTGCAATACATAATTCTGTACATATAAACACATGCCTAACACTGTTTGACAGCTCATGTGTTGGCTGGTGTACACTCTTATTTTCTAAGGCTCATGCAGTCATAATCCACACTTGTAACTCTTAGCCAATTTTTTAATTAATTTATTTATTTCAATTAGGTATATATGGCAGAAGACTGCATTTTGATTCATTGTACACAATTACAGTACAATTTTTTATTTCTCTGGTTGTACATGATGTAGCATCACACCATATATACAGTCATACATGTACCTAGGGTAATGATGTCCACTCATTCAACCATTTTTTTCTGCTCCCATGCACCCTCCCCACTCTCCCTCCCCTTTGCCCAATCACAGTTCCTTCATTTTTCTCATGCCTCCCCTGACCCCATTATGGATCAGCATTCACTTATTAGAGAGAACATTCAGCCTTTGGTTTTTTGAGATTGGCTTACTTTGCTTAGCATGATATTCTCCAACTCCATCCATTAACCTGCAAATGCCATAATTTTATTCTGTCTGAATGCTGAGACTGTTCCATTGTGTATGTATACCACAGTTTCTTTATCCATTCATCTATTGAGGGGCATTTAGTTTACTTCCACAGTTTAGTTATTGTGAATTGAGCTGCTATGAACATTGATGTGGCTGTAATAGTATGCTGATTTTAAGTCCTTTGAGTACAGACCAAGGAGTGAGATATCTAGGTCAAATGGTACCTATGATATTTTGCCTTTTACTGACATGTATACTCAATTAATTTAGTATGATGACCATACTAAATTTTATACTTAATAGACATGGACATTCATATTTTATTCCTTACTTATGAAAACACATTATATCTCCAATACTTATAATTTTTTCTCTACTATCAAGTTGTATTTACACATATTTCAAAAAATTTTTTTTTCGTTCTTGATGGACTTTTATTTTCACTTATTTGTAAGTGGTGCTGAGAATCGAACCCAGTGCCTCACACATGCTAGGCAAGTGTGCTACTGCTGAGCACAACCTCAGCCCCTGTATTAACACATTTTTTAGCACCAATTGATTTCCACATGCCTCATGATGGACAATTCTCTTTGTTATATCAGGTTGTAGTGGCACACCCTTTCTCCATAGAAAAGTTTTAACTGGGCTTCTCCAGAAATCTTCACCATGGCTGATTTTAGGACTGTCAGGAAAAGAGTCTCTTTAAAGGGTTTAATGTAGGTAAATTTCCAATTTTCATGTTGCCCTGTTTTACTTGGCAACTGGCTGGCCTCAAGTGACAGAGGACTTTGGATTGTTGGGTAAGACAGGTTGGAAACTCCTCCCCCAGCAAGAGTGCCTCCAGTCTGTTTCAGTGGAGACGGATTCCTCTGTCCTTTCCCTTCCCACCCTGTGCTCACCCCCATTTTACTTCCTGTGCTTCTCCATTTTCTCCAGGGTCTTGTTAGAATCTGCTGGACTCTGGTCTCTGGGGTTCATATAGGATTTGTTTATGACAATCAGGGCTTCTTTGATGTAGTTCTGCACCGCAGACACAGGGGTGCAGATGACCTGGCTGAGGAACCCGTGTGTAATCAGGCAAAAATGAGACAAGTGCTTGTGTTGTAGGTTTCTAAGACCAGGGAAGGCCTGTTGTTGCCATTGGGTGTTCGGTCTTAATTGAGGGGGTCCATGAATTCTTTACACACTTGCTGAGACACCCACAGCATTATTCTTCCTTGTTACCATCTTAATTTACCCTCCTAGGTGAGGCCTGGTTAAATATTTGGCCACTGGCTTACTAGGAAACTTCAGTTCACAGCCATATGCAAAGTACCCAGCCAAGTGAACAGCTTTTTCTTCCACCAAGGATGTCAGGGTGGTCACAAGAGCAGCTTTCCATATTCCAGCTTGAAGATCTAGCCCAGTCTTGTCCAACTTTTCCCACAACAATCAGTCATTTTGGGACTTTGCTTTCCTGAGAACATCTCCCAGCAGTGAGGCATTTAAGCATTCAGAAGGTGACAATTGCCTCTGCACTTCAGCCACAGTCACTTATATTTGGACATGGAGCTGAAGAGAGACAGTCTTCCCAGAACCAAGCAGAAGACTTCATGGGATTCATCAGGGCTACCACCAGATCCTCCTGACAGGGGAGACCCAGGGGGTTCTTAGCCATGGAAAATCGGACTTTTGCAGATTACAGACTGATCAGGCCCAAGCAGGTTGACATTCTGCACCTCTTTCATCTGGTGAGCCATGTCATGGAGCCCCAGGTACTTTGCCAGGCCTGCAGCATCCAGGGCATGCCATGGGGTAACAGTAAGTCTGAGCAGCTGTTAGCATCCCCGAGGGTGCCTACAGCACCTCCCTCTATCCTAGAGAGTTGGGGAAGCAGGCCAGCCAGGCACCCTAGGCGGCCCCCTCCTGGCTCTGGCGGCGAGACCAGGACTGTTCCTGGCTGCTGGTGCCCACAGGCTGGTGCAGGGGGCTAATGGCTGCAACATAGGCTTCGCTCAGATGTGAGTAGGGATCCACCGACTGAGTGTAATCCAACTGCTGGTAGGACGGTGGAAAGTAGGGTAGTGGCTGGTATTCAAAGACTCTAGTGTGGGACAGCAGCTTCTCAGAGTAATGCTAGTAGATGCAAGAACATTTGCAACTGGGAAAGGGAGCAGACCCTTATGTTAAGCAGTTCATCGGTTAATCCTCACTTGCCCCCAACCAATGGGGAATCCCCTTTGCATAAAATAGGAATGACTCTGACTGGACTGCTAAATTGGTGGCATTGGAGAAATTGCCATGGTAACACTCCAGGTAGCAAAGCCCAAAGAGAATATCAAATGGTAACAAAATATACTGGCTTCTAAGAGTGCATCCTACAAAATGATGCAAGTGTTCATGGGGATCATTATGAAAACTATGTTGGGAAATGGGGGTGGGCTACCTAAATGCAGTCTGCAAGAACCACAAGCAGGAAGACTCCATATTTTCAAGGTATCCTTTTCCCTAACTTGAGTTTGCTAGAAGCCCAATTGAAAGCCCAGGAGGTTGTTCATGAGACTTGAAGAAGTGCCCCACATGGCTCAGGGTTCTTAATCCAGGGGAATGAAGGAAAGCGGCTATGCAAACATGAGTAAAAGACAATTATATCTTTGTTTTCACTAACTTCTAACTAAACTCAACATTTACTTCAATGACAGAAGTAGACAGGCCACATAGGTTCAGCATGCCCTGTGCATTTGTTATCAATATAAATTACAGATTTTTTTGGTAATAACTGCATGGTTGGAAATGTTTGTGTCTCTCATCTCTTCAAAGTAATAGTAATTATTAAGTTCACCACCAGATTTTGTTCTTTTACATGCTAATTAATAGCCAATGATGCCTATCATATTAACATTTCTAGTGTTCTCATTACTGCACTTTAATAATTGCTTTTCTCTGTGATCCCAGTTGCAAATGTTCTGCTTCTTCTAGCATTACTCTGAGAAGGTGCTAATTGGCTTCAGCAAACTGCAGAATTTATTTGTTCTTGGTGCAAACACTCACACACACACACACACACAAAAAAAGTTTAAGAAGCCCCAAAGTGGTTGGGGTGTTACTGGAACATTATATTACTGGGGTATTATGAGCATTTCAATGAATTCTCTTTGGGCTTTGCTACCTGGAGTGTTACCATGGCAATTTCTCCAATGCCACCAATTTAGCAGTCCAGTCAGAGTCATTCATATTTTATGCAAAGGGGATTCCCCATTGGTTGGGGGCAAGTGAGGATTAACTGATGAACTGCTTAACATAAGGGCCTGCTCCCTTTCCCAGTTGCAAATGTTCTTGCATCTACTAGCATTACTCTGAGAAGCAGGTGGGGGTGGGGATGAGTCCCAGCAGGCCTTCATTTATGAGTGTCCACTGACCATCATGGCCCATGGCTCCCTCTGTAGTCACCTCTGCACACATTTTTTTTCTCACCACTATGGTGTCTCCCTCCCCACCATCCTCAAACACAAACCTTACCTTGCTGAGGACCAACCACAGATTTGAGAAGCAGAGCAATCAGGGAGCATGAACCAGTTGACTAATCTTGGGATGTTCCTCTGCCTCAGCCTTCTCACCTATACAGTGGAGATCACACAACCAACAGGGTTGCTGCTAGGATGAAAAGCATTTGTGTTATTTTCTTTATGGTGAAACAGTTATCACATATTAAGACCCTACAAATAATCCTGTGAGGACAGTTTCCTCAGGTAATGAGTATTTATAATTTTTGTAACCTCCACATCCAATTTGAAATACAAGAGTAGGAGAGAGGTAGTCACAGTGCCAAACAACACATTCGTTCATAAGCCAAAGTTTATTATTAAGAAGAAAAAGAAAAAAATGGGCACAATAGTGCATGCCAGCAGCTCAGCAGGCTGAGGCAGGAGGATTATGAGTTCAATGTCAGCTTTAGCAACTTAGCAAGATCTTAACCATCTTATCAAGACCCTGTATCTAAATTAAAAAAAAAATTAAAAAGGGCTGGGATGTGGTTCACTTAACCACAGTGCCTCTGGTTCAATTTATGGTATCAATAATAATAACAATAATAATAATATTTTAATATTTATTTATTTATTTATTTTTATGTGGTGCTGAGGATTGAACTCAGAGCCTCACATGTGCTAGGTGAGCACTCTACCACTGAGCTACAACCTCAGCTCCAATAATAATATTTTTAAAAAGAAAAAAGAAGTTACAACTTTTATAGTATAATCTTTCCTTGGGAAGAACAATCTGATACTTTTTAAAACATGATCATTTTCTTTATAAACCTTACTGGAAGGCCTTAAAATCAGCTATTTTAGTTGATTCCTGAGGTCACTGTGAAATCCTATGATCAAAACAAGGTGCCCTGCTGCCTCTGACCCACTCGGACAACTGAACTTAAGGTTGCTAATGTGAATTTCCAGGAACACCAAATAAAATACAGACACACACTCTACATTTAAACAAGATTCAGGATGGCTCCACTGCTCTCAGCCTCAAGCTCCCCAAGTGGGAGAGCAAGGGAAAGTCAGGAGAGGCTGGCAAAAGAGAGTGAGCATGTTTGGAAGTGGGCTTTTATTGGGAGGACCGTCATCCTTAGAAAGTCCATTCCAAAGAAAGGTCAGGAAGGGCAGGGTCACAAAGGACAAGTGAGTGTAATTCTACTCAAGTGGCTGCAGGATGGCATTTCTATGTCTGAAGACACATCCTCAACTTCTGGGACCAGGGCAATATTCAGGTCACTACTAGATGTAGTGACGGTCAAAGCCTCTCTGCTCAGGAATGAAAAAAAAGTCATTCAGAGTAACCTCCCACAGTGCCCACCTCCTGTGAGGACCTGGGACAGGAGCATCACTCTACCTATGCACTGGGACAGTGCATTTCCTGCACTTCTGCATCTTTCAGCTAATTGATATACACACAAGGTGAAGTCTCAAATACCCTCAGAAATCTTCACTCCTTGCTGTTTTTAATATGAACTGTTCTTTCTTTTGTACTATGATGTCTGAAGAAAAAGTTGGTAGGATCAGATGTCATTTTGATTCTCTGACATCATTATAAAATATGCATTTTCCTTAACTGAATATTATTCTTATAAGTAATCTGATAAAATGTCTATAAGAAACAGATAAATCTCAAAATGCTTCAAAGCTACAAAAATTATTCAAAGAAATTTTTTATAGGTGAGGTGATAGAACAATTGTGAAGAACTATAACTTAGGAGAAAACAAGCTGAGGACAAATAGTAAGCTCATAAGAATGAACATAGAGAAAAGAAAATACTGTAGTTAGGCCAAAGCAAATTTATTTCTCTGCATAATAGTCACTCATATACATGAGAATGATTCTGCAAAGTTATCTCAACTTTTGAATGCATTTATTCATTTATTCCTTCATTTATGACATACTCAAGGTTGTATTTCTAAAAGAAGCTGAAAAATTGGGCTGGGGGCATAGGTCAGTGATGGAGTGCTTATCCAGCATTAGTAATATGATGGGTTCCATCTCTAGCACCACAAAAAAAAATTTTAGTTGTGATGTGTTTTATAGAAAAACTAAAGACATCACAAATGTACACAATTGACTCTGATTCTGATCAGAGTGCTAGGGATACCCTCCTAGGCAGTCTGATGCATCAAATTCATATTTATGAAACACTTAAACCATATTGAAAAGCCACTTTAATCAATAGCTTGTTGTTTGTCATGCCATAATAACAACCTTAGACTGAGATAATAAAATAATACTTCAGCTTCTAATTTTAAAACTTAAGACATGCTCATTCTTATGATTTGGATATGAGCTTCCCAAAAAAAGCTCATGTAAAAATGAAAGAATGTTCACAGGTGAAATGAATAATTATGAGAGTCATAAACTAAATGGTAGATTACTCTATTTGAAAGACTAATGATTTAAATAGATTACTGGGTGGTAACTATCAGCAGGTGGGGCACCATGGAAATAAATAGGTCACTGGAGCAAGCCCTTGAGAATTATATTTTTGACCTGGCTCCTGGAAGTCTGTCTGCTACCCCTCTAATGTGAGGTAAACAAATTTTCTCTGCCACACCCTTCTGCCATGGCAATGTCCTGCCTCACCTCAGGCCTACAGCAATGAATGAATGAGGCTGACTCTGGAACTCTGAAACTTTGAGCCCAAAATAAACTTTTCCCCTTCTAAGTTGTTCTTGTCGGGTCTTTTGGTCACAGCAACACAAAGCTGACTAGTATACACACATACAAAATTATATATTTTTATTTTTCCCCAGGTGAATTTAGAAATCTGGAGCCTCTTACAGTTGGGCAAAATATAACTGACTCACTCCTCCCAGTTTAAATGAACAATATGACAGTTTTCTAGGCCCTTTACCTCTTTTTAAAACTATTTAATCTATTCTTCCCCTCAAATGAAAAACAACTTCACTCTTCTTTAGTTAACTACAGCCCCTCGGAAATACATTTGCTCTTACTTTCTTCATTACTTTCCAAATTCTATGCAAACACAATTGTATATAAGTGATGTATTTTGGGGATGAATTATCTTCTGAGCTAGATTAAATATTCTTCAAAAGAGAATATGTATTTGATTCCTCAGTACATCATAATGAAACCTATACCCTGGACTGTAAAAGAGAATGTATATAAACTCTCCTGGAGGTGGACTTTGACTCTACTTGGTCCTTACACATTAACTGCTGGAATGTCAGGAGGTTCCAATGCTTAAGATCAACAGACACACAGTGACTCTCCTCTGACTCTGGACTTGGGCCAATGTCTGGATTCAAAGAACCTATAAATATCTGGAATCATTTCTCTGTTGATAAGAGTGATGTCTGGAACTTTTCTTTGGATTCAGAAACCCCTGTTCCTAGTGCCTAGTAACACATTAAAGCCTCTAAGAATTTGTGACCATCAGGGTCCACGTACTCACCCTTCCCAAGTTTGTACTCACTCTTCCCAGGTTGCACTCACCCCACATAGCTGGCCCTTAATCCATCATCATGAAGATTCCCATAGTGTCTTTGCTAGATTATACCTAGTTATGAACTTTACCAAGTGTACTGGAGTATTAGACCAGTTTTTAACCCCCAAATATAGACAGTAGAAAGAATGCAGATACCCCTTAAAACTCATAGTGTATTCCAAGCTTAGAAACTTTGCATGCAGAATCCTTGAATGCCTAATTCCCCAACCTCACCTCATCCCCATCTACCTGTTCCCTCATTTGCTTCTAAACATGTCAGCAATGGTTCCAATTTTTCACTGTCAGCAACCACTCTACCTGGGTATATGTTTGTCACCATTTTGCATACCATGAGCTTCAACAGCTCTGCCATACTGCTTAATTTCATGACCCTCAAAGCCCACCCCTAAAAAATATGAAAATAGGGAAGGAGAACAGGGGTGAATAGGTATCTTTTCTGCTTTCTGTTAAAAAGAACATGGATATATCTTTGATAGAACAAAGAAAAGGCACACTGCCTAATTTATTTATTTTACACATACAAAACGTTTATTTCTAGCTAGTAGCAGCATCCTAATTTAAGCTCTTTTGTTTTTACTTCTGCACTCCTTTTTCCTATTATAACAATATATTCATGAATTATTTCATAGGTTTGCTTAATGCCCATTACATTAACCCACAGATGTGTCATGAATCACCATGTTGCCTGTGAAATTATTCCTCACTGTTTGAAAATTCACTTATAAATGTAAATCTAGTGCTAACATTTCAAGAACAATTTCCATTCAGTTTAGAGTTGCAATACAGTTAATAATTACCCATCAATTAAAACTATTATTAAGCTTCATTTCATATAAATAAAAACAATAATAGTGTTTTTAGATCACAGTATTTGTGAAAAGCCTTATACAATTATTATAAAAAGATTGAATTATAAAATTAGTATCTTCCAAATACTGAAATTTTAATAGCAGAGGACATTTATTTGGACAGGTACTTGCTACTAAAAAGAGTTTCCTGTGTAATATCTGGTTTTAAACTTCCAGAAAATCTGGGAGAACACACAAAACATGCTTTTAAAAAAGGCTTCCTCTTTATGTACATACCTATTAATTCAGTTAAATATGAAAACTCTGCTTTAAACCACTTTACAGGAAAAAATATTAAAACTTCTCTTGAACCAGCTGACATGGTTATGAGGTTGTTTTTCCAGCTGTGTGGTAAGAGCCTATTGGGTCAAGCAACAGAAAGAATCAAGTCTGTTGCTTCATGGTTTTAAAATTGTAATAAATCTACAGAACATTTATGGAACTGAAACTCTGTTTTAAGACATGGTACTAGTTCTTACTGACTATTCTGCTTGGTGCCCTAAAAAGAAAATGATTTAGATTTGCCAGAAAGCCATTTTTTTTTTTGATAGCAGGAATTGAACCTAGAGGTGCTCTACCACTTAGCCATGTCCTTAGCACTTTTTATTTCTTATTATGAGACAGGGTCTATGTTTCTAAGTTGCTTAGGGCCTCACTAAGTGCTGAGGCTGGCCTTGGAACTTGTGATACTGCTTCAGGGGACAGTTGGGTCAAGGCACTGAAAATAGCAGGAAACAAGTTTATTTGGCTGCAGCTAGGTACAGAGGGCACAATTTTCCTGTAATCAATTAATTAATCAATAAATCCCCTGAGTTCAGACAATTTCAGCACTTTATACCCAAAGTGTAAGGGAAGGGGCTCAGAAGTTCACAGTCTGCAGAAATTCACACAAAAGCAACTTTTTCTTTCATTGTTCTATGCGAGTTAATCTTTCAAGGACAACATCTGAGAAGGAGAGAGCTTCTTCTTCCCTTTCTTCCCTTCCCCTTCCAGCTGTTACCATGGAGCCCAATTAGTAACCCCTTCTCTTATGTTTGAAATGTAAACATCTCTGTGAAGTTGCATCTCAAGGTCAGAGGCCTAGTTAAAACAATCTGTTTTTCTTATCACACACTGCATTTGCAAGCACACTTCTACAAACTATTATATATGTTGTTATTTATATTAGATAGTCCATAAATGTTTGTGAAAAACTAGTAAAGGGGTATACAGCACCTGGAGCACTGACCTCTTCCAGGCAATGGCCAAGAAGGACAGAGCAATAGGAAATAGGAAGTTTAATTTCATTGAACCCTTTTGTAGAGCTGATTTTTCTGATAATCCTAAAATCAATTATAGTAAAGATTTTTGAAGAAGTTTAATTAGTACTTTCTATGGAGGAGGGGGTACCACCACAATACTCCCTCCTCAGCCTCCCAAGTTGCTAGCATTATAGGAGAACGCCACTGCAGCCAGCTTTTACAAAGCCAAATTTAATAATCATCCCAGTTATTATTCTCACCTGGCCATAGAAAAAACATGAATTTAGCAAAAGAAACAGATTTTAAATAATCAGAGTGGTTCTAAAATTATAACCAATATTTCTTATATAGGCATACATATATATATATATATATATATATATATATATATATATATATATATATCTTACAGGATTAGCATGTTTTTATAAAACTAGTATTTATCTTCAATTTCTGAGCTTTCATCATACTGCCTGGCAAACAGTAGGCACTTGATAAATATTTTCTAAACTAAAGTGACCACAATTGGAGAACTCTTGTACAACATTCTAAAATCTATCTAAGTTATACTTCAACTCTGACATATATTGAACTCAAAGCATTTAAGAACCAATTTATCAGTCCAACTTGGGACCTATGCCTGTAATTCCAGTGACTCAGGAAGATGAGGCAGAATATCTCAAGTTCCAAAGCCAGCCTCAGCAACTTAATGAGGTCCTCAGCAATTTATCTAGACCTTGTCTCAAAATTAAAAAGTAAAAAGGGTGGGGGATGTTGCTCACTGGTTAAGCCCCACTAGGTTAAATCTCTGGTATCAAAAAGGAAAAAAAAATCATAATAAGAACCAGAGTGTCTAAATTTTCCAGGTGGGTGTGGGGTAAGTAAGTGACAGCAGAAAGCAAAAGAACAGACTTGAAAAAAGGCTTCTGATTATCAGGAGACACTGTTCCATGCAGCACTCATTTCCAAAAACACTACTGACTCTGCTTAAACAAGCATATCAGCAAAATTCAACAACCCACCATACTTAGGGATAATTTTCAGAAGAAATAAAAATATTGAACATTTATGGTATTTTTGCATTATGAGAAAGTAACATCTCAGATTTGTCAAGATTGCATAATTCTACAGAGTAAAATTCATGAAAACAGGCACAGCTGTGGTTTTGCTGTCACATACAATCAAGAAACACTTTTCCACAAACAAAATCATGCTGCTACCCAATCTCAAAGTCAGAATTCAAAAGAATGTTTGGCTAGGGTGGGAGGGTTTTCAGGCTGTGCTTACTCAGTGTCTCCCAAGGCCTCTGGCTTGTCTCACCCTTTCATTGATTTGGGAACCCTGCAGGTAAAGCAATAGTTCTCAAACTTGGAAATAAATATAAATTTCCTGGGTTATTTTTAAAAACAAACAATTCCTCATCACCTCATCTAAAATTCTGACTTCCTAACTTAATCTGAGCCCTGCCAATCCATAGCACTCAGGATACAGTGGATTGTATTTGTACATTCAAGGCAGTCAGACTATGAAATCCAAAGAAGGAAATACAAAGATTCAGGTCAGCAGCCTTCACATCTCTACAGTAATGGACACCTGTACTATGCAGGGATCAGTTCGCTGTGAATCCCAGTTTGTCCTTCAGTGCATTTGCACAGGGGTAGTCCTGGTGTCTACAGTGTGCTCTGTGGTTGAGGGTAGCACCACCACTGGAGACTGGGGCAGTGTAAAGACACAATGCAAAACCCTAAAGCTCAATCAAGCTAGAGCTTGGGAACTCACAAATGGGAGGCTTGGCTGTTGGACTTGCATTAGTATAAATCTTGACTTAAATATTTAGTTTTAAAAGAATTTATCCATGGCTTGCTATCTGGAAAACTGTCCTGCTACATAACTCTTAAATATTATATTTAATAACTCTTAAATATCATCTATAATTTTACACCCAAACATTTTGTGATTTTTGTAGAATTCTATGAAATGTTCAAATTTGTTATATGAATTATTAAAATGATCATAAATCAATCAAGTATATAATTTTAATTTTTGTCCATACATTTTTTATTAGTTGTTCTAAACATTACAAAGCTCTTGACATATTATATTCATACATTTGTTTACATAAATTTTTCTTGAGTAAATATCTTATTTAGTAAGCTTTATACAAAATTTTTATACTGTGAGTACCTCAATTATCTCCATGGAAAATCGAAGACAAAAATATTAATGAGCTCTCTGTATATTGTTGTGGAATAATTGAAAATTGCTGCACAATTTTTTAAACCCTAGAAATTATATGAAAAAGTTCAGATGGTCATTTCTATTTAGAGAAATGTTTCTTCTAAAAATACCACAGACTTTAAAGACTTACAAAAATTTAACAACTGTGCTGTCACATTGGATCCATAAATATAATAACGTGTTGGGTTTTCAGGATAAGACTTAGGCAGCAGGAGAATTTTTTCACTGTCCTAGAAAAAAAATCTGATAATTTGAACATTTGCAGTTGAGAAGAATTTAGAGAAACAGTATTTAGTGACCCTGTAGAAGAGTAAAATATTCCAACCCAGACACATTTCTTTGGCATATTTCAAATTGGATAATTCAGAGAAACCTCAGACTCTGTGAACACAGGAATGGCTCTGAAAGGTGGTTCTTTTCCAAAAGAAAAGTATCTATCTACATATGTAAATAGCAGCTGTGCCTTGGGGTGGGAGATCCATTTTATATCCTCCACCTCTTTTCTGCCTAGGAGGGCTCTAAACGCAGCAAATAGAAATAGGGATTCTAACACCTTATCCAGATATTTGGCCACAGGTGGTTGTTGCCTGGAAGACCCCATCTGCATCACAAGACACCCTTGCTTGCTGTGCATATCCAATCCTCCTGTGATCTCTCACCACCCCCAACCCTGCTGGGTTTTTCCTTTTTCTACCTTAATAAATTTGTATAGCTTTTCTCCAATTTAATCTCCATCAGGATATACCAGTGAACCTTGAGAACGCTCAACAGAAATGTCCCTCTGTCTGAGCAACACCATGGGTGGATAGTGACTTTTCTTTTATAAATCCAAATCTAAATCTACACCCTATAAGTACTACTAAAGCAAGAAAACTTAAAATATAAGAATTAAGTAAATTTTTAATTGCTCACAGAAAAAAGTGTTTGTTCTATAATTTACCAGCAATAGTGATTGTAAATACACTGGTAGGACTGTAGAAGCATGAATTAAATACACACCATGGATCCATTCAGGGATTACCTAGCCACCATGTTATGCTTGAATTCGGGACCCCAAAAGACCATCAGAGACCAAGGTCGATGTAAACAGCAAAGACATGTTTATTTCGAGCTAGTCCTTTGCGGGCACACACTTCAACTGGTGACACTGAGAGGCTCTGAGCCCAAGGTTTGCAGCAGTTTTATACATTCTTTGGAGAAGGCAGGGACCCACACATATATTATAGCATCTCTTAGCAAATCATCACACACTTCGGGAAAATCAAATAACAACTCTAAAACATGATTAGCACATTCACTGGTGGGAACAAATTGGGTAGGGGTGACTGGTTAGGGTTAAGGTCAGGGTATTACCATACAACTTTAGAACAGCAAAATTACCATACAACTTTAGAACAGCAGCTTGATATAATATTCTTTTAAAGCTTCTACTTACAGACTTGTATAACTGGAAGATATGAATACATTAATAGCACCACAATTACATTGATGTTTTTATATTAACCAAATTTAGTTCTTAAAGAAATAACATATTACAATATTGCAAAATAACAGTTGTTGTTTAACCATACTTGTATAATTTTTAATTTCTTTAAGATTCCTTGCTCAAAAAACTTACACATATAACCAACTTACACAGACCTTCTTTATCACTTACTGAAGCCCTTTTATTAACTTAATCACATAGACTCTTATCCAGAAACATACTTTCCTTCTATTAAATCCATACCTAGAACCTTTAATTTCTCTTTTCCATTTGTTAACCTCCTTTTTCTTTTCACATTTTGAAAAAATCTTTTGTAAATTTCTGAATTTAGACAGATTATTTCATAGACATCAACATTTTCTTAGTTTTTTTATCACCTAGAAAAACTTATAAGCTTAATTTTAAAGCCATCTTTACTTTTATCTGTTTACCCAATTTAAATTGAACCATTTGAATCACGTGAATTCAAAGATATTTGGATACTTTTTTTTAAATTTCATAAGGCTCCTTATATATCTGCCAATTGTCATATCATTGCATGATATATGGACAAACACAAACAGACATACAACACATAACACAAGTGTGCACACATAACACAATAGTAAATAGTAAAGGCCTTGTAGCTTTTCTCAGGTGAATTCTCCATTGCAGTGTTTAAAAATACTCCAAAGTTGATCAAAAATAGAACTGATCAGAAAAATATTAACTTAGTTCTGTAGAATCAAAATTATGAGCTCAAAAAAGAAATACAGAATCTGAGAAAAAGCAAGAGTCCTAGAAAAAATGACTGGCCAGTAATTAGTTAATACCATACAATTTACTTTTTGGTTTAATCTAGTTTGAGTTCAGGAAAAAGACACCTTTACTTTTTTTTTTTCTTCCTTGGGCCTCAGATCAGTCTCCTACTGAGCTCACAGGCTTCTTCTATTTGCATTTCAACTTAAGTCCTGGCTGAGGTCTGGAAGAGGCAAGAAAAACTGGAATTCTGAGCAGAAGCTTCATGCCTAAGGCATTTTAACCTTAAATCATAATTTTCAGGTTTGGATGTTGAAAATTATGATACAAGTTTAAGATACAATTCACAAAATTTTATTCTTTTATATCTTTTTACACTAGAAAAACTTGCTCACACAAAACTGAAAATAGGATCTTACTTGATAATATAAAAGCTACCATCAGAAGAAGTTCCTTCAGAATCATTAAGTCACTTCCTTTGTTCTGAAGTTCCTAAATTAGTATTAAGTTACATTAAATCACCTGAAAAAAAAAATTCCAAAAGAGAACCACACACTACCATGTATATCCAAAATTAAGCTTTAAAAATTCCCAAGATTGTTGCTATTCAATGTCATTTCAATAAGCCAGACCAATGTCCCAATCCAACACTTTTTTTCCCCTAAATCCTACACACTGAGGGTGTAAGGGTCCAGTGAAACATCGGAGGAAGAGACCACAAGAAACCAGCTTCATGCAATGAGCAGGAGGGAGTTTATTGAAGAGGATCCTAATTCAGCGCACTGAGGCCCAAGGCTCACTCTGGAAGGGAGAGCGGCCCAGAGCCCAGAGAAGAGGTCAAACAGAGATTAAGTACAATTTTTTTGGGGGGGGAGGGTGGTTGCATACATCAGAACAAATCATCATAAGGCGTGGGAAAATTGAACAACAACTCTGAGACATGATTAGCACATTCATTGGTGGGAACAGGTCGGGCGGGGGTGATTGGTCACTCCTAAGCGGGGTACACATTCAAACTGATTGGTTCGGGCCCTGTGACAAACTGCACAGGGCCCTAGGCTAAATGGCCAGTAGGGCGTTGTCTTAACTATCTCAGGAATTTCAGGTTCTGGGTGTAGCAGAGGAACTTAACAATACCTAGTCTTTTACATTTTAATTCAGGCTTTGACAATGCCCAGTCTTTTACATTTTAATTCAGGCTTTGCAGCTTAGAAACTTTACCCTTTCATTGGGAACAGATATCATATCATAATTTGCTATCCTTTCCCAAATTAATATACTGGTGTACCTAGTGAAATCTTCCCAGGCTACCAAGTTCAAAAATTAATGAAAAAATAAAACTAAATGATTGGGAGTTACTTGCCAACTTTGAAGTAGAGGTCTTTAATTTTCTATCCTAAGTATTTAAGTTCTCTGGCATGAATTATCTGAAATCATAAAGTAAAAAATTACCTAAACCCAACTTTTAACTGCAAGATTTGCAATGCTTCAAAAACCCATTCAGATAGCAGATTGTTACAATGAAATATCATCTTTTAGATACACATTCAGCCAAGATCATCCCCAAGAAACAATCTGTAATAACCTTTAAAACAGACAGAACAGATAAGAGAAAAAACTCTCTAGGTTTCTAACTCCCATTTAATTATGACTCCTACATCAGTGGCACCATAGATTTCCCCACGAGTGGACCAGATGTTCTCACATAGGGGCAACCAGAAGAGTAAAATCAAGGGTCTCTGTGTGGTGACTTTACTGCATTCAGTGTCCCCTACTTTTTAAGAAGACAGAGATAGAGCAACCCAAGATAGTGCAGGGAAGAAATGAGGGAGGTTCCCCAAAGCAAAAGGGGCTTCAGAAGCTGCTGGGAGTCCCTCAGTCCCTCCTTTATACATTGGAAGGTTGGGTAAATCCAAGATTAAGGAAACTGACCCCCTAGCACTAAAATGAGTCCCTTAACTTACAAAAATGAGAAATTCAAATATTACATGGTAAACCCAAAGAACTTAAACAGTTGGTGTGTTTTATTCTACATGCCATTTGAAACCTTGTGTAACAGTACAGAGACCCTTATTCCAGAGACCCAGCTTTGTCCTTCATTACTTAATGGAACTTCATTCTACACTGGTCCCAGAAAATGATATATCCTCTATTTTTCATGGAACATTTTTTCCATTCTGGCCTGCTTCCCTCTATTTGGCACTCCTGCCACCTTCTTATTCATTTCTGCTCATGCATATGCTCTCCACACTCATCCTATCTTCAGCATTTGGAGCCATCTAGCTACAACAGAAATGTGACTATGAACCTCTATAGAAGATAAAAGGCCAGCTTTTAAAATTACCCAGAAATCTTTCATGCATTCAGCCTAACACTTTATCCTTTCCCTTAATTTTACTGTCATCTTGATGGCTCCTCACCAATCCCTATATTTTCAGACAAATACTGACCTATTTAATGCTTCACTCTGTGTCTAGCTACAGCCTTTTAAGCTTTCCCCATTTTCTGCCTCTTACTGGTAACCTCATTCCTTTAGTCTCTGCTGAATCCTAGCTCTAGGAAAGCCATTATTCCTGGCATCTTTTTACTCTATTCTCATAGGGAACAAAATAATTCTCAGTTCAAATAAACTGTTGATGCTAATGTGATCTAAAAGAGGGCTTCTCAAGTTCAGGAGCCAAAGGGCTAGACAGGGGAAGGAGTAATTTACAAGTCAACTGGTAGGAATCCAGTTGAACAGTCGCTGAAATGCTGAGACACCTCAAGAGGGGTAAAAAGCAGTTTGTGACAAGGAGATTGATAATCATGCAGGACTGAACAGACTAAGTCTTACAGAAGAACACATTTGTTTAGAGTAATGTAGAAAAATATTGCATATGCAAGATGTTCATTGATAACAGTAGAGTCTAAGTCACTGTGTAAATGACTATTGATGAATAGTTGTTTTTAAAAGTTACTGTTATGGGGAAGAGAATACCAAATTGTGTGTATCCCACATTTCTATAGTGTTTTTAAAATTTAATTCTGGCAAATTTTCATTCATCTTGTATACCTTTGAGATATTCTGGTTTCTTAAACCTGGTGATACATAGTGTCTCCTCAGGTAGACTATTGAAGTTTTATACCACTAGAAACATTCCCTGAAAAAAATTTTTCTGTTGGGTACAGTGGATCACCTCTAAACACAGCTATTGGGAGACTGAGACAAGAGAATGGCAGTCTCAGGCCGAAACAAACACTTTAGAGAGACCCAGTTTTCAAAAATAAACAAATATACAACTCTGGCAGAGCTCTTGCCAATGTTGCAATGTTCTAGGTTTAAATCACTGAGTACACACAAGTATACCCCACCAATAAACAGTTAAAGAGGTAATAGCACTTAAAATTCAATCTTATTATTACTTTTTATTTTTGGCAGACTATCATTCTCTCTAAATGTTCTAAGTTGTTTACGTAAATCTACATACATTTTTAAGCTGAACCACTTTGGTTCTCATCATCTGAAGAAGAGGAGGAAGGTCTTGATGACACCAAAATTAAGCAGCCACAGGTGTGTTCACTCAGATATATTTTTTAAAACTTCTGATTTCTTACTGTATTCCTTGTTTTAAGAAAGTCAATATAGGCAAATTTGTTTACCTTTCATAACAGTGGTTTGGAATCTAAAAATGATAATTTAATATTGAAACCTAATAGAATTTAACTGGTTATGAATCTGAAAATACCATTAAAATTCAGGATAACATATAGATAAATATTATCCTTGTGATTCGGGCAGATTATTTTTCTGAATATTATTTGGGTTTCTGTTTTTTTACCCCTGAAAATGATGAAGAAGTTAAAATCAGTGGTTTTGCTAATAACCATTTTAATTAATGAACATATATAGTGGTGATGGTCATTGAGTACATTTATGGTAAAAGATGGTCCTTCCCAGTGGCTCAGTTTTAGTTACATATAAACATGGAAAATCACACCCATCTCAGGTGCTCTGTGGGTATCACAGGCAGAGTGAGTGAAAAGACACACATACATGCAGATCCTAATCAGTCAGTAATTTCAGACCAGTTTTTCTCATACACTCAAATGTGCATAGATCACATACCCAGCCCATGGATGGCTGGTGAAATCCTTGAATTCATTTACTATTCTAAAAGCCAAAATTCTGGGTTTCATTTGGTCTGAGGCTCTCTACGGTGCCTCTCCAGGTTTTTTTTTTTTTTTTTTTTTTATCCATAGCTGCTTTTTTTTTTTTTTTTTTTTTTTTTTTTTTTTTTTTATCCAGAATGCATACAGGAGCCAATATGACTCAAGCTCTGAAAAATAGTCAGGAAGTGCTATACATTTTTATGCTGTCATTTTTCTTCATTGGTGTACTTTTTAGTTCTCTCTCAGAGGAACATGTTGTTTACTCTACCCAGATCCTGTGTGTTGCTTTCTAACAGTACCATATAAACATTTCTTCACCCTACATTGTCATTTTATTAAACTGAATTTTCTCTCAGTGAAACACTTACTATAAGCTCTTTAGATCCTGTGAGACTGTGATGACCAAAATGAGGCAAGTCCAATAAAGTCTTATTCCTGCTCAACATCACATAATTCCAAATCTCTTATCACACCAAGTCTCATAAGTCTGTTATTTAAAACATGTAATGCAACATAATATTAATTATATTTCTCAAGAACGTTTAATTAAGTATTTAATGCATTCTCATCCTGTGGGGTTGTGATATATGGTTGTTTACACTCTTAGAATACATGCATTTATGTTATTAAATTTTCAGGGAATACCTTTTCTATGATATCCATCCTGCTTTTACCAAATTAGGAGCCACTGGAAGACAAGAGTTCAGCTTCATCTGAAGTACAAATTCTAGGTTTCCCTGTGGAAAATATGACTGTACTTATCTACATTTTAGTTAGGTGCTTTCAAGACCAAAATTTGGGTGATGTCTAAAAGAGTGATAGTGAAGTTTTCATGTAGCTCATTGGGGTCCTTTATTTTGCAGGTATTTTCCGAGGGTGGTCCACAGATGTGCATTTTTCACTCATCTGGAGAGAAACATTATATAGCAAAAGAGAAAGCAGGTGGACATGTCCATGGTAAGAACTACATACTCTACACAGTTCTTTGGACAGAATATTTATTTCTAACATGAGTGCTGATTTATTCTAATACTTGGAAAAATGAACCTAGTAAACAGATAATAATGAAAAAGTGAGAAAGATAATGAGTTGTCTCTCTTAAGACCAAAGTCCAGCAGCAGGTTATAGTGGGAGTGTCCCTCTTAGATTCTATACAAGACAGGCATAGATCATAGGGGAGCTGGAAATTGTGAAGTAGAGAGGATAAGGGTGAATACACATTGGGAAAGGCAGAGAGAATGAGTGCAGCAAGTAAATGAAGGAAAAAGAAGCCATTAAGGATGATAAATTTCAGTCATGTACCAGAATAAAAAGACCACCTGTTCAAAATGTGGAAGGAAAGTGGGAGTTTCCAGTTGTGCAAATGATTCAAGGTGTGAATATTTTTTCTCACCACTCATTTCTGAGTTGTCATTAGAAAGAAATTGACATGAAGAAAGGAAGTTTTTTTTTCTTTTTAAGTGAAATGTTCATAAATCCATGTGTCTGGTCATAAATTTATATAAAACAATATTGTAATTAAAACAGATAGAAATAAAAATACCTATATCATAGACATTCTTGCCACTACCTGGGATGAAGCTCAGATGGAAGACACAGAAGTATGGGAAGTGGAAAAATGTGCAAATTGTTATGGACTGATACCTACATTCATAGATTTTTAAAATATTCTTTGGACAATTTGGAAAGGAGAAGGGAGAATAGACACTGAGAAAAGCAGAGAGAATACAGCGAGTAAATGAAGGAGAAAGGACTTCTTTTCATCGTTCGGGTTTGGGAAAATCATTGGGTGGAAAACTGGCTCTATTATTGTAAGGCATTTGAAGGCAGGGAAATGAGAAGCAGACTAAGTGCAGACCCAGACTCTCAGACTCTAATAGATCATCTGTGGGGATCCCTATTCAAAATGTATACTCTGACTTACCTGGCCTGCACATCTATGTTTTCTTCCATGTAAGGTGATTCCGATGATCACTATCTGTTGGCCACCATGTAAAGAGGTCAGGAGAAGATTTTCTTTTAGCAAAACTAAATGCAGAGCCACTGGAACATCAAATGTAATAAAGCTATTGCATACATCTAGTTTTTATTCTGATCTTGTCTCTTGGCAAGTGATAAGAACTCAAAGTATAGAATTTATATTTCTTAGGTCTAATCCTTAAATTGGGAATTAAGAAAGAGTTGTGGACGTGGATTGTAGCTCAGTGGTAGAGTGCTTGCCTTGCATGCCTGAGGCACTGGGTTTATCCTCAGCAACACATATAAATAAATAAATAAATAAATAAATAAATAAATAAATAAATAAATAATTAATTAAAATGAAGACACTGTGTTCATCTACAACTAAAAAAAAAGAAAAGAAAAAGAAAGAGTGGGGATAATTCATAGACAAAATGGAAAATATAAAGATTCAAGACCAGAGATCAAGATGTTGCTTTTGAAAAGTTTCTGGGAAGGAGAAATGTGGAAGAAACAAAATAAGTTAGTTGGGTAATCTTGGAGGGAATGAAGGGGAAACTGAAAGCATGCAATTCAGGGGCTATCAGTATATCTATCTTTCACAATATGTGAGAGACTGTAACTTGTCCATCATTTGAATCATGAGGGGCTTGTAAGTTGGGGAAAGATTCCAGCCATGACTATCTTTTCTTATCTTGCTTGCTATGGTTTAAATTGAGTCATTCTGAGGAGCAAAATTACATTTCAGAATCATTCGTGATTTTTAATGACAGCTCTACTCTTTCTCTTCTTTTCTCTCTTCCTTTCTTCCTCCCTTCCTTCCTTCCTTCCTTCCTTCCTTCCTTCCTTCCTTTCTTCCTTCCTTCCTTCCTTCCTTCCTTCCTTCCTTCCTTCCTTCCTTCCTTCCTTCCTTCCTTCTTTTCTTTCTACTCCCTTACCTCCCTCTCTGTCTTTTTTTCTTACATAATTACTTTCTGTATTTCTTTCCTATTTGCTGAAAATAAAATTTTGATCATGGGCATTCTAGAAATTCACTTCATTACTGAGCTACATCCTCATCCTTCAAAATCTAATTATAATTTTTTGATAGGCCTGGCCTTTTGTGAATACACTTAAAACACTGACAAGTCACACCAAACCAAACTCATTTGCAAACAGAACTCTTTATACAGTTTACTCTTTGAATACCCAAAATCTTTGTCATATATGCATGTGTTTGTGTGTGCAATAATATATTATTGTTATTAGATAAAGCTGTGCTCTTCCATTTCAACTTTCCCTTTAAATTTTTATGTCTCAAAAGTTTAAACCAATTAACCCTGATTTCTTAGATGTAGAAACTATCTGTTCTCACACAAGGGGATCATGAAAATCTAATCTGTTTAAACCAGAGAATACAGGAATAGAGAGGATGCACAAGAGGAACCAGCATCCCACCTGAATATAAGAAACAAATAATAATGTCATAGCTTTCAGTGTCAAAATATGTGTATCAACTGACTCCTTCAGATATCTTTGTTGAGAAATGAACCTAACATTTCCCTGGGATCTGAACACAGCTTTGGCCTTACTAAACAAACATGAAAGGACAAATTCAGTAAATATATACATACTTAAAATTATAAAGATTAAATCTTTTCAATAGTATTTCAGTAAGATAGGTTCTATGGCTTGTTTTTGTTTTGACTTCACCTTTGCCATTGAATCTCTTAGGGACCTTCTTTGCTTCTCCACTAGAGGATTGTTGGATTCCCCATCAATCTGTATCTTTGCATTGGTATATGTTTCCTTGTCTGTTTTATTTATGGTCATTGAACAAATAATCTCAGGTTTGTGAAATGAACAGCATGTTTCACAAAACCTATTCACAAAATTCCTTTAGTCACATGATTGTTGTCAGCCAAACCAGCCAGCACAGAAACCCAGGAGATAGCATAATTTTTAGCACAGCTGAACCATGGATCTCAGATGTATGTGGAGGCATCTGTAATGTATGAGTTGTTTTGTCCTCTTCAACTTTGCTTGATTATATACCCCTTTTGTTTTTCAGCCTCTAGGGATTCATCTGATTTCAGAAAGGTAATTAAATTTCTATATATATTCTAAATTATTAACTTTGTAGTCAATGAAAAATACACTCTTTATGTACTATCCTCTTTCTAAGCGCACCGATCCCATCACAATAAAAGAAGTGCTTCCACGGAAATGATTAGGCAAGGTGAAAAAAAAAAAAACAGTCAAATTGGGTAAGTTTTACATTACAACACTCCAGGGAACACAATGTTAAAACACTTGAAATGCTACCAGTGTTCTCACATGTAAGGTGGTTTTCCCAAAGAAGTGGGAGAATTTTCCTCACAATGTCATCAGTAGTCACAGAAAATGATCTCTCCTCTGTGTTTCTGGGAATATCCCCTCAATTCTGAGTTGTTTCCCCTACATATCATACTATTACATTCTCCCTATTTCCAGCCTTTGGAGTGAACTAGCTACCCTGCAAATGTCACCATAAGCATCTCTTTAGAATGTGAAAGGTCAACCTTCTGAAATTTCTTAGAAATATTTCCTGACATGAGCCAAGCCTCATTCTGTATCTTTATACTTTTCCTCTGCCTCAACTGTCCTCTGGCATTAGGCCTTACCTATCCCTTTATTCTGAGACAAATCCTGACCTATTTCATACTTTTCTCTGTGTGGGCCTACAGAATTTCATGCTCTCACCATCTCCTGCTCTCTGGCTACTCACCTCTCACCTGTCGTTTTGAGGGGTGAGTAGCCAGAAAAAAACACCATCTCTGGGGGCACATTTTCTCTGCCTTCTTAGGTCATTTTCTCTGACACTTCAGCTGGTCACATTAGCTTCCAGACACATAGCTTCCCCTTTGCCCTTCTCACCGGAGTCACATGGGTATAGTCTAGCCTGCACCAGTTTTTTCTACCTTCCATGAGGCACAACCTAGGTCCCTTGATAGGCACTTCCAGGATCCTCATTTGCGTGTGTGTGTGTGTGTGTGTGTGTGTGTGTGTGTGTGTGTGTTGTTTAGAGTAACTGAATCAAAGAAATTGCTGTTGCACTCTTTCCGAGGATGGCTATGGCTCCAGCACTCCCATCTCTCATTGAGAGAAGAGCATGCTTTTTAAGCACCAGTGCATAGTGCACCTTTTTGTCAGATCAGTTTAAGCAATATTTTTGATCTCAGGTTTCTCCTTAGCAGGGCACATCATGGTACAACTTAGTATGCAACTTCCTCTTCTCTCTCCCCCTTTGTCTGAGGCAGATCTGCATGCAGATTGTAGGCTTTTTTTGTTCATGGTACACAGATTACTGAATCTCTGGACTTTTTCAGTGTTCAGAAATTTTAGGGATTTGAATAAAATCCCTCTTTCACTCTCTTTGCTGAGAAGCTCTTCACCAACTCTTTGGTCTCCATGCAAAAGTGCAACTTAGAATGCAGCTTACTCTATACTAACATTTTCTTAGAATCAGCCCTTCTTTCCATGTGTATTTTCAAGCTTGTTTCTGAGCAAATTTTATTGATCTTGAGTAGACAAATCTTGGCAATATGGTTTGAACTGAACCTTGTATCCTGTCATGTCTCTATAAGATGTGTGTTGAGGATTTGGATCAAGAAAAAATACTCCCTGAGAACTCAAATACTCTACCATTTAGTTCTATCCCATGGCCACTTTAATTGGCAACTGGAGTCCTCTGAGTGGACTGAATACAGCCATCCTTCAAGGCTTGGACTTCCAAGTAGTTGTGAATAAAGATGTACCCATTTGCACCCAACAAACATTGAGACAAGAATGCATAAGTTTGTGGGTCCTCTCCCAAGGTATATACACAAAAAAAAAAAGAAAAAAGAAAAACTGTGGAAAGTTGAAACCAGTAATTATTTACCAAATATTAAACTTAATTGGAAATCACATTTGGGAATATTAAGTTGTTTTGGTGTTACAATTATTCTTTTCTATTTGGATTGATGTTCACACTTTCTAATGCAGTTCTAAGGAATGTGAGTAAATGTATTCATTTATCAGCAGAGACTTATTTTGACATGACTTGAGAAGAAGAGCACAAAAGTTTTGATGACGCTCAATGTACCCAGTCTCAGGTATGTCAACATATAAAGCATTTCTTCCTGTTTCTTCTTGTTTTTCTTTCTTGAGGAAAGTAAAGGAGGCCAAATTAAAATACCTTTTAAATAGTCTTTTGGAATCCAGGCATTATATATTACTAATTACATCTAAAACCACTCTGAACTGGTTAGAATCTGAAAATAGCATTAGTAGTCCTGTCAACTTATAGCTAAATTTACTATGTAATGCAGGCAAAAACAATTCTAAATGTTGCTTGTGCTTCCACTTGCATAAACATTTTGAAAAATAAAAAGTTGAGATTAAATTTGAGACTGACGAATAACCACCTGGGTTATGAATGGTAATGGTCACTGACTGCATTCATGTGAAAGGGTGATGTTGTCAAAGGCTCAAAATTCTAGTGAAAATCAGTAGTTATTTGCTACAAGTTGAAATATATATATATATAAACTTTACATTACATTCTGGTTAATGTTTGTTATTTTTTGTTTATTTTTTAAAAATAAATGGCAGCAGAATGCATTATAATTCTTATTACACAAATATAGCACAATTTTTTTATATTTCTGGTTGTGTATAAAGTATGTTGACACAATTTCTGTCTTCTTACATGTATTAAACAATTTTTCTGTGGTGACCTTTTCATTTTGTTTCTCATCCTTGCAGAAAATTCAGTCAATATGTTGAATAATTTTATCAAAATGTCTTAGTATATTAAAGAAATGTATTTCTGTGCATTAATGGGGGAACGATGGAATTTAGTTATGCTATCTCATCTTTTTTTCTCACATTGCCAACATTCCTGGTGTGAGATTTAGCACACGTCTAGATTTATTTTATTTGGCTGGCATATGTAGGTTCTTGGGTTTACAGCTTTCCCTTTGGGGTGTATCTTGGGCAGGGGCTATATCTCAGTGTCAAATTCCCAACTGAACACCTAAGTCTCATATTTTCAAACAAAAACTTTGTTAGTTCATTGTTTAAAGAGTGTAATCCTATTTAATATGAAACATGCTCCACAAAATTCTTTAAAATAAGACTCAAAATCCTTCTCACATTTCATGGTGAATGCAAAGTCGGATGAGTTACAATGAATATCATTCCTCATGTCCTTTGGGGTGTATACTCCTTTGTTAGCATGTTGTCAAGGAATGCCTTTTCTATGACATTCACCCTGCTTTTACCAAATCAGGAGCCATTGGAAGATAAGTGTTCAGCTTCATCTGGAGCACAATGCTAAGACACGCTATGGAAAGTATGACTGCTTAGTCTGTAGTTCTCTACATGTTAGTTAGCTGCTTTCCAGACCAAATTTTGGGTGATGTCTAAAAGAGTGATAGTGAAGTCTTCATGCAGCTCATTGGGGTCCTTTATTTTGCAGGCATTTTCTGAGGATTCTCCACAGATGTGTGTTTCTCACTCATCTGGAGAGAAACATCATAAAGCAAAAGAGAAACAAGATGGACATGTCCATGGTAAGAACAACATATTCTACACAGTTCTTTCTTTGGATAGAATATTTATTTATAACATAAGTGCTGATATATTCTAATACTTGGGGAAATGAACCTAGTAAACAGGGAATAAAGAAAAAGCAAGAAAGATAAAGAGTTGTCTCTCTCAAGACCAAAGTCTAACAACAGGTTATAATGGGAGTGTCCCTCTTAGTTTCTGTACAAGACAAGTATAGACCACAGGGGAGTTGGAAAACTTGAAATTTTATGTTGGAAAGAATAATGTTCTTCACATTCTCCCTGCTTTCTGTTCATTTCTCAGTGTATTTTTATTTTCCTCAGGGAATCTTTTCTAAAGATCAGATTTATGTATTAGATCACAAACCTCTATTCTAATATCATCTGTCTAAAATTATAATGATCTTTTTTTGTGTATGTCTTCTTCATTAGATTTTAAGTTAAAGAACAATAGGGGTCTAATCTCTTCTGCTATATCTTCAGAGTTCAGCATATTGTGTCATGTGGTTTATGCACTCATTGTTTTAGTGTATAAATAATGCATGTGAAATATACAGCATTAATATATTTAAATTAGTCACATATTTTATTTCTATCTTCTTTTTTTCTGACAGATTTTGTTAGCCTATTGAAAACCCGGAAAGCAGTTCTTTCACTTCAAAGAATAATAAAAAGCAAAAAAAGTCACTGCACACAGTGTTCACTACATTTTGAAAAAAATGCACAACTGGAAAATGAGATTTATGAGCTAAAAAATAGGGTATCAGAGTTTAAGCAAGAAAATATAGAATTGAAACAACAACTCCACAATTTGAGGTATTATATCCTAGGTTGAAAGAAAGAATGGAATCTTTTCCTTTAATCCAGTAAAATAAGAAGGACAATTTTTTTTAACTACTGCCTCATCTTTTAGCACTTTGCAAAGGAGAAAACGTGAATAAATTATAAAATTCTTATAAATATGATAGCATATTATTAAATGTGATTACTTCTAAAAAATTAGTTCATATTTTTTCCCATCACAATTTTAATGTCTCTATGGAACCCCATCTGCTAGTAATCTATTTTTTTAACAAGCATAATTTGGGATTGTTATTTGTTTGTATTTTTAACTTTTTATTACAATTAATATTTCAAAAAATATCATTTATAAAAAAATAATTTCCTACTCAGATACCATGGCATGTGCCTATAATTCCAGCAGCTTGGGAGACAAAGATAGGAAGATCAAAAGTTCAAAATAATCCTCATTAACATAGCAGCAATGTCCTAAGCAAATTAATGAGACCTTGTCTCCAACAAAAGAAAAAAAAATGAAAAAGACCTTGGGATGTAGCTAAGGGATTTAGCTTCTGGGGGTTCAATCCCTGGTACCAAAGTTGGGGATGAGAAGAAAAGAAAAAAAATAACTTTCTATATTTTTATTTACTTTTGAAAAAATTTCAATATAGAGTTATTTGGTTAAAGTTGGGAAACTTTAAAAAGGTGACAGGATTTTTAAATTTCTCTCAAGAAAATTTGTATTCCACCAGCGAGGCATTTTTCACTGCCCTGAATCATGTTATACATTTATAGTTTTTAGGCTGATTTTGGGGATCAAACTCAGGGTTTTGTGTTACTAGTGTGATGTGCTAGTGCTGAGCTAGATACTAGGCTACACTTCTAACATTTACATTCATTAAAAAATGAAATGAAAACAGATAATTTTTTTATTCAAATTCATTCTCATTCATAAATTTGTTCATATTTCTAAATTGAAAGGACATATTCTTTTTATGTTTTTTAGGTATACATGACAGTAGACTATATGTTGACATAAATTTATTTTTGTTATGTCTTATATTCCATTGTGTGTGTGAACACACACACATATTTTTTTTCCCTTCATCTGTTGAAGAACATTACTCTTCATTATTGGATTAATATTAGGTCCAATCTTGTTCAAAAATGGATTTTGAGTTTTTTGTAAAATACATAATGATCAAAAAGGTAAGTTGAGAGTGTTACCATAAAAGAAACATATAAAGCATAATAACAGGTATTAGATTATTTATCCCAGTTCGGGGTTAAAGTAATACAAAAGATACATATTTTTTATAGCTTTATTTTATTAATATGTGGTGCTAAGTATCTAACCTAGCACCTTACTCATGCTAGGCAAACACTCTACCACTGTGCTACAGCCCCAGCCCCAAAAGACACATATTGAAAAAAAGAATGTCTGAATATGCTGTCATACTGTAAGTCAATTATAGGTATGCCTGACATATTTTATGAAGATAAATTATATTACTACTGAATTTATAAGTTTGTATATAAACAATGACTTTAAAACTTATTTGACATGAAATTACCTTTTTAACTGGGGAGGACCTATGATTGTGCAAAAAAAATTACCTTAAACTTTTCAATTTACCAAATCATTTCTAATTTACTTTTCTGTGGTATCTAAAAGATTTGCTAGTAACAGAAACTTATAAAAAAACAAAACAATCTTTTATTATTGACTTTCAATTACATATGTTTTACACAAGATTAAAGGAGAAATTTAAAATGTTAAACTAGAAAAGCTTCAGAGAATATAAAATTTTTATTAAGATACTAAATCAGCATACAAAGAGCCATAACATAAAAAGACATTTTTGGTTTTTGGCAAAAATCAATTAAAAGGCATGCATATTAACTTCAGATATACCTTAAAAGAAGATGAGTTGAAGAGAAAAAATGATGATATGTTACATGAAAAAAATAAGAACCCATTAAAAGAAAAAGAAACAGAATTTAACAAAGAGGATCAAGTGAGAAAGCAAGCTGAAATCTTTGTTTGTACAATAGATACAGAATTGGAGACTGCAAGAAATTATTTTAATCAGGTAAATGAATGTTCAGTAACGTTTCAAATTTTTATTGTATTTCATTTGAATTATTTATAAAATCCCTTTAACTTATTGTATGTGGCCATATTTCACTTAATGATGGCAATGTGGTCTGAGGAATGTGCTGTTTGGCAATTTCACCAACATGCAGTCATCATGTGTGTGTACTTCCACACACTTCAGACATCTCCCACAATGCCAGGAAACACAGACTTATAGGACCTCCATTTATATGCAGTCTGCTATTTCCCAAAGCATGGGTATGTGGGGTGTGAAACACTATTTTGATTTAAAACACAATGTTCATTATTTGGCAATAAAAAAATTAAATAAGATCTGACAAACCAGAAAAAAATACCACAATGTTATCTGACTCTAAAATTAAATGATGATATTTATGACAAAACTAGTTACAGCATAACTTTGCATCTGGTAGTTGTTCAGCATTTGTTTTCTGAATGAAGAAGTTTAGTTTAATCACTGACATAAATACAAATTTAGGTGTTTTATGTTAAAATAAAAACTAAATATTTATGCACCTATTTAAATCATCTTTTTAAAAAGTGTTTCACAATTACATTTCTGTCTGCATTTAAGAAATGTTTTTTTTAATTTTTAAATTTTTTAAAGATAGATAGATAGAGAGAATTTTAATATTTATTTTTTAGTTTTCAGCGGACACAACATCTTTGTTTGTATGTGGTGCTGAGGATCGAACCTGGGCTGCACGCATGCCAGGCGAGCGCGCTACCACTTGAGCCACATCCCCACCCCAAGAAATGTTTTCACTCACCCAAATTTATCTGTCATTTGTGCAAGTGAAATGTAAGACATTTACTCAAAAAGAATAAATCTACATTTTGGAATTATTTTTTTAATCTTGAAGGTCCCACTCTTAAATTAATCTTTTAGACTTCTGTCACCTGCTGATATACAGCCAAAACCTTGCTGAAATAAATTTGTAGATTTTAGCAGAACAAAATAAAACCTACAGACAATTTCCATGAGACCATAATGCCAGAATTTACAATATGAAATTTCAGTAACACATTTTTGCAAACAAAAAGAGATAGACATGTGCAGAAAGGAAATGTTTCCTGAATTATTTTCTTCTGTTTTCAAATGAGAGAGAGAGAGAGAGAGAGAGAGAGAGAGAGAGAGAGAGAGAGAGAGAGGAGAGAGAGAGTGTAACATAGTTAAGCAGTGAATCTATTAATTATGGGAAAGTATAGAGGGTTTTAAATCCATATATTTATAACCATAATGTACATATTTTGGAGGTGAGGGGTGCAATTTTTGTCCCATTGAATTAAGTAATGTACTTAATTTAACTGTATTTCTCCGCAGCAGTCCCATGATGACTTTCAGAGTAGGCTTATAAACAGAAAAGACTTTTAATATTTTCCAGAGGAATAGTTGATTTTTCTATGATCTCAAAACCCTTGCTTCTAATAATATGTCTTCTAGTTTGGGAAAGTGACTTTGCTCTCTTGTTGTATTAATGTGCATTACTACTTCCACTGTTAAGAGGAAAAGTGGGGCCAGCAAATACTCTGGTTTCATTTTCTCACTTTTAAGAAAAGAAACAAACACTTTGCTTCAAGTAATCTCCTACTTCAGTACAAAACACCTTTGGAGAAAATGGCATACCATAATATGTTCTTAGAAATAAATTACTGGTAAGTATTTGTTCCTGATACATAAGATCTGTTTATTTCCTTTATTTTATATTGACTCATATTTCAATGTTCACTGAGATGAAACAAATGCTACTGAGTAGAAATCTCAGGATTTTCTGAGTAGAGCCTTACACATTTTGCCTTATTTGTCATTTGCATTTTGAAACACAGGCCTTCTTTGGTGTTTATCCATTCATAGGAGAGAAGTAACTGGTTTTGTGGATGAGCACTAGAAGCAGAGACAAAAGACTTAAAGAAAAATCATGCAATTTGCCTATGTTTTTAGCCTTGTGCTCCTTTTCAGAATTGTGATACATTGTTCATAGTTATAGATCATGTGTTTAATGCTGTTCCTACATTTATAATTTATCAATAGATGCAATTCTCATTCACAGCTACAAAATGTTAGGAAACAGAATATGCTAGGAATATTTTTAGGAAAAGACCTTGGAGAACTTTTGTTATGTCTCAGTAGATGTAGAGCTAAGGCTCTTACTATGGTCTGGTTGAATACATGAGGTGTAAGATTGCAAACTTATTCTTCTTAAAGTCAAGTGTTCTTTTATTTGCCACTGAAGCCATCCCAACAGATAGGTACATAATAAAATATTTGGAATTTTTAACTGTTTAAAGGGTAGATCATACGATCCTAAAAGTGGATCAACAAGGAAGTAGTGAATTCTAATTTTTATTTATTGTTTTTTGGTATACATTACAATAGAGTTCTTTTGGTGTATTACACATACATAGCATATAACTTCTTCCATGTAGAGTTTTTCTTGTCATGTATTCATATGTGAACATAGGAATGTAATGTCAGATTCATTCTACAATATTCCCCTCCCCTCTCAGCCCTTATTCACTTTTGTCTAACCAACAAACTTCTATTTTTTTATCCTCCACCCTTATGTGTGTTACCAACTACATGTTAAGGAGAATATTCAGACTTTGGATTTGGAGGACTGGATTATTTCACTTGGCATGACAGTGTCCAGTTTCATTCATTTGCCAGCAAATGCCATAATTTCATTCTTCATGGTTGAATCCATTGTGTATATATAACACATTGTCTTTATCCTTCCATGTGTTGAAAGGCACCTAGGTTGGTTCCACAGCTTAACTTTTGTGAAGAGTTGCTATAAATATTTATGTGGCTGTGTCATTGGAGTATACACTGAGGAGCAGAATAACTGGGTCAAATGGTCATTCCATTCCAGGTTTTGTGAGAAATCTATATACTGCTTTCCTGAAAATTTGCTTGGTGCAATGTATGAGTCAATCTTTTCCCCACATTCTCACCAACATTTATTGTTACTTGCATTCTTTATATCTCAGTGTAGTTTTAATTTTCATTTTTCTAATCACTAAAGATGTTGAACATTTTTTTCATATACTTGTTAACTGTTTGTACATATTTTTCTTTGAAGTGCTTGCTCAGTTTTTTGTTTATTTATTGATTGGATTATTTTCTGTTTGTGAGTTATTTTTTGAGTTGTTTATATATTTTGGAGATTAATGCTCTATCTGACATGTCAGTGACAAAGATTTTCTCCCATTCTATATGCTGTCTACTCACATTCTTGATGGTTTTCTTTGCTGTAAAGATACCACCCCATTTATTGATTTTTTATTTTACTTTTTGTGCTTTAAGTGTCTTTTTGAGGAATTCAGTTCCTATACTGACAAGATGGAGTGCTGGGCCTGTATAGTCTTGTAATAGGTCTAGGGTCTTTTATCTATTATCTAGGTCCTTGATCCACTTTGTTTTTGAGAAATAGGGGTTAAATTTCTCCTACGACATATGGGTTTTAAGTTTTCTCAGCAATATTGGTTGAGGAACCTATCCTTTCCCCAATGCATGTTTTATAGTGTGTTTGTCTAGTATTAGATAACTACATGTGTGGGGTTTTCTCTGTTGCTTCTCTTCTGCAAAGTTATTTTTTTTACATTGGCAAACTAACTAATCAGTTAATATATTTTTTCATTCTGGTATAATGCAGATTTTTTCAATCTTTATTCTTTCTTTTTTTTTTATAACCAGGAATTGAACCAGGGTGCTCAACCACTGAGATACATCCCAGCCATTTATTTATTTATTTATTTATTTATTTATTTATTTATTTATTTATTTATGAATGAGTCAGGGTCTCACTGAATTGCTGAAGACTGACTTTGAACCTGTGATCCTCCTGCCTCAGTATCCTGAGACACTGGTATTACAAGCATGAGCCCCGGAACCTGGTAGTTCTTACATTCTTTAAGTTATAATTTTCTTTTACTCTCCTAGATCCATCTTCTTGAATTAACTTTTGAACTCTTGGGAATTTATATTTTTATAAGCTCAGAAGTTTACATCTAATTTTTCTTCTGTGGATATCTATTTATTGAAACCCTTTCACCATATAAATAAACAGGTTTTTCTTTAATTTCAGTGAAAATTATGAAACATCATTTTATTGAGTGCTAGCTAAATGTGTCCTTGGTTTTATTTAGGTTTCTCCTAGTGATGGGACAGAGAACAAGCCTTTGCATAAATATCACAAGAAGAAGGATGAGTTCTCTATGAAGAGACTTGGAATGGACACAGTAAAATATCAGAACCCGGAAAAGAAGTGCTTTGAGAATACTGAAATTTTAAGAGAAAAGAATACCAGCCTTCCATGGACACAAAAATTGAATGAGGAAATACTTATATAAATATTTCAGGACAATGAACAGTTGAGAATTTGGAAAGTTGAGAATACATCGCAAAATTTCACACCTGAGAGTGAAAAACAAAGCACAGAAAGACCAGAAACAGATAGTTCACAGGAAAAAAAAGAATATTGATGTATCTAACCTAAACGGTAGTAGTGAGCTTCTTTCCCAACAGGTGCCAAAGTCTGAAGTAAAAACAAGTGACCTAGAAAACGAGCTGCATCAGACAAGAGTAATGCCTTTGGCTACAGATCAAGTAAACAGACACCTGAAACAAAGACAGTTTCAACTGAAGGAGATGGTACACAGGTATCAAAATGAAGAAAGAAAAATGAATGAAAATCTCAGAAAGCAGGAAGCTTCTAAAGAGAAGATATCTAAACTACAAAGAGAAACTACATTGCATGAAGACCAGTTGCATGACTATCAGAACAAAGGTGAAAATAAAATAGATAAAATTATTAATGTCCAAACCCAATTTTATGATGTTATAAAAAAAACTTCAAGCTCGAAATGACAGATATCGTCTTATGCTGGAAAACAAGTATTTGGAATTAATCAATGAAACTAATCATTTAAAAGAACAACTGGATCAATATGGAAAGGAGAAAGCAGAAGAAGTAAGTATCAAACAAGATATCTTTATAAAGAGTCTTCAAAGGAATACTCAAAGTGATATCTGCTTATGGCTAAATGTTGAATCTTGATGAATATAAAAATGTAGATATTATGAATGTGTTTCTATATCAACACAGAACTACAACCCGTTGTCCAGCAAAAATAACTTAGAGCTCATTTGCAGCACAACCAATCTGTGTTTGACGTGGTGAGTATTCCAATTTCCCTGCTCTGATTCTTACACCGTGTACATATTTTAAAATAACGATACATACTCATGTGTCAACTAAACACAAAATACTTAGTTAAAATGTATTTTAATATTTAAAAAGGAGGAAATTTTTAAAACTTGGGCCTTACCCTTCAATTTAAGAAATTGTTTCTTATAAAGATTTAAGAGGTTGAGTTAAGATTTTTTTGTAGGTTTATATGCTGACACTAGTAATATGGTCTCAATAATGCTGAAACAATATCTAATTTTGGTGCTATTAATTCAACCCAAAGTTTGCACATGCTAAACACATGTTCTACCAATGAGCTACATCCTATTACTGAATAACAATTTTAATGTCTTCTTGTTGCTATACTTGAAGATCACAATGAAACACATAATGGAAATGCTCATACCTAGTTTCAATTAAATTAGTCACTTTTACAGTTCATTCCAGATTTTACAGTTGAACTGAAATGTAGATGCTGTATTTTGTAATAGACTTTCTTCAGTATATTTTTGTATATTTCTAGTTGGTAAATTTATTTTTAGTCATTTAAGTTTATCATAAATCTGAAAATAACTGTCCTGATATTTTTGTTTTGTTTTCATTCATGTCTTGTCCACCTCTTTAAAAGCATCTATTTATCATTATCATAAATTGGGACTAATGTGATGAATTGCAGCAAAACCACAGTTGATTTCATGTGTAATTTGATGCATATATTCATTATAACTTGCTAATAGTTTTCTTCATTTCATGGCCTAATTCCTATTATATAGTGACAAAGATAATTTTAGGCATCTAAAATTCATTAATTTGGCACTGAACCCCCATGTCCAGACTAATGAGGGTGATAGGTTTATGTAAAGCAGGAGTGGTGTGAAGACCAGTGAGAAATCTAGGAGATGTGGAGAGGCCAAAGCTTTAAAATGTGAGGATGTGGAGTATTAACTTGAGTCTCTAATAAGAGAGGGTAATAACCTATGTAGAATTCACCACTACAAATGAGACCTGTGTAACCATTTTTGATTGAGATTTCAGTAGTTTGTTCAACATTGCAACTTTATCAAGGGCAGTATGTAGAGATACAGGGCTCACTCTGTTGTATAAGGAATGTGATAGAGACTAAGCAGCAGTACACAATCTTCTATTTTCTTAGGGGTATTCAGAAATAAACAGCAGCTTACTGTTGTATGTAGTAATATTTTTTTCAGAGTAAACATCATTATATAATAATAACAATAGTAATAATAACAACAATAACAATAATAATAATAATAAATTTTTAAAGTGAGCTGAGTAACAAAATCATTAACAGAAATATCAGGTAGTTTCGAGACATCATGAAAACAGCCAGCTGGTACTCTGAAACTACAACGTGTATCAGAGGCTTCTCTAGAAGATTTAGCACATTTTCACATAAATTTAAATATAAATACAGGATTTAATGAAGAAACTAAGACAAATGACAAGTCAAGTATGTAGAAAATTGAACATGTCATCTGTAAATCAACACCTGCTTAAGTAACTAAAGTTATTCTGGGATACTAATTTCAATGAAGAGCTTTCTTTATATTTTTCATTATAATTGATTTTATTATATTTGGGGATCTTTATACTGCACTTATTTCTTACACTTAAAATTTTCTTTTAGAATTTTTCTTTTACAAAATCAGCATCTTTTATTAAAATATCTAGTCTGAGGAAAGCTGAGACTTTTTTCTATAACCCAGCAGCTTTTCATGCTGTCTCTACTTCCATGGTACAACAAGGAAAACTAAATAGAGGTACTATTTAATAGAATGTTTCAGGAAAATTTGTTATTTTTACTTCATTTTTGTGCATCTATTCAAAATCTGCAAGTAATTACTAAATTGACTTTAAAAAGGTGTACAAAATTTTTTATGCTTTTCTCAAAATACAGATATGTTTTGGTTTTAGTTTAATTATTGAAAAACTTAGGCTATTTCTTTATTTTTTCATTTATTTAGATACATTATTTAGCATATAAATATTTGTATTATGTCTGGACTGTTATCCAAACTAGACAATGAAAAACGTTAGCTAAGTTTTTTCTCAGCACATCTCTTAAAAGGCATTTTTATGATATATGTAATGCACCTGGCATCGAATTCACCCATATAACATGTAAAATACAGTGTCTCTTAGTACATTAACAGAGTTATGTAACCATTTACACAGTCAATTTTAGAACATTTTCATGTTCTTGAAAAGAAACCTGGAACCTCTTAGCTGTCAGTATTCCAATCCCTACATGTCCAAAGTCCTAGAAAACTGCCAATATATTATTTTAGTAATTTACAAATGTAAACCATAGTACTTTTAATTAATTTATTTATTTTTTAACTTTAGGCAAGACTATATTTTATTTTTATGTGATTTTAAAATTTGTTTTAATTAGTTACCCATAACAATACAATGACCTTGACATATCATACATTTGAATCACATGGGATAAAATATCACATTTTTCTGAGTATACAGGTTGCAGAATCACATTGGTCACGCATTCACATATATACATATGGTAATAATGATGTCCGTTTTATTCTACTATCCTTCCTATCTCTCCAGCCTCCCCCTCCCTTCCCATCACTTCTCTCTACCTAATCTAAGGTAGCACTATTATTTTTTTCTCACATCTTCATACATGTATTTTGTATAACAATGAATGTCTTCTTCCACCATCCTTGCAATTCCTTCTCCCTCCTTTTTCCACCCCTCTTCTCTGTGTAGAGGTAATCTTCTTCCCATGCTCTTCCTCTCTTCCCCATTTTGAGTCACCCCCCCTTATATCAGACAAGACACTCAGCATTTGTTTTTCTTGGGATTGGTTAACTTCACTTAGCATAATCTGCTCTAATGCCATTCATTTCCCTGCAAATGACATGGTTTCATTATTTTTAGTGCTGAGTAATATTCCATTGAGTATATATGCCACATGTTTTTAATTCATTCATCCATTGAAGCGCATCTAGGTTGGCTCCACAGTCTAGCTATTGTGAATTGTGCTGCGATAAACATTGATGTGGCTATGTCCTTGTAGTACGCTGTTTCTTTATTGTTCTTTTTAGATATATATGAGAGTAGACTATATTTGAATATTTACATCATAGATTATAACTTCACATTTTTATATTTGTACATAATGTGGAGTTACACTGGTCATATATTCACATGTGAATATAGGAAAGTTGTTTTAGATTTATTCTACTGTCTTTTCTGTTTCCATTTTCATTCCCATTCCTTTTGTCTTAATTCAATGAACTTCTATTCTTTTTTCCCACATTCCTTACTGTGTGTTAGCATTCACTTATGAAAGAGAACTTCCAGCTTTTGGACTTGGAGGATTACCTTATTTCACTTAGGATGATAATCTCCAGTTCTATCCATTTACTGGAAAATGCCATAATTTCATTCTTTCTCATAGCTTATTAATATTCCATCCTGCGTACATGACACATTTTTTTAAAATCTGTTCATCTATTGAAGGTTTCATGGCATGAATATTGTGATTTGAGTCACTTTAGACATTGTTGTGGCTGTGTCACTGTAGTATGATGATTTTAAGAATTTTGTGTGTAAATCAAGGAGTGGGATAAGTGGGTCAAATGGCAGTTACATTCCAAGATTTCTAAGGACTCTCCATACTGCTTTCCAGAGTGATTGCACCAATTTGCAGTCCCATCAGCAATGTGTAAGTGAACATTTTCCCCACACTGCCACCAACATCTATCATTATTTTATTCTTTTCAGTTGCCATTCTGACCCGAGTGAGATGGAATCTCAGTGTGGCATTTGCATTTCTCTAATTGAATTTTTTTCATATATTTTCTTACCATTTGCATATGTTCTTCTGGGAAGTGCCTTTTTAGTTCCTTTGCCCATCTATTGATTGGATTATTGGTTGGTGTTCTTTTGGTGTTAAAAAATTTGAATTATTTGTACATCTTGGTGATTAATTTTCTATCTGAGGTGCACATGGCAAAGATTTTTTCGCATTTTGAAGGTTCTGTGTTCATAATTTGTGATAGTTTCCTTTGCTGTGAAAAAGTTTTTTAGTTTGATACCAACCCATTTATTGATTTTTTTAAAAAAAAAAACAACAGTTGTACATAGACCACAATATCTTTATTTTTACGTGGTGGTGAGGATCAAACACAATGCCTCACACATGGAAGGCAAGCACTCTACCACTGAGCTACAGCCCCAGCCCCAGCCCCATATTAATGCTTTTAAAAATATTTTTATTTGTAGATGGACGCATTATCTTTATTTATTCATGTGTGGTTCTGAGGATCAAACCAAGAGCTGCATACATGCTAAGCAAGCACTCTACCACTGAACTACCAGCCACCATTTTCTGATTCTTGATATTAACTTTTGCTTTTTGGAAATCTTGTTTGGAAGTTGGCTTATAGTTCTAACTCTAAAATTACTCTGTAATAGATATTTCATACAAGTGAATTTATACAACAGCAGGTCTTTTGTTTTTTACCAGTTTCATTGACTTAGAATACTTTTTTCAGGGATTCTCTGTGTTGTAGTAAGCATCACTATTTTATTTCTTTCTGTTGTCTAGTAGAATTTTGTTTTATGACCATGTCACTTAGCCAGTTATCAGTTGCTAAACCATAAAATGCTTCCACCTCTTGACAAATGCAGTATTACATGACTAGGGGCATCTATTTATAAGTTAATATTTGGACATGCTTTTATTACCCTGCCTCATTGTGGTCTTCATGAATTGTGCCTATTGTACCATATCTCTGTCTTATTTATGCTGTATTTTCTGACTTGTCTGTTTTTATTCACTTGATCATGTTTATTCAGAGATCACATAAAATGAATTTTTATTTTTCATGCACTTTCTCTGACTTTTCTGTCACCAACAGTGTTTGCATGGTGATTATCTTGTTGAGATATAAATTCTCCGAAGGTGAGAGTAATATCTGATATCCACACCTATTCTAGAATGAATGGAAAATATTAATGCCTAATGGAAAATATTAATTCCTAATATTGTTTTAACAAAATTACTATTTGATATCAATCAATATTTTTTGTTAGTAGATTGGCCTGTTAAGACTTTTATTCTAACTATATTTCAGTGACAAAATATAAAATTAAATTCACTTAATCCAATAGTAAATTCAGTATGGGAAAAATCATCTTCTACATAGAATTCCTTAACATTTATTATGTAGCAAGAATTGTGATTTATAGATGTGTAATCCTTACCAACTGAAAAGCTAATATACCTTATTATAGAAACTTAATCTACTCTTCATAATGCTGGTATAGATTGTTTTGTTGCAATTGAGTTTATGTAAAATTTGTTGTTTGAGTTTGTGTCAAATATTTTCAGTATTTTATTTTCATATTGTGTTTTTTCATACTTCTTTTATTCATGCAGATAAATGATCTCACTACAAAGATGAAAAATGCATCTTTAAAGCATTTACATTTGAGAACAAACTATGAATGTTTTATGCAGAACTTGTTTATTATAAAAAGTATACAAGATACATTTGAAAAAATAGAAAGGAATCAAAAGAAGTTGGAAGAAAATGTAGTAAACTTTCCAAGGCACACACAGAGCACTCGAGTAGAATGAGGCCAAGGAGTACAGTGGGAATGTGACATTGAACATCGAGCAAGATGGGATTTAGAGGAGAAGCAAAAACAAGTATTTCTGATTTTACAGGCTATCTTACTTATCTGCAATTTGCTTTAATTCATTTCATTGTAAACTGTATTTTGGATATACGTATCATAGGTGTATTATATATCTCTTAAGGAAAGATGTTGTGTAGATTTCTAAGAGAAGAAAGACATTTGATGCCCCTTCAAATACCCCAGTTTACATCATCCTTTCAGCTAATTTGATCTGAGTAATAATTTTCATCAGATAACTGTTGGATATTTGATAATAGTGGGCATAAGTAAGACTATGAGGAGAAAAAAATATGATGCAGAAATATACTTTTGAATTGTTAAGTTAAAATTTTCAACTTTCATATTTTGAATTGATTCTATTATTCTTTAAATTATCGGGTGATCTGAGTGCTAATGTGAGAATGATTCATTACTTTGAGCACAGATCAGTGGTAGATAGCCTAGCTAGTGCAACGCCCTGGGTTCCATTTGCAGTAGAAAGGAGGAGGACGAGGTCAGGGAATGAGGGGGGAAAGGAGGAGAGGAAGAACTCAATTATTATTGGTTCAGATTTAATGTAATTGAAACTGATGACAGAAGTTTACAGTCTAATATTTTTTTCTTCACTTTTAAAATTGCTGTCTGAATTTTTGACTCAGAAGTAAATAAAATAACTACATAATAATTATTTGGGTTCTAATTATTTTTAAAATATATTCTTTTTATGTTCTTTAGACACAAGAAGCAGCTCCGGAAATTACAGCAGTTCAGAATGACTAATTTTACTTCAATAAGAAGTCAGATGGAACTCAGAATTAGCCATCTGGAATCTGAACTGAAAATTCTAAGAAATGCAACTGAGAGAATATAGGCACTTCCATATAGAACAATCCAGATTCCACAAGTATGTCAAAACCTAGACTGAAAGAGAGCAACTTAGTCTCCTTAATTTGTGTCTACTGCATAACTTTGAGAAAGGTTGATGAGATCGGTAGCCTGCAAAAGCGAATTAGACCCTATAATTTGTGGAAGTAATGTTAGGAAATGAATGTACTCTTGAAATATTAGTCTAGGAAGTTTATCTTTCACTCACCTTTGCATTTTACATCTGAAGGTAAACTATTAAGCTTTCTTCCCTTAGTGTTCTCCTATATGTAATTTGGTCTATTAGACCTTTAGTTAAGTATTTTTGAAGTTTTTTGATTCACATAGTTATATTGTGACAAAACTGCTTTTACATGGAAACATGAACAATTTCACAATTTTTGAAAGATTATAACTGAAACCTTAAGTATCCAGTGTTGCTATAACTACACTCTGGGCATATTCTGACACCTGACAGATTAACTGATTTTTATTTTAATTTTTAAATATAATCCTTACATGGTATCTAGAGACAAAATGTTCTATATAGTTTTTCATCTCTACATTGTCATACTTGTGATGATGGGAAGTATAATCTGCAAAGTAGTTAAAAATATTCTGATGATAAGTGTTGGGGCCTGTGAATGACAGAATGAATGGGCAGTCTCCTGAAGCCCTGGTAACAAATTCATGGGCCAACTTTCTAGGCAGCAGCTTTAATCTATCTTGATCACCCACTCACCTATCTTGTTCTGAACCAGTGGCTGTTGCTCTGAATTGTCTCATTGTCAAATGCTTAATTTATCTAGGTAATAGGTAGAATATACATATGATGGTAATAAATGCTTGACAATATCTTCAAGAAACATTCTTTAAGTCCTTGAACTGGTTCACTTAATATGAATCTTTCTAGCTTTACTAAAATTTTCTAGTTGCATGTGTTTAAGGAAACCATGATGATTTAATATACTTCAACATAGTAAAATGGCTTTGGTAGTCAAATAAACTAAGGTGTACATCATCTACTATATTTATCTTTAAAATATCCATATTTCTAATGGCATCCTCAAGAAACTTCCAAGGAGAGTCTTTCAAGAAGGCAGCATTGTTACCTGCAAAGTCATACATCACTGATTTCTGTCTCTCTTCCACCAACATTGCTTTAATTGGAAGTTTGAAGCCCCCTAGAAATATGTGCACTTCTTTAGAGAAATTACAAACCCATAATTGCATACACTGTCTCTGTTCTGATTCTTTTAGTGTTGTGCCCACATATGGAGAATTTCCACCTACTCTATTTTAAAAATATTTTTAGTTATATATTTTCTTTATTTTATGTAATGCTGAGGATTGAACCCAGTGCCTCACATGTACTCTACCACTGAGCAATGATCCCTCCACTTACTCTTATGGAAAATTTAAATTATTCTTTTATTTGATGAAAATTTTGAAAGTGCATTTAGACATAAATAATATTGAGGTTAATTTTGAAATAATTAAACAAGCATGAAATATAATGTGCTCTAATATAATGTGCTCTTTCTTCTGCTCTACTAATATTATAATTATTTGTAGTTTTTAAGTTTCTTTTTGAATTATGCATTATGAATATACATGAAGGTGAAATTCACTGTGATATTTTCATATGGATTCACAAAAATATTTGATCAGATTTATTTCACTTTTCCACACTGAGTGCTGTCCCTAACTCCCTGGGTTGGGTTGGGTTAGGGTTAGGGTTAGGTTAGGGTTAGAGTTGCATTGTATAACAGGAGCCCTTCAGTACAACCCGGTGATTTCCTTCATACTAAGACTTTATTTGAGCGAGTCAAATATTAGTCCAAAAATGATGAGCTATATTTTTAAGAGCTAATAAGAAAAACAATGTCGAGCTATTTTGAACCCATTTGAAGATATTTCTATAATATTTGACAATTTTTTTTATCAGGGTTGTTATTGCAATAATGAAATATCTGCTTGAAAATGAACAAATAAAAGATACTATCTTGCTTTCATTGCACCTTGGTTTAGAGCTTCCATGGTTTTATTTATTTATTTATTTATTTGGTTGTTTGTTTCTTTGCACCAGGGATTGTACTCAGGGACACTTGACCACTGAGCCACTTCCTTAAACCTATTCATGTTTTATTTAGAGACAGGGTCTCAGTGAGTTGCTTAGGCCTCACGGTTGCTGAAATTAGCTTTGAACTCAAGACTGTCCTGTCTCAGCCTCTTAAGCCACTGTGATTACAGGCATGTGCCATCACACCCTGCTTCAATGATGTTTTGATGAACTTTTAACACATAGTAAAGCCATGAATATCTATGTTAAATGTGGCCTCAACCTTATTCTTTTATTTGGCATTTTGACCTAAAAAATCACAGGAGAACAAATCTAAGGTTTATAAAACAATGCTGAAGTTAAACAGTTATGACAAAAAGAAATAATTTTAACATATAAATTATAATTTAATTTAATAGCTGATATATGTGGGTTTTTTTCAGTTTCTTAGCTTACATGAATATCTTTCTGAAAAAAATGAGAGAATTGGGTTTGAAGTGCTTCAGAGTCATGAAATTGGATGACTATTTACAAAAAGAGAATGAAAGTTAGTTGTTATGCAGGGTACAAGTATAAGTTGTTCTTATTAGTTCTTACCAGAAAAAAATGAGATAATTTACCATTTACAAAACAATGATAAATTGTGTATGAATGTAGACACAATGCAAAGGGGATTTGGGAGGCAACTGTTTTTCCAATGTATTTCTGGGAGAAAGTGATGTTTCTTTTTTACTTATGCATAAGTTAGTTTATTTAAAACTTAATGTAATAGTTCTGCATTTCCTTGTGGAATATTAGTTTGCCATGTCATGCTAGCCTGAATATAAGAGTGTTTTTTAAACTCTTTCATCAAGTTTCAAAGATATGTCTCCGTAATCACTGCAGAATGCCTTCAAAGGTGAAGGGAGAAGGAGAAGAAAAAACTACTAGAGAGTAAGAGTGATCAAATTATTTTATGTGCATCTGTGAATATGTCATAATAAATTCCTCTATTATATATAGTCAAATGCACCAGTAAAAATTTTTGTTTAAAATAGTTTTCTTTAAAAATAGAACGTAAAGAAAGGAATGGGAATTCTGTCAGTCAAAATCATTTGTTTTCACATCAGATGTATAAAGGCATTAGACACCACCTTATTGTTATCACTACAACATACTTTCTATGTTCAGTAATATATCTTATACCCTATTTGGGGAATTAGTAAGAGAAGAGTTTTATACAAAGAACACTCCACATGGTGATATTTATATAAGAGTTGGAAGTATTTACCACATAACTCATCAAGTGCACATCTATAATGAGCCAAATGTTTAAAAACTGCTGGTCATAACTTCTGAAATCAATTACAATTAAAGAGCTATGTATTTTTTCCAATTCTGAATATCAACAAATTAAAGATCTTAAGTGTGAAACTGCTTTTTTCCCACTGCTGCCTCTCTATGAAACTGTCAGCCTATACACTGACATTCTTTTGTGGGAAAAAATGGCATCACTCATGTTCTGTGGTTTATGGCCAAAATCCCAGACTGACTTAGTAACAGTCACACATTTAAAATACCCTGTCATGACTCTATCATAAGTTTACATTTGCCTCAATAAAAGTATGAAATTTCTTAGCCAAAAATTAAAATATCCAAACAACTGGATTTTTGTCAGGTTACTCAGGCTATCTCATCTCACTTGCTTTATTGGCACTTTGCTCTAGATTCTAGTGACACTGGACCACTGGGATTCCACAAGTGTTCTTTCTCATCTTGGTGTCTGCATGCACCTCTTCCCTTTCTCTCACAATTTCTCCTTTTACTTCAGGTGTTAACTCATGTATCACTTCCATTGAAGGACCTCAAACACTGACACAAATTTGGGACAGAAGTCTCTTCTAAGTGTTCCAGTAGTAACCTGTTTTATCCTTGTCCTAATGCCAATGACTCTGTATGGAAATTGCCTGATTTTCTGCTTTTGAAGCTATTGTATATGACTGTTGAGAGGTGTCCATTATCATCTCCATGTTGTCATCCCAGTTCTTGCCAGAATACCCTAGCATATGGTTGTCAAATTTATTCATAAGGAGTGGAAAACCCAAAGCTCTGATACTAAGTCATAATGACAACTGTGTATGAAAATATGGGCGTACTGCATTCCATAGTGATTTTGTACTGTGGACATATCTTTTTTTCTTCTTATAAACAATGAAAAGTTCTAAACTTCTTTTCTGATTTATACTTATAAAATATTTGAGAAAAAATATAATTATTTTTCTCTTGCTGCAGGATTTGAATCCTGACCATGAGAGCTTCTGCCTTAAGAATTACTAATAAGACAAGACAAGGAAACATCATAAAGATATACAGAGATTTTAAGAAAAAAATATGAAAGCTAATATTGTGTTTTTCAAACTGTTAATATAATATTTACATTATTTATGAAATGTATGATGTAAATACTTTATTGAAATGGATGTGTGTAGCATATATAATGAAATTATCAAAATATGAAAATTGTTTATATCTGTAAGAAAATTTGAAGTGCAAGTGCAAACCAGTTATTATTAGATGTGTTTTCAGACTATCTAAATGTTAGCATTTAAGCTCAATTCAGCAACAAAGTCAACACTAATTTGGTAGATCTAAATATCACATTAATGATGGATTATTTATATTATATCACTGAATATGGGTGCAGAGAATTAGGCAACATTATTTTTACATGCTGGTTACTATATTCAATAATGGATTAATGTATTGCAATTATTATACTGCCATCTTTAAATTTATATTTCATTCACTGACTTAATAATTTTTCTAATAAGAATATTTGCTTAGTGTTTTATCTTTATTTTTCCTTTTCTCTTTGTTTATACAATCTTGGGAAATAATAGAGAAATTTTACAGGTTCTAATATAAAGTACTTTTGTCTGCTGAAACATTTTAAAATGAATTGCTTACATATGCTATCCTTTATGATATTTTTAGTATTTTGTACAAGTCAGAACATGCTAGATAACTACAATTCAACATTCATTTATTATGAGTATATTTTTCAAATATTAACAGGTAACACCATAGATGTTAATTGTATCAGTTTCATTATGAAGGTTATATTGTTATCTAGCATGTTCTGACTTGTAGGAAATACTTAACCTATCATGAAAAATGGCATATATTAACAATTCATTTTAAAATGCTTCAGTGGGAGAAAGTAATTTGCATTAGAACCTGCAACTTCACTAGTATTTTCCAAGATTTTATAAAGAAAAAAAGAAAAAAAAAAAAAAACAACCACACACACATTAAGCAAATGCTGTTTCTCAAATCAACACTTATACATTCTATCATAATGCCTTGGACCACTTAATCCTCAGATTATTTTCATGTTTTTCTAGTAGCCTAATATTGTTCTTTATACAAAAAATATTTCCTTCAGAGACATAAAATGAACTTAATTGTTTCATTTTATAGATGCCTTCTGAATTAAATATTCATTAGTCTTTTCTTAACCTTCATGACCTTGAATTTTTCAGAGGGAAACCTTGTAGAATGTGCTTAAAATGGATTGGAGCTAGATTACATGTTTTTGGCAAGAGTACCAGAGAAATCAATTCTATAATTTTCACTTTGAATCACATCTTGTGAAGTATAATATCATTACAGCTGATGTTAATATTGGTCATTAATGTGGTATTTGCAGGATTTTACTTTGTAATTATTATTTGTGTGAAGATAGTTTGAGACTATAAATATTAATATAAATGTGTATCATTCATCACCAAATTTGTTCATTTATTATACCTATACAGATTTATGGTTTATTTTATTGTGTTTGCTGTTACTTGTTAATATTTTAAAAATTTATTTTTTTTTCAGAAATGTTCTATTTTTATAATCTCAGATTTATAGAAGATTTAAGACAGCAGTGAAAGGAATTCATAAGAAACATTCCCTAAATGTTATTCTTCATTTTTAGATAAGTCTACGTACATAACAGTTTTTATCTCTGAAACATTTGCAAGATGCACACGATGTCTTTTTGTTTGTAAATAAAAAAATCTCACATTATCTAAAAATGAGAAACTATCTCTGTAACTATGGTGCAATGATCAAAATAAGTAAACTATATTGTGAATATCTACTCTACAAATCTTATTCAAAATTTGACAGTTATTTTAACAATTGTTTTTGATCCAAAATAAATCCAATTTGGGGAAATTTTAATATCAATTATTCACTGTGTCCAGTGGTCTTGTTTCTTCTGGTTTTTTTTTTTTTTTTTAATCTGGGATGCTTCCTTTAGCATTTCTGGGCTATTCATGATATCTTTGATTTTGATTTTTGAATGGTGTATTTCAGTAGTAGTTCTATAGATTTTTCCTTCAGTTTATAATTAGATTTTAATTTTCATAACCAGTGGATAAATGCTCAAATATTTGACTCTCAAGTTAACCTGAGTGCTGCTGGTAGATTGCACATAGGGATCCCTGTTCCATCAATATGTCAATATATTTGGTAATATTAAAATTAATACAAATGGAATTTGCAAATATTTCTTTAGAGGAGCACATCATGAAGACTTTCGGCTTTGTGGACCAGAAGTTCTCTGTGGTCATAGCCTAAAATCTGCAAATATAATAATTGAATGCCTGATGGCATTCCAATAAAACTATATTTTCAGTGTAAGGGGTGAGGCTCAGTGGTAGAGTACATGTATAGCACATATGAAGCCTGAGGACAAATCTCAGTGTGGTAAAAGGAAACAACAATAGAAACACTTTATTTGCCAAAACAAGCTACATTCTGGATTTAGTCTTGATTTGTTGATCCAATGTTCCTCTAATGCTGTGAAACTTGAGTGGTGACCTGCATGTATGTTTTTTCTTTTGTATGCACAACACACTTCATATGCACCACATTATTCTTTTATAAACTTTCTGTACAATTCAGTTTATGAAATAAGAATATTTTCTGAATTTGCCCTCAGGTTTTGTTATTCAGTTCACCATTTCAATATTAGTAAGCATTTTGCATATCTGCCCTTGAAACATATTCTGTTTTCTTTTTAAAAATATTAATTGTTGATAGATCTTTATTTTATTTATTTATTTATATGTGGTGCTGAGTATCATAAACAATGCCTCATCCATGCTAGAAAAATTTTTTTACACTGAAAAACAACTTCAGCCCTGTGTTATCATTAAGAATGAGAAAATTAATACTCAGTTTATTTAATAAATCAGAAAGAAATTTTCATGGTGATGGTAGATTAAATTTTTATGAATTTATTTTTTAGCACTTTTGGTGTTACATATGTAATTTTTAAAATTTTCAAAGTTTTACATATGATCATTACGTAAAGATTGAAAAATACAGTTAAAGAAGAACAAAGATTATTCTCCATTATTCCACTTAGATACAATGTCTTTCAAAAGGAGGGTCTGCAAACACTAAATTAAAATCAGTTTTTTTTTATTTTATTGATTGATTGATTGATGATATTCCAATCTAATCCAGAATATGCTCTACCCTAAGCCATATCCCAAGTCTTCCATTCATTTGTGAATCTCACTCTTGTGTTTTTCTCTTCCTGCATAGAAAAGTAACTCCAAGAATTACTTTTTCCAAAGTTACCCTTGAATTTAACTTTTAACACATCTACACTTAATTTCATGCACTTAATTTTACAATTACACATTCATCAATGGAACATTTCCACTTCTAATAACAAGAACTCCCAAGTGGACGAAGGGAGTTTAGACTCCACCAAAACAGCTATACAAATGATTTCTCTTTCCCACAACCACACATAAATGTATATAAACAGCCTCAATACCCAGCCAAATAGTTGTAGTAAAACTAATAAGAACTGGAGATAGAGGGCAAAACCAAGAATAGCCTCACTAAATGGTAAAAGAAAACTTTTGCCTTTCTCACAGATCAGCTTTCCCCCAAGTTGACACACCAGTATGATCAGGAGACACTGCCCAATTCTCAGTTTTCCCCTTTTGGTGTCAGAGAAAGGAGAACATAGCTCCAATATTCTGGATTTTTAGGGAACTGTTTTCTGTCTACTGTGACACAGAACTGGTGGCATATTTTGATAATTAGTCACATTGAGAAAGAGGAAAAACCATTGAACATCAAAGAACCTACAGTGCAGAAACCAGGTGGAAAAAAAATTATGTACTTTTGATAGAATTACACAGCTTTCTTCCTGGAAAGCCTAGTGTCTGGAGAGAGTGTATCCACAGCAAGGGTGACAAAGCCCTTAAATACTTAACTGGGCTTGCTGGTGAAGATCTTCCCCTGTTTGCAGCCACCAGGAGGGAGAAGTTTGAAACTAAAATTCTCAACCAAAGGCAAACTAGTTCAAGGATCACCCCAAGAAAAGCCATAACACAGAGCCATGCTATCCTGTAAAATCTGTGGGGCCTAGAAAATGAGGTTTCTTAGTGTTTCTGTTAAGAAACAAGAATGTCAAAAACTACAGTTTTAAAAGTATTAAGAAATACTAAACAATAAAAAATAAATGACAATAAATTAAATATTAGGAAAAAATCTATCAAATATATAATTGAAAATACAAATGATCATTAAATTTGTGGTTCTCAATCTCCCTGACCCCCAGTACTGGGGATGGAACCCAGGGGTACTCCACCACTGAGCTGTACACACCATCCTTTTTAAATGACCACTTTTAATTTTGAGACACTAAGTGCCCAGGCTGGCTTCCAATTTAGGATGATCTGCTTCCTTCCACCTCTACCATGCTGGGATTAAGGGCATGAGGCACTGTTCCAAGCTTCTCAACCTTAAATAAAGGGAAAAAATAAGGCAAGCAAAACTTTAATACTAGTATTGAGAAAGAATAATAACCACAGTCCAGTAAAGAGAATTTAACAAACAAAAAGTTCAGGAGATTGATGTGTACATTTTTCCAAATGATTTTACTTGGGAGGCTGAATCAGAGCAAAAATTCAGGGCCAGTTGCAACAATTTAGCAAGGCCCTAAGCAACAATGAGACTCTGTGTCAGATTAGTATATAAAAAAGTTTTGAATGGAGCTTGGTGAAAGACTACCACTGAGTTCAATCTCCTATACCAATGAATAAATTAATCAAAATCACAAAAGAATATGTCAGGTAATTAATAGCAATTCACTTGAGAATCAAGAAGGAGGACTATTTTTAAAATAAATTTCAAACAAATAAAAATAACTCAGTAAGTAACAAATATGAATGGATAAATTATATCAGAAAGCGGACTATAAGCTACCATTAGGTGGGCATGCAGACAGTATAGGTTAATAACTGAGTTCTAGGTAAATTTAAGGATCAGATCATTAGATTCTAAGGTGCTTCAATATGTTCTGGACTGCAAAATTTTATCCTGGAAGTCTTGGTGTTTTATTTTATTAATATCAAAAACATGAATATAAACTCAATGGCATAAAAGTTCTACAAATGAATGGAAGTGGAAAAATCTAATTAGAACATCTGTAAAGAGAATCTATAAAACAAGAAAAATACATTCTAGATATAGTAATCCATAAGTTAAAGATATTATTCTCATGTCTAATCAACACTTTAATGAGAAGTACAGATAAACGTGCATCTTGGTGAGTACTTCTAATTAAAACAGCACTGAAAGTGAAAAAGAAATTAGCACCACTTCTGCAAATCAGGAGATAGTGCCATTTTTAGATGGCAAAACACTTAATTTTTTCAATTATAATCTTGAACCTGAGGCATGCCAGCTAATGCTGTTTATATACTTAAATAGAAAATAAAAACATTTAAGCAAAGAAAGGAGATAAATGACATATACACAAAAAAGATTAAAAGTTCTTTATTATTAATCTTATAATTTTTCACTTAGAAAACCTGATATATTGTTAAAAAATCCTCAATATCTTAAAATCACAATGAGATATAAATAAGGGATAAATTTGGAAAATAATAATTTTATTTATGTTAGGAATTGGGATGCAATAAATTTCTGTTGCTATTGTCTGAAATCTGAAATAGACAATAAATGAATGGGAGTGGACTCATTCCAAATCTGTTTATTACTAGAATAGTGGCAGGGTGATTGCCTACTATGAGTGTGCATGAAAGTTCCTGAGGTTGATGCCTAGCAGCTATAAAATAAAACAAAAGAGTCATAAAGGTGCCTTTATTTACACATATGAACATGCTGTGGATTGGTCTACAGGCATTAATTTGATGGTCTTCATGAAATATCCAATTTTCTGCTAATGTAGCAAATCACTTTAAAAATACTTTATGTACCTCTCTTGCTCCTTTGTAAGCATATCTCAACTGTGTCACACAATATTTTTCAAGTGACTATGTAAAATTTTCAAAAATTCAGATTTCTAAATGACTTTACTTAAAAATTTTCTCCACTTTTATTTCTGTTTTTGAATTCAATTAATCCATATGACCAATTTGTATATTTGAATATCTTGAAATAAGCTAATTTGTGTCTACAAAGAAATATTGTCTTTAAAATATGTATTCTTCATGGAGCTTTTATGTGCACATATGAACAAAATTTTAAAATTAGCTTTTATAATATATTACTAAGAAATATTCAAGAGCTGAGGATGTGGCTCAAGCAGTAGCCTGCTCGCCTGGCATGCGTGCAGCCTGGGTTCGATCCTCAGCACCACATACAAATAAAGATGTTGTGTCCACCAAAAATTAAATAATAAATATTAAAATTCTCTCTCTCTCTCTCTCTCTGTTTAAAATAAAAAAATATTCTCTCTCTCCCTCTCTCTCTCTCTCACTCTCTCTTTAAAAAAATATTCAAGGGGTCTTTTAGTTAATTTATATATTTTTGAATTTATTATTAACTATCTTGGTCTAATGTGGTTTCTGGGCCACATGTATGTAATGTTAAAAAAAAAGTGACTGGCTATAATGGTGCAGGCCTGAAATCCTAGTAATGGGAAAATAAATCAGGAGGATCACAAAATCAAAGCCAGTCTCAGCAACTCATTAAGAACATCAGAAACTTAGACCCTGTTTCAAAATAAGAATAAATAAATAGGCTGTGGGGTACAGCTCAGAAGTAATGCAATCTTGGGTTCAGTCCCTAGTAGCACCCAGAAAAAAATGCTATATATACACTTCACTATCATCCTGTTATAATTGAAACATATAATCAAACAAGAACAAAATGAGATCTGTCCCCATTATGACATTTTGCTATGAATTTGAAAGAAAGCCTTGTTGTCAATCTTTAGCAGTGAAAACAAATATAATATGACTCATCAATATTTTATATATATATATATATATAAATTATATATAAAGTATTTTAAAAATTTTATATATAAATTATGTATATATGTATAAAATATTGATGAGCCATAGTGTGTGTGTGTGTGTGTATATATCTATATCTATATATATCTGTATCTATCTATCTATATATATATATATATATATATATATATATTATTCATTGCAAATAATGTGGAGAAAAGTATGGCCAAAACAATGCTGAAGAGACTATAAAAATGGGTACATAATCTTTAATGGATACTAAAATAATGTATATTTTATGAGCTAGTTAATATAGGGGTGTCTTAAGCAAGCAGGAAATCACTCAATAAAAGAGAGAAAAAAAAACAAAAATGAATATTTCTGAGTATTCCCTGAGTATTAACACATAAAAGAATAAATGTGACATGGTATTATTTTATTTATATATTTATCTACTTATTTATTTCTTACATACATGACAATAGTGGAATTCATTACATTCATATTTATCCATTTACAGAACAATTTTTCATAACTCTGTATATAAATTATGTTCATGCCAAATTATGCCATTATACATGAGCTCTCTTTTTTTGCATTACAATTTTTAATACATTTTTATAACACAAATTGTCATATCTCTGTTTTTATATAAGATATGTTGACGCCAAATTCACATCTTCATACATGTATTTTGTATAATGATGTCTGTCTCCTTCCACCATCCATGTTATTACCCTTCTTGGCAGCTGGAATAAGAACCTTAATACTACTATTTGAAAATACAGAGGTTTGTTAGACCTGGAAAGAAAAAGAAGGCAAGGTGAGGCCTCCTTTTGATAGTCCAGTGAAGTGAAAGCAAAGCAGCATGGGGCAAGGGGAGCTCAGCTTCCCCTCTACAGTCAAGTCTTTAAAAGACAAAACAGCAAGGAAAGTAAAGGCTTGGCTTCCTCTTCCTAGCAAAGCTAAGGGCAAGGACAGAAACACTGAGACAAATTTAGCTTCCCAATAACAGCCATCTCAAGGCAATGCATGGCAAAATGAAGAAAGGCCAAGCTTGTTTTCCCCTCAGTAGCCAAGCCATAGCAATGCAAGAGAAGAGAGGTAAGGTGAGGATGAAAAGCAAACAAGGGTTGGCTTTCCTGATACTGAAGGCAAGGTCAGGTCAGGCAAAGCCTGGCTTCCCTCATGACCAAGCCATGAAAGTTCGGGCCAGATCAGGGAAGATTTGGCTTTTCTTAGTTAGCTCAATCACAGCAAGGGATATCAAAGGAAAAACAAATAATAATGCAAGGCAAGACTGGTTTTCCCCTTCATAACTAAACCATGGTCAGTCAATGAAGCGAGCCACCAATTCAAGTTAGAGCAAGCTTTGGCTTCCTCTGATTCATAAGCCATGACATAGCTGGAAGGACAAGTCAAGGTCATGCTAGGCAAGGCCAAGCAAGTCTTAACTTCTCAGCAGCCATGCCACGAAGAGGCAAGGCAAGGCCAGATAAGGCAAGACCAGGCAAGAGTTAGTTTTCCTCCAATAATCAAATCTTGGCAAGAAAGTCAAGGGAAGACCAGACAATACAAGTATCAATTTAAAAAAACACACAAAACATCAGACTGTGTTTCACAACTGATTTCTCAGCTGGGTCTGTCAGTGAGATCACCTAATATGGCTCATTAATATGGTCTCAGCTACCTTCAACATGTGGTATTTGGGTAGCCAGACTTTTTTATGATGGCTTGGGGTATCTCAGGATATAAGGCAGAGATGTTTCTATTGTGTCATTTGATTTATTCTTGGAAGTCACAAAGCTTCTTTAACACTGATGCAATTGGTCATGGTCCTGCCCATACTCAATACAGAAAACACACTACCTAATTTTTAGTGAGCAGGTAAGAAGTGGTCAAACAGACTGCTCACTCTGCCTAAAGTTGTTAAAACATCAAAAAGCCCTGTGACTCCACTCTTCATTACATTTTGATGTCTTAAACTATCACTATAATGTGTAAGTCCCTGTGTATTCTAAAAGAACCAAGTTATGCATGATCCACTAATGGTCTTAAAATATCTTGGAATAAGATGCCAATTTTGTACTTTATGTATCTGCCAGAATACTTAGTTGCAGGACTTAAACATTTATTGAAGGGCATTAGGTAGCTTACAGATTTTCTAAAGGGGTCTGAGAATCTGGGTTGGAAACTATACGGTTGGGAGAAACCATGAAGTTATACTGCATATTGCTTAGGGAAGTTCCTGATGCCACTGATACTGAGCAGACATTGCCTCTCACCCAGAACAATGTTCCAGAACCTCTGGCTATTGCCATCTCTGAAATCTCATGTTCCATGCCTTTATTCTAGCCAAGGTGGATCTGTGCAGAACCTACTTCTGAATGTTATTTGCATCCCAAGAGGTGTCTTATGCATATGTACTCAAATGGTTGATGTTAGCCCTTTTTCTTTGTGTGAGATGCAGCCATGGGAAGAGAAACTGTGTCCCATCGTCACAGATGTGGAACACGTATGAAAACCTAAGTACAGTATATGACATATAATATGTGATATGTAATGGTTATAAGACTATAAGTACATTAAAATAAATATAATGTTGATTAGCAGCAATATGATATTATATAAGCTCTCAATGATAAGTTCAAACCTATTTTAATGCACCTGTATCAATTTCATTGAAATAGTCATAGAATTGAGTTCCTGGGAATTTAATGGGTTAAGTCTGAAAATCTACTCCAGGTCTGGAAGGGATGCATAAGGTTTTACTAGACAGAACCGAGCGGTAGGGCACTCATTTAAAAGTCATTACAGAGAGGTAGAAGGCCAAGAGAGGTCAAGAGCAAGTATTACAGCATATAGTAAAGGACTTTGCCCTGAAATTATGCAAATATGTGTATAGTGATGTTCAAGATAGGAGGTTAGTATAGTTTTTCTCATTCACTAGTGTACTTTTCACCCTTTACAAATTATATTTTATTTTTAACTATTTGAAGGTAGTGTGTGCCATGACCAATATACATGCATTACTGATTTTGTTACAAGAAACAATTCCAGGTACTCAAGAGACATTAGCATAAAGGTTTAGATAAACAGGCCTTAGTTCTAAGTAAGACTTTATAGATTTTTAGTTTCAGTTTTTGTTGCAGGACCTGACCTTGGAACTACATGGAGGAATGCTCATCTTGCTCATTGTTTATCAGGGAAATTCTAACATAGAATATTATGTTTGGGTACAAATTTCTGTCAGAACTCTGTCAAGTGCAACTTCCTTGTTCCTTTGACAAGGAGTTATTGCCCTGTTGGTGCAAGGTCAGCCTACATGTCAGTTTCTAGACTCTTGATGTCTGGACATTCATAAGATGGTCTGTTGTGAATCACCTCTGGCATATCATGACTGTTATATGTAAATTGGCAAATACTCACTCTTAAAGATATTTTTGCTGTGAAATAAAGCATATGTTGTTCTATGAAACAATCTCTGGAGGGGTTTCTCCATGCCCTCAAGCTCCCACAGCAGATGTTGGAAGGGTAGGCCCTTCAGCATTCAGGTGCTCAAACATTGGATAATCAGGTGATTTTGATTGGGGGATCCCTGGCTATAAGGAAATGCAAAGCTCAAAATGTAAGCAGTCAGGGCAATGGGTAATTTACCTGGTTAACATAAACATGCTCATCTACTAATTACACAACATCTTTTAAATGCCCAGGGTATAAAAGTAAACTATGAGGAATTAGAAACTTTTTGGCAAAAATTTTTATCTACAAATCCATGGTTTCTTTTGGAAGGAATATTTAATACTGACGTCTGGTGACCAACTGGCTCTGAAAAATGCTCCTCAGCAGGAGTAGCAAACACATAAACAAGCCTCAAACTTCTTTTATGTTATCTTGCTAGCTGTTAGTGACTCACTCTGGGTGGAGAAGAGATTGCAGCAGTGGCCCACTGTTGTTTGGAAAAGACAGCTATTGCAAGAGAAAATTAGAAGGAAAATAGGGAAAGCTAACAAGAAGAAAAGATAGTGAGCAAGAGGAGGGTAACACAGATGTAGAAGAAAAGGGGTATCTGATATGAGATGTTGAGATTTAAGTAGAAATGGAGAAAGAACAGGAGAAAGAATGTAGAAAGAGCAAGGAGTCTCTTCTTAGGTTATAAGCTCTTATATTTTTCTTTTTCACAGATGTTGCAACAGTGCCATATAGAGGAGTTGACTCTTTCTGCATATATTAAATCAAGCTGTACCATGTCAGAGATGGCGATGTTAGGCTTAACATAAGGCATGAAAACCAGTTCTATTATTTGTCAATATTATATATTCCAGGCCTTGGTGCCTTTCTTTAAGGTACCAGACCTCATGATTATACATTATATGGATGACATTATTTTAGCCCACCCCTCTGCACAAGACCTAGACTCCATCTTCCAACAAGTCCAATTAACACTTAAAGAAATTGAATTAAATAGAGCTCCAGGAAATGTTCAAAAATTAGCCAATTTTCACTTTTTGTGAATCATTTATTAACTCTTGCAGAGATCTTAGTACAGGCTCTCAACATTTACATAAAATCTCTCATTACATTAAATGATTTACAAAAGACTTTAGGAAACAGAAATTGGCTTACATTTCAACAGGTTCTTTGAAGGGCTCTACCTTCTCTGTTCCAATGTTTGGAGAATGATCTATATTCTTTGTCTTTAAGAAGATTAACTCCTGAAGCTTACAAAGCCTTATAAGAGGTTAATAATCAGCTTGCTGATTTGCATTTTACCCAATGGGATCTTGACAAGGACATTATTGCTATAGTTTATACACCTCACCTATTCCCACTGGTCTTCTTTTCCAGGAATAAAGTAGCCATTTAGAATCAGTGCATCTTTCTGCTGCTTTTTCTTTCAAAACTACCCCCAAATTAGTATGTTTTGTCTAATGGTATTACAACTACACACTAGGACTCTTTAATTATTTGGTCTAAAACCTGATAAAATTGTCTTGCCATTGATTAAACAGGAAGTAAACCTCCATTTGAAAAATAATATTCTGTTTCAACATTCAATCATGACTTTTTCATTGGTTAATCATTACTCCTTGCAAACCTATTCAAGATTTATTTGATAAAACAGTTTATTTTTTAAAGTTAATTTGTGATAAACAAATTCCTGGAGCTGACCTTATCAGTACTGATGCCAGTTATTCTGGTGGCCTATTAATTCTTATTTATAATCTTACCAGGGATGAATACAAAACCTGAACTTACAAGGAGCTACCTGCCTCACCCCAATTATTAGAGTTACAGGCAACAACTTGGGTCATTGAAGTTAAGTCACTGATAGTGTTTATTGTGCCAAACTTATAGCCAGGTTTCCCTGTTTCTTTATTAAAGGGAAAGCAAAATAAGCTTTGGATATACTCCTTCTTTCTTCTCAAAGAGTGCTCCAAAAATATACTAACTCACTGTTCATCACTCATATCAGAGCTCTTATGTTGAACCCAGAATGCAAAGCAAAGCCTATTGATGCTAATTCTAAACCAAATTAAAACAAGCTTATATTGAGTTCACAAGAGAGCTGATCAGTGAATTGCCTCACCCAAGAGTAGGGCCAGAGGACAGTGCCTGGTCTAGGAGCAGGGAAGTTTTTTATAACATAAAAAGTTACAAAGAAAGATGTCTAGGCAGCTTACAGCCAACAGAATCCTGGGAAGCATAATGCAATGGCAGATAGCAGGTTAATAATCCACATATTTTAACATCTCAAGGTAGGGAGTAAACTCAGATTCCACCATCAGAATTAATGACTAGCAGCTGAGATTTTTAGGAAGCATTGTTATCTGGTGAGGGAGAGCCAGGTATAAGTAAGTTCAAAGCTTGGGCAGGAGTTCCAAGCAAGTTTAAAACACCAAAGTGTGATCAGGGCAAATAGAAATATTAGTATTTTACATTAAAACTGAAATGAACTTTTCATGACCTTGTGACACATGGCTCCCAGTCTTAAGATGGAAATAGGCTGGATTCATCACATACTGTTTTACCTGGGTTTATCTCAAAGTTTAATAATTTAACAGATCAAGCCATGTGAAGTGAATATGGCACTGATTGGGAATCTGCAAGAATTACATGCTTAATTCCAACATTCAGTCCACTCCCTTAAACAGTTTTTTTTTCTACACTCAGTATCCTACAAACTAAACAGATAGTGAAAACTTGTAAAAGTTATGCTTCTTTTTTGGGGGGGTGAGGTGTCTTACCAACTCAAGGAGTCATTTCATGGGGTTTAAAGGCATTTTCTTTATGAAAGATTGTTGTCATACACATACCATTGCTTGGTAAATTAAACTATTTATATGTCACAATTGACACATCTTCTGCACTACTTACAGCTACTCCTATGGTTGGGAAAAAAAACTAATCATGTCATTCAGCATATGCTCAAATGCATTGTGACAAAATATTTTCCACATAATGTAACAGCACACAATGGTTCAGATTACACTTTCAAAATATTTGCTGTATTCTGTGCGAAATACAACATTAAATATTTTCCAAGAATTCCTTTTAACCCCAAAGCACAAGCCATTTTTGAGACAGCCCATCAAAATTTTATGGCTCAAAACACAAAAATTAGAGATATAATCCCTTGCTAACTGATGCAATTCCTCATATGTTAACCAATATGGCTTTATTTACCTTATGTTTTTTGAAATTTGATGATGTTAACCATAACCCAATACAGAAATACTAGGAGCCATTAACAAGTCCCTCAAGTTACCATAAGTGGTCTTGAAATATCCTCAAAAACAACAATGGCAACCATGAGCTTCTTTATTAACCCTAGTGAAAGCTTTTGCTTGTATTTTTCCAGAATATGTAGACAAATATGGATCCCAGCAAGACTTGTGCAACACTTGATGGCTGATTCCCTAGATGCAGAAACTGACTCTCAAGATGAGAAAGCATCATCAACGACAATAAACCACAATTTCCAAAAACCTGTGGTGATGTCTAAGTGTTGGTCAAACAATCTGAACAGATGAGATAAATTCACATCAAATTGACTCCCAGCCTTTTATATTCTTAATTTATTCTTTAACTACTTTAATCATCAATAGTACACAGACTATTTCTTTGTGGACCTTCATGGCTCATGCTCCTTTCCTTATAGGTGTAGAAAGGGATGGACCATTTCCTAAAATTTTTAGCAATAATTCTCAACTGTTTGCAGATATTGATTATCCAATAGGTTTCTCCAAAGTACCCTGGAACTTCTCCATTCCCTTGCCAGACAGAGCTCTTTTTCTTGTTGTTGTTGTTTTGTTTGTTTGTTTAAATTGATTTAAAATAAAAGATGACAGCAGAATGCATAAAAATTTTTATTACACATATATACCACAATTTTTCATATCTCTGTTCTTATATAAAGTAAGATGAAAACCAATTTGTGTCTCCATACATGTATTTTGAATAATGATGTCTATCACATTCCATCATCCTTGCTAATTCCCTGTCTCCTCCCCTTCCCTCTGACCCCCTCTGTCATATTTAGAATTCATTTGTTCTTCCCATGCTCCCCCTCCCTACTCCATTATGAGTCAGCCTCCTTATATCAGAGGAAACATTAACCATTTGGTTTGTTTGGGGATTGGCTAACTTCACTTAGCAGTATCTTCTCCAATGCCATCCATATACCTGCCAATGCCATGATTTTATTGTCTTTTATTGCTAAGTAAAATTCCATTGTGTATATATGCCATGTTTTTTTTATCCATTCATCCATTGAAGGGCATCTAGGTTGGCTCCACACTTTAGCTATTGTGAATTGTGCTGCTATAAACATTGATGTGGCTGTGTCCCTGAAGTATGCTCTTTTTGAGTCCTTTGGGTATTGACCAAGGATAGGAAGAGGTGGATTACATGGTGGTTTCATTCCCAACTTCTCAAGAAATCTCCATACTATTTGCCATATGGGCTGCACCAATTTGTAGTCCTACCAGAAAAGGATGAGTACCTTTCCCCCCCACATCCTCATCAACACCTATTGTTGTTTGTCTTCATAATACTTGCCATCTGACTAAAGTGAGATAATATCTTAGAGTAGGTTTGATTTGCATTGCTCAAATTGCTAGAGATGATGAGCATTTTTTTAATATCTTTGTTGATTGATTGTGTATCCTCTTCTTATATGTACATGTTCCAGTTTTTAGTCCATGTGTTGATTGGGTTATTTATTTATTTATTTATTTTTGGTGCTTAGCATTTTTATTTCTTTATATGCCCAAGAGATTAGTGCTATATCTGATGTGTGAGGGGTAAAAAGGTGTAGGCTTTCTGTTCACTTCATGGATTATTTGTTTTGCTGAGAAGAAAGTTTTTAGTTTGATTCCATCCCATTTATTGATTCTTGGTTTAACTTCTTGAGCTATAAGAAAGTTGTGTCCTAATCCCACATGAAGAAGATCAGAACCTACATTTTCTCTTATTAGACACAGAGTCTCTGGTTTAATTCTTGGGTCCTTGTTCAATTTTGAGTTAAGTTTGGCTCATGTTTAGAGATAGCACTTTATTTTTATTTACTTTTTGCTCATAACAACATAATATAACAAATAAGCACTGCTTTTGAGATTCAAAAAAATCAATAAAAAATTATGTGCTGCCATCTTGGTTCTCCTGAAATAAAATAAACTTCAAGAAGAACAAATCAACACTGGCCTGGTGGTCCCAGGCTCAGAGCAATCCCATTCCACCCTACCCTGGTGGGGCAGACACCCACCAGAGCCTAGCCTCAGGTACAGGACAATCCCTTCTGACCAATGGAGTACTGTGGGAGCCAAATTTCAACCCAGACCACCACAGTCACCTGACTGCCAAGAGAGGTCAAGCCCAATAGCCCAGATTCACCTGTCATGTTTCTCATGATAAAAACACCAAAGGTAACTCCAGGTCAACTGGGCTGCATGAAATAACCACACAAGAGACAGAAACACCTTTTCTTGGGGGGGGGGTCCTGTGATGCCTCCTCTGACCATAAGTGTCTGCAGAGAGAAAGAGTACATGCATACTGAACGTTTTTGTTGAGGAGAAGCTATTCAAATGAGGCAAGGGATCTGGTTTCAGGGATTGAGTCTATTTTCCTGAAGCCTGCTGTCAGTATGTTGGCTGACATATAAGAAGGCCATACCCAAAACCAGAGCAAGAGAAATGGACACACAAAAGGCATTTCCATGGAACATTCTATCCCAAACTGAGCTAAGGGGTAATATCACAAAGGAACAAGTGAGCATAGCTCAATCTATTGGGTGACATGCCTACTTCTGAAGATGCATCCTTAACCTCCAGGACTGGGGCAATGTCCAGGTCACTTCATAATGTAGTGATGGTGAGAGCTGCTCTGCTCTAGGGAGGAGAATGTGAAACATTCAGACTGGCTGCCCACATTTACCCATGCCAACTTATGCAGGACCCAGATTCAGTATGCAGAAGCATTCATTGAGGGATACCAGTAGAGTCTGAAAACCCAACATCGAGTCAAGGTACAGATAATCTGCACAGGTACAACAAGAATATAGGTAAAAATGTAATATCTCATATGCACACTGCAATAAAGAAAGACACAAACACAACCTGAAAAACTAATGGAGGAAAGTGCCCCAAACAAACAAGGACACTATAATAACAGAACCCATGGAAAGTGAAGTTGAGGAAATGTCAGAGAAGGAGTTCAAAATGTTATAATTAAAATGATCTGTGAATTTGTAAATTACGTAAAGGAGCAAATACAGGCAGAAATTGATCACTTCAACAATAAGAGAAAAAAATACAGGTAGCACAAAATTACTTTAAGAGAGAGATAGAGACTCTAGGAAAAAACCAGAAATCCTTGAAATGAAGGATACAATAAATCAAATAAAAATTTCAACAGAGAATAACCAATAGACTATATCACTTAGAAGAAAGAATGTCAGATAATGAAGACAAAGTATACAATCTAGAGAATAAATTTGATCACACAGTGAAGATAGTTAGACTTCATGAACAGAACATCCAAGAATAATGGGACAGCATCAAAAGACCAAATTTAAGCATTATTGGTATAGAGGAAGGCACAGAGTTTCAAATCAAAGAAATGCACAATCTTTTCAATGAGATAATATCAGATAATTTTTCAAGCATGAAGCATGAATTGGAAAACCAAATATGAGACGATTCAGGACACCAAATATACAAAATTACAACGGATCTAAACCAAGGCACATTATAATAAAAATGCCCAGCATATCAAAAAAATATATAATTTTTAAAGTCACAAAAGAGAGAAATCAGATCTCATATAGAGAGAGACTAATTCATATCTCAGCAGATTGTTCAACCCAAGCCCTCAAAACCAGGAGACTGTGAATCAACATATACCAAGCTCTGAAAGAAAATGAATGCCAATGAAGAATCTTACATCCAGGAAAACTAAGCTTTAGATTTGATGATTAGATAAAAACCTTCCATGATAAACAAAAGTTAAAAGAATTTACAGTTAGAAAGCCTAAACTACGGAACATCCTCAGCAAAATATTCCAAGATAAGAAAATAAAAACAATGATGAAAATCAGAGGATAAACCAAGCCAAATTAAATATCATAAATTAAAAAAAAATGGCTGGGAACACAAATCATGTCTCAATAATAATCCTGAATGTTAATGGCCTAAACTCACCAATCAAAAGATATAGACTGGCAGATTGGATTAAGAAAAAGAAGACTAATGATCTGTTGCCTCCAAGAGACTCATCTCAGAGAAAAAGATATCCACAGATTGAAGGTGAAGAGTGGGGGTAAATTGTACCACTCACATGGACTGTGGAAGCAAGCAGAAGTTTCCATCTTTATATCAAATAAAGTAGACTTCAAACTAAAGTCAATCAAAAAGGATAAAGAAGGGCACTACCTTATACTCAAGGGAACCATACACCAACAAGACTTAACAATTTTAAATATAAATATATATATATATATATATATATATATATATATATATATATATATATATATATATATATATATATATATAAAACAATGAAGCCTCTACATTCATCAAACAAACTCTTCTCAAATTCAAGAGTCAAATAGATCACAACACAATAATTTTGGGTGATTTTGACACACCTCTTTCTTCACTAGACAGACCTTCCAAACAGAAGCTGAGCAAAGAAATGATAGAATTTAATAATATAATAAATAATTTGACTTAATTGACACATAAAGAATAATTTATCTTTCAATGAAAGGATATACTTTCTTCTAAGCAGCACATGGAACCTTCTCTAAAATAGACCATATACTATGCCACAAAAAACCTTTAGCAAATATAAAAAGTAGAGATACAACCCTGCATTTTATCAAATCATAATGGAATGGAATTAGAAGTCAATGATAAAATAAAAAATCCATTCCAACACCTGGAGACAAAATAATATTCTATTGAATAGACAATTGGTTGCCAAAGACATCAAAGAGAAAATTTTAAAAAAATTAGAGGTAATTGAGAACACAGACAAAATATATCTAAATTTCTGTGGCACTATGAAAGCAATTCTAAGAGGAAAGCTCATTGCATGGAGTTTATTCCTTAAAAGAAAAAAAGTCAACAATTAAATGAGTTATCATTATATCTCAAAGCCCTAGAAAAACAAGATCAAATCAACACCAGAAGCAGAAGGCAGAAAATAATTAAAATCAAAGCAGAAATCAATGAAATTGAAAAAAAAGAAATAATTGAAAAAATTGACAAAACAAAAAGTTGGTTCTTTGTAAAAACTAAATAAATTTGGAAGACCCTTAGTCATGCTAATGAAGTGAAGAAGAGAGAATACCCAAATCACTAACATATGTGATGAAAATAGAAATATCACAACAGACACTATGGAAATACAGAAGATAATTAGAAACTAATTTAAAAACTTGTACTCCAATAAAATAGAAAATATTGAAGGCATCCAAAAATTTTTAGAGTCATATACTTTTCCCAAACTGAATCAGTATGATATAAACAATTTAAACATATCAGTTTTGAGTGAAAAAATAGCAGATGTCATCACAAGTCTACCAACAAGAAAAGCCCAGGACTGAATGGATACACAGCCAAGTTCTAAAAGATCTTTAAAGAAGAACTAGTACCAATACCCTTTGATTCATTTCAGGAAATAGAAAAAAAGGCAGAACTTTCAAACTCATTTTATGAGGCCAATATCATCCTTATTCAAAACTAGGCCAAGATACATTAAACAAACAAACAAACAAAAAAAAAAACTTTAGACCATTATCTCTAATGAACATAGATGCAAAAATTCTCAATAAAATTCTGGCAAATCAAATAAAAACATATCAAAAAGATTGTGCACCATGATCAAGTGGGATTTATCCCAGATATGCAATGTTGGTTCAACATATACAATCAATAAATGTAAATCATTATATCAATAGGCTTAAAGATAAAATTCATATAAATATCTCAATAGATGCAGAAAGAGCATTTGACAAAATACAGTACCCCTTTACATTCAAAACACTAGAGCAACTTGGGGTAACAAAAATATATCTCAAAATCATAAAAACTATCTATGCTAAGCCTCAGGCCAATGTCATTCTAAATGGAAAAATATTGAAGGCATTCCCTCTAAAAACCGGAACAAGACAGAGGTACCCTTTTTCAGCACTTCTATTTAACACAGTTCTTAAAACACTGGTAAGAGCAATCAGACAAATGAAAGAAACTGAAGTAATACAAATAGGAAAAAAAGAAATTCAATTGGCACTATTTTCTGATGATATGATTATATACTTAAAAGACCCTAAATGTTGCACCAGAAAATTTCTAGAACTAGCAAATAAATTCAGCAAAGTAGTGTATATATATATATATATATATATATATATATATATATATATATATATCAACACCCCTATATCAAAAGCATTTCTCTATGCCAGTGATAAATCCTCAGAAATATGAAATGAGAAAAACTACCCCATTTACAATAGGCTCATAAAACATAAAATACTTGAGAATAAACTTAAAAGAATGTGAGAGATCTATGTAATGAAAATTACAGAACCCTACAGAAGGAAGTCAAAGAAGACATTAGAAAATTGAAAGTTCTATCTTTCTCTTGGATGGGCAGAATTAATATTATCAAAATAACCATACTTCCAAAAGCAATATACATATTAAATGCAATTCCAGTCAAAATTCCAATGGTATTCCTAATAGAAATATAAAAAGCAATCATTAAATACATCTGGAAAAATAAGAGACCCAAAATAACTAAATCAATCCTTAGCAGAAAAAGTGAAGCAGGTGGCATCACTATATCAGACTTTCAACTATACTACAGAGCAATAGTAACAAAAACAACATGGTATTGGCACCAAAACAGACTGGTAGACCAATGGTACAGAATAGAGGAAACAGAGTCTAACCCACAAAATTACAATTATCTTATATTAGACAAAGGTGCCAAAAAGATGCATTGGATTAAAGATAGCCTTTTTAACAAATGATGCTGGGAAAACTGGAAATCTATATTCAACAAAATAAAATTAAACCCCTCTCTCTCTCCATGCACAAAACTCAAATCAAATTTGATCAAGAACTTAGGAATAAAACCAGAGATCCTGCAACTAATAGAAGAAAAAGTAGGCCCTAATCTTCATATGTGGAATCAGGCCTCAACTTCCATAATAAGACTTCTGTGGCACAAGAATTAAAATCAAGAATCAATAGATGGAATGATCTTAAATTAAAAAATTTCTTCTCAACAAAAGAAACAGTCTGTGAGGTGAATAGAGAGTCCACATCTTGGGAGCAAGTCTTTACCCTTCTCATATCAGATAGAGCACTCACCTCTAGGGTAAATAAAGAACTCAAAAAGCTAAACACTAAAAACTCAAATAACACAATCAATAAATGGGTGAAGGACCAAGAAAGACACTTCTCAGAAGATTATGTACAATCAATCAATCAATCAATACATAAAAAAGTGTTCATCATCACTAGCAATTAGAGAAATGCAAATCGAAACCACTCTAATATTTCATCTCACCCCAGTAAGAATGGCAGCTATTATAAAGACAAACAAAACTAAGTGTTGGCATGAATGTGGGGGAAAAGGTACACTTATTTACTGCTAGTGAGACTTAAAATTGGTGTAGCCAATCTGGAAATTAGTATGGAAAGCAGTATGGAGACTTCTTGAAAAATTGGAAAGGGATCTACCATTTGACCCAGCTATATTCTTCTGGATATATACCCAAAGGACTTAAACACAGCATACTACAGGGACACAGCAACATCAATATTTATAGCAGCACAATTCACAATAGCTAAATTGTGGAACCAACCTAGATGCCCTTCAATAGATGAATGGATTAAAAAATGGCATATATTCACAATGAAATTTTACTCAGCAACAAAAGAGAATAAAATCAGCATTTGCAGCTAAATGGATGGAGTGAAAGAAGATAATGCTAAGTGAAGTTAGTCAATCCAAAATAATCAAATGCAGAAGGTTTTCTTTGATATAAGGAGGCTGATTTATAGTGGTGTAGGGAGAGGGAGCATGAGGGGAATAGTTGGACTCTAGATAAGGTAGAGGTTTTGGAGGATAATGGAAGGGGCATGGGACTATAAATGATAGTGGAATGTGATGATCATTAATATCCAAAGCACATGTATGAAGACAAAAATTGGTGTGAATATACTTTGTATACAACCAGAGATATGGAAAATTGTGCTATATATGTGTAGTAAGAATTATAATGCTTTCTTCTGTCATATATAAATAAAAGAATCAAAGGTCTACATCAAACTTAAAGACTTAAAGACTGCTTTGTGATGTGTATTTTATGCACATTTATTGGACTCAATTTTCCTGAAATGATTCTCTATAAAAATTATACTATTGTGTCAAATTATATTCATGGAACTTGAGACAATCAATTCCAACAAAATCTCTTCAATCTGACAGCCCAAATTGTAAAAACTAATTCTATTCAAATTAAGATGCCTATGGTTTCCACTTTCTTTTAAAGGTAGGGTACACACTTGCTTGACCAATGACAAAAGTTAGTTTCATGGTTTAATCCCTACAGTCTGTTAACATATGAGATATTAGGTATACTTCTCTTGTTAACCTTGTTTGCTATCAAAAGTCTTAATAACTGTATGCCTGAAGCTGAACAAAAAATTGTCTTAACAACTCAGGTTGTTCAAGATTTAGAGTTAGGAACTGTTTCAGGCCCTGATCTTGGACCTACCTGGGGGTCTTGCTCATTGATCAGCAGGGAAATGCTAACATAGAATGCCATGTTTTGGGACACAATGCTGTCACAATATTGGCAAGTCCAATTTTGTCGCCTCTTTGACAAGGAGTATTTCCTCTGTAGGTGCAAGTTCAGCCTACATGTCAATTTCTAAACTCTTGGTGTGGATTCCCATAAGATGATATGTTATGTATCATCTCTGGTGTATCATGACTGTTATATGTAAATTGGCACATATCCAGTATAAAAGCTATTTTTTGCTGTACAATAAAGCAGATGTTGTTCTCTGAAACCATCTTTGAAATGGTTTCATTGCTGTTTTTCTCCATGCCCTTAAGCTTCCAGTCGTTGCTGGACAATGGCAGGTCCCTCAGCAATTTTTTTCTGAATTTTTTGTTATTTTTTATTTTTGTTTTTACTATGTCAGACTCTGTATAGGTCTATTTTGAAAGACTGCCTAATCTTTAGGGAGACTACCAAGAGTTTAGCAAGATAGCTTCAAGTAGAAGTAGCTTTTTCTATTTTGATGACAGACCAAGAAGCAAGTTTTATCCTAGCCAGTTACTAGTATGTGATTTTGAAAATAATGTTTAACTCTCTTTGTTATGTGTGGCCTCATCCAACAAGGAGGTCCACAGAACAGGGTCGAGGAGAGTGTGGCCTCAGAGTCAATAATCAAGATCTCCAGAGACCAAACAGAAAACAGGTCTCATTGTATTGCACAGTTACCATGTATTTATACTCAGGCAGTAGCTAAGCAGATTGCAGGTAGCCACCAATGCAATGTCTGCTAACTTTCCTTGCAGCAACCAATCAATAAGTGGGCCATGGAGCAAGCACAGGAACTGCAACATATGGCTCGGGGCTGTGTCTCTCACAAGCCAAGCCTAGCATGAGGGGTGTGGCCTGTAACTCACATGCCTAGCACAAAAGGTGCGGCTTGCCACTCAGACTCTGTTAACACATGCCATGTATGCAGTAATCCATGCACTTTTTCCCACATCTTCCCACTCTTCCTCTGCTGCAAAGATTTCAGTCAGCATTGCTGTTTTTCGTTGTGTGGTCTTCACATGGTTACATAACAATCTTACAACAAGAGAAAATATCATCACTATTGTGAACAGTAGGGCCAGGGTAATAGCTTTATAAAAATTAGTTAATTTGGCTATCAGGTTTTTCCAATGTTCAGTCAATTCATGGAAGCAAAAAAAGGTTTTCAAGATAGACACCTTTGTCCATTGATTTTGACAATTGTCTTGGTAAGGTTATGCATAGTCATAAAATAGTTAGCATCCCAAACATTGTTAATATACTAAAAAAAAATTGGAGAAGTGTAAGGTTACATTTTCAGATACAGCATATAGGGTGACACAATACTCTAAAATTTAGAGTCACAAGTGAGCCTTTGCAACATAAACAGAATATCTAGTTTTTCCTGGTAGAGGTGTAGTTCTTGCTGAATGACTAAGATATCGGCTTGAGACGATATATTTAGTCATTTTGAATGGCATAGGCTTCTGCCATGGTAGTAGACAAATTGTTTATAGTCTGAGCAGTCTAGATGTTCTGAGTTTGTGAAGCAGTGGCAGTGGTTGTGGTGGCAATGGTGGCAATCAAGGCAATAATCCCAGTGATGATAAGTCTAATTGCCTACCTTGTCCAGTGTAGTATCTCATTTAGAAGATTTTTAATTTCCATGTCCCATGGACTCCTCCACTCTCCAGACAGGTTCACAGGAAGCCAGACTGCTGGGGACACTCTGAGAATAAATAGACATTTAGCTTTTATAGCATGGGTTAGACAATTTGTTAGCCAGCAGGATATATTTACTGCATAAGGGATGTCTGTCTTAGTGATAATTATGCCATCAGTATCATTGATTATTAGCCTGGCAAAGAGTGGTGTAACACAAGCTAGTGCATAGTGGGTACAAGCATAGTTTGGCACAAAGACAAATACATGTATATATAATATATAGTATATTAAGGGTGCTTGGGATGCTAATTATTTTATGACTATGCATAACCTTACCGAGGCAATTGTCAAAATCCATGGTCAGGGTATGGACTCAATATAGACCCATTTATCCAGCCAGCTGCTGTCCATTTGATGGGTTTAGCAGCTAGCAATATTGGTGTGATATTCATCATGCCATTCTGATTTTCTTCATACCCATTGGTAATGGCTTGTTCTGCATAGCAGTTATTGAAGTAGCCCATATGGTTTTTGGGCACGTTAGTTACATTCCAGGGGACTGCACTTGCCCAGGCACATAGATGTTGTTCTTCCCCAGAGAAGGTATGGCAGTAACACATTAATTCTATGGGATGTTATCATTATCAGAGGGGAACGTTCCAAAAAGCATTGTTGGGTATGTTGGTAGCAAGGGATTTTTGCATTTCCTACGGGGCAGTCTCTGGTTATAGGTAGAATTAACTATAACTCTAAGGTCAGTGAGAGATAATCCAGCATATGACTTATTATAGTTATCTACAAGAGTTTTATTTGCAAGAGCAAAACAGAGAGGACTGCCTGGATTGTTTTAGGAACAGATGAAGTGAGGCCCTGAAGATATCAGGAAGCAGTTTTATTTGGTTGCAGCCAGGTTCAGAGGGCACAGCTTTTCTGTAATCAATCAATTCCCTAAACCCTGAGTTCAGGTAGTTTCAAAGTTTTATACCCAGCATGTAAAGGGAGAGGCTTAGAAGTTCGAAGTCTACAGAACTTCAGATAAAAGCAGCTTTTTCTCTCAGTGTTTTGGGCAAGTTAACCCTTCAAGAACAACACTTTAAAAGTGGAGAGATTCTTCTTCTCCCCTTTCTTTCCTCTCCTTGCCAGCTGTTACTATAGAGCTCAATTAGTAATTTCTCTTATCTTAAAAATGTAGACATCTCTGTGAAGCCCAGCTCAAGGCCAGAGGCTTTGTTTGAACATTTCTACAAACTAGTATATTGGATATGTTTGTGAAAAACTAGTGAGTGTCCAGCACTTGAAGTGCTGATATCTTCTTGGCCAGTGGCCAAGTAAACAGGTGACACAAAAATAGTTTATCTACATTGAACTCTTTTGCTGAAGATCCTTAAATCAACCATGGTAAAGATTCTGGAGAAGACCAGTTAAGGCTTTTCTGTGGAGAAAGGGGGTGCAACTTCATAATCAAGGTCATACACTTTTGCTTGTGGGGATGCACCAACTTGTTGGCAATGTGCCTTCTTTGTTTGGCCTTTATATTGAAAAGATATATGAAAATGCCCTTGGGGTTTGTTAGAGGCTATTGCCACCTCTGAATAATGGATGACCAATATTACCAGTGACTTGCATCTTCTTTCAATTGATGGATTCCTAAATTTTGCTTTTTGGGCCTGACCTCTGCCCTCAGTCTGACACTGCAGAAAGGCCCAGTGCTGACTATGCATGAGGCACCTTGGAACATGCAAAGATTAGACTTAATCTTGTACTCAGGGAACTTCTAAGTCCTTAAAAGGAAAGTCTGTAAAATGGTATCCTTCTGTTAAATGGAGCAGGTAACAGTGATCTTGGAATTGGAGTGCTCAATCCTAGTAGACACTAAGCCTTATTCTTACCAACTGATCAACAAAGGATGGCAAGTACAACCTGTGATGTTGGGAAGAAAGATGTACCTGAGCTTTGCTCATCCTTCACTCACATTCATTTCTTTTTAGTGTTCTTTGTGTGGCACAACTTCATCTTTCCTTAGGTGTAGGCCCTCTTGTCAAGTCTGTCTTTGAGTTTCATAATTTCCTGTTTTCTTTAGAGTCAAGAGGTTGTTCTGGCATTACCTGTAGCATCTGTGCTAATTGCAGGTTCCCTCACCTGGATCAGCTCATGTCTCCTCTTGCGTACAGATTCCATCACGGTGGAATTAATGGACTCATGAGATCCCAACCACAGCTCATTTCCTGTAGATTCCCCACCTCCTCTACTGATCAAGCTTCCAGAAATGCCAAGTAGGAGTTCCCCAAAACTGAAGAGTGGAAGCAATGTAAGCATCCATTGATGGAGGAATGGATAAACATGTTGTCCATCCACACAATGGAATATAATTCATCCCACATTATGTTAAGTGTAGTCACACAATCACAAAAGGACACTTACTATGTAATTCTGCTTAGAAGATGTATATAGAGACATCAAACCCACAGAAACAGAAAGCAGGGGACTGGATGATGGGCAATGGAGTGGCAATATTTCATGGGTGCAGAGTTTCTGTTATGAAGATGAAGTCTATCAATAGATGGTGGTGATAGTGAATGTATTGAACACTTCTGAATTCTATTTGCACTTAAAAATTGTTAATGTGGCTGGGATTATGGCTTAGTAATGCTGCCAATGTTTATAGCAGCTCAATTTACAATGACTAAGCTGTGGAAGCATCATAGATGCCCTTCAATAAATGAAATGATAATTAAACTGTGGTATGTATACACAATGAAATATTACTCAGCTTTAAAAGAGAATAAAATTATGGCATTTGTAGGTAAATGGATAGAGCTGGAGAATACTATGCTAAGTAAGCCAATTCCAGAAAACAACAAAAACCATAGGCTAAGTGTTCTCTCTGATAACTGAATGCTGATCCATAATGGGGGGGTAATGGAGGAACTATGATGAGAAAAAGGAGAGGGAGGGATGAAAGGGAGCATGTGGAGAGTAAAGATGGTGGAATGAGATGGAAATTATTAACCTAGGTACATATATGAATGCACATATAGTGCGTTGTTATATCGGGTACAACCAGAGAAATAAAAACTTGTACTGAAATTGTATAGAAGGAACCAATATGCTTTTTTCTCTCTAGCCCAAGACTACAGGCACCTGGGTCTATCCCTAGCCATAATTGACAGCTGATTTAAAGGAATTCCTGACTGCATCCCTCACAACCCCACTTTCAAGATGGTCTAGAAGAAAAATGCAGGTGATTCCTATCACTACAGCCTCTAAGAACAGAGGTGTCTCTTTGCAGAATGCAGAATGGCTTCACCCCTCCTACAGAATTAGCCTCTAAAGCCTCCTGGGTCATTGGGCCCTTGTGCAATGGGCTGTGTGAGAGAAAGCTGATTCTGATACCAGTTGGCAAAGAAGGTGAGAAAAGTGAGTTGCGGGCACCTAGATAGCCTTCATCCTCCATCAAATAGTAAGTACTACCTCAGTGAGGGAGATCCTTGGAACAAGGGAGATATGCCATTCTAGATATTAGATATTGCTAACACTCAACCCCAAAAGTAATAGCCCAAATGTGGTCTACTGGGTAGCCCTAAAGGGACTGCCTTATGTAGGTTCAAGGTCAAGAGAGCCTGCTAGAAAGGCTGAATCTCCTGCCTGGAGAAACTCCTTCCCAATTTCAGGTATACAATTGTATAGAATTTCAGTGAACGGGAGGCCATAGAGGTGCAAGGAAGTGAAATCCTCCAAAACCCGGGTATTGAGGTGCTTCAGAAAACAACCAAGGAATGTGGAGTGAGGTGAGGGCCAGGATCAATTCTCAAAGATCCAGATTTGGAGGCTATTCAACCTCTCTGCATGTTAGATACTGGAGGTACTGACAGAAAGTTGATTAGAATAGCCAAATAAGAAGGGAATCACCCAAGAATTCAAGTTTTCTCCCCCTTCAGACTTTTCTCCCCACTAGGAAATGGCCTACAAAGTGTTCAGCTGACATGCAGTAACTTAGGAACACTTGTGATTACAGGCAAAGAGTTGCTCATGGCTAACTTCACTTGAAGTTGTTTCTTTGTTTCAGAATCTGCTCTTTAGAAAAGGCCTTAAACCAGTCAAAGATACACAGCTGCTTTTCTAAGTGACCTAGAGTAAACTTTGCTCACTATAACTCATTATAATGCTAAACTTTCTGCCCTAAATTAAGTGCATATGCATTTACTTGGTTTGCTTTGGTTTGGTACTGCGAATAGACACCAGGGATGCTTTACCACTGAGCTACATTTTATGGTAAAGATATCTCAGAAGAAAAGAAAAATAACATGATGCCATCTATATCATTGTGAGCCCCAGAAATCAATCTCTAACATTCTTGCTACTTTGTAGTATTGAAATAGAATTGCCAATCAGGAATATCTATTACCTCATATGAAGACAAAAACTAGTGTGTAAAATGAAACTAACTAGAATATATAAGAGATCACTTTCTACACTAAATGTTTAGCCTTCAGATAAGAATCTACTGAGGCTAGATGCACACAAATAAACACTGCTTCCTGTTGAATACCCTGGTGTCTCCTGTCTGTGTGAGAATCCCACACAACATTTTATTTTGTTTTGTTTGAGGCAGGGTCTCACTTATCTTATCCTTCTCTTTGATATATATTTATAATGAATAGCCTTCTTAGAAGTGTTTATATCCTGTGAGAAGTGAAAAGAACATCTGAAAAAAGATTTCAAAGACTCTTAAATAAATAGTTGTCTACAAAAAATGAAATGAAAACCAACTCAATTTATTTTTAGAAACATTTCATATCATATATTATTTTAAAACAACTTATCAAAACTGATTTATTCCCATGTTTGCAACTCTTCTCAAGTTATTTTTCAAATGTCTAACACAAGAATTTTTCTATGGAATAATTCAGATGACTTCTGTAGAAATTGTCAACAAGGCTAAAGATGTAGCTCAGTGGTAGAGAGCTTGTCCAGCATGTACATGGCCCTGAAGTTTAACCCCCAACACTGAAAGTAAAGGAAAGGGAAAAAGAAGAAAGGAAGGAAGGATAAAAAAAGGGAACAGGAGGGGAGGGAAAGGAATGAATAATCAAAACAAAAGGGCAAGTGGTATAAATATAAATATATGGTGTAGTAACTCTTTAAAAAATTTACAAAGCTGTAGAATTTTAGTTGCATCAAACTGGGTGGCATTATGACTATATAGAATGGCACATAATAAGTTCTGCCTTAGCCTGGCCTAAACCAAATAAATGGGTGGGTGACCTGGAGAGGACTTCTCTCTGGCTTGATTTGGACACTCTTGAACCTTCACTGGTTCAGAATTTATAGCATAGTGGAGGGACCAAGACTTCCCTGACAGGCAGTGTAAGTGTGCTAGGCCCCTGAGATCCAATGACCAGGGATGCCCATGCCCATGCCCACAGTCCCTCCCCGCCACTCACTGGTACAAAATGGTCTGCTCCATTGCCTGGTGCAGGTTTTCTCCTGACCAAAGGCCTGAGTGTTCGCAGCCTATTTTGGCGTGGCTGGGGATTGTATGGTTGTTGAGGGAATAGCCAAATTAGCCTTAGCACGATGGAGAGGCAACAGCTATCTCTCAGCCATAATTGGGGGTGGTCCTGGAAGAAGTAAGTAGGGTTGTGGTCTACCTTGACTGAAGACATGGAAACACACTCTAGTCCTTATGGCTGTCCATGGGAGTTGGTGATATGTACAGCTATTGGATTTTTTGTTGTTCTCTTGTTTTTGTGGAGAAGTTATCAGTCTGTGAGAAACAGGCATTACATGAGAAGATAAAAAAAAAAAAACTTGCTCTAAAACTTTTTGGACTAATTCAAGAAAAATGTCAATTACTTGATAATGTTAGCCTTGTTAAAAAAGCATAGGAAGGCCTAGAGTCACCTTTAAAGGATATCATTTTGGTGAAGGAGTCAGTAAAAACAGAAAACTTGGAGGCAATATATAAAATTCTAAAGAGGTCCATATCTAAACTTGAGGATGAAATACTCTTTCTAGAAAATGAGCTAAAAGAAGAGAAAACTAAATATTCTCAACAGGATAAATTGATGGTGGATATATCAAAAAGGATTAAGTTCCTAGAAGATGAATCAAAATCCCTTAAATCACAAATACCTGAAGCTAAAACAAACTTGAGAATATTTCAAATGAATAAAGAAAGAATTACAGTAGCAATAAAAGAGGCTTTGAATGAGTTCAGGAAAGTCATAAAGAGCTTTTACAAGAAGTTGAAGTATGGAAAGAAAAAATGAATGGCCTTACTAAACAGAAAATTATATTTGAACACTCTAAAGTATATGCAGAAAAAATTCTAGGAGACAAATAAAATCACATTAATTCTCTGACTGAACACTTACTGCAGATAAAAGATTTGGCTCCCATGCTTGGAAAAGTCCTAACAGATGACGGTTATTTGGAATTGGAATTGAAGAGTTAATCAGAAATTAGTGCTCACTTAGAAGATCAGCCAAAAAAGTCTTGGAAGACACTGGTTTATGATGTGAAGTTAAAGGCCTCTTTTAAAATCTTAGAAAGAGAAAGAAATCAAATTTTTACTTTATTATCTGAAGTAATTGAAACAAAGGAAGACCTAATAGAACATATTATAAATCTTAAGACAGAACAAGCATCTTTGCAAACAGAAAATACACAGTTTGAAAGTGAGAATCAGAAACTCCAGCAGAAACTTAAAGTCGTGATGGAATTATATCAAGAAAATGTAATGAAACTCCATAGAAAATAGGAGAGAAAAATTACCAGGTAGAGCAATAAGAGAAACTTTTCAAAGAGGAAGAAAAGATCAGCCATACAACTAAACTGCTGGAGACCAATAGAAAGCAATCAAAAGATCTTGAAGAAGAATTGGAGAGAACCATTTGTTTTTTATCAGGGGCACATTATTTACTATAAGAAAAAAGCTCATGGTAATGAGTTGGCAGCTAGGAGTGCTGAAAGTTACCTCAATAATTTAAGGAAAAAATGCTCACAATATACAAAAATTAACTGAAATAGAGTTATAATTTAAGCTTGTAGAAAAAGATCCTTCTGTGCTTGATGCTTCAAATACAGCCTTTGGCAAAAAGAATTCTCCAAATGGTCCCTCACCATTGGGTCAACCTTCATGTAAAATAAGACCTTCTCATTTGGAAAAGAAAGCTACACTCATACCCTCAACTTTGGTGCCAGTAGGAGAAGAAAGAGGCTCAAGGGGCCCAGAGAATCCTCTGGACCATCCAACTAGCAATGAAAGAAGAGAATCAAACTGTGATAAGTCAACTTATCCTCAGAGAGCACCTTCTCACATAGAGCCCCTGGAACATCCATGGGAACAGGCCCACAGGATAATGATCCCTTCACCAGGCCAACCATATTCTGATCCACATCTTCCTCTAAAAAGGCAAGATGGATGTTATTCTAAATATGGTACACCGTCTGGATCAGCAGAAGTCAGAAGTTCCACTATGCTACCTTTAGATAAAATGGATGGGCCTACATATTCAGAAATGGAATCTAGTAGAAATGATACTAAATTTGATCTAGGTGATTCCAATGTACCTGATTCATCTCTCCCTGCTGAAAACCAAGCAACTGGATCTGGCTATTCTTTCTCATCTTACCCTCCAATCAGAGGTCCATTGTTTTCTGTGGATTCAAGGAGTTGGTTCATGAGAAGAGGACCTTTTCTTCCTCCACCTCCTCCAGGAAACACTCATGGAGCATCACAAAAATATATACAGTACATACTTATATGTACTTTACCTAAATATTTGGGCTGTTATTATAAAAATCAAAATTTCCATGACTAAAAAGAATCCTCTTTTGATATTTGAACTGTCATAATTAAAGAAATAGTCTTTTTGATATGACTGATGTGGAGAAATATAGTACAGGGAATGAAACTTATAGGTATATGATTAAGTGTTTTATTTATAAATTTTTTTTAGTTGTTGATAGACCTTTACTTTATTCACTTATTTATATGTAGTACAGAGAATCAAACCCAGTGCCTCACACATGCTAGGCAGGAGTTCTGCCACTGAGCCACAATCCCAGCTCATGATTATATTTTAATAACCACTAACAATGATCTAAAAGAAAATGAGAATATATCCATTATTAAACAAATACAAGCCAAAAAATATATAACCAATAACAATTAGACCTGAATTATTTTCTAATGTTGTATTCATTACAGGGATTCTTTGATTCTCTAGAGGTTTGACCAAAGGCCTGAAATATTTCCTTGCACTTGGTGAGCATCTACTCTTCTACAATAGAGGAAATGGGTATGGTAGAATTTTGTTGAAATGAATTAAATTTATACACTCAGGGATATCAATATTCCTCAAATATGCTATGGATTAGAGAGTATTCATATTGAAAAAGGACTGTATGTTAAAAAAATGAGGGCTGGGTTTGAAACTCAGTTATAGAGCACTCACTAGAACATGTGAGGTCTTGGGTTCAAGCCTCATCACCACATATTAAAAAATAAAGGTATTATGTCTATCTACAACTAAAAAATATTTTTAAAAACGGTTAACATAGCAAATTTCATGTCATGTATATTTTAACCAGGATCAAACATGTAAAATGGAAAATAAACAACTCAGGGGTACCAGTGAGGGAGCTGTGGGTCTAAAGGAAAACAGGTGGGTTTTCAGTAAGGATGGCAGGTGGCCTAATTTCAATAGGTGTTTTAGATGGTTCCACATCCCCCGGGATATCCAGCCTGGTGAGGTGTCCATTTGAGGATTCATTTGGGAGGGCTTGGTTGGTGATGGCATGCTGTTCATAAATCCTTGCCTGAAATTTTGGTTGAATGAGTCATTATGGCATTAGCTATATTAATATTGGTTTAGAGGAAAACATGCAGCTTTTTTTTCCAACATAAAACTTTATGAAGGTCAAAAATATGACAAATGTGGCCTCCTATTGTTAGAGTTTTAAAGTGACAGATTCCTGGAAATAAGAAATGACAATTCCTTTGGAACATGTAAACCTTTATTCAAAATATGAATATATTTTATGTATCCATAGAAAAATTCTCTGATATAAATTACATGATGCATTTTTTCGTGAGTCCCCTTTTTTCCATTATCCCATGCCTCTAAGGAGAGCATCTTCTGAGGCTGCAGGGCATGCTCCCTGAGAGTAGTGTGTTCTGCCCTGAGCAACCTTGAAAGTGGCTCTCTGGTGAGGTCTGGAGGAAGACAGGAATGGAAAACTCTGGGCAGGGTAATGGCATAGCATGACAAGGAATATTCCAGAAGATACTGCCTTCTGTCTGGATGACCTAGTAGAGAAACAAGTGTTGAAAGGAATTGTGGCATCAAGGAACTTGGGAGAGGACCATGCAAATCATGCTGTGAAACCTGGCTTCTCCCAGGAACTTTTCAGTAAGCATGTTTCGAACTGTGCCTGGATAGGTGTGTGGCTGTCTGCATGGGGGACAAAGTGCCAAGTGACCCTTCCTTCATCAAGGATAAAATCATTGCCTTAAGCAACTTAGTGAGACCCTTTCTTTTTGTGACTGGCTTCTTTGAGTTGGCATAATATTTTCAAGGTTCATTCATGTCATAGCATGTCATCAGTACTCCATTCCTTTCTATTGCAGAACAACATTCCATTAGATGGATATGCCTTATTTATTAAACTATGTTGTTTGTTGACTTAGTCACTTGTACTTTTTGGCTATTTGAATAATGCTGCTGTGAACACTCATATAACTTTGTTTCTCTTGGATGTACACATAGGAGTGGTATTGCTAGGTCATTTAGTAAGTCTGTGTTTAATATGGAAGGAGTTTCCAGACTGTGCTAGAAAGCAGGCACATCTTTTACATTTCTTCACCAGGTCATAGTGTATCCTTGTCCCTGAGAACATATGCTATTGTCCATGTCATTGATTGTAGCCATCCTTCTACTCATCAAGTGTTCTCTTGTTATGACTTTGATTTGCAATTCCTTAATGATAAATGATAAATGATGACTACTTATCAAACATAATGATCTTTAGAGAAGTGCATATTCAAGTCTTTGGATACTTTTTTATTGGATTTTCTTTGTTGTTTAGTTGTAACAGTTCTTTCTCTATTTGGGGTAACAATCAGTTCTGAGTTATAATCTATGATTTGCAAATATTTTCTTCCATTCTGTGAGTTGTCAATTCATTTTTAGTGCATTCTTTGATACTCAAAAATTATAATTTTCAATAAGGTTTAATTTATTTATTACTTCTTTCATTGCATAGCTAGTGCCTTAAATTAGTAACCACTTCTAAATGTAAGGCCAAAATAACAGATTCCTATTTTTGAGTTCTATGATATATTTTGAGGGTGTGTGTGTGTGTATGTATATGAAGTGATGTAGGGAGTCTGACTCTATTATTTTCTGTTCTCAAATGTCCATTCATTCTTGGTGATGCCTCAGTGTTGGGGACTAGAAGGAAATTCTCCTTCAAAGATTAGCCTGACAGCCCCCTGGGAGACATCCTGCCAGGAAGGCATCCTGCAGCTACCTATCTCCCTGGAACATCCTGCGGTTATCAGGATCATCAGACATCTTGCACCTGGCAGTTTTATCACCCACATCAAGCAATTGCTGATTAGAGAGCTTCCCCATCCCCAGCATATAAATACTCCTTTGTGAACAATAAAAGTTTGCAGCTTGATCAGAACTTTTGTCTTGCTGTCACCTTTTCTGTCTCTTGTTCCTTCATTCCTCCCCATCCAGGTTCGCTGCCCATGGTTGATGTGTCCTGCTGGACGGGACACCTCAGCACATAATAATATTGACCATACACATAAGGGTTTTCTGCAAAAATTCACACATGATTTGCTCTTCAGGATAAGGAGCTATGAAAGCCCCTCAGTGACAGATTTACTCTCTCTATCCTTCCTGGCTCACTCTACAGTTCCCACCTGAAGCTATAGTTACAGCCTGTGCTTCCAGAGGCTGGGCTGTCTCTGGACCTCATGTTCTGAGGACTCCACTTTCAGTGAGCCCTCATGCCCATTCCTCTGTGTCCACGTGAATAAATGGTGCTGGGAAAACTGGATGTAAATATGTAGAAGAATAAAACTAGACCCCTGTCTCTAACCCTGCACAAAAGTCAAATCTAAATGAACCAAAAACTTGGGAATTAGAATAGAAACCTTGCAACTTCTAGAAGAAAACAGGGGGTTAAAACTCCATCATGAAGATGCAGGCACCAACTTCCTCTATTTTCATTGGTTGAATTGGTACCACTCCTTTGGGAAGTGAGAGGCACATTCCATTTTCACCCAATGGAGGAGGAAGTCCAGCTTTCTCAATGCAAGCTCATCACTGATAGATTTGGGTGGAGTTCAAACTGTCCACTGCACTTCCACAAGAAACACCCTCAACTGAGGGGCAGAGGTGCCTCATTATAGCTTCACAAGTCCCCAGTGGTGCTGTGCTCTGGGATGGTGTTGTCATTTCTGAGCAGGGATATATTGCTCTTGCCCCACTAGCTGTGTCTAGCAGCAACTCACTGGGAAGGAAAAAGAGCCTTGTTACCTCCAGACAGGGGGAAAGTCCAGACATCCAGATGGTCTCCATTGACACTGGGATTTCAGTTTTTAGCTGGCTGAATCTCGGTTCATTTGCTTTATCACTGATACTAAATTTGTTTTTTTTTTCCTCCCTTTCATTCCTTATCAGCTACCACCAGATTTCTCAGTGACATCATTTGCCCTGGGGTCAGAAACATGGCCTTTTCCTCTTATCAGGTGAGGACAGCCTGCCAGGGGCTTCACTCTTTTTATCAGGGTAAGGGAAAGAAATTGTTTGAGGCCATACTGGAGAGATTTGTGCGTGTGCCTGGTGAAACTGCAGGTTTTTAAAAATGGAGTTGCTTAGGCTCAGGCCTAAGGGATCCTATCATACACACACACACACACACACACACACACACACACCCCAACCCCCAAATCAGGGGATTTGTTACTAATCTACTTATGATAAAAACAAGTACAACAGAGCAGAAAAGCAGAGAAGAAGAGGAGGGCAGCAGTCAGTCCTGGGACCTTCCTTCAAATTCCATTGTGGACTGAAGAGCATTGCAGGGCTACATTCCCAGTCCTTTCCCCTTGGCCAAAGATCTATGTGCACATGCAGCACATCTCCCACAGATGCAGGCAGTGAGGAGGGTGAGGGCAGGTGGAAAGGGTTCAGCCTGAGCAGCTGAGTCCACTTAGGAGCTCAGGTGGAAGAGATGCCTCCTGGCCCCTGGAGAAGCCACCTTCACTGCCAATTCATGAGCCCTTCCTTAGTAGGAGGCACAAGAAAAACAAATAATTCCTTCTATTTAATGGCACCTCAGTGGGCTGGCCACTACACACACCTTGAACACCCTGGGGTCACAAGTCCTCCTGTCATGTCCTCATGCTCCCTTGTGATCTTTGTTTTGTAATGCAAAAATACTTAACCATAGAGCTGTCCTCTGAACAGGTTTTAAAGGGCAAAAGACCACATTCTTAACTACATGCACTTAGGGTGCAGATCTCTAGGTCTCACTCACCTGGCATACATGTGCCCATGTAGCTTTGACCAACATCTATTTTTCACGCTCACCCCTGTTGACCACCCTCTATTCTCAGCCTCTGTAAGTTTACATTTTTAGATTGTCCATGTAAGTGAGGTTGTGCCAGATTTCTCTGTGCCTGGCTTATGTAATTCAGCACAGTGTCCTCTAGGATCACTCAAGTTACTGAAAGTGCTGGCATCTCCTTCCTTTTTGGGTTGAATAATATTCCACAGGCCACCTGCCAATTTGCTTATCCATCCATCCATTCACGCACAGGAAATTAAGATGGATTGTATCCCTTCCTATTGTGAAGGGTGTTTCAGCAAACCCATGAGTACAGACATCTCTTCCACATGCTGATTTCATTTCTTTTAAATGTACACAAGAGAGGTCTTTCTGGGCCATATGGTTGTTCTATTTTTATTCTTTCAAAGAACCTTCACACTGCTCTCCATGGAGTCTGCACATATTTTCATATTTGCAAATCCTCTGTACATAATACATCATGGGTATAGAGGAGGAGAAAGGTAGTGAGTCAGCCACACAATTCCAACCAGAGGAGCTTTTAGGGGAATGGCCATGTGACCTCAGAGCCCACAGAAAATAAGCTCAGTGGCCTTGAAGAGTGGCACTGCCATGCACAAATCTAATGGAAGGTGAAGTTCACAGCAGGAGTAGGTTTTGTGCTGGGTCTGCTCCTCCACCTGAAGGTCTGTAAGAGGCTTCACCAAGTTTCTGTTCTCCCCAGTGCTATCAGTCTAAAGCCCTGAAATGGTTTCCTGGAGACATATAAAAAACCTGCCATCAGTTGAACACAGCACCTCCTTTTCTCACCTGCTGCTTCCCAGGCTGGCAGTGATAGCCTCCCCCGTGTCCATGAGTACTGCAGTGGACTTGCTGGTCACCTTGCCACTGTGTGCACTGCCATTTCTGCAGATAAGTGCCTAAGAAGGACTGAGTCCAGAAGACCCAGGCCCCCTCCACTTCCACTCAGGATAAGATTAGAACACATCTAGGGCTGGATAACTCCCTGAGGAAAGTTCTGTTCTTCTGGGTCTAAACTCAGAGGGACATGAGGCTGGAGCTGCTTCCATGAGGGAAGAGCCTCTCTGACCATGAGACACAGGGCAGAAGGCAAAAATGAAAGTGAAAGGAAATTGTACCCTGATGAGTCCCTAGATGTTACTGGATCTGCAGTCCACTCTTCCCCTGAATACTTCAGCTATACAAAATATTATTCCTTCTTGTTTGCCCAAACCTGTTTTAATTGCATTTTCTGTGATTTGCAAATGGAAGATAACAAAATGACACATTTTATAAACTCAGGACAATCTTTACTGTAATTTTTGTGTTTTGTTTTTCTACTATGTAGACTAGCATCTCTCTCCCAGAAGAAGAAAGGGAGAAAGAAGGGAGAGTGAGTATTTGATGGAAGGTTCTAGCTGAGCAGTCAGCCTGAGAAGTGAAGAGCAGATATCGATGATCTTGCCATCACCACAAACAATGACCGCCTGCACTCTAGTAGGCTTATCTGTCCCTCACATGGCACTCTAATTAAATAACCACCTTTAAAAACCCCAGAACATCTGGTGATCCTCAGATAAAATCAAATGTGTCATGCCTCTTCTTAGTATTTAGTTATATATCAACATAAAGCAAGTAAATTTCTGTGACTTTTTACATGCAGAAATAAATTTGTATATTTAACAAAGTTTAGGTACTAGCCCCAGAAAGTCAAGCTCCATTGTGATGGGCCATTCAAAAATGAAGAAAAGGAGACACACCCTGGATGACAAAAATCCTGTTAATAGAAACCTTCCCTTTCAGTACCTCACAGTCCCATCTTTCTGTCCTTATAAAAATCCTTTGTGTCCCCAAGAGGGCACAGTAAACCTGATTTCTTTCCCACTAATTCACATCTTTTGACTACTGGTTTTCCAGTGATGAGGTGCCTCGACTTGGGTCTGGTAACACCTGGAGTCTGCAAGTCTTCTCTATCACTGATGATGTCTCCAATTTTTTTTTTAAACTGCCTGTTACATCATGTCTAAAGGCTCCTGTTTCAACAAATTATTCTATTTTCAGAGTAACTCTTTTTATACATATAGTGGTTTGTGAAGAAACACTGATAATGGAGGGCTTACACCTGTAGCAACTCTGCAGGGTGCTAGTAATCAAAAGGTACAGTAGGGCATGGTATTAACTTCCATAAGTTTTCAACAAGCTTACAAGGTACTCACACATTTTGTAAAGAGTGTAAAGAATCATGAGCCCACATAACTCTTGATGCACCACCTCCAGGGTGCAGAAGCAGACCATCTTTATCTTCTTGAAACAACAGATCATTATACCAACTAATCTGGAACCTCACATTTCAAAATGAACTCCCAACATTTTTTCAACTCTTAGGAGGAAACTATTTGCCAGCTGTTGTACAAAGGTCAGGTGCCTCCAGGACACAAGCTTTGTTTTCATCATGTGATCTAAATTAATGATCTTGGCCAATTCACATAGTGGTGCTTTAACTATCTCCTAAGCTCTTATGTTTTTTTTTTATCTAGAAGGCACTGCATGTGCCTAAACTATTATTGAAGTACTCCCTGATTGAGCTCTATTAAATTTAGTGATCATTTAGAAAGTTAATCAGTGGAGAAATTCACAGAAGAGCCCTGTCTAGTTATAAATCTGTTTCTCTGAAGCACAATAAAATTATTCCTAGGTATAAGGTACAGGAAAGAAGACCCTTTTTGCTTACTTTTCCATATGCTCATTGTCTAAGGATTTTGCTTCTCTTATCTGTTCCTGTGTACATTTATGCATTTTCTCCTTTAATCTTTTCTTCTGAAGTAAAGAAATTCAAGGGGAAATAAAACAGGCAAAACAAATGGCAGTTTGTATTAATACATACATATAATAAATATATGTATCAATTGAAATGAGAATACAGGCTTACTTCTCACTGAGTTTTTTGAGCTTCTTTCACTGATTGTTCTAACACCCTTCAGCAACATCTGTCAACTTTTGAATGAATCAATTTGTTGTTTTATATGATCATTAGCAGAGCTTCTCCCCCTACTTTATCCACCCACATTTCTGTGTTTAGAAAATCTGTGATGAATGCTAAACAACATTTTAAATCATCAACATCTAACACTGGCAAGAAGGACATAATGTTAAACCATCATATTATCTTGACTGATGGGTTTTAATAAGAATGTCTTATTATGTCTATTCAAACCAACTGAATTTATTAGATTGTTGGGCCTGGTACTGCAGATTGCCTCAGGGAAAACACAAATAACAGAGGAGAACTAGCTTTCTATCTGTACTCTATGACTTACTGACACTGGGATTTGGTTAAAGGGCCTACATTTTGTGAACCTACATTCATGATTTTAAATAGAATTATCACTGCCTTTATCTCTTGAATGCATTATGGCTCTTTAAATGAGCATGACACACATGTAAGTTATATTTTGGTTTTCATATTTCACTTATCATTGAATTGCTTCAAGAGTTAAATGAGTTTCCCATCTAGAAATCTTCTTCACAGAAAACAATCAAGCATGTGAAGAGAACTTACAATGGGAGAAAAATTGTTGCACCTGCACATCAGGTTTAGCGTTCATCTCCAGGATATATAAAGAAATTATAAAACTTAACACAGTACAAACAAATATTCCAATCACCAAATGGGCAAAGGAAATGAACAGGCACATCATAAAAGAAATGAAAATGGCCAACAAATATATGAAATAAATGTTCAACATCACTACAAATTAGAGAAATGCAACTTAAAACTACACTGTCATTCCAACTCACTCCAGTTGGAATGGCAATTATCAAGAGTACAAGTAATAGAACATGTTGACAAGGATGTGAGAAAAGTTGATTCAATTAGACAAAGGGGAATAAAAGGAAGGTGGAGAAATGAAAAAAGAAAAGACAGAATGAATCAAACATAACTTTCCTGTGTTCATCTATGAATATACACACAGTGAAACTGCATATCATATACAACCATAAAAATAGGATCCTTATTAGAATAAGTTATATGCTATATTCTATGTATATATACTATTTCAGAATTCACTCTTCTGTCATTTACATATCTTAAAATAGTGAAGAAAATTAATTTAAAAATTTTATACTATGAACCTGTATAGGATGTTCAATAAAATTCTAGTAATCTAAATTTAGAAGAGTAATATTGTAACTATGGCGATACATGATGAGTAAATTTGAGCAATTTGATTTTATGCATCAATTCCTGCTCTAAGATTCTCAAAGAGGCAGCTACTCAGAAGATTTGGAGTCTTTTGTAGTACTCTAGGACCATTTCTGGGAAGCAGTATCATGTCTACAGAGATGCAGGGGGTACAGAATTATTCTTTCAAGGGACAGGTGGACTCATGCTACAGCTACACTGTGACTACAATCTTGTAGGTTCCATGTGCTTCTAGCTGGACCACAACTTTACTGAATTTCATATCCTAGTTTATTAAAGTTACTGTAAAAACATATTTAATTACAAAAATCCCCTGAGGTAATCAATAGATTCAGAAAAGCCTGTCCACAACACTCAGCACTCATTCATATTTAAAACACCAGAGGAACTAGTGACAGAAGGTCATTTCTTCAAAATTGTAAAAGCTGTATGTGAGAAACCAAATGCCAACATCACACTGAATTTAAAAAGTTGAATTTTTTTTAAATATAAAAACAAAACAAGTAAGTAAACTTTCACCACTCCTTGAATCCCTGGCCAGAGCAAACAGGCAAGAGAAGAAATCTAATGGCATACACATAGGAAAGAAGTCCTGTTGCCTCTGTGTATTGATGACATGAACATTTTACTTAGATGATTTAAAATGCTCCATCAGAAAATTTTTAATGTTGATAACAAATCTACCAAAGGAGATGATACAAGAACATAATACATAAATCAATTGCATTCCTATATTGCAAAAACAAACCTGCTTCAAAACAATTGGGGAGAATATTTTATTCACAAAAAACCCTAAAAAAATAAATACTTGGCAAAATATCTAACCTAGGAGATAAAAATCTTCAACAATGAAAATTATAAAATGGTAAATAGAAACATGTTGAAGACAACCTTTAGAAGTGGAAATACTTCTAATGTTCTTCAATAAACAAAATTAGTATTATCTAAATGATCATACTACCTTAACCAGTGAACAGACTCAGTACAATCCCAATCAAAATATTAATGAGATCCTTCTCAACACACAAAGCACATTTCTCAAATTCTTTTTGACCCTGAAGTGAAATAGAATAGTCAAATGTATTCTGAACCAGAAGAGTGATGCTGAGAGCTTCACAGTACCAGATATCCAATTATGTCACAGAGCTTTATAAGAAAAAAAAAAAAGGTTTATGCTGACACCAAAATATACCTGAAGACCAATGGAATAGAAAATACAGACAGATCCACAAAGATACAATGTCTGATTTGCAACAAAGGGGCCAAAAATATATGTCGGAAAAAACAGAAACTTTTTTTTACAAGTGCTGCTATAAAAACTGGATATTCATATGTAGAAAAACATATGAATTTTATATCTGTCTCACCCTGCAAAAAAGCCAAATCCAAGGGGATCAAAGACCTAGGAATTAAACCAGAAACTCTACAGTTGCTTAAAGAAAATGTAGGCCCAACACTCCAAATTATTGACAAAATTATCAACTTCCTTAACAAGACTTTTAAAGCACAATAAATAAAACTAAGAGTAAATAAGTAAAATAAAATCAAATTTCAAAATGTCTGCACAAAAAAGGAAACAAGAATGTAAATAGAGAGCCTACCGATATGAGAAAACATTTTTCATCTGGATCTCAGAAAATTAATGTACAGAATTTAAAAAAAGATTTAAAAAATGAAACCCCTAATTACTAATTGGGCACAAAATCTAAACAAGACATTACTTAAAAGAAGAAATACAAGTTTCATATATATATTCAACATCTCTAGGAATCAGGGAAATGCAAATCAAAACTACAAGGAAGAAAAAGTATGTTATTAATGTGCCCTCACTCTTTCCCTATACTTCAATAAAACTATTAGATTCAAAAAGAACTACATGGAGATTTTATCTTACTGGACTCAAAATATCAATTATCAAGAGTAATGTGGGGAATCCACATATCAGAGAGAACATTTAGGTGGAAAGAAATAATAAAGCTTACTGGATTAGATATAGTAAGATAAAGGGAATGGAGGAAATCGGAATAGGAAAAACAGTAGAATGAAACAAACATAACTTCCCTATGTTCTTATATGAATACGCAACCTGTGTAACTCCACAGTATATATAGCACAAGAATGGAAAGTTATAGTCTTTGTATGTATAATATGTCAAAATACACTTTGCTGAAAAGATTTTTTTAAAAAAGAATAATATGTGGTGAAATGTACACTACTGCAGTGTTGATAGGACTGCAAATTAGTACAGCCATCCTGTAAAACTGTATGAATATCCCTTTCAAAATTTGGAATGCAACCACCATCTGACCTGGTTGTCCCATTCATTGGTAAATATCCAAATGTCTGAAATCAGTATACTATAGAAACACAGGTACATCAGTGCTTATAGGAACACAGTTTGTAATAACCTAACTACAGCACCAGCTAACATACTCATCAACAGACTAATGAATAAAGAATACCTGGTGTATATATACAATAAAGTTTTACTTAGTCATTAAGAATTAAATGGTGTCACTAGGTGGAAAATTGATGAAATGAGAACACAATTCTAAGTGAAATAAGCCACATTCAGAAAGCCAAGGGTCGAATGTTTCTTCTCATATGTGAATACTTGACCACATAATGAAAAAGGGGAGAATTCAACACAAATAGCAGAGATATCTGTGGAAGTGGTTATAGGGAAGGCAGGGAGGACAGAGGGATGAAAAGTAGAATGAAACAAACCAAACTCTCTCTGTAAATCTATGAATAAAGCAGGGTGAATTTAAATGTTGTGTAAGTCTATAATGCACTAATTTAAAAATTTATAAATGAATAGAAGATACACCAAGAAGCCAGACTCATTGTTCTCCCTTTCACTCTTCCTCTATTTTTTCTTTTACTTTTATTTCTTTTCTTCCTCCTCATAAATAATGCACCTTATGTTGTCTATAGATCAGCCCAATTTTGAAATTGCAAATCTTTGTCTTCCTGATATCTTCTTCTTCTTTCCTCTTATTTACCGCTATTATTAACTTCTCTTACCACTGGTTAGTTTGTAAAATGTCAGACCCCACCACTAATTCTCTAGAAGCAGTTAAAACGCTGGAACTCATAGGTAATACCAATTGTTTGAGTTTACAATGGACAAAATTCATGATTAACTACTATCTTTACTGATAGAAATTGTTTACCCTACAATTTCTGTTTATGGTGTCAATCAACATTGTAGATGTCATAATAGGAACTAAGTACTTAATTTAATCCTATGTGTTATATGCATAGGTTTTTGCAGTTATTTGACTCCCCCTAATCTCTGAGGCACTGGAAACCTACAGGATAAAAGCTGGTAGAGTAAAAACCCCACTGCTTTAGGTCCATTTGTAGATATGGGTAGACACTTAAACAATAAAAAAAGAGAGATAAAAACATCCAAAACAAAACAGAATAATTTAGCAATAGACTCCACTGATACTACAGTACAGGAAATATCAAGGAATGAATTTAGAAAATTCATAGACAAGATGATCTAAGAGGTAAAATAATATGTATATATATATATATATATGTATATATATATATGTGTGTGTGTGTGTATATATATATATATATATATATATATATATATATATATATATATATATATGTACATGTATGCCAAATGCCTAATCTACAAAAACAAAACAAAACAGAATTTTAAAAGCAGCTAGAAAAAATGACTGGTCATATTTGGAAGTAAACAAAAATGATTTTGGCTGATTTTTCAAGCCACACCCTTAAAAACTAGAACTTTAAATAATATATACAAAACTCTGAAAGATAATGGATGCTATCAAAATTAATTTTTAAAATAATTAAGATTATTTTTTAGAAATGTTATCTCACTATTCAACCAAGTGAATCAAATTTCTTAAACAAATCTGTTGATTACTTTGTATTTGCCTCACAACTAAAGAAGTTTTAGAAATACAAGGTAAACTAAGACAATGCCCAAACTTTCAGGAATATGCAGTTGTGGGAACAGGTACTTTCTGCCAAATCTGTAAATAATGTGTGACTAAATGGTATAGTTAGTTTTAACCCAAATTTTCCAAGAGCTGCACAAGGCCAGTTGCCAGTTGGAAACTGGTAAGTGCTGCTAGTATAGGTTCAAATATTCAAAAGAAAGTACTTAGCATACACTGATCCTGACTTCTGTAGTGTTACCATTGAATTCTACTCTAAAACCTTTTGCTGAGCAATAGTATATCTCCAAGAGAAATTTTGTAGTAAGTTTGTATAGAACATATTTTTAACATGTTAAGATATATGTATAAACAAATTTAAACTTTATAAATATAGTGTTCTGAATTAATCAATTTTCATTTAGCTTAATAATCTTTTTTATACTTGAAAAATATTTAACACTAGCATCAGTATATGAGAACATCCCCTAGCTAATTGTTGGTAATAGCTTCAATCATATAACAAAATCATATCTCTCCAGAATAGACTTGAGGATGGGGTATGTGACTTAGGTTGTAGAGCATTTACTAAGCATGAAAAGCATGTTCAATTCCCACCACCACGTGTATCAAAGAATAATAAAATCTAAAACTAAATGTTTTATATAGATATTGTAAATACCAGATAAATTTAAAAATAAGACATATAAACATACATTATACCAGGAATGCATGTATTAAACAAAATATGAAGAAGATAACACTAAAAGTAATAGAGGCAAGTTACTATATATAAATGAAAATGAAAAATGTTAACCTGCCTTTGAAATTTGTAATTGGAAAAATGTTTATATTCCTAAATTTTGAAATACATTTCTGATTTTACTCTACTTTTTTAGACAACTTTAAACAGGTTTTTTTCCTATGTGAGAAATATGTATTTTTACACTTAAAAATCACATATCATGTAGAGATTTAAAGGAACACAATTTGCTTATCAACATAGTCCTAAACATAGTCCTATAGATTATGAATTAATTAATGAAAAAACAGACATTATGGTTCATGTTATCAATATTTATTTTGGAATTTTACTCCCTGCATCATTCTAATTTTTTTTTAAGAAATTAGAAAAACAACTCCTAACTTCATGGGATTTAATAAACTAAAATTACATGTTAGCATCGAATGAATCTTCAAATAAAATTCTTGTTAACATTAAAAGTTATTATATTATTCCCTTGTTAGAACTTTTTAGATAAAATTAGTATTTTTTTCTCTCTGCTTAATGTAAAATATTTTGCAACTTTTTTGTTCCACGTTTTCAACAATATTGTTTGTGTATCTTCTATCTTTGCATATTATTAATATAATCTTTATGCAAATTCATTTCTTTTTACATCTAAAATAAATAAATGATGAGATTTAAATAAAATTTTAAAATTTCTTAACTAATAAACAAAATGTCTTCTAATTATTTTTTTGAATTTTTCATTTTTTGTTTTAATTTGTGCTTTCAATGTAAGATTATTGCATAAAGAAAATAAAGCTAACTCAAAACCCACTGAAAAAAGGGATATTATTATTATCATCATGATTATAATCATCATTATTATTTTTACCAGAGAGAACAGCTCACTGGCCAAAAAATGTTAATACTTCAGAAGAGTCATAGAATGAGGAAGAGTAAGGGTATATATCTGCAAAAGAACATTTTTAAAAATCTCAAATATTTGTGATATAAAATAACAGTACACAGTTATTTTTTCTCACAAATATGCTTATTTTTTAATCGATTCAAGTACTCATGTAGCAATTTTTTAATTAGGTCTCCTAGAACAGTATCTGTTTTAGTAAACTTTTTCACTCCTGTGCCTAAAAGATCTGACCACAATTTTAGAGGAGGAACACTTTATTTAGTTGCTCACAGTTTCAGAGGTCTTAGTCCATAGAAGACTGGCTCCATTCCTCTGGGCTGGAGGTGAGGCAGAACATCATCGTGGAAGAGTGGGGTTGAGAGAAGTGGTTCAAATAACAATCAGGAAGTGGAGAGAGATTTCACTCTCCAGATACAAAATATATACCCATAGCCACACCCCCCAATTAACCACTTGCTCCAGCCACAACACACCTGCCACTAGTTACCACCCAATTAGTCCCATCAGAGATTAATTAGCAGATTACTTTAAGCCTATGAACCAATCGTTTATCATCTACACCTTCTTGCATTGCCTCATATGTGAGTTATTGGGGGACACCTCACATCCAAACCATAGCAGTATCATTATTTTTTAATAAATCTATTCTTGATATTACATAATTAAATGCTTTGGGATGCAAGTAAAAATACTTCCCATTACACTTTGAACATGATGTCTGTGATTTAGAAATAGTTTAATGACTATTCATTAAATGAGTAACTAAACTGCAAACAATTCTGTACTAATCTCATACTATAACAAATACACACCACTTTTATACTGGGAAATTTCATAAGCATTTGCTGATTATATCATTAATAGAAGTAGAAAATAATTTTGAGAACTAAAAAAGTAATGATATGATTTGGGGTCAAATATGAAGGAAAAAAAGCATGGTTGAATAGAAATGAATGCTCTTAAGCTAGGCACATCTAGATCTACACCTAAATTTTATACTTCTAGTTGTGAAGTCAATAATTATTTAACCTGTTTGAAATTCATTGCTATTTTTTTAAATGTGAATAATAATAAGGAAAATAAAAATAAGAAAGAGATAAGTGCAGGTACATAGTAGGTTATCATTTAACATGAATGTTTCTCTTTTCCCAAGATCATAAGAACCTAACACTTCAACTCAGTGGGCTGTGGAGATGGAACAGAGCAGCTTAAAACTGTCCAGAGATAGAGAAAAAAAACACAAGAGTATATAGTTATGGGGTTATATAATTATAAAGAGAATAGAACAGCATTTGCCACAATAGAATTAAATCATTTTACAAGGCATGTTTTTTACTCCTTTTTAATATTGTTTCCTAAACTCATTTTATAATATTCTGGTTTCTAGTGCAAAAAACTAGTGCTAAATTTTTTTTGAGGTATTTAGAATTTTATTTTTTTAAACATACCTCTTATCTATTTTATTTCTGTAGCTATGCATGGAAGCTACCCTCTTTATAGTTTCTTCTTTTGGAAAATATCTCAGCTTCTTCTGTATCACTCTATCACATTCATCTTAAACTTTCTAGTATTTTATGTAAAACTATACTAGCACCTTCTGCTTGATGCAGATAAAAATGACAGAATGAAAAGCTGACTCTGGGGAACACCCCTAGCTCATTTGCAAAAGAGTGAAACATTTTCAACTGCTTCAAAGATTAAAAAAAATGAAACAAAGCATAGCTTTTCTTCATTTTTATGCTGAATAAATTTCTTTGAGTATGTAAATCATACTGAACAGGGCTTACAATAAAATTAATACTTTGGGCAGCTAATTGACTGACTACTTCATTGACTATTCTACTGGATTGAAAAACATGTCTAGATATGAAAACTATCTTTCTCTTAAGGGATTAGGAACTTGGTTTAAATATGAAATGATTCTGAAGGATTAAAAGGTAAAAGTTAAAAGATCATCTAAGTATCCTTATCAATTTAAATAGACTGTCGCTATCTTGACTATAATGATGCAAATATTGAAGCAAATACCATATTCATTAAATTGTCTCAGGTTAAGGTTAAATAGATATATCTAAAGTTATTGTAGTAAAGAAATCCAATAGCTATTCCCTTGAGGGGGATCAGAGAGACTGTTGCACACTTACCCCTATGCAATTTATGAAGCTAAAAAGTCTTTACTTTTTCAGACTTTACCAGAATATGGTCTTCTACAGACAAATGATATCAATAATAATGCAATATCTAATATTGCTGGAGGCTTATATTTAGCACTCCATACAATTACGTTCCAGGAGAGGAAATGCAGGAGCATCTATTAAAGGAAATCATAAAACTTACCGTGTGGTTAAACATTTATTGAGACATCAGTTATAGGACAAGATGGTTAAGCATTAATTTTCCCTGATTTTTACTGTTAAGGTCAACTAAAAACCATGGAAATTACAGAAGAGACAATACAAGATTTCTGAACATTGGCAAGAAAAAAGACAACTGGTCTGGGATTTTAGGATTAGAGAAAAGGGGGACATGGATCTGGCATTTTTTGATACCTAAACTGAAAACAGAAGACATTTCAGAGAAACCCATTACTCTGAGACAGATTACCAGTCACATCTAAAACCCCAGGTCAGCCCTGGCAGAGCCAGCAAAGGAAATGGATCTCGAGCTTCACTAGGAGTAAAGCTACTTTTTCTTGAGATTGCCAACTACAATCTATTTGACTCACCCCACTGACCCTATATCCAGTGTGGACTACACAGGAAGACAGTGTGACCACCTCTCAAATACAGTGGAACTCTGAAAAACTCTGTTTGCTTTAACAAGAACTTCCCAAGAACAACCTGCTTGGATAGTGTCCTAGACCCCAAAGTCTTCTGCTCATAGGCCTGAGTCTCTCACATATTCTCCACCAGCTAGTGGAGTGTGTGTGTCCCAGAAAGCAACTGCCTTCCTGTGGGACCAGTGAGCAATGATGCCCTCTCTCCTCTGAGATTTGTAAGCAATGAAAGAGCTTCTGTCATGTTATACATTTTTATGCATACCCTCTCAGTGTCTAATCTGACCACACTTGTCCTAAATATTTTCCTAGGCCAGGGTTCTCCTAGAGAGTGACCACCTTGGTATAAGTAAATTGAACACAAGTCAGACAAAAGACACAAGGGTATTGTGCCGTGCTAACAAGTCTTTTTTGAGAGGGACACCTAGTTAAGTGTTGGAGGTATTAGACCCTTTTCCAGGATGAAGAAGTATTCTGTGAAAACTATACTATAAACACCCAAGATAGTTTCCACAGGAGCCTCATTAGGGCAGGCCTAAAGTTGTTAGAAACTCAGGAGAGAAAACTCAAAGCCAAATTAGGGGAAAAAAAATCACATCACAAGAAGCAGTCAGAGAATTAGAAAAACTTCTAATCCATGTATATATAATATGTCAAAATACTCTCTACTGTCATGTGTAGCTAAAAAGAGCCAAAAAGAAATAAAATAACCAAAAAACAATAGCAATAAAAAATTTCCCAAAAACCAGCAGCCAGGGAACCACTCTCACCCAGACCAACAGATGATCCTGGCACAGCAAGCTTCCAGCAAGGAAGCATCTTCAGCCCACAGACCAGAGACTGCCCTACTCCATCAAAAGACACCAAGGGTCCATAAGTGGAGAGGCCATTTCTACTCCATAGGTAGCACCAGCAAGAAATGATGGGAGAAACTGTGGAACCACATAAACCAAAGAGACAAAAATGATACAGTGAGATTGATGAAAATTTAACAGCTCACAAAAGTCAGCCAAGGCTTGTATGCGGAAACCTAAGTATCTCACCATTAGTTCTGGTGATAACTCAGTCCATCTAATTCAGCATACATTAGTTAGCCATTTCCTCAGTTAGAAAAGCCTGTAGATATAGAGATCAAAGAACTGAGTTGAAGACCAGCACAGTACAAGTCAACAAAAAACAAAAAAACAAACCTCATTTTCTATCTATAGAAGACATTAAAGAATGCTTATGAGTTAGATGCTGGGTATTCTGTCTACCTGGAAATCAAAGGAAATAACACTTCAAAGTTTGAAGCACTCATATAATCAGTTTTGTGTAAAATGAAAGAAATGGCTTTTGAAAGAAGAGTTTTCCAATATTCAATAACATCAAAGGAAACAGTCGTGGTTTCCCTGGAAAAATCAATAAATTAGGGTAACTCTATCACTGTAAGTCTGGTATTTATTTACATCAGTTCTAATAAATTAATTTTCTGTGTATATTATTTTAGGTTCCTAGATGAGGGAATAAAAAATATATAGTCAGAGAACATCAACTTTAAAAGTCACATAGAACCCTCATGATGGGTCCAATATCTGAACCAACAGTGAAAAAAAAAAAGTTATTCTCTGTTCACCTTCTGTCAGTGTATAGGCACCACACTAGACACCAAAGTGTTTTCTGTCAAATTGAGATGATCACCCAGTAAGATTGCAGTGAACATAAAGAATACTGTTGGAGAAAAACTGTGTTTTGATAGCTTTTCTTTTCTTTCTTAATAAGAAATGTAGTTGAAAAGACTTAAACTTCAAGATATTTCCAATCCTGTTAAAAACAGAAGAAAGTCAGATTAAATGTACATTTATTTAAGACTGTTCTTAAAAAAGCACTAGATGCCTGGCTAAAGACTCACTTCTCCAGGTGCTTAGCCAGAAGACTGGCATATCAGTTCCCACAAGTTCATAGAGCTTGATATGCAGAAAACCCCCACCCCAAGAATGTGTTCCATTTATTTGTCTTCACTCTTGATTCTCCTACTCTTCCTAGTATCCCAGTTTCTGAGTTTCTGTGACTGAAGGTATTACTCATTCTTGGGTATTCCATGAAGAGTTAGATTATACTATGCTACCATATAAGAATATATTTGTATTTATTGTAAATTGTTTTTTTTCATACAAATGTTTTTATATTAAATAGTGATCTCCTTATTTCCATTTAAGAAACTATCTTGTTTTGTACAATATCAGTTCATGGTGAGACTTCCCTTTTTTTCACTGGTGGGAATATGGTATTTTTCTCTTTCGTGGTGTACCACGATGTATTCAATTTGCATTCAACTAAATAACATTTGTGGTTTTCAAATCTCTTTTATAAAAACTCTGTAATTAATGTTTTTAAGCTTATTTCTTCATGAATATGTATTATTGCATCTGTAATATATATATATATATATATATGTATATATATATATATATATATATATATATATATTCTAAGACATGCATTTTTGGAGTCAAGAAGTATGTTCATTAAAATAGGGACAGTTAATGAGAATGCTTTCTAATAAGAACTAGTAACATTCCTGTAAGCACTCAAAAGAGCTTTGCTTACCTCACTATTTTTTCTTAAAATATTTATTAATTCTAATTTGTTATATATGATGGCAGAATGCAATTCATTTCATTTTACACATATAGAGCACAAATTTTCTAGTCTCTGGTTGTATTTTCACACCATTCGTGTCTTCATACATGTACTTAAGGTAATGTTGTCTAACTCATTCCACCCTCATTCTGACTTCCTTGCCCCCTCCCTCCCATTTGCCCTATCTAAAGTTACTGCATTCCTCCCATGCTCCCCCACCTCAATTGCCTTTGAGTCAGTATCCTCATATCAAAGAAAACATTCAGCTTTTGGATTTTTGAGATTAGCTTACTTCACTTAGCATTATATTCTTCATCCATTTACCTGAAAATACCATCATTTTATTCTCTTTTAATGATGAGTAATATTCCAGTGTGTGTGTGTGTGTGTGTGTGTGTGTGTGTGTGTGTGTGTGTGTGTATTCAAAAACTTCCCTACCAATTCATCTACTGAAGGGCATCTGGGTTGATTTCACAAAAAATAAAAAACAAACCTCATTTTCTATCAATAGTTATTGTGAATTGTGCTGGTATAAACATTGATATGGCTGTGTTCCTATAGTATGCTGTTTTTAAGTCCTTTGAGTATAAACCAAGGGGTGGGATAGCTGGGTCAAATGGTGGTTTCATTCCAAGTTTTCTAAGGAATCTCCATATTGCTTTCCAGATTGGTTGCACGAATTTGCAGTTCCACCTGAAATGTATGAGTGTGTCCTTTTTCCCACATCCTACCCAACATTTATTGTTGTTTATATTCTTAATAGCTGCCATTCTGACTGGAGTGATGTGAAATAGTAGAGTAGCTATGATTTGCATTTCTGAAACTTCTGGAGATGCTGAAAATTTATGCATATATTTGTTGATTGATTGTATATCGCCTTCCGAGAAGTGTCTGTTCAGTTTATTGGCCCATTTATTGATTGAGTTATTTGGTTTTTTTGATGTTAAGGTTTTTGAGTGCTTTATATATCCTAAAGATTAGTGCTACATTTGATATGCTTGTGGTAGATATTTACTCCCATTGTGTAGGCTCTCTATTCATCTCACTGATTGTTTCTTTTGCTGAGAAGAAGCTTTTGAGTTTGAAACCACCCCATTTATTGATTTTTGGTTTTAATTCTTATGCAGTAGAAGTCTTATTAAGGAAGTTGGGGCCTAATCCAACAAGATGAAGATTCGGGCCTACTTTTTCTTACATTAGGCACAAGGTCTCTGGTTTAATTCCTAGACCCTTGATCAACTTTGAGTTGAGTTTTGTTCATGGTGAGAGATAGAGATGGAATTTCATTTTGTTGCATGTGGATTTCCAGTTTTCCCAGTAGCATTTGTTGAAGAGGCTATCTTTTCTTCAATGTATGCACCTTTGTCTAATATGAGATAACTGTAATTATGTGGGTTTGTCTCTGTGTTCTCTATTCTGTACCATTGATCTACTGGTCTATTTTGGTGTTGATACTATGCCATTTTTGTTACTATTGCTTGTAGTATAGTTTAAGGTCTGGAATAGTAATTCTGCAGCTTTATTCTTCTTGCTAAGGATTGCTTTGGCTATTCTGGGTCTCTTATTTTTCAAAATAAATTTCATGATTGCTTTTTCTATTTCTATGACAAATGTCATTGGGATTTTTACTGGGATTTAATTGAATCTGTATAGTACTTTTGGTAGTAAGGTCATTTTGACAATATTATTTCTGCCTATCCAAGAAGAAGGTAGATCTTTCCATCTTCTAAATCTTCTTTAATTTCTTTCTTTAGTGTTCTGTAGTTTTCATTTTACAGGTCTTTCACCTCTTTCTTTAAGTTGATTCCCAAGTATTTTTTTTTTGAGGCTATTGTAAATGGGGTGGTTTTCCTAGTTTCTCTTTGAGCCTAATTTTTCTGTACAGAAATACCTTTGACTTATGGGTATTGATTTTATATACTGTTACTTTTCTGAGTTCACTTTTTAGTTCTAGAAGATTTCTGGTGGATTTTTTGGGGGGTGTATTCTAGGTATAGAATCATATCTTCAGCAAATAGTGATAATTTGAGTTCTTCTTTTTCTCTCTGTATCTCTGTAATTACTTTCATGTGTCTAATTGCTATTGCTAGAGTTTCAAGAGGGCATTTCTGTCTTGTTTCAGTTTTTAGAGGGAATGCTTTCAATTTTTCTCCATTGAGAATGATGTTGGCTTAGGGCTTAGCATACATAGCTTTTATAAGGTTGAGATATGTTTCTGATATTCCTACATTTTCTAGTGCTTTTAACATGAAGCAGTGCTCTATTTTGTCAAATACTTGCTCTGCATCTATTGAGATGACCATATGATTTTATCTTTGAGTCTATTGATGTGATAAATTACATTTACTTATTTCCATATATTGAACCAACCTTATATCCCTTTGTTGAACCCTACTTGATCGTGGTGTACTATCTTTTTGATATGTTTTTGTATTCAATTTGCCAAAATTTTATTGATAAGTTTTGTAACTATAACTATATTCATTAGAATATTGGTCTGAAGTTTTCTTTCTTTCATGTGTCTTTGTCTGGTTTTGGAATCAGGGTGATACTGGCTTCAAAGAATGTGTTTTGAAGTGTTCCCTCTTTTTTTTTTTCATGAAACGATTTGAGAAGTATTGGTGTTAGTTCTTCTTTAAAGGTCTTGTATAACTCATCTGTGTATCTGTTCGGTCCTGGGCTTTTCTTTGTTGGTAGGTTTCTGATGGTGTCCTCTATTTTCTTTCTTGAAATTGATCTGTTTAAATTGTGTATATCATCCTGATTTAATTTTGGTACATCATATGCCTCTAGAAATTTTTTTAATGCTGTCAATTTTTTTTCTATTTTATTAGAGTACAAATTTTTAAAATATTTTCCAATTATCTTCTGTATTTCTGTAGTGGCTGTTGTGATATTTTCTTTTTCATCATGGATGTTAGTAATTTGGTTTTGTCTCTCCTCTTTGATATCATGGCTAATGGTTTATCAATTATATTTATTGTTTCAAAGAACCAACTTCTATGGTTAATTTTTTTCATTGTTTCTTTTGTCTCAATTTCATTTATTTCAGGGCTGATTTTAATTATCCCACTTCTGCTGCTTTTGGCATTTGTTTGTTCTTCTTTTTCTAGGAATTAACTCCATGCAATTAACTTTCCTCTTAGAACTGCTTTCATAGTGTCCCAGATATTTTGATATGTTGTACCAGTGTTCTCTTTTACCTCTAGGAAAATTTTTATGTACTCTTTGATGTCTTTTGCTACTCATTGTTCATTCAATGGCATATTAATTAGTCTCCAGATGTTGGAGTAGCTTTTTTAAAAATTTTATCATTGATTTCTAATTTCATTTCATTGTGGTCTGATAGAATACAGGCAGTATCTCTACTTTGTTGTATTTACTAAGAGTTGTTATGTGGCATAATAAATGGTCTATTTTAAAGAATGATCCATGTGTTGCTAAGAAGAAAGTTTATTTTCTCATTGATGAATAATATATTCTATATATGTCTGTTAAGTCTAAGTTATTGATTGTATTTTTGAGTTCTGTAATTTCTTTGTTTAGCACTTGTTTGGAAGATATATCCTGTGGTGAAATAGGTGTGTTAAAGTTATCCAGAAATATTGTGTTGTAGTCTTTTTGACTCTTGAACTTGAGAAGACTTTAATTGATGAATGTAGATGTTCCATTGTTTGAGGCATATATATTTATAACTGTTATGTGTTGTTGATATATGGTTCCCTTAAGCAGTATGAAATGTCCACCTTTATCCCTTTTGATTAATTTTGATTAAAGTAGTCTTGAAGACTACTTTATTTGAGGATGAGGATGGAAACTCCTGCTGTTTTATGCAGACCATGTGATTGATATATTTTATCCCAATCTTTCACCTTCAGTCTGTGGACGACTTTTCCTATGAGTTAAGTCTCTAGAAGGCAGCATATTGTTGTGTTTTTTTTTTTAAATCCAATCTACCAGTCTATGTCTTTTTATTGGTGAGTTTAGGCCATTAACATTCAGCGTTATTATTGAGACATGATTTGTATTTCTGGTCATTTTTGTTTATTTTTTGGGGGGGGTAACTTGATTTCTCCTTTGGTTAGCTTTTCTTCTATAGTAGTTCTTCCCTTTGCAGATTTTTATTGGTGTTTTTAATTTCCTACTTGTGCAATATTTTGCCAACAATATTCTCTGTAGTGCAAGTTTTTTTGGTGTAATTTCTTTTAGCTATTTTTGTTTATCATCGAAGGATTTTGTTTCCTTGTAAAATTTGAAACTTAATTTTGCTGGATATAAGATTCTTGGTAGGCATCCGTTATCTTTTAGAGCTTGGTCAATGTTCTTCCAGGATCTCCTAGCTTTGAGGGTCTGGGTTAAAAAAATCTGCTGAGATCTAAATTTGTCTTCCCTTTTATGTAATCTGATTTTTCTCTCTTGTAACCTTTAAAATTCTATCCTCATTCTGTATGCTACACATTTTCATTATAATGTGTCTTGGTGTAGACCTATTGTAATTTTGTACATTTGGTGTCCTATAGCCCTCTTGTATTTGATTTTCCAATTCATTCTTCTGACTTGGGAAATTTTCTGATATTATTTCATTGAAAAGATTGTGCATTCCTTTGGTTTGTGTCTCTGGACCTTCTTCTATCCTAATAAATCTTAAATTTGGTCTTTTGATGATATCACATAACTCTGGGATATTCTGCTCAGGGTTTCTTACCATCTTCACTGTGAGGACAACTTTATTGTCAAGATTGTATATTTTGTATTCATTGTCTGAGGTCCTGTCTTCCAAGTGATCTAATCTGTTGGTAATGCTTTCTATTGAGTTTTTTATTTGGCGTACTGTTTCTTTCAATTCAATGATTTCTGTTTTTTTTTTTCCAGACTATCTCTTTTTTGAAGTAATCTCTTGCTACCTACATTTGCTCTCTTATCTCTTTGTTGGATAATAAAATTTTGCCTGTATCTGCTCACTTGGGTCTTTCTTTAATTCCCAGATGTCACGACCCCCTTGCCCGCAAGGAAGACGCGACTCAGGAATCTTCTTTCAGCAGTTTATTCAGGCCCCTGATATTCTTTTAATGATTCTTCTACTCTACTTCTACTACCCGGAATAATAATTGGATGCCCCTCCCAGCCTTAATAAAGCACCTCGAACCCCAATGCAAAGCTGCCACGTGTACCCTTCTCACAGGGTGCTAGAAAATGACACGCCAACTTTCTCTGATAAGGAGCTGGGAACATGCCAACTCTCTCTGATATGGAGTTGTCCTTCACAGACCACAACGGAGCCAGCGCCATCATGTAATGGCGACCACAGTCCACAGGAACGGCTCACCACAGCTCCCCCTTTTTGTTTCACTAAGACAATATAGGCGAGAGTAGAGGTCCTATCCCACTGTGCAAAAGTGGCTGCATAGTATGGGCCAGCCCCAGGGGGCGCCTTCCCCAGACCTGACACCATATCAGCCGACGCCTTTTTTCGTGGGGCGGGGCGGAGACACGTCAAACCCGCATGCAATAGGACATGCTCCCCTTGAGGTCCCTCTTCTCAATGGATCACTCAAGTGCAGTGCCTTGCCTCGCATCCTGTATCGTGACGATGGTGAGTAAGAGGGAATAGCTGAGGTTGAACTGTGGCCATGCAGAAGTACAACTACAAACAAGTTGGCAGCACCCTGAAAGAAAGGCACGGACTTTAAAGTGATAGATAAAGACCAGTGTGGAAACCCTTCTGCGTGCAATGGCAACAAGACCCGCAGAGTGCAAGGGCTTTCCAGCACTAAGAGAAAGACAAAAGAAGGACATGTCGTACCCAGTGCAATGTTATAATAACTTGGGGTGCAACGACCATGTCAAAGGCACTAGTGTAGAAACCCATCTGCGTGCAATGGTAGCAAGACCGGCAGAGTGCAAGGGCTTTCTGACACTAAGAGAATAACTAGGAAAGACATGTCAATCCCAGTGCAATGTTATAATAACTTGGGGTGCAATGACCATGTCAAAAGTTTAGTGCTTAAGATGCGCAAGCCAGACCTGTGGCGAGTTGCCAGTTTCTAAAGCAGCAAGAGCTTGTATGATCATAGCCTTATCTTGAGCACTACGAGCCTTAAGGCGACAGAGAAACCACAAACAGAGGAACATACCAAAACAACACAGTGCACCAAAAATGCCTACTCCCACCCACTCTTTAAAAAAGGAAAAAGCAGAAGATATCCAATTGGTGAATTGACCCAGAGTCACGGGATCGACACGGGTACTATTCAAGACAGCTATCTGGGTTAGTTGAGACTGGATCATGTCTTCCGCTTCCATGGACCAATTTCCGGCCAGATATCCACCAATGATGTGGGAAGCATTCCTGGAATCATTAAATCTGACAGAGGTTATACATAAATGTGCACGTTGGTCAATGCAGCCTAAAAGTACTAGGTCAGCCAATTCTTCTACCTGAGCTTGAAGAAAATCTATTCTTTGGTTGGTAGCTAAAATCCCTGACAAAATATGTTGATTAATCGCATTTTGCGATTCAAGTATAGTGGACGTTTGTTGAACAACTTGATTAATAGTGGCAGCAGTTTGTACTTGACTGGCCATGGCTACTCCGGCCGTAACTGCTGCAGCAGCAGATGCCACCACGGCCGTCACTATAGCTGCCGTGATTCCAAAATCTCTGCGGACTCTAAGTAGTTCTACAATAGGAAATTTATCTGGATCCGCAGTGACTGGGATTGGGACAAAAGTTGGAATTTTCATAATTACTGCTACAGTCCAAGAACCATTCCAACACTCAGATAAGAAACAGGTAATAATAGAACAATCCAGCATCCCCGATGAGGTGTGATTAGCTAAAAGGAACAGGAACGGGGATTGTATACAGACCATTGCAGGAGGCAATGTGGCATAATGTAACAGAGAGTTGAACGAAACAGATGTAAGCCTATTACCTCGTTCACTCTCCTTAGTAGTGCCAGAAACATTAGCCAGCCAACTTTTGGCTCCTAGTAATTGAGCCAATGCGGAAATATCGGCCGAAGCCCCCTTCTCATTGGAAATTAGCCATTGAAACCAGGACCAACCTGTTCCTGTAGAGGAGTCAGCATTGTTGTTAAAGTTATAAACATATCTCTTTAGAGGGGGGGGAAAGGAGAAACCTTTAGCAACTTGATGTTTCTCCCAAGAATGATCCTGACAAGGCGTAAATGTCGGGGGAAAACCAAAATTAGGGGTACAGTAAGGAGAGGCCTTGAAATGAGTGGCATAGCAAGTACTATTAGAAGAAGGAGGCATTGGGATCAATACCTCGGAGATAATAGCTAAAGTAGTTATGTTTAAAACAGAGCTAGTTGCGGGGGTCCCTGAGCCTGATTGCTTCCCTGAAACTACTTGGCTCAAAACAGCACTGAGAATACTCCCTGAGACTCTACTGGACCGCAATGGGTCCTCCCAGTTAGTCAAATTTTTGGTCTTAAGGCTAATACAATTAGTGTTCCCAAGGCTGAAACAAAAAACTCCTGTGAGATTAACTTGAGACTGATTAAAAATATCTTCCATGTCCCCTCTAGGAGAGGTACAAGGAGCAGACATCTCACATGAGGTAGAAAAAAGAGTGGGGAGGACACTAGAATTACTATGAACTGGCATTGGCATTGGCCATGCCCGTGCCACTGCCCACCACTGCATTGGTGTCATCTGTACCGTTGGCACCAGCATCAGAGCCAGAGCACTCATCAGAATGAAGCTCCTCATCATGGGACTGTTGTGGCACCTCCTGCTGCTAGTTAGTAGATCTCGAGACTCTTCTTGTCAGGCGTTCAGGGATCCACAGCGGCTCCGTGCGATCCTGGGGAAAAACACATACAGATCCTCGTGCCCATGTCAGCACGGGGTCAGGGCCGTTCCATTGGCCCGTAAGAACATCCTTCCACTTAACATAGCCAGTCACAGAGGGCTGAGGGGACACATGTCTATCGGCCGCAGAGCGGCCATGAATATCCAAATTCAAAAAATTAATGGTAAAGAGAGCTAAGGACAGGCGTTCTTTAGGAGTGTGGTCAACTCCTATTCCCCCTTTTTGTTTTTCTAAGGTTTCTTTTAAGGTGCGGTGGGCACGTTCAACAATGCCTTGCCCTTGAGGATTGTAAGGCAACCCATGAGCAAGTTGTACTCCCATAGTAGAACAAAAAGACGTAAACTGTCTGCCAGTATAAGCAGGTCCATTATCAGTCTTAAGGGATGCAGGTGCACCCCATGCTGCCCATGCCTCTAAGCAATGAGTAATAACATTACGTGCCTTTTCTCCCGATAAAGCAGAAGCATGAATAATTCCAGAGTATGTGTCAATAGAAACATGTACATATTTGAGGTTGCCAAAGTCAGGCACGTGAGTTACGTCCATTTGCCAGACGACCAATGGCTTCAATCCTCGTGGGTTTACACCATAAGTAGGAGGATGAAGAAATGTGACACAATGGGGACATTGTAATACTATCTGACGAGCATCTGCTCTGGAGATGGAAAAACGTCTGCGCAGCGTTATAGCATTGACATGAAAGTTGTGATGAAACAATTTAGCTTCTTCTAAGGAGGAGGCCAAGCATACCAGCTGGCTTCTAGTTGCCGAGTCAGCACAGGCATTACCCTGTGATAACGGGCCAGGAAGAGAGGTGTGAGCCCGAATGTGCATTGGATAGAAAGAGGCAGTACGGCTACAGATAAGCTGTTGAAGCTGATTAAAGTAAGCAGACACAGCATGGGTGTCACTAATAGCTCCTACAGCCTCCAGAATTTTGAGCGCCTGCACCACATAGATGGAGTCCGAAATGAGATTGAAAGGAAAAGAACACTGTTTAAAAACTTTAATGACAATTTGTAGTTCTACCCATTGTGGATTTCCAGGAGCAAATTGATGCTGGACAGGGGGAGAGTCATTAATCACATAAGCTCCCATTCCAGACTTAGAGCCATCAGTAAAAATGTTAACAGCCCCCGGAATTGGAGTGGGTGAAGTTACTTTAGGGAAAATGATAGGATGCTCTTTAACAAAATGGAGTAATGGATGAGAAGGATAATGATTATCAATATCCCCTTGAAACGAGCAACATAGAATAGCCCAGTTGTCTAGAGTAGCACACAAAACATTAAGTTGAACTTTAGAATAGGGTATGATAAGAGAAGAAGGTGCTTGTCCAAAAAATTGAATGCTCTGTTGAATCCCTCTAAGTGCTAACGCTGCAACAGCATCAGGATAGTATTCTAAAGATTTTCCTGGGGATACATGTGGGTGGATCCATAGTAAAGGCCCATCCTGCCACAGTACTCCAGTAGGCTGCCGCATAGTGGCAAGCACACATAACTGGAAAGGTTTATCACTCTGGAGCCTGCATAGAGTAGCATGTTGTATAGCTTCTTCTACTTTTATAAGGGCCGCTCTGGCCTCTTTAGTGAGGGTACGAGGGGAAGTAAGATCTGGATCACCCTTAAGAATAGCATACAAAGACTGGAGCATGATATTAGGAATATGTAAATAACCTCTTATCCAATTAATATCTCCCAACAGTTTTTGAAAATCATTTAGAGTTTGGAGATCTTGAGTTCTTATAGTAACTTTTTGTGGTTTTAATATGTCATTTCCAATCGTCGCTCCCAAATACTGAATAGAATCCCCTGTTTGAACCTTCTCAGGTGCAATATGTAATCCATACTGAGCTAACAACTTCACCAAGTCTTTATAGGCCTCATAAACTGACTGTTGTAATTTGGCTGCCAATAATACATCATCCATATAATGAATAATCTTAATGGAAGGATATTGTTGTCTGAGAGGTGCGAGTGCCTTCCCTACATACATCTGGCAAATCGTAGGACTGTTAGACATTCCCTGTGGTAAAACAACCCACTCAAACCTTTGATCTGGTTCCTCGTGATTACACGAGGGAAGGGTGAAGGCAAAACGCTGTGAGTCTTTAGGATGCAAAGGAATAGAAAAGAAACAGTCTTTAATGTCAATAGCAATGATATGCCAGCCCTGAGGAACAGAGGAAAGCAGCGGCAGCCTGAAACACCCCCGCCATACGGAGGCGGATCGGGAGGCTGTCTGTTCTTGAGCCCTTGCTTATCTCTGTTTCCTGTACCTAAACTCCCTAACTGCCGGGACAGCGTTCTTATCTCCTCCTCCTCAGCGTCTTCTGCCTCTGACCCACTTTCGCATGGGGGCGTGCGCAGCACACTGAGATCTGGATACAGTCTCCTCCGGTTCTCCACACCCCGCACACTCCCCTCTTCCTGAGACACTTTACTCTCTGTTGTTTCTGATTTTTCTTCATGTAATTGTTCTAAAACTTCTTGCCCTTTAACAAGCGCTTCCTGGCATCTGCCATCCGTAAGACAACTACGGACCATCTTCCAGAGGGGTATCACCCCGCCCTCTAGCATGCCCTGCTCACGAGCAAAGTCAAGGTCTTTGCCTAATTTATCCCAGCTGGGTGTAGTGAGGCTGCCTGAAAATGCAAACCACGGTGCAGCTGTATCCACCCTCTGTAAAAATTTCTCCAAGGTACTGTGTTTCACCTCCAGTCCCTTGGAACGTAAAAGGCCATCTAAGGCCAGAAGAAGTGGACTTGAAGTCACGGCACCCATGACGCAACACAAGAAAACACAGAAATTGAAAGTGAAAGTACACAAAACAAAACGAACATACACAGAAAACAAAAACGAAAATACAGAGTGCAATTGCTATGAGATGTAACGCTCTCTCTTTTTACAGAGGAGCAGGTACCTTTTAATGCTCCCTCTTTATGTATAGAGGAGCCTCCGCTTTTTAACAGCGGGTCCCACCTTACCTGGGACTTACCGGCGCGCCTCCCTGACTGCTGAAAGTTCTGGTTCCTGGGTGTTTCTTTGTTTCTTTTCTCCCGGGTCTCGGCACCACTTGTCACGACCCCCTTGCCCGCAAGGAAGACGCGACTCAGGAATCTTCTTTCAGCAGTTTATTCAGGCCCCTGATATTCTTTTAATGATTCTTCTACTCTACTTCTACTACCCGGAATAATAATTGGATGCCCCTCCCAGCCTTAATAAAGCACCTCGAACCCCAATGCAAAGCTGCCACGTGTACCCTTCTCACAGGGTGCTAGAAAATGACACGCCAACTTTCTCTGATAAGGAGCTGGGAACATGCCAACTCTCTCTGATATGGAGTTGTCCTTCACAGACCACAACGGAGCCAGCGCCATCATGTAATGGCGACCACAGTCCACAGGAACGGCTCACCACACCCAGATAATTTTTGTTTTGTATATTCTGAACTCCTTCTCTGAAATTTTGTCTACTGTGCTATCTATAAATTCTATTGTTGTAGTATCTTGGTTTATTTGGGGCACTTTTCTCCCTTGTTTTCTCGTGATGGCTATGTGTCTTCCTCTGGCAGTGTAGATTTGAGGTATTACAGATTCTGCCCTAGTTTCTTATATTGTCCCTAAAGATTACCTATACCTCACCTTTAAGGGGAAGATTAATATCACTGCACTCAATGTACACAATGTGCAGCTATAGATCAGTTAACTTCTATTTTTACATTTACAGTTTTGTTGTTATAATCAGAAATGATGAGTTTGGTTATCTTCTAAAATATAGTCAATAGGTTTATGTAATGGATTACAGTTTTCAATGATAGAAGGGGGGCTGGGGATTGTCTGAGATATTTATGATGTAGGATGTGAGAATATAGAGGTATTAAATTATATGATTAGTGAAAAGAAGTCGGCTGTTAATAGAATAAACAAGAGAAAGGCAACCCCATGGAAGACTCCCTGTTACCTCAGCAACAGGATAACTGTTATCACCCCTAACAGAGACACCTCTGGTGCAGCCAGATCCACAGGGACCTTCGTGACATCTTTCCAGGTCCTTATTGTTGTCCCTTGATAGAAGCAGGGATATCCCAGTTTCTCAGCTGCAGCATCCTCAAGGTTATATGTACTCTGATGTTGGGCTGTGGAGCCATGCTTTGGTGACTAAGAAGCCCTATTATGGAGTGGCTCTCCATGTGGGTGTGGGGTTGCCACTATCCGAGTGGCCTGGTGGTGGGGTGGGATGGGTGCCTGTCTTCTTGCAGGCCTCCTGGAGCTGGGGCAGGTCTCTCTGCCTCACTGTGTTTAAATATTCAAAATGTCCATCTGTAATCTCATCCTCCTTGCTCTATCCAGTTTTTTAATTTGTTTTTTCTTTAATATAATAATGATAACGCTCTAAGTCTCCAACAATAATAATCTCTTTTTTTAATAAAATTTATTTTAATGTAAAATACATATATAAAACATAAATATTACAAATATTAATGGGGAACATGCAATATGTCAGTATATGTGCACAATGTAAAATGTAAACATATCCATATCTTCAAACACTTAACAATTCTGTATGGTGAAAAACACAGTTCATTATTGTTATTTGCAGTCATTCTATCATATAATAACATGCTGGAGCTTCTTGCAGCTATCAAACTATAAATTAGGACCCATTGATGACACTTCCCCAAATTTACATCGTGGGGTTTTGCTGTGCATTTTAATAATATTATTTTCACTTCTGTCAGTTTCCTGCTCAAATATATGTTCTTGGATATTATGGCCATATTAAGTGAGTTTCTCCTACCTCCAAGATAAATAAATTCATTTTTTATTCAATTACCTGCTCCAGATTCTAATGGCCACTGGTTTCCTTGTGAAAGACATGATGCTTTAGATGTGTTTATTCATGCCAGGATATTTCCATGACCAGATATATCTCCATAAAATAACTCAGAACAGAATTTTTGATTCTTCACTATCAAAATATGCTTTTATATAAAAAACTAAAACACATTTTTATTTATAAGCACTAAATACAATAAATTCTACAATTATTGCCTTCTCTTCTTTGATAAAAATTTGCTTCTGAGAAGCTGAATGTGTATATGGTACAAATGATCTTTTGTAGCCACTTGTAGTCATTATTTTCCACACTGTGACCAAGCAATCAATCATTACCAGGGCCAGAACACACTGTTAAATACTATTTTCCAGCACTTGGGTAATTTGGAGATAGTTATCTATGGAAATATTGGGAATCAATTGCTCATATAAGAGCTATATAAAAATCCAAAAGGCAAACATAAAATTTGGTTTTATATACAGCTGATCCTTGAACAACGTGAGGGCTAGCAATGCTAACTCCAACAAAGTAAAAAATCCAAGGGCTAACTTTAACTTCTCCAAATTTTAATAGGTTGTCATTAACCAGAAGCATTACTGCTAACATAAAGGGTCAATTAATATATATATAAATTTATAAATAATATATATATATATTTTTATAAGTAAATAAATTTATAAATAATATATATATATTTTATATTCAACATATATATTGGATATAAAATATATTCCGTATTGTGAAAAATGTGTGAAAACTGTGAGAGATGACTTATAATTCACTGGAGAGATGAACTATTCATGTGAAAATGTTTAGTATCACATGTCTGTTTTAAGTAGATACACGCAATGCTTGAGCTCACTAGGAAAGCAACCAGAGGTGGCTGTGAAATTATTAAAGTATTACCTTATGTACTAGAGTTAATTTGATGCAGGCATGATTTAATGGGGAATCTTTATGCTTATTTATATTACTTCAATTTTGGTGCCATGTACAAGTCTTTGAGTGTGTAAATAAGTTTTGATAAAATTTTTATAATAAATTTCTGTATATCTTACATCAATAACAAAACAGACTATTATCTATATTCTGGGGTATTCATGATATACCTGAATTTTTAAAATTGTTTTGGTATCTCTACTCTATGAACTTCATCGGTGAGTTTTTCAAATTGTCATAAATCTCCAAAACAAAATAAAAAAAAAATCTGCAAGTAAGTGGTTTCATGCAGTTTAAAATTGTGTTGCTTAAGGGTGAAATGTACATGCATAGGTAATAATGTATTCTCCTTTGTTTCAGTTTTAAAAATTTGGCTCCCAATGAATGGACAAAATTGAGTGTGATGTCTGACTGTGTAACCACAAAATTGAACAGTCAGGATTCATGAAATAAAATCATAAAGCCCTCTGTTGTTTAAATACCATGGAAATTACTTTCCCTTTATATTTGCTCATAGAAACGGATTATTCATCTTTTAAAAACAATATAATTGGAAAATCCTCAAAAGTTTCAATTTTGTACCTGTTGAGAAACAGATACTCTCATAAATTATTACAATATCTATAGATTAAAAAAAATCACAAATTTATTTACATTTATCTCAGAAATTTATTTACATTTATCTCAGAAATTATTCTGGACATACACATTTACCAGTTGATGAAACATACAAAGTTTTGTTGTGGTCATTGAATGTATTGGTAAAAGGTTGTGAATAACATGATGCCATTACTTACATGCTCATAAACATAATGTAACTCTATAAAGAATAAGGGAGCTCTTCACCTACTGAAATAGAAATATCTACAGATATATTGTTAAGTGAAAAAAGTTAAAGTCCACAACATATGTTGTCACCATTTCTGTAGAAGAGGTGAGTGAAAGAAGGTATATACTGATTTTCATATTTCATAATTTCATTTATATAGAGGTACTCTGGAAGAACATCTAAGAACTAACAGCAATTATATATTTGGTTGAGCATGGAGGAAAAAGTAGGTGACCCAATAATCAGAGCTTAGTTTAGAGTTTGTTACTACAGTTTATTTATATTGGTAGATATTCATACATTGGAAATATCTTATCTATTAAACGTCTTCTATATAATTAACATCTGCAATGAATGGTGTCCTGATATGTGAGCAATGAATTGAAAAATAAATCCCATATTTTTATTTCTATAGAATTGTTTCTTCTTAGATAACCTGGAATGGCAACTTTGCTGTTGATCACCTTTGGGAAAATAAAAATGGTAGCATAGGAACTTGAAGACCGAATTCAAGAAGCTTTGTGTAAATTAATTTAAATAAGTTATTTTACCTTCTAAGACCTCAGTTTCCTTACCTATATAAAGAAGGGCAATATAAAAGATATTTTCATGATCTTATTGAGCTCCTAAATTCCTTAAGTACTTCACAATTGAGTATTTTTTCTAAGCATCAAGTTTCACCATGTGGAACACGCTTGTATATAAAAAGATGTCAGAGTTAATGAATGGTCTTCTAATAAGTTTAGTATATTCAACAAAGGTTCCTTATGCAAGATTCCATGTGACTAAGTCACATTGATGTCATTTTTACTTTAAAAATGGGAGAAAAAATATTTAACATTAATTTTTTTCTTTTAATTTTTTTTTTTTGTGTGTGTGAGTGTGCTTGTTTTGATATCAGGGATTGAACCCAGGGGTGCGTAACCACTAAGCTACATCCCCAGCATATTTCAAAATTTATTTTGAAACAGTGTCTAGCTAAGTTGCTCACAGCCTCACCGATTTGCTGAGGTTGACTTTGAACTTGAAATCTCTTGAGCTACTGTAATTACAGATGTGAAATTAAACTAGTTCAAATAGCCTGGCTTTTTTTCCTATTAATCAAAGTATAACATTCTACTTATAATATAAACATTACTGATAAAGGGAAAGATGGAATTTTCTCTCAGAGATGCTGAATGGATGAATTCAGTATTTTTATTTATACATAGTTTGTGATATCCCATATTTTTCTCTCTTTTCAATTAATTATTTTTATTATATTTCTACTTTATTTCATTGGCTTAATAAATGAGGTACTATGCTCTAGTAAAACTCAGTGATTACTGGTCTTCCTTTGGGTGTACTCAACATGTAGTAATTATCATTCTCTTCTATAATGATTCTTAAAGGCAGTGATTTTGTAATAATATCACTTATATCCTGAAAATGCCACTGAGAGTATATAGTGATATGAGTTTTAATAAGGTGAGTGGTTTAGTGTGCCTTTCACATTTGCCCCTTTGCTACTAAAATCCAGAATTCTTCAGACCATTGAATCAGAACAAATAAACAGATACCTGTCAGAACTCTTGTGTTGTTTTCATGAATTTGTAATTGTTAGAAAGTTTAACTAAGAAAAAAAAAAGAAATATGCTGAAGAAAACGATCAATCTGACAAATAATTCAGTTCAAAAAATGAGGAAAGTATATGGTGATTATAGATCTACATTTGCATGTTAGTGTATCTCAAGATTTTTTGGAACTTTTTGGTTATTAGGAAGCAAATGCTAAATGATTACACATGCATTGTCTTTTCATAACTTATATTTAGATCTGAGTGTTTTTTGGGCCAGGGCAAGGTCATAGTTATGACCTGAGATTTGGACATCACTACCACCTGCATGTTTGCCACCACCATTTACAAACCAAATGCTTGATCTTAAAAATATTCCTCATTCCTTACCTGTAATATATAGACATTACAATAGGTTAATAATGTTATAAAAAGGACTAAATAATATAATGTAATTTAGGGTCTAGGGTTTTGGCTCAATGGTAGAGTGCTTGCCTAGCATGTGTAAGGCACTGGGTTCAAGTCTCAGTACCATATAAAAAATAAATAAAATAAAAGTATTGTGTCTACTACTAAAAAATTAATATATGTATATATAGCAGAGTTTAAATAAGTTTTATAGTTTCTGACATGTGTTAAGTACATATGAAAATTATTACTTATTTTATATATTGTTTTAAGTTGTAACTGAATCAACCTTCATCCTGACAAAAAGTTTCATATAGAGCTAAAATACTTGAAAATATTGTATCATCTCCATCATTTTCATTCTCCTAAGAAATGATAAAAAGTGACATCTGCTATTCAAGGATCATTCTATTTTTTTCTTTGCAGTTTTAAAGCTGTATTGATAAAACATGAGGCTAAGTGTTTACTCCTATGAAAGCTGAAATAAGACAGTATACACTAAATGGGAAACTACTGTGACACCATCATTGTGGTAGATTGCATTTGCTGTTGTGTCAGTCATAGGTAGCAGGCACCACATGGTTCCCCAGTCATCTGACAGAATTAATGGATCCATTCATTTTCCTTCCTTACTAACCAGTAGTACCTTAGATTCCATGGGAAGAATTCAATTGAGCGGTATCCTTCAGAGTACCAATAAAATCTCAAAGCCAGGGTTTTCTAAGATAATTCATAAATCACTGGTCTCTAATAATCAGTCATTGTTTAGTGTTAAAAAAAATAGTTATTGTAATTTTGTCTTCAAAATACCTTTTTATAGAGAGAAATTATTTTGAAACTATTAATAACTATGGAAGTAGTAATAAAATTTTCATAAATAAGTTAGACTATGCTCCCAGAATTAGACTGATCTATTTCAATAATTTAAGTTTTTTTTTATTGTACAAAACATCTCCCTTACTATAAAGTAGACATTGTCTTCACCTGTTAAGTGGAGAAACTGAGGTTATAGTTATGTGATTTTTTCCAGCTCATGCAGAAAATTGGTTAACTGAGCTGAACTAGAAAAGTTAATTGCTTATAAAAGTATGGTTCTTGAGTTCCCATTGTGTGCTTTGTTCTCAAAATAGATGAATAAGAAAGTCTCCAACTCTCAAGATAAATTTCTCATAACTGCTTGGCAGAACAAGGCAATGACAGACGAGGTGATCAACCCAGCCCACACCAACATTGAAACAGTGTGTTATGGAGAAGGCAGATGAGCTGACACTACTCAATTTGTGTTATTTAGTGACTTGTATGTTGAATATTTGGACACTCTATGTTTGTAATAGCAATGATGACTAGTTGTAACACCACACTAGAACCACACCTGCTTAAAGATACATGGGAAATTCAAGTTTTGCTTTTTGGAAAATTTTCCCCCAAATATCTACAGATGTGGATCCCAGAATGGATATATGGCGAGTTTTGTAAAAATATTTGTTGTACATATCTGCTTTTTTCTAACTTAATTGCAAAACTTGAGATGGATTATATGATTAAAAATTAAGTTACTAAAGAGATTAATGAAAAGTAAAAAATGAATAATATTTTATAGGGCTGATTCTCAAACTTTATAAAATAGTGAGTTCTTTTGGATTTGATTGATTAGTTCCTTTCCCTCTTATGACATATTTGCCCTAATTCTTAAATCTAAGATGCCACACTTAAAAGTAGCCATTTAATATTACATTTGTATTTAGTTTTATAAATAATGTTTTTTACCATATCTAATGCTTTTATTTTTAAAACCTCCATTGGCCACTAGTGTTGTTTAGTAAGTCAATATATTGTTGATTGTCAGACTTCACTTAATATATGACCACTAGATGTTGAGTAGTTCTTAATTTTAAAAACAAAGATGGCTTTTGGATTAGGAAAGTTGATAAAATAAGACTCTTATTGGAGACTAAAATATGTATTTTTAAGAATTAAATTTCCTGTGGCTTTCTCATGGACATTGCTTGCTTTTCTTTTACCTTGTAATACTTGTGATTCTACTTTTGTGATTTGTGTATTGTAATCAAATGAATTAGCAAAAATTTCCTGACACTGATGCATAGAAGAAAAGTATGAAAGTAGATACTTTCTTGGCATAAAAATTTTCCACACAGGGTTGTGGTTTTCTTATTTGACCCAATGAAGTTCTGCCTTTGAGCAATAATGATGTATTAATGAACAATATTGTGTAGGTAACATAAGGCACAGAGAATGAATGTCGTTAGATAAAACTTATAGATTATAGTAAAACAGTGAATCCAGGAGTTTTAAATTTACAGTAAAAACAGTGAATCCAGGAGTTTTAAGTTTACAGTAAACACTCGGGGTTAGAGGGATATATAAAGTATCCTAACAGTTTTAAATAATTTCCTCCAAATTCTTATTGTGCCAGGACAAAGGTGTAGAATATAGCAAGTCATTTTTGAGTTGATTCTGGATGCCAGGAGGCCTACTAGACATATTCCTTAGGTGACTCTTCTACATAGCCACCTTACTAGAGGATCAAATACATGCCCTAGAAAAACTAATTGCTTCCCACCTACTTTCATAATTGCTTAGGAATAGATGAAACTACAGTTAGAAAATCTTAGAATGGCAAGGAAATATTAATTGCCCTTTTATTTTTTTTATATCAAGTTGTTTATTTATTCTTGCCAAGTACCCAAGTACTGAAAAATCATTTCTTTTGAAGAACTTCACTATTATAAATTCTCAGTACCCTTTTGGCTCAACCAAATATTTTACTGTCTTAATTTCTTTTTTTAAAAAATGTATTAGTGCATTATAGTTGTACATAATAGTGGGTTTCATTTTGATATTCATAAATGCATATAATATAGTTTATTCCATCAATCCTCAGTAATTGCTGTTTCCCTTCCCTCCAACCTCCCCAATTGTGTTCTCTTTATTTATTTTTAATTGGTATATTATAGTTATATAAAATTGGAATGCATTGTAATATATTCATACCTGCAAAAAAAAAGATACATGGGAAACAGAAAGCTGTTGAATGATAGAATGGATCAGAATCTGTTCTTCACTCATCTGCACTGAGGAGACTCATGGAATCTTAGGGCTGAAGAATAACCTAATTCTAGTTCTTCTCTGGTGTAATCACTTTGGTTAATCCTTGGACCCTTCTCTTACTAGCCTTTCTTCCTTGTTATTAATTTAAATGCCTGTTTTGCAAGAGTTTTAATCTAGCCTCTAGTTTGTTTAAGGATTGTGGCAGGCTCTGGTTTAAAAAAAACAGGCATAAATTCAATAATTTGCTGACTTCTCTTTCAAGTGAGAAAGAAAGAAGTATGTTGGAAAGGGAAATGCAGGCTTATTCTATGGGAAAATGTTATGAACCAAATTAAATTGTTAAGGCAACTAGAGAAAGTATTCCTTAGGTGATTAAAAAACAAATTAGTTTAAATAAATTAGTTAAATTATATTTATATTCAATAGTATATTCTTGAGCTGTCTAAAAATTTGATGCATTTTGTTGTGTTGATAAAATTTTTGTCTATAGATACAGCAAGAGAAAGTTACCTGTGAAAAAATCTGCTGCTGTTCCTTTCTGCCCACTTTGATGCCAATGCTAAAACACCCATATTGTCTTTTTAAGTCAAATTTATTTTTTAACTAATGTATCAAAACATAAAAATTGTACATCCTACTAGATTATAATGGTAAGGCTTTATGTGTGTATACATTTTTCAACATCTATCATTTCTTTATATTGAAAACTTTAGTACTTCCTCTTTTAGCCTGTATAAATGTACAGTAAATTATTGTATTCTATAGTCACCCCACTGTGCAATAACATCCCAGAACATCTTGCTCCTACCTAAATGTAGCTTTTGGACAGCTCTCCTCATGTTCTCTCTGGTTTCTGGTTAACCACTATTCTTTTCTCAATTTCTATGAAGTCAGTTTTTCAAGATTTCAACATTTGAGTGATGTCATGGTTTCCTGAAAGGTCTTGATGCTGCTCATTGGCATGTAACATCATATGAGCATTGAATGGCTGTATATTTATTCCAGCCTTCCTAATTTTTACTTGTTTGTCTCTTTCTATCCAGAATTTCTGAGCTTGCTCTCTATTTTCTTTGAGCCTACAGATTCTCCCACTGTGTAAACACTGAATGGCACTCAAGTCTGTGTTCAATGTGTTGTCACTGTTTCTGCACTACAGGGCAATCTAATCCCAAATTTTCCCTAAACCATAGTTGGTGTATAATTTAGAAAGACATAGAGTAGTGCTAAAAAGATAATCCATTCCCACAAGCCTCTTCCTGTGGCCTATGTAGGCCCAGAAACCTTGTCTACATTAGCCATCCTTTGGTTAAGAGCTACAAGATTCTTCCCAGCTCTGAACACAATTATCGATCACCTAGCCCCAGGTCCCTATGCCATTCCTATGGCTATCAACACCACCAAGAAGTGTCACAAAATTTGAGCCCAAAACCTGATAAGACCAGCATAGACAAAGCCCATACTGCTATGTGCAGCCTACTGCTGAGGAAGATATATAGACCAAGCTTCATATGGTGTTGGCTTTAGAAGAGGTGTGATAGACTGAAGCCATGTGTCTTCTGGTGTGAAAGCTATTCTAGAGGCTCAGTCTTTGGTCAGGCCTGCAATAGGGGCTTTTAGGAACTTCCTAGTATGAGGCTTTCACTGACTGGCCACTAATTTTCAGGTAACAATCTTGTGCTTTCTACCCTATCTTACCTAAACCAAATGAGATTTCACTCCAAGATATGCTGCCCAAGATTTGAGTAATGTTGGTTAAGGCAGTTCCTTGACAACACAAGCCACTACTAAGCTCAGTTATACCTTAATCTCATAGCCAGAAAGACCTGTACAATTTCAGGGACATGCAAAGGCCCATGCTGCAGCAGGCCTTCATTCTAACAAAGTACAGGTCTCTGACTGGCAACAGGGCACATCTATAGTACTGTCTGCAAGCATTGGCCCGGTGATAACTAAGCTGCTTGAGGTTGGGGATGGAATGAGAAGAAAGTACTTTGGCCAACACGTTAACACTCAACTGGGTCACACATCTCACAGCTGTAGGAATGTGCACAGTATTGTGGTAAGGTAGTGTGTCAGAGGAGCTGGCAATGATGCCGGCCCAAACTTGAGTCTGTCCCATCAGTCACAGGTCTCCTGATGCTTGGGCAGATTAAAGCCTCCATCTGTGAGCTCTTGCCTGAGTAAGGGAATGTCAGTTTCTACTGTGAGCTTGATCTCACTGCATCAGCCTTGGCATTGAGCTCCAAGACATAGTCCTCTTCTAGCGTTTTTCCCCTGCACCTCAACAAGTGAAGTCTTGCTCTCCAATCTGCTGTGAGGGGCTTGAGTAGCAGTGCTGGAGAGTATCCTTGCTGCCCATTCCAACAGCTTGGCCCACAGATATTGGCCTGGCAGAAGGGATTCTGGAGCTCTGCCCTGCATGAAGCTTCACTGCTATGCACCTGGTACTGGCTGTAAAGTCCAAGGCCTACACTTAATTCTTTCTTCCTCCTTGAAATAGGAGGATTCTTTCTTTATGCTGGGCTGGAGTGATATGGGAACTCTTTCTTCCCTGCCATTTTAAATGTATTTTTTTCTTATTTTTATGCTAAAAAAAGGCATCATTGTCCTTCACTTGACTTCCTTAATTCCTATGAATATAGTCTGGTGCATGAATATCTGTTCAACTTGGTGTGTCTGTGTGGAGACAATCATTGGAGGATCACATTTTTCTGCCTTTTTATTCTATCTCACTCAAGGTCCATTCAAGTCTTTGTTTCTTTTTAACATGGGAATATTGAGACCTAACTAAAGTGTGAGACTGAAAAGTCTTTCACTTTCTCTGCTAATTTTTATTGAAGTCATGAGGACTCTTAAATGGCATCATTCTTACTAGCAGTGCCTTACAAGATTACACTGAAATTCATTTGCAAAATATTCTATCTCATTTTTTAATGCTTTTCTGGATTTTGACAATCTATGACTGTAACTTATAACAATTTCATTAAAATTTGAAAGGAAGTACTATTATTCTTATAGATACTAAACTTTGAAGATCAAAATATATGAAGTATTATTTAAATATCCAATTAAAAGCCCTCATTTCTTCTAGAATCCCTACATTCAATTAAATACTGTATATTTTTTTCAAAATGCTTTTCTATAAAATAAGTTTTTCTGCAGTTTTATACTCATATTTTATATGACAAGTAACTTTATTAGACTATCAAGCTTTCAACCAGAACAGTGTTGAAAAAATGCTGAATAAAATATAAAATGGAGATAAAAACATCTTTTATGACAGCTAAAACACAGGGTTCTCACAAGAACATTTTTGGTATTGATTTTTGAAAGCAAAACTATTTCAACAATGGGGAGATCCTATTGGGTCCTATTTAGCATCTTCTGCTGCTTTTCTTTTTTTCCCATTGCTGGACTCTATCAGAAGAGTGTAATACAAAAGACAGGCTTTCAAGAGAAAAAATAAATAAATTGAAGAAAACTAAAATTGATTAAACTAGCAATTTTTTAAAATGGTGTTCAATACAGTTAGAAGGATTTTTTCCTGATTTAATCTGAAATTACATTAGAAGGCATTTGACATTTGCACATTACCTTCATTCAAAGAGATGTTTTAAGTTGTTAAAGAAAAAGACAAGCATGCACAAGTGCTCTGAGACCAGAAATTGTTTTTAAAAATCACTGATACTGCTATTAAACTATAGTAAAGATTGATTATTCTTTATATAAAATGCTTGGAACCAGAAGTGTCTTAGATTTGGTAATTTTTTTAAATTTTAAAACATCTGCATATACTTAATGAAAAATCTTGGGGATGAGAACTAAGTGTAAACTTGAAATTTATTTATGGTTCATATACTCCTTATAGACATAGACTGACAGTGATTTTACACAATATTTTTAGCTGACCTGCGTTTTGACTACATTTGGTTATATGAGGCCAAATGGAGAATTTTACATTTATGAAACGTGTGAGCACTTGGAACATTTCAGTTTTGGATTTTCAGATTAGAGATGTTTATCTTTATACTAATATACACAGAGAATCAGGAGGAAAGCTGATGAGGAGGAAAAAGTCTTCGAAGACTAGCTGAGAAAAAGATGAGGAGAGAATACTGAAGAGAAGGAGAGATGACTATAAGTAGAAACAGAATATTTGAGAAATTGAAGAAGAAGATAGTGATATCAAAGAATTCAAGATTTCTTCCTCTATAAAAATCAGAGAGGGTTTATGCCTTTTATATTTGAAGTTTAAATACTCACTGAAAATATTTGAAAGCTGGCATCTATGCAAATCTATAAAATTTGGGAGGGCTGGGAGAAGTGCTGAGGACAGTGTGGCATTGATATTTATTCTATCTGGTGGGAAAATGATGTATTTGTCACCAGATAACAAAAGCAAGAAGCAACAAGAAGAGATTGGAGACCTTCATCACATTAAGAGGGGGAGAACATGATCATCACATCAGTACACTAGATCCAACCCTCTTGCTGATGGAGCCCAAAATTTCTGTCTTGGGGACTAGGTCTTTCTTTCATTGTACATCCTGCAGACCTTTGAGGTTCCTGCTATCAACCTGGTTCTGGAACCTTCTCCGCTTGCTCTCTTGTGGCCATTTGATTGAGCAGAACCCACCACCAGAATCTGTCCATAGCTGGGTCCTGAGGCCCTGGAGCTATTTTTGAGAGAATAGATAGCCAAGTCCCTGGGGACCAAGACAGTTCTGCTTGGTCCCTGCTGAGCAGAGAAGAGACAGGTCAGCTTTATGTGTTTGCATAACAGCCTGAGTGTTGCTAACAGCCCCTTTGGGGACTATACACCTCAAGCATGGGATGTGGGGGTCACTGCCCATTCACAGTGGGAGGTGAGGGCAGTTGGCTGCCTTCCAATCCCAGTGTGGAGTAGGTGGCTTGTCCTGTGGTGTGGCTGGACAGTTTTACCATTGGCTTCCCCTTCCTGGCCAGACTGACCCCAGCAAGGGCCAAGCAGAGCACAGAAGAGGCCAGGCAGCCTGTTGGTATGGATACAGTTCAGCTTGGGGGGCCTGTTCAAGAACGTGGGGTTTCAAAGATGACCTTCAGAGCTGCCTTGGCTGGTACCAGTTCCTTCTGAGAGGGTGAAGTGCCAGGGCATCTGTTGCTCAGTAGCACCTGCAGCCCTTTTCTTTTTTTGCACGGTCTGTGGCTGGAGACCATGTTCTTGGGGATTATTTCTGGGACAGTGAGACTTTCTGGAATTGGCAGATGTGAGGGTCCCTGCACTGATCTGGTCCCCCACCCATCCCCAAATTACCAGCTTCTCTCTCCTAGGAGAACAAAGGGTCCGTGGAAATCATGAGAAAGGACTTGAATGATGCCCGGGATCTGCATGGCCAGGCAGAGTCGGCGGCTGCTGTGTGGAAGGCAAGTGGGGAGCAGGTGGTGGGCTTGGGATCTTGGTGGACTTGGGTGCCAGGAATAGGCTAGGCAGCTGCTGGGCCTGCTTGGCTGAACCTTTGAGTGGACTGTAGGAACTCCAGGGTGGCTTTCTAGATGCTTGAGGATGTTTCCCAAGTAAAGTCTAGCCAAAGCAAACAGGGATTCACTTTTCCCCCACATTTTATGTGTAGTGATTTGTTAAGTATCCTGGCTGCTGGAACAAGATACTAAAAACTGGGGGGCCTGGAAATCAGACATTTGTTGCTGCAGTTCTAGAGGGTAGAAGACCAAGGTCATGGAATTTGGGGGAATGCATCATTCAGTCCATAGCACTTGCCTCTGCTCTCTGGGGCCTTACATTGTTGTCCCCCAAGGTGACCGAGCACTATAGTTCTTTTCAGTCAGTTGCCAGCAGAACTACACATTAACTTGACCTCTCTTAGGTGGTTTTTCTTCTTATGTATTAAAATCTATGACCATTTTCTCTAGGTTTCACAACTTTTTTAATCATGTAGAAACAAAGCACTTCCGAAGACTGCAGAGGTTCTGAAGCTCTCGGACATGACCAGCCCCTTGAGGCAGAGGCCACCTGTCCTGTCCAGGGGTAGTGTTCACTGCTCTGGGTCAGCTCAGCCCTTGCTCCCTGCACAGAGCATGAGGTGGAGATAAAGGGGTGATCTCTTCCTGTTTACCATAGAGAGCTGTGGCCAATACTCTCACATCAAAAGACAGGCTGGCAAGCAAATAGCATGGCATGTTAATTTCATCTTGGCTTCACATGATGTGGTACCCTTGAGCTTGAAGACTCAAGAGATCCAGGGTGAACTTCCCATTTTTATGCTCAAGTGTGATGTAGCAGGGGCAGCAATGCAGAAATAGGTCTAGACAGAAAGGATGTGCAGGTAGTATTAGTAGGCTAGTAGTGATAGGCTGGGGAGCCCTGCAGGCCTGTTTGTGCAGTGTCCTATCCTCCCAAGTGTGGGAAGGACCTTCTGAAATGGATCTTACGAACTACTGTGAGCTGGGCAGATCAGAGGATTTCTCTATGACCAGTGCCAAGACAGAGTAGAGTACTATTTTTAGGCTTTATGGCTTGCTTTGGGGAAGATGGGTTCTAGTTTCTAGGATCTGCATTGAGGAAAAGAAATTCTATTTCTGTGTCCTGCCTTTGGGAAGACGGGTGAGAGAGGAGGTCAGAGAGTGGCTTTGCTTCCAGGCTTGCACTGTGGGGTAATCATCTTCTAAGCCTGACTCAACTCCCTTGGACAGTGGCAGAGAGGTGACAAATGGAGCATTTGATGCCTGCTGGACCTCTGGCAGCACACACCACCCTCTGGGGTCAGTCTGCACTTTGTATTCTAAACAGTGCAATCTGCAGAGTGCTATGATGCTGCCTGGCCCTTGGGAGCTCCAGCTTCTCAGTGACCCTGCCGTCCCAGAGGACTTGTTTGACCCACAAGTTTCAGCAGCCTGGAACTTTCATCTGACTTGACTTAGGAGAGGGTGGTGGAGGCATTGAGAGAATTCTGAATTCAAAGAAAGGACTTTGTGGCTCACCATGCTGGCCGGTCAACAGGGTCCTGCTGGTATTTGTATTCTCTCAGCCATAGAAGCATTTGCCCTTTTCAACCACAGGTGGCCAGGGTGGGAGTCCAGAGCCAGGTTGGAGACGTGGGTGAGGCTAAGTAAAGTCAGTGTAGCTTCTTTGCTCCTGTTTCTAGGTGAGGTACTGGCTGAAGGGTGGCCCATGGCTTTCACCCCTGGTGCCAGGCGAAGTGCAGCAGGGAAACTCACCAGGAAGGTGGGTGTATGTCCTGAGGCCATTGAGGGTCATATGCCCACAGGTCACGGGCTCCTTGGCTCTGGAGTTGGTTCATCTTCAGATGTAGCCCAGTGCTGGTCCCCTGGAAACCTGCATGCTGCCCAGCTCAGATCAAAAGTGTATCTGTACCTAGCATGCAGATGGTCTCTAGTCATTATTCCTGAACAGTACAGTTGAAAAACTATTTCACAGTGTTTAGGCTGTATTAGGTATGTCTGAGGATGAGCGCTAATCATGCAAATACAATGCCATTTCATAAAAGACCCTTGAGACCCAAGAGTTTGTGTCCTGAGGGGCATCTTGGAAGCAGTCCCCCAAAGACATTGAGGGAGAAAATTCCCTGCTCTCTTAGGGTCCCGGGCTGAGCCTGAGAGTTGAGATGATATAAGATAGATCACAGAAGAGCGTGCACATTCATTGGCATGAGTTTTATGTGTCATTGAAGCTGTTGGGAGGAAGTGAAGATCTTAAGAAGCAGAGTCGCAACATCCCTGTACCAAAACGGATAAAGAACAGCAGGCTGTGAAGCAGCCGAGTTGTTCAGCAGGCAGGGGGATGAGTTATTTGACAGGGTCTTTACAGAATCCTCTCAGCCTCAACCTCATCCTCAAAGATAAGAACATCAGTACTTTGATGAAGGGAGAGTGTGCTGCTTTTTTTGTTTTAAGAAAATACTCAAGCCCAAGTACTTTTTAAAGATAAGAGGCTTACTTAGCTCACCTTTCTGGGGGTTGGAGCAACCCCCTGTTTGGAATCTGGTGAGGTGTTGGGCAGCATCCTCTTGGGAAAGCTCAGTCAGTCTTGCCTCCTGACAGCTTGCTCTTGCAAGAACCACTGAAGTTCTGTGAGACCAGCACTGGTGCCTGCCTGGCCAGGGCCCTAAGTGGCCTAGTGGGCTCCTGAGGCCCACCACCTCTACCTTCCCATGTGGAATGTTGGGGGAGGTGCCTAGACCCTGGCAGAGGGCACCCTTGCCATGGATTCTCATCTGCTTTGAGAGTGTGGAGGTCAGACAGTCTGTCGCACCTGGGCCTTTGATTCGTGATGTCTGGACAGCCCATCTTGGGGTGTCGTATTCTCAGCTCCTTTTAGAGGGCACAGATTTCTCCTGGCATTGGGAAGGGTGGGACAACTTTCTCATGGGGGCCATGGAAGATGGGTCCCTTCTGCCACCTGCCCACCCTGCAGGGGCATGTCATGGACCGCAGAAAGAAGGCCCTGACTGACTACAAGAAGCTGCGGGCCTTCTTTGCTGAGGAGGAGCAGCACTTTCTGCAGGAGGCTGGGAAGGACGAGGGTGTCCCAGAGGATGAGCAGGCTGACCCAGCTGAGCGGTTCCAGTCCTTGCTGCAGGCGGTGTCGGAACTGGAGAAGAAGCACCGCAACCTGGGGCTCAGCATGCTGCTGCAGGTATGTGCAGTGGGGCTGGGTAGCAGGAGGCCCAGGTCCCTGGGGGGGGGGTGCTCAGAGAAGCCCAGAGCCATAACCTGGATGGCCAGGCTGTGGCCTCCTGGGCTGGACCTCAAAAATGAAGAGGTGGTCAAGGACAATGGCATGAGGGAGTTTGACACTGGGGAGCGCACAGTGCATCATCCCTAGCCTTTGAGGGTGGTGGAGGTGTTTGTATCACCGATATGGAAACATCAGAGGCTGGCCCCATGCTGAGGCTCTGTGACACTCCTTGGTGTCAGCCCTGAGGCCTGGACTGAGCCTGAGACCCCCAGCACTCCCTCTGGGCCTCTGCACTTGGGTCTACTGTGACAGAACCTGAAGCTCTTAACTGCGAGGCCTTGGTTTTCCTCCAGCAGAGGTCAGCCTGTTCAGCCCAGCTGCTGCAGTGACCTGGTGATGGGCTGTGGCCTTGGGGAGACAGGGTTGGGGCTTGGTGTAGGGGGGGCCCAGTCACAAGATTCTGGGTGGGTTGTGCCCAGGACAGTAGTTGTCTGTCTCTCTGTCTATGTCTCACTATCTATGTCTTTCTGTGTATCTCTATCGCCTTCTTGTCTCCCTGTCTCTCCCTCTGACTCTCTTCCCTTCTCCCCTCCCCTGCAGTGATGGCACTGGCCCAGCAGGTGGGTCCCCAGAGTGAGAGCAGAAGGCTCTACCTTCCACAGCTGGCCTGCAGCAGCCCCACCTGCCCCACCCCTCGGTCCCTCTTCCGGGCATCACCTTCCATCCTGGACGGATCCTCAGCTCCACTGGCACTGACAGTGCTTGGGCGTGGGGTGAAGCATTGTAGGTGCCCATACCTTTGGTGTGCATCTAGTTCCAAGTCTCAACAAAGTGTCATTTCAATTTTCCCCAGGGCGTGAGTATGTTCAGGGATGTGCCAGTTCTTATCAAAAGCCAGCCTTGGGACACACTCCCCAGTGTGTCCCAGCCCTGGCCTTGTTGTTCCATGGTCCTGTTCTCCAGCTGGCTACGGCTTGGGGCCTGGTGTGTGGGCATCTGGCATCAAGGGCACCAAGCACTGCACCATGCCTAGGGCAGGCTGCTCTGTGAACCTTCTTCCCTTCCAGGGGGCTGGACGCCTTGGCAGGGCCCTGGGACACACCAGGAAGGTCACATTGAGGGGTTAGCACCAGGGATGCAGCTCTTGGGGAAGAGAAAGTAAGTGGAGTATTCTCCACCCTTCCTAGATTGCCCTTCCTCCCTTGGGGTCCTGGCAGCTCTGCCCTCCACTTCCCCTTCCTGTCCCCTTCCTTCCTGGCTTGTGGCCCTTGGTGCTCACAGACACCTGAACCTTCCTGGCCCCTCACCCCTGGAAGGCCCGTTCTCCCCAGGGTACAGGGGGCTCTGCCAGCCCTCCAGCCCACCCCATGTTCCACCTTGCTCATCTTTGGCTTCTTGCTTCCTGTCTCCTCTGATAGGTGGATTTCACAAAACTCGTGACAGAACATGTGGTGTAGCAGTAGCGTGGTTGCCCGTAGCATTGTGTGTAGATTAGTCCACGTGACAAAACCCAGACCAAGTGAGCAAGAACAGGAGGTCAGGGTGTGCAGATGCAGAGCAGCTAGGTTTGCCCCAGTGCATGAGTCGGTAGCTGGGTTGCTGTGAGTGGGGCCCGTTTGGGGAGGAAGTCCCTGGCCTCAGGTGGGCTGACAGTCCAGCCTACCTGTGTGGGCCAGATTCTGGGTGCCGAATAAAGTGGGTTTGCTCCAGCCTGTTTGCTATGTGTTCCTCCTCTGGTCTGTGTGTCTGGGTGGCCTCTTCTCTTGCCCCTGACCAGTCTCCACTGGGGGAGAAAAGTTACTCGTTGATACTGGTTAACATAGGGCAGACTTCACTCAGCACCATCGAGATTGCTGACTGGCTTACTGCAGCAGGGTCTTCTGGTGGGGAGGACAGTTGGGGCTCCACTCCAAGCACAGTGAGTGTGAGTAGAAGCTGATGGCCAAGGTGGAGTGTCGTGGGCTAGAAGGTGACTAGGAACAGACACAGGTGAGGGGCTCTAGCTGGACCCAGCTGACAGGATTCTTGCTATAGGCAGGCCAATGATCAGACATCACCTAGGGGTGGTGGGGTGAGGAACCCTTCAGATACCCAGGGTGGCTGTGTATCCAGGGTGGGGTTCCCTGTAGCCCAGAGAGGGAAGCCACAGCCTCATGGGTGTCAGAAGAATGGGATGAGGGGTGGGAGGCAATGGGAAAGCAGCCTTCCCCCTTGAGATCTCTGCAGTCTGATGGTGTGGGGGGTGGATGTGGAAGTCAGAATTCTTAAGTCAGTTGTGGGGTGGAAACTCTCTCCTCCCTCTCACAAGTGGCAGATGTAAGGAATTCTGAACAGACTAGAACACACTGCCTTTTTGTGTCATGGAAAGAGTGACTGGTTCACCCTGATTCTAAATATTGACCTTGGTAAAGAGCCTAATGAACATCCCTGACTGGCCCCTAAGATGTGTGATCAGCACTAGGAGTTCCCAGGGCCCTATCCTCAGGCCTCCGTCTCCAGCAAGGCCAACTGGATCTTGGAAAAAGCAGTGCTTAATGAGAAGGCCTCCAACCTGCATCCCAGCTGCCCCCTGCCAGCCAGGCCTGAGGCCTCTCCACATAAACCTGAGACAGAGAGACATCCACATCTGGCTCCAAGAGAGGAATGCACAGTGTGGCTGGCACAAGAACACCTCCACTCTACCCCATCTCTTGCTCAGCAGAAGGCTCCCTTCTGTCCTGTTCACATCAATGCCTGTGCCCAGTGAAGCCTGGCCCTATCCATACCTTCTAGCCTCTGGGCCTCCCTTGTCACCAGGCCCTACTACATCTGGCCCTTGGCCTTCTCACTGTGGGGGAGTGGGCCCCTGCCCGCAGCCTCCCTGTACTGATAGCCTTGCCCTCAACTACACCAGTGGGGAATGGGCCTTCCTCCCTTGTCTTTAGATCAGACTCCCACCTGGTGAGGGCTACTTGTAGTGCACAGTTGCCCCTTCTCACTGTGTCCTCCTGTGGCAGGGTGGCAGGGGCTCCCTGAGTTCCCTCTGGTCTGGTGAGAACCTGGTCCCATCAGAGGTTCCAGTCTCTTAACTTTACCCCCCAAAGGCCTCACCTCCTAATGCCATCATGGGGTGGAGAGGATTTTGGCATAAGTTTTGTGGCATCAGGATCCATACCCAAAGCCCCAAAAGCTCAGGTTCCCAGGGAGAGGGATGCTTCAACTCATGTCGGTTTTTCAGTAACAAATTGTGCACCCACAATGGTTCCTCCCTGGGGGCTGGTGGAGATGAGGAAGTGGCTGCCCAGCTCCAGCTTCCAGCTTTTGCTGCTGGTGCAGAGGGTATGTTACTCCCAGTGTCTGGCAGCATCCCTCAGATGAAGGGCATAGTGACCTGAGGACCAGCAGTCCCCACCCCATGGGTGTTACATTCTACAGGCATCCACTGCCACACACCCACAAAGGTTTACATGCTTGGTGTCCCTATACTGGTTTGGGTCAGGCATGGTGGATATCCAGTGCCCTTTGCCGAAAGGGTGGAGGGTGCAATGGAGATGGGGACACAGAGGTACTGCAGCCTGGGAATAATAAGATAAGCCAGATGTGTGCCACATGGGTACCACAGAAAGCATGGAAATGGGACCAGACTTAAAACGTGCACATATAACAGCTACCCATGGCTTGAAACAGTGGAGCCCAGAGGACTGGATGCCTGTGGGACAGGAATAGTGGAATGGGTTAGGGTCATGAGGGGAATGATGGGAATATCAATACAGAAGAGGTGGGGAGGGGCAGGGCTGTCCATGATCATTGCTTTGTGTGGGAGGACACTAGGCTCCAGTTCCTGCCTTTCTGTTTGGGTTTCTGTAACTAGCACCCTTTCACATCTTGGGAACAAAATCGGTGAAAAGAACCATAGATGTTTCTGGAGTATTATAGTCATGTACATATTGGGGAAGGTTCAGGCCATATGACAGTTCTTTTGTATCATGACATTTCTTTTGTATCCACAGGGATGGGTTTCAGGACCTGTGGACACTAGGTGCTCAAGTCCTTTTTGTTTATCAATCCCACACATCCTCCTGTGTGCCTTAAATCATCTCTAGATAACAGAAATATTTAATGCAATGTAAGTGCTGTGTAAATATTTATTCTACTGTACTATAGAGGGAACACTCACAAGAAAAAAAAATAATGTTTGCTAAGTACACTTCCCCCGCCCCCTGGGTGTTTTTTGATCTGTGTTTAGTTGAACACACAAATGTGGAGCCCACAGGTGGAGGACCTTCTGTACTTGGAATACTCCATCGAAAGGAAACCAGTTCAGCATTCAAGACCCATATGGGTTTCTGGCAGTGCCCCTCATTCAGATTTCAGATAGACTGCTCTCAGCTTCCCTTGGGAACTTCTCAAGAGGCTGTGCCCTTGAGCACATCCTTCTCATCTCAGAAGACTGGAGGCTGTGTGTGAAATACGAGTGAGCTCTGAAGATCTCTGTCAGGCCTCCAGGATGGGTCAGCTGCCCCTGTCCTGACAGCAGGTCAGCCTAAAGACCAGCCCTAGCCTCTGTCCAGCATTTTCTCAAGGGAAGGTGGGGGCCACATGATAAGCAGAGGACAGCTGCCAAAACCATGAAAGTGAGGCTCCAATGAGTTGTGGGGTGGGCAGGGGGAGGTGCCCCTTGCACCTGTGTCTTGTGTAAAGGGGCTGATTCCCTCAGAGACTTTCACTCAGTTTGGAGACTGAAGACCCTGAAGTCTTCCCCTGCCTCTGGAAAGATAATCTTTTGGACTTTGAGTTTATAATTAAATTTTCATTCATTAAGAGGAATGTGCTATCAAGACACTTCTATTTGGCAAGTAAGTATTCCATTTGTAAATGAAGAAATGTCAACTAAAAATGTTGCCACTGACATAGCCTAAGAGATTAAGTCAACCAGTCAGAATTAAACTCAACGGACAAAGGAGGATGCTGAAGTACTATTTATAGGACCCTTGCTGGTACAAACAAGAGTAGACAAGTTTTAAAAACACTGTCAGGAAGCATAACATGTTAGTAATAGACACATGCCTCACTGCTCCTGTTTGCAGAACAGCATGTCTTGTAAGAGTTCAATTCTACGCGGATCTGCCACTGAATTTGTCTTGTGACTAGGACCAGTATGTTTTCCTGTGCATAAGCAACTTCTGGGTACTTTCCAAGATTTCTTTCTTAATTATAAGATTGATACTCTCTGTACTAGGCTTTGGAGTCCTTGGCCATTAGACTGAGTGGGCTGCAGGGTGCTGTCTTTTTGCAGTCACCAGAGCAGCCTGGGCCTCCCCCGTTGCACCCTATCAAGCCCCTGGCCCTCAGAACCTCTGGCACTGGCCTCTTACCTAGGCCCAGGCCTCCCACCCAAAGGATTGCAACTGGTAGAGTCAGCACCCACCTGTAACCCTAAAGGGATGTGGCCAAACTGAGACTTGACAGACCTCATAAAACTTGGGAGTGTGAGCAGGTGTGATGGTGCACATCTGTAATCCCAGTGGCTCAAAAGGCTAAGGCAGGAGGATCGTAATTCAAAGTCAGCCTCAGCAACTTAGTGAGGCCCTCAGCAACTCAGTGAGACCCTGTCTCTAAATAAAATATTAAAAAAGGATGGGAATGTGGCTCAGTGGTTAAGCTCACCTGGGTTCAATTCCCGGTAATAAAAAAACAAAACTTGGAGTTCGAACCAGTAGTAGTCCAGGATGCCCCTCCCCACATACTCCACCTTGGGAAGGTGACTGCTTTGAGCTAAAAGGCACTTGGAAAACCGCAAATGCAGGCAGAAGCTTTCCCCAAACTAACCATATCTGCCCGGGGGAACTTGGCATCAAAGCAGTAGGCCTCTCCAGACTTTCCGCGAAGGTGAACTCAGACCACAAAGACCAGAATTCGACGCCGTATCAACTCCAGCGTCAGGAACTATTCTAGTTATTCCTGCTTACCATTTCCTGAAAGTCCTTTACTCTGTCCTGGGTCGGCCCCTCTGCTTTCCCCTAAGAAGGAACACAAGCGCCTAGATCTCGCTCTTAGGGGGAGCATTCGCTTTTTCACACGCACCTCTGTGTACCTTTTCCCCAGACTCTGCCCGTTCCAATTACCCAACCTCGGCGGGTAGCACTTAAGGAGCGCGCTGAGGCGAAACGCCGGCTCCTCCGCCTTCCAACCAGCACAGGCGGCACGGAGATTGGAGCGCGGGGAGCTTGCTATCCCAAAAGCCGCAGGCTTCCGAGGCAGGGAGGCGCCCAGCAGGCTGGGTGCGAGCTGAGGCCTTCAGGGCTGTATGCAAAAGAGGCGACTTTCCAGGTCTTGTCTGATTGGACAAAGAGCTCCACGGAGCAGCCAATGGGACTCCAGGGCTGCAGAGCCTCTTCAGCCCATTGGTGGGTACAGCATCCACAGCCCTGTATAACAGTTGGGCAGCGAAGCTTTTGACGGTGTAAGCAGCCAGTCGTTGCTACTGGTCAGTTTCTGCCGCGCTGGTTTCCTTCGGCCTCTTCGCTCTAGGGTCTTAGCGCGCCACCGGAAGGGCGTGGTCCTGGCGTGCACGCTTAATTCCCTGCGGGCCTGGAGCATCTGCTGCCGCTTTAAGCGTGAGGGTGCTGGCGCTCCAGCACCCGAGGACCCAGCGGCCGCAAAGACATCCTTGTCGCCCCGACCTCCAGCTTCAGGGCGCGTGACCATCGCGCAGATTGCCGTCTGACATCTCGGCTGGGAGAGAACACAGAGAGCCACCACAGGGCCGCTGAGGTCGTGCCGCCCTCGTGAACTCCTTGACAGACACTAGAGTCTCTTTTCAGAACCACTCTGTCAAGGGGGGAGTCGTTTCTCTTTAACCCCATTTGGGTCATTGTTCCTCTGAAGTCCTTGTGTGGAGGTCGGCACCGGAGAGGTGCAAGATGGGAAACTCTGTTGGCCTAAGCAGGTTTTCCAAACCTGGTCCACAGCTGTGAGCTGCCTGCCTTAACCAGTCCTTTCCCTTATGGTGCCCGCAGGCATGGATGGTGCTTTGTAGCAGGTAGAATGCCTTTCTTTCCCCAGGTGACCTGGCAGCCCAGGGATGGCCACCAGCACTTCCCTGCTGAGGGAATCCTTTCCTGAGCAGAAGTCATCCCCAGGGGAAGGCACATGTGAGAGTCTGTGGTATGTTAGCCTGTGCAGGGACTTAGCTGGGAAACAGGCACATGGGGAAAGGAGCCAGTCGGCAAACAGGGCTCAGTGCCAGATGCTGTGGGGCTGGATCCTCCTGCTTCACTTAGGCCTCTGTGTGGAACCTCTTAATTCTGCTTTGGTTCCCTGATCCTACTGGAACATAAACATTGATTAACTGGCCTCCTTTCCCCATGTGTTTGTGAACTACATGACTAGGAATCTTAAATAGTTGGAGCTTTCTGTCTGGCACAACTGACCCCAGTGTCTTAGCAGTCATGGATACTCTCTCAGATTTCAGTTGATGATTGTTACAGTCTGTTCTGGTTATGAGGCGTGGGGCACAATCTGGGAAGAGAAAGGGAAAATGAAAATTTGCCAGTTTCCAGGGTGTGTGTGTGTGTGTGTGTGTGTGTGTGTGTGTGTGTATGGTGTGTTCACGTGCACACATGAGAACAAAAGGGTCAGTGTTTTTAGCAGGACACAGAAATTACTGTTCAAGCAACCTCCTTCTTTGTAGTTGACCTCTGATCTCTGGCCAAGCAAATCTCTGAAGTCTTCCAGAATGTTCCCTTCCTCTAGGAAGCCTATTGACGAGCTCAGAACAGGTACAGTGGCTGAGAAGTCTCTAGATACCTATTAGCTGGTCCTGGGAATTAGCTCATAAACCTTAAGAACAGAGAGCAATTGAGTGAGCCTGAGAAAAGGAGGGCACGGTGTGTTAATATGCCAGAGACAGCAAGAAGGCCCAGCAAGACTGCAATGGATTCCAGAAGGGCAAGGCTTATTATACGTGGTAAAGGTGGTGGGAGGCACAAACGTTTTTCTTAGTCATGAGCACTTGGGGCAGCTCCCATAGGCCCGAAATCCTATGGAATCCTAAGCCTCCCCAGTTCACTTCTGTCTTTCCTGCCCTGGCTTACTTTGCCATCATCTCCTGCAGTGGGGTGGCCAGGTGCCATCCGCTGTCTTCCTAGACCACCAACTTAAAGTCTCTCCTCCCCCAGAGCATGGCTATAGCAATACCACCTTATTTTATAAACAGGTTTGATTTGATTATTAGCATTTCCACCTATGGAATAAGAACAGGACTCTGTTTTTTTTTTTTTTTTGGCACATTTTGTTTGCTGCTATATCCTTGGTGCCAGAATAACACTTGGCATGTAGAAGATGCTTATTCATGCCTGAATAAATGAAATGCCAGGGGTCTTTGGAGGTGATACTGACAAAATCTTCACAGTTTATAGATAAGGAATTAAAGACTCAGAAAGATGGAAAAATTTCTTAAATATTTGCTCAAAGGCAATTCAGGACTCATTTTAAAAATTATTTATTTTTAATTGACAAAAATGTATATATTTCTGGGGTATCCTGTAATGTTTTATCCATGTATACATTGTGTTCAGGTCAGGGTAAGTATATGTACCTCCTCAAACACATAATTTGTGATTTAAAAGCACTGAAAATCCTTCTGGCTTTTTTTTTTTTTTTGAAATATACAGTACTTGTGGTTACCAATAGTTACCCACTGTGCATCCTTGCTGCTCCTACCTAACTGTAACTTAGTACCCTTTGATCAACTTTGCCCTATCCCTCCCTCCCCACTACTCTTTCTGGCCTCTGTTAGCCCTTATTCTATTCATAACTTCTCTGAGATTAACTTTTTTTAGATTCCATATGAATGAAATTGTGCAATCTTAATATTTATATGGAATTGTTAAAAAAAAACCTAATAGCAAAAACAATCCTGAATAAGAACAGAGTAGGAAGCATTACACTATCTGACTTCAAAATATATGACAAAGCTAAAATAAGCAAAGCAGCATAGTGTTATAATAAAAACAGACCAAATGGGAACAGAATAAAGAGCCTAGTCATCAACCCACACATCTACAGCCAACTGATTCTTGACAAAGCTGCCAAATACGTATTATAAAAAGTACAGTCTTTCAATAAGCTAGGAAAATGGAAACTTGACCCTTACCTTTAACCCTGTATAAAAATCAACTCAAAGGGATTTAATACTCAAATAATTTAAGATTGGGACTTTATTTGACTAACCCATAGCTGTCATGATGAAATAGGGAACTCCTATATATGTTTCAGGGGATGCTACCCTATGATGGCTTTACCCTTTGGTCTTGCACAGCCCTGAAAGACAGTCCCTCAAGATTAGGCTCTCTCTCTTTTTTTAAAGAGAGAGAAAAGAGAGAGAGAGAGAGAGAGAGAGAGAGAGAGAGAGAGAGAGAGAGAGAGAATTTTTTAATATTTATTTTTCAGTTTTCGGTGGACACAACATCTCTATTTTATTTTATGTGGTGCTGAGGATCGAACCCAGCGTCCCACACATGCCAGGCAAGCAGCACGTTACCGCTTGAGCCACATCCCCAGCCCAAGATTAGGTTCTCTTTACTCATGGCCAACATACCCCAGCCCCTTTCCACCAGATTTCCAGGCCTTAGTAAAAATGGGGATAAAGTTACCAATCCCACTGGGTTGTCATATGGCAGAGAGAATTATGTGAAGCATATTTGTAGCCGGTGGCTTTATATCAGGCTTCCCCAAAGTATCACAACACCCTAAGTGTCAAGAGCCATACATGGGTTATATATGGAATATCAGCATCACAACCAGTGAGGGGATGGGTCTGGCACTGGAATGTCCCATGGCACCCCCACAGGGATAGACTGCCTGGTGCAAGTGAACTTTCCCCTCAGCTCTGCCAAAGGTCCCACTTAGCACTGGAGATGGGGTGACCCGCTGTAGCCGCACAGCCCCTCTGAGGTAGGTGTGAACTGCCAAGATGCCAGTCAACCTGCTGACTGTAAGATATCAAGAAGCAAGACTCCACCCCTGAAACCTTATCCCTCCCTTTGATGTGCTCCCCTTAAGTCAACAATGGGGCACATTTTATAATTATCTAGCTCCTGCTCCTTTGTGGACTGGACCTATCAGGGGCTTTACCTTTTTGAAACTGTCTTTCTGACATTGTCTTTTGTCCTTCACCAATTATTCTAGACTTTAATTTCTTAGGTGGTTTATATGGCAGGAAGAAAAAACCCCCTAATGAAGGGCTGCCCCTTCCCCATACCCAAGGGCTGGTCCATTAGAGGTTGGAAGGTGCACCTCTTACACTGATTGGAGATGAATACTATGCCATTTTATAGAAGGAGTTAGCATCCAAGTATCTATGGGGTTCTGGGACTCATCCCCCAAGGACAGTGAGCACTGACTGAATATGTTCATCTTATATTTATATGTGTAATTATTTTCTTAGTGGAGGACCAACATGCTCAACTTCTCAGAACAACTTGCTCTAGGTTTCCTCTCAACTGAGAATGACAAGCATATTTTAAATTCACCATGTGAGACCCTGCCATCTCCATCTGATTTGCTGTTGCCTCTCTTTTCAATTAGCAGCTCTTATAAACATTTAGCTTCCCAATTCTATCACCCCTCAATGCCATACCCTCTCTCACTGACAGAAACATTTTAATATTTCTGGTTGCTTTAATAGTACCACAGTCTCTGTTCCATAGGCTGTGATTAGTGTGGGTTTTTTTTCCCCATTTTTGAGGATTGAACCTGGGGCCTCACACATGGTAGGCACGTGCAGTCTACCACTAAGTTACATCCCCAGCCCAAGGAATTTTGTTTTTATACTAGCAAATTAGCAATACCACACATTAAGAGGAAAGTTGATATTCAACCTTACAACTTTTGTCCTGTGTATATACAATTATAATGTGCACTATGATGATGGCTTCATCTCCAATCTCTCTTGCCAAGGAGGGTATAAGCCACCTAAGAAATTAAAGTCTGGAATAATTCGTGAAGAAAAAAAGACAATGTCAGAAAGACAGTTTCAAAAAAGGCGGAGCCCCTTATAGGTCCAGTCCACACAGGAGCCAAAAAATCAGTTCATACTTTACTGTGTGTTTGAGAGATCAAGAAACGGTGGGAATCAAGAAACAATAAATACCATCAATTTCAGTATTTGCTTCAGTGCTTCACTCTAAATAGCTAGAAAAGAGATGCATCTTTTGGTTTGCTGCCTAGAGGGAGGAATAATTACACAAATCAGCACTATCGCTAACTACAAGGCAAGAACCCTACATTACTAAGGGAATTGACTTGGAGTCTTTAAAAGCTGGTAATTGCTGTCAGGACTTTGGATATCTATCGGGTTCTTGCATGTGCACAGGGTGAGAAGGCAGGAGCACTGGTGCCAGGAAATGTAGAAGTGATCTCTGGCCCTGCCTGCCTCCATTCTGAATTATCAATATTGGGCATCTTGGCTCTATGCCCAAAAGGGTACTCAGCACTATAGGTAAAAACCATTCAGCAAACCATTATCTACACTGTGATAATTTCAGTCCAAATGGGAGAGTAGGGTGCAAACAGTTACTCAGCAACAGGCAAAACTTAAAAGCAGTTAATATCCACTCTGTGGTTACCAGCGGAGCACAAAATCTTCAGAGCCAGCTGGCTCACATCTAGAAATATAAAGAGGCATCTGGCTCATGTAGAAATATCGGGAAAAATTTCAATGAAGAAAAAGAACAGTGAGAGGAAATGGGGAAAGGATGTTCCAATTATAAAGAACAGCACAGGCAAGTTTCCAAGTATTTGCCCTATTTTAGCTGTGAATGTCTCCTCAATTTCCTGAATCCTTGGTCACCCTCATTCCTGGTGGTTTGGAAATATCCGCACAATGTGCTTGCCATTCATCACCCAGGCCGTGCATTCCTGTTTTCCCCACATTGTAATTTCTTCCCAGTTTCTTACTGAGACATGGTGTCCCCACATATTACCTCTTGGCCCCAGAAGTCTGTTATTCTAGTCTTCCTAGGGGTGTTGTACAATCAGGGAAACACCTAGGTTCTCAGCTCAGAGAGACTGTAAGAGTGTTTCAGAAGAGAGAAATATCATCACAGTGTTCTTTTCTATGACTGATTAAGGTCATACAACCAGAACATGTGGCTTGCTTCTCCCCTCCTGCCTGCTGGCAGTTGGAGAAGGCACAGCTTCTCCCCCTGCTTAGCTCAGTGAATCCCACACTGGAGGTTCTGACTTTCCATACACCTGACCAAGAGACAGTTGTTTTAACAGTCAAGATCAGCCCAGGACCTCCCCGTAAGGTTCACATTTGGTTGACAAACATTTCAGTAAGTTGTGGTTTTTGTTCAGACTTGATTGACCAGTCTGAAATGACTTGATTTCCTGGTAATTGGAATAAAAATCATTAGTTACCTAGTTTATTTTGCACAATAAGGTTACCTGTCAAACTGTATGCAGATTTCGCTTGAGTCTTGCACCTTCACAAATACCCTTGAGGTACACACCCAATAGCACTCTTACTGGCTCAGGAAGTTTTCAAATCTGTTAATTGTAGGATTCTGAAATGCATATTTCAAAACTTTCAGATAGCTCTAATTTAGAGCCTTTGACTGTTTATTTATTTTTGTAGTTGTAGGTGGACATCATGCCTTTATTTTTATGTGGTGCAGAGGATTGAATCCAGTGCCTCATGCGAGGCAAGCACTCTGCCCCAGAGCTCCAGCTCCAGCCAGAGCTTTTGACTTTGACTCAATCTTCAAGACCTACATGTGAGGTGATTCCAGAGGGATCACCTTTACCTGTGGGTGGCCTCAGGTGACTGAAGCCAACTCCACTTAAGTGCAAAAGTCTCCACCCATCTGATTACATGACATATGTAGTGAATTCCTTTGGATTGCAAAACCTCCAAACCTCCAAACAGGCTTAACCCGCATGATCAGACAATGGCCAGAGAAGGAGCACTGCCTGCGCCTACTCTAGCCACAGCTCCTACATCAAGAAATCCACTCTGGTGCTTAGCATACACAGCTTAAAAACCACTCTAAGCCAAGCCACATAGTTTTGGTATGTTAACTTCAAAGTCCTACTAGTTGAATCCACAGTTCAAATATATAGAAACCCCCAGTCTAGAGTCCCAACTCTGGACTACTACGGACTGAAGACACAGCTAGGAGGCCGCGGATGGGTGCTGCCCTGCGGCCAAGAAGCTCAGAGCCAGTCTGCGCTGCGTCAAGGTCCCCTGGACGTTTCCACGGGGAAGCTGCGGCTGCAGCCTGTTAAAGACAGCCAAGTCCAGTTCACGATGAATGCACAGAAAAGTAAGACGGTGGAGTCAGGCGTGCTTACCTCCTTTTATAAGCAACTAGCGGACCAGATTGAAATCCACCCTCACGAGGTCCGATCGCCGGCCCAACTGCACCCTTGGTATTTAGCGCCCTCCCTGGAGGGCGCGGGCACTGCAGCGCTTTTTCGTTGACAAAAAAAAAAAAAAAAAAAAACCAACAAACCAAAACAAAACAAACCTGCGGCCCTCGCTGGGTTTGTTCACACCGACCCTCATCTTCTCCGAGGGTTTCTGAACTGCAGTCCCTTTTCTGACCTTTCTTGCAAGCTTGCCGGGAAGACTTGGTGAGCCTTTTTGAAGGCAAACGCTCCCGTGTTTTCAACGGTAGCTGCCCCTTGCTGAGTTTGTGCCCATGCCTGGAGACTTTCTAAAGTCCTCAAAGATGTTATTAATACCAAATTGCCCATTTTATGTTTCTGGGGAAAACCTGGATAATTGTTTTTGAGAATGAAAATGACATAACCATCAGCATAGTGTAGTTTCACTCTTTTTATTAACGTAGATGATACTCTTCCTCCTGTCACACACATCTTTCATTAACCCAGAGGTTTCTAAAGCTCCACCAGGATTTGGGCAGGCAACTGGACCAACCTGCATTTCTTACAGGTGCACTTTCCAGGCTAGCACCAGCACGACCCTTTCACTCATGAACAGCTCTTAGCTCCCAAGAATGCAAGAGCCAAGTGCCATGGCCCGCTTCAGAATCCTGTGAAATGGACTACAGTAGTCATGGGGACACACCCTCAACATCTGAGGGGCGAGAAATCAGAGGACTCTTCAGAATGAGTGCCTGCTAAGGTGTGGTGGGTTGATGTGCCTGTTGAAGATAAAGTCACACACAGAAGTGGTCAGGACAGAATTTCATCAGGAACATACTATTGCCGTGGTAAAGAGTCACATGTGAACTGGACTCGACTTGGGTGTGTACAGATCTCACTGGATATTTTAACCCAGAATGAGAGAATGGGAGGGGGCCAGGAAGGCTCCACAGAGACAGGGAAGTGAAATGTTGCCAGAAGCAAAAAGGGGAGGGGAGTCCTCTGGACCCCCTCTGGCTTGCTTGCTGGCAGTTACTGATGTAATCCCCTACCCTCCCAGGCCTGCTGTGGTTAATTTTTTGTGTCAACTTGTCTGGAGGCTGGGTACCCAGCCAGCTAGTGAAGCACTATTGCTGGGTGTCTGTGAAAGTTGTTTGGACAGAAGTATTGGAAACAGAATAGAGATCCTTCCTCACCAATGTGGCAGACACCTATCCAATTTGCTAAAGGCTTAATAGAACCCAGGACAGTGGGAAGGTAAAGCTCTCTCTACTTGATATTTTAACCATCTGGTAACCTGGAACACCCAAGCTCCTGTTCTACATCCTGTGCTACATTTGTACTCTGGGGCCTTACTCCAGCAGACCTCCTGGTTCAGAGGTATCACCTGTTGTCCTAGTCTCTGGCTTGCAGCCAGCAGGTGATAAGACCTATCTGCCTCCATAACTATCTGAGCACATTGTCATAAAAAAATATCCTCATATATGTCCTGCTGGTTCTGTCTCTATGCTGACACTCCAGGAACACTGTCTCCAAATACAGCTACTCTCTCAGGTACTGGTGACATTGAACAAGGGCTTAGCACAATGTGCACATAGGCTCCTACCATGGCACTGGTTCTTGCAGAAAGAAGGACTTCATTGCAAGATTGACTGGCAGAGAGGCCAGGAGCAAAAAACTCAACTGATCTGCCTCTCCTCTCAGGTGGTAGCTGGGGAATTTATAGGAACGGGGTGCGGAGCTGCTTGTGGCCTGGTGGCCAGAAAGGGAGGTTGTTTCAGGTTCTCTTGCTCGTTGCTCGTTTCTTCTGTCCACATGTATGTTTTGGAGGCAGGTATCATGTTCTGCACTGGGAATTGTGAGTTTGTGATGTCCAAAGGCTTCTGTGCCTATTCATTCTTGAGTTCATCTCTGAGTGAGTGCTAAAGGCTTTTCCTGGAAGACTTCTTGAGCACTTTGGTATTTCAGGAATTCTTGCTGGGTGTGTCCAGGCTTTGTTTGCTCTCAAGGGGGGTTGAAACTTCATCATAGGAATTTGGGGGCACAGTTCAGCCCATGATGTTGCCCCAGATAGCCCAGTGACTGTCATGGAGCGGGCCTTGCTGACAGGCTGGGGTCTGACAACTGTGCCAGAGCTGGTCAGGACCTGGAGATGCCAAAGTGACCATTGTGGTCTGTCTTGCCTCAGGCTCACATCCCTGAGTGTCCAGAGGTTGGCAGCCTCTCTTCCCATGGGAATTTGAACCGAACAGGAGACACTCCAAGACATTACCCAGAAGGGGGTGTGGGGCTAAAGGGTAGCCTCCACTGGGTTCCACATGTCCCAAGACCTTCCCATGGGTGGGAAATCTGTGAAAGAGCCCCCTACCCACTGAAGAAGTCTTCTCCTGGTTACTCCCAGTAGGCACAGGGTGCCCCAGACATGTCCTGAAGACAAAAAAGGGAATCCTGTCAGCACTGACGAACCTGGAATAAGCCAGGCACAGAAAAACCAATACTTTATTTCATTTATACATGGACTAAAGAAGAGTGGACCAGAATGGTGGCTTCCAGTGCTGAGGGCTGGGGAAGTGGGGAGGTGATGGCCAATGGGATCTGTTTCAGTAGTATGGAGAAGTCAGTTCTGAAGATACTATAGAGCACACTGCTGATAGCTATATACTATACTGCAAGCTTACAATTTCTAACACAGTAGATCTTACATTCAGTTCCTACAAAAAAGAAAACAAAAATCAGACAAAGCCCCAATAATAATGATTAAGAAGGCACTTCTGGAGGACACTTCTGGAGGAGAGGGACATGCATATGACTCTGATGGTGGGGATGATTCCATGAATGCTTACTTATCCCCTATCACAACAAGCTGTGTGCATTAAATATACACAACTGTCATATCATATCTCAACAAACTGTCAATCATGTCTCAATAAAGTGTTTTAAATAAACATAAGAATAAAGAATAGGAAATTTTATCATTTTGTGAGTTGTCAGGGATGAATGCACAGGAACTCTTAGAGGCAGATTTTGGTAGTTTGTGCTTGTTGTTCTGAATGATTTGTTCGAAGTCCAGGTTGGAAAAAGGGTGCAAAAGGGTGAAAGAGATTGTGCATTTCAATCGGGAGCTATATGTGGAGCCAGGGCTGAGATTAGATTAGGTTCCTCACCAGTCAGGGGACCTGTCTTTGCCTGGTCTGGGAGAGCCAGCTGGGTTGGGTCACTGCATGGGGCTGGGATGCTGGGAGAGACCACAAGGCCTCTAGGTAGGGCCCCAGGAGGTTGAGCTGAGGTCACTAAGTAGCCAGGGGCAGGGAGCTGTCCTTGGCACTCCTGGGCTTAGGGGCTGGAGATGCCTCATTGGACTGTTCTCCTCCTGGGGGCCATTTATGACTGCTGAAGAAATCTAGGCACACCTCTGAAGCAAAAACTCCACCTCAGTGATCAGCTGTTTCTAACTTGTTGCGGTGGCCCTACCTACAGAAAGATCTTCTGTGTTCTGATTCTTAGGTCCCAGACACCTGACTGTCCCAACAAGAGCTGAGTTGCACCCAACTCTGCAGAATGGGCATGTGGTTGATGCTGAGGGTCTGGAGTGACAGGCAGGGCGGACTGACTCAGGTAGCAGGACCATTCCCATGGCTTTCCAGGACGCTGCTGCCCCTGTGTGGAAATTCACGGGAGCACTGCACAGCAAGGGCTGTGTGTCCAGAGTTAGAGCACTTCCCTACCAGGAGCAAGGCCTGGTTGCACCCAGCACACCCACCCTTCCCACACAACTGAACAGAGAGGTGTGCAGAAGAAGAATGAGCAGTCGTGGCAAAGGACGAGGAGGAGTAACCATCTGCTTGATGGAGTGTTGTTTGGATCCATCTCACAGCGGAGGATTCTGTAGCTGACATAGCAGCAGCACCTCTCCCACTTGGTCTACATTGTCACCAAGTCTTTGTGACACTCCAGCTTTCTGTCAGCACAGGCAAATCTTCTCACAATGGGGTATCCCTGTCAGTGTTTGCACAGATGAGTATCACCAGAGTTACTCCAGGACACAAGGAGACAGCAGCCCACTGGGACAGCACATAGCCCAGAGGGCTCCCTGAGGGACATGGGAGGGATGCTGTGGACTGGGGTCAGACCTTCCCCATGTACAGCCCCTAGATATGTCCTGAGGTGGGAAGGAGAGGAGAATCCTCAGAGGTGGAGCAGGTGTGTGATGGTGGACACAGGCCTTGAGAAGACGCTGGGCACCCTGGGGCAGGAAGAAGTGGCCAGGAGCAGATGAAGAACACTGCTGGATTTGTAAGTTCAAACATCACTTCCTGGGAAGTGCAAATTGAAAGGACAGTGGGAGAGCATTGTATCCGTGTTAGAATGGCCCAAATCCAGAACTCTGACACCACCCAGTACTGGGGAGGATGGGGACAGTAGGAACTCTCATTCATTGGTGGAAGGAATCAAAATGGTGCAGCCACTGTGGGGGGCAATTTGGCCATTTCTTAGAGAGCCAAGCACCATGCTCCTTGGTGATTACCCAGATGACCTGAAAACTTACCCACACGGATATCTGCACACAGATGTTCACAGAAACTTTCTTAATAATGTCAAAGTTTCAAAGCAACCAGGATGTCCTTTGGTAGGTGAATGGAAAAGCTGGGTGCATCTGATAATGGAGCATTCTTTCAGCGCTCAGAGTGGTGGCCTTGGCACATAAGAAGATGGGTGGGGCACCCAAGGCATGGCTAAGGGAGAAGCTGCTGGAGAGGCTGCAAACTGCCAGAGCCAGTGTTGGTCAAGAGCCAGCAGGTGGTGGGAAGATTAGTGGTTGCCAGGGGCTGGCAGAGTGAGAGAGATGAGTGGGTGGAGTGCATGGTGCTGCATGGCACTGCATGCTGCAAAGTCACAGAGTACCCAGCTCTTGGAAGGAGCTCTGTGGCCAACCATGGACCATGTGCAGTGCAGGCTCACTGATCCTAATAGAAGGACACTCTGCTGGGAGATGAACCACGGAGGAGGCTATGCACACGTAGGGACAGGGGTGCATAGGGCTCTCTGTACCTTTTCCTCACCTTGCTGCAAACCTAAAACTGCTCTGAAGATCTTAGGGAATGAGAAATGTGAGGTATCTTGATGATAGTGGGAATGTTGACACCTTCATTTGGGGTATTGTCGTGTAGTTCTGCAAGATGCTAAAGGACACAGGGAGTCTCTGTATTATTTCTTACAACTGCAAGTCAATTTTTAATGACCTCAAAATACAGAGTTTAGTTTTAAAAGTCTCCTCTGGCTGCAGTGGCAAAATCCACAATCTTTCCAACAAAGAAGAAGTACACAGCTGTATTTTTAAAAATGTATTTTGGTGTTTACCTCACACTGTATATGGAAAAATCAAATCACAATGAACCACATGTTAGCTGCAGGGTGGGCTGAACACTCGACCCCCACCCATCTGGTTTCTTATTGCTTGGGTGGGCTGAACACTCAACCCCACTCAAGGCTGAACACTTGACCTCCACCTGTCTGGTGCAACGGAAACCTACATCAGGCCTTTGCCTGGTCTGCCTGAAGGCAGAAGATGACATCCTTAGCAACTATTGTATGATCCAATCACTGTACCATAAGGCAGCTTGCAGACCCAGAGACCCCATTAGATTTTGGCTATAAAAACTCCCTCCTTCTGGGCCCTCCCCCCACTCACTTTGCGAGCGCACTGCTCTCTCTTCTCTCTCTCTCTCTCTTTCTCTTCCTTCTCCTGTGGATCAGACAATGCCACAACAAAGATCTCTTGGTCGCTTTGAGTGTCATAGTCACTTTCCTTTCACCACAGGCCTAAATGTAAGATCCCAAACTATAACATATCTTGAAGAAAACACAGGGATAAATCTTTGTGACATCAGATTAAATAAGTTTTAAAGAGTACACCAAAAGCAGGTAACTCAACAGAAGAAAGGGGGGTGGTATTGCTGAGGAAAACACCTGAACAAACCATCTCAGTCACTCCTCTCAGCTGACCTGGGAATTGCTGGGCAGCACACCATGAGCCTCCTGCTGGCTGTGCTGTAGCCACACCTCTGGAGTGTGGGTTCAAATGTTGCTGTGGTTACTTGGGACCTGAGGCCTCTTTTGCTAAAACCCTAACCCCTCATGGCATGGTGCTGTCTGATAGGTGGGAGGAAAGGGCATGGCCTCTCTGTTTTCATATCCTGTGCTTGGTCACCTTTATGTTAGATTCTGCTCTGCTCTGCATGTAGACCTATTGTCCAGAAACATTCTGCCCTAGACTTGCCCAGGCTCTCTCTCCCTGAACTTCAAGGCTAAAGACACCCCAGCACCATGAGTGAAATCATCAAGCCATGAGAGTGAGAAAGAGGCGGTACAGAGTTCCAGAAAAGAGACACAATTCTCCCTTTTCCAGACTGCTGCTGCCTGCCATTCCTGTCCTGGACCTGTGCCCCTTGACACCTGAAGCCATCAGCCTATCATTTCCTGCCATCCTGCACCTGTGGCCCTGAGCACCTGGAGCCATTAGCCAGTCCCTCCTTCCTATTCCCTTCCTGCACCTGTGGCCTTCCACACCTGCAGCTGAGCAGCTGATTGGTTAGCAGAGCACTTTCTTTTCCACTCTCTGGCCGATAACGCCCTTCCTGTTCTCCAATGCTAGAGTCTGAGATATTGATTTTAATGTGAGATGAACCTCCAAGGTGAGTTTGGTAACAAAAGGGCTTTTGCCATTTTTTTTTCAGTATATGGTGCAGTTTTATTTTTCCAGATGTATTTAGGTACAATTGGCAAGGAAAGATTATATATGGGGGGAATCAAGGGAAGAATGGAGGAACTTTGGATTAGGAGAAGGGGTGTGAGGGGAGGGGACAGAGTATGGGGGTGTGAAAGACGTGGAATGAGACAGACATTATTACCCTATGTATGGGTATCACTGCACGAATGGAATGACTCTACAACAAGAGAAATGAAAAGTTGTGCTCCATTTGTGTACAATGAGTTGAAATGCATTCTGCTGTCATCTATAATTAATTAGAACAAATTAAAAAATAAACAAGATTGTATATATTTAAGATACACTAATGATTTGATGTATATGTATATACTTTATTTGTATAATTATGAAATGATTATCACAAACTAATTAACATACCTGTCACATCACACAGTTCTAAGACATTCTTTCTTGGCAAATTTTGAGGACACAATACATTGTTATTAACCATGGTCATTGTGCAGCATTATGTTAGGCCACTAGAGCAGTGGTCAGTTTTCATTGCTTTAACAAAACACCTGAGATAGACAACTGAAATAGTGTCAGAGGTCTCTGTCATGGTCACCGGCTCCATCATGTGGCTTGTGGTGAGGCAGCACATTATGGACAGAGGAAATGGTGGAGCAAGACTGCTGAGCTTGGATCAGGACGGAGAGAGAGTGGCAGCATGGGGACAAGAGGCAGCCTTCCAGGCACACCCTGTGATCTGCTCCATCCGCGAGGCCATCTCCTATGGTGCCACACCTCCCAGTAAATGGAGGCCATGCACAGGCCCACCCAGGCAAGGCCCCAGGCCTCATGGCCCTCCTTGCACACTGCCACAGGGGAGCAGCCTTCCACACAGGGACTTTGGGGGACAGTCCCAGTCCAGATCATGACAAGAGCTTCTGCATTTTATAACTGAAAGTTTATACTCTTGCACCAACACCTTCCCTTTCCCTCCCCAGCCCCACCTTTCTAGATGAATAATTAAGGAAATAAAAAGACAAGCCACAGTGTGCCAGAACATTTTACAGAACACAGATTCAGTGAAGGGCTCGTATGCAGAACACATGAGGAGTTCTTATAATTCGGTCATGCAGAAACAGAACCCAGTACTAAGCCATGGGCAGATAACAGAAGCAGACATCCTGCTGAGAGGATATATGGATCTTCATAAGCACAGGAACAAACCCTCAGACCTGATGTCAGTAGAGAAAAGCAAACCACATTCCCACTTAGGACCAAATCACACATGCAGCGTCTCAGGTAAAGTTAGGGCTGAGATCCGGGCCACCATGACTGCAGTGCAGGCAGGAATCAGAACACTCAGGACTCTGGTGCCTGCTAGTGAGAAGGTAAGGCCCTGCACCACGCTGGAAAACAGCGTGGCCATCTCCTGTCAAATTAAATGTCAACTGTCATCTCCTGAGAGAAGTGAAGCATGAATCTGCATAGAAACTGGATGTGGACCTGTGACACTGTTACTTACCATACCCAATGGCTCATAGCAACTCAAAAAACTACTCAGTGATGAATGTGATAGATTTTATTCTGCAACAGGCAACAGCATGGGTGAATCTCAAGGGCTATGTTGAGGGAGGGAAGTTGTTATCTTGTGGACAGGGTTTGAGAGTGACTCCAGGGGTCATATGCTAGAAGCTTGGCTCCAGGGTGGGAGGCAGGAGGTGAGAGGTCCTTGGAGAGGTAGGGCCTGGTGGAAGATGCTGAGGTCCTTGGGCTAAGCCCTCAGAAGGGAAAATGGGTGCTCTCATTGACCTAGCCCCACAAGAGCAAGTTGCCTTTGGAGAGCGGCCAGCCTGCCCTTTCCTCAGGGTTCCTGTCTCAGGAGCCATCTCTCCTCTCACATGGCTCCTGGTATGATGCTGTAACATGGAACATGGATGTCAGGTGTGTTCTTTGTTTCATGAATTCAAAGAATGAAATCCACAGACACAAGGGTAAGAGAAAATTAACAGGATTTATTACGGAAATAGGAAGCAAGCAGGGCTCCAAAAGGGGAGGGGTCCCAAGAGAGGGGTGTCCACAGATGTCGGCTATCTGGGCTGGTCTGTCCTTATAGATGATTGGTGGAATAGAGGATTCAGAAAGGGGACAATCAACTCTATTTTGCCTTCTTCAGGAAATCTGGAGAAAAGTGATCTCTAAGCCTTAATCAGCACATGAATGGGAGTGAAGCTCTGTTGCAGGAGAAAGTACCATTGATGGTTGGTCCTGTCTAGGGGCTAAGGAGCTATCCTTGAGGCTACAGGTAGCTCAACTTCCCAATTCTCTCTTCCCCTTTTCTTTTCCAAGACCTTTTTCCTGGCTGCCTGTGGGTGGTCTTTCTTTCAGTCTAATGACAACCACCAAGATAGAATGAGGCCAGAGAGTCCTCCAGCATCATGCTGTGTGGACCTCAGTCTCTGCACTGAGAGCTACAGGAGCCTCTTATTTACAAGTCTCCCAGCCACAGGTGTCTTGTATGACAGAGGACAGTGGACTACCATGGGAGTCCAATGGACAAACACAGGGTCTGCTTCCATGAAATTCCAGCACGGGGTAAAGGGAACACCATGTAGCTATGTCAGAAAATCAGGAAAACCGGTGGATGAATGATGTCACTAAATGTAATGGATATTCCAAAGTGAGACCAAAGATAATTAAAAGACAACTAGAGCTGTGGAGGGCAGATCAGGACTAGTAGGGGTGGGAGTGGAATAGGGGCTCCATTTCTACCAGACTTGAGGGAATGTCTAGTCTCTTGATGGTGCCATAGCACCAGTGTATGCTGTGACCAAATCCACTAGCATGTGCCCTTAGAACCAGCACACTCACTGCATACAAGCATCACACTCATAAGAGAAGAACATTGTTAAGAAAGGCTTTACCCTGAGGTTGAGTGAGAGGGCTATGAGGAGGGCAGGAAGATGGACTTTTATGTCACCCTTCCTATTCCTGTCCATATAAATCCTGGCCTCTCCCAAAGGCTGAGTCTGGACCCCTGCTTCCCTGGACTGTCTGGCCTCTCCACTGGTAATCCATGCCTGTGCTCTGGATTACAAACCTAGAGCACTAGGAGTTCCTTATTTGTGTGTGAAGAACTTGTGTCTCAAAACATCTACAGATCCCTTCAGGGCTCTTGCTCACCACACGTCCCTGCAATTCTGAGGAGGTGCCAACACGTGGAATAGTGTGCCAATCATCTGGCCAGAACTCTGGGTGGATTCAGGATCCCCAAACATGTCCAGGTCCTGACCCCTGGCTTCTGAGAACAGGACTTCATCTGGAAACGCCTTTGCAGAATTAATGAAGGCAGGAACCTCAACAAGAGATGATGCATTGAGGTGAGTCCTAATGCCAACGACATGTGTCCTTTTGAGAGAAAGGCCAGGGGATTTTAAACACAGGGAGAAGTCAGTGGTGTGACGAAAGAGGCAGCGCTCGGAGCAGCAGTTCTATGAGGCAAGGAAGACTGGCAGCCCCAGAAGCTGCAAATGAGCCCAGCCTGGATTCTCTTCATAGCCTCCAGGGGAAACCAGCCTTGTTGACCCTTGATTTCAAAGCTGGGCTTCAGAACTGGGAAGAACAGACCCTGTTTTGAGCCCTGTGCCTGGCTCTGCAGCAGGCCCAGGGCACACGGCAGGCCTCCTACAGTGGGCTGGGCTCTAAAAGCTCACCCCCCACTGCTGCCTGGTGGGCTTTGCCACTGGCAGTAGGAGGAGGGTCATGGCTAGACACAGTCAAGCCTGTCCCTCTCAGGGCCACCCAGCAGCATGGCACCTGGCCAGACTGCATTCCCACTGGCCTGGGTGTCCTGAGCAGCACCTCTGTGCCTTCCTTTGCTCTCTCTCCCCTCTGCCCTCAGCCATGGTAGTTGGCAGCTCGTTCCTCCCATGTTTCCTTGTTTCTGGTCTCCTGGGTTCTTCAGTGCCTCATTGACACTTGCTTCTAGTCTACTCTCTCTGCCAAAAGGCTTATGTGGTTCCAGTCCTGGCTGAATGCTGTCCAATGCCCAGGAATCTTTGGCTTGTTCTGACTTCTCACAGAGAGGGAAGAAGGGACTTGAGGTAGACCAGATGTCTGAGTGATTGCTGTAGGGAGCAGAGGTGAAGAGGGAGAGGTGGAAGAGAGGAGAGGAGGAGAAGGAGAGAAGAATGGCCAAGATGATGGAGGAGGAGGAGGGGGAGGACAGGAGAGGACGGCTGGCAATTATTGTGTGACTACTACCTGTCCAACTCGAGCTGGATATTTTACATATGCACCCAGGTACGTGGCAGAAGTAGACAATGCTGAGCTGATAATGGTGTGGTTTTATCACAGCAGAGCTGCCATCACAAAGTTCTGCAGATGGAGTGACTTACACAGCAGAAAGCCCTTTCCTCTCACTTCCAGAAGCTGAGGTCTGAGACCGAGTGTGGGCAGCTTGGTTCCTTCTGAGGCCAGATCTGTGGCTTGTGAGAGCGCCCGTCTGAGTCCTCACAGGCTTTCCCCTTCATGTGCCTGGGTCCCAATCTCTTCTCACAGGAACACCAGATCTGTGACATCAGGACCACTCACATGAAGGCACTGACTTCCTCTTGAAGGCCCATCTGCAAGGGCAGTCACATTCTGAGGTCCTGGGCTTAGGAGTTCAGCACAGGAATTTGGGAAAGGCAGCAAGCCAGCCCTGACACTGCCCTCATGCACACAGAATATGATTGATGTCACCAGGAAGCAGAAGCCAGGGCTTATGGGTGCTGTTCTCCCTCAGCAGAAGTCTCCAGGACCTCTGGGGGAAAGGACAGGCCTCCAGGGAGGGCTTGTGTCTTCCTGGGTCTCTCTGGCCACTGAGCAGATGGTCAGGGGTCTAGGATCATGGGTCCAGAGGCAGAAGAATGGCTGCAGGGGGCCAGAAAAAGACAGTTCAGAGAACCTGTAGACCAGGGACCCCTTGGTGGCATTGTAGAAGGAAATCTCCCCTGCGTCCCAGTCTAGGAGGATGCCCAGCTGTTGGAGGGGCTGGGAAGGAGAGAGGCGAGTTCTTGGATAGGAGAGAGCCCAGAATCTCTTCTTATACAACTCCACTGCCCAGAGGCCATGCTGGGGGGATTTGGGGATCCAGCCTTCTCGATCTATGTTCTCCAGGCAAACCCCCAGAATCCAGGCCTGTCTGTCTCCCACCTCAACTTCCCAGTAGTATCTCCCCAGCCGAGAACCGCTCTTGGGCCAGGACACAGGGGTCCTGGTCAAATCTCTTGGAGTTGGGGAGCAGGTACTGGTCGAAGAGCAGCCTCTTCACACTTTTCTGATCCTCTGACACCATGAGTTTCGGACTTGCTGTGTCAGGGTCCAGTGAGGGGCTCACTGTGGAAAGAGGAGAGGGTCAGTGGGTCTGCACCCTAAGTTCCTTGCAGACCAGGACTCCCAGGGTTGTTTCCTACATCAGGGTGTCCCTTGCTCTAGAATCCCACTACTGTCCCAGTCCTGTGCCAAAAGCCTGTCCAAACAGCCTGTTCCCTGGCAGAGGAGCACACCAGACTGGGAGGCAGAACCAAAGGGTTCCTGGGAGCTGTGGGCACGACTACACCCAGTGTGGCCCTGCTAGCTCCCAACATGTGCCCTGGGCTTCCTTCGTGGCTAGTGTCTGTGTGTGAATGACAGAGATGGAGAGAGAGAGAGAGACAGGAATGCAGAGATAGTGAGAGGGACAGAGACGGCAATGCAGAGATAGTGAGAGAGACAGAGATGGTAATGCAGAGACAGAGACAGTAATGCAGAGAAGTGAGAGGGAATGCACTACACCCAAACCTGAATGGATACAATATTATTAAATGCCATCATGAAATCTGCGGGACATCCTCAGTTCCCAGATGTCTCCAGTCCTCCCATCACTCTCTGATGCCCAGCAGCCTTGGCTCTCCCTTCCCACCTCTTTGCTCTTCAGTCCTCACTAAGGAGATTGTACCCGGAGATGGAAGGTCACTGTTTCTCCACTGTCATGGTAATGGCCTCCCCTGGGTGCCCAGTCTTAAAAAAACGGCCTCCTCCCAGCACCTGCCACATGCAGGATATCTTTGTCAGCACACCTCCCTCTCCCAGGAACTCAGGAACTAAGGTCTCCTGGGGCAACTAAAGTCTGACTTATAAGGATGTGGCATCAGCAGTTGACACAGTACTTCTGCTCTCTGGAACAGATGTAAGCATCTCTTATAGACACATGAATGCACACACATACATATACAAACATCCAGAAATACATTCACAGACATAAGCATGCACCTCACAGATACATACACACATGCACATGCATACACAAATGTACACACACATGCATATACACTGACACATCAAGACAGTGCACACAGGCACACAGATGAAATTGGATGCACATGCATGGACATGCATGCATTCACATGTACATATGTGCACCTTCATAACACATGCATGCACACATGATTGCACAGGTATGAACTCACATGCATGACCCACACATGTAGATACCAATGTGAACACATATGTGCAAACACACAAACCAAAGACATGCATCACGCATGAACACTCACCTGCATGCACGTATGTGTGCACAAACACACAAGCACACATGAAAACTGCACACACAGGCACTAATGCTTGTACACATGCATATACACACATGTGTGGACACACATATATGTATACACTCATGCACAGACATGGTGGTCTGTGTATACATGTGGGGATGAATATCAGAAAGCAGAAGCCAGAGACGTCCTCATGTGTGTCCCTCTCTCACCACCCCCTTGGAATTTTTTATTTCTGTCATGTGAGAGTGGGTGAGGGTCAGAAAACAAGACCCATAAGCTACTAAGAATCCTACCCTTTTCTTTTTCTTTGAGACTAGTTCTGATTTCAGGGTCTCCTGGTGTCACTAGTCATTTTTCATCAATGCCAGATGGGCTCAGGTCTGTGCTTCTGGGTCTTCTCCCTGTGGGGAGCTGGTCAGGGGTGGATCTTTGGTCTACAAATGCATAAGGTTTGGAGGCTGTACCTGAAGTCACACTCTCTAACCCGCAGGGAAACAAAAAGACCCTATACTGTGGGGCCCTGCTTATGAAATGGGGCTGAACTTGTGTACTGCAGCCTCTAGTCTGCCTCACAGGGCTCCTCTCAGAGTGTCTCTGGAGATGAGAGCTGGAGACTGTGCCTGGTGCCTAGTGACACAACAGGAAGGCATTCACTGCCAAGGACCACTGTCCTCAGCCTCCCTTCAGCCTTCCCCAGTTTGTCATGACACAGCCTTGACAGCCAGCAAGGGGACAATCTCTATATCCAACACAGGAGCCTGAGGCTAGGGACAGGTCCCCAGGCCCTGAGTGAGCTTTCAGCTTCCAGAACTGGGAGCTAAGGAAACCTCTTTTCTTCATATATCACCCAGCCTTGGGTATTTAGGAAGACCAACCAGGCTGCTCGGATTATGTAGTGAAGACTCCTTCAGAGATAAGGGTTTTCACTGTGTGGATTATATGGGTAGCTCTGGAGTTGGGATCCCTACTGATCATTCTGTTCCTGCTGGGTTTGAGGACAGACATCCTCTGCTCTGGGCTGCGTGTTGAGGCCCCGTGCTTGGGGGGCACCACGTGTCCTGCTAAGCCTCCTACTCACCGTGGAATAGCTCAGCCTTGGTACTGCTGGCTTGTGGCCTCTGTGCTGTTTCTTCTTGCTCTGTCTCTTCTAGCAGTGTCTGGGAACTTTTCTTTTGCTGCTTCCCTAAACAGCAGAGTACTCCAGAGACCAGGAATCCCAGAGCAGCGAGGGCCAGAGACAGAGATAGTTGCCACTCTGTGAGAGGAGGCCTGGAGAGGGGAGCTGAGGATATAGGAACTGAGAACAGCAGTTCTGTATTAGCGTACATGGTGCTGAGGTCAGAATGGGGGGGCTCTCCATGAGTGAACCCAGATGTAAATTGTGGGTGCCAGGTGGTAATGAAATCTGCTCTGGGGCAGGACTTTTGTATTGAGAAAGCTACACATGTTCGGGGTATATGGAAGATCTATGTACTTTCTGCTCACCTTTGCTGTGAGCTAAAACTGCTCTAAAAATAGTCCATTTTGTAAAGAGTTAAGAATTACAAAAACAACATGGGGGTGAAACTTCTTGTTTCCACATAAATGCAAAGCTCCCCTGGTACTCTCCCTGTACCCCATCTCTGCCCCATCCTCAGCTATTACTTAAATCTGCATCCCCAGAGTTCTGCCAGGCTGTGCACAGAAACTAGTTCCCACCAGATCTTACTTGGAACCCTGGAGTCCTGGCACAGGTCTTAGTACTGTGCTGTCAGGGCTGAACAGACACTCACCAGGCATCCAGCTCTCAGCCTCCTTCCTCTCGGGGAGGAGGGGGTTGGAAATGGAGCAGGACAGACCCTGCACAGCCCTATTCTGGACGGTCACCCTAGACACCACAGCCACGAGGCCCGTGGTGGCCGACAGTGAGAAGTTGGTCACAGCAGGCACTGGTTGTCCTCTGAGGTCTCTCCACTCCACCAAGGGCTCTGGGTACCAGCCTGCTGAGGTACATTTCACTTGGATACCTGTGCCCTGGTCATCCACCACTTGCACTCTGGGCTTTGAGCCCAGCCCTGGAGGAGAAACATCAGTTGGGACGTTGCCACCACAGCTGCTCCATTAAAACACATCTTGAAGACTTTAGTGTGTATTACCAACTGTTCACAAGCCATCACTCCCTGAAGTAAGCGCATCCCTAACAGGTACGCCTTTGTCCTAGATAAAATAGCAGAGTGGGGCAGGGACAGTTCAGCAAGACAGAAGGGGTTCCTGTGTCACACAGGTGAGTGAGTGCAGGGAACAAGAAGGAGCTCGCTGGCCTGCCTCCAAAGAACAGCCCTGAGCCACCCAGGAAAACTGTACCCCAAATGCCTTTGTCCCTCCATGCCCTCCTTCTCAGCCTGCCTCAGCTCCCCTCTTATCAGTGCAATAATATAGTAAAGAGAAAGATCAGAAAACAGCTGTGCTTCCAGAACTATGTTCCCTGAGAAGCGCAGTGATGTGCAGACCCTGGGGTGGCCTTGCTTGGGACTGTGTGTCTAGCAGGTTCTCAAGCTGTAGGACTCTGGTCACACCACCAGGATTGGGGCCAGGTGTGAGGAAGCTCCCCAGCAGGGCAGATGGCCACATGCTGCCCTTACCTGCCACTGTCAGCCAGAGTGTGGCCTGGTTGGAGGAAGTGCCCTCCTTGAAGAGGCAGTGATAGGTGCCGTTGTCAAACAGAGTGACGTTATGTATCCTCAGTGTGGCCCCGCCCCTGGCTACATGGTCACTCACAAAGCTCGTCCTTCCCTGATACTCCACCATCTGCTCTTGATGCACGTCCTCCCCATTCCTGTGCACGAGTACAGCTGGGCTGGACTGGTTCCTGTACCACCTCAGCTCCATGCCTTCAGTGCTGATGCTGGGGACCAGTCGACATGACAACTCTGCATCTTCCCCAACCAGGGCCAGCACGGGGGCATGAGGCCCTTGGACTTGGAAATCAGCTCTTCCTTAGGGAGACAGACCCACGAGGATGGAGTCAGGCCTCGTGTAGGGAGATGGTGCTCCCTACCCCACAAGGCCTTTGAGGGTGCAAGCGTCCTCTAAACCCTGCACTGCAGCAAGGCCTCAGCTGGCCTGTCCCTCCACCCTGGGTCTCAGTGAGACCTCAACTCGTCCCCACCTAGGAATGTCCCTCCTGGTGCCCTCCAGAGCTGGCAAGGGAGATTTCCTACCATTTCCAGGAGGTGGGAGCTGAAGGAAGAGGAAGGCAACAGTGCAGCGCAGTAGAGATGCACGTCCACAGCGTGTCTTTGCCATCCCTGTTGGGGACAGAGACACATGAGGTGGGACGTGCATTGAACATGGAGGGAGAGAAGCCCCCTTCTCATAGGAAAGAAGGGGAAATTGCCCTGGCAGAGAGAGGTGGTCCATCAGATCCACATGTAGCCAGCAAGCAGGCCAACGACGCTTTCTCTCATGTCGCCTTCTCGAGATCATCTTCCTCTTGTGTGCCTCCCCTGCAGAATGCCATGGAGATATCCCAGGCCTTATTCTCCTGCTCGTGTGAGGGTTTTCACCCAGTAAGTAGTTCTTTACACCCACCAATCACCAGAAGGTGTGTGGAAAAACCCAAACTCCCACCAGGCAAATCTGAGGTCAGAAGGATGACAACAGCCCCCTCCCCCAAAGCCCCTTCGCCTGTTGTCCTACAGGACTTCTACAGCTGGGTGCAGGACATGGTCCCTCCTGACAGGAGTTCAGCCACTGTTGCTGGCTGTCCTGAACTGACTGGGAGAGCAGGGGTGTGGAAGCCTTCTGCCATCCTGGGCAGATTCTGACACAGCCTCCCGGGGTCTGCTCTTATGTCTGGATGAACAGGGAGGCCTGCAAAGTTTGGCTCTTGCCTTGGAGGAAAGCCCATGGGGCTCTGTGCCCCCCGAGCATGGGGAGAGAGTGAGGAGGCAAAGACTCCAGGAGGGCCTTACACAGAGGACACTCACCTTGCTCTGATGCAGCTGCCCTGCTTCCTGGGGACATCTTGGTGACTTTGAGGGGATCAGCCTGGTTCTTGGCAAATCCAAGGCAGGGACAATGTCTACAGGTAGTGATCAGAGAGAGAGCCTGGAGATCCAGAGGAAGCGCCAAGCTCCAGAGCTTCTGCAGAGCCCTTATTACTTTTCGCAAAAATAACCAACTGTGCCTTTTTGGCAGCTGCAACAGATTCCAACAGGCAGGGGTGTGGCCAAGAGTCCTGAAGGTGGATGAAGATGCTGGTAGCAGGAGATAAGGGAAGAGTCTGAGATCAAGTACGGCCCCTGGAAGATGGCCAGCAGGACCAGCTTGGGGCCACCAGGAGCCCTAAGGAGGGGCTCAGATCACCAAGGCTGGGAGCCCAGCCAACCTCCAGAGCCAGAGAGTTCAGATAAAACTCCATGGTTATCTGGAGACCTTCAGAGCTGCTGAGGGCTGCAGTTCCTTCGGGAAAGTTCTCCAGATCATGGTGACCTCGGTCTGATTCTGGCATTGTCCCTGGAGACACTCTTCCTCATTGCTTCCCAGTCACTGAGACTGTGTGTCTTGGAGTCTGAGTCTGTCCTCCCTGGGCTGCTTGCAGATCTTTCACTGGGTTCCCTTCACCCCTTAAGGCCTGCCCACACCGGCTTGTTCTGCCTATTCTCCCCTCAAGCCTCACACACCCTTGAAAGGTTTAGTGGGAGAAGAGCCACTGGGAAGGCTGCCTGGGCATCAGGGGATGGTATCTGGTTTCACCCAACAGAGGTGTTAGGGGCTCTGAGATGCTCACTTACTGCTGAGAAAGTCTAAGCCCCTGATGCCTCCCTACCTTCTCAGGAGGAACCTTCTCTTGTAAGTCAGCTGTCCTCTCTCAGGTAGAAACACAAGGATCACACCTTGTTTATGTGGTCCTGTGAGTGGCTCTCACCAGGCAACCTCTCTCACTTGTCCTTTGGAGTTGGGAAGGAAGGCTTGGGTCCTGACCACCTAGAGTACTCCAATGCAGTCATTAGGGAGCACAGTAGGGAGGTTCCTATAGTGGAAGCACCGGAGATCCATCAACCCACTCCACATAGGTGTAGAGGACATGGGATGGTATGCCTGAGAGGCACCAGGTTGCCATGCTGCCTGCAGCCCTATCCATGGCAGCCAGACCTAGAAGCAGCCAGGCATCCAGAAGATGGGTGGCTAAAGGAAACGTGGAGACTTCACAGGATGGGAGACACTCATCCATCTAAGAAAGAGGTCCTGTCCTCTGTGTTGACATGGATGGAACCAGAGATCCTCACACCAAATGACCAGAACTAACACACAAAATCAGCCCTGTAGGGTCTCCAGAAGATGTGGGAGTTCAGGGCCTAGGGCATCCATTGTGAGGAAAGCAGGGCAGAGGGGCGGGGAGGCACAGTTGGTGCTTAGAAGCTAGCAGAAAGGGTGGTGAATATCTGAGAAGACCTGCTCCCCTGGTTCAAACATGGCACAGTGTACACATGCACCCAAACATCACGGGACACCCCAGGGATAAGTGACACTTTATATACCTTTACAAATTTTACATTTAAGGAATCACAGTGTGCTCCCAAGATTAGCAGAGCAAATTGTGATAGAAGCAGATGTGAAGGGCTAAGTGCTAGCAACATCTAGAGAGACTGGGAACCATCCTTTCTATGGAGTGGAAATCTGTCTGAAGGCCCAGGGAGGGTGCTCCTTGCTAAGCAGGGCTCACTGTGGTGCAGAGCCTCCAGCAAAAGCTGCCCAGACACAGGTGCCTCAGGTACCAGGCTTGAAGTCCTAAGGCAGGAGGACCACAAACTCAACACCATCCTCTGTGGGACTCCATCTCCATGAAGTGTTCAGAAGGGGTGAGTCCAGGGAGAAAGAGTTACGGGGGTGGGGGGTGGGGGGAGGAAGAAACAGAGGGAGATGGGGAGAGGAGGAAAGGAGAGGGAGGGAGGAGAGAGGGAGATAGGGAAAAGGAGAGAGAGGGAAAGAGAAACAGTGAGTGAGGGGGAGAGGAAGAGAGAGGGAGAAGGGAAGGGGAGGGGGGAGAGGGAGGGAGAGAGAGGGGAATGGAGGGAAGGAGAGAGAGGGGAATGGAGGGAAGGAGAGGAGAGAGGGAGGGGAGGAAGATGAGGAGAGGGAGAGAAACAGTGAGAGGGGGAGAGGAAGAGAGAGGGAGATGGGAGATGAGGAAGGGGAGGGAGGGAGGAGGAGAGAGGGAGATAGGAAGGGGAGGAGGGAGAGTGAGAGAGGGAGGGAGAAGAAGATAGATAGGGAGGGGGAGGCAAGGGAGGGAAAGAGAGAGGGAGAGGAAGATAGAGGGGGAGGGGCAGAGAGGGAGGGAGAGAGGGACATGGGAGAGGGGGAGAGAAGGGAGAGAGGGAGAGAGGGAGGGAGAAGGAGAGGGAGTGGGAAGGAGAGAGAAAGGGACACGGTAAGGGTGAGGGTGGGAGGGAGAGAGAGGGACATTGGGGGTGAGAGGGTGAGAGAGAGAGGGAGGGAGGGAGAAGGAGAGGAAGGGAGAAGGACAGAGGCAGAGGGAGGGAGAGATATGGGGGAGGGTGGGAGGGAGACAGAGGGGCATGGGGGTGAGAGGGAGAGAGGGAGGGAGAGGGAGGGAGAGGGAGAGAGAGAGAGGACAGAGGCAGAGAGCCAACAAAAACTAATTTTGGGTGTCAAGGACGGGACTGGGCAGGAGGTGGAAGTGGAAATGAGTGCAGCTGCTTTGTGGTTTGGAGGTTTTACTTGAGTATGCTGGGAATGTTTTGAAATCAGAGATGGTAAAGTGGCACCCCCTTTCTCCACAGAAAAGTCTTAACTGGGCTTCTCCAGAAATCTTCACCATGGTTGACTTTAGGTCTGTCAGCAAAAGAGTCTCTACAAAAGAGTTCAATGTAGAAAAACTTCCTATTTTTGTGTTGCGCTGTTTTACTTGGCCACTGGCTGATAAGATACCAGTACTCCAGGTGCTGGACACCCCCTTACTAGTTTTCACAAATATATCCAGTAAAGTAGCTGGTAGAAATGTGCAAACAAGGCCTCTGGCCTTCAGCTGGGCTTCATAGAGATGTCTACATTTTTAAGATAGGTTATCAACTGGGCTCCATGGTAACAGCTGGCAGCGGGAGGAAAGAAAGGGGAGAAACAGCTCTCTCCTTCTCAGGTGTTGTCCTTGAAGGGTTAACTTGCCCAAAACAGTGAAAGAAAAAGCTGCTTTATGTGAACTTCTGCAGACTGTGAACTTCTGAGTCCCTCCCCTTACATGCTAGGTATAAAACTCTGAAAATACCTGACTCAGGATTCAGGGGATTGATTAATTACAGCAAAAGCTGTGCCCTCTGAACCTGGCTGCAGCCAAATAAAACTGTTTCCTGCTATCTTCAGTGCCTTGCCTCATTTGTCCCTACAACAGTGGTAGAAAACATTGTGTCATAAATACCACGGAATGCTATACTTTAAGTGGTTAATTTTGTGCTATGTGAATTTCAATTCTATTTTTTTAAAAAAAGAAAAACAGGGATAAAACAGAATAAGGAAAAAAATCAAAAAGGAAAAAAAAATTTAAAAAGGTACATGATTACCCACTCAAGAGGAGATTAATTTTTTTAAAAAGAAAGAAAAGAAAAAAGAACCCTTCCCAGCAACTTCCCCTAAACAGACCTGTGAGCTCTCTGGGCGCCCTCTGCAGGGATCCTGGATCCTCTGCCAGCTCTCCCCATTCCAACCTGGCCCCTCTTCCTCCATCTCCTCCCCCTTCTTAGCTCTGACCCCTCTTCCTCTTCCTCCTCCCTAGCCCCAGGCCCTCTTCTCCCCCTCCCCCCCTCTCCCTCTCCACCTCCTCTCCTTCCTCCTCTTTAGCCCTGGCCCCTCCTATTCCTCTTCCCTTCCTCCCCCTCCTCTCTCCCTCCCCCTTAGCCCTGGCTCCTTCCATGTTTCTTCAGCACATTGAACCTAATGTCCTTGAAGAATTCTAGCATTTTCTCTCCTCTGTTGGTGGTCACACACTGGAAATAGTGATAGCAGATCTGGTCCACTTACCTCAGGATTCTCTTCTTGAACCACTCTGCTTTAGGTCTTTGGTTGGATGTGATTAGCAGGCACCCTAGACAATGAATGGCTGGATTCAACAGAGCCCTGACAACTAGAGGAGGGGAACCGCATTTCCCAAGCACAGCCACCAGAGGGCCACATCTGGCTGAGTTTCTAGCAGCTGTTTCCTTTGGATAGACTTGTCCTTGTAAATTTAAAACTAAAGCATCCTTCAGCTTTTTGAATCAAAAGCAATGAATTGATTGATTGTGAGTCAAGATTCGGTTATAATAAAAGCTATACGTAGTCAATTTGACTAATTAATGTTTCATATTAATCTTTGTAGGCCTCAGATAAATAAAGGAAATGGAAATAGTGTGGATCTGCAGTATCTTCTGCAAGAACCTGGGCTGTCTGTGTTTCAGCTAACACCAAGAGAATGTCTATTCCCTGGACTGGAGTAAAGGGTGCTGAGGATGAGGACTCTCACTTGCTGCCTGGATCTCTGTTTTCAATTACTGTACCTACCATGGATGTGCTGATGTCCTGTCTCAATAAAAGTAAGAGTCATGAAGTAAAAAGGCAAAACCCATGTAAAATAAGAATGACTTGGATGTATTTCAAGGACTTTTCAATATCGGAGTTGGTTTTGTTTTTATTATCACCATGGCTCACCATTGCTTCAATTGAGCCAAATGCATGTTGAACCAGACAAGTCATTTCATAGCTTAAGTGCTGCAAGGTCACCATGATTCCAGTCCTTAAAGAAAGGTGAGGGATAATAACCTGCTGAAATAGCGCTTGCATTGCGAGGTAAAAACAAGGAGAAAACACAGAGAAAATGTAAGGGAACAGGCCAAAGAGAGGAACCCAGGCTTGCAGAGTAAAGAGCGGAAAATCGCCAGGAGGTGGACAGGTGAAGACCAGTAGAGAAAAGGCCCTGGGCGTGGCTTGGAAGCAGCGCAAAGACTGCGAACCAGATCCTGCTCCAGGGAAACATGCTCGGCTGACAGGTTTGCCCTGGGCTGTCAGTGTCATGTCAGAGACTTACTTTACCATGTCTCACAGAAACGTCCAAGCTGTACAGACCAAGCTCACAGACGGTGCTGCAAGAAACCAGGGGCAGTGACTAATTCATGGGAGGGTCCAGGGGTATTTTTCAAGGCACTCTTGAAAAGTAGGTGATGTTGGACAGATGAGGTGGGACACCGAGAAATTTTCAGGAAGCAGGTTTACTTAAGCCATAGCAGTCCAGAAGGGCTAATACCTAAGTATCTCTGGACCCTGAGTCTGGAAATTCCTTTGGATTTATATTCAGTGGGGTGGTTACATGACAATAGGTTAGGCTAGATAGAGGTTTCACAAAGTTTTTACCAAGAAAACAGAGATGGTATCTGTAGCATAGCAACAAGCTCTCTTTGAGACAGACTCCATCACAACTTTAGTCTGCAAACCGGGCACTTACAAGGAAAAGGAAGCTTCAAACCACAGTGCTGTCTGCAGAAATCCTGCTGACATCTGTAAAGATCTTGTTGATCAAGAGAGAAACTTGTATGCTACAGTTATGGTAGGGGGGTCTCTTTGATGGGGGATACCTGGTCTGTATCATAGGTAGATGTCTTTTAGGTAGAGATGGAGGAAACAGTCTGAGAGGTGGGGCTGGAGATGACACCATCTTTGTCATCATAATTGCCATTGTCATCATCAGAAATCAGTGATAAGCCAGGTATAGTGCTACGTGTATTTTATATGCACTATCACCTTGACTTTGAAAATGGCCCTGTTGTCCTCATTTTACAGATGTGGACATTTTCCCCAATATGCAAAACTCTCATAAATAATGCATTAAAACTCATAGTGGAGATTGAAAGAAATCAAGGGCCATCTGTAGGTGTCAACACTGAGAAGGAAGCAGCTTCAGAGCAGTGAGGATGAAACTGAGAGCAGGAAGTAGGAACTCAGGTGCAGAGACAGGGGCTGCAGCATGCCTGGGCTGGATGGGACAGGCAGACAGTCTGACAGGCGGGTTGCAGCTGCCATCGTCATAAGTTGGGCTAGGATTAGATTGACAGCTGGAAGGACACCTACACCATCCTCAGGCCAAGGATGGACTGTCCACACTGTGAATGTGACTGTGTTCATCACCTTTTCATCACCACAGCAAAACATGAGACCATCGACATGCCCTGAGAGAAGACTGGCTCGTCACCATGACTGTGGTGTGTGGACACTTCCTCGAGCCAGCTGCCCATCTCATCACCAGGACATAGAAAGAAGAAGTAGGAGTAGTGAGCTGGATCCTACCAGGCAGCCCCCAATAACCAAAGACCTTGAGTGAGGCCCCGTTAAGGTGTCCACTTCTTCTCCTTAGGGCCACGCAGGACCAAACCTATGGGCCTGTGGGGGACATTCAGTACCCACACACAGCAGAGACCACAGAAAACTCCTCCAGTTCTTTAGGAGGCAGGTAGGAAGATTCTGTGTGGAAAATAAAGATACCTGGTTGGGAAATGAAAATGCCAGGCCCAGCCTCAGATTCACGCTACCCAGAAGCTGAGGAGCCCAACATCACCAGTGTCTACATATCTACATTTATACCTGTATTTTACCTAAATCTACATCTGCCTACCTACCTATTGTCTGTTTTGTATCTATCAATCATCTCTGTCTATGATACCCAAAGAGAGAACTTGGAGGCCCCAAACACACAAAATTCCTACCATAAGCACATCTATAATCCAGGGCTGACCTGGCTCAGCAGGGCAGGGAGGCAAGACCTACTAAGACTCACTTAACCAGTAAGGAAAAACCCGCAAGAAGAAAATCTGCAGTGACAACAGAAACAATAATAAATCATGATAAACTAACAGAGAAAGTACATAATTTAAAGAATTAAAATGAGTTTTCAAAGCCAAAAGATGAATATGAAATAAAGTCTAGAGAAGTGAAATTTATTGTCACTTTATTTTTTTCATGATTTAAAGTCTTCATCGTTATTTTTTTTATTGGTGCATTACAGTTGCATATAATGGTGGGATTTGCTCTTACATATCCATATATGTACATGACACAATAATACAATTTGGCCATTATCAACCCCCAGTATTTGTTTCCCTTTCCTCCTCCCTTATGTGTCCCTTTCCTATGTTCCATGATCTCCCTTTGATTTTCATGAGATCTCCACCCTCTCCCACCTTTCTTTTCCCTCTTCCTCTCATCCACAGATGAGATACAACATGTGACATTGAGTCTGGTTTATTTTGCTTAACATAATGTTCTCAAGTTCCATCCATTTTCCTGCAAATGGCATAATTTCATTCTTCTTTATGGCTAAATAAAACCCACTACATTTTTTCCCTATTCATCCGGTGCCAAATACCATACTAATAACTGCAAATAAATGGTGGGGCAGAAGGTACATAAACCAAATGATTCTATAAGGTTTTTAAAACACAGTTTATTATGAGAAAATAAAATGTGATAGGAAAGTAAAAGAAAGTTTAGAATGTTCAAAATGTGAAAAGAGAGAAAGTAGAGAATATGTAGCAGGTGATGCTACAAAGAATAATTTAAAAATAGAAAAAAAAAAGCAAAGGGAGAAAGAGAGAATAGAATTTGGCTGTTAGCAATAGAAGGAGAGAAAGTGAAATAAGAGAAACAAGCAATCAAAAGCAAAACCAACAAACAAAATTCCTTAATCTTCAAAAGTCAAGGAAAACTCTCACTAAAAATGAGAAAAAAAGAAACAAATATGTATGTGTATATACATCCACAAGCCAATCATCACAGCCTTGGATGTGAAACCCACAGTCAGCCCAGCCACCCACCCACTATGGTCTATTCACATGGAGGGTCTTGATTCCAACCCAGAGGAAGCTGAAGTCAGTCAGCTGAAGGAGCCCAGCCTGTGGTGGACCATTTAGTTTCTCCTTTGGCTGACAGACTTCAGGTTCCCTCCGGGATGGAATAAACTCACCTGTTCAGCTCATGAACCCCTGGAATATGTCCACTGCGGGCTGCTTGAAGAGTTCTGCTGTTCACAGTGTTCCCAGGCTCTAGGTGTGCCTGCCCTTTCCATCAACCAGGATGCAGTCCAACCGAGGAGCTGCCTGCTTACAGTGCAACTGCCTGTCAAATCACCTGGAGCTCCACAGCGGTGCTCATAGTGCCCCCATTCCCATTCCCAAACCCCAAGGGTCTCACTGTCTGCACATCCTTGACAACACTTGTTACTGGCCATCATGGAGTAATATGGATTGTAAAATTAACTTGTAAAAGTCTGCAATAATAAAACCAAAAAGCCTCCCTGGGATTTCCTAGGGATGGAGTTGAATCTATATACCAGTTTGATCAATCTCTGACACTTCCTGAAATTGTGAACCTCCCACGCAATAAAATGAGTGATTCTTGGTGCCCACCTTCCCTGCCTACACCAGGGCCATACTTCCTCCTTCACACAGTGGGTCTGAGCTCACCTGGGAAGGTCACAGGGGTCAGGATGGCTGGGGAAGCACAGTCCTGGGCTCAAAGCAGGGCAGAGAATATCTGCAGAATGAGTGAGTGGAAGAGGGAGTACCAGACACCCAGGGGCAGGATCCACAGGGCACAATTCTCTCCTTTGGGGGCACCAGCCATTGTGTACAAGCCTGCAGTGGGAAAACAGAATGTCTGTGTATGCTTCCTGTACCGGCCCCTCCACCTGTGAGGGCCACCTGAGGAGGACATGCTGGCAGGTTGTTCCATACAGGCATGAGCACAAGGGTCCCACTGGTCATTTCTCAGGTGACTTGCTGAGTAACCATCCCAGGACTGTTACACTGATGACCTGTTAGCAGCGATGTAATCAATGCAATTGTCAGATGTTTTATGAGAGTATCTGTGAGGTCGTGCATGCTTAGTGGATCCTTCCTGACCAGATGCTAGAAATTTCCATGTCAAAGAGTAAAATCTCAGCTCAGCCCACTCAGTGAGAACAGACTCTTTTGGAGAGCACCTTCTGAGTGGAGATGAGTGTTTTGTTCTGCAAACTCCCTCAGGAGGTGAAGTTGAAAATGGCCTCAGGGCCTGCTTCTGAAGATTGTTCGGGCGAGGACAGCAGGGGCCACTTATCCTGCCTGGGACACCCTGCCCCTCTCCTACCATGGCTGTGCCTTCTTGGGCCCTGCACACACCTCGAGAGCTCAGAGGATGAGACTGTAGTTAGTGGTGCCAGGGTATGGGGTGAACATAGCTGAGATGGGATGTACCCCTAGGGGAGGGAAGTCACTGGCTTCCTTTAGGTCTCTGATTCTCATCTGGAAAATGGGTATTTGATGACCCTGATGTGTAGGCATGGCGTGTGCACTAGATTTAGGTGGGAGAGCATGTGAGAGAGCTTGCTACTGGTACTCTCAGGGCTGTGGCACCGTGAGGCAGGTGTGAGTTCACATCACAGGTTCCAGATGAGGTCAGGCTGGAGAGACCAGGCCACACAAGCCTGAGGTGACACTCCGAGTGCTGGATCTGGGAGCATCACTGCACCTGGCTCACCCACTTATCCAGGGCCCACAGTCAAGGGTCAAGTGCTAACCAGTGCAGGGAATTTTCATTACCTTTCCTCTGACCATGGTTATGGAGCACCTCAACCTGGGTCCCCTAGGGATGAACCCCAGGCAGTCCAGAAGAAAAAGCAGCAGCAGGTGAGGGCCTTGAGGTGGGGAGAGGCCTTCAGATCAAGAGAGCAGGTGAGCTTTCTCCTTCAGCTCTTCCCTTCTGCTGTGGCTAGGAGAGGTGCCTCCAGCACAGAAACTGGGCAGGAGCAGGGCAATCTGGCTCATGGTGACTTGGGTGAGGTGTGGCTGGGACCCATGGTGGAGGTGACTGGGGGCAATGCGGCAGGAGTCAGGACAGGATCCTGATGGTTAGGGAGCCTATACAGAGCCCTCAGGTCTCAGGGCTTGGAACCTTTTCCCTGAGCCTCACAGATACCCCACCAGCCTGCCCACTGTGATCGCTGGGCCTGTACATGACACCAGCCTGCCCTCAGGTTTCAGGGCTTGGAACATCCTACCTGAGCCTCACAGACACCACACAAGCCTGCCCACTGTGAGTGCTGGGCCTGCACATGATCCCAGTCTGCCCTCAGGTCTCAGGGCTTGGAACCTCCTCCCTGAGACTCACAGACACCCTATCAGCCTGCCCACTGTGAGCACTGGGCCTGCACATGACACCTGCCTGCTCTCCTCATGGAGATCAAGGACTGCCTGAGAAAAAGGTACAGGACAGCAGCTGAGCTGGGCTGAGTGCCTCTCAGGCAGTGCCCAGGGAAGGAGACTCAGGTGGGTCCTCCAAAGTCAGGAAGGTCCAATGTGGATAACAGTGTGGGCACTGTTTCTTTGAGGCTTCAGTTTCCCTGATCCCTTCTCCAGAGCCCAAAGCTGGATGCAAGTCCAAGGCCTTTTCAATCACACTATCTGATCTCCTGACCCTGGCATGAGGGTGGTGAGGATGGGACTAGGAATGCTTCAGGGGGCTTTCTGATGGACTTAGATCTGCCTGCCTTCCAGAGCAGTCTTATTAACTTTCAGGAAATGAAGGAGAGCAGTGGGACCCGGAGTTTAGGGACAGTGGCAATGTGAGAGACCCCCTGGCTGGGTGAGGTGGCACAGGCCTTCCTGTAATCCCAGCTGCTGAGGAGGCCAAGGAAGGAGCATTGCAAGTTCAAAGCCAGCCACAGTAACTCAGCAAGGCCCCGAGCAGCCTCTATGGTATTCCTGATGCAAGTCTAGTCAGCACCCATCTGCTTCTTTGTTTTGAGATGGGATCTTGCTATGCCACCTGCTTGCCTCCTTCCAACTGCAGTGACTCTGTACATAATGATAAGGACTTCTGACAGGCAGTATTTTCTGGCATATAGTCAAATAATTTAAAATAATCTCCAATACTATATTCAACACTTTCATTGGAAAATTAACATACAAATTACAGATACTGATAATTTTCCTTCATTACAAAGTTTATACATAAAAAGTCAGAAGGTGTGTAAAAGCTTTTACAAGTTAAAGAAATGTATGAAGGTTTACTTTATTCATAAAGTGTTCATGAAAGTAACCTGCCTGATAAGACATTCTCAATTTATTACTTTTCCATATGATTATTCCTATTTTCCATAAGCTGACTTGGGAATCAAAGGTGACAGTACAGGTTTCTCTCATGTGGGAATTTTTGCAATATAAAAAGAGAGGTAACTTCTCTTAGAAACTTTATAAAGTGAATTAACTACAGTGGGTTTGCAATGAAATGCAAATAGCTCATGCACTGGTCCAACAGAGTATTTCTTGCACATGTGAAATAAGAATGGAGCATTCTGGGATACAAGTAGAAAGACCTCTGCTCTCTCCAATAAATTACATTTCTCTTAAGTCCCAGTGCCTCTATCTCTGGCTCTCAAGGCCAGCCACCTGGTATTCATGCTCACATGAGGCCCAGGATGCATGAGAACTCAGGGAGCAGAACCTGATAGAAGTTCTGAGCTAGGCTGGGCTGGGGTGTGGGGAATGACTGCCACAGGTACACATTCTGCCGTGCAACTCGGCTCCAGGGCCCACACAGGAGAGGAGCCCCCTGGAGGCTGAGCACCCCAGAGAGAACTGGATTCTGGGGACCACAGAGCTTGCTGCGGGGACTTCTCTCTCTGGCGTCCCTGGCATCTGCTGACATGTGCCTTTTCACTAACTCTGTCCCCACACTTGATCACTGTGGGAGGATTCCCCTGTGTGCATTTTCTGATGCGTGGTGGAAGAGCTCTCCATATACATCATATTCGTGCCGTCTTCCCCAGGTGTGTTCTCTGATGGACAGTGAAGGATGACTTACGGTAGAAAGTTTTCCTGCATTCTTGACATTCATACTGCTTCTCATTCTGGTGAGTCATCTGATGCCTGCTGAGGTATGACTTCTGGTGAAAGGCTTTTTCACACTCACCACACTCATAGGGTTTCTCGCCTGTGTGGCTTCTCCGATGCACAGTGAGGTGTGACTTGCAGTAGAAAGCCTTCCTGCAGTCCTCACAGACATAGGGCTTGTGGCCTGTGTGAGCCCTCTGATGGACGGTGAGGGAAGATTTATGCAGGAATGTCTTCCTGCACTCTTCACAGGCGTACGGCTTGCTCCCCGAGTGAGTTTTCTGATGCACAGTGAGGGATGACTTGTGAAGGAAAGCCTTCCTGCAGTGCTCGCACTCATAAGGCTTCTCATCTGTGTGAGTTCCCTGGTGTGTGCTGAGGTGGGACTTTTGATAGAAAGTTTTCCCGCACACATCACACTCATAGGGCTTCTCACCTGTGTGCGTTCTCTGGTGCACGGTGAGGTTAGACTTGCGGTTGAAAGTCTTCCTGCATTCCTTACAGGCATAAGGCTTGTCACCCGTGTGAATTCTCTGGTGCACAGTGAGGTGTGACTTAGAGTAGAAAGTCTTCCTGCAGGCTTCACATGCGTAGGGCTTCTCACCCGTGTGAGTCCTCTGATGCACAGTGAGATCTGACTTACAGTAGAAGCTTTTCCTGCACTTCTTACACTCATAGGGCTTCTCACCTGTGTGAGTTCTCTGATGAATCGTGAGGGACGACTTATGGTAGAACGTCTTCCAGCATTCCTTACACCCATAGGGTTTCTTGCCTGTGTGTGTGCCCTGGTGCCTGCTGAGGTGGGACTTCCGGGAAAAGGATTTCCCACACATATTGCACTCATAGGGCTTCTCCCCTATGGGAGTTCCCTGATGCCTGCTGAGGTGTGACTTCTGGGGAAAGTGCTTTCCACATTCGTAAACTTCAAAGGGTCTTGCTCTTCTGTGAGTCCTCTGGTGCCCAGTAGGTCGTGTCTTCTGACAAAAGTTCTCACATTCATTGAATGTATGGGGCTTTCCCTCTGATTCTGATTGTGACCTGTGGAGTTTCGTAAGGTATGGCTTCTTAACCAATAGCTTCTTGCCACCACTACATTCATCACATTTCAGTCTTCTCTGTATTTTCTTATGTGCATTGACTTTAGAGTTTTTACAGAAAGTTTCCCCACACATACTACATTCTGAAGTTTTCTCTCTTACCTGAGTCATCTCTTGGGCAGTAAGTGCCACCTTATCCAGGGTTTTTCCACCTCCACTGAGTGTGCTGAAGGCCTCTCCCACATGAAGCCTCTTCAGTGTCCACAATGCCTTCACTGTGAAGGATTTCCCCTGTCCACCGTGATGGAACTGCTGCTGCCTACTTTGAACCTTTAGTAGACTTCTTTGATCAGGATGCCTGGGGGGCTTCTCAGGAATGTTAAGACCACTAGGCTCCTCTCCATCCTGCACCTCCTCAGGCTTGCTAGGGAGAAGCTCCTTCTGCCACACATTAAGCCCCTCTGGCCTACTCTTTGGACCCGGACTTGAAACCTGCTTTGATCTCAAGTTAAACCTTGTTCCTAATGCAAACCTCTCCTCAGTTGAGGTGCTAGTGTTGGGGAGTACAATTTGCCAGAAATGCCTCTCTTGCTTTTCCTGGCTGGTCTCATTCAGGCCATTCACTTTCTGGATATCTAAAATGATACAAAAAAGAACAATATCCATGAAAAACACATGAGCATTTGCTATGAAATTCAAACACAAAGAAGTGCCTTCTTATCCTAATGACGTGAAACTGCAAAATAACTGTGTTGATTTATGAGTGTTTTGGCCCTAATGAATGTAAAAATTATAATTAATAATTTTAGTATCTATCATGTTACTTTGTTGCTTGAGGTTACTTTATTCTTCTGAAATGTAGGAAGATATTTGGTTAAAACACTCACCGAGTGCCTAGCTGAAGGTTTCACTGGTTTCATCTGTTATTTGTTCTGTTCTTTTTCTCTAGTTCTTTCTTACAACATTTGTAAATATAATTCCACCCTGCTGTGCTTCTCTTTCAGGTTTGTAGTGGCCAAGTTTTCTTGGGTTAGCTACTTACATCATGCAGGCATGGCTGATCTGTCTCTCACTTGAGCAGGAATATAGTTTAGGAAAGAACTGCTATCTGTGTGTTTTAGATTTTACTTTTCCCTAAGGAAATGTAGTAGAAACCTTTGGGGTTTTAAGAATTCAAGTTACCCTTCCCACACTAAAGACAGCCTCCACTTAATTCCTAATCTAATGTATCTATGCTTCTCAGGAAGCTCCAATCCATCTTTTTTGCTGGAATATAAAGGATTTGGCTCAGTAAACCAAGCTGAACCTGCCATCTTTGAAATGTATGTTGTTTGTATCAGTTGTTGCTACTGCCTTTCTGGCTCACTACTAATGGCATCCTCTCCCAGTCCCAGGCACATGTACCCTGGCTGGCAGCTCACTGCTTCTGTAGGCTTTTGTGTTTGGAGGTTCAGCCATCTTCTACTTTCACAGAAAAGAGAGTCTCCTGTACAAATCTATTGTCTTTGAATGATTTCCAGCATGAAGGGTAAAGGCTAAGTACAAATTCCATTTCCCAACAGACACTGAAGCCTTTCAACATGAAGTTCCTGATTCCCTTGGCCTGCAGACCCAAGGTCTCCCGGTTGTCCTCCCAGTCCAGGACTATCAATCCGCATACTTTTATGCTGGCTGTTCCTCACCTCATGAGTCCTGACGTGGTGCACAAGGCTCCAGCCTTGGACCTCTCTTCTGATTTTCTTATCCATTCCTTAGGTGACAACCTGAATAACTATGATGTAAATACTAGCATTAGGCTATTGATTTCCAAATCTGTATCTCCATTATACTCATGACCAATCTCAAAATCTAGATTTTACATCTACCTGTTTTATATACCAAACTTGGAAAACATCATCTCAAAATGAGCCCAAGGGATGACAATTTCCTTAAAACTTTCTTCTCTTTACATTTCTAAAATCATAACAACATGTTTTTCTTTATCTCATCCTAATAAAATATTCTTTGTGGCTCTTACTGCCAAATATTATATACATGTGTTATATTTTTTCCTCAACAAAATGTAAAGAGAAGATGCATTTGTTTCATTAATGTTGATACCCCCAGAGTTTAAAAAAACACTGCCTATAAAGTGATCAACTAGCAAGTACTAAAGAAATAATGTGAATAAAATGTCTGAATTAGTAGGCTATGAAACTAATTTGAAAAGTAACCAATCAAAAAATGTCAAGATCCATATGGGGGTTGGGGGTTTGGGAAAATTTAATGAAGTATACATTATGAGAACATAAACATGGGTGTACATGAGAGAGCGCTCCTTGGAGACTGTGCAAAGGAAGGGGCTGAAGCACAAGACCTGCTTCCTCAGGATTGGGACCTGAGGAAACACAGATGAAAACAGCTCAACGTGGCTGTTGTCTGTGAGGCTCTGCTTCTGGTCTCCCTGCGCAGTGTACACTGACTGACCTTGGAGGCACTGGTGTGAGGCTTCGCCTACTGTCCACGGCCCAGCACCTTGCTCCAGCTTGAAGATTACCTCAGGTTTTGCAACGCAGTGCCCTGTTAACAGAAAACAGTGAAAGATTTGTGCCAGGCTGTTTGTCAGGTGCACTTTGGGATGACACAGCCTTTCGGGAGCTGTGCAATGATGAGACTGATCTAAACACTTTGTGAGAGCATCTCACTCACATTATTATGGTCTGGAACAATGTACTGGGGCAGAATTAAACAGCTGGAGAAAGAATTCAAGGAATGATTTTTAAGAAAACTGAGGAGACAGAAGAATACAGATGGACAATACAAAGAAGTTAGAAATACACGTTATGATATGTAGAAGAAATTGGACAAAGACATAGATGAAATAAAAAAGAACCAATCAAAAATCAGGGGAGATAAAAAAACTCAATAAAATTAGAAAGAAGAAAGGGAAAAACATAAGTAAACAAGTCAGCTAAAAGCCTAAACAGCATAATTGATCAGAAAGAAGAATCAGTTTCTGATCTTGAAGACAGGTATTTTAAAATAATCATGTTGGATCTTAAAAAGAAAAAGTTAAGAAAAACGAAGAATGACTTTTGGTCATCATAAAGAAAGCAAAAACTTGCATTATAGGTATTCCAGACAGAGAATAGACAGACATTTAAAAAATATATGCAATGAAACAACTTATCAAACTTTTTAATCTGGGAAACATATGGGCATTCAGTCCAGGAAGCTCCCTTATGAATTTTAGCAAAAATGGTCCTTTGAGTCATGTTATAGTAAAACTGTCAAAACTATAAGACAAAGGGAACTGTGAAAACTGCAAGAGAAAAACATCAAGTTACCTACAAAAAATAAATAAATAAATAAATAAATAAATAAAGAGAGACCCCCATTAGAGAAGCAGTAGATTCTCAACAGAAACCTCACAGGATAACATTGAAAGTTCTAGGGGGAAAAATGCTAGCCAAGACTATGTACCCAGAAAAGCTATCCTTCAGAAATAAAGAAGAAAGACTTTCCAAGACAAGCAAAAGTTGAAGGAATTCTTCACCATCAGATGTACAAAAGTGCTTAAGGGAGGAGGAGTCCTACACTAGAAGTGAAAGGATGATAACTACCATCAAGACACACAGAGTACAGAGCAGACAAAGAAAAAGAATAAATCCCTATCAATACAGGAAATCACCAAACGAGAATTAACCAAAGAGGAAGAAATGAAACGGATATTCAAAACAACCAGGAAAGAAAATAACAATGACAGGAGTAAGTCTGCATATCAGTAATAACCCTGAATGTGTAAAAAGAAGAAATTTCCCAAGAGATGACTGAAGGGATAAAAAGAAAACTAGATGCAATGATACACTGCCTAAAAGAAAATCACTTCACGAGGGCAGAGCACAGGGACTGAAAGTGAAGGGGTGGAGAAGGATATGCTCTGCAAATTGGAACCACCTGGAAGAAGATACACCTATACTTGCATCACACAAAGCATATTAAATCAAATCTGCATTATAGAATGCACTGCACAGTGATAAAGGAATCAGCAACTGTAAGGACACATACACCCCATGTTGGAGCAATCATTTATAACGCACACATTACTAGATCTAAAAGGAGAAGCAGATGCTAATACAGTATACATGGGGACTTCAACAGTCAGGTCGTCTGGGTAATCAAGGAGCAAAGAAATACTGGTGTTAAACCAGGCCACAGACAAACTGAACCTACAGACACTTCCAGAGCATCTCACTCAATGCCTGAAAGATATAAATTTTTCTCATAAGCATATTGAATGTTCTCTAGGGTAGATCAAATGTTAGGAGACAAAATAAGTCTCTAAAAATTAAAAAAAAATTAAAATCATGCTATGTGTCCTTCTCTGACTATGATGGAAAAAAACAGATGTTGACAATAAAATACACATTAGAAATTTTACCAATATGTGGAACTAAATATTCTTTGAATGACTGATTGGTAAGAAAAAAATTAAAATGCAAATTTTAGAATTTATTGAGATACATGAATTTGAAAAACACAGTAGCCAAAACCTATGGGTACAAAATCAATACTATGGAGCAAAAATGCCACTAAAGGGGAAGTTTACAGCAATAAATACCTACATCCATACAAAACAAAACAAAAATTTCAAATAAACAACCTAGTGTTGCAATGCAAGGAATCAGAAAAGGAAAAACAAACCAAATTCAAATTAAGTAGGAAGAAAAGTGTGAGCAAAAATAAAAAAAAATTGAGACTGAAAACAAAACAAACAAAAAAAGAATACAAAGGACCAATAAAACAAAGTTTTTCTTTTCTTTTTTAAGATAAATGAAACTGACAAATTTTTAGCAAAGCTAACCAAGGAAGAAAGAAGATTCAAATAAATTACAATAGACATGACAAAGAACACATTTAAAGTGAAATCACAGAAACACAAAGGACTATTAGCAACTATACACCAATTGAAAACCTGGAAAATATGGATAAATTGCTGGACATACAACCTACCAAAATTGAACCACGAAGACATACAAAATCTGAACAGACTAATAATTCACAATGAGACTAAATCTCGAATGAAAAAGCTCCCGACAAAGTAAAGCCCAGGAAGGACTGGAGAGCTTCACTGGTAAATTGTGTAAACTTTTAAAGAAGAACTAACATGAATTCTAAAGTTATTCCCAAGTCTTGAAAGGGAGGGAACCCTCCAAACTCAATAAATTAGAACAGCATTACCCTTGATATCAAAAGACACAACAAAGGGGCTGGGGATGTGGCTCAAGCGGTAGCGCGCTCGCCTGGCATGCGTGCGGCCCGGGTTCGATCCTCAGCACCACATACCAACAAAGATGTTGTGTCCGCCGAGAACTAAAAATAAATATTAAAAAAAAAAAAAAAGACACAACAAAAATAAACAAACAACAACAACAACAAAAAACAAAACTAAAGACCAATAATCCAAGGAGATGAACATGAATGCAATTCTCAACAAAATGTTAACATATAAAATTAAAGAGGACACAAGATCATACACCGTGATCATAAGTGACTTATCCCAAGGATGCAACACTGGCTCAATATATGCAAATCCATAAATGTAATTCATCATATCAACAGAATGGAGAATTAAAACTATATGCACAAGCAACAATAAGTGTTGGCAAGGATGTGAGGGAAAAGGTACACTCATACGTTGCTGGTGGCACTGCAAATTGGTGTAACCACTCTGGAAAGCAGTAAGGAGGTTCCTTAAAAAACTGGGAATGGAACCACCATTTGGCCAAGCTATCTATACCACTCCTGGGTCTATATCCAAAGGACTTAAAATGAGCATACTATAGTGATGCAGCCACATAACATTTATAGCAGCTCAATTCACAGTAGCTAAACTATGGAAGCAACTTAGATGCCCTTCAATAGATGAATGGATAAAGAAACTGTGGTATACATACACAATGGAACATTCTCAGCATTAAAAGAGAATAAAATTATGGCATTTGCAAGTAAATGGATAGAGTTGGAGAATATCATGCTAATCGAAGTAAGCCAACCCCCAAAACCCAAAGACTGAATGTTCTCTCTGATAAGGAAATGCTCATCCATAACGGGGCAGGGTGTGGGTGGGCATGGGAAGAATGGAGGAACTTTGGGCAAAGGGGAGGGAGGGGCAGAGAGGAGACTTGGGGGTAGCAAAAAAACCCCCACAAAACAATATGCATATCTCAACAGACACAAAAAGGAAGATCATAAAATTCAACATCCTTTTATTAATACAACTCTCAAAAACTTAGAAGGAATATACCTTAGTGCCATAGGGGCTAAATATGACAAACCCACGGCCTACATCTTTTTATTTCTTTAATGGACACAATACCTTTATTTTAATTATTCATTATTTATTTATTCATTGTATTTTTTTTTTTAAAGAGAGTGAGAGAGGAGGGGGAGAGAGAGAGAGAGAGAGAGAGAGAGAGAGAGAGAGAGAGAGAGAGAGAGAGAGAGAGAATTTTTAATATTTATTTTTTAGTTTTCAGCGGACACAACATCTGTGTTGGTATGTGGTGCTGAGGATCGAACCCTGGCCGCCCGCATGCCAGGCGAGTGCGCTACCGCTTGAGCCACATCCCCAGCCCCTGTATTTTATTTTTTTGAGAGAGAGAGAGAGAGAGAGAGAGAGAGAGAGAGAGAGAGAGAATTTTTTAATATTTATTTTTTAGTTTTCGGCAGACACAACATCTTTTTGTTTGTATGTGGTGCTGAGGATCAAACCCGGGCCGCACACATGCCAGGCAAGCGTGCTACCGCTTGAGCCACATCCCCAGCCCCAATTCATTATTTATTTTTGTCTGGTCCTGAGAGTCAAACCCAGTGCCTCACACATGCTAGGCAAGTGTTCTGCTACTGAGCTACAACTCCAGCCCCAGCCTACATCTTAATGAATGGGGAAAACCTAAAATTGTTTCCTCTAAAATATGTAGTAAGAAAAGGGTCTACTTTTACCACAATTATTTAACATAGTACTGGAAATAAGACAAGTCAACAAAATAAAGGGCATGCAGATCAGAAAGGAGGTCAAACTGTCCTTATATACAAATGACATGATTTTGTATTTACAGGAAAACCTAAAGATTCCAACAAAAAAACTGTTAGAATAAATAAATGAATTCAGTATGATTTCAGGGAACAAAATCAACATAAAAATCTGTAGTTTTTAAAATACAATAATGAAATTGCTGAGATTAAAAATCAAGAAAACAATCCCATTCATAATAGCTACTGAAAAATAAAACATTTAGAATAAATTTTACCAAGCAATTAATGAATCTCTATGTGAAAATTATGAAATACTGAAAGAAATCAAAGACAAACACGTGCGTGTGTGCGGGCACATGCGCAGAGAAGGACAAATCACTGTTATAAATTGGGAGAGCATTTACTGGAAAAAAAGAGTTCTAAACTTTATATGGATGCACAAAAGATCCTGAATAGTAAAAGTAATTATGAAGAAAATGAACAAATCTGGAATTAGAATAAAAGATGTCTTCAAAACACACCACAAAGTGACAATAACAAATACATCAGGATACTGGCATAAGAAAAGACAAATAGGCCAATGGAATATGAGAGAAACCAATAGTAAATCTATATATTTACAGCCAACTGATTTTCACGAGGGGCAGCATAAGCATATATTGAGAAAGAACCTTTCTTCAGTAAATGCTCGGAAAACTGGACATCCACATGACGATGGAAGGAAGATATTAGACCCCACCTCTCACCACATAAAGAAATCAACACAAAATATATTAAAAACTTCAATATTAAGACTTGAAATTATGAAACTGCAAAGGGAAAACAAGGGATTTCACTTCAGGACATTGATCAAAGCAAAGTTTTTATTTTTTGATATGGGATCTTGTTATGTTTGCACAGGCTAGTCTCAAAACTCCTGGGCTGGACTGACTCTCCCACTTTATCCTCCTGAATGCTGGGACTAAGGCATGCACCAGCAAGCCCTACACAAAAATTTTTTTTGACATGACCCCAAAAGCACAGACAAAAATAGCAAAAACTGATAAATTAGATTATATCAAAGTAGGCTGAGTGCAGTGGTTCATGCCTGTAATCCCAGCAGCTCAGGAGGTTGAGGCAGAAGGATTCTGAGTTTAAAGCCAGCCTCGGCAACAGCAAGGTGCTAAGCAACTCAGTGAGATCCTGTCTCTAAATAAAATACAAAATAGGGCTGGGGATATGGCTCAGTGGTCAATTGTCCCTAAATTCAATCCCCAGCACCAAAACAACAACAACAACAACAACAAAAGATTATGTCAAACTAAAAGGCTTCTGACAAAAAAACAATTAGCAGAGTGTATAGTCAATGCATCTAATGCAGAAAATATTTACCATTTACCCCCAAAACATTAATTTCTGGAATATATGAGGAACTCAACAGCAGAGAAATAAACCAATTAAAAACTGAACAGATGACCAGAACAGGCATTCTCAAAAAGGACACAAACAATCCACAAGTATATGACTAAACCTCCAGGTCTCTAATCAGAACCCGGAGGAGGTATTAATGCTCTGCAGCCTGCAGCCTGCAGCCTGCAGTCAGCGTGGCTATTATCAAAATGATACAATGTAACACAGGCCTGTAGGATACAGAGGAAGAAGTGCTCTCCCATGCTGTGGATGGGAATAAGAAAGAGGAGAGAAGCTATGAAGTTTCCTCAAAAAATTAGAAATAGAACTACCACATGATACAGTCAGTTGCCCATAGCCAAAGGAGGCGAACCTAGTGTTTTGAAGAGAAAACTATTGTGGGAAGCCATTCTGGCAGGTGATTTGAGTTATCTCCCTGGCTGGATGAGAGGTGCTTAGACACAGCTGTGTCAGAGCCTTCCCCACCCTGTCCCAGGGGCGAGGGCTTGTCCATGTGGAGGGTGTGCCTGACTACTGATCCGAAGACCAATCACTGACCCTTACCTTGGACTCCTCGACCTTCACTGGATGGAATTTTCCCTTGAATTATTTGTTCCCCAATAAAAGCTCACTCCCTGGCATGTTCCCTCTCTCTCGCTGGCCTCTCATGTTAACCTCACCATCACATTAGGTGGCTGGAGGCAGGAGCTAGGAGGAGCTGTCTCTGGGCTGGGCAAATAAGGAAATGAGAATTATGTCTCTTTAATTTTAAAACTCACTAGTTAATTTTTATGCTTCGAACCTCTATTATGAAGCTAGCATGCTGGTCGTGTGGCTGAAACTATGCTTAGCACATTTACTGCAGTACTATTCACAAAAGCCATGATGAGGATCAACTTCGGTATGCATGGACAGATAAAAGGATAAAGAAAACTCGGTACACATACACATTTAGAAAACAAAATTCCATCATTTGTAGCAACATGAATGTAACTAAAGAACATTATGTTAACTAAAATTAGTCAGGAGGAGAAAAACAAATCCTGCATATTCTCACATGTGTGGAGAGAACTGTGTTTACCAGAACATGGGAAGGGTACAGGGGAAAGAAGGTGGGTTAGTACGTTCAGGGGTGCTTTAGGATAGGAGGAATAACTTCTAATATTCTGTAGCATAGAAGAACAACTATGGTTGACAACAATTAACTGAACATTTCAAAATAGCTAGTAAAGGGCTGGAATTGTGGCTCAGTAGTAGAGTGTTTGCCTATCACGCTTAAGGCACTGGGTTCAAAACTCAGCACCACATAAAAATAAATAAAACAAAGGTATTGTATCTATCTATAACTAAAAATAAAAATGAAAAAAGATAGTAAAAAGACTTTTAAATGATCCTAATATAAAGAAGTGATATATGAGTGATGAACTTGCTAATTACCCTGATCTGATCATTACACACTATATACCTGTATTGAAATGTCACACTATACCCCATAAACATGTGCAATTACTATGTCAGTTAAAAACACATAATAGTAATATTAAAACTTAAAAATGATTCCTATATTTGCTGATAAAGAAAATGCTTCTAGTAAGATTACCAGGGCATTTCACTCACCCAAGGACACCAGGCTTCTGTAGGTCTCCAGCATCACATCCCTGTAGAGGATCCTCTGAGTATCATCCAGGTCCTGCCACTCCTCCCAGGTGAAGTCCACGGACACGTCCTCGAAGGACACCATCCCCTGTAATGGTACATGTCTCTTTAGCCCAAGCCTTCCACCCTGGGTCAGAAAAGGAATATGGAGCTCACTCTTGTGTGTGAACAAGTATCTTAGATAAGATGCAACTTATGTTGTGTGTGGTGGTGCACATCTGTAATCCTAGCAATTTGGGAGGCTGGGGCAAGTGAACTGCCAAGTTCAAAGCTAGCCTCTGCAAATTAGTGAGACCCTGTCTTGTAATTAAAAAAAAATACTATTAAAGAATTCTTACAGATTCATAACTATTCTTTTTTTCCTAGCAAGAACAGGATGAAAAAATCCAGTCTGAAGACATAAACACACACTAGGGATAATGTGTTAGTTGAACTAAGCCACATGTTCGGCATGGAACAGGGCGATAAAGAAATAGAAAATGACAAAACCAGATTGTTACCAGGTTGAACTTCACTGTTATATCTTCTATCTGAATTCTCATGAATATGAAGGAACAGAAGTCAAGATGTGAAAGCTACAAAACATGCAGGTTAATGGAACTACAAACAGCAACATACACAGGTGAATATTCCTGTGTGAGTTGACCAATGAAATGTGTTCAGATAACTCACAACAGGGTGCTTTTGCATTTCAACCCCTAGCACCATTCCAACGCCTTAAATTTCATGTGCCCACTGTTGGCAAATCACTTACAAATTAAAGTACATAGTCATATTTCCCTCCCAAATTCAAAAGATATACTAGTGTCCATATAAAAGTGAGCATCACTCACTTCTTACACAGCATGTAAATAATGAGGGGTCAGTAAAAAGTTGTACGTTACCTGAAAAGGTGTGTAGTGAAAGGAGAATGCAGAAGGACTCAAGGGAGAGCTGGGCAGTGCAGGTGGGGGGACACAAAAACAGAATCAGGAGTAGAATTTGGTGCTTATTTGTTATGCCTAGAGTGGAAATGGGAGTCTACTTCCAAGTTGTCTGGGCAACAGCTAGAAAGGAGCTGAGTATAAACTAAAATTGAGAGAAGGGATAATGACTAAGATGGGATGAAATGTGAGCACAATGTTCAAGTCTCTGCATCGACATGTGGGGAAGGCCAACTGGCAAGTGAATACTGGCTCTAGAGCTCAGAGGAGAGGTTTAAAGTGAGGATAAAGATTTAGGAAACAGTGACTACAGGGCAGCTAAAGCCTCTGGAGTGGGTAGAATGGCTCAGAAAGAACTGGGAGACAAAAGTTGTGTTTTTTAAGATGTAGTCGTGTTTGCCATGGTGTCTCAGCCCGCTGGAGACTGGGTTGGGAGAGCATAAGTAGGACCTATCTCACACTATTTTTCCATAACAGGTTTTAAATCAACCTATCTATACCTGAGAACATGATGCTTCCATTGATATAATATTAAACTAGGTTTCTGGCTTAGAGAGAATGGATGTCCTTACGATGTAGAATTTTACTGTCCATGAATATGGTAGTCTTTTCATTTGCTCAGTTCTGTTTTGTATCCTTTACTTTTTTCCCTTTCATATACTCATATATTTTTCTTCTTAAATGTATTGATAGGTTTTTGGTTTTTTTTTGCTTTGGTGTTTCTGTTATTGTATTAATGTTCTTTTGAACATGAGGATTTTTTTTCTAATGATGATTTAATAAACAAATTGCAAAAAAGAAGGCGGCTTCAAAATCCATCTTCTAGACTGAAAGAAAGCTCTTTGAGACTTAGGTTTTATCTCCTCTATTATTGAAAGATGCCCAAGGAGGATTTTTGGTGGAAATATGATAGAAGTTAAAAATGACAGATCTCAAAACTATTTTTGGAATTCCCCCCAAAAACCACTGGTTGAAATGAGAAATGTTATTTCTCACCCAAGTACAAAGTGGTACAAGTTTTCTGAGACACAATTTGGCAAAATGATTCAAGATTTCTAAAATTCAAATTCCTTTTAATCAGGAAATTATATATTTAGGTGTTTTTCTGTGTAGTATGATTCCACCTTATGCTATATCCAAATCTATAAATTTCTATCTATATTTATATATAGCACATAAAATACCAAAATGTTAACAGTGGTAGGTTGAATAAAGTTCAATTATTTACATTTTCATTTCATTTTAAAATATGGAACATATTTTTCTTGTGTGATTTTCAAAAATGGCAGATTTATTATAAAAGATTCAGATTCAGAGGCCAGGATAGAGTATTAGAGTACGTGGCTAGGATCCTGGGTTCGATCCCCAGCGCAAATGAACAAACAAATGAATAAATAAAAGATTTATGCCAGAATTCTTACTGAATGTTTCAAAATTTTGCTTAAGATTTCCAACAAGCTACATGGTTACCTGATCCCATCTCCCCAAACCAAGCTATCTGATTATCTGATCCCAGTTCCTATTCTTTTGTTGTTGTTATTATTATCTTGTTGAATGTTAATTTATTGAATGTTCTTACTGGAATAGTTTTGAGGATACTCTTTTTTGTTTTTAGGTATAAATTACAAGGGTATCATCATAATCTTTCTCATTTTTGAGTTTCTCTTTTCATTTAAATTAATCAGTACTTTTCCTACAGTGGAAAATAGTCATAGTGAAGCAGCAACTTCACCCTTTCTTGCTTCCCTGGTCATGCTGCCTTTTAGGCCTGGAGATTTACATTTATCAATTTAAAAAGAATGTCCTGAGTTCTGTTATTGAGGGTCTTATTTTTTGGATACCTTCTGCATATCTATGTGGATCATAGGATTTTTTTCTATAGAATGATGAATACAATAAAATACATTAATTGACTTCTTTTTTTTTTAAGAGAGAGACAGAGAGAGAGAGACAGAGAGAGAATCTTAATATTTATTTTTTAGTTATTGGCGGTCACAACATCTTTGTTTATATGTGGTGCTGAGGATCGAACCCGGGCCGCACGCATGCCAGGCGAGCATGCTACCGCTTGAGCCACATCCCCAGCCCTTAATTGACTTCTTAATATTGACCTTTTCTTAATTCCCAGAATATATATTTATAAATCTTCAGCTTTCATGGCATGTTTTTCTCCCTTCCTTGCTGTTCATGTTCCCTTGGGTTCCATCAGGTTTCCATTCTTCTTTCAGTCTCTCAGTTTCTCTCTGAGCCATTTTACCCATTCAGGTGGCTTCAGCTGTCCCTGAGGTCTTGCTGCTGTTAATGTCTTTATCTTTTCCTTAACCCTCTCTTAGGTTCTCTGAGTAATTTCACCCTCAGGAAGCCTAGGATCCAAGGGCCAGTGTTTAGTCCTGAGAAGGTATCCCTAACCACTCCCTGGCTTACACAGCTACCTTCTTGATGTATCTTCACACAGTGGAGGTCACCAGTCCTATGAGGTTAGGGCCAGCACTGATGGCCTCATTAAGCCACAGTTACCTCCTAAAAGCCTCATCTCCAAATGAAGTAACATTAGGCTTTAGGAGTAGGCTTCATCATATAAATTCCTTGGGGACACACTTCATCCATTGCATTGTTATACCTTTCCTTGAAAAAAGTTTAAGTACCCTCTTGCAGTGAAATTCAAGCAGGCTTGTATTTCCTCACTTGCTTTTAGCTGATCAAAGGCATTTGGATGAGGTGAAATGTGATCTCAGAAGTTGTAGGAGCCACACACAGGTCTCTACTATCTCCCTCTTTCCTGAGGGCTAATAATGCTACAAAAACAAATAATCCTCTCTCTGGTACTCTGAAGCAAAGAGCAACAAATACTTCTCTGACCCTTCAAGCATAGGAACTATAAGTCAAAAAGAAATATTTGCTTCCAATCTACCTAGAAATATTAACACCATTACAAAACAAAACCAACACCAAGAACAATGACAATGACCAAGACAAAGCTGGTGATCCATGCTTTCTTAAAGCTAACTGAAGGGTCTAAAACAGTACCAAGTGGCTCACTACCTACCCACAGTGCTACTTAAGCAGCTGTCACTCATGAACTTACTTAGAATGACAGCAACTATGCAATATATTACTAAGTCATGTGTTTACCTACAGCTCAAGGAAAATAGGCTGAAAAGTAGAATGATAGCAGTATATTTCAGTTACTTTCATTATTTAGGAAAATACCATAATGCGGAATTCATGAAAGAAAAAACCACAGAAAAGGCAAGAATAAAAAAGAATAAGGAACTATTAGAAATATGAGGACATGTAAGATTCCAAAACTCTGAAAGTGTTTTTCATTTCTTATTTTACTATATAAAAAACTTTTAAGGTTGTCTCTAATAGTTCTCACAGAAAAACATACACAAATGCCTTCAAAATGTAACAAATCTCTTCATGATAAGTAAAAAATTATTTTATGACATTGTTAAGACCTATGAATAGATTAAATTTACCTCCAGAGATAAAATGGAACAGATTTAGAATGAAGTCCTCCTAGGAAAACTGAGGCTGAAAAAAACACATTAACGTTGGGGGAAAAACCCCACAAAGCCAAATCTCAAAAACAAACAAACAAACACCCAGAAATAGGTGAAATGATAAAGACATAAATCTATCTATGCTTTCTAAGAGTCATAACATCATAAAAACAGTCAACCAACCTGGCATGGTAGAGCATGTATTTGGCCCCAGTTACTCCGAGGTATAGCTGAGGCAGGAGGATGCAAGTTCAAGGCCAGTCTAGGCAACTTATGAAAACCCTATCTCAAAATTTAAAAGGGTGGGGGAGGCAGCTCAGTGGTAAAGCACCCCAGGTTCAATCCCCAGTACCAAAAAATAAAACTACCACCAAACCAATCAAACTGAAGAAAAATTGATGGCGGGTTAAGGCAAAAAGGCTTTTTAAAAATTTTTTAAATTTTTAAAAATTTTTTAGCTTTAGGTGGACACAATGTCTTTATTTCTATGTGATGCTGAAGATCGAACCCAGTGCTTCACGCATGCCAGGTGAGCACGCCACCACTTGAGCTATATCCCCAGCCCCCCAAAAGGCTTTTTAATGATATGAACAGCAAGTATGTCTAAAGGGCACCCGAGCTGGGTGCAGAAGTGCACACCTGTAATCCCAGTGACTTGGAGGCTGAGGCAAGAGGATCAGAAGTTCTAGACTATCCTTAGCAATTCAGTGAGACCCTGTCTCAAAATAAAAAATAAAAAGACCCGGGATACAGCTCAGTGTTAAAGTGCCCCTGGGTTCCAACCCCCTACCAACCAATAACAAAAAACTAAAACCAAACCAAAAACTAAAAGGCACCCTACCTTTGAACATAACAGATTTAAAGGCACTCATCAAGACAGACCAAACTGGGTGACAGAAGAATAATAGAAGCAGAGAGAGCTGCCATGAAGAAGAGTGTCTGGGAGTCCCTGGGTGCAGAATCCAGGCCTCATGAAGTAAGGTGTCCACTCCTGGTAGAGGGGACTGAACCCAGGGTTTCAAACGCAATGGAGATGTCTCTAGTGGTTCCCCCCTCCAGTTTATTGTTGTCCTGCCGACCCACCACCTTCGTATACTAGGTACAGAGTAGATTGCAACTTTTCTTTTTAGGTCACAAGTCCCTGGAACATGATAGCTCACATTTGGGTGACATGGCCTCAGTCAGAGATCCTGGACTTTCAGTGCAAAGTGCTGAACAGTTGGGACTGCAGGGGTGTCTGTGACAAAAAGAGGAAGTGAAAAACGTGTAAAGAGAGGAATTCCAGATGTTGTGATGCCAGCCCATATGTTTTTCATTGCAGTTTTTGAGAAAAACTGTCACTTCTGATGAGCAGTAAAAGCTGGTGTTTAATTCATTGCTCCTTTCCTTCCAGTTACTATGGTCAGAATGCTCCAGAAACACCATTCTGTCGAGCTGTCATAGCCACAGAGATTTGATGCACACAGGAAATGTGTGATCCTTCGATAATTTGCGATTACCAAAACACAACCTAGATCACTGCCCCTGATATTCTAAAAACCCACAAAAAAAGCAACAATTAGAGAAGACCATTCTAGTGTATGGATGACAACCCAAACTCAAAGGGAATCCATGGGATGAACAGATAAGCACTTTAATAAGTGGTACCTTTATTTAGTAAGTGCATAAAAAAGTAAAAGAATTACATGATGAAACGACTCTGCTTTTTATCTTCAGTTAGGAAAGGATATTTTATCAGCATACAACTAAAAACTGAGAAACCTGAGTATAAATGTAAAAACATTTCTTCTTATGACAAAAGGAAAAACAAACAGCAAAGCCAAAAGAAAAACAAGCCACATCACATAAAACCTACCTTTCCCGTAATTAGTATTATGTTCATAGTAAAAAACAGAGAAAGAGTGAGCATTTCAATGAAAAGTAAGGAGCCCAAACTGACATGGCACTCCCCACCCTCCACAGATATGAAGTTTTGAAAGTATGAAGACATGCTCAAATTCTGACAAAAATTGAAAACACAAATTAAAAATACACTGCAATGCATTTTTTTCACCTAAAAGAATTAACAAAATTCCAACAGCTTAAAAAGGTCACAGTCTATGAAGTAGGGGGAACATGACCAACCTCATGGTTCTACCTTCAGAGAGGGAGTTTTCTGTGTCTGTGTGCCTTGCACCCATGGATCCAACCACAGGAAACATTTTCCAAATGTGATGAAAATTGAGAATCTGCTGAACCAAGAATCCCTGTCTACAGGTCACAAACTATATAGTGAAGAACTGTTCCCAAAGAAAGGTTCTGCCTTTGCCCAGAACCGGGGAATTTCTCTCTGTCCCTGAGTATCTTGGCTGGTATGAATGTTTGTTCACCTTAAGCCTTTGGACACACAGTCTAAGCATACAATGTGATCTGTGGGGACAGGCCTTGAGTCATGTGATATCAGCTTGAACTCTGAATGTACTGGAGACTAAGGTGTTAATGTGATTGAATCCTAAAAAGACTTTGAAATGGGCCTGGGTAAGATGGCCTTCTTGTTATTATCCCATGGCTGTTACAGGACACTGTTGTTTGGAGAAACAGCCAAAGACAACAGGCTTCCACTGACAGAAAATAATCTGAAGCTCATGCAAAAGGACTCTTGGAACTAGTTATATGTGCTGGTCTCGTCAATTTTAGTGGATCCTTTCATAACAATAAACCATAACTGTGAGCATTTGCTAAGTCCACCGATGGTAGTTTGGCAGAGTGTTATATACAGAATCCATACCCAGCATATTGACCAAGTGCTGACCCTTCCATGCTGGAAGTGGTCCAATGTAAACATAAATTGTGTAAAGTATAGGAGGTGGGTGGGGCTTGGCTTAAGGAAATGGGTCCTTGGGGATGTACCCTTGGGGACTTTAACTTGCCCTGTCCTCTCTCACTGTCTCCCAGATGCCATGGGGTGAGCAGATTTGCTCTACCACACTTTTGTACCATAATGTACCACATCACCTCATGCTCAGAAATGAGGGAACCAGCTGAGCTTGGAGTGAAACCTCTAACCCTAACCCTAACCCTTTATTTTTTCTTAGTCTTTCTGTTGGCTTTCTCATGTATTCTGTCACAGTGACAAATAGATGACTAACACATGTTGCTTCCAAGTCCCTGATCATGCAACCAAACCACTAGCTGCAGCTAGTGATATATAGCAGCACACTAGCCTTATTTCCTTTCAAGCAAAATGTACCACCAGGCACAGTGCCCAAAGCTCTGCCCTCTGCAAAACTTCCGTCTATCACTGTCCACAGGGATGTAAGAGAAAGGGTCTGTATTGCTAAAGCTTATAACTTCAGGTGGTGCCTGCATAATGTGCAGACCCAAATGCACACACCAGGCATCTATAGATCATTTCTCTCAACAGCTGCAGCAGTGCACTGGAACATTTTCAAGGACCAATTACATCAAAGTCCACAAAACAAGTCTCAGCACATTTTTTTAACACTAGAATTATACCAAGTAACCACAATGTAATAAAACTATAAACTATAAGAAAAACTTGGAATGCTATGCAAATACATGGAAATTATACAACTTACTTCAGAATAAACATTAGCTCAAGAAGAAATTTAAATTTCTAGAAACAAATGAAAATGGAGATACAACATACAAAAATCTATGGGGTACAAGAAAAGCAGTACTGAGGGAAGTTTATAGCAATCAATGCCCACAGCAAAAAGTGGAAAGACCTCAACTAAACAACTTATCATTGCATCTCAAGGAAGTAGAAAGAAAAAAATATATAAAAAACAAATGAAACAAAGACTTGTTCTTTGAGAAGATAAACAACATTGTCAATCCCATAGACTAAGGAAAAAAGAAGGATGACACAAATAAGATCAGAGGTAAAAAGGGACCATTACAACTGACAATGCAGAAACACAAAAGATCACCAGAGATTATTAAAAATAATTATACACTAAAAAATATGATGGCCTAGAAGAAACAGACAAAATCCTAGACACGTACATCTTACCAAGACTAAATCAGGAAAAACACAAAACCTAAACAGACCAATAACAAGTAATGAGACTGAATCAGTGAAGTCTCTCATCAAAGAAGAGCTCGGGATCAGATAGCTTCAGCACTGACTTTCAAGAACTAATATCACTTTCCTTACATTTTTCTCAAAATAAAACCAGGAGGAATTCTTCTAAGCATATTCTATAAGACCAGCATACCTGGAGAGAACACCAAAACTAGATGAGGACACAACCACTGTCAGACTCGTTGACAATTTGTAATTTTTGGTACAGCAGAGATGCTTAAGAAAGACACATGTACACATATGTATTTAGTAGAAAATGAATACTGTCTTTACTTTTTTTTATATACAGATTGTTAATTAAAACAAAGGGAAAGAAAAAACATCCTTTTTTCAGCTTAATCCTTATAAGCAAGGATAAACATTTTTAGGAAAACTTTGTTTATGATCATAGTGTTCCATATTTTTTATCAATTAATTTGTGATTAGTTATTTCTAGGCAAACACACACATATATATAAATTTTACACTTGGCAGAACATTTTTTTTTTCCTATCTTAAGACAGCAACAAGGACACAGTTCAAAGAGTTCATACTTTCTCACAGAACTCCTTGTTTTGCTAAGCACAGCAAAACTTAACTGTGTGCATGAGCTCACAAACCATAAAAACTACAAACCAATATCCTTAATAAACAAAATCCTTCACAAAATACTAGCAGCCATAATCCAAAAGCCCATTAAAAGATGACTCACTAGCTGAGGATATAGCTCAGTTGGTAAAGTGCCTGCCTCGAATGCACAAGGCCCTGGGTTCTGCACAAGGCCCTGGGTTCAAACCCCAGCACCACAAAATAAACAAACAAAAGATGACTCACAATTATCAAGTGAGATTACACTCAGGAATTCAGTATGGTCCAATATATGCAAATCAATGAGTGTGATATATAACATCAATAGAATGAAAGACAAACCATATGATCATCAACAGATGTAGACAAGGCATTTAATGTAAAGCAAGATTCTTTCCATGATAAAAGCTGAAAAAATTAGCTGAATGTGGAGACACATTACCTCAAATCCTATTTGCTCAGAAGCCTGGGCAGAAGATTGCCAAGTTCAAGGTCAGTCTGAGAATTTAGGGAGACCCTGTCTCAAAATAAAATTTTTAAAAAGGGCTGGATTGTAGCTCAGTGATAGAAAGCTTTTCCAGAATGTCTGAGATCCTGGGTTTAATCCCTAAAACCAGAAAAACAATAATGATATAAAAACAAAAGGAAGGTATTATTAAGAACTGCTCCCTGAATATTCTCTGTGTATCTTTCTCTCGACTCTCACTGAAACTGTACCCACTAAGTGCATACTCCTAGGCCTCACCACACCTGCTTGCTATTAGCACAGACCAGGAGAGTCCAACCTCGTCTCTAAGCAAACACACCTATTCATGTCTTCATAACAGTGACATTTCCAGTGTAAAAAAGGCTACTACTATATCTGTTTAGACTAATATCTCCTATTTAGGCCTAATTTAGTGCACTACAGGCACTAAGATAAAAATTTAACAAGAAACAAAAACAGTTGGATTTGACAACTGATGACTCCAAGACCAGAGAGGGGCGGGAGGAACCAGGGCAAAGTTCCCTTTGATGTTTCAGGTGTAGCTGATGGAAATACCATATAGAAGGAAAGAATGGAGGATGTGGTTTCACTTAAGATTCATAGAGCCTGAGGGGCCCTCAAGTAAGTGAACCATTGCTTTAAAGGCTGGGGAAGAGGTCCACGCAACGAGAAATATGTAGGAGTCTCAAAACCAGTGTGCAAAATACGAGTCCAGGGGTCCATTTTTAGAATACAGTATTTAGCCTTAAATGTAAACTGGTATAAGAAAGGCAACTTGTAGCCTATCTATCTAAATACCTGGAGCTTCCCAATCTGTATCCAATCATAGCCATTTTAACTTAGCCCTTCTCTTTACCTTCCCCAATTTTAAAATTAACCACAATTGCATAGATCATGACCCCGAGCTCCTCCTGCCAGAGCAAGGGGCAGTACTGCATTAGGGATAAAAACAGGTGGACTGCCCACCAAGTTGTGCTTGCTTCTTGGACTTTGTTCAGTAGCACACACTTCTGCAGAAGTAAAGTTTGCCTTGCCCAGCTACTTCTGAGTATGTGTCTGATTCCTTGATGTACCCTGGTACTTCTAATACCACAGGGCTCAATAAGACAAGAATGGCAGAGTAGATGAATGAGGAACAGGACAAAACACCTCGATAATCTTTGTTAATGAGAAAAAAATAGAATTCAGGGAAAAGAAGAAAAAAGCAAGAGTAAGGTCATGACAGAAGACTTGAATAAGGCAGATACAAGAACAGCTTTGGAGTTGACTACCATTTAAGTTCCTGGTGAACTTTTGAAAAACTGAACTAAGACTAAGGAAGGGTAGGTTAGAGTGCAAATGAGCACTAGACACATTTATCAGAAAAGACAACTTTGGACACTCTGCATTATGATTTACATACACAGACAATGTAGCAACATACTGGCAGTTATTTAAAGCCCTGTACCAGACTCTGTCCTCCACACGTGTATTCCAGGTCTTCCAAAGCTATGTGGGACCACATGGTTTTAGCAACTCCAGAAAACTGTTTTAATTGATTTGTTTCAGCACTAGATTCTCTAACACTAGATTCTCTAATACAGCAGAATGCTGTGACTCTGCAGTCTGGCAGTGAAGCACTGTCCACAACATCTATGCAAGCCTCTGTTTTAGATTACATATGCCAGGAGAACTTAGCGTGTTCTCCTCTTAGTGTCAATTCCAGCCATATAAAATAGGTCTTTTGGCCATGGTATCAGAAAGATCAGAAACCAAGTTGCATGAAGTTCAGATGGCTCTAAGGTTTTATAATCTGGCTCTATCAACCTATCAACTTTTATCTTCTTTGTGATGTTAAATTTATTTGATTCTAATCCCATTTGAATTAAGGAGTAAAAGCTTTTAAAATACACTAAAACAAGCTGAGGAATATAACTTACCACAGTGGTATTCATTTTCTTTGTTCCTGGAGACAGATAGGAGACTATGGAATTACAGTTGGAAGACAAGGTGAATGGAAGGAATCAAGAGAGTTGGTGTGCCTTGTTCCTAGGTTCTGTTGTACAAAGATCTCTACACAGTAGCTGGTGGAAAAGAAAAAAAAAAAAAAAGCTAAAAACCAATAACAAGAAAGCTTCCTTTTATGAATGTAGTCCCTTATATGTGAGAATTATTGAAAATATCTTGTTAAAGGAACACTAGCAATTCTTTCATTGGTAGAGATTAAACATATAATTTATCCTTAGGTTAATGAAAATACTTATTTGCCATTGATTTAGTAATAATGTTAACATGAAGAAATAATGTAAAATTTTAAGGATGATTGTTTAATGAAACTAAAGAAACACTATGTAATCACTAAAATTTAAGTTATACAACAAAACTTAGGCAGTGTTAACTGTTTTCCCAATAATACAGATGGATAATGTAGCACTCTGTATTAGTGTTTCTGTTAGAACATCTCTTGATTTTACATATTTAAATTTCATAGAAAGCATGCATCTTACAACCTATTGTCTCTTCCGCAAGACAGCATGGGAATACTGTACATCTGCTATAGTACACTTTTGAGTACCACTCTCTAGGGTGTGTCTCTGTGCATCTTCATCTCCATATTAACCCTAACCCTTCCACAATGACTCTGGGCTTCACCATTTCAGTTGCTCTGGCCAATGGGACAATAATAAATGTGATAAAAATTCTTTTTGAAAAAGAATTTGCCTTCTTAGAATCCTGCCTGACATTTTGTGAAGGTGCCTAGAGCTAAACTGTTGGATACATATGGCCAGCACAAACCAGCAGACGAGAGTAAAGCCATCTTCAAGGAGCCAGTCGTTTAAGGGACAAGATGACTAATGCTTCATTAGGAATCCCAGTCAACACCAGCAAAGGCATTGCCCAGATGCATCCAGCACAAAATGCTGATGCACAGAATCATGAACAAATGACATGCTTCCTTTTTTTTTAAGCCCAGAAAAATTTTGGTGATACATTATGTAACGAACAGATACCTGTGATCTTATAGTATTCAATGTTTTTAACATACTGGTAGAGCAGTGAGAAATAATTTAATGATATGCCAAAAATAATCAAAAGAACTTCACAATCACACATGAGTGATTTCATAAGCACAATAAATATTAACCAGAGAGACCTCAGCAAGACTTAGGCACTGAGGTCATGGGAATCAAACAGAGAAACTGGCAATCATGTCTACATTTTTATATTGTGATCTTATCACTTATGTGTTGCTAGTGTACTGTTTTAAGAAACTAGAAGTAAAAGCAATTGTGCTTAATTTCCCATTTTAAATAATGAAAAAAATAGGCCCCTATTGGCTGTAGCACTCACGAATTTCAAGAACAGATTATAGACATTAAGTTAAAAAAAATCTGTATTATCTCCTTGGGTTCATACAATTCACAGAAAACCACTGGGATTAAAAGGATAAGCATGTTCAAAGCAAAAATCTTCTAAAATAAAATTTGTTTTAAATTGACTGTTGAAACTGATCTCAAAAACAACAGATTTTACTTCATCGTGGCAAAATAGGTAACACTAGTCAAAAAGCCAAGATGCCCGACGCCTACAAAACATAAGACCTGGTACTGTTCACTTACTACCACAAATCCAACTTTCTCTACCTTTCTCATCAGCCAGCAAGATGCTGGCAAACTTCCTGAATTACTAGGAAGAACCACCAGGATATAGGGAACACCATTACGTCTAGAGAACAATGTGGTGAAGATGAGGTTTGGGAACTTAATTCTGTACATAAAGAGGACAGAGTACAGTTAAAGAAGTGTTATGGAGCAATGTAGATAGGATTTGCCAAACAGGACAGGCTGTCCCTCCACCCCAGGCATACCCTCACTGTCCCAAGAATAAGCAATATTTGCTAGGCCCTTCCTAATGGTCACAGCCCACCTTAAATTGCTCTTCTGAAAGTTATCCAGAACTTCCAAATAGCATCCTGTCTCTGATAGCCTCTGGATGAGGTGGTATTGCTCAAATCTTATTCACACTAGGTGGTAGTATCAATAATTATTTGGTCCACATCAAAGCAGGACCTTCTCTTTTCTTAATCTCCTTTGCCTGGGCTGCTAGAGAGAGGATTCAAATTGCAAGGATATTCTTTAGGGTGGAATTTCTATTCATGAAGCCTCCTACCTCATACTACATAAGGACTACTTTGTTCCAAAGAAAAACAGGGCCACCATCCAGTACCCCAATATGCCTTGTAGAACTCCCTGTTCCTGGAAACGAGGTCTTCTATGAACTCCCTAAACTCACACCAGGAGTGCTAGGCAGGCTATGAAATGCGGGATTAGATTCAAAATTTTCTTGCCAGAGACATTAATAATAATCACATGATGGGCTGGGATATAGTTCAGTGATAGAGTGTTTGCCTGGTATATACGAGGCCCTGGGTTTGATCCCTAGTACAAAAACAACAATAAAACTCCCACAAATACTAACTTTGCTTAGGACACTTTACAACTGCTTCTCTGGGAATTCAGTGGCATTCAATAGTAATAAAAATACACTCATCTTACATATGGGTGAACTGAGTGTCAGTCAGGTTATGAGAAGACCCTGCAGTGGTAGAGCTAGAATGTGAACTCACACTGCACACCTTTCAGGCTCAAAACCCCATCATCATCCTCATCTTGGACTCAACCACACTATTCCAGAGCTTCTGAGCCAGACTTTGTATGTCTGGAAGCATGCTCCCAGAACTGTTTTCTGGCAAAGCACTAACTTGAAACATGTGCAGCTGCAACTTCATCATCCCCAGACCTGAAGATCCCACACCAATGTCATCCTTCCTGACAGCTATCTAAAACCCTAGGGTTCCTCGAAGCCCCTGGCTTGTCTTCCAACTTTCACTTATCTTCAGGGACACAGAATTCAATTTGGTCTGCAGAGAATCCTAGGGAGAGCCACACAGTAAAAAATTTCTGTGCAGAAGATGGTAGACTGAACGGAGTTGCACATACACAGAAGGAACCTGGAAGAGTCCTCCTCCCTCCTGGACCTCTCCCAGAGATATCACTGTATTTCCTACAAAACTCTGAGCTCTTCCATTAGGAACAGGAAACCAGGTCCTAATAAACCAAGAAGGGTCAATTATTCATGTAACAGCCAGGTGGAATTATTATTCCTTATTAAATCTGGTTTAACACCCTGGGATGTTGCAATAGTAATAAGGAAATCTGGATGTTGAGACACTTAATGACATTAAAAACCAGCTTTGTTTTAGTACTCATATTAGTATCACTACCACAGAACCCATGTTTACTTTTTACAGATGCATGCCAAAACAGGAAAAAATGTTAGATTTGCTAACAAACAAAAAAATGGCAAATCTCTACCAAACCCACTAATTTGAGTTTTCCTTGGATTATAATACAGTTAGAGAAACTGCTCTTGTGAAAATAATGGAATAAATGGCAGGGTAACATGGCTGTGTTCCACAGTCCACATGCATGTTTAAACTTCCAGTGTCTACATTATTTACCCTAACTATTCCTTCTGTGGCTTCTGCTACAAACTAAGCAAGGACATGTGGTTTCTCAGAGTTCCACTGACAATGAAGTTTCTCCTCAAGCAGGGAAATGCCCAGCTTGAGCAGTCGGAGGTGATGTGTGCATTGAGTGGTATTTAGTGAAAGGGAAATGAGGTTTGTGGGAGGGGTGTGAGAGGCTTGACTCTTGCATAAGAGCTTGGCTGGCTCTTTTCCTATATATGCATTGCATTGTTCACATGCTTCTGTCTCCCTTGATTAAAATGACCCCAACTCTTCCATATATCTAGGGAACCTAGCCTGGATCCTCTCAAAGGCTTCTGTCCTCATACTTTGAAATTCTCGTCTTCCTTCCTCAGAGCTGTGGATCCTGGATCTCTCTCTTAAGCATCTACGGGTATGGTACTGGGGATCTGTTAAACAGGTAAATGGCATTTGGTGAGGGGAGTTGGCAGCACCTCTGGGATATGGGATGTTGTTCCTTCACTTAGTGGGCCTGGTTCTTCTATTGACAGAATTGGAGATGGCAATACACTTATGTGTGCAGACCTCACCCTGAGCCAGTTTGTAATAACAGAAAGGATAACAATACAACCCCTCTCATCCCTCTACAAGAAGTCCTCAGAGGCAAGACATGGTAGCTCAGGGAGGATACCAGGTGTTCTCAGCACAAGCCACAGGTTCTATTATTCAAGGTTCAAGTTCTCACATCTTTTAAAAAAATTATTCCTAAGTATTTTCTTTTTGATATCATTATAACTGGAATTATTTCCCAAACTAAGTTTTTGGGTTGTTCTTTATTTGTGTACAGAAACAACTGATATCATACATTGATTATGTGTCTTGTTACTTTGTTAAACTTGTTACCTGCACATATGTGATCCTAGTACTCTTCTTCCAGTCTATATATCTTAGAATTATTTTCCTCTTGTCCTGGCTACTACTCCAGTACAATTAAGAACAGATATGTGAGAGCATGTGTTTATCTTTTGTAATCTTAGAAAACAAATATAAAGGGGGCTGGGGTTGTGGCTCAGTGGCAAAGTGCTTGCCTAGCAGGTGTGAGGCACTGAGTTTGATTCTCAGCACCACGTAAAAATAAAGTTACGTCCATCTACAACTTAAAAAAAAAAAAACTTGCTGGATCTTTGGCTTGAATTCTAATTAATTTCTTTTTTTTTTTTAAAGAGAGAGAGAAAATTTTTAATATTTATTTTTTAATTTTCAGTGGACACAACATCTTTGTTTTTGTATGTGGTGCTGAGGATCGAACCCGGGATGCACGCATGCCAGGCGAGCATGCTACCACTTGAGCCAAATCCCCAGCCCCTAATTCTAATTAATTTCAATTTAAAAAAAATATAAAGATTTCACCATAAAGTGTAATACTGATTATGGAATTTTATGAGGTCATTTTCAGCTTGAGTAGTTACCTTTTCTTCCTACATTGTTGAATCATCATGATAGGTTTTGAATTTTGTCATCCTGTTGTCTCCCTCTACTGAGGTGATATGTTAAAAATTGTACTGATAGATTATTATATTAAATGATTTTTGGATACTAATCCATCGTATATTCCAGGGATAAACAAACTAGGTGACAGTATATATTTATCATCATATGTTGATGGGTTCTGTTCACTTATGTTTTTTAAGTATTTTCATCTCTCTACATTTTTTCTCCTTCTCTTCCAATTCCCCCTCCCTTTCATTCTACGGATTGTACCTAGAGGAGCTCTACCACAGAGCTACATTCTCAGCTCTCCTTATACACACTTCTACCTCAGGTCTCTTTGGAGGAAAAATGAAACTAAGACACCAAGAGAACTAAGCAAATCACAACATCCCTTACTTTAACCAATTCCAAGATACTGGTGGGAACCTCAGCCCGACACTAGCCCCTATAAGCCAGAAAAAGGGAGGACAGGACTCCAAGGCTGACACATTCACCTGACACATGAGATGACAGAACAACCAGGCAGCAAACTGTGCAACTATCAAGAGAAGACAGGAGCTATAAAGATCACCCCATCCCCAAAACGAATTCCAAGAGTAAGTATGAAATTTCTGATAGTAATAGCCTTCCCCATATGTAAACCAGAATTGTTTAACTGAAGATAATAATGCATGCCTATTAGCTTTAGAAGAAAAGATCTGTTTAGGCAACAGTTATCAGAAGTACTTTAAAACAAAGAGAATATCTCCACATGCAGCCACAAAGTACACCAGGTACCTTACATTCCAAGGTTGCTGCTAAGGAGGAAAGAATCACAGTACGTGACTTCTACAATCAGACTGAATTGGTCACCTTGTCAAGCTGTTGCTGACAGAATAGCTTTCCAGATTTGCAGTTTTGACCACTACCACTTGATATTGGCTACATTGGCATGATGCAAATGGTCACACAGATTTAAGATGCAAGGAAGCTGGGTTTCCTTCTGCTGTTGAGAGAAACCATCACAAACACAACGGTTAAAGTAACAGAAACTTACGCTCTGGTTGGGGTGGCTGATGTGCATCTGGATGAGTGATGCTGCACTAAATCAGTGTTAACACGACTGTACTCTTTCCAGAGGCTGTAGAAGAGATTGGTCTAGCTTATGGTGACCTGTGTTTGCTTTCTCTAAGTTTTGAGGGAGCCCTCAAGTGTGAAGACAGGCGAACTTTTTCAACCCCACATACATGGCAGAGCCTCCAGGGAACGTGTCCTCATCCAGTGCTTGCCAGAACTAGGAAAAGGTAGCTCCATGCACAGGAGAATGATGGAAGGGAGGGGACCTTGGGACTGCAGAATAGAGTAGGTGGTGGAAGACCCAAAAGAGTGAGACATGGGGAGAAGACAGCCACGTACACTGCTTCTGATATCCTGCACAGGGAAAATTTAAGAGATCCCAAACCAGATGAGCTCATTGGACACAGGCAAACCCAGACAAGAGAGCAGAGGACGGAACCATATCGGGACTGAGGGCCATACTTGTGTTTCTTACCAGACCCTGGAGCCTTTCCCTGCTCCACTAAGCCTGAGATCATCCCAGTTGTTACCCCTGTTATCCTTTGCATAACCATGTTCTTCCCCATAAAACCCATGTGGAACACCATATCTACTTCAAACCCCAGGGTATATACATGTCAGTTAACTCTGTGCGTATATTATTCCCTCCTAAACCTTCTCTCAAAAACTCTGTACTGTGAGTTTTTGTGTTCATCTCTGTGAAACAAACACTTTCGTCATGTCACATCAGCATGTCTCCATGCTCTCTTCCATGTGCTCTGCAAAGCTAAGGCAATTGTAAGACCTACTCAATTTGATCCATTAAAAAATAATGCCCTCTTAGTGGCTTCAGAAGACTGACTCCTCAGGTACAGCAACTTGATATATGGTGCTTCCCTGAGTGACAGAGGAACCTATGCTGGTAGTGGTGTTGATAGGGAACAGACAAACATGAGCAGTGGGAACAGGAAGTTAAGGGCTTAATTCTATAAACTGGGTCCACTGTGCTGATGCCCACATGCTTTCTTTCCTCTGAAGCAATTTACTATAGCCCTGCCTGGCTCAAGTTGAGAGTATTATTACCTTCCTCAGCAAACTACCTTTTATATGCAGGCCCCCAAATGCTGAAAAAAACAAAAGTTAGCTTGAAGGGGGAGGCTTTTGTGACCTACACACAGATCAGATCCCAGAACTCAGGAAGCTAAGAATAATTGCCCTTAACCATAAAATCTGTAAGAACAGGTTCCGATCAGAACCGGTCTACATAGGACAAAGTGACCCAGAATTGTCATGGCAGTGTGGACTTGAAACTCTGCTGTCATCTTGCTTAGTCAAAAGTCAAGAGGTAAACCTGGGTGGGTAGGATTCTCTGGAAACTTCCTGGAACCCCCAATAAAACTGGAGGGAAGGAGAGGCACTCTGTCCCTTTCCTTTCTGAGAGGACCCAACTTTCTCCCTTGAGTGTGTGTCCTTTACTTTTTCCCACCCTTATTAAACTTATACCTGTTACTCTGAGTGACATGTCTGAAATCCTTCTTGACTTGACCACAAGAATCAGGTTTTGAAAGGGGGTGCTTGGTGCTTCCTAAGTATTGCAGAAGGCCCCAGCCTATAACATGAATCATGATCCAGCTTGGATACTGGTACTTTCCTGCTTCCCTTGGAGTGATTCATTGGACATGGCTAGTCCTCTGGTCCTGCCAAACTCTCAGGGAGCTTGGAGATGTGGAGACTGGGTGAAATGATAACATTTTCAATACTTAGCATGAATGTCGTACCCATACCGGGAAACCTCTGCATTCTCAAAGCAATCCAATAGTCCCTTCTCTCAGCCTGTAAACAGGTGATAAAATAATCCTCTGTGAAAGATAAAGCCAGATGTCATTAAACTGGCAAAGAATGGTTTTAATCTGTAATATACTGTTGCATTAGGAAAAAGAGCCTTGTAAATTCAACTTCAATTTGTACAGAGGTGATTTTATAAGAAAGCATAAGTGCCCCCTTCAACCTTTTAAAAACAGGTGGAGAAACTCTAACCTCTGCTTGATCATCATTTCCTTCTTACCTGCTTAGTGCCTTCTTAATATTTGCCCCAAGGTGATCATTAACTCTACCTGAAATCACCATCCTGGGGGCCACATAATGACAAGCAGAAAAACTGAATGTGGAAGTAAAGGAGATGGGAGACAGTCTGACAACCCAAAAGTGAGGAGGAAGAACCAGAATCTGGGCTCTGAATAGACTGAAGAATTCAGATCCCAGCCTGCAATTCCTGTAGTTCCAATGCTGCATGTGAACCACACATGAGGTCAAAGCAGGGGCTAGGAAGGTTTAGGGGAAGGAAAGGAGAGGCACAGTCAGAGTTGAGGGGAAGGCGATGAAATAGGAAGTTCTGGAATAAAGAGAACAAAAAGCTGCTATAGTTGGAGCCAGCACTTTTGGCTGGACATCTGAATTGGCCTTAGTTGCCTCTGTAGTTTTAGGTACCCTAGTCTCCTCTTTGTTCAACCCATCTTCAACTTTTAATTCATAGTAACTCCACCCCCACCAATTCTGTCGGAATAATATGGGCAGATACACTGATGCTGAGATCTTTATTCTAGGCCTGGGGCTGTGAAGCAGTGGGCTACTGCAGCACAGGACATACAAGAAGATATCGAATACACACACACAGGCATGGGAAGAAATGAGACTCATTAAGACTGGCCCTTTCCTTCTTGTAGGCAGATGTGTGTATTGTAAACAAGGGACAACACAATGAAGGCAGTTCATAAGGAAAATGAGTTAGTAGCAATTTGAGGCTCAAGGCATTTTTGGAAGGCAGCCTATGGTAAGAAATACATTTTATATCATCCTAGTACACACCTATACATCCTTGAAAATTTCAAAGACATTCAAACAAAATAAAGCTTATCTTTCAACGTGTGAAGTTTTCTGATATATTATTTTGCATTGTGCTCTATTTCAATTATAAGTAATCATCAGCTCCCCAGAGTCAACTCTACCTGCAATTTTAGAAATGCTGAGTTAGGACTGGGGTTGTGGCTCAGCGGTAGAGCGCTCGCTTTGCACATGCGAGATCCTGGGTTCGATCCTCAGTACCACATAAAAATAAATAAGCGAAATAAAAGTGTTTAAAACATATGCTGAGTTAGAACAATGCATCCAATGGTCAGGTACTGCCTGTCCACCTTCCCCTGCCTCAGTTCCAGATGGTGAACTCACTAAGCCAGCCCATCTTCTTCTATGTGTTGGGATGGGCAATGTTACATTTTCCTCTAAGACTTTCCGACTTTGGTACCACATACTTTGATTTTCAAACAGATCCCCTTTATCTAGTGGCAGAGTTTAATCTTGCCGGCCTAAGAGTCACTCTCCTACTTTACAACATATCTGCACTTAATCCATTTGAGAATTTTATCCGGAAGTCAATTTTATTTCAGAGGTCCTGGAAGGGTAGCTCTCTGTTATACCTCAATATTTCTCAGCACTGCCAATCAAAATAATAATAATAATAATAATAGTTCCTATATCATAATACAAAAATTCCACAGATTTAAAAGCAAAATGTAGCCTGGTGGCCTACCCTGTAATTCCAGCAACTAGAGGAAGCTGAGCCAGGAGGATCATTAAGTTCCAGGCCTGCACCAGTAACACAGCAAGGCTCACAAGCAACTTGACCAGATTCAAAAACAAAAACAAGGGCATGTTTTAAATTAAAAAAAAAAAAGAAATAAAAAAAGCAAAAGCACAGGCAAATTTTACAAAACGAGAGTAAAGAAAACCCAAATTCATTAAACAAAAATTTAAAGATATTCAACATATCAGAGGTAGTATCTTCAAGTTCTGTAGAAAAGCAAGATCTCTCAGGGGGAAAGAAGGGACCATAGAGGTCCCATAGGTCCTCTAACACAGGAACCCACACACAAAGTGAAGATTCTCCCTCATCCTGTCCTCCCCACAGTGTATTGAGGGAGATACACGGGGCTGCAAGCTCACATCCGCCTGGGAGGGCTCCAGCAGGGCTGAAGTCTCCACGCAGAGACCGGACCAGAGACCGCGGTTCAAGCTGCTGCCCAGCTCACCCCACAGCCTGAGAGGACAACTCCCAGCTGCACAGAGGGCTCCAGCGGGGCCGAAGTCGCCACGCAGAGAGGGACCGGAGCCCTGGGTTGCGGCTGCCGCCCAGCCCACCCATGGCCGCGGGTAACAATGTCCGGCCGTCCCGGAGGACTCGGCCTGCAGAAGGCGGGTCCCGCCACAGCCAGCGGCGCGATTCCCGACGGGTGCCGCTGGTCTCAGAACTCCGCCGCACACTCACCATATCCGGCTTCCGGGGAGGCTCACGCACTTGGGGTGGATGACAGGGCGACTGGGGACGGGCAGAGCCTCTGAGGCCTGCCACGCGGAAGAACGGATTCCAATATGGTGGAATCCGGGAACCAAGATCCGGGAGGTTAGGAAATCCTGCCTTCTCCTTTCTAGAAATGTGCTTGATTGGACAGTCCTCATGCACGTGTCCCTGATTGGATAGAGCTTGAGACCCCGGCTTCTTTTGAGAGTGAATGGATAACCTTCAGCAGAATGAGGCCAAAATAACATTCTTTGCTGGATCTTTCCATTCCCCCTACTATGCAGGTACATTTGCATTTTTAACCTTGTATATAAGATCATATTCATTTATCAATTGTATGTGTATGTATATGTTAATCACAAATGGACAGAGTACAATGAAAATAATTTTTAAATTTCCTGTAACTTTGGTGTCTATTCTTGTGAGGAGGAACTTGAAGGAAACAGTCACTTAAGAAAACTATGTGCAATACAAATAATTTAAAATTTTATTGGATTTTTATATTAAAAATTAAGAAGATTGCCAGGTGTGGTGGCGCATGCCTGTAATCCCAGCCGCCCAGGAGGCTGACGCAGGAGGATTGCGAGTTCAAAGCCAGCCTCAGCAATGGTGAGGCAGTAAGCAACTCATTGACAGCTTGTTTCTAAATCAAATACAAAATAGGGTAGAGGATGTGGCTCAGTGGTTGAGTGCAGCTGAGTTCAATCCCTAGTACCACAAAAGGATGAAATTGTCATATTTTAATCCAAAATATTATCATTGTTATTAACATAAAATTATTGTGACATCTATACACTAAGTCTTGCTAGTAAGTCTTCAAATCTCACATTGTTGTAAGGCTCCAGCACTGTCCAGCCGAGCAGCTGCATTCCAACTTTTTGAGCTATAACTCCCTGACCTCAGGGAGGTGAAGGGCTTGACCTCCATTTCATACCACATGTGAGGGAACAGAAAATCTATAAGGCACCTACTGTTTGCCAGACAAATTGTAATCAACATGTCACTGAATATTAGCATCCTGCCTATCACTATTAGTTTATCCATCACTAGATGATAGGTCATCCCAAAATATATTAGCTTATAACCAGTGGTCAGCAATTTATACTGAGCTCATCTGGGCTCCTCCTCCTGTATGTGGTTAGCTGGCTAGATGGCTCAGCTTCAAAGTGTGATCTGGCTGTCATCTGGGATACCTATTCTCCTCCCCTTGATATCTCATCCTCTACTAGGCCAATGTGGGCTCGTTCTCATGGATAGCAGGGTTCTAAAAGAAAAAGAGAAAGCATTCAAGACCTTTTGAGCCCTGGTACCATACTGATACACTTTTGTCATCACAGCTTTGTATGAGTTGTAGCAAATAAGGCCATCCCAGATATAAGGTTTGGTAAACAGACTCTGTCTCTTGATGGAAGCAGCAGTAAAAGCACATTGCCAAGGTAATTTCCTGTTTCCATAATTTAAAGTTTAATCTTTTGGTAGATACTGTTGAGTTATACAGGCATACATGTAGAACTGCATGCGTGTGATTTGGCTTAAGCTCACACAGTACCCCATGCTACAGAAGAAACACACATTGGTAGCCTGACAATTAAGTCCAAGGCTGAACTGCAAAATAAGTTTGCTTTAATCTATTTAAATTCTGGAGGTCAAGGCTTTGGGAAGATCTAAAACATGAGATTCCTCCTCTTCCCTTGTTTGCTCTCCCATCTCTGCAAGAGGGATGGGCCTTGGCCCAGCAGAAAATGGGTAGAATGATATACCTTTGGAGGTTTCCTGGTGGAGTTCCCTGCCATCTGTCAAGGCATTGTCTCTCCCTGTTCTTGACCCTGAGGAGAAATATTGGTAGGTAAAAGTGTTTCATCACCTGTGTTGTGAAATGGAGCTTCAAGTCCTGCACTTCCCTGAGTTCAGGGGAGGAGTCAGCTTTCAAAGCTAAAATGTGACTGCTCTGATCTGACATGTGCAGGAGGCTTAAAATAGAGTGAGCTTTGAAGATTTATAGCAAAAGTATATTTAATTCACAATAATTACATATTGATACATACTATAATGATAATATTTTAGATGTATTGTTATTACAATCAACTTTATCTTTTCTTTTAGTATTTTAATGCGAATACTGGTGCCTCCCATTTTATTTGTGTTGGATATTGCTGCCTTAGGGTATTGCTTCCCAGTTCAAAGTTCATGCTACTGCCTCACAAGACCAAAGATCAGAAAAGCTATGGAAACTTTAAAAATAATATTCACCACATTCTTTCCATTTGTGAATAATATGTACATTCACATAATTAAAAAGTTGATATGACCTTGTTGGGCCCGTAAGTTGGAAAGCAGCCTATGTTAGGAACTCTTAGGGTTCAGCACTCTGAACCCAGATGTTGCAGTTGGCACACTAACCATGCTCAGCCTTATCACCATGGTAACCTGGCTTCCCTTGTGTACTCAGCCTGTTCCTTTCCTGCTGTTTTTCTGCCATTGACCTTTTAATCCATGGGTCGCCACTCCTAAGCATGTTGCTAGCTCATTGGGTTATGTGACCCTCAGATCAATCTGCCCAGTAACAGGATATACATACCTTATATATAATCAGAGAGATGATAAATTATTGTACAATGGTACATTAAGAATTGTAATGCAAAATAAATAAATAAATAAATAAATAAATAAATAAATAAATAAATAAAATCATTAAAAAAACCTTGCCTATGCAGTAATAAAGTAGATCGAGTTCTTTTTTTTAATCAAATGGGGTATAATTTCTCATTTTTCTGAGTGTACAGGTTGTAGAATCACATTAGTCATAGAGTCACATATATACACACAGCAATACTAGTGTCTATTTTATTCTGCTGCCCTTCCTATCCGCTCTTCCCCTCCCCTCTCCTCCCATCACTTCTCTCTACCCAATCCAATGTGACACACTTTTTTTCCCCTCACATCATCATACATGTATTCTGTATAACGATGAGGGGTCTCCTTCCATTTTCCATGCAATTCCCCTTCTCCTTCTCTTTTCCTCCCACCTCTCTTCCCTATTTAGTAGTAATCTTCTCATGCTCTTCCTCCCTATCCCATTTTGAGTCCTCCCCCTTATATCAGAGAAGACATTCAGCATTTGTTTTTTTAGGGATTAGCTAATTTCACTTAGCATAATCTGCTCTAATGCCATCCATTTCCCTGCAGATGCCATGATCTTGTTATTTTTTAGTGCTGAGTAATATTCCATTGTGTATAAATGCCACATTTTTTTATCCATTAACCCACTGAAGGACATCTAGGTTGGCTCCACAGTTTAGCTATTGTGAATTGTGCTGCTATAAACATTGATATGGCTGTGTCCATGTAGTATGTTGTTTTTAGGTCCTTTGGGTATAGTCTGAGAAAAGGACTAGCTGGGTCAAATGGTGGTTCCATTCCCAGTTTTCCAAGAAATCTCCATACTGCTTTCCATATTGGCTGCACTAATTTTCAGTCCCACCAGCAGTGTATGAGTGTACCTTTTTTCCCACATCCTTGCCAACACTTGTTGTTGTTGTCTTCATAATGGCTGCCATTCTTACTGGGGTGAGATGGTATCTTAGAGTAGTTTTTATTTGCATTTCTCTGATTGCTAGAGATGATGAGCATTTTTTCATATATTTGTTGATTGATTGTATATCCTTTCCTGAGAAGTGTCTGTTCAGGTCCTTAGCCCATTTATTGATTGGATTATTTGTTTTTTTGGTGCTTATCTTGTTGAGCTCTTTATATACCCTAGATGTGTGAGGGGTAAAAATATGTTCCCAGGATGTAGGCTCTCTATTCACCTCACAGATTATTTCTTTTGCTGAGAAGAAACTTTTTAGTTTGAATCCATCCCATTTGTTGATTCTTGGTTTTAATTCTTGTGCTATAGGAGTCTTATTAAGGAAGTTGGGGCCTAAATCCACATGATGAAGATTAGGGTCTACTTTTTCTTCTATTAGATGCAGAGTCTCTGGTCTAATTCCTAGGTCCTTGATCTATCTATTTTGAGTTAACTTTTGTGCATGGTGAGAGAAAGGGATTCAATTTCATTTTGTTGCATATGGATTTCCAGTTTTCCCAGCACCATTTGTTGAAGATGCTATCCTTTCTCCAGTGCATGCTTTTGGCACCTTTATCTAATATAAGATAGTTTTAATTTTGTGGGTTAGTCTCTGTGTCCTCTATTCTATTCCATTGGTCTACCAACCTGTTTTGGTGCCAGTACCATGCTGTTTTTTGTTACTATTGCTTTGCAGTATAGTTTAAGGTTTGATATAGCGATACCACCTGTTTCACTCTTCCTGCTTAGAATTGCTTTAGTTATTCTGGGTCTCTTATTCTTCCAGATGAATTTCATGATTGCTTTTTCTATTTCTATGAGGAATGCCATTGGGATTTTGATCAGAATTGCATTAAATCTGTATAGTGCTTTTGGTAGTATGGTCATTTTAATAATATTAACTCTGCCTATCCATGAGCAAAGTAGATCTTTCCATCTTCTAAGGACTTCTTCTATTTCTGTCTTTAGGGTTCTGTAGTTTTCATTGTATAGATCTTTTACCTCTTTTTTTAAAGTTGATTCCCAAGTATTTTATTTTATTTTTGAGCATATTGTAAATGGGGTAGTTTTCCTCAATTCCTTTTCAGAGGATTTGTCACTGATATACAGAAATGCCTTTGATTTATGGGTGTTGATTTTATATCCTGCCACTTTGCTGAACTCATTTACTAGTTCTAGAAGTTTCCTGGTGGAGTCTTTTGGGTCTTCTAGGTAAATCATACCATCAGCAAATAGTGCTAATTTAAGTTCTTCTTTTCCTAAAGTTATTCCTTTAATTTCTTTCATCTAATTGCTCTGGCCAGTGTCTCAAGAGCTATGTTGAATAGAAGTGACTAGAGAGGGCATCCCTGTCTTGTTACAGATTTTAGAGGGAATGCCTTCAGTTCTTCTCCGTTTAGAATGATGTTGGCCTGAGGCTTAGCGTACATAGCCTTTACAATGTTGAGGTAAGTTCCTGTTATCTCTATTTTTTTCTAGTGTTTTAAACATAAAGGGGTACTGTATTTTGTCAAATGCTTTTTCTGTGTCTATCAAGATGATCATATGGTTCTTATCTTTAAGTCTATTGATGTGATGAATTACATTTATTGATTTCTGTATGTTGAACCACCCTTGCATTCCTGGGATGAATCCCACTTGATCATGGTGCACGATCTTTTTGATATATTTTTGTATTAGACTTACCAGAATTTTATTGAGGATTTTCGCATCTATGTTCATTAGAGATATTTGTCTGAAATTTTCTTTCTTTGAGATGTCTTTGTCTGGTTTTGGAATCAGGGTGATATTGGCCTTGTAGAATGAATTTGGAAGTATTCCCTCTTGTTCTATTTCCTGAAATAGATTGTAGAGTATTGGTATTAGTTCTTCTTTAAAGGTCTTGTAAAACTCAGCTGTATATCATTTTGGGCTTTTCTTGGTTGGTAATATTTTGATGGCTTCATCTATTTCCTCACTTGATATTGGTCTGTTTATGTTGTATATATCTTCCTGACTCAGTCTGGGCAGATCATATGACTTAATGAATTTATTGATGCCTTCACTATCTTCTATTTTATTAGAGTATAACATTTCAAAATAATTTCTAATTATCTTATGTATTTCTGTAGTGCCTGTTGTGATATTGCCTTTTTCGTCCAGTATGCTAGTAATTTGTGTTCTCTCTCTTCTTCTCTTCATTAGCATGGCTAAGGGTCTGTCAATCTTATTTATTTTTTCAAAGAACCAACTTTTAGTTTTGTCAATTTTTTCAGTTGTTTCTTTTGTTTCGATTTCATTGATTTTAGCTCTGATTTTAATTATTTCTTGCCTTCAATCTATGATTATTTTGTAAGGTACATAGGGACAGAATTTGATTTTTCTTCATTTATATCCATTTGATTTAGCAACATTGGTTCAAAGTTTGATAACAATGTGAAAAAGCAAAAAACTAAAAATTTAATATAACATACATACATCATCTACTATATCAGAAGATGTATCATACACCTCTTTCTATCTTCACAACATCATGTAGTATAAGTCCTTATTTTTAATTGAGAAATGAAGAAAATGATATTCCAAGAGCTGAGCATGCTGCTCAGAAATAACATCTACTAATCAAAAGAGCCACAAATGCAGTGGAGGAAACCAAGCCAGACATTTTCCTGGAGATTACGACTGAATCATCAGAGTCACCTTTTACTGAGCAAATACTTTATAAGACCTGAGGTAGAAATGTGTGTAAGGAGAGTATTTTTGAAAGTAAACTCAAAGAGTAGGTGCAAGGAAGTAGGAAAAGTGAGACAGGAAGGGAGGAAAAGGCAGTGAAAGGTGTGCTGCTGAGTTGGGGACCACTGTGAGAAATCTGGGTTCTGGGTAGTCCCTGAGGGTCCAGGTTGCAGGCATCTCAGTGATCCCCTGAGCCATGGGAAGCTGACACCTCTGCCTCTCATGTGGCAGTTTACATCAGCCACATTGACCTCCCTGTGAATGAGCCAAGTGAACTCTCTTGGACTTGGGAAATAATTGTGGCAAAAGAATCGAGAGTCAAGGCTTAAATTGATTGGGGCTGTGTCCCTGTGTATGGGGTCTGTCCTCCAAATCAGCAGCTGGGCTGAGGGGCAGAGCCAGGGCCATCAGAGGACCTGTGCACTTTAAAAGTGGCATTCAAACCCCACTGCAAGTCTCGCTTTCCTCTTAACTCCTCAAGGCTGGCAGCACCCTCTCAAGTAGAGCAGCAACTGGAACGATTAGTAGAAGAATCACGGTCCTGCTGCTGTAGCTGGTGCTGAGGCTGTACCCGATGTGACTTCTTCATACAGTTCTTCAGTTTTAAGTTGGCACAACTGAACACTCACACTTAGGGCTACGTGGCACACAGGGAAGGGACACTTGTAGGAGAAAGCACACATCTGCATGTGCTGCAGCACACCTTTTAGCATTTTCTACTAACCACATGGTATATTAACTAGCAGTTGCAGAATTTTATGATATTTAACAGTTTTGTGAATTATTTTCAGACAGTTTCAGCATTTACCTGTGAACATGAGAATGACAATTGGGGAATTTAAAGCAAAGCAAAAGTTTCAGCCACCCAGATCATCACAGCATGTGCAAAGCCCACTAAGCTCACAGGTAGTAACAGGACTATTCAGAGGATACCATCACTTGGTTCAGTTTAACTTTGTTTACGAGTTGATGCATCACTGCCCAGGGTCCATTACAAACATAGTTCCCAGGTCAGTCAGCTTGTTCAATTCTAGGACTTCCAGCATGCCCTGTGAAGAGCTCTGTGGAACTACCCCCAACCCCCAGCAAAATCACAGGAAATTGCTAAACAGAGCAACAGCAGCAACAGCCAGTCATGTTCATTCATTGGGAATGGTTCCAGGATGTATGAAGATGTAAAAGGCAGTGTAACGCTCAGTTTCTTCTTTTTACTCTTAACTGAGCTAGAAAGCAATAGTATGAAATTACAAATAAAACATACTCTTCTTCCTATACCATATGGAAATGTAACATATTTGCTAATTAGAATACAAGGAAGTTGGGTGGCAGTGAGGCTGTAATGGGTTAATGTGACTCCAGGTGATAAATCAGGAAAAAAAAGAAAGAAAAAATTCAAATCAAGAGAACAATGGATAATAAATAAGGTTAAGATGACTAAATTCATAGATACCTTTTACCTCTCAGCTTTTTCAAAAGGCAAAACACCAGGGAAAAATAGAAGACTCTACATCGATGTTCATAGCAGCACAATTCACGATAGCAAGATTGTGGAACCAGCCTAGATGCCCTTCAATAGATGAATGGATAAAAAAAATGTGGCATTTATACACAATGGAGTATTACTCTGCATTAAGAAACGACAAAATCATAGAATTTGGAGGGAAATGGATGGCATTGGAGCAGATTATGCTAAGCGAAGCTAGCCAATCCTTAAAAAACAAATGCCAAATGACTTCATTGATATAAGGGGAATAACTAAGGACAGGGTAGGGACGAAGAGCTAGAGAAGAAGATTAACATTAAACAGGGATGAGAGGTGGGAGGGAAAGGGAGAGAGAAGGGAAATTGCATGAAAATGGAAGTTGATCCTCAGGGTTATACAAAATTACATATAAGAGGAAAGGAGGGGTAAGAGAAGAATAATACAAGTGGAAGAAATGATTTACAGTAGAGAGGGTAGAGAGAGAAGAGGGGAGGGGAGGGGAGGGGGGATAGTAGAGAATAGGATAGACAGCTGAATACATCAGACACTAGAATGGCAATATGTAAATCAATGGAAGTGTAACTGATGTGATACAGCAATCTGTATACGGGGTAAAGATGGGAGTTCATAACCCAATTGAATCAAACTGTGAAATATGATATATTAAGAACTGTGTAATGTTTTGAACTACCAACAATAAAAAAAAATAGAAGACTCAGGTAAATTCAGATATTACACAGGAGATGTTACTATCTCCCTTAGAAAAACAAAATTATATTTAGAGAAAAGTAATATGAACAATTATTATGTCATTGTATTAGGTAATTCACATGAAATGGGCCAGTATCTGGAAACACAGACTAGACACAAGATAGAAAATAATGTGAAGAGACCTATCACAAGTGCAGAGGGTTTCATCAGCAATAATTATCGGCTGCAGACCAAGAAGTCTCATGTCCCTGTTATAGTACACTGGAGAATGCTACTAAACACTGGGGGATGTAATATTAGTTCTTCCCCAGTGCTCTAAAACATGAATAGTAGATGCAGTTCTCATCTCATTTTGAGTCAATAGTGCAGTGATGCCAAAATTGTACAAAATTATTCACAAAAAATAATAACAAGGAACTGGGGCTGTGGCTCAGTGGAAGAGCGCTCGCTTAGCACGTGTGAGGTCCTGGGTTCGATTCTCAGCACCACATAAAAATAAATAAATAAAATAAAGGTTAAAAAAAATAACAAAACTACTTATTCTGGGCTGGGGATGTAACTTAGTGGTCTAGTGGTTTTGCCTATAGCCTATGAGTTTATGTGTTTCATCCCCAGCATGCAAACAAACCAAAAAAAAAAAAAAAGCCATGAAAATTCTTTTTTAAACAAAAATATTTATTTTTTTAAATTGTAGTTCACTTGGCTTTGTTGTTTCTGGGCCTTTGGTGAGTCAGTGTCATGGTGGGAGTACATGCTTGAGCTGAGCTTCTCACCTCAGGGTGACTGGGAAGCAGAGAGAAAGCACAGAGACAGAAGATACCCTTCATGGTTATACCCTCAGTGACGTGCCTCCCCAACTACCCCACCTGTTAAGGTTTTACTACTTTCCAGCAGCCCATGTGTCATTGCTAGAAACACCGAAGTGCCACAAGAATTCAGGCATGTAGATGGGCATGGCAGACTCTACTCCTGCCAGAAGGGTGCCACCAAACCTGGCTGGCAAGTGCTGGGCGGGCAGTCCGCCTGCTTTTATCCCTGACACAGTGTCTGAAAGGCCAAGGTCCATCGTCGGAGATTAAAATGCACACACACAGATAGCAGTGACAAAGATGAAGCACTTTACTGCAAGCTGGTTCTAGCTTATATAGAAAGTGAGAGTCAGTTATCTTAAACCAGGAAGCTCCCGGGGCCAATCATACTAAAGGTCAGATCATCACCTACGGTGCATGCACGTCTACCCTGCATAAGATTCATGGGGGGCACGAGCTGTCCACGATCACAGAAGACAGGAGGACCAATTAGAAAATTTTCAAAACAACTTGTTATCTGCCCACTGGCAACTTACCTGCCGCCATGTTGCATTAGGGGCTCCTTATCTAAAAGGCCCAGGGAGTTCTAGCCGCCCACTGGCAATTTGCCCACCACCATGTTTGAAAGGCCCGGGGAGTTCTCAGGGAGACTCCCAACAGTGTCCCCCCTTGCCCTGATAGGAGGAGGTCTGGGTTATACTCTGTCAGTTGGCTAATTTTAAAATTGGGGTGGGCAAAGGGAAGGGCTAAAGTTAAAATGGGTACAATTGGATCTTACCAATTAAGGCTTAGTACTATGTTCTGAAAGTGGACCACCAAACTTTCTGTTTCTCACATTATGAATCTACGTATGGATTAATCCTTTGATGAGGCAGAACCCTCACGATCCTATCACCTCCCAAAGACCTCCCCTCTGAATGCTGCTGAACTAGGGACAATGCCCTCAACATATGAATTTTTGGGGGACATTTCACATCAAGCCATAGCTTAGCATGTATCACTTCCATTTATACACCATTGGCCAACCAAGGCAAATGGAAGATTATAAATGATCTTTGAGTTTCACTGTGAGGGGATCTGTAATCCTTAGTCATAGAAAACCACCACAGTTAATACTATGTAAGAATCGTGCCCCAACCCCCACCAGCCCCCATCTATGTGGAAGCTTATTCTAAACCCAAATATGATTGTATTTGGAGATTGTGAGAAACACACTCACCTGTCCAAACCCAAAGAATGGATTGAGAGACAAAGGTATGGAGAAAGCAAGACTTTAATGATGATCTTGCAAGATCTGGTGTCTGAGGGAGCAGGCACACCCAGAGAAGTTGCAATCAGCATTTTATCCCTTAGTACATAAGTCCCTCCTTGCCCCTGCACCCCTACTGTGGGGTATGCCATCACCTAGGTTTTACTGTCTCCTATTGGGTTTTTTAAAGAAATGCATCTTTAATTGTCCCCCACCTCCCTTTGTTCTCTTGTAGCTGGAAAGCCTTCTGGAGGTGAGTGCATCTTGCAGTTTACCTCTCTGTTGGTTCAGCAGGCCCTTTCCCCCTCACCTCCTATCTGTAAAGGGACTGTGAATTTTCCACACTCTAATGTTATCTGCCTGTAACTTTCCATTCTGTTCTCTCCTGCTGCTTTTCTTACCTCCCGTATTTATATTCAAGGCTAAATACTGTATTTTGAAAATGGCCACCAGACTTTCCATTTCTCATGGAGATGTCATTTGGGAGGTAGTTTTGGTAAAATGAAGTCCTCAGGGTGGGCTATAGGATTGATGGTGTTGAAAGGAGATGGGATTCTCTCTCTTCTTCCATGAAAGGATATGTGTAAGCCAGGAGGAGACCACACCAGGAACTGAATCAGCTGGCTGCTTGACCTGGGTTCCCAGCCTGTAGAACTGCCAGAACCAAGTTCCACTGGAGCGTCTCAGTCTGTGGTATTTGTCTTGGTATCCCAGCCGCTGAAGCAGGGAGGGACACAAAGATTGCCTATCATACATTGTCTGTGTTTGCTTACTTTCTCATAGCAACTTTGAATCAACTTGTTTGCATCTACAAGTGTGTAGTTTGTATGAGATAATCACAGTGACTGGCTTAGGGAACACTGATATCCCTATGCACAATTTTACTGTTTATGAATGTCTTTTTATTTGCTTTTTTTTCATCTTCCATTTTTATTCTCCTCTCATCCACTTGCCTACCTTTTGTTGTCTTACTGGAAGATTTTTCTTTTTGATGTTTTTATTATTTTATGGATGTTTGTACATATGTAAAGACTTTAATATGTGGTATTTATAGTCTTCTACTTTATTGAATATTCCTATTTTGAGTCACTTTTCAGGAGATTCTTTTACAATCTTTACTTTTGTTTTCCTCTTTTTGTTTGTATTAATGTCTCTCAAGTAGCACTCAGTGCTGTGATGATGGAGAATGCTTCTCCTCCCTGTGTCCACTTGAACTGTCATGCTGCCTTGGGTCTAAGACACATGTGTTCACATTCAGGTCATGCCATCATATTGAAGGTGCTCATTACAAGTTGGATATTATTTTTAAAGACACTTCTTCAGAGTCTATAATGGGTGACATTTGGTTTTCCACAGTGCTATGTGTATGATGAAATACATTCATTTATTTCTTAATATTGAACTTGGCTTTAATGCAGAAATATATTTTAAATGTTCTTCTGCACTTCTCATATCTTTATCTTCCCATCAAATTCTTCTTTCAACTTCTAGGTTTTCTTCAAGCCATTTCATCCACTTAGATGGCTTCAGCAGTCCCTGAGGTCTTGCTGCTTCCTGAATCTTTAATTTATCTTTGACCTCTCTTCTGAGTTGTGGACCATGCATCCACTTACCAGGTGGGCATCCCTACACATCTGATTACAGGGACTTTGAACACAGCATGTCTGAGACTGCCCATCATGGCCATTGTTGTATTTTCCAGCCTGGGTCTACACTGCTGCTTATGCAGATAGCTTGGGAGTAAATGCCTGTTTTTGCAGTAGGCATTTACTTTCAAGCTAAAATTAGTACTGTGTTCTATTTATTCTTTTTCCTTTCTTTTTTTCTTTTTCTAGGATGAGTTCTCTATGCTGCATTCTTAATGCTCTGTTCCCTGGTGTATGTGGTCATGTGTCACCAGTTTCTTCTCTGACTCTCCTATTAAGTTTTTCCATTCTCTTTAGGGGAAGACTTCCAAAATGCAGATCTGTTTAATCTAGAATGGAAATACAAGACTGCCTTGAGAGTATTTTAATTAAAAAATTTTAGATGTTGATGGACCTTTATTTTATTCATTTGTTTATCTGCGGTGCTGAGAATCGAACCCAGTGACTCACACATGCTAAGCAAGCATTCTACCATTGAGCCACAACCCCAACCCCTCCATCCCCCACTGTGAGAGTACTTTATAATCTATCAATAGTTTCTAAAAATCATTCTAAAATGATTTTTTAACTGTTGGAATTAGGCAAAGCATTTATATTCACATCACTAGGTTGTTAGTCCCCGACACACTTGCTGCCTTTACCACATGTCACAGCCTAGGCAGCCTCACCTAGACTGACACCACTGTAGTTCCATTAGCCTGGCGTGGGTTCTTTGTAATTTCACAGTCTGATTCCAGGGCCAGGACACATTCATCTAAGTGAAATACATGCTGGGAACATGGATCAATCTGTTTTTCCCCTTTTCCCCCACCCTATCTTACTACAAATATGTGGCTTAGTTTATTTAACATAGTATTTCAAGTATGTGTTCATATTGAAGTCTTCACACTAGATTTATCTCTTTTTAGGAACAGAACTTTTTTCACCCTGTTTCTGCTGTGAACAAGGACACTTCTAAATCTATAAAGGAAATTCTATAATAGTGATATAGGGTTACCAAATTAGTACAAAGACAAGGTATTTTTATTGGTATTTTCCTCTCCCATAATACAAATCAAGCTGTATCTTATAAAAGACATATGTAAGACACACATTCACACAAGAGTGAACTCTGTATTTCTGTTCTGACCCAGGGTGGAGTGCTTGGGTTGAGGAGACATGTTCCATTACAGGGGATGGTGTCCTTCAAGTACGTGTCTGTGGACTTCACTTGGGAGGAGTGGCAGGACCTGGATGAGGCTCAGAGGACCTTCTACAGGGATGTGATGCTGGAGACCTACAGCAGCCTGGTGTCCTTGGGTGAGTGAAAAGCCCCAGTGATCTTATTAGAAGCAATTTCATTGTCAGTATTTAGAGGAATCATTTTTAAATTTTAATACTACTATTATCTTATTTTTATTTATCTATCTATCTATTTATTTATTTTGAGTACCAGGAATTGAACTCAGGGTACTTGACCACTGAGCCACATCCCCAGTGCCCCCCAGCGTTTCAGCCCCCCAACTTCCTTTTTATTAAATTTTATTCAAAGACAGGGTCTCACTGAGTTGCTTAGTGCCTTGTTTTTGCTGAGGCTGGCTTTGAACTTGTGATCCTCCTACCTTAGCCCCCCACCTGCTGGAATTACAGGTATGCGCCACCTCCTGTTACAGGTGCACGTGTACCACATTCATTACCATCTCTTCTCCACTCTCCCTCCCACACAGCCTTTCCAAGTTTACCTTATATATTTTAACTTACACATAGTAATTGCACATATTTATGGGGCAAAATGTGGCATTTCAGTACATGTATATAGTGAATTACACAAATTATCAGTAATAGGCAGGTTTGTATTGGGAACATTTAAAAGCTATTAGATATTTTGAAATATTTAAAAAGCTGCTCTGCTCTTTTAATTATGCTTCTCTGCTGTAGAATATTAAAATTATTCTCCTATGCAGGTGCACCACCACATGCATTACCATCTCTTCTCCACTCTCCCTCCCACACAGCCTTTCCATGCTCCAGTAACCACCATTCTCTGTATCTTTGAGATAAACTTTAGCTTCCACTAATAAATGAGAATATGCAGTATTTGTTTTTCTGTGCCTGACTTATTTTACTTTACATAAATGTCCTCCAATTCCATTCATGTTGCTGCAAATGCATATTTTAAAAACTGAATAACAGTCCCGTGTGCATACATACCACATTTTCTTTGCCCATTCATCTAAGATGGACATCAGAGTTGATAACCTATCATGGATTTTGTAAGCAGTGCCACAGTAAATGTGCAAGTGCAGGTTCCTCTTCAAAACAAGGAATGGGTTTTCCCTGAATACATATACACCATACTGCTATAAATATGGTCATACTGTTTCTAGGTTTTAGGGACATGCAGACTGTTTCCCATAGTGGCTGTACCAGTTTGCACTTTTAGAACCAGTGTGGAGGTTTTCCTCTCAGTGCCTCCTGGCCAGCTTTTTTGTTCTGTGTCTTAATAATGAGCACCTAAAAGTGGTGTCATGATGGCTTGTTTAGATTCTGATCTTTTACTGATAATTATGGTGTTGAACATTTATTCCTGTGCTCATGGGTATTTGTGTGTCCTCTTGAGAATGCCTGTTCAGGTTACTTGTCCGGTTTTTAACTATATGATTTTTTTTTTTGCCATTGAATTGAATTTCTTATTTTTTCCAGAAGTTAATCCTTTTTCAGATAGTTTGCAAATATTTTCTCCCATTCTGTAGGTTAAATTTTTACTCTAGATAGTAGAACTTCCACTCTGGATAGTTCTTAATATTAAATGTATTCCTGCATTAAATACACATAAGAACTTTCACTGTAGATAATTCTTAATATTGAACTTGGCTTTTGTGCATGAATACATTTTAAAAGTTCTTCTGCAGTTCTCTTGAGAAATGTCTGAGATTCTAAATATTTTCCAGAAGGCAATCTCTTGTCATTTTGCAAATATTTTCTTTACAGTTTTTAGTTTGTAAACTCCATTTGTTAATTTTTGCTTTTGTTGTTTTTTTGCAAGATCAATGTCTGTGTTTCACTGGCATTTTCCTCTAGTAGTTTAATCATTTCAGGTCTTAGGTATTAAGTGTTTGATCCACTTTGTTGATTTCTCTGTCTGGTGAGAACGGGGTCTAACATTGCATATGGATAATCAGTTTCCCACAATTATTGATGAGCTTACTTTCTAAACATATATTCTTGCTACTTTGCTGAAAATCAGTTGGAGATTTTATATATATATATATATATATATATATATATATATATATATATTTTATAATATCTTATTTTATTATATATATATATATTATAATATCTTATATCTTAATAATGGTTTAATATTGGTTTCTGTTATGTTCCATTGGTCTGGAGTCTGTTTATGCCAGTACCATGCTGTGGTTTAATATTTTTAGTTGTAGATGGACACAATATCTTTATTTTCTTTCTTTATTTTTTTGTGGTGAAGAGTGAACCCAGTGATTCACACCTGCTATAAATACTCTTATCTATCACTGAGCTACAACCCCAACCCACCATGCTGTTTTGATTATTATCCCTTTGTAGTTTGTTTTGAAGACAGATATTAGAATGATTCCAGCTTTGTTGTTTTTGCTTAATTGTGTTTTGACTATTTGAGGTCTTTTGTGCTTCCATATGATGTTTAAGACTATTTTTCTAGCTATGTGAAGAAAAGTTATATGAGGATTACATTGAATATGTCAATTGCTTTGGGTATTAAGGGTTTTTAGCAATATTAATTCTTCCAATATATGAAAATAGGATGTATTTCTTTTGTGTGTCCTCCTTAATTTATTTTCATCAGTGTTTTGAAGTTTTTGTTGTAGAGATCATTCACTTCTTTCATTAAATTTGTTCCAAGGTAGTTTTTTTAAATTAACTATTGTAATTGAGATTTCTTTCATGTTTTCTTTCTCAACAATTCTATTTTTGATGTATAATAAGGCTACTGATATTTGTTGATTTTGTACTTTCCAACTGAGGATACGACTGCATTCATTTATCAGTTCCTGCATTCATTTATCAGTTCTAATAGTTTTTTTTTATTTTGGAGGAATTTTTGTATACAAATCTCTGTTTTTTTCTGTATACAAATTCATGGTGTTTGCTAATAATTATTTAACCTCCTCCTTTCCTACTTGGATGCCCTTTCTTTCTTTCTCTCTTCTTACTGTTTGAGTCAGTGTGTTCAGTCCTGTTTGAAGAGCAATGGAAGCCAACACCTTGCCTTATTCCAGATCCTGCCAGAAACAATCTGAGACTTTCCCTGTTCAGTACGATGTGGGTTAGAATTTAATATGCAGTCTGTGTGTTCAGGAACATTACTTTTAACTCTAGCTTTTCAAGGGATTTTATAATAGAACTGTGTTGAATTTTATCAAATACCTTTTCTGGGTCTGTTGACACACATGAGTTTTTTTGATGCTGAGGACTGAACCCAGGGGCACATAACCACACTGCTACATTCCCAGCCCCCTTTTTTTGTCTTTTATTTAGAGACAGGGTCTTGCTGAGTTGTTTAGGGCCTCACTAAATTGCTGAGGATGGCTTTGAACTCAAGACCCTCCTGCCTCTGCCTTACAAGTTGCTGAGATTATAGGCATGTGCCACCATGCCCAGCAAGATATATGATTTTTAATCCTCATTCTGTTTATGCAATGAAATTACATGTATTGACTTTCATATATTGAACCATCTTCCATTCCTGTGGTTCACATGGGGTCATGATTTTTAAACCTTGTGCTGTTCTGATGGATTTAATTTGCTAGTGTTTTTCTGAGAATTTTAAATCTATGGTCATCAGGCTATTAGTGTTCTTGTGCAGGTTTTGATATTAGGGCAATGCTGGTCTCATAGGATACATTTGGAAGATTTTTCCTTTATTTCAATATTTCCAAATAATTTGAGAAGAATTGGCAGTTGTTCTGTAAACTTTTGATAAAATTTAGGAGTGAAGCCATTTGGCCCTGGGCTTTAGTTTGTTGGAAGTTTATTCCTGATGTGCTCTCCTTGGATACATCTGTTCTGTTAAGGTTTCTAGATCCTTATGGTTCAATTTTGGTTGTTATGTGTGTCTAGAAATTCATTCATTTCTGGATTTTCCAATTATGAGTGTGTGGTTTTTCAAGATATTCCCTAGGGATCTGCAGATTAGTTGCAACATCTGTTTTTTCATTATTGCTTTGATATATTTGAATCTTTTTTCCTGGTTAGTATAATTATCAGGTACTTTGAAATGACTTGATCTCACTTTTCCCAAACAATCTACACAGAAAAGAAGATTTTCCTTAATGCACATGAGGCTTGAGTTCTCCTCATAATACCCTAGAGGCCTGGCAGGGGCACTGAGAATGGGTCCTTATGGTCATTTAGTTTGATTTTGCTTAAAGAATCTCCTACAATTCCACAAGCTTCAGACCCCACCAAACCTGGATCTCTCCTCACTTGACACTATGGGCTTAGCAGTCATATAAACTTTTATTAAAGAAAATGCTATTGTTTTCTGTAAGTATGCAAACACATCCTAGTCTTCATATTTCTGGGAAATGTGTTCACATACTATGAATACAGATCTGTTTACTAGTTTGTCAAAAGTTGTTTTTAAAAAACTCCAAGTTCAAATGCCCATAAAGACACTGATCACTGTTTCCAAGGCTATTTCCCCATGCCTACATCAATGCATGGTTTCCTATTCACAGGGAGCCTTCCTATACACACCAGGTTGATACAGATCAGACTCACTATAGGCAAACAACAAGCATGTTACTGAGGAAAGAAGAGGCTGACTCAGTTAAAATATCAGCAAAAGTTTAGTCCCTGTTATTCAAGCCTTTATAGACTATATTGACCCTCTTAGCACTCATAGCGTTACTTGAGATTGAACATGTTCCTTTAGCAATAAAGAGTGTGGACAGCATTTATCAAATAAGGACAAACAATCCATGTCCACTAAATGACTTGACTACCGAGAGAAAACTCTTGGAGAGTTTGACAAAGATACTATTAAATAATTTTTTAATAAATGCTCAAGACGTTATATTCCTAGAAATGGAAAATTGTTAAGAGCCTCCATTCTGCATGTCTGTGATTTATACAAAGTACTTAGGTTTGATTGTGTTCTCAGGTAAGAATAACTTATACATGGAAAGTGCATGGTGCTGCAGCAATGGTGGCGCTCAGAACCCTAATGGGTAGTGGCAATTGGTTTTCTGCTTTGGTGATCCGGGTGACTCTCCTCAAATGCCTTCTTATTTCTACCTACCATTCTACAGATTTTGAAGTACACCCCAACTGGCTTGCTATCACTCACAGTTTGCCAATATCACCTTGGTATTATGAGGCAACTTCAGAGTGGACCTTGGCTTATCCTGCTTTTTTGTGTGGTTTGAATACGTCCTGTCACTTGTTGCCAAATATTTTGATCAAGTGATGCATAATGTTCATAATATGAACTACTGCAGTTTAAGTACCTTATTTTTTCCAGAGATTTCCTGTCATCTTTACAGATGCACTCTTTGTGTATGCTGTCTATGAGATAGAATTATATCACTACATCCAGCTATCTTGATTAATTAAGTTGCCTAGCCTGACCTCAGAGTTGCAGTTCTCCTGCCTCAGCCACTGGTATTACAGATATTCATTTCCAGTACAATGGATTCCTATTTTGATTAATGTTGCTCTCCATTGCACGGTTATTTCAGAAAAGGCATGTGGAAGGAGCATTTTTCTTTACCGTTCTCCTACATTTGAAGCACATCTACTTCTATGTAGCACCAGTTTACAGTATATACCTGCTATGCTCTTACTGTTTTGCTGCAAATAAACCAGATGGGTCTGTCTGATGGAACAGTTTTAGCTTTGTCTGTGTTATTTTGCTGGGCCTCATTGTTTTCCTAGTTTCTGCTCCATCACTGGGTCCTTTCCTAGCCTTAAACCAGCTGCCTCAAGTCTTTCCCCAACTCTTTCCTTTCTAGAGGGGCCTCTGCCATGCATACTGGGCTTCAAACTTCTGGGCCTTATACAATGCTTTGGACAAAGTTCTGTCTGTCATTGGTTTGGAATTGAAACTTCTTGATCCCAACAAGATCCCTAAGGCCTCAATGGCAAGCAGCCATACTCCTCGAAATTCTCCCAATGATCCTTTTGTCTGTGGAAAAAGCAGAAGATGCTTCAATTTTTCTGATTCTGACCACAACAGGACATTATTCCCTCTTCTCTCTGCTCTTCACTGTCCCAGAATTTCCCATTAAAATCTTACTCATGTTATTATTCTCCATCTATAGTATTACTTCACTGAAGATTCTATTCAGAAAAGAAAAACCTCTTTTTAATTGGATGGAAATTTTCTACCTCCTTGGCTTGGGGATTCTGGAAGTCTGCTGTGAATTTGTATTCCCTTTTACCTCCTGGAAGCTGAAGTGCTCCTTTTTTCCCTTTGTTACTGACTTCAGTGTATTGTGCAGTGGGCATCACACATGCTTGATTCATACTGTATGTTTCAGTGTTGACGGTCCTCTGATCAGAAAGACAAAGGAGCAATGAATAGAGGAACTGCTTGGAAGTAGGCAAGTCAATTATTTCATGGGAAATTAATCAGAACTTGAAGAAAGTTGCTTGTGGCATGAGCCATTCATTTTAGAAGATCTGTTTAGAGAATCATTCTTCCATCATTGGCCTTGTTGAGCCTAGCAACCTGATTGTTACCATGGTAAGAAGCTACTGCTCTCCATAAACAGTGAAATTCATCTGAAAAAAAAATATCATCTTCCTCTGTTAAAATTGTCTGAGATCATTCAGACTGCTATGTTTTCTGAAAGCTAACAGAGTCTGATTAACCGCATAATTATTTGTAGACTATGTCAACCATTGTCAGGATATAAAGGATAATTAGACTCCTCTACTGAAGGAAACATAAATAAAATGGCATTTTTTATTTCTGCAAAAAAAAGAATATCTTATACACTATAGTTGTCTTGCTCTTAGGTGACACTGTGCATATTTATACTTGAAACTGGTAATACTGTGCAGGAACTTGTAGGATTAATACACTATAACAAAGATAATAAAAAGTAATGCTTTCCACAAGGCTTCAATGAAGAAAGTATACAAATCTTCAAATCAAGGTATCAATATGGAGATTCCTCAGGTCAAGCATATTACTTGAACATCATGGGTTTGCTTCCCATGTAGGCCAACAAAATAGATTGGTCTGCACCCCCAGTCATGGTCAGGGACATTTCCATGAGCGATTTTTTGAACTTAATGGAGAGGAGGGAAGACATCAGTGGAAATGGATGAAAACAAACATTATCTCTCTTAGAAGAGTGATTCAAAGTGTACGTCCTACCTATACTGATCCAGAATTTTTCTTGGAATATGAAGGGCACTTTTCACTGGGGAAGAAAGCAAAAGGAAGCTTCTGGAGAAAAATTATAAGTGCGGAGATTCCAAGTCAGACCTACCCGTTGAATTGACTCCATGGATCTGTTAAGTGTGGCCACACCTCAGATATCACCATCAAGGAATAAAATGTACTCAATATGTACTTCAATCCTCCTTAGAGTAGTGGGGGCAAAGAAGCTGTCAGGTAGAGTTTGTGCTTTACCTAATGGAGAAAATGATGCAGGTGTTAGATTCTAACTGTGTAGTTGCTACATGGGAGAAGAGTGAACCCCATATATCAGAGTGACAATCCATGAGACAGATTTAAAGAACTGGACAAACAATCAAAACATGAACATTTTATTATTCTCCCTCTTCTTCCTCCAAATACCCAGAAATTAATAAGTGGCAGATTCACAGGGAAAATGATAAAACATTTTTTTTCTTCCTCCAGTTGTATCTCCCAGTAGGAAGTGAAGGAAATAACAACTGCTTATACAGAAAACAGAACTCTAACTCAGAATCTGTGTTCAAAATTCCCCTATAGTTCCCTTCAAGAGAACAGTTCCACATAAAACACTCTCATTTGACTAAAAGAGTTTTAGAAGGAAGCCCACGCAGTTGCTCATATTTTTAAAATAATAGATCCTGTGTCATAGACTATAGTTGCAGTCCACACAATTTGGTTTGTCCTCAGGGACAGAGAGAGTATATAGAGAAAGAAAAGATAGAGAAAGGGGGAGGAGTGAAGGGGAAGGGAGGAGGAAAAAGTAAACACAAGCCAATGGTACAGGCTATCTAGAAACTTATCCTCCCTGCAAAATTCATCTGACTCAAAAATCTCCTGCTGATTAAAAAGATCATGTAAAAATGTGCATAATCTCTGAGAGTGCAAAAAGTCCTGTTCTGGAAGAGCTGCTCTCATAACCAAACCTCATGCAAGCTGACACATAGAGAAGAATGGTTTCCTCCTGAGAACCAGCTATAAATGGAGGAAAAATGGCATTCAGTCTGTGTGGGAGGAAGACCTATGCATTTTTTTAGATATGTATGTGCATCTCATTACATTCATGTTGGTTCTCAAGAACATTTCAGTTTAGTCATAAAGTCTACAGGAAACTACTAAAGGTTAGCCAGCAAAAGCATTGAGCATCACTGAGGTCCATGGTTTTGTATTGGAACCTGATTTTCCACCCTGCTGGCAATATCCTCATTAAAATTTCTCAAACACAGGAGGCTGAGGCAGGAGAACTGCAAATTTGAGGTCAACCTCAGCAAACTAGCAAGGCACTAATCAATTTAGGGAGACCCCATCTCAAAAAAAAAAAAAAAAAAAGGCAGGGGATGCAGCTCAATGGTAAAGTGCCCTGGGGTTTAATCCTCAGTAAAGCAAAATTAATTAATTAATTAATTAATTAAATAATTTAATTTCTCAGAGGATAGCACAGACATGAGAATAGCTCTTAATGACTTGGTAATAACAGATTTCAAATACAAGTTTTAAGTGTCTTACTTGTGTACACATACACACACACAAATAGTTCCCAAATCCTCAGAAAACAAAGAAATATTAGCTTATCTATCTTACCTAATAAGATTAATAACATTTATTCTCCATTATTTCTTTTTTTGTAGTTGTAGATGGACAGATTGCCTTTATTTTATTTGTTTATTATTATGTGGTTCTGAGGATCAAACCCACTGCCTCATGCATGCTAGGCAAGCACTTTGCTGCTGAGCTACAGCCCCAGTCCTATTCTCCATTATTTCTACTTCCACAATTTGTACTATCAGAATGGGAGCCCTAAGGAATTATCAAATGTAATTTTTCTAGTCTCTGTGAACCTTTGAAGCCACAAGCCATTTAAATATAATCTTGACATTTGAAGAACCATCAATAGCCATCTCTTCCCTATGGAGATTGACCTTATTATCTAAAATGTTCATGGCAATGTCAATTTATTTTTTTAACATTAATTTGAGTACTAAATACAACAAATTAAAAAAGAGGTGATACATGAAAAAGTTAGCACTGAAATTTACAGAGTCATCTAGAGAGCCACAGAAAGCTGAGCGTAGAAACACATTCACTGCATGCAAGTGTACTGCCCCTCCCCACAGAGCACCTGCACATGTGACTCTTTAGCAAGAATGCTCAGTGTCAGAGGGGGCATCCCCTTGGGTTCCAGGAAATGCAATACCAATGGAAAACAAAGAATAAAACTGTTAACAACATCAATATTATGCAATTAAAACTAAGGAAACAGGAAAAGCAGCAAAGCCGTCTGCTCCTCTCATGGCAAAGTTTTCTGAAGCCACATTTCCTCCAGGTAATAGTGACATCCAGTGACTTACTTTTTAATTGTACTTCAGTGACTGTGTGTGGAATTATCTGGTAATTCATTTCTACAAGCAAATTAATTAGTCTAGTTATTTTTAAATCTCTTAGCAAAATAACAATGTTTTCTTGCAGGACTTAATGATTAGGTTTTATGTAAATGTTCCATTTTAATTAATTTGTGGAGGTGGTTACACAAAGCTAAGTTAAAATTGTGTCTAAGATGCAGATCAGTATTTGCATGTTCATTTGTTTCAGGGACTCACATATACTATGGTCTTAAATGAGTGAAATGAAATTATTAAGCCATTTGGCACAGAGGGATGAATGATGGAAGAGTAACTTTGCAATGCCTTTCCCTTCAGGCTAAACTTTCCCATGATGACAAAACTTAATCTGAATACATGGCAGCAAAGTGACTTTCTTGAAAATCACATTAATTTGTCCTCCTGCCCACAATGTATTTTGTATTTTATTTAGAGACAGTGTCTCCCTGAGTTGCTAAGTGCTTCACTGTTGCTAAGGATGGCTTTGAATTCATGATCCTCCTGACTCAGCCTCCTGAGCCCCTAGGATTACAGGAGTGCACCACCACACCCAGCCACAACTAATTAAAAAAACTTAATGAGGAATGGAGAGAGTGAAAGACATGAGAAATGTTTTAAAAATTCCTCAAGAAAAGAAAAGGCCTGTGATCCAGATTTTTAAACCTTTTTTTAAAAATTGTCAGATTAAAATGCCTTGAGGTCTGCTGAAAGCATTTGGCTAGCATATCATAGGGTTAATGCAGAGCAGAGCAATCAACATGACTACCTTGAACCCACAAAAATCAGAAACAGAACAAATCACAAAATATAAGCATTTGAACTTTTAAAACAACCTGAATGACAAACCATTTTCAACTAAGCAAAAGCCCTCTAGGGAGAGGAGCTGGTAATCTCCCAGAAAATGCCAGAAAAATCCAGATTTATTCTTGTACCTGATGCTGTGCCTGCCAGTGCAGTGCCACCTCTGGTCCACTCTACCCTGCAGAGTAGCAACTGCAAGGATCTACACTATGCAGGACAGAGCCAGTTCAACCTTTATTACTTTTTCTTACATAGTTCCTATGAAACACATTTGTAATGAAATGGCATAAGTTGCAAGTTCCTATTATGTGCACTCACCTCATCTCACCTGTCAATATTCTAGTGCTAATCTGAGATTTCACTAGAACTTGCACTTACTCAAAGAATATACAAAACAGCAGCCTACATTTAGATTCACAAAAGTCAAAACATGCTTCTTATACTTTAGATGTAACAAGAGGAAAAACAATTTTAGTGGTGGGATTTGGAGATACTTTGAAAGCTGCATTTTCAGAAACAGATTACTGATTGATTACATTTGTCAATATTTATTAACAATAACAACACAATTTCTAAGTTTTCAATATAAGTTTAAAATATCTGCTGTACTTACAAGTACCCCCCACCACTACTGTGCTGCAGGTCTGCAATTTCAAAAGAGTGAGCATCCTGAGCAACGTTCCAGGAACAGGGTTCACGACCACATTATCTGAAGTTCCTCCATCCCATATCCAATATCTCACTCGATGCAGAGGTCTCTTGGCGCACATCCTCCCCGCCTTTTCTCTCCTCTCTGATGTGGGGCGAAGGTGGAACTTGTAGACACATCCACTCATCTGCCATTATGCACTCCTTGCCCCACACACCTGCAGAGCCCCACATCCAGGCTGCTCTGGTGGTAATACAGGGAAGTGCAGGCAGGGGCAGTAAATCTTAAACCTGGCTGGCTACTAGCAATGCTAGGGAGGGAGAGGTACACACCCACTTTTCTGGCTAGTTTATCCTATGTTTCCCACTCTCAAGAGAATAACATTTTCATATATTTCAGTCTAAAGAGGCCAAGTATGATGAGTGATGCTTGCTCATTAACTGGAAATAACTGACATATATAGAATACTTCATCTAACAATAGCACAACTGACAATCTTCTCAAGCTCACATAGAACTCCAACAAAGATGGATCGCATGCTAGGATATAAAACACAACTGAACAAATTAAAAGAATAATGATCACACAAAACACATCCTTGGACAACAACAGAGTAAAGTAGAAAACTATATCAGAATAATACACCAAAATTCCCAAAATATTGAAGATCAAACCATAGACTTCAAAATAACACATAAGCCAAAGTCTCAAGAGAAATTAGAAAGCATTTTGAAAATTAAAACTTTTGGTCAAAATTTGAGGGATGTAGAGAAAACAGTACTTAGAAGTAAGAGTTTAGCACTGGAAAAATATAACACTAATAATTTAAGCATCCACCTTAAGAAAATAGAGAAAGAGCCTAAATAAAGCAGGAAAAAAAAAGAAACAAAAATTAGAACAAGAATCAATGAAAATTTTAAAGGGAAAGCAATATCAAAAGGTCAACAAAATTAAAAGTTCATTTTTTGAAAAGACCAATAAAATTGATAAAACCCAAGCCAAGGGAACTGAAAAAGAAGGGAAAACCGCAAAGAGAGAAGAAAAAAAAGGTAAAGGAGAAGGAAAGATAAGAGGAGAGGAAACAGACATAAAATATTTTAAATCTACTAATGTCAGAAATAAAAGAAGTGCATCACCACTGATGTCATGGACATTTAAAAGTTATCAAAAATATTATGAAATTTATGTATGCTTATGAATTTTAAAATGCACTGATTCCTTGAAAGACACAAAATACCAAAACGCAGTGTCTTCATATATTCATGAAGCTATGTGGCAGAAAAACACAAACCGGGTGGATTGATGTTATTTTGAATTGACCAGAAACTTATTTCTCATCTTACTGGAGGATGAGTGGGTTCAAAATCAATGCAAGCCATCAGCAGTTTCAGTGTCTGATGAGGATCCACTTCCTGCAATATGGATGAATGTGTTCTCACATGGCAGAAGGGGTGAGGATCCCTGTGGCTTCTCTTATCAATGCACTAATCCCACTCATGAGGTTCCACCCTCAGAAATTAACTGCCTTTCAAAGTCCCTACCTCCTAATATCATCACATAAGAGACAATGTTTCAATTAATATATCTTAAAGGGATACTAACTCAGTCTACAGCATTCACAAAAGCAGAAATAGATAATGTTAAGTAGGTTTGGTTTATATCTAAAAAAAAGGGTGAATAATCAACAGCCTTCCAATGAAAAAAACACCAGGTGCAGATAATTTCACTGTTAAATTATACCAAAAATTTAAGGAAGGAATGATGACAATGACTTATAATCTCTTCCAGAAAATGGAAGAACATAGAACATTTTCCAAATTATTCCATGGGGCTAAATACCAAAACAAGATGAAGGCAAAATTAGAAAAAAATACATGCTGACCAATATCTTTCAGGAACATAAGATTTTTTTTTAAATCCTCAAAAAAAAGTATTGGCAAACAGATTCTAGCAATACATAATAACAATTCTACACCAAGACCAAGTGATATTTACTCCAGGTGTGCAAGACTAGCTTAACATTCAAAATATAGTTAAAGTAATTAACTCATCAATCAGACTAAAGAAGAAAAATCATTTGATCACATAAAAAGGTCCAGAAAATGCATCTGACAGACTTCAATGCTCATTCATGACTAAACTTTCAGGAAACTAGGAATACAATGGAAATTCCTCAATTCGATTTAAAAATCTATCAAAAAAAAAAATAAGAAACCCAACAGCAATGTAATACATAATGTGAACAGCTGAATGATTGCTCCTAAGATCAGGAGGATGGCATGAATACCCCATTTTACTGTTCCTGGATTCTTAGCTAATGCAGTAAAACAACAAAAATAAAAAAATAAAATGTATACAAATTTGGAATAAAGAAATTAAATGCTTTTATTCACAGATGACTTGATTTTTTATGTAGAAAATCTCAAAGATTCAACCAGAAAAACTTCTACAATTAAGAAATGGTTATACAATGTTCCATGATATAAAGTTACTATACAAAGTCAACTACTTTCCAATATACCTTCAATGAACAATGGGAATTTGAAATTAAAAACACAATACTATTTGCATTAGTATCAAGAAAATGAATACTTTGATATAATCTGGTAAAATATGGTCAGAGTCTATATGAGTAAAATTTAAAAATTCAATTGAAAAAAATCAAAGAAGATTTAAACAAATGAAAAGATGTTTCATGCTCATAGATGAGAAAAACCAATGCTGTCAAGAGGTCATTTCTCTTCAAAATGATCTATACATTTAATACAATTCAGTGAAAACACCAAAAAATTTATTTTGTGGAAGTTAACAAACTTATTCTAAAGTTCTTATAGAAAGGCTTAAGACCTATATAGTCAACAATATTGGAGAAGAAGAAAAAACTTATATGACTTGCAAATTGATCCATGGAACAAAACAGAGAATCCAGAAATGAAAGCACATAAACACAGTTAACTGTTCTTTTACAAAAAAGCAAAGGCAATTCAATACAGGAAAGATAATTTCTCCACACCAAGTAAAATCTTTGTATATTTTATGTTGAAAATAGAGGAAGAGGAAAAGGAGAGATGAAAAAGCAGCAGCAGCGGAATAAAAAGAAAAAGAAAAAATTAATCAAGATATGATCTGTGCTATTCAGTTTTTCATTGCTGATACTAAAGTACCGGACACAAATTGGAAGAGGAAAGATTAATTTAGGCTCACAGTTTCAGAGGTTGAAGTCCTTGGCTGGATGGTTCCATTTATTGGGCCTGAGGTGATGCAGAATATTATGGTGGAAGCATTTAGTGGAAAAAAAAGCTTTTCAGTTCAGGGCAGCCAGGGAGCAGAGAAAGAGAGGCAAAGAAACAGGCAATGGAGAAGATAATCTCCAGGTTAGTTCACAAGTGACCTACTAGTTCCAATTAGGTTCTGCCTCCCAGAAGTCTATTCAGCTATCAGTAAATTAATCCTTTGATGAGGTTAGAGAACTTAGGATCCAATAATTTCCTAAAATCCCCATCTGTGCAACTTGATGCACTGGGGACCATGCTTTCAGCACATGAGCCCTTTGAGATCCAAAACTATAACACTAGATCCAAACCATAACACTAAAACAATCCTTACTCCTTTCAATAAATATTTATTCAACCTGCACATTAGATGTAATTTTTATTAACATTATTAACATTATTTTAAATTGGGAACTCATAATTATAAATATTTATGGGGTAACATGATTTTTTATGTATGTATACAATATGGAATTATTAAGAGGTCAAGCTTATTAACATATCTATCTAGTCATTCAATGATCTGATATTTTTCTGGTAAAACATGTTAAACTTACTTTTAGTTATTTTGAAATATATAATAAGGTTCTCATTAAATTTTTCTGCATATGTTATCCAGTTTTCTCAAAACCACTTGTAAAAAGGCTGTCTTTTCTCCAATGTATGTTTCTGATATCTTGTCAAGGATCAGATGCTGTACATGTAGGGATTTATCTCTGTGTCTTCTATGGTATTCCACTGAGGACATGTCTGTTTTGATGCCAGTGTCCTGTAACAATCATTTTACTCTCTACTTCCATAAGTTAAACTTCAAAACCCAAATATTAATATAAGACATTTATAAAATAACATCACAAAGTGTCTAGGTGACCTTGAATTTGACAGTGGATATTAAAATTCAATAGCAAAATATAATCCATGAAAAAATACTAGTAAATTGTAAGTTTGATAAAATGAAAACCTTTAAGAACCTCGAAGGCTGAGGTGGTAGGAATATATGAGTCCAGTAGTTTAAAACAAGCCTGGGCAATATAGTGAGATACCATCACAAATAATGCATGAACCAATCAATCAATCAATCAATAACTAATACTCTGGGAAAAAATGTTGAAAGAATAAAGAAACAAATCATAGACTGGGAAAATATATTTACACAACAAATATCTTCTTAAAACCTGCATCCAAAGTATAAAAGTAACTCCAAAAATACAATAATAAGGAAAAAACACAATTAGTAAATAGATTTAAAAAAAAACCTGAAAACCCATTTTACCAAAGGAAATCTACACATGGAACAAAAGCTTATTGAAAACTATATAATACTATGTGTCATTAGGGATTTTCAACATGACACTACTATGCCACAATTGAAATGGTTATTTTTTTTTTGAAAAATGACAATATCAAATACAAGTGAGAATATGAAGTAAAAGGAACTTTCATGGGTGTTGGTCAGAATGAAAAGTGGTACATTCACTTTGGAAGACCACTCTGAAGTTTCTTGCAAAGACATAGTTTTACTTTTTTTTAGACATAGTTTTATAATCCAGCAATTTCATGCCTAAGTATTTTTCTTAATGAGTCAAAAATTTATGTTCAACAAAAGCCTGCACATGAATATTTATGGAAGATTTGTTGATAATCACAAAATGGGAAGCAACCCAGATGTCTTTGTCCTGGTTAATAGATGAACACACAGTACTTCATGCATACAACAGAATATTACTCAGCAATAAAAATAAATGAGGTATGAATCCATAAAAAGACATGGAGGTATTATAAATGTATACTAGTAAATGAAAGATGGTAGTCTAAAAATGCTATATACTAGAAAGTTTAAACTATACAACATTTTGGAAAAGGTAAATTTATACAGAGAGTTAGAAAACTCAATAGTTACCAGGAATTTAGGAGGAAAGAGGGGAAGGATAAATAGGTGAATCGCAGGGGATTTTAGGGTGGTGAATGCATTCTATTATTGTGCTTTCTATCAGAAGCCGCAAAACTGTGTAACTCAGAGTGAAACAATGTAAGTTATGGAATATAGCTAATAATGTAGTGCCAATTTGGGGTCATTAATTGCAGCAAATGTGTCCCACTAATGCAAGATGAAAATCACAGGGGAAAGTATGTGATGTAATAGAGAGGTAGGTATGGTGTGGATACATGTTACTGCATGTATTATCTGACAATTAGTTTGTATTGATAAAATTTCCACCTTAACAGCAGAAAATAAAAACAAACAAGAAATTAATGAAGTCAGAGAAAAAAGAACCATCAGCACAGAAATCAATTAAGTAAAACACTTCTAAAATCTATAAAAACAAAAGCTGTCTCTAGAACAAATAAAATAACCTTGATAAATCTTTAGAAGAATGATAAGTAAATTTAATAATAGGCACAAATTACCAATATTAGGAATCTGAGACATTATATCACTAAATATTCTATGGATATTAAATGAAAAGTCAACTTGTCCTGTTGACACATTCTTGTAATCCCCATGGCTCAGGAGATTGAGACAGAAGAATTGCAAGTTTGAGGCCAGCCTCAACAACTTAATAAAACCCTAAGCAACTTAGTGAGACCCTGTTTCAAAATAAAAAAAAATGAAAAGAGATAGGGATGTGGGTTCACTGGTTAAGCACTTCTGGGTTCAATATCAAGTGTAAAGGAACACCTGTGGAGGAATACCTGTAAGGAGGTGCACAAAGAACAGACAAAGACACACAAGTACAAGCAAACAGGAGGAGTGGAGAGGAGCAAAATGAAGTGATGATGAAGAAGTACAGAAGTGAAATGACCACTCTTCCCTGCCTGGGAGTTTATAACTCAAAGAATATATACTTCCTGTTACTATGACTATATTCTAATTAGTATTTCTTTAACCCAAGTGCTAGCTAACTGAGATAAGATCCCCTTAAAACAAACACAGAGTAATTTCTCTCCAAGGACATTGTTAAGGAGACCAGATAGTGACTGCTTAGTTGTCTAATTACCTCACAGGGAGGAGGCTGGGTATGCCAACTGTGGGAATCAGGGCACCAGTTAACACCCCTGGGAATTTGCTCACCAGGGGAAATGCTTCCATGTCTATTTCCATGGACAGAATATCTACAAACAAACACTCAACCACATTCCCCTCAAAAAAAGAATCAGAAAATATTATGAATTACTTTATGCCAATAAATTTGACAACTATTATAAAATGAATAAATTCTTACAAAGTTCAAAATAAACCAAAATTTACTCAAGAAGAAATAATTTGGTCAATTGTCTTGTATCTATAAAAGAAATAGAAATTTTAGTTAAAAACCCTTGTACCAATACTAATCCAATCTCAAGTGGCAACAATATTGAATTCCAATTACAAAAGGAAGAAGTAATAAAATTTTACACGAAACTATAAAGAAAGATGAAGTGCTTTTCAACTCACTTAATGGGTCCAGTATTATTTTCATGAAAAAAAACAGGAATGAGCATTGCAAGAGAATATTATTATAAACTAAGATCACTAATTCCCTAATGATTCCCCCCAACACTCCCACCCCAACCCCAACACAATGATCTTGGATGCAAAAATTCTAACCAAAACTTGGCAAAGAAAATTCAACAATATACGAAATAGGTTAATATATCATACCAAAGTTTTTCAGAGAGATGCAAAGTTGATTTAACATTCCAAAATTGATCAATGCAATTCCATATCAATAATATAAAATGACATATGTATGTAATATGCATATACATATACACATATATATTCGTAAAATCAATAAGTGTAGAAAAGTATTTCCTAGTAACCCAATATCAACTTCTGTTTAAAATTTTAGCAAACTAGGAATAGAAAGTAAGTGCCTCAATCTGACACAGGGATTCTATTAAAAACTTATCAGAAACACAATACTTAATGACAGTAGACTGAATACTTAACCAAATCCTCAGAAACAAATGGGGTTTTGTACATATCATTTCTTTCTGTTTGCTACTAAAGAGTCTGTCGATGTACTCAGTTAAGGGGGGAAAACACTAAAAATCATACTAATGAAAAATTAAAAAATAAATTAACTTTATTTGCAGAAAACATGAACATTTATAGTAAAAATCACTGAATCTTTTAAAAATGTCTGGAATAGTAAAATTGCAGGATTCAAGATCAACCTACAAATAAAAATCAATTGTATATATGGTAGAAGTGAATGCTCATAAATAGAGATTAAAAAAAAAAAGATACCATTTTGTTGTGGGTCTATAGCTCGGAAAACACTCTCAACTGAATTTTTTCCAAATTGGAGAGTCTTTATTTAGCTAGCTGGTGACTGCTCCCTGAAGGACCCAAACTGTTTCTGCCAGGAACAGTATGGGGTGCAAGTTCTATGGGGTTTATAAGGGGAAAAACAACATCCTCGAAAATGTAGATGCAAGCAAGCAAGGAGGACACAGAAGCTAAAGTTAACAATCAGCCACCCAATGCATATAACCACATCCTTGTTCCAAACACATGCAGTACAAAAATAACCAACTTTTATAAGAAATAAGTTATATACCTAGGGTTACATTTTGGAACTTCCAAATGGAGTCACTTAGGCAAGGTTTTGTTTTGTTTTATTTTAAAGTTGTCAATAGACTTTATTTATATGGGGTGCTGAGAATTGAACCCAGTGTCTTACAAATGCTAGGTAAGCGCTGTACCACTTAGCCACAACTCCAGCCAAAGGCTAAATTCTTTTAAGTACAGTCAGGATAACTTAACATTATTTATCCTATTATCTAATCTTGTCTTATCTATTAATATCCTCCATTTTATAGGGTGCTTATTGGGCTGAACCATAATCTAAGTTGGGCTATAACAATTAAAGAAAGCATCACAAATGTAATGTGTGTAGGAATAAATTTTACAAACTTCAATCATGGAAGCAGGGCTAGTGGGACTCAGTGCGCAGTTGTGGGTGTGCCTAGTGATGAGGTCCCCTTGGAGCTTCTGTTAGAGGTGCCTGGGCTTCAGGGAGTATCTGGGAAGAATGGAAGAACTTGACCAAGTCCCACAGCTGGACGTGGCTACTGGTCCTCTGCTTCCTGTTTGGATGCAATGTCCTTCTGATCCTCCTTCTGACCTTGTCCTCCTTCATGTCCAGAGTGCTGCAGAATGATGCAGAGCCAGAGCCGCAGATGAGGGCAGAGATCCAGGATATGAAGCAATTATTCTCCATGGTCAAGAAGATGGATGAGTTTGCCAGATATGCCAGGCTGGAATGGAAGATCAACAAGATGGTGGACCAGCTCAAGACTTATGTGAAAGCACGGACTGCTCAACTAGCCAAGATAAAATGATTTTTAAATGTTGCTTTCTGTACATTGCAAGCTACCTTGATGATGTCACTCATTTGGAAATATTATTCTGCCCCTGTGACTGTGTGCTGAGGAAATGGATAACACCACTAGACCTCCTGGTAGCCTTCCCTGCTAGAACAGCAGGTGGTGTTGGAATTATTAGTTGGATTTTAGTCTGTAACACGTTGTGGTGACCCCTTGTACTTTACCCTTTCAGTCGAAAAGAAAGATGAATACCACTGTGGGATTTTGTTGTTGTTGTTAAACTGGGGGTTGAACTCAAAGGTTCTTTACCACCTAACCCCAGCCACAGTCCTTTTTAATTTTGAGACAGGTTCTTGGTAAGTTGCCCAGCCTGACCTCAAGCTTACCATCCTCATACCTCTTCCTCTTGAGTTTTTGAGTTACACTTGTGTGCCCCACAGCACGTATCCCAGCTATTATGACTTCTATTCTCTTATTAGGTTAAGAGTCTGATTGCTGCTTAAAAATACAAAACAAAAAACCCAAAGTACATAGGGTAGTTTTGTATTGAATATGTTATTGGGCTTTATGTGAGATTCTTGTAAGAATCCCAGTATTCTACAGTATTCTATAGTAACACCAGATTTGAAACAGGATGGGGGCCTACATGCCTTACTCCTGATTTGCTCTATTGGCACATTGTGGTCCTGTTGCCAACTGGAAAGTCAAAATTTTCTAAAAACTTGAATACTTTAAAAAATATTTTAATTTATATATTTTTTAGTTGTAGATGGTGCTGAGGATAGAACCCAGTGCCTCACTCATGCTAGGCAAGTGGTCTACCACTGAGATACAACTGCAGCCCAAACTTAAGTACTTTTATATCTATTTTAGACAGTTTTATTACAACTACTAGAACTTGAACATTTGGTTTATTGTCTCATGTAGTAAAATTGAAAGAATAACACTAATTGACATTGTGTGTTCTTTGTGTCTAAAGTCATTAGTTGGATGAACATTTCTATAGTGTATATCATCTACTTATTTGCAACTGTTAGTTTTTCATTACAGTGTTTTATAAATGTACTGAAGAGACCTTAATGCATTGTTTTGTGATTGAATTGTTTTGTATTGAAAGCATTTCAAATTAAGCATGTTTTATAAACATTTAATATTCATAATATTTAAATATATCAATTTAAATATATAATATTTAAATATATAAAATATATAATATTTTTATAAATTTTATAAACATTAATATTTCTGCTGTATAGAAAGGAATGAATTTGAAAAACAAAATAGGGAATCTGATTAAGTTAATTTGAATTGATACTTATTTGACTTCTAACATGTAATCACATGACTCAACATTTTACTCTTCATTGTGTCAGAACACGTGTCTATGTTTTCATTCATATTTTCACTTTTACAATCTTATGAATACTTATATTTCCTGATATACATATTCAGTCTTTACCCCTAATCCTAACACAAACAAGGATTATATTAACCCTTATCTTACCTCTATATCTAAACCAAATTTTACTTAAATCCATATACCAAAATATGATTTTTTTAAAAACCAGAATTGAACTCACTCGCACTTGAGGACAGAGCCACATCTCCACACCTAGTTTGTATTTTATTTAGAGACAGAATTGTTTAGCACCTTGCTGCTGCTGGGGCTGTCTTGAAACTCATAATCCTCCCATTTCAGCCTTCAGAGTGGCTGGAATTATAGGTGTTCACCACTGTGATTGGCAAGAATATAAATTTTAAAGTGTATTCTGATTTCTATTTTCAATTATCAATGTTAAATTTGCATTTGTATTATGCTACGTCTTTTATGGGATATCTATCCTTGCATTCCCATCATTACAAAATGTGTAATTACATGGCTCACTTTCTAATTCTTCCTTGTATTACTACATGTATGTTTTTGTACATAATTTCATAAGTGTATTGTTAGAAATATTCATATTTCCACAAACTCTTGCTAATTATAACCCTAACTCAAACCAAAATTTTATGTAAACACTTATCTCAATTACTAAACCAAATTTTATTAAAAGCATGTAAACTATGATAAAATTTTATGTGTATTTTAACTTATATGTTCAATTATCAATATTAAATTTGCATATATACTGGTATATATTGTTTATAGGATATATTCTTCATCCCCATGTTTACCAAATTTGTAATCACATGACTTACATTTTACTCATGCCTGTGTCACAACATGTGTGTTTATATATTTTATGAAACATAATTTCATAGTATATTCTTATGAATATTGATATTTCCCAATTCAAATATTCATTCTTTCACTAAAACCTTAGCACAATCCAAAATTTTATATTGATCCTTATATTACTTCTGTAAGAAAAATTTTACTTCAACCTTTACACACCAATAAGAATTTTATAAATTTACATACATATCGCTATATCATTTATAGGGTATCTATTTCTAACTCCATATTTACAAAATGTCTCATCACATTATTTAAAAAACACTCTCCCTTGTGTCAGGACATGTATCTTTTATGTTTTTTTACATATTTTTACATGTCCGTCATGTGAATACAGATATTTTCCAGCATATGTGTCCATTCTATACCCTAATCATAACTCAAACCAAAATTTATATTGCCTTTACATTATCTCTATATCTAAGTCAAATTTGACTTGAATCAAAATACACCAATATAAATTTTAAATTGTATTTTGACTTCCATTTTTAATTATCAAATTTAAATCTGCATATATATTAATATATATCATTTATAGTATATATCCTCCAATCACCTATATGCAGGAAGTGTAGTCATATGACTGATATTTTACACTTCTCTGTGTCACAACATGTATATTTATATATGTTTTGTACATATTTTCATGTACATTCTTAGGACTATTTATATTTCCACATATACATGCTAATTTTTTAATCCTAACATTAACTCAAAACCAAAATTTCATACTAAACCTAATCTTACCTCTACATATTAACCAATTTTTATATAAATCCATGTACACCTATATCAATATTAAAGGATATTTTTACTTGTAACTCAATTTTCAATATCTAATATACATATTTTATAATAATAAATCCTTTATAATATATATTTCATTTGCCATATTTATAAAATATATAAACACATGACTCACATTTTATTATTCCCTTTGTCAGAACATGTATGTATCTGTTTTCATACAGAATTTCACATGTACTTTCTAATGAATATTCATATATCCTCATATATATGTTAATTCTTTAACCCTAACTTAAACATTTTACATAAAAACTTACCTTACCTCAGTACTTAAACCAAATTTTATTTAAAATCTTGTATACCAATATGAAATTTTATGTGTATTTCACCTATGTAATCATAATATGTATCAATATTAAATTTGCATTTATATTACTACCCATATTTTATGAGATATAATCTTGCATCACCATATTTACAGAACTTTTAGTCACTTGACTAACATTTGACTCTTTTCTGTGTCACAACCTGCATGCTTATATGTTATCATACATATCACAACACATACATTTTTATGAATATTGATATTTCCTGATACACATTATCATTGCTTAACCTTAACCCTAACCCAAAACAAATTTAAATATTAAGCCCTACCTTACCTCAATACCTAAATCATGTTTTATTTAAAAATATATAAATCAATATGAATTTTTATGAGTCTCTTGATTTACATAAACATTACAATGTACCATTTATGGGTTATATGCTTTTGTCCCCATATGTAAATAATATTTAATCACCTGACTCAAATTATACTTTTTCCTGTCTAAAAACATGTATGTTTATACACGCTTTAATGCATATTTCCACACATATAAATGCTTAAAATATTGAGATTTCCCAATTATTTTTCTTTAACCCTAAGCCAAATCCAAAGAAAATTAAATATTGAGCTTACCTTTATATCTAAGGAGAATTTTACATGAATTCATGTACCCCAATTATGAATTTAAAGTTTATTTTTGAATTTTATTTCAATTTTGAATGTAAGATATATATATATATATATACATATATATATACATATATATATTCACATCCCCATATGTACAAAATATATGATCACATGACTCAAAATGTACTCTCCTCTGTGTTAGAAGAGATGCAATATCTTCCCATATATTATTTTGAATATTTATATTTCCCAAGGTAGATATTCATTCTTTAATGCAAGCAGAATCCTAAGTAGAATGAAATATTAATCCTTACCTTACCTTTATAACTAAACCAAATTTCTCTTAAATCCATGTACAATGATATAAATTTTAAAGCTTATTTTAGCTTGTATTTTCAATTATCAATGTTAAATTTGCCTATACATTTCATTAAACCATTTATAGAATATATGTTTGCAACCCCATATTTACAAAATATGTAATCCCATGACTCAAATTTTCCTGTTCCCTTTTTTGGAATATGTATATCTATACATATTTTCAGTCATACAGTCTTATGTATATTCATGTTTCCCCATATATATTTTAAAAATTTTAATCATTACTCTAACTCAATTCAAAATTTTATATAAGCCCTTAACTATCCTCAATACCTTAACCAAATGTTACTTAAAATCATGTAATATATTATGAATTTTAATGTGTATCAGGACATATATTCAAATACATGAAATTTGTCTATATGTATATATGCATATCATAAAATGTATATATATGGGCAACCACATATTTACAAAATTTGTAATCACCTGAATCACATTTTATGTTTTTCTATGTCAGAATATGTACAGTGATGTGTTTATATATATATATTTTCACACATAAATTCTTATGATCATGCATATTTTCTGATGCACATATTTACTTTTAATCCTAACCCTAGCAGAAACTAAATTATAATATTATACTTTGTATTACCTCTATATCTAAACCAAATTTTACTTAACTGTATGTACACAAAACAGGCTTTAAAGTATATTTTGTCTTCTGTTTCAATGACCATTTTTAAATATGCATATATATTACTATGTATCATTCATAGTTTATGTCTTTTCAACCCCATATTTTAAAAATGTATAATATCATGACACACAATTTACTCTCCTCTGTGTCAGAACCTGTTTGATTATGAGTTTTTGTACACATTTCCATACATACAATCTCATAAATATTGATATTTTCTTGTATACATATTCATTCTTATCCCCAACTGTAACCCTAAATAAAATATTATTTTAATCCTTACCTCTAAAACTAATCCAAATTTTACACATCTCCATGTAACCCAATATGAATTTTCACATGCATTTTGACTCCAATTTTCAATTATAAATGTTAAATTTGCATATATATTTCACTATATCCTTTACAGGATATACACTTGCCTCCCCATCTTTACAAAACATGTAATTACATGACTCACATTTTACTCTTCACTGTGTCAGAACATGTGTCTGTATGTTTTCGTTCATATTTTTAAAGTCTTATGAATACTTACACTTCCTGATATACAGATTCAGTCTTTACCTCTAAACCTAACACAAACCAGAATCATATAAACCCTTAATTTACCTCATATCTAAGCCAAATTTTACTTAAATCCATGTACAAAAATATGACTTTTTTAAAAACCAGGATTTGAACTCATGGCTACTTGAACACAGAGCTACGTGAAAACACATGCTTCTCCACCATCTTCCTGAAACAGATGTGCATGCATACGTGCGTGTGTATGTGTGTGCGTACGCACGCATTCAGAGACGCACTGCGAACTACTTCTGTGCAGTGGGTTTCCTGAGGCCTAGAAGTTGGACATTCAGGGCTGGGACAGGACAGGGCTTCCCACCTTGAGCAGAGCCTGGTACTTCTGCACCTGCCCCACCAACTGCTCCAGGTAGTGCTGCAGTGGGGGTGGGGTGGCTGCGAGGGGTCCCCAGCGGACAGCATCTCCTCAGTGCATTTCTGTAGGCACCACAGGGCGGGTTTCGGGCAAGAAAGCACAGCCCCAGTTAGGGCATCCTGACAGTAGAGGACATCCCAGGGACACTCTCACACCTGGCCCTGAACCTGGACAATGGCTGTGTTACCATCTAGCCGGAGGCATGCACAGAACTTGGGCAGTGAGGTGGCTAGCCCAGGAGCACAGAGCTACAAGGCTCAAGGGGCCCTGGGGACTGTGGGGGAAGAGATCAGGAAATATGAACTAAGGCCATGAGCACAGGACAAGGGCTAAGCCTCAGGGGACTTTCAGGTCAGTGAGTTTTCTGGTGGGAGTCAAGGCCAGCACTAGGCCTGGGAGCAGCCAGGGAGAGGCCTGGTGGCCAACGCCATGGAGCCAGGCACGGGCACCTTGTAGAACTCCTGGACGGGCGTGCTGACAACCACGGACTCTGCCTGCACACGGCCCACCAGGAACTCCAGGTACTTCTCAAAGGCTTCCTGGCTCTTGATGAAGCACATGGCCACATTGTCATCTGAGTCACAGTGCTGCAGGTCTCCTGCAGGAAGCTGCCACAGAGAGGGACAGGGTCAGGGACAGGGTCAGGCACAGCTCACAGCCCAGTCCTGAGCCCTCTCCTTGAGAGGTTATGGTTCTTGCCCAGGAGTGGGTTCTGGGCCTGTGAGATTGAGTATACTAAGCTGGGTGTGCAGACACGTGGGCACGTACAGAAGTGCATGGGTATGTACACTTGCTCACGAGTGTGCAGATGTGTAGTATGTGAGCATGTATATGTGGGTACATGCATGTACATGTGCACGTGTGTGGGTGCATGTGTGCATGCATGTGACTGTGCATGTGTGTATAATATGTGTGCATGTGTTTGCCTGAATGTGTCTGTGGATGTGCACATGGCACACACATGCACTCAAATGCTTGTGTGAGTGTGCAAGAGTGCACGTGCATGGAGATCAGCATGCATGTGAGTGCACATATCTATGTGTATCCAGCATGTATGCACATTTTTGTACAGGATTCACATATGTATGTGTGCACACATGTACACTATGTGCACACACATATCAAGCACATGTGCATGAACAGTGCATGAACAGGCATGAACAGGCTGGGTGCCTGAGCATATGTGGTGTGCACATGGGACTTCCCGTGTGCCTGTGTACATTCATGTGCATGCACATGGGCCTGTGTGAGTGCTCATGGGTGGCAGGTATTCTGCAGCCTTCAACCCATATGGCGAGCGTCTGTCACTGGGGCATCACACAAGTGGGATGTGCCCATGGGTAAATCGAGTTCCTACCCTAGCTGCTGAGTGTCACCCTCCACGAGGCCTGACCCACAGCTGTGCGTGCACCTCACATGCATGTGTGTGGCCTTGCCTACCTGCTGTGGAAGCGACTGATGTCCTGCACATTGCGAAAAATGACTGCCTTCTGGCTGGCCACGGCTGCTGGTGCTCGGGGAGCATGGTCCAGTTGCTGTATGTAGTGGCTTTGGAGGAAATGAAGCTCACCCACGAAGGTCTGCTCTGAGCTCAGCAGCTCCTGGATGACAGAGCTGGCGGAAGATTGACATCAGGGGGTGCCCAGCAGCTGCCCTGCTCCCACTGTCCCTAGTCTCCACATGGGGACTAGGGACACATGGAGAGCTTGCTCCCTTGCACTGCAGTTAAACGGGGTTCCTGTGATCAGGAGCCTGTCACCCAGCTTCAGAAAGTGGGTAGGTGGTGGAGCAAGGGCACCACCTCTTCCCCAGGAAGCCCTCCCGCATGAGGCTCTGGGAGGGCACAGCTGCAGCAACCAGGGGCAGGACCGTGACCTAAGGAGGCTCACACAGCTTCAGCAAGCACAGGTCCCCCATGAAGAAGCAGGGCAGAACGCCAGCTGGCCCTTGAGGCCCAGCAGCCAGCTGTGGCTGCACCCTCAACCTTCCCCAACGCATACCTCAGCCTGGTCTTGTACTCATCCTCGGACACGGCCTCGGGGAATTTGGGGGCCTCACTGGGCCCCCACTCAGGAGACAGCTGTTGAGAAACAGGAGTTTGTCCCAGGGCACCAGTTTATTCCACCTTCTCTGTGGCCACCGGGCTCCTGTCCCTTACTTCCAGGGTTCTCTGGCGAAGGGCCAGGATCCCAGGGCCTTGGCACCCTCCCCCAGCTCCGGACTACCATACCTTGAGCCTCTTGTCCAGGTAGGCTGGTGACACCCAGCCTTGCCTGGAGGGGCTCGACTTGGTGGGCTTGGTGCGCACAAGCCAGCGCAGCGGGTGGGCTGAGTCCAAGATCTCCACATACTGGCCTTCCCGCAGTGTGATGGCATCCTGCTCGGCCCCTAGGGGTAGGTAGTCGGCCGTGGCCATGTAGATATCAAAGATCTGATAAAGAGAAATGGGCCTAAGTCCTGGGGCCAGAGGGGTGAGGCCTGCCAAGGCCCCCCATGGCCCCCCACCTCTGAGGAGGGAGAGGTTCTCCTAACCCCCTAAAACCCCCAAGAGCACAGAGGCAAGGGTGCTGAGTCCAGGGGCCGAGGAGGTACCCAGTCCAGGGCCACAGGGCAGGAGCCCCCAGGTCACTCTGCACAGATGCCAGTGAGAGGGCTGGCTCCTGCCCACGTGGATGGGCGCCTAGACTGTAGTTGCTCACAATGCCTTGCTGCCCACTGCCCCCTGCAACCCAAGAGGTGGTGGGCTCTGGAGGCAAAGGTGCACTCTCCACAGATGGCAGTGAGAGTGACATCAGAGGTAGTGCTCTGCAGGAACCCACGTGCAGAGACCCTGCCCTCTGCTCCAACCTCTGGTGTCCCTTGGTGTCTCTGGGGGTGATGCCCCTCCCTTGGTAGCACCAGGCCCTTGAAGCCCCCCATCGTCTCTTCAGCAGGTCAGGCCCCAAGCCCTGTTCGCAAGGGTCCCAGCCCACCCACCTCTCCTCAGGAGTCCCCATCCTCTGACTCCGAGGATGACTCCTAGACGCTGGAGGAGGGCCGCGACCGGCCATGCCGGGGGGAGGCGGATGGAGTCTTGGACTCCTCATCACTGTCACCTCCAGGCACCTGCAGCTTGGCTGGGCGAACACAAGGGTTGTGATTTCCCTGGAAGGCTGTCCCCCTACTGCCTACCACCCAGCCAGTCTCCAGGGCTCCCAGGCACAGAGTCCTAGCTAGGCCCCATGCGAGGACACAGGGTCCCAGCCTCCCCTGGGGACCCTGGATGCCCATCCTGGCCCCCTCACCCTGTGTGATCTTGGCCGACACCATCTTAGTGATCTGGGAGGTGAGCTTCTGTAGGAATTCCTCTGTGCCCACCTCAGCGAGGGACAGGTGGCCATGGGCCTCCTCAGCCACCAGGGCCTCCCCTGGGGGAACAAACACAACACTGTGGGGTCATGCTTCCCCCAAAAGTTCACTGCAATTTTCTTAGGGGCTGATGGTGAGCAGGAGACCAGGCCCTGGCAGGAAGACCATGAGGTGGTACCAGCAGGAAGAGACCAGTGAGGTCAGCAGGATGCAGAGCCTGTGATCAGGGATGAGAATGAAGGGAGCGGGTCTGGACAGAAGAGGCAGCGAGTGGCCAGAGAACGGCAAGCACAGCTAAGGGGCAGCAGGTGGCAGGCAGGGCTGCAGGCAGATGGTGAGGGAGCTGAGGACAGGGCTGGGCAGGGTCCAGCCTGGCATCAGGCTTGAGGCGGGGTTGGGACTGTGGGGGCCAAGGTGACTTTGTGGCTCTTCTTAACATAGCCCACTGCGCATGGGCCCCCTGACCAAAGAGGTCAGAAACAGCTCTGATTCCAACCAGAGCTGGGAGCTGGCCATGAGGGGCTGCCCTTTGAACCTCCCCTGCACCCAACCCGGGCATACCTTTCCTCTGCCCAGCAAGACCGATGAGACCAGCAGACTCTAACATCTGTGCTGAGATGACTTGGGTGGTCCTGAGGGGAGGAGGGGTGTCCTGCAAGCCCAGCTTGGACCCCACCACTCTGTTCCCCACAGAGGGGGGCCTAGGGGCCAGAACACCACAATCAGGGGCTCCACACCAGAAGGGGCCCATAAAAACTTCATTTTATAGTGTGGAGAAGCTGCACGGGGAAGGGGGTGGCCACCCACAGGGCTACACCACCCTAGCCCACTAGTAAGACCCACGCACTCACCGACGCACACAGGCAAGGACGCACACACGCATGGACTCACGCTTGCATGGACTCACGCTTGCATGGACGCATGCACGCAAGGACGCACGCACGCAAGCACGCACGCACAATGCACGCACGCACGCACAATGTACGCACGCACGCACGCACAATGTACGCACGCACGCACGCACGCACGCACTGCGAAGTACTTCTGTGCAGTGGGTTTCCTGAGGCCTAGAAGTTTCAGGCAGACGGTGGAGAAGCACGTGTCTTCATGGAGCTGAGGACTTACCTTCCGAAGGCTGCCTGGCCTGCTCTGCTCCTGGCCAAGAAGCTTTGTCGCCCTCTGGGATGAAGTCCCTTCCGGCGTTCCAGTTTGCGGTTCCTGGTGAGGATGTGAGGCTTCCCACAAAGGCAGCCTGGCGCTCACCACTGTGCTCCTGTTGGACATTGTGGATCCCAGTGGAGAGCCTCAGGTAGGGAGGGCACCAGTGTGTCCAGCAGTTTGTCGGGTGCAACACTGGATGGAGGGGCATCATGGGACCAGAGCTGGGTAAGTAATGCATGGGGAAGAGGCAAAGTGTGTCTCTCTCCCTGTAAGGAGGTTCATGGATGCGCCGACCCTGCTGAGTCCTGTTTGGGATAGGAAGCTTGCTGGATAGTTCTTAGGGAACCAGGAACAGGGTGGGGTAGGAGGTGGGAGGGGTAGGAGGTGGATGAGGTAGGAGCTTCGTGGGGTAGGAGCTGGGTGGGATAGTGCAGGGGAGGGGATGCCCTGTTCTGTCCCTAAGAGGCAGTGACTGAAAGGGTGACCATGCTGAGGCTTGTGGGGGAAGGGTCCTGGCTGGAGATCTTAAGGGACCTGAGCTGGGTGGGGTAGTGTCTGGGGAGGAGGCGCACTGTGCCTGTTGCCAATAGGCATTATTTGGTAACATTCCTGGGCAAAGCCCCACCCTCAACACACAGGCGAGTGCATGAAGCACACAAGCTTGGGCAGGCATATTGCAAACTGTTTCTGTGTTCTGAGTTTCCAGGCATCCAGAAGTGGCCAGTAGACAGTGGAGAAGCATGTTCCTCAAGTACCTGAGATCCTTCCTGCTGAACCTGGGAGCAGAGCCTAGGTAGGGAGACTTCCAGTGTCCTCAGCAATGTGTGGTGTATGGCCCTGGCTGGAGAGGTTTTGGGGGACCAGACTGGATGGGGTAGGTGCTAGGTGTGGTAGTGTGTGAGGAGGGGGCACGCTGTTTCTATAAAGTGGTGCCTGGAGAGGAAGCTCATGCTGAGGCCTTTGGGGGCACCGCCCTGGCTGAAGAGGCTTCAGGGGAACAGAGCTGGGTGAGGTAGTTGGTGGGGAGGGGGCACACTGTGTTTTTACCTATGAGGAGATGCCTGGAGGGGGCGCTCTTGCTGAGGCCTGTGGAAACAAGGCCCTCACTGGAGAGGTGTTAGGGCACCAGGAACTGGTGGCCCTGAGTGGAGAGGTTTTAGAGGACCAGAGCTGGGTGGTGATGGAGTTCGGTGGGTAATGTGTGGTGATGGGGCACACTGTGCCTTTCTCTGGGAGGCAGTTACTTGAGGAGATGCCTGGGGGGTGGGGGCGCAGCCCTGGCTGCAGAGGCATTGGGGACTGGAGCTGGATGAGTTAGAGCTGGGTGGGGTAGTGTGTGTGGAGGGGGCATGCTGTGCTGGCCCCTCTGAGGTGGTTCCTTGAGAGGGGCCTCTTTCTGAGGCCTGTGGGGGTTGGACCCTTGCAGGAGAGGTGTCCTGGGGCCAGAGGCTAGGTGGGGTAGTTTGTGGGGAGGGGGCACTCAGTGCCTGTGGCTGCAAGGTGATGACTGGAGCAGACACATGGTGTGAGGCCTCTGGCTGGAGAGGTGCAGAGGGACTGGCAGCTACGTGGGGTAGTGGGTGCCTGCTGAGAGGGAGTGCCTAGAGGGGGCACTAGTGCTAAGGCCTGTTGAGGTGGGGAAGTGGGGCATAGGAGTTAGTGCGCTGTTCCTGGGTGCTCTTGGCAGGAGCTGAGTGGGTGTGGCAGAGGTTGCAGGGGAGTGGGGCAGAGGCACTTGGGTGCTGTTCCTGGGTGCTCCTGGAGGCAGCTGAGTTTGTGTGGTGGAGGTTTTAGGGCTGTTACCTGGCTTCAGTATTGGGACCTTGTTGGGGGAGTAAGTGTGAAGGGAAACTTTGGTTGGGGGCTGGCCTGAATGGGAGGATGTTAAAGAGAGAAAGCGGAACACCTGGTTTAATTTGAGTACACATGTATCATTTTAAAAGCTGTGCGTACATGTATGATTTTAAAAGCTGTGTTCTCAACTTTATCTGCCAGTGTTTTCTTTTGTTTGTCCCCCCCCAAAAAGAGTTAATTGCAAGTTTATAGTATAAGTCCATTCTCTACATTCTGTACATATAATTTATGTGTTTTTCTTGTACCTTATATTTTATTACAATTAGGTGATTTGTAATGATTCATTGTTTATATATCAATGACTTTCACATTTTAAATCAATCATTTTTATGGAAACCATTTTTGTAAGTCCTCATTTACTTTGCTTTTTGGTTCCCTATTTCCCAGTAAGTACAATTACTCATCCATTGGCATTTCCCTTTTTGCTGTGCAAAGGGTATATTCATTCTGAAATACTTTGATGTGTATTTTGTCCAGTGTGTGTTACTCAAGCTTCATGGAAATTTAATTATCAGTTGTTTTTGTCTTAAAATGGGAGATAAAGAGTAGTTGAAATGGTCAGGTTTTTAAGGCATTTGTCTTCTGGTGACATTTTGCTCTGTTGAGACATGCATTTTGTAAGTACATGTCTTTATAATAGCACACATATTTCATGTCAATATTTTTGTTCATAGAACCAGTTTTAGTAAAAAAAAGGTTTTCTATTTTTTCACTTCATCATTCGATATGTTTGAGCCTCTGTTCATGTTCTATAGGTGGGAATTTATTATGATCACCATCTGATAAAAGAGGCTGGTAGCAAAGTTAGGGTTAATTTTTATTTTTACCACAAGTTCATTTGTCATAACGAGGTTTTACTTAGGGGTTTCACAAGTTAGCATCAAAGTAGGCAATTAAGAATATTAACATTAACCAGCACTATTATAATTAATTCTTTTTTACTTTTGGGATTTCACAGTGGGATTGAGAATATATGAGGAGTATCATTTCTTAGAAGTATTTTATGTGTGGCAGATGCAACCAAGCTTACATATTTCCATTAAAATATGTAGCCCTGAATTCCTGGGCTGGGGTTGTGGCTACACCTCAACATATACGTGTGTGTGTGTGTGTGTGTGTGTGTATGCTTTGACATCCTGTCACTTTTGATTTTCAATTATGTAGAATACCTTTCTGAGTGTTGATTATATTTGTATAAGTTCATTTCATAGTTTTTGCTATTTAGAATACCTCAAAATGCAAATGAGGGCTCTCATGAGGAAACTAAATGTGTAAATTTTGGTTTCCCATAGCAGTTCTGTGACGTATCCCAGGGCCTCCAAGCCCCGGCTAGTGGTTTGGTTTAGAATGATGATGGTATAAATGGAGAAAAGGGATGCATACTTGAATCTTTTATTTTTTCATATGAGCTATAATTGAGAATAAAATGTATTTTGACATACATAAATGGAGTGTAACTTCTCATTCTTTTGGTTGTACATGATGTAGATTCACATGGTCATGTAATAATATATGTATATAGGTTAATAATGTCTAATTCATTCCACTATTCTTCCTACCCTCTTACCCTCCTCCACTCCCTTCACTCCCCTCTGCCTTATCCAAATCACCTGTATTCTTCCCTAGAGGGCATCCTCCTATCTCAAGTCTCTAAACTCATGGACATTACAGGTGTGCACCACAGTGCCTGGCTTTTCTTCTCATTTATTCTGAGGTCCCAGGCAATATTTCTTCTCTCAAAGATTTATATTGTTTAACACCTCATAAGTACATATTAGTATGTACAATGTAATTACTTTGATTCCTGGGTAATATCTATCTCAACTTTTATCATTTTTTATTGTAAATATATTTTAAATATCCTCCTTTCTATCTAGTTTCAGTTATTCAATGCTGTATTCACCCGCCTCTGCCATAGGACACAAGAACTTACTCATCCTAACTGTAATGGTGTTCTGGTTGACCAATCTCTCTCCATCCTCCCACCCTCTACACTCTTCCCAGCTTCTGGTAACAACTATTCTCTCAACATCTATGAGATTGACTTTTGTAGAATTCACATATAAGTGGAATCAGGTAATATTTGTTTTTCTGTGCCTGGATTAATTTATTTAACTTAATGTCCTCTATGTTTATCTCTGTTGTTGCATATGACAGGACTTCTTTTAATTTTATGGTCAAATAATATTTCTTTGTATATATCACATTTTCTTTATCCATTTGTCAGTTTATGGGCACATCTCTTGTTTTCATTTCCTGGCTATTATGAACAGTGCTGCAATCTGTAGGCTAGTGCAGGTGTTTCTTTGCCATGCTCATTTCATTCTTTTTTGTATTCATTCCCAATAGTGGAATTTCAATATTATGTGGTAGCTCTATTTTTAGTTTTTGATGGACTCTCCATACTTTCTTCAATAATAACTGAACTAACTACATTCCAACCATCACACTCTTCAAAAATGGTTTTTGTGTCTTGCCTACCACATTTATCCCAGTATTTCCCTAATATTATGGCTTTCCAAGTATGAAAATATCTACCTAGCCAAACCATTATCTCACTGTCCTCAATACTGTCATGTAAATAAAAAGTTTTTACAACTGTTTCTCAAACACACAATGACAGTTTCTGTCTGGAACTTTACTAGATTTTTATGCAACAATATCTTTGTCTTTCTCAATAATTTACATAGTTTATTCCAGTATACTTAATTTTAAGTATTTACTGTGTTATTATAAAATTGATTTGTAATTTTTACTTTACCATATTTGTTAATAGTACCTCAATTTTACCTTTGTATCCCAAGGGATTGAATCTAGGGCCTTGTGCATGTGAGGAAAGCACCCTACCAACTGAGCTATATCCCCAGCCACAGACTCTATTATAAAAATGGAGAATTTCATAGATACCATTGAATTTATGTATTGAGATGCAAGAATAAATAAAATGGCCACATGAGTCATGAATAAAGAATAATTTGAGATTATTCAAAAATAATATCAATAATGATGATATAAATTAAGATTTACTAATAATTAAAATGTCTATTTTTCTAACACTTAAGACAAATAATCAACCTAGTCAGCAAGAAAATGAGCACATGCATTATTATCTAGGCAGTATATATATCCATGTAAGGTCTAAAAATACTTGGCTTTTATTTGGTGCTAAAGTTAAGAAAAGTCACACATCACTATTGCTGCATTATTTAAATAAAATTCTTTTTGTTAATCTTTTCTTTTTTGCTGGCATTGTAAGGATTTCTAGTAGACATAATGTATTAATTTATTGAGGTATTCTGCTTAACTTGCATCACAGACTCCTCAAGATTTACATTTAATATGTAAAAAAAAAATTTTGACATGCATAATCTATTTTTATTTCATCAACACTTTTTCTTAAGTTATGTATTTATGAACCACATAAACAAAAATATTCTACAAAGGTAATAACAAAATGAGGAGAAGTAAAACAATTCCATTAAACATATAATAATAATCTATGTTCACCATTGAGCATCAAATTTTTAAATTATCATATCTTGGCATTTTTCCCTTTGTTTCCTAACACAAATTATATTATTCAATACATCTTATACAAAACCCCTTTATTTCTTATTAATAATGTTTTCCAGCTAAAGCAGAATTTTCTGAATATTTCTCTGTGTGTGTGTATGTTTGTGTGCATAAACGTGTATGACTGTGTGTGTGTGTGTGTGTGTGTGTGTGTGTGTGTGTGTGTGTGTGTGTGTGTGTAGAGAGAGAGAGAGAGGGGAGAGAGAAGGACAGAAAGACTTTTTATGTTAGGTAAATATATTTGTATTTGTATGGAAACTCTGGTATAATTTTGCTATAAAATTTGAACTTAAGAATGAAGTATCTAATATAAATAGTTTATAAACAGAAAAATGAAATATCTGATAATAAACAGAAAAATGAAATTGAAAAAGTATTATCTGCTGGTACATTCTTTATTTTGTAATTGATCTTTTAATATTAGATATTGATCAGATAATATCAGTACACAGTGAGACTAAGTATTTGGGAAGATCATCAATATTAAATGCATTTGAGAAGTCCAAAATAGCAGCTATGTTTCCACTTTGTTTTTCTTTTATTAGTTTTATCTTAGTTTTTTTCACTGTAGGCAAAGTATAAACTTTTCTCATATACTATAGCTACCTAAATAAATTATTTAGAAAATTTATAATGTATTCTCCAGTATGTTACATGATCTTTAAAGTTTGAGACAAATGTTTTCAACTCTTTGTATGTTTTTTCCATTGTTGCGATTTTTTTTTTCATTTTTATTAGAATACATGTAATGGGAGGTAATATCTCTATATTTCAATGTTGAAAATTTTAAAGGTCTTAATCACAGTACTTGTTGTAATACAGAGTTATATACATACCAGAGAATAATATTAATTTGAAAATATAGGACATAATGACAATTAAACAGGAGGATTGCACGTTCAAGGGCAGCCTCGGCAACTCTGTGAGATCCTTTCTCAAAAATGGTTTCATCTGCTTCACTGAAATAAAATGTTGGGGATCTTGCTCAGTGGTAGTGCATTCCTGGGTTCAATCTCCAGTGTTAGAAAATAAATGAATAAAAATAAATGAAAAAAAGAACCAATTAGTTGATAACAATCTCATGAAATGAATGTGTATTTTATAAGATAACACATTAAAGGTTGTTTTTTTATTTAGGTAGAACAAACAAAAAGATAAAGTTATTTTGTCCTAATCATAATATTTATGACTTATGGGATTTATTTTAATAATTTTAAATTACTGAAAAATTGGTATATTACTTTAGTTATTTATATTTCTTTTTGTTAATAACTAGTTGTCAGCTAGTTATATCTAGTGTATAGTGGGCATGGTTTGGCCACCATTCTTTGATGATATAAAACATTTAATCATAAATATGGCTTAAGAATCCTAATCTGGAGGCTTACTGAAGCTGGGGTGTGAGTGGCAAATAATGAACTATGAAAATAATAACAAGGACTTTGGAAAATGTTTATTTTTCTCTCTTTCTCTGATTGATATGAGTCTACCTATATGTTTATCCATTTATTTATTAACATGTTTGGAGATTGAAAAGGCAATTTGATATTATTTCTTTTTATATGACAAGGGAGGAAAAAGTCACCTTGTCCTCCAGAAAGGACTCCAAGATGGGTGTTCTATCATGACAAGTCATCAAAATTTGAACCATTTGCTATTTGGGAACTGAGGCAATTTACTTTTTTTTTTCTGTTCCTATTTCTCTATCTAAAAGGTAGCAATAAATATAGCAGCTTGTTTATAATTTCCATTAGTTTTAAATAAATGACGTGGAGACAAACTGCCATGTAGACAGTGCCCAACAAAAATAGCAGCGACTCTTGCCACTGTCATCTATCTTGTGGTCCTTTGTCATCATATCACAACAGTGCTGAAGTATCAGAGAGATTTAATCCCTGACAGTATCACAATTCTCTGTGATCTAAATAGTGACAGCTAATCTTTCTGGGTTTGGTTTGTCATAAATCAGTTGGTGATGAATGGTTTCTTTTCCACACAGATGTTTGAAAAATTTTATGCATTGTTCATACACTGTTGGGTCACATTCTCAGAACACATTCAACTGCAGCTATTTGAAATGTTATTACTAAGAGCCCCTCCCCCAATTGTCTTCATGACATCCCTCTTCTGTAGCTTTTCCTATTATTTTCACTTACATCATAAATTTCTTTCTAAAAATATTCACTCTTGTCACATTACTTCAGATGTACCTTTAGGATAAAAGTACAAACAAAAAAGAAACTAACATAAATATAATGATAATGAATTCTTTTTGATAGTTGATAAGCTAAACATATAGAAGTTCTCTAATTTAGTCCTTCCAGTGATTCTTCAATATGGGTGATTGTTTTCCCAATTTTAACTGCTGAAGAGACTGGCAGAAGTAAGATGAATCATGTTTTAGTGGCATCATCTTCTCTTTGTTATTGAGACTTAATGAAGAATCTGTCAGTTTATTTTCTCCTTCTTGCAACTTAGAACTTAACATGTTTTTATGCACTGAAAATAAATACTAAAAATAAAAGAAATTCATGTTGTATATCTTTGTTAAGGGAATAGTATACTAAAAATCCTCAGTATCAGCAGTCAGATATAAGGTAAAAATAAAATTTTAAAAAATATCTGTATCAGTATTTCTGAGAATAATTTGAAAAAGTGATCTAAGGTATTTGAAAAAATGTTACAACACTTCACTGAAATAAATAGCACTGTTATTGTTTTTGAGAAAAAAATAAACACTCAGGATATTTTTAATTAAAAAATAAGTTATAAATTTAAGCTATAAAGGATAATACTTAAATAATTTAAATTTAACAAAAACATTTGTATAGGATGCATAAGTGTGCATCAAATATAACTATTTATAATAGAGATACCTGGAAAATAAAAAGGAGTAGTTCTACAAAATATTTAACTGTATCATTATACTACAGTAAAGCATTATAGTGTGGACACAAGGTAGCAGGTCTATTATATGAGAATAAAAAAAGGATAACTACATAATTTCTATTTTTTGAAAATAAATCTAATAAATTAATTGTAGAACTTGAAATTTTTATACTATTAACTTCATTTCTAAAAATCTTGCCAGAAGTTACAGAAAAAAACGTGTGACATCTTATGGATGAGTACATGCATTGTAAGTTAAACAGTAGAACACATTGGTGTTCAAGTTCTTACAGGCATGACATTAAGAACCTTGCAGCAGAAGAATAAGCTGTAGGTAAATTCTTCTCCATGACATTATCACCTGTTTCTTTAGTAGAACTGCATAAGCATCTCAATAAAGTTCAAGATGAATGCACATTTAATTAAGGATGACAGTAATTTTTATGTAGTTTTTTATCTGCCATCATTAGAAATGTGATTAATATATAATTTTCCTACAATAAATATAACATTAGAATTTCAACTATTTTGCAGAAATATTATTCCAGTCTCATCACAGTGAAAACTCTAGTAAACTTTGTATAATCCTTAAAACATTTTTATAAATATTATGCTAATTCAATATTAATAAGAGATCAGTCTAGTTTATATTTTTCCCTAAAAATGGCATTTTAAAACAAAAGTGCATATTTATACCTACTTCCATCTTATTTTCAGATGTGCATCTATAAGAAAAAGTGGATTTTTGTGAAAAGTAATAAAAAATACTTTTTTGTTAGCTTACAATGTATAATATGCAATTTTCAAAGAACACTGTGAATTATGTACACATTAAATACATATAATCGTATATGTAAATATTTTGGTGTATATATATATATATACATACATATATATGTATATATATGTACAATATAAAGCAATGTTTTGATGTTCTAGAACAGAAGAATCTAGGGAGTTCTTTCAGATTTCCTTACACTAAATTCTAAATCGGCAAGCTAAAATGGATGTATTTCTCTCAATACAGCATAAACTAATAGAAATAAAGAAAACTATAATTTCTAAATTAATTTAAAAACTACCTGTTGTGTTACAAAATGGCAAGGTTGGGGCTGGGATTGTGGCTCAGCGGTAGAGCGCTTGCCTAGCATGGGCAGGACTTGGGTTTGATCCTCAGCATCACATAAAAATAAAGGCATTGTGTTGTGTCCATCTACACCTAATAAAATAAATATTTAAAAAAATAGCAAGGTACTAAAATTAGAATTCAAATTCATATCTGTATATATTTTCAAATATTTGAGCTCTTTTCAGTTTTGCACGAGTCCAAAATAACAATGAAAATACCTAAATCCACAGCGTACTAGCTAAAATTTTCACAATATCTAATTACATACTTATTCTATCCAGATTCCATAGTAACTCTTGGCAATAACTAAAAGTGTTTCTAGTAGTAGTAGTAATAGTAGGTAAATGTTATTTTTTTTAAATCCAAAATTATTTTTTCAATTTGTAATTTCTTTATGGTTTATTTATTATTTCTGCCCATGTGTGGTTAAGAGTTATGTGACAGAGCAGCCCTGAATGAGGCTATGTAAGTTTCCTGGAAGTTACATAACAAAATACTACAAACTGTGTAGCTAACAACAGACATTTATTCTCTCAAAATTCTAGCTGTCAGAATCTGAATTCAAGGTTTGAGCAAGGCTGTGCTCCTTCTGAGACTCTGGATAAAATCCATCTGTTCCTCTTCCTAGCTCTGGTGATAACCATTAATCCTCTTCAATTTTTGTCAGCTTGAAGCTGCCTCACTCCAATCTGCTTCTGTTCTCACAGGTCCCTCTGTGCCCATTATCTTATATATAAGTCCTTCAAGCATATTTTTTAAGGGGCAACATTAATTCCCTCATGTTTACTGCAAGTAATAAAAACATAATGGATTTTACCATCTTAGTCATTATTATAGACTGACAGATTAATTTTGTTCAAATTATAATTTAAAATAAACAACTTATAAGAGTGACAGGCTTATTGCGTATTTTATTTTACAGTCCCAAGCTCTATTAAGTATCCCATTTTGTAATGCCATTTGAACATTCTTAAGTTAGATATGTAAATAGTTGTTTTGTATTAAAATATGCTGGTATTTTAAATCTATAATTTCAGTTAGGAATAAATTTTCTTAAATGATACTTAAAAAAATCAAATAGTAATTCCTTTAAAATAACATCTTAGCCATTTTAAGTGTGTAATAGAGTGATATTAACAATTCACATTGTTGGAACAACCTAGGTATTCTTCAAGAGATGAATCGATTAAGAAAGTATGGTATATATACCCAATGGAATATTACTCAGTCTCAAGGAGAATGAACATATGACATTGACTTGTTCATTGATGGGACTGAAGCTGTCATGCTAAGTGATATAAACCAGCCTCAAAAAAACCAAAGGCCAAATGTTCTCTCTGAGATGTGGATGCTAACCCATAACAAGGGAGGGGAAGTATAGGAGTTCACTGATTTGGACAAAAGGGAATGAAGGGAGGGGTGGGAAGAAGAAAAAGAGTCGAATGATTTGCACATGATTTTTGAATGTGCAGTATAACTGCACAAGAATGGGATAAAAATTGGAATGGTTTGCACTCCATATATGCATAATATGTTGAAATACATCCTAGGGTCATGTGTATGTAAAAAGAAACAAATTTTAAAAAGGAGAAATAATTTTATATAGGTTTTGTATTCAAATTAACATATTTTATGCTGCTAGTGATGAGAAATATAATAATGTTTTCTGATAAATAAAAAGAATCAGTATTTGCATAGTTTCCTTTCCTAGAATGTTTATATGATCATTTGCTTTTTTTGTTATACCACTCTTTTGTTTCCACTTGAAAGACTGCCTGTAGCAATTCCAAAAAGGAAATCTAGTGGTAATTAACTCACTCAGCTTTTATTTTTTTGCCAAAAAGTTGTTATTTTTTCTTAATTTTTAAAGGAAATTATTGCTGGTGCTCTCTTCTCAGTTGTTAAATTGTTTTTAGTTTGTGTGTGTGCATCCTTTTTCTTTGAAAAATTAATACATCATATCTGACCTAAAGTTTTCTTCCAAAAAAATCTGCTAATGTTTTTCTGAAAGCTCCATCTTAGGAGATAAATCACTCTGCACTTCTTGCATTCAAAATTTTTTATTTTCATTTTATGTACTTATTTATTTATTTATTTTCTAGTTGCCGATAGACTTTATTTATTTATTTATATATGGTGCTGAGAATTGAACAGACTTTTATTTATTTATTTATATGTGGTGATGGGAATCAAACCCAGTGCCTCACACTTGCCAGGCAAGTGTGCTTCTGCTGAGCCACAGCCCCAACCCATCAGAAATCTTTATTTTTAAATTTTGATTGTTACAATTTTCCTCACTTTGGGTCCTTTTTGTATTCATCTTAATTATTTTTCTTTGAGTTTCTTGAATTTGGGTATCCATTTTCTTTCTCAGAATTGAAAAAAAAATGTCTTTTATTTTTTCAAATGAGTTCTACTCATCCTTCTCTTTCTCTTCTTTAGAGATACTTGCAAAACACATATTTGTCCTTGTGATGTTGTCTCATAAGTCCCTTAGAGTTTCTTCACATTTAAAATTTTATATTTTTAATTTTCTTTTTGTTTCAATCAATAATTTAAAAAAATATTTTATTTCAATTGTTGTTTTATTTAAATACTGTCATGTTGGCATTTTTACACTTTACATGCATTTTCCTGATTTTGTGTCATTTTTTTAATATTTATTTTTTAGTTGTAGTTGGACACAGTATCTTTATTTTATTTTTTTAATGTGGTGCTGAGGATTGAGCCCAGGACTTTGTGTGTGCTAGGTGAGTGCTCTACCAATGAGCCAGAATCCCAGCCCTATTTCCTCATAACACATGTAGGTATTTTTACAAGGACTATTTTTCATTTCATGAAATTATTCATAGACCTTCAAAGTCTTAGGATTGGTCTTTGTAGAGTTATCTCATTTATTTGATTTATTTGTGTTTCTGTGTTTCTTCATGTGTCTTGTTATTTCTGTTATAATTTTTTGTTTTGTTTTTGCATTGAAGAAACAGCTACCTCTTCCAGACTTTGTGAATCAGTTTTGTATGGGGGACAGGTTTCACAAATTAGCCAGAAATTTTGGAAGCCCCTTGGATCATTTATGGGAGTGGTTCTTTTCTGGACTTGAAAAATGATTTCTGAATTAGGTTTGCTGGTTTCTTTAAGAAAGTCTTGTACTCTCTCTCTCCCCCTGGTGTCTCATTGCTGTATGGTAGAGTCTGATGCTTAGACAATCCTTTGAGCTCTCTCTGGTTCTCAGCCCAACTCAGGTATTGAAAGTAAGAAATTTCCTCATATGAGCCTTGAGACAAGTGAGACAAATCATTTCCTCAGACATCTGTCTCTCCCTAAACAATACCTATAATATTGGAAGCACATCCACCCTTCCTCCTAAGAAAGTAGTCATGAATTATGTTTGTCTTGCTGGGTTGGGCATGGGGTTGATAGCAAGTGAATGGAAATGGCCTTTTTTTTTAAACCTCTTTAAATAACACTGTGTATTCCTGGAATACCCCAATTTCATAACTGGCTTATGCAATGTTCTTATGGGATCATTGGACCATAATCTTTGTGTGCCAATATTTGTGAGGAAGTGAGGTCTGGGGCTTTATATTCTGAAAAATTTCAGACATCACTCAAGGAAAACATTTTTATTTAATAAAAAAGTTGATACTAGGCTATTCATATTATAATGTGACTTTCATTCAAGTATAATTTCTTAAATGTGAGCTACATTGTAGCATAACATTCATTTTACAGGAAAGCTTCAATACACTTCGGCCATTTATGGTATTGTTTAAATATCCTAAACCTTTTGGGTTTTCAAGTTGCAATATTCTTGTAAAATATGTATTATTTAAATTATTTTTCAATGCTGAATAGCTGAATGTATCTAATTAAAGTCATATGCATTCTCCAAATTTATAATTCAATTTTCTCAAAAAAGTTTAGTCAAATAGTATTTTTTAACAGAAGTGAGTCTGTATTATGTATTTGGGGAGTTCAAAACCCAATTGAGTCGAATGTATGAAAGATGATATGTCTTGAGCTCTGTAATGTTTTGAACAATCAATAAAAAAAAAAAAAAGAAAAAAAAATAGTATTTTTTGTGAGCCCTGAAATAAGGGAATCTGATGAGCACACTGAAGATTTTTATATTTTAAGGTGTTAGATTATAATCCAAATCTGAAATCAAAAAGAGTTTTCCATTTAATTTTTAATATTTGATATCTTTTCTCATTGTTTTATTGAAAATATTTTGCATTCTTTTAATTTGTTGCTCAGAGCCCCTATACATCCTAGATTTTACCTTTTAATATTATCCCATATTTCATGAAATTCAGCTCCTATTCTCTTAACATCTTTTTTTCATGATCAAGTTTCTTTGCCAAGATTATGTAAATTGCCTTTATTATGTCAATATCTATTTTTCAAATGATGTAGTCTGTTGGTAATGCTTTCCATTGTATTTTTAATTTGGTTTATTGATTCTTAAATTTCAAGAGTTTCCAAATTATCCTTCTTCAAAATCTATATCTCCTTCTTGACATGATCTTTCACTTCTAATATTTTCTCTCTGATTCCAATCTTTACCTCATTTTTTACCTCTTATGTCTTCTTATCTTTGAACTTTCTAAATTTATTCCTTGACATTTCCTACACTGCAGTATCAGTAGAGTGTATTGTTGAATCATTCTGTTTTGGATGTTTTCTTCTCTTGTTTTTTTTACATTGTTTATGTATCAACCCATCTGTTCAAATGGATCTGAAACAGTGGGGTTTCTACTCTACCAGCTTTTAGTTATCCTGTAATTTTCCAGTGCCTCAGAGATTAAGGGAAGTCAAATAACTGCAAAAACCCATGCATATAACATATAGGATTAAATTAAGTACTTAGTTCCTATTATGACATGTACAATGTTGATTGACACAATAAACAGAAATTGTAGGGTCAGCAATTTCTATTATTAAAGATAGTAGTTAATCATGAATTATGTCCATCAAAAACTCAAACAATTGTTATTACCTATGACTTCCAGTGTTTTAACTGCTTCTATTGCATTAATGGTGGGGTCTGACATTATACAAACTAACCAGTGGTAAGAAAAGTTAAAAAATAGAGATAATTAAGAGTAAAGAAGAATATATTAGGGAGACAAAGATTTGCGATTTCAAAATAGGGCTGATCCATAGACAACATATTGTTCATTATTTATGAGGGGGAAGAGAAGAAATAAAAGTAAAAGAAAAATTAGAGGAAGAGTGAAAGAGAGAACAATGAGTCTGGCTTCTGTTGGTTTAACATCTATTTATTTATAGATTTTTAAATTACTGCATTATAGACATACACAACATTGAAATTCACCATGCTTTATTCATAGATGTACAAAGAGAGTTTAGTTTGTTTCATTCTACTGTTCATCCCTCTGTTGGTCCTCCATGCCTTCCATGTAACCCCTTCCACAGATATCTCTGTTGAATGCCCTCTTTTCCATTATGTGGTCGAGTATTCACATATGAGGGGAAATATTTGACCTTTGGCTTCCTGATTATGGCTTATTTCATTTAGAATTGTGTTCTCATTTCATCAATTTTCCACCTAGTTCCATAATTTAATTCTTCTTAATGAGTATATAAAACTTCATTGTGTATGTACACCATGTATTCTTTATCAATTACTCTGTTGATAGGTTTGATGGCTGGTTCTGTAATTAGGTTATTATGAATTGTATTGCTATAAGCACTGATGTGCGTGTGTTTCTATAGTATGCTGATTTCAGATATTTGGGTATGTACCAAGGAATGAGACAACTGGGTCAGATGGTAGTTCTATTCCAAGTTTTGAAAGGGCTATTCATCAAGTTTTCAAGAATGGCTGTACTAATTTGAAGTACTACCAACACTGAATTTCCCCATGAATTATTCTTTTTTTCTTTTTAAAAATTATTTTCAGGTGTATGTACAGTAAAGTGTATTTTGACATATTATACATACATGGACTATAACTTTCCATTCTTGTGCTATATATACTGTAGAGTTACACAGGTTGTGTAATTCATATAAGTACATAGGAAAGTTATGTCTGTTTCATTCTACTATTTTTCCTATTCCCATCCTCTCCTTTTCCTTCATCCTTCTATGTCTAATCCAATAAACATTATTCTTCCTTTCCCCCCAAATGTTCTGTCTGATATGTGGATCTCTGCACAATATTCTTGATAATTGATATTTTGAGTAGAGTGAGATAAAGTCTCCATGCAGTTCTTTTTGAATCTAATAGTTTTATTGAAGTATAGGGAAAGAGCAAGGACATTATAATAGACTTTCTCTTCCTTGTAGTTTTGATTGTCATTTCCCTGATTCTTAAATATGTTTTATGTATATTTACACACACACACACACACACACACACACCACTTGTATTTTTTCTTTTAAGCAATTTCTGTTTTAGATTTTGTGCCTGTTTCGTTTAGTAATTGGGGTTTAATATTTTTTAGGTTTTTTTTTATTATTCTGTATATTAATTTCCTGAGGAACAGATGAAAAATATTTTATCACATTGGTAAGCTCTTTGTTTACATTCTTGTTTCCTTTGTTGTGCAGAAGTTTTGAAATTTGATTTCATCTCATTTATTGACTGTTAGTTTTATTTCTTGTGCTTTAGAGGTCTTGTTAAGTTGATGATTTTGTCAATATGTTGGAGTGTTGGGCCACATTTTCTTTAAGCAACTGTAGAGTTTCTGGTTTAATTCCTAGGTCTTTGATATACTTGGAGTTGGCTTTTATGCAGGGTGATAGGGATCAAGTTTTATGTTTTTCACATATGAATATCCAGTATTCATAGCACCACTTGTTAAAGTGTTTCTGTTTTCTTCAATGTATATTTTTGGCCCTTTTGTCGAATATCAGGTCACTTTATCTATGTGGGTTTGTCTGTGTTTTCTTTTCCATTCATCTTCAGGTCTGTTTTGGTGCAGTATAATGCTGTTTTTTTTTTTTTTTTTTTTACTAAAGCTGTCTGATATAATTGTATATCTGGTACTGTGAAGATCTCAGCATCACTCTTCTGGTTCAGGATACATTTGGATGTTCTATGTCACTTCTGTGTCAAAATGAATTTGAGAAATATGTTTTGTCTGTGTTGTGAAGGATGTCATTGATATTTTGATTGGGATTGTACTGAGTCTGTTCACTGGTTAAGGTAGTATGACCATTGGGATAATATTAATTTTGCTTTTTTCAAGATTATTGAAAGTATTTCCACTTCTTAAGATTGTCTTTGATTTGTTTTACTTCACCATTTTATAATTTTCATTGTTGAGGTTTTTCATCTCCTAAGTTAGATATTTTCCAAAGTATTTTCTTCAGGGATTTTGAATGAGACATTTTTCTCAATTGTTTTGAAAAGGGTTTGCTATTGCATATAGGACTGCAGTTGATTTATGTATTATTTTCTTGTATCATCTCTTTTAGTAGATTTGTTATCAGTACTATAAATTTTCTGATGGAGCATTTTAAATCATCTAAGTAAAATGTTCATGTCATCAGTAAACAGAGGCAACAGGACTTCTTTTTCCTATGTGCATGAAATTAGTTTCTTCTCTTGCCTGTTTGCTCTTGCTGGGAATTCAAGGAGTGGTGAAAGTTTACTTCCTTGTTTTGCTTTTGTTTTTAGAAAAAATGCTTCCATTTTTAAAAAATTCAGTTTGATGTTGGCATTTGGTTTCTCCTTCTATCACTAGTCCCTCTAGTGTTTTTAACATGAATGGGTGCTGAGTGTTGTGAACAGGCTTTTCTGAATCTACTGATTATATCATGGTATTTTTGTACTTAAATTTGTTTATATAGTAAATTTTGTGTGTGTGTGTGTGTGTGTGTGCTCATGCATGTGTGTGCGCATATGTATATATGTACACATATATGTACTTAAATTTTTTTTTGGAATTGGGAATTGAACCAAGGCATGATTTTCCATTTAGGTTCATGTGCCACTATCCACTTTTTCATTTTTTTCATATTTTTGTAAATGCATTATAGTATTACAGAACAATGGATTTAGTGTTACATATTCCCTTATAAATCTAATATAAAATAAGCCAGCAGCTGATGCAATATTATACCCCAGTGTTTCCCTTTTATTCCTTCCCTCCCCCAGGTCCTTTTACTCCTTTTTTATTTCTTCTTTTTAGATATATGTGACAGTAGAGTACATTTGGAGATATTATATATGGATGAGATACACCTTATTCCAATTAGCATCCCATTCATGTGGTTGTACATGGTGTGGAATTTCACTGGTCATGAATTCATATATAAACATAGAATTGTTATGTTCAATTCATTCTCATGTCTTTCCTATTATCATGCTGCTCTCTTACCTTCATTCCTCTTTGTCTAATCCAATGTACTTCGATTATTTCCTCCCTGCCCCTTATTGTGTATTAGCATCCACATATAAAACAAAATATTTGGCCTTTGGTTTTTGGGACTGACGTATTTCACTTAGCTTGATAGTTCCTAGTTCCATGAATGTATTGCCAAATGCCTTAATTTGATTTTTCTTTAAGGCAGAGTAATGTTCTATTGTGTATATATAACCATATATTCTTTTGGATATTTGATTTTAAGAGAGACTAGGATGAAGGGTCAGAAGCTTGGAAGAGAAAAGCTATTGGTATGATTCTGTAATTCCCAGGTGTCCTTATGGAGAATAAAATTGACACTTTCACCCCAGGCCATCTGTTCAAGACTACAACATACAACAGTACATCTCAAGTAGGGTACATGACAGTCACTTGGAGAGCTCACTCAAACTCAGACTTCTGGGCCTCAACTCAGAGTGTCTGACTCAGGGCCCGGGGTGGCCCTTCTTTATTCCTTATAAGCACTCAGGGTTTGCTAAAGTTCCTGGTCTAAACACTTCCAACTGATGGCCCTGGTCTAGAAATTTCAGGGGCAGTGAAGGTGACATAAGGTCCTCCTTGGGTCCAGTCTTCACCTTCTTTCCCTACCTCTTTTCCCAGTGCCCTACAGAGAAACCTACTGTAGCTCCTACTTAGATCACACCTGCATATGTCCATGATAAATTGGAGCATGTGGGATCTTCCAGTCTCATGGGCCTTCCACAATTTCAGATTTTTTTCCCTGAAGACTGCAAGCCCTATCTCTGTACTTCAACCACTGTCTTCATATCAGTTTTTAGAATCTCATCTTTTGGATTGTTGATTTCCACGTGAATTTTAGAACATCGTTTACTCTTAGAATTCCACACTGCATTTTCATGATATTTTATCCAGGACTTTGTGGACACAGGATGTTGCTGATGACAATGAGATTCCTGTTTTTCCCTTTTATGAAAGGAAGCTACCAGTCTGGGACTAACTCCTCTACTGAGTGTCAAGGAGGAGCCAAACATGGGCCCTTTTGGGTTCCTAGGACTACTCTGAAAAATAATATTTATTGGGTGTCCTAAAAAATCAATTTATTGTACCACAGTTGTGGAGTCTAGGAGTCCAAACTGAATTATTATAAGGTATCTGCTTTGGAAGGTCTAGGGGAGGATTTTTCCTTGTCTCCTCTAGTTTTCAGTAGTTGTAGGAAATTCTTGGCATACCTTGATGTGTAGATTCATCTCTCCTTTTTCTGTCATGATTATCACATGTTGTTCTCTCTGCACATGTATACTTGTCCAAATTTCCTCTTCTAAGGTCATGAATCATTAGATTATAGCCCACTCTAATTGACTATGGACTCATACAACATTTTTATGTGCAAAAACCTCATTTCCAGATGAGGTAATAAGCTGATATGCTGGGAAGGACATGAGTATTCAACCCAGAGCATGTATTGAGCACTTAATGTGCCCTATTCCCTGCATTTCCCATGGCAGCACTGTGAGGTACACACAGGCATCACTCACACCGAATAAACTAGGATATGAAGCTCAGTAAAGTTGTGCTCCAGCCAGAAGCACATGGAATACACAAGGTTGTAGTCACAGTGTAGCTGTAGCATGGGTCCACCTGTCCATTGAAAGAACCAAAGGCCAAATAGTCTTTATGATATGTGGATACTAACAAATAATCAGGAGGGAGAACGAAGAATGAGACGTGTGTAGACATGAGACTGCTTCCCAGAAATAATCCCAGAGTACTAGGACTCCAAATCTTTTAGTAGCTGCCACTTTGAGAATCTTAGAGCAGGAATTGATGCATAAAATAACAATGCTCAAATTTACTCATCAATTATCCCTAAAGTTGCAATATTACTCTTCTAAATTTAGATTACTAGAATTTCATTGAAATTCCTATGTGGGTTTATAGTATGGAATTAAAAAAATAATTTTCTTCACTATTTAGATATATAAATGACAGTAGAGTGAATTCTGAAATATTATATACACATAGAGTATAGTATATAACTTATTCTAATTAGGATCCCATTCTTATGGTTGTAACATGATATGGGGCTTCACTGTGTGTGTGTATTCATAGACGATCATAGGAAAGTTATGTCTGATTCATTCTGTCTTTTCTATTCCCATTTCCCCTACCTTCTTTTATTCCCATCTGTCTAATCCAATCAATATGTATCCTTCCTTCTCCCCCCTGATTATTTGTTAGTATTCACATATCATTAAGATTATTTGGCCTTTGGTTGATAGGGTCTATTATGCTGATTTTATGTCCTTTAGGTTTATTCTGAGAAGTGGGATAACTTGGTCAATTGGTGGCTCTATTACAAGTTTTCTGAGGAATCTCCATACTGCTTTCAAGTATTGGTTGCACCAATTTGCAGTCCACCCAGCAACGTATGAGTGAACTTTTTTCCTACATCCTCTCCAACATTTATTATTACTTGTATTCTTGATAATTGTCATTCCAATTGGAGAGAGACAGAATGCCCGTGTAGTTTTAATTTGCACTTTTCTAATTTTTAGTGATGTTGAAATTTTATTTTATATATTTGTTGGCCATTTGCATTTTGCCTGTGATGTGCCTGTTCAGTTCCTTTGCCCATTTGGTGATTGGAATGCTTGTTTTTACAGTGTTAAGTTTTCTGATTTCTTTATATATCCTCGAGATGAATGCTGAACTTGATGTGCAGGTGGCAACATTTTTTTTCCCATTGTAGGTTCTCTTCACATGCTTGATTGTTTTCTTTGCTCTAAAGAAGATTTGTAAATGGGCAACTCATGCCCCTCTTGAAGCAGTTCAATAATAAATGATACATGGAAAGCAAAATATAAATTACTTGTGTGTCACGCTCATTTAAAGAGTCATAATACCTTCAAGAGATAAAGGCAGTGATAATCCTATTTAAAATCATGAAAGTAGGTTCATAAAATGTAGGCCCTTTAGCCAAATCCCCGTTTCAGTAAGTCATAGAGTACAGATAGAAACCTAGTTCTGCACTGTTATTTGTGTTTTCCCTGAGCCAAGCTGTAGTAACAGGCCCAAAAATCTAATGAATTCAGTTTATTTGAATAGAGATAATAAGACATTCTTATTAAAACCCACTGGCACAGATAGTATGATGGTTTAGCATTATGTCCTCTTTTCCAGTATTAGATGTTGACAATTTAAAATATTGTTTAGGATTCATCATGGATTTTCTAAATACAGATGTTTGGGGTGGGTGAGGTAGGGAGAGAGGCTCTGCTTGTAATATAAAAAAAACAAATTGCCTCATTCAAAAGTTGACAGATATAGCTGAAGGATGTTAGAACAGTCAGTGAAAGAACTCAAAGAACTCAGAAGTAAGCCTGTATTCTCATTTCAATTGAATATATATATATATATATATATATATATATATATGTTTTATTACAAACTGTCATTTGTTTTGCCCGTTTTATTCCCCTTTTTTTCCATTTTGACATCAGAAGAAAAAAATAAAGAAGAAAATGCATAAAAAAGAAACAGGAACAGATAAGAGAAGGAAAATCGTAAGACCACAAGCATATGAAAGAGTAAGTAAAAAGGGTCTTCTCTCCTGTACCTTATATCTGGGAATGATTTTATTGTGCTTCAGCGTAACAGGTTTATAACTAGACAGGGCCCCTCTCTCTGTGAATTTCTCCACTGATTAACTTTCAAAATGATCACTAAATTTAATAGAGATCAATCAGTGGGTAGTTGAATAAAAGTTTGTGGGGCATGCAGTGCCTTTTATATAAAAAGATAAGAAGTTAGGAGATGGTTAAAACACCACTATCTGAATTGTTCAACATCCTTCATTCAGAGCACATGATGAAAACAAAACTAGTATCCTGGGAGGCACCTGACCTTTGTCCAACAGCTGGCAAATAGTACCCTCCTAGGAGTAATAAGAATGTTGGAAGTTCATTTTGAAGTGAGGTTCCAGATTAGTTGGTAAAATGATCCGTTGCTTCAGGGAGAGGATAAAGATGGTTTCCTACACCCTAGAGGTGGTGCATCAAGAGGTATGTGGGCTCATGATTCTTTACACTCTGTAAATGGTGTGTGAGCATTTTGTGAGCTTGTTGAGCACTTATGGAAGTATATGCAATGCCTTGCTGTACCTTTTGATCACTAGCACCCTGAAGAGTTGCTACAGGGTGTAAGCACTCTATAATCAGTGTTTCTTCACAAACCGTTATCTGTATAAAAGAGCTTCTTTGAAAATAGAAAAGAATCATTTGTTGAAACATGAACCTATAGACATGATGTAAAAGGGAGTTTTTAAAAAGGAATTTGGAGTCATCATCAGTGATAGAGAAGACTGGCAGACTCCAAGTGTTACCAGATCCAGGTCCAGGCTCCTCATTACTGGAAAACCAGTAGTCAGGAGATGTGAATTAGTGGGAAAGAAATCAGGTTTACTGAAGATCCAGCACACTGGTAGAGGGAGGGTGCTGTCAACCTCATAGTGTCCTCTTGGGAATCTCAGGGACACAAAGGATTTTTATAGGGAGAGAAAGATGGGATTGTGAGGCAGTGGGAGAGGTTTCTTTAAGCAGAACTTTTGTCATTGAGGGTGTGTTTCCTTTTCTTTCTTTCTGAATGGACCATCACAATAGAGCTTGACTTTCTGGGGCTAGTACCTATACTTTTTTTGAATCAACATATTTCTTTCTGCATGGTAAATGTCACAGAAATTTGCTTGTTTTGTGTTGGTGTATAGCTGAAGACTAAGAAGAGGCATGACACATTCTGATTTTATCTGAGAATCACCAGATATTCTGGGTTTTGTAAATCTAAAGAAACATTATACAGCAGTTCACATCTTAATCAGTTAGCCACAGCTTCTCTCCAAAATTTAGAAAACTGTGTGGAAGAGAGGTGCAACTCTGTGGGGTACACAGGAGGAAAGCTGAAGTAACTACCTAGGACAGCTCCCAGTGGTGATGTCCTCCCCACCTTTTTCTTTTTTTTTTTTAAAGAGAGAGAGAGAGAGAGAGAGAGAATTTTTTAATATTTATTTTTTAGTTCTCGGTGGACACAACATCTTTGTTTGTATGTGGTGCTGAGGATCGAACCCGGGCCGCACACATGCCAGGCGAGCGTGCTACTGCTTGAGCCACATCCCCAGCCCCTCCCCACCTTTTTCATTGATATTTTTTAATTAATCCAGAGGCACTTTAACAAACAACTGAACTTATATATTTTTAATTTAAAAAACATTTTTTTTCTAATCTCTCATTATTAAGTCGTTGAAACTTGCCTCAAAGTTGAGATATTCTGTCTCGGCCTACTGAATAGATGAGGTGACAAGTATACACCAGTGCACCTGGATAAGGGTGGCGACTGTTACACAGAAGCAGTCCTTATTTTTATTTTTAAATATATTGTTATTAAAATGTTTAAACACTCACAAAAATATAAGTACATGGAATACCGTCCCACCCTTTTCTGTTATCACACTGTTTAAAAACTTAGCTCTAAAGTACTAAATATGGAAGGATAATTCTTGACCAGGCCAGCATATGATGAAATATACAATATAGATTAAAAAAACTTTTAATTTAAAGAAATGTACAAGTTTTTGAATTTTTCTGAAAATGAACCTTTTTTCATATGTACTTTATTATGGATAGAAGAGGAACGATGTAGATGACAAGAAGAGCTCATGGAAAAACAGGAGGTAAACTTTTAGCAGATTCTGGATGGGGAGCCAAGGTAAATACAAATGACATTTAATCTCAATTCAGTAAGAATTAAAAACTTTCTGCTTCATGTAAGCAGGTTTACATTCCCAAGAGGCTGGCCTGTGGTACCTGGAGTCTTCTGTATCATCCTGGATGACATCACCTGCCAGCCCAACCCCATTCTGGAAGGGCATCCAGCAGCAGGTAGGGAAGGCTCTAGGGTGACCAGGGGGAGTGGGAGGTGTTTCAGTCTTTGTCAAAAGAAGTTCCAGGGGACCAGCACAGTGTTGCTGAGGAAGGTTGGGGTGAGAAGGAGATGGGGGAGGGGAGACCATTGAAGCCTGTTCAGGGGTTCTGTGCAGAGCAGAGGAAGTGGAGGCTGGGTGTTTGTTGGGGGCAGCAGGTTTTCAGAGGTGATAGCATGCCAAGCTTGGGAACTGGGAGGGCTTCAGGGTATGGGAAGCACACTTGGACTGGAATAAAGGAGAGATTTCTTACATAATTAAGTGTCCTGAAGCGGTGTCATTTGAAGTCAAGGTTTAGAACGTGAGCTGACAGTAGTTGTGTTTCCTCTGAAGAAGAACTTGCAGGTTTTTAGTGCAGGTCTATACTTCACCTGATTAGTCTCAGGAGTGGTTATCTTCTTCTTCACTGATCGTTCATCCCAGTTCAACTGAATGGCAGCGGTTCACTGTTTTGTATGCTAAAGATTTCCACATCCATGCACAACTTAATGTTGTCAGAAGCATTTTGTGTACTTCTTTCTTGACTTTTATTTGGTCTTTTCCAATAAGCAGAGTAGCTGTCCAATGTTGTTTATTAACATGGTCCCCAATGTCTATACAGACATTTAGACCACTGTAGATCCTTTTTTGAAGTGCGTGATGAGATGACTTTTAGTCCAAATAGAATTCACACATGTGCAATTAAGTACTCAAAAGTATTTTGAACCTGAGGGGGACCATGGCATTCTCAAGTAGGAAAGAAAAAGGATACTGCAGTATGATCCTTCAAGATATCTCTGAACAGAAAAGCATTATATGTTGTGAAAAAAATAGCTATATATTAAGATTTGTGTGTATCTTTTCTAGGTAGAAGAATCTAGAATTGTTTTAGTTTAGCCTTGATCTGTTAGTACTGTAATAATGATGAGGACATTGCCTTGCCTTTCCTTATCTTTCTTGCTTCCAGTTTCCTTCTGTATGTAAACCTAAAAAAAAAAAAAGTCGAGTGTGAGTGAAGTTCTTATTTTCTCTCTCCTTCTTTTGTAAATGATGTTTATATTTTGACCAGTAGAAACTTAGATGTACCAGAGTTGTACATATTTGTGGTAGTTAAATATATTAACATGGTTATTTTAGCTCATTCTGTTTGTGCTCAGTTTTGATAAATGTATCCCTGTTGTCTGAATGCTTAGTAACACACTGTGTTTGCTATTAGAAGAGTATGGAAATAGCAGCACTGTTGCCTCTGATCCTTGGCCTGGTAGTTTTTAGGGCTTGCTTGCTGAGTAGAAGTTTTATGAGCCTCAAGTCAGTGAACTGGTTTCTTGTGAAGAGTATTTCCTGATAGGGTTGCACTCTAAATTTCATTTCTGTGTATGAGAGGTTGTGTTGATGGGATGGGACACCAAGTATAATGGGAAGAATGGTGCTCCAATGCTAAGGGAATGACTCCTAGAAACATCAGTTCTCACACTCAAACCAAGTGTGATCTTGCAGGTGCTGGAGAGAGAATCTGAGGCTGACCATGAATCAGTGGATTGGAGACACTTGGAGACCCTGCTGCAAGCTAGGAGGCACTGGTTTGCAGTTGAGCAGAAAGGCAGTGTGGGCTCTGGTTCAACATCCACTTGGCAGGCACCATCACCAGTGCTTAAGGATGGAAGAGAGCCCCCCGATCTGGATTCTGCTCGACTCCAGGGGAATGACGCAAATTGGAGGTTAGTTGTGGCCTACGTGAAGGGGAAGTGTACTCCTGAATATTGCTACTGAGAGGACCACCTGCCTTCTACATGTACCACAGTGCTTTGGATGTCTGGAAGCCCTGGGATGTGTGTCTAGGTATTAGTGAGCAGTAGGAAAGTGGGAGGCAGTGGGAGCTTCCAGAAAGGGGAATTGATAGAATGCAGGACCCTGTCAGGACAGGGTTCTTGTGGGGATTAGGCTGGGAGTCCTGGGAGGGGAAGCAGTGGGAGGCAGTGCAGGGGCAACTGGCTGAGGAGTAGCAGTTTGGGTCTGGACATTGGCTGATTGATCTTTGAAGAGGTTAGAGAATGCCAAGCCTGGGGACACACACCAGTAAGGATGTGTGTCCTCAAGGATGTAGGGCCTGTACCTGGGGGTGAGGTAGGGTTATTACATGGAGGAGGAAGTATTTTATGATGACTGATTGTGGGCATTGGTTAGAGAGAAACTTCCTTTTGTTATTAAGCATATTGAAATAGCAAATATGAAATCCAGGTTCTGAAAAACATTTAGCACATTTTTTTCCTCAATGAGGAGTCTCCTGCAAACTTGTGAATTTTTTGTATACCAGTGACTCCTGTAATTTAAAACAAGCTTACCTTGCCCAAAGCTCTTTTTATATCTCTTCTGGTACTTTGAATTTTATTTTACCTTTGCCAATAAACAGTGTCTTTCCACTGACATTTGTCATCAAGTTGTGCAAGCTGAGTACTCAGTAACTTTGCTGTCGGTCCCATTCAATGTTTTAAGCTCACCCATCTTAAAAACTACCTTGCCACTGAAAAGCTGAATATCCAGGTGTCCTGGTGTAAATGCCAGTGTGTTGCACTTTGTACCCTCAACCCCCAACGACCACAGCATGCCAAGACGGAGGATCCTATCTTGGTGAGACCTACAGCTCCAGGAGCAAAGCCTCTTCCATTGTTGTGCTTGAAGGGAAGAAGGAACCCTCAATGCTGGCAGCTGGCTTGGATCAGGGAGGCCCAGCAATTGAGAAGCAAGATATCACAGGAGCTAGAATAGTGTCTGGATCTTCTAAGAGACCCTGCATTATTAAATGATTATAGATATTTGTAGGTTTTTAAGCTGAAACAATCAGCTCACACTGGCTATTATTATTTTTTCAACATTTTTAAAATTTGTGCATTATAATTGTACATAACAAGGATTTGTGTTATATATTTATACATGCACAAAATTTAACAATATAATTTGGCCAATATTGCTTCCCAGCACTTCTTCCCTCCCTGCCTACCTCTCAACCCTTGGTCTTTTTCTTTAATTATCTCCCTTTGATTTTCCTGAGATTATCCCCAACACCTTTCTATTTCTTTTTCCATTCTAGCTTGCACATATGAGAGAATGCATATGATCTTTGATCTTCTAAGTTTGACTTATTTTGTTTAATATTATGGTCTCCACCCATTTTCCTGCAGATGACATAATTTCATTTATTTTATGGCTGAGTAAAGTTTCATATTATCTCACTTCTTTTTGAATTCCTAGCATTAGGCACACAGGGAAGCTAGTGTTAGTCCATCATATTGATGGTAGTAATAGCACAGCCCTCCTTTCTCGTTCGCCTCCAATTTTGGTGTTCCTCATGTGTGCCTGCCATGATCCTTTGGGTGATCTTTCATGCTTGTGGTGGAATAGTATAACTTGCAGTAAGGATGAAGGATACTAAGCCAGAGAAGGAAACAGATGGCTGTAGAGGGAACTCCATTAGTTTGACTTTATGTCCATTATCTTTTTTCCTTGAGAAGCGTGGGTGCCAATTTTAAGCTACAAAATGTCTGCAGTATGAGGATTGCCTTCATCTTATAAAATTTTATTCTTCTTGTATGTATCACAGTATTTTTCACATGTGAACTATAATTCTGTATGTAGTATAATTTTGATAATTATTTGACTTTCTCATTTTTTTCTGGTTGGGGATATGTTAGTATTGTAATAAGGATTTTCATTAATGAAATAGGTGGATTGGATCAGGTGATTTCTAATTCTGATTTCATCTTTGATACACCTTTTAATCTTTTACAGTTTTTTGATATGTGTTTCTTTTTTCCTGAGCACCTAAAAACATTTTTTATTCATTCTATTTAGTTGTACATGGCAGTGGAATGCTCTTTGACACGTCATACATAAATGGAGCATAACTTCTCATTCTTCTGGTTGTACATGACATAGACTCACTGATCTCATAGTCATATATGCACATAGGGTAATTATGTCAGATCCATTCTGCTATTCTTCCTACCTCCATTCCTTTCCCCCTTCCTTCACTCCCCTCTGCCTTATCCACAGTACCTCTGTTCATCCCTAGGAACCCCAACCCTTATTGTCAATTAGCATCTGAAATTCAGTGAAAACATTCAGCCTTTGGTTCTTTGGGATTAGTTAATTTTGTTAAACATGATATTCTCCAGCTCTATTCATGTATCACCAAATTCCATAATTTCATTCTTATTTAAGGCTGAGTAATATCTGGTTGTGTATGTATACCACATTTTCTTTGTTCATTCATCTGTTGAAAGGCACTTAGACAGGTTTCATAATTTAGCTATAACATTGATGTGGCTGCATCACTGTAGTATTCTGACTTTAAATCCTTTGGGTATGAACTGAGAAGTGGGATAACTGAGTCAATTCCAAGTTTTCTGAGGAATCTCCATGCTGCTTTCCATAATGATAAATTGAAAATATGCCTTCCCACCAGCAAGGTATGAATGAACCTTTTTTCCTACATCCCCCCAACATTTATTGTTGCTTGAATTCCTGATAATTGCCATTCTGACTGAAGTGAGATGAAATCTCAGTGTAGATTTGACTTGCATTTTTATAATTACAAAGATGAACATTTTTTCATATATTTGTTGATGGTATTTTTTTCTGCTGTGCAGTGTCTGTTTAGATCCTTAGTCCATTTATTGATTGGGTGGTTGTTATTGTTGTTGTTATTATTAATATTATTATTAGGAGTACTATAAAGTTTTTGAGTTCTTCATATATCCTGGAGATTAATGCTGAAACTGAGGTGCAGGTGGTAAAGATTTTCTCCTGTTCAGTAGGATTTCTCTTCATATTATTGTTTCTTGAGCTGAGAAGAATTTTAAAGGCTGCTTCTTTGATTCCATCCCATTTATTGATTTTTTTTTTTTACTGGTTGTTCAAAACATTACAAAGCTATTGACATATCATGTTTCATACATTAGATTCAAGTTGGTTCTTGATTTTACTTCTTGTGCTGTACTGATGTTATTAAGAAAGTAAGTTCCTAAGCTTACATTTCTACTTTCTCTTCAGTTAGTTGCAGGGTCTCTATGTTCCAATGCCTAAGTCCTTGATCCACTTTGAGTTGTGTGCAGGGTGAGAAGTAGGGGTTTAATTTCATTTTGCTACATGTGTATTTCAAGTTTTCCCAGCACCATTTGTTGAAAATGCTATCTTTTCTTCAGTGTTTGTTTTTGGTGCTGTTTTATAATATTAGATAACTGTACTTACGTGGGTTTTTCTCTGTGTCTTCTCTTCTTTACCATAGTTCTGGTACTGATTGTAATGCCTCCTGCATCACTTTTCTTGCTAATGACTGCTTTGCCTATTCTGATTCTCTAATATTTCCAAATGAGTTTTATGGGTGATTTCTATTTCTACAAAGGAACTAACTGGTATTTTTATAGGAATTGCATTGAATCTGCAAAGCACTTTGGTTAGTATGGTTAATTTGACAATATTAATTCTGCCTAAGATAGGTAGAATTAGGGCCTGGGAGATCTGTCCATCTTCAAAGGTCTTTAATTTCTTTCCTTAGTATTCTGTAGTTTTCATTGTAGAACTATTTCATACCTTTTCTTAAATATATTCCAAAGTATTATATTGTTTTCTGAGGCTATTTTGAATGGGATATTTTTCTAATTTCTCTTTCAGTTCATTTGCCATTGATATGTAGGTACATAAATTATTTATGGGTGTTAATAACCCAATGAATTTTGACGTATTGTGTCCCTGTTTCCGTTTATTTTTGAAATTTTTTATCCCCTGATTGTATCTGTTATCCAATCCTAATCCAGAATTGTATATTTTAACCTCCAGGCATTAAAAGGTTTGTTTCTTGTCATTAACTTCTTATTTCTTTCATTTATGATCTTATAGGGTGCAAGAAGTTACCTCTATTTCTTGTATTTACCTTGTACTCAAAAATATGATGTTTTTTGGTTCAAGGGATTGAACTCAGAGGCACTTGACAATTGAGCCACATCCCCAGCCTTATTTAGATACAGGATCTCACTGAATTGCTTAGCATCTTTTGTTTGCTGAGGCTGGCTTTGAACTTGCAATCCTTCTGTCTTAGATTCCTGAGCTGCTGGGATTGCAGGTGTGCTCCACCACGCCTGACAATATGAACTATTTCAAAGAATGGTCATTGTTTCATGGAGAAGCAAATGAATTTATTGTTGCTGGATTAAATAGTCCATAGATGTCTGTTCAGTCTATCTGATTAATGTTTTCCATTTAGTTCTGAAGAATCTAGGCTGGCAAGTTTTTCTTTTTGGGTGGGCATGGTACAGAAAGGTTTCCCCAAACCTCAGCAGTGCAAAGAGTATGCAGTGTGGTCCTCACAAGGCCTTTCATCTGCCACAAAACCTCTGTGTTCCATATATGGCTCCCTCCAATTGTCACCTCAACCACCCCCCCAACACTAGACCATTTTATAGGAATCTTGTTTTGTTTAAAAGCATTGACCCAGGTGTTGGGTATATGGCTTAGTGGTAGAGTGCTTTAGCATGTATGAGAACCTGAGTATGGTGCTTATCTCTTTAAAAAAATGACTTGCCAAAATTATTTTTGCCAATGAAAAAGCTTATCAAGGGAGATTGAGGGATACTGGCTGATGTGGGCCATATGTGGAGGTCCTGACCTGAAAGCCTAGAGAAGCCGAGACCATGAGTATCTCCATGCATCTATTCACTCATTTTGCAAATTTGACTGAGTCCTGGAAGATAAAGTGCAAGTCAGTTATGTAGGTTAGAACAGTGTCCAAGATAGTATCTGGTCTCCTTCATTTCAGTTAATATTTAGGGGTAAAATAAATTAAGTACAATAAATACAATAAAGAAGGCTCTGTAAAGGACACAAACTAGGCATTCAGTGTTCACGGTTCCAAGACTGGATTGCTTCTGAGTGAGGGCTTCATTATCCTGTGATGGCAGGAAAAGTGGGACAAGGTGCTACCAGAGGCATTGGATTAAGTGCAGGGATATGAAATAATGCCACAGGCCCTGAGGGGAGGGAGCAAGATCAAGGGAGGGTACAAAAGGATTACGGAGATCATTGCCTGGTCATGGGGACTGTGGACCATGGTGAGTATTTTGAACTTTATTCTAAGAGGAATAGGAAGTCATCTGTGCCTGAATCAGGGTGGGTGTCATGGGTTGGCTCCTGGTATAAACTTTCTTCATTGAACTGATTTTGTTTTAACCCAACTGTTATGTTGTTCTCCCATTTTCATTATATCAAGGTCTCTAATTTTGTTGGACCATTCATTTAATGAAGAATTTTTGGTTCCTTGAGTTACCACGTTTCTCTGATTCTTCTTGACCCTAGTAGCTTGAAAAGGTGCATGCACATTTGAAGAAACCGTTACTTCTTCTAGACTTAAGGACTTATTTGAGGATGGGAAAGCTTTTTCCTGCAGAGCAGTATGGGAGGACATGCTGACCTAGTATAGCTCCGGTCTAGTGGCATGGAGCAACATCTTTGTTATCTGAGGTTGAAGGATGCGATGCTTCTCTTTTAACAGGCACAACTGTTGGTAACATGAGAACCTTCATGGTCATTGGTGGCTAGAGCTATGGGAAATCTAGAGTTGCTATGAGGACTAGCTGGGTCATAGATAGTGCCTCTATATCCATGCAGAGAAGACTAGAAAAGGTGAAAGACATATGGGCCAGGCAGTGTGCACACTTTGGTGCAGTGTCAGCTGCAGGCATGTGCAATGTAGACAGGCTACCTGTGGGCAGAGAAGTAGTAAGGAAAAGCCAGGACCAAGGACAGAAACCAGGGCTGGCAAAGAGTTCCTACGAGGTGGGACCTAGTTTGTTAAAGCACAGGACTGTAAGATCAGATCTGATTGTAGACACATAGGGCTTCAGGGAAGGACCAGAAGTAGAGCTTTGCCTGGCTGCTGTGTATCTATAGATCTGGGGCCTAATCATGGATGCATAAAGCTAGAAACCTCATCTGTGAATTGAAGTATGGTGGCAGGGACATGGAGGTGTTGAGGATGGCTGTAAACATGCACTATTTTTTTGTGAGTGGAACTGAGGAGAAACGTGTGCAGTGGCACAGAACAACTCTCTTCAGGCAAAGCTACATGGTGGTGGGGATGGTTAATGGGACTCTGGGTGCTTACATATGTTAATAACACCATGAAACAGAGCTGGTGACACATGTGTATGTAACTTCAGAGGCTGCTAAATATGGTGAGCAGTGGCTCATGACAGGTGTTGGAAGTGGTATTGTGCATGTGCAACTGCCAGTCCAACATCTGGCAGTGTGCATGGATATGGCTGCAGGTGTACACCCATCACATGGGATTGTGCCTCCAGTATGGGCTGCAGTCTTCATGTTCTCTTGCACAGGAAAAGGCTGTTTGGTGACCTTGAGTCTGGATTTGTGGTAACTCTAGCTGAGGTTACCTTGGATAGGCAGAATCTAGAGGTAGTGGTACAGGTGCTTGGAGATTGTGAATGCAAACACCTTTGAGGCTTTTTGTAGTAGGGAAAGATGCAGGGTTTCTCTGTGGCTGTTGGTTTCCTCAGTGGCAAAAACTGCTGCAGTCTGTTTGGAGCAAGCACCTGAAGTATGTAATGGCAAACCCTGAGGGAACGCCAGAAATGAAGGCTAGAGTTGTTTACAGGAGACAGTGCAGAGGTTGTGGGGGTTCTGGGCACAGTAGCCACTGGGGACCATGATTTCTTCGGCTGCAAGTTGATCCATGTGTTGCACCACTTCTTTGTTTCAGGTCATCTCCAAATAGCTCATCTCTTCTTCTCTGCTCAGTAATCTGGGTCGGGAGAAACCGAATCAGGACATTTTGGTACTACACTGGAAAGCCTAGGGTGATGGTTGTTACACTATTCTCCTTTTGCTTTTGAGTGGAACTGGTGGGCTGCTTACTCCCTCTTTGTGTTGAGCAGAGCTATGTCAGGGAGTGGTTGATGCAGCAGAGTGACACTAAAATTGCTTTTGGCGCAGTTATTCTATTGTTTTCTTCTAATCTGTTGCTTTAAATTAAATGCATTCCTGAATTTTTCCAGATTTTTTTAATGGACATCTTAAGTCAGGGATCTCCTTTTCTGCCATTTACTGAATAAAGTAATAGGAAGAGTGCAGTATTTGTTTCCTGCTGTGGACATAGGCAGCTGTGCAATGGCAGAGAGGATGAGTCCTGCCCTCCCAGGTCTGGGTGTGGGGGGTTCTCACCTGCCTGCCATTGAGGCCCACCTGATTCTGGTGGGGCATCTCACTCACTGTATGGGTCTTGGGGGGGTCTCAGAGCAGTCCCACCTGGTTCTTGGTGGGTTCTGTACAGAATAGCCAGGCGCTGATCACAGTACAGGGGGCGGACCTTCCAGGAGCCAATCACCTAGGGCCATGCAGATTGTGGAATGTGCATTTGTGTTTATCAGTGTCACCTGGCAACGACTATTTTGCCAGTTGGTTGGCAGATAGGCAACGGCAGACCTGCTTTAGCAGGACACTTGACAGAGGTTGTTACCTAATTGTATTCAGGATGGATAGAGCCTGGAGACAGTTTATTTATATAAGCCTGGGAATCAAGTTTTTCGGATATAACCCTCTTGATAAGCTCCACCAGGCTGCCAAAAATGGTGAACTGGGAAGAATTAAGCGTTATCTGGGACGTGGATGTAATGTTAACCGCATTGATCGTAAAAATAGGTAATAGGGTCTGGGAGGCCAGGGACTGAGGGGTAAGGGACCAATGGGCTGATGGAATTGAAGCCTGCACCATCCAGGCTGTGTCAATGGGAGCAGAGCAGAAAGGATACCAGTTCTCCTTTCACCAGAATATTTGACTTTAATATTCTGTGGGGTCCTCAATATCCAGGACCTGCACACCTTGGAAGTTCAGTACCCAGGACTTCTAATGGGCAGCTAAACAAACCAAATTTTTAACTGGTTTCCCAGAAACTTAAAATTTCCCTATAAGGTCACTGATTTTTTTTTAAAATAAATACACACAACAGCTTTTAATGTACACATTTTCAAAAGCATTGAAAAATTTTCAGATGTAATCTGTTACCTGTTGTGTCTCAAGAGCCTCACAAGAACTCTGAATTGGGAAGATGGCTCCATGTTATTTCTTCTTTTTTATATTTTTAAAATTCCTTCACACTAGTATTAGGGGTATGTCTTCCACCTCTAAAAATAAGATTTTACTAATTTCTCACATGCTTCACTCACTAATTTATGAAATTCTTAGGATAACTTGGTGTCATCTTGATCATCCAACCATTTTCATAACAACAGTGTTGACAAGCCCTGAATTTTCTGCAAATACTTCATTAACTTCAGTTAGTGAAGTTAACTACCTTTAACTACCTTTCCACAGAGGACACTAGAGTTCACTGGCAGCTTTCACACTTTCCAAAACACCAAACACAGCATGCTTTTTCAATTTTGTTATCACTTTAAAGTAAAAAAGCATCTGCCAAAAGCTTCTCGCACAAAATTCCAAAATTGCTGATTCCACTGTTCCAGTACCCTTTCCTGTAGTTATCCATTACTGTGTATCTGTACAAGCATGAAGAGTAGAGCATTGGTTGAGAGCATCCAGGCAGTGCAAGCTCTCAGTCACCAGGGCCAAGGGAGTAGCACACAAAGGGTGCCTAGTCTGTACAGTGCTGCCTGCTGCTGCCCTACTGTAGCTTTCCCTACTCTGTTCTGAAGGGACTAAGAGTATCAAAGGTAGGCCCTGCTTGTGGTTTGTGCATTAGAATACTCACTGACCCCAAATGTGAGCTCTCTCTGTGGTTATCAGTTTCACAAAAAACAAATAAAAATATCTGTACATTTTTTAGTTCCACACGCAGTCATTTAGGGTCATGATGACACTAAGAAAATGTTTGCAATGAACAAAGACTTGCCATTCTGTGTATCAAAATACATTATTAACTTTCACAAATTACTTGTTTGCCAATGGCCAAAAGATTAGTGACTGGAACAGGATAAAAAGAATACTCAAATATCTGGAAGGGAGAGTAAAATGGAATTGGTAGGTAGTGGCATGCACAGTTTTAAATGTGGCACAGCAGTTGTCAGTAAATCATCTATTTGAGGAGCAATAAACAGCTCAAGCCATAATCAACAGCCCAATACCACTACTCTTCATCTTCAAAATATTGTAGCTGCGAAATTTATTTCATTTGTTAGACTTAAATTCCTTCTATTGCCAAGGACATAAATATTTTTTCTATGTTCATATGTCACTGTCACTTGAGCATCTGTAAAATTAGAGTATTTTATCTGATTAAATTAGAATTCCAAGGTTGGAAATGTAGCTCAATGTTAGAGCACTTCTTGCATGTCAAAGCAAAGGGTAAGGGTGCAATCCCCAGCAAAACAACAACAACAACATTGTCATCATCATCAACATAATAAATTTTAAAAAGAGAGGTAGGAAAAAAAAAGTCTTCTTTCAAATTCATTATTTCTTAGAACGCCTTTGCCAACATGAAGAAAGCATTTATGTTTTCTTCTAGTACATTTCTATATAGATGTCCTATAGTGCATTTCATCTATTGTAGATATTACTATACATACATTTCTTATATATGTATATTTTATTTTACATATGCAATTATAGGTTAATAATTTTGTTTTGGTGAGAATAGAAGAGAGCAAGTATAAAAGATTATTACTCCTAAAAAAATATTGCTTTACTTTATAAAAGTTTCCCATAAAAATACTAAACTTCTCAACTTTAGTATTTTTAAGTGAAACTTTTATAAAGTAAAGCATTAAAGAATTATTCTTTAATTCTATTCATTTGTACTCATAAAATGAATACGTTTTTAATGCGCAAGAACTGCACAGCTACTTATTTTGTATTTGACATATTCTACTATCTCAGAGAACTCTTACATAAAAACTTTCTAGGTGTGACCAGTTAATTAAAACTGACGTGATAGGACTCAATTCAAATGAAAAGGTTCTTCCTCCTTTTCAATCATGCATTCATGGAGGTAAGAAATTGTAAACGTCCCTTGTGAAAAATTAAGACAGTATTAAATACTGAACATTGAAAATGCCTGATTCATATATAAATCCCATATATATAAATACTGAATTAATTTAACCATACTAATTCATTTGGGTTCTTTTTCCTTTGGCATTAAGTTTGCTTTCGGTTTGGCCTTTTACGGTCATTATTCAGCCTACTTTACCTATCATACTTCTAAAACTGAATTTAAATGCCATCCATGTCATGAGAACTGCCATAAATCTATTGTTTGTCTCACATTTCACTTAAGGTAAGGCACCATGAATTATGATGGTTCTTTATTTTGTTTATGAAGAAAAAATTAAATGCTGCCAATTATAGTTGTAATGCAGCCCGAATTATTAGTGGGATTCCATTGTCAGTCTTGTTAAAATGATAAGAAAAAAAAATCATCTTAGACTCATAGAAATACATAGTTTTAAATATATATTTTTAAAAATCACTACAATACTACTAACTTATTAATTGAAATACTCTTAGTTGATAAAAAGCAATAATATTGATTACAATAGCTACCAATTATGGAGCTGTTGCTGGTGCTACAAAACCTTCAGATGTTTTACAGAGATTCTCCATTAAGCATCCTGGTAGTATCCAGGGAGATACTCATTTTAATCCTTACTTTTTTAGGAAATTGAGGGAGAGTAAGACTGTGGGATAACTAGTACATCACAGAGTCTAAAGTAGAATTCATACTGAAGATGAGCTAAATCTCAAGTCCATCTTCTTTCTAGGCAAGTGGGCTGCTCTGCTCTGGGGATGTGGTTCTGTGGTAGAGCCCTTCCTTACCTAGAATGCTTCAGGCCTGGGTTCTATCCCCAGCAATATGAAAACAAAGCAAACAAAAATAAGTAAATTCAATGGAACCAGGCACAGTCGCACATACCCATGATTCCAGTGACTTAGGATGCTGAGGCAAGAGCATTGGAAGTTTAAGACCACAGTGGGCAATTTAGTGAGACCCTGCATCAAAATTGTTGATATAATAAAAATGTGCTTAGGATATGACTCATTAGTTGAGTAACCCAGGGTACAATCCTCAGCAGTATCAGAAACAAGAAATAAGAAGAAAATGTCAGTGCCTTAGGCTGATCATTCATTAATAAAATAAGTAATGACAGCTACTAAATATTGTACCTTCTTCATAAGAAAATAGAGGAATTATGAGCTACTTAATGTTTATAATTGCATTAATAGTTGTATATTTCAAAAGGTACCTTATGAATTCCTAATAAAGCTTCTTACTTGCACAGAACCCCTCTACATTATGCCTGTGCCTATGGCAGACCAGCAGTGGTGGCTCTTCTAGTGAAGAGGAAATGTAATGTCGATTTGTGTGACAGTGATGGCAACACACCATTGATGAAGGTAGATATACCAGTGGTTTTGCAGGAAATGAATTTGATGAAATGCTTAGAAGAAAAATTGGTTAATGCCATTTAGTTATAACTAATGAACAAAACGTGAAATATTTTTCTTGGATTTCCAAAATTTACAATCTATTTCTTGGTTAAAACCAACAGGCTCTACAATATGAGGAAGAGGAATGTGCAATTATTCTTCTAGAACATGGTGCCAATCCAAATGTTCACAACAACAAGGGTGAAACTCCGCTCCACTATGTTATCTTTTATAGGAACACATTAATACCAGCAAAACTGCTTTCATACAACGCAGATATTGAAGCCAAAAACACGGTATATACATCAATCACTGTTATTTTCAAAATATTTAAAATTTTTCTTAAAATTAACAGTAATGCATGTTAAAAAATACTGATCATAAGCAAATTTTCTTTTTATTAAAATACTAGCAAATGTTGGAAGTTCTCCTCATATTCTTCCTCCTCCTTTTGTAGCTCACGTGTGTATTTAGTTTGCCTCCATCAGTTGAATCCACACTTAGAATTCAAGAGACTCATGCAGAAATCTGAACTTCAAGCTTCTGTGAAGGAATCTGATGCGGTCCCTTTGAGCCATAGTACTGTGTGGTGTGGTGTGCAGGGTTTGCCTCCCACATGCTGGGCACACATGTTCTTCAGTTTGCTTCTGGCAACTGCAGCACTTACTCCAATCACCTACTTTGCCTCTATAAATGAGGTTACAACTCCTCTTTTTTAATATAGTGTGATAAAGATTTCATGGTGTTTTCTACTGATATACAAGAATATGGACTACATAATATATTATGAATGTCTTTCATATGGGATTAATTGTTTGAATTTAGAATTTGGAAGTTAAATAGTTTTCTCTATATATACTATAAAAATCATGTTCCCATTGGAATTTTTGAAAGGCTGATTAGGTCACTCATTGCTAGAATGGATAAATTATTACTAGAAGTAGATAACTCATGGATTTTGCCAGCTGTACTATGTATCAGTCTTCCGCTTTGTTCCTTAAAAATGCAAATGTTTAGTGCCTTTCATGATGCTACAAGTAATCTGTGTAGATCAGCATTAATCTTGATGATACACAAAATTTCTGAATTAAATTTTTCCTAAAATTATAAGTAATTTTAAGTAGCAATTAAAGTGGATGAGAATAAAAAGAATTTTGGAAAATAACCAAGCATTATGTTACCAGGATTGTCGTTACAAGTGAGAATACATTTTCAATGTTATTTTTATTAGAGTTTATAGTTTTACATAGTAGTTAAATTCATTCCCCCCAAATCTTACATGCATGGAATTCCAGTTGAGTCATTGATTCCCTCTTTTCCATCTGTCTACCCCTCCTCCTCCATTCTCCCCCTCCTATTCTCCTGGACCTCCTTTCACCTGTCTATTTATTTATATTTGGTTGATTCTTTTTACTTATACATAAGGGTGCAATTACCTGTGGCATATTTATATATGCATATAACATGAATTTTAAAGATTTCCTTCTTCATTGCCTTCCCTTTTTCATTATCTCTGTGACTCTCAATCTTCTTTTTCTACACTAATGATCTTCTTTACATCTTTTGATATTCTGTTCTTCATTTCTTTTTCTTTAATTAACTCCAGCTTCCACATATGAAACATTTTACCTTTGAGTTTCTTATTTGACTTATTTCACTTAGCATGATATTCTTGGATACCAACTCATTTACCAACAAATGACATAATGTATTTTTATGGCTGAGTTATAACTCCATTGTATGTATGTGCACCAGAATTTCTTAATTCTTTCATCCATTCACAGGTACTTGGGTTAATTTTATAATTTACCTGTTGTGAATTGTGCTACTGTAAACACACATGTGACTGTATTAATATACAGTTACACGTAAAATTTTGTTTTACTAATTTTGGGAAAATACTGAGTCATGGGATAGCTGTTTCATGTTGTGGTTCCCTTCTTAGATTTTGGGAGATCTCCAAACTGTTTTCCAGGTAGTTGTACTAGTATGTAGTCCCACCAACAGTGTAAACGTGTGCCTTACCCCCACATTCTTTTTTTTTTTTTAACCAGGGAGAGGGAGAGGGAGAGAGAGAACGAGAGGCAGAGGGAGGGAGGGAGGGAGGGAGGGAGGGAGAGAGAGAGAGAGAGAGAGAGAGAGAGAGAGAGAGAGAATATATTTATTATTATTAATTTTTTCATTTTCAGCAGACACAACATCTTTGTATGTGGTCCTGAGGATCGAACTTGGGCCACACACATGCCTGGCAAGCGTGCTACCGCTTGAGCCACATCCCCAGCCCCACATTCTTACCAGTATATATTACTGTTTGTGTTCTTGATAATTACCATTGTGGCTGGAGTAAGATAAAGTCTTAGTGTAGTTTTTATTTGCATTAACATAATTGCTAGAGATGTAGAAGACTTTTTTTTATATATAGTTGGGACATTTGTGTTTCTTTTGAGAAATTTCTGTTTAGTTCTTTTGCTCAGTTATTGACTGGGTGGTTTTTTTGTTTGTTTGGAGTTTTAAAAAATATTTATATTTTAATTCTTATTGGAGACAATACATTGATTTTATTTATTTTATGTGCTGCTGAGGATCAAACCCAGGACCTCACATGTGCTAGGTGAATGCTCTACCACTGAGCCATAATCCCAGCTCTGTGTTAATTTTTTTTTGAGTTGGTTATTTCTTTTTGTTAATCCCCTCTCAGTGGATTAGTTGGAAAAATTTTCTCCAATTGCATAAAAATAATATGTTTTTGTATTGAACTTTCTGACATGTAAGATAAATATCTTTCAACTTATAATAAGAGAAGACACAGGAACAATTATGAAAAAGCAACATAGTTTACTCAGACTCTATCAATTTTAAGCAGAAATTCCTTACATTGGAATCTGGGATTCTGATTTCATAAATAAAAAAGAATCAAGTGGACTTGTATAACATGGAGAAAACTTCCATGTTGCTGGAAAAGCTCTCAGAAATATATTCCTGTAACTTCAATTGTTCACATGTGAATATCTCCAATAAAAAATCAGTGTCAAGTAGGTGTTAAGCAATGGAAAAGGTATTTCTGTACTACTGGACATACAATGCACAGTTGTGTAAATTTTCTCAAACAGTAAAACAAGGAATCTTTTCTATGAGGCTTGGTATTACTGGAAAAGTAGACGTTCTTCAGAATATGATTTATACACCCTACTAGTGAGTTGAGAATTTGGCTTGTTAGTGAAATATAATACTTACGTCCTTTACTAATATGTATTAGGGAATGGGTCTATTGGGGTATAAAATACAGTTTATGTTCTAAAGATGCTCTTGGTTGAGGAGGGTTCATGTTACATAACTCCAAGATGCCAGGATGAATGGTTGACAGCAGCAAAGATCCATGGAAACAGTAAATGTATGAAGCAGTTTTAGAAATGCTGGAGTTCATGTGGCCACTCTAGGCAGAGGAGAGGCATCTCAAAATGAAAGAGCAGCACGTATGGAAGCAGAATGGGAAGAGAAGAGAGTGGCTACTCTTAATTTACATTATTATTATATGCTGATGTCCATACAGTATTTTGTAAGGTTAACTTCAGTTGAAAAATAGTAATTTTGTGAATAAACTATATTTGTTGTTTTTCAGAGTGGCCAAACACCACTTTTACTCGCCATAAAGAAAAACAGAAAGATGATGGTAGAATTTTTTATTAAGAATAAAGCAAACATACATGAAGTTGATGATAAGGGAAGGTATAGTACTTTATATTTTTTGGAAAAAGGTTAATATTGTAGTAAAATCACTCAAGTTAAAAATATTAAATTAATGGGAATGACATAATCATTGGAATAGAGTGAAATTTATGAACATACACTAAAATTAAGGAGAAAAGCAATTATTCAAACTGAGCAACACAAATAAGAGTATGTAGTATGATTCACATGCCCTTATAATTATTGGCTGATGATTACTATTTGATTTTGTTGATCACATAATCTTGTGTTAGCTAGAGTTTTCATGTTAGTTTTGTAAAATATAGACTTTTAGTTTGTGCTTTTATTCAGTATTGAACTTTTTAAATTCTCTGCAATATTTCATCTTCTGGTATAGTTTTCTTTTGGAAATGCTGTGTTGAGTACAGATGGACATTGAGAATTATTTTTTCCTTTATATGACTATTTGCTTTAAATTACTTAATTTGTAGAATATTGATTTCAGATTTTTCCTAAGTGACGTCTAATTAGTCTTAACAAATTTTGAACATTTATAATGAAAAAGAGTGTAACATATGCTTGAAATCTGGTTGCAAGATTATACATGTAGCATTGATTTCAATGCCTGGCATATGCTTCTCAGAGTGAATGACTGAAGCAACAATTATTATTAGTATCACCAGTGCTACTGTTATTATGTTATACCTGCAAATACCTTTTTTACTCCTTGACCTTTGGCTGACTGTGAGTTACAATATATTACATCACTCTAAGAAAGAAATGGAGCTTTATTCATTGAAATCTTTGCCAACTCCAGATGAATGACCTCATCATAATTAATGTTCATTGAAGGATTTTAAGTTTGTAACTCTCCCCTTTTGGGACACGTGATTTATTTTTTTATGTGTTTGTTTTCCTTTTAGATTTACAAATGATTTAGAAAGATGTATATGTCTGTTAGTGTATGTAAAGCTAGATGTCAAATTGGTAAAATGTATTACAATGGCTTTTTAAATAAACTTATTAAAATATCTAAATTTGAAGTTATCTCTCTTATTTTAGAACAGCCCTCATGTTGGCTGTGGAACATAAATCAACATACATAGCTGAGCTGCTGCTTCAATGTGGTGTTAATGTGTCTGCTTCAGATAATTGTGGAGAGATTGCCTTGTCTTATGCCATTGCTAGTGGAAATACTGCGTAAGTATTTACATTACAATACTAATCAACATTAGATGTACATACACAATAGTTACACCTGTTGCATCTTATATATGAGGTGAGATTTCATAGCATTACTATGTATGGAACCTTAGTGAGTTAGGACAGTTCATTAGTCAGAAACACTTCAAAGTCTAGCCAAGAAGCAGTGATGATACTTTGATTGGGAAAAGAGAAAGATGGGGAGGGGTAATGGAGGCAAGAAAGATGGTGGAGTGAGATAGACATTATTACCTTGGTACAGGTATGACTGCATATATGATACAATGGTACATCCTGTGAAATCAGAAATGAAAGTTGTTGCAGTTGTGTCCAATGAATCAAATTGCACTCTACTGTCATATATACATAATTAAAATGGATTAGTTATTTTAAAAAAAAAATAAGTAGTGATGTGTGCATGAGTCACCTTCAAGGTTTGTTCTCTCCTCTATCTTCCCCTCTCCTTTCTTTTTCTTCTCATGCATGCTGGGAAATTTTCCTACCACTGAGATATACCACTAGCTAATATCTTAGGACTTTGTAAACCTTTATCCTTAGGGTTTCCAGCATTATCCAATTCATTTCAAGCATAACCCCTCCTCACAGGGAGAGATAGTATCACACCTATGATTTTATAATTTGCTATTTGAGTCTTGAAATTCCCTGTTTAGCTGAAGTTAGCTATTCTACCATCCCCCTTTAATTTATCAGGGACCTAATGATATCCTTGAAGTGTAAGGAAGATAATTCTGTAGTCAGATGGAGGGGAATAAATAGATTTTTAAATTGTTTTTTTTGTCAGTTCTGTTGCTGTGGTGTTTCTGCCAGACCTGGCCCTGCAGTCTGGTAATGAAGAGCTTTTATTTCAAAATATCCTGACTGATCCAATCCCTGAGTCTTCATGGTAACCCACACTTAGACTCAACACTCTTTTTATTTCTCATGCACTTACGCTTTTTTATTCAACAGTTGTTTCCAGCAGAAGCACTCTGCTTTGACAGCTTGGCCTCTAGCTTTGGCCAACAAATACTAAGCACTCTGACCCTTTCACCCTTTTAGGAACCTTATGTGGAATCCCCATATTAGCCTTGCCCTTTCTGGTGCATTATCCTTTTAGGACTTTGTCTTTCATGTCATAAAATTAAAATCATTCAAATCTATTAGAAAACTTCAAGTAAAGCTTCAAGTAATCTCTGGAAGAAATCAGAGTTTTCTGTCATCCTGGCTAACAGATCTGTGCCCCAAATCCTTCCATCCCTTGAAATAGATTTCCTTTGACTGCAGCGGGTTCCACATCACTGTTTTCCATGGTGAGTGCCAATTTAGATTGGCACTTCTAGTAGTTTTCCCAAGTAATGGAAATTTCCAAGCTGTTGGAATTGCTGCCTAAAGTTTTCAGCATTTATTAAGGTCTGCCTCAAAAGGAATATATGAAGCAGATTCATTGAATCTAAGAGAGCTGAGCCCCATCATGACTCCTCAGTATCCATTGTGTTAAAGAAAATGTGTTCCAAGTCAGTTGGAGATCAACATGGAAATGTAGCTACGCTTATCTGCTGATTCTGTTCAACTAGGTAGAGAAGAAATAGTAGTAGTCCAAGTTTTTGGCATTTGTTAATTTCTTGCCTTTGTTATTATTGATTAGTCTCACAGAGGGGATGATTATATTCTCTAATTTAAGGAGATATTTATAAATAGTTATAAATTAATTGTTGATTTGCTTTGAGTTACAAAGCACAAAGAAAAGCCCAATTGATCATGAAAATTAGGACACAAGCATTTTTAAAAATAATTTTAACTTTTGAATATTAGAACCTATGAAAAATGCACATTAGTTCTAGCTGAGATTGTAAGTAGTTAAGTATGCCATTATTTTACTATTTTGCTTAACATGTTTCAATATTATCTTAGTAAATCTCCATAACAACCTGGTGAACTAAAGTGATACTACCCTTATTTTTTAAAAGGCCTTAAGCCTAAGAGAAAGAAGTTGTGCAAGAACAAAAAACTATTTTTTACAGAGACAGGGCATTTTCTGAGTTCAAGCTACACTAGTTAATATATTTACCTGTCCTGTTCTCAATTAATGATCATTTCATCTTTTTTCTTCTTTAACTTCACGCTGTGTGTGCAGTGACACATACATTTACCCCAGCTACTTAAGAGCCTGAGGCAGGACAATTGCTTGAGCCCAGGTATTTAAGATCAGCCTGACCATCATCATGAAATACCATCTCACAAAACAGAAAAAAACATTGTACAAATAATTTTCAAGTTAACAAAATGTTTATAGGGCATACAGATTAGGAGAGCATATGAAAAAGTTCTGATACTAGATCTAAAACATTATAAAGTATTGAATTATATTTGGTCAGTGTTTTCATATGAGTGTTAAAATACCAATTTTATTACTTTTTTCAAATACAGAAACAGGGATTTAATTCTTCAATACATGAAAGAACAATCTAGAACATCAGTAAATTTCAATCCAGGTAAGACTTAAAAAAATGAGTTACTCTTGGTGTTCATGCCCTGTGTAAATAAGAGTAAGAATGTTTGATCACAAAAGAAGAGTGGAAAAAAATAAATGTTCAAATTCCATTCATATTTTTATATCTTTCTTGCTCATATAGAATCCAGGATATCTTAATAATTAACTATAAGAAATTTATCATCTAAATGATATTGTCTGAAGAAATTTTACATTAATTTTGACCCTGAAATTTTATGTCTTTGCAGAAGTAAGAATATTTTTAAATTATACATTCTGTTTCATATATGGTCACATGATAGCAGATTGGACTTGTTATAATGTCAACTGTTAATATCAGTTCCTATTGAGTGCCTACATTAGTGCATTTCACAGTGATATTTCTATACACACATATACAATACTTGAATCCTGATCACTCTCCTTACTTCCATTTTCCCCTCTACTCCCTTTTTCATCCCCAGTTACCTTCCCTCTTCCTTAATGTTCCCTCCATCATTTTCTAGTCATTCTTATTTTTTTCCCAGATTCCACGTTAGGAAGAGAATGTGATAATTGGGGTTTTGTTTCTGATTTTTTCACCTTAACACGATGATCACCTTTTCCATCCATTTTACAATTATTGTCTTTGTTTCTTTTTTAACATTTTTATTCGGGGTTTGAAATATACCATTTCCTGGGCCTTAAAATTTCTACTCAGAAATCTAATATTTTTCTGATCTGTTTATAATTGCTTTGGCACTTATTATAGATTTCAGTTTACCTTTGGTAATTTTATAGACTATGATTTGGAGAAATACTTTTTGGGCCATGTCCATTTGGTATTCTAAAATCCTATACCTGGATGTCCATAACTTTCACAAGAGATAAGAAATAGTTTCTTTTATTCACTGAGAAAGCTTTCATTGCCTGTAGCCTGTACCTCTTCTCCATTATGTGTACCAGTGATTCATAAAAGTAGTCTATGAATTGTATCTAGTGGTTTTGTAATTTGTTTACAATTATTTTGATTGTTGTTGATATTGTCTGAATGTGATATTTCATCATCAACTTCAAGCTCTGATATTTTTTCTTTCACTTGATCTAGTCTATGGGTCTAACTTCAACTGGATATATTTATTTGAGGTATTGAGCTCTTTATTTTCAAGATTTCTAATTGATTCTTTTTCAGAATCTGTATTGAATTGTTTTCTCATGCCATGCATTGTTTTCCTTAATCTACTCAGTTTTTCTTTGCTTCATCTTTGAAATAATTCACTATTTTAACATTTTTTTTGAATTTTATTCTGGCATTTTTTATATTGCATTATCTTTAGAAATAGTTTCTAGGGTAATTAACTATAAAACAGTCATGCTACTTTGCTTTTTATCTTTCTTATTTTTCTATATTGAAATTTGTACATCTTCAAGGATATATATCTTTTCCACATTTATTTGAGTGTCTGCTTAGGAAACTGTTTTCCCTGGATTATGTGTCTTATGCTATCGATTAAATGTGTGATGTTGAATTATTTTCCAAATGGTGTCTCTGTTGTAATTTCCTATGTCCAATCTGTGACTCCTGAATGGTGATAGCTTGCACTGTTAAGTAACAACTTTCTTTGTCAGTGTTGTGAGAGTGGAGTCATGTTAGTGAAATAGTGATATAGGCAGTAGAGTATCTGAAATGCATTTTCTGTGGTGGTTCCTCCATACTTGTCAATAATATGGTGTCTGCAAATATATGGGAGATACCTAGGCTGAGAACCTGCATAAATGAAGATCTCAAACTTGCAAAATTCTGTAAGAGTTTCTTCATTTATTTCTAGTCTTCCTTTAGTGTGTCCAGACCACTGAATTTTAGTCATCTCTTTCCATTACTAAATGTGTGTGTTAGGTTAAAGCTTTTTATCGCTGTTCTTATTTTTAATTTTTTTCAGCACCAGGTTTTATTTTATTTTTTTAGATATGACAGTAGAGTGTATTTTTTACATACATGGGCTACATCTGATTCTATTTAGGATCAGAGAGAACTTTTGGCCTTTGGTTTTTTTGGTATTGGCTTATTTCACTAAGTATAATAGTCTCAAGTTCCATCCATTTACCAGCAAGTGCCATAAATTTCATTCTTCTTTATGGATAAGAAATACTCCATTGTGTATATGTACCCCATTTTCTCTAACCTTTCATCTGTTGAAGCTCACCTAGGTTGTTTCCTTAGCTTAACTATTGTGAATTGGGCTGCAGTAGACATTGATGTGGCTGTGTCACTGTAGTATATTGATTTAAAGTCCTTTGGATATATATATATGTGTGTGTGTGTGTGTATATGTGTGTGTATGTGTGTGTATATATGTGTGTGTGTGTGTGTGTGTGTGTGTATATAATATACATACATGCCCAACTCTCCATCATGTCAACTTAGGAACTGATTTCCTCAACAAGACTTCTAAATTGCAACAAATAAAATCAAGATTCAACTGGGGTGATAACGCGTTGAATGGTGTTTCCATTCCAAATTCTTAGAGGAATCTCCATACTGTTTTCCAGAGTACTTGCACCAATTTGCAGTCTCACTAGCAAAGTATGAGTGTAACTTTTTTCTCACATTCTCTCCAGCATTTATTGTTCCTTGTATTCTTGATAATTCCTATTTTGACTGGACCAAGAATGGAATATCAATGTAGTGTTGATTTGCATTTTCTAATTTCTAGAGAAATTTAGCATTTTTTCTACTTTTTATTGATTTTATAATTTTTTAAGTGCACGATAACAGTGGAATGCACTACAATCTTTATTACACATATAAAGCACAATTTTACCTCTGAATATAAAGTATGTTTATGTCAATTTATGCCATTTTACATGTACTTTTTTGCACTACAATTCGTTTTTTATTTTTATTTGTTTCAGTTAGTTACACATGACAGTACAATGACCTTGACATATCATACATTTGAACCACATGAGATACAATATCTCATTTTTTTGAGTATACAGGTTGTAGATTCACATTGATCATGCATTCACATATATACACCAATAATAATAATGTCTATTCCATTCTACTATCCTTACAATCTTTCCAACCTCTCCTCTCCCCTCCCATCACTTCTCTCTTCTTAATCTAAGGTAGCACTATTCCTTTTTTTTCTCACATCTTCATACATGTGGTTTGTATAACAGTGAGGCTCTCCTTCCACCATCCGTGCAATTCCCTTTCTCCCTTCCTTTCCTCCCACCCCTCTTTCCTGTGTATAGGTAATCTTCTTCCCATGCTTTTTTCTCTCTTCCCCATTTTGAGTTACCCCCTTATATCAGAGAAGACATTTGGCATTTGTTTTTTTGGGACTGGCTAAATTCACTTAGCATAATCTGCTCTAATGCCATCCTTTTCCCTGCAAATGCCATGATCTTATTATTTTTTAGTGCTGAGTAATATTCCATTGTGTATATATGCCACATATTTTTATCCATTCATCTATTGAAGGGCATCTAGGTTGGCTCTACAGTCTAGTTATTGTGAATTGTGCTACTATAATCATTGATGTGGCTGAGTACCTGTAGTATGCTCCTTTTAGGTCTTTTGGGTATAGTCCTAGAAGAGGAATAGCTGGGTCAAATGGTGGTTACATGCCCAGTTTTCCAAGGAATCTCCATACTGCTTTCCAAATTGGCTGCACCAATTTACAATCTCACCAGCAGTGCAATTCTGATCAAAATCCCAATGACATTCCTCACATGAATAGAAAAAGCAATTATGAATTTCATCTGGAAATATAAGAGACCCAGAATAGCAAAAGAAATTCTAAGCAGGAAGAGTGAAACAGATGGTGTCACTATACCAGATCTTAAACTATACTACAGAGCAATAGTAACAAAAACAGCATGGTACTGGCACCAAAACAGGCTGGTGGACCAATGGTATAGGATAGAGGACACAGAGATTAACCCACAAAAGTACAACTACCTTATATTAGACAAAGGTACTAAAAGTATGCACTGGAGAAAATATAGCATCCTCAACAAATGGTGTTGGGAAAACTGGAAATCCATATGCAACAAAATGAAATTGAATCCCTCTCTCTCACCATGCACAAAAGTTAACTCAAAATGGATCAAGGGTCTAGGAATTAAACAAGAGACTCTGCATCTAATGGAAGAAAAAGTAGGCCCTAACTTCCTCATGTGGAGCTAGGCCCCAACTTCCTTAATAAGATGCCTGTAGCACAAGAGTTAAAACCAAGAATTAACAAATGGGATGAATTCAAACTAAAAAGTTTTTTCTCAGCAAGAGAAATAATATGTGAGGTGAATAGGGAGCCTACATCCTGGGAACAAATTTTTACCCCTCACACATCAGATAGAGCTCTAATCTCTAGGGTATGCAAAGAACTCAAAACGCTAAACACACACACACACACACACACACACACACACACACACACACACACACACACAAATAATCCAATCAACAAATGGGCCAAGGACCGGAACAGACACTTCGCAGAAGAGGATATACAATCAATCAATAAATATATGAAAAAATGCTCACCATCTCTAGCAATCATAGAAAGGGAAATTAAAACTACCCTACGATACTATCTCACTTCAGTAAGAATGGCAGCCATGATGAAGACAAACAACAACAAATGCTGGTGAGGATGCCGGAAAAGGGTACCCTCATACACTGCTGGTTGGGTATTGAGCATTTAAAAAATATATTTGCTCACCAATTGTATTTCTTGTTCTGTGAACAACCAGTTTCAGATCCTTTGCACATTTATTGACATCCTATGACCACTAGAAGAGAATATTAACTATATTGGGTTGTGTGTGTGTGTGTGTGTGTGTGTGTTAAGTTTTTTTATTTTTTTTTTCATGGGGGCAAGTAGTGGGGATTCAACTCAGGGGCACTCAACCACTGAGCCACATCCCCAGCCCTGTGTTTTATTTTATTTTTATTATTTTTGTTGTAGATGGACACAATTTACTTATTTACTTGTTTATTATTTATTTATTTATTTTTATGTAATGCTGAAGATCAAACACAGGGTCTTACACCTGCAAGGCTAGTTCTATAACACTGAGCCCCATACCCAGCTCTGTTTTGCATTTTATTTAGACATAGAGTTGCTCAGTGCCTCACCATTGCTGAAGCTGGATGGATCTGAACTCTTGATCCTCCTCTTTCAGCCTCCTGTGCTGGTTTGTTTTGAATTCTTTATATATCCAGAAGACTAATGTTCTGAGGTGCAGGTGGTAAAGATTTTCTCCCAGTTTGTAGGTTCTCTGTTCATGTTCTTGATAATTTTCTTTCCTGTGAGAAAGCTTTTTACTTTGTTTCCTTCCCATTTATCGATTCTTGATTTTATTTGATGCAATTTAGAAGTCTTGTTGAGGAAGTCAGTTCCTAAGCCAAGATGATGGAAAGTTGGGCCTATGTTTTCTTCTAGTGGGTACAGGATGTCTGGTTTAATGCCTAGTTCCTTGATGTACTTTGAGTTGAGTTTTGTGCAGGGATAGGGGTAGGGGTTCAATTTGATTCTGCCACATGCATATTTCCAGTTTTCTCAGTACCATTTGTTTAAGAGGCTGTCTTTTCTTTTAATGTATGTTGTTGGTGCCTTTGTCTAGATTAACAAGACAGAATGTATGTGATTTTTGTCTTTGTGATGTCTTTTCTGTTCCATTGGACATTTTGCCTGTTTTGGTGCCAATCCCATGCCATTTTTGTAGCACTATAGTATAATTTGAGAGCAGATCTTGTGATGTCTGCTGTCTCCTTCACTTTTTTTCACTAAGGATTGTTTTGAATATTCTGGGCTTTTTGTTTTTCCAAGTGAATTTTATGATTGCTTTTTCTATTTCTTTGTGAAATATCATTGACATTTTAATAGGAGTTGCATTAAAACTATAGCATTTTGGTAGTATGTCAATTTTGGTAACATTAATTCTGCCAGTCCATGAACATTTGAAATATTTCATCTTCTACGGTCTTCTTCAATTTCTTTCTTTAGTGTTTGGTAATTTTCATAATAGAGGTCTTTCACTTCTTAGATTGTTTCCTGATTATTTTATTTTTTAAATTGTTTTGAATCCATTGTGATTCATCAGCTGATGCACAATTTGTGTACAGGATCATAATTGATTTATGAGTGTTAATTCTATATCCTGCTACTATGCTGAGTGTGGTTATGAGTTTTAAAAATTTTGTGGTGTAGTTTTGTGTCTTCTACGTATAAAATATTGTTGTCAGCAAATAGGGCTATTTTGAGCTCTTCTTTTCATATTCATATCCCTTTAATCTCTCTTTCCAAACTGTTCTGATTAGAATTTCAAAGTTCATATGTTGAATAGAAGTGGTGAAAGAGGGCACCCTTGTCTTTTTCTAGTTTTTAGAAAGAATGTTTCATTTTTTTTCCATTTGGAATCATGTTAGTCTTGGGGTTTTTGGTATAGAGCTTTTAAAATGTTCAGTTACATTCATATTATCCCTATATTTTCTACCATTTTGAACATGAATGGATGCTGTATTCTGTCAAATTCTCTTTCTTCAACTATTGAGATAATTATGTCATGTTTTTAAGTCTATTAATGAATCCTGTGTTGATTTCCATAGGTTGAACCATCCACATTTTTACATAATGCCATATTAGTAATTGTTGTATTCTGCTACCTTTCCTATCCTCTACTCTCCCTTCTCCCCTCCCCTCCCATCTTCTCTCTCTACCCCATCTACTGTAATTCATTTCTCTCCTTGTTTTTTTTCCCATTCCCCTCACAACCTCTTATATGTAATTTTCTATAACAATGAGGGTCTTCTTCCATTTCCATGCAATTTCCCTTTTCTCTCCCTTTCCTTCCCACCTCATGTCTCTGTTAAATGTTAATCTTTTCCTCCTGCTCTTCCTCCCTGCTGTGTTCTTAGTTGCTCTCATTATATCAAAGAAGACATTTGGCATTTGTTTCTTAGGGATTGGCTAGCTTCACGTAGCATAATCTTCTCTAGTGCCATCCATTTCCCTGCACATTCCATGATTTTGTAATTTTTGTGCTGCATAATACTCCATTGTGTATAAATGCCTCATTTTTTTTATCCATTCATCTATTGAAGGGCATCTGGGTTGGTTCCACAGTCTAGCTATTGTGAATTGTGCTGCTATGAACATTGATGTGGCAGTATCCCTGTAGTATGCTCTTTTAAGGTCTTCAGTGAATAGTCCGAGAAGGGCAATAGCTGGGTCAAATGGTAGTTCCATTCCCAGCTTTCCCAGGAATCTCCATACGGCTTTCCAAATTGGCCGCACCAATTTGCAGTCCCACCAGCAATGTACAAGAGTACCCTTTTCCCCACATCCTCACCAGCACTTGTTGTTGTTTGACTTCATAATGGCTGCCAATCTTACTGGAGTGAGATGGTATCTTAGGGTGGTTTTGATTTGCATTTCTCTGACTGCTAGAGATGGTGAGCATTTTTTCATGTACTTGTTGATTGATTATATGTCCTCCTCTGAGAAGTGTCTGTTCAGGTCCTTGGCCCATTTGTTGATTGGGTTATTATCTTATTGTTTAATTTTTTGAGTTCTTTGTACATTCTGGATATTAGGGCTCTATCTGAAGTGTGAGGAGTAAAAATTTGTTCCCAGGATGTAGGCTCCCTATTTACCTCTGTTATTGTTTCTCTTGCTGAGAAAAAACTTTTTAGTTTAAGTAAGTCCCATTTGTTGATTCTTGTTATTAACTCTTGTGCTATGGGTGTTCTATTAAGGAATTTGGAGCCGGACCCCACAATATGTAGATCAGAGCCAACTTTTTCTTCTATCAGATGCAGAGTCTCTGGTTTGATATCAAGCTTCTTGATCCATTTTGAGTTAACTTTTGTGCATGGCGAGAGGAGAGGATTCAGTTTCATTTTGTTGCATATGGATTTCCAGTTTTCCCAGCACCATTTGTTGAAGATGCTATCCTTCCCCCATTGCATGCTTTTATCCCCTTTATCAAATATAAGATAGTTGTAACTTTATGGATTAGTCTCTGGGTCCTCTATTCTGTACCATTGGTCACCGGCCTGTTTTGGTACCAGTACCATGCTGTTTTTGTTACTATTGCTCTGTAATATAGTTTGAAATCTGGTATCGCTATACCACCTGATTCACACTTCCTGCTTAGAGTTGCTTTTGCTATTCTGGGTCTTTTATTTTTCCATATGAATTTCATGATTGCTTTATCTATTTGTACAAGAAATGCCATTGGGATTTTGATTGGCATTGCATTAAACCTATAGAGAACATTGGGTAATATCACCATTTTGATGATGTTAGTTCTGCCTATCCATGAACAGGGTATATTTTTACATCTTCTAAGATCTTCTTTTATTTCTCTCTTTAGAGTTCTGTAGTTTTCATTGTATAAATCTTTCACCTCTTTTGTTAGGTTGATTCCCAAGTATTTTCACCTCTTTTGTTAGGTTGATTCCCAAGGATCTGTCCAATGGTGAGAGAGGTGTGTTGAAGTCACCCATAATTATTGTTTTGTGGTCTATTTGATTCTTGAACTTGAGGAGAATTTGTTTTATGAACGTCGCAGCACCATTATTTGGTGCATAAATATTGATAATTGTTATATCTTGTGGCGAATGGTTCCTTTTAACAGTATGTAATGTCCTTCCTTATCCCTTTTGATTAACTTAATCTTGAAGTCAATTTTATTCGATATGAGGATGGCCACCCCTGCTTGCTTATAAGGACCGTGTGCGTTGTATATTTTTTCCCAACCTTTCACCTTCAGCCTGTGTGTGTCTTTTCCAATAAGCTGTGTTTGCTGGAGGCAGCATATTGTTGGATTTGTTTTTTAAATCCATGTTACCAGCCTATGTCACTTTATTGGAGAGTTTAAGCCATTAACGTTTAGAGTTACTAGTGATATATGGTTTGTACTTCTAGCCATGTTTGATTATTTGTCTTTTTTTAAAAATTTAGTTTGTTTCTCCATGATAAGCTTTCCCCTGCCCTCTGTCTTTACTGAGGCACTTCCCACTGTTGGTTTTGGTTATTGTTTTTCATTTCTTCCTTGTGTAGTGTTTTGCTCAAGATGCTTTGCAATGCTGGATTTCTGGCTGCAAATTCTTTTAACTTTTGTTTATCATGAAAGATTTTTATTTCGTTGTCGTACCTGAAGCTTAATTTTGCTGGATACAAAATTCTTGGTTGTCATCCATTGTCTTTCAGTGTTTGAAATATGTTGTTCCAGGATCTTCTCGCTTTCAGCATCTGTTATGAACAAATCTATTGTTAACCTTATTGCTTTACCCCTGAATGTAATCTGATTCCATTCTCTTCTAGCTTTTAATATTTTCTCTTTGTTCTGTATATTGGATATCTTCATAACAATGTGTCTTGGCATTGGTGTACTGTGATTTTGTATGCTCGGTGTCCTGTATGCATCTACAATTTGTATATCCATTTCCTTTTTTATTTCTGGAAAGTTTTCTATAATTATTTCATCCAGCAGATTGCTCATTCCCTTGGTTTGAACCTCTATACCTTCCTCTATCCTGATGACTCTTATGTTTGGTTTTTTTATGTTATCCCATATCACTTGGATGTTTTTCTCGTGATTTTTTACCAGCCTTTCTGAGTTGGCTAGACTCTTTTCAAGACGATATATTTTGTCTTCATTATCTGATGTTCTGGCTTCTACTTGCTCCACTCTGTTAGTGATACTCTCATTTGAGTTTTTAATTTGGTTTATAGTTTCCTTCACTTCTAGAATTATTGTTTGATTTTCTTTATAATCTCTATCTCCTGATAAAGATGCTTAATTTCTTCTTTTATCTCTTTATGTAATTCATTTTCAATGTGTTCTTTTACTGTTTGAATCTGCTGTCTCATATCCTCTTTAAGGTTCTATTCCATCTGTCTAAGGTATTTTTTGAGTTCTTTATTTGACCATTTTTCTGATGCCTCTAGGTCCTACTGAATATTTAGGCTGTCCCGCATTGTTTGTACTCCTTTTCTTCCTTGGTTTCATCCTTTTCTATTTCGTTTTCTATTTCATGGAATAATTTTAGGAGTATTGGTGTTAGTTCTTCTTTAAGGGTTTCGTAGGAATTGCCAGAGAATTTATCTAGTTGTGGACTTTTCTTTATTGGTAGGTCAAAATATCGATCTATTAAAAATAAGTTGCTTCAATAATGCTAGAAATCTCTGGGTTCAGTGGTACAAACCTATAATTCCAGCAGCTTGGGTGGCTGAGACAGGAGAATTGTGAGTTCAAAGCCAGCCTCAGCAATGGCTAGGTGCTAATCAACACAGTGAGACCCTTTCTCTCAATAAAATACAAAGCAGGGATGGGATGTGGCTCAGTTGTTGAATATCCCCAAGTTCAATCCCCAGTACCAAAAAAAAAAACTACAAATGAGAAAAAGAATTATGAATATGTATAAATGTCCATGAATCATTCAGGTAACAATTAAACAGGAAAGGGAAAAATATATTTCAAAAAAAAAATAGATCTCAGTGCTTTTGTGGTGCCAGTGATTGAACCCATAACATCATGAAATTGAGGCACATTCTCTGTGAGTGGGCTACATTTAAAGCTGTTGTCTTCCACTTTCAGTACTTTTTTACATCAGTATAGGACATGAGGACATATAGATTGCATGCTGAAGAAGTGTGAAGTCTATAAACATCTTCCACTTATGAGGAGGATTGAGAAAATTGACATCATATTGTATAACACAGTACTAAATGGACCATCCCGCTCCCCTGGGACCAGATAAACTCTTCGTTATGGAATTTAAAAGTCTCAAAAAATCATAGTTTGGGCTGGGGTTGTGACTCAGTAGTATAATGCTCACTTAGCACATGATAAACACTGGATTCGATCCTCAGCACCACATAAAAATAAATAAAATAAAGAAATTGTGTCCAACTACAACTAAAAAAAATTTTTTAAAAAAGTTATAGTTTATAAAATTGTCATCAAATGGTCTTTTACATCTACCTTGCCATGTGAAATAAGACTAGAATGTGAATAGCATGCATGAAATGAAATACTCCTTTTGAGTGGTGAATATAAACTCAGTTTATATAGTTTTAATAGTACAAGTCTTTTTTACTCCTCCTCCTTCACATCATCACCATCATTGTCAGCATCATCATCATTATTTATTTCACTGTTGAGATTGAAGCCAGAGCTCCTTCATTCTATGCAATACATTACCACTTAGCTCTTTCCTCTGCCCTACCAGTAGATTCTCACAGAGTAAATGTCTTATTCGTTTGTTGTTGTTGTTTTGTTTTATAGTTTTAATGAAGTGGGAAAGAATTTGTTCTATATGGAGAAACAGTGTTTGGCTCATTCTGAAAGATGAGTGAGTTCATAGCCTATTTAAATATCAACTATTACTACATAACAACTTGCTGCTACCTCTGTAGTGCTTCTTTCTGTATTTCCCTATGACCATGTGGTATGGATAGATAAGAGTGTATAAACTCTGAAGGTTGTTATCTTTCAACACTTTTGTCCCTAGGGGAAGTAAAGTTTTGTTTGTACCACACATAAGATAGAAAAAGTAGCTGGAAGTAAGAGATGAGCATATTTGCTGTCTCCTACACCGGAATGTCTTTGTAAGCTTTCTGTTCCTGATCTGTTTACTGCTTTTCTCTAATTTCTGTAGATGTTTTTTTCCATACATTTGTTGACCATCTGTATTTCTTCTGTGAAGTGCCTGTTGAATTTCTTTGCTCATTTATTAAATGGGTAGAGATGGGTGATGGTGTTATTATTAGTTTTAAGCTTATTATTATTATTATTATTATTATTATTATTATTATTTATCCTGGAAGTTAATGTATTTTCTGAGGTGCAGGTGGCAAAGGTATTTTTTCCTATTGTGTTGGCTCACTTTTCATGTTCTGGTTTTTTGTCTTTGCTGTGAAGAAGCTTCTTAATTTGATGGAGCACCATTTATTTAAAATTGATTTCACTTTGTGTTGAGGGGCCTGCCCTTTCAGCATCTACTCTTGGGAGCTTGAGGGCATACAGAAACCCCTCCAAAAACAGATTCAGATAATTGCTTTTGCTATATTATGCAGCAAAACTAGCTTTCATAGTGGCTATGTTCCAATTTACATATAGCAGTCATGAGAGGCCAGAGGGGATACACAACATATAATATTATGGGAGTCCTGCCACCAAGAGTCTAGCAACTGCCTTGTACCAACTGGGGAGTAATTTCTTGTCAAAGGAGCAGGTAAATGGTACTTGCCAGTGTTGTGACAACACTCTGTTCCAAAACATAGTGTTGTATGTTAGGACATCCCTGCTGCACAATGGGAAAGATGAGCATTCCTCCATGTAGATCCAAGGTCAGGCCCACCAACAACTTCTTTTGCTTTAGAGATTTTATTAATAAGTCAGTTCCTGAGCTGATATGTTGGAGTTTTGGGCCTAAGTATTCTTCTATCCAGTGCAGGGATTCTGGTCTAATACCTAAGTAATTGATCCACTTTGAGTTGAGTTTTTGTGCATGGTGGGAGGATTAGGGTTCAGTTTAATTCTACTACATATTGATTTCAAATTTTCTCAGCACCATTTGTAGAAGAGGCTATCTTTGCACCAGTATATGATATTTGTGCCTTTGTCTAGAATGAGGTAATTGTATTTATGTGGGTTTGTCTCTGTCTTCTGTTTCATTGGTGGTCTTACCTGTTTTGTTGCCAATACCATATTGGTTTTGTCTTTATAGCTCTGTAGTGTAATTTGAAGTCTGATATTGTGATACCTCCTGCTTCATTTTTCTTGCTAGGTATTGTTTTGGGTATTCTGAGTCTCTTGTTTATCTCTTTCTGTGGGCTCTGGAAGGGAGAGCATTTCTTTGGGCTCTGGAAGGGAGTTGCATTGAAATTTTATTGCACTTTTGGTAGTATGGTAATTTTGACGATATTAATTCTGCCTATCCAAGAACATGGGAAGTCTTTCCATTCCTAGAACCTTCCTCAATTTATTTCTTGAGTGTTCTGTAATTTTCATTGTAGAGGTCTATTTTTTGTTAGATTGTTTCCCAAGTGTTTTTTTAATGCTGTTTTGAATAGGATAATTTTCCTAATTTCTCGTTTACTTCATCTTTTAGTGGAGTTTAGAAACAAAGTTGATTTATGAATGTTACTTTTGTATCCTGAAATTTGATGAATTCATTTGTGTTCTAGAAGCTTTCTAGTGAGTATTTTTTTTTTGAGGGGATCTTCTTAATATAGAATCACATTTTCTTCAAACAGTGCTCGTTTTAGCCCTTCCTTTCCTATTCATATCCCTTTAATTACATTCCTTTGCCAAATTGCTCTGGCAAGAGATAAAAGGACCTGATTTGTTCAGCTCTCTATTTATCATTCAGTTGTGAATTTGGTCTTCTGGTGTTTTATTCACTTATGATCTGATAGATTGCAGAGTATTATCTCTACATTTTGTATTTGCTAAGAGTTGCATTGTGTACTAATAGAAGTCGTGAAAGTGGGTATCCCTGTCTCATTGCAATTTTTAGAAGAAATTCTGTCGTTGTTCTCCCTTCATAATTATGTTGTCCTTGGGTGTGTCATGTATAGCTTTTACAATGTTGAGGTATGATCCCTTCGTTCCTATTTTTTCTAGTGTTTAAAGCATGAAAAGATGGGGTTTTATGCAAAAAATAGATGCTGCATCTATTTTGATAATCAAGTGTTCTCATCTCTGTATCTATTTGTGTGATGAATTACATTTATTGATTTCCATTTGTTGAATCAGTGTTGCATTCCTGGGATGAAACCCACTTGGTCATGTGCACTATTTTTTAAAATCTATTTTTGTATGAGATTTAGCAGTATTTTATTGAGGATTTTTGCATCTATGTTCATCAAGGATATTAGTCTGAATTTTTCCTTTCTTGATGTATCTTTGTCTGGACTTAGTATCAGTGTGAGATAGGCTTCATTTAATGAATTTGAAGAATTCCCTCGTTTTCAATTTCATGAAATAATTTAAAGGTTTGGTAGAAATTGGCTGAGCATCCATCTTGCCCTAGGCTTTTTTTTTGTTGGTAGAGTCTTGATGACTTTTTTATTCTCATTATTTGAAATTAATCTCTTTAAATTTTCTATATACTTCTGGTTAAATTTGGGTAGCTCATGTCTCCTGGAATTTATTGATGTCTTTTAGATTTTCTACCTTATTGGAGTATAGATTTTGAAAAAATAGCTTCAATTTATGCTCTGTGCTGATATTTCCATTTTCACCATAGGTTTTGGTACTTTTCATTTTTCTCTGATAGCTTGGTTAATTTTTATATATTTTGTTCATTTAAAAATTTTTGATTCATTTCTTTTTCAGTTTTTACATCTTGATTTTATCAATTTCATCTTTGATTTTTATTTTTTCCTTTATTTTGCTTATTTTAGTGTTTTTCTCTAGGTCTTTAAGATATAATGTTAGATTATTTTACTCAGTAACTTTCTATTCTTTTAATGTATGGGCTCAATGCTATAAACATTTCTCTTAGAACTACCTTCATAGTGTCCCAAAGGTTTTTATATATTGTATCACTCTTCTCATTTACATTTAATTTTTTATTTAAACTCTGATTTGTTCATCTATCTGTTCATTATTCAATAGTGAATTTAGTCTCCTAGTGTTAGTTTTTTTTTTTTTAATTTTCATCTTGTAGATTTCTAGTTTTATTCCATTATGGTCTGACAGAGTTTAAGGTATTAGCTCTATTTTTGGTATTTGTGAAATGTTGCTTTATGTACTAAAATATGGTCTATTTTGGTAAATGTTCCCTGTGCAGCTAAGAAGAAAATGTATTCAGTCATTGACGAGTAAAATATTCTATGCATTTCTGTTAAGTCTAAATTATTTATTGTAATTTTAATTTTATATTTATCTCTTGTTGGTATGATCTTTCTAGTGATGAGAGATACATCTTAAAGTTCCCAATATTATTGTGTTGTGATCTGTTTGATTCTCTATATTGAGAAGGAGCTCTTTGATTACTTAGATGCTTCATAGTTTGGAGCATATATATTTACCACTATTATTTCTTTCTGTTGTATTACTCTACTAAGCAGTATGAAAATGGAATTTTTAATCTGTTCTGATGAACTTTTGCTCAAAGTCCATTATATCAGATATTAAAATAGATAACCTTGTTTATAAGATCCATGTGAATGATATGTTTTTCTCATCCTTTCACAGTTAGTCTGTGTATATATTTGTCTAAGAGGTGAGTCTTTTGGAGACAGGCTATTGTTGGGTTCTTTTTTTTCCAAATCAATCTGCCAGTGTATTTGTGTTGATGACTTGAGTCCATTAACATTCAGTGTTATTATTGAGAGATGATTTATGCTTCCTGTTATTTTGGTTCATTTCTAGTTATCAAGTTGAAATAGATTCTACTTTGATTAACTACTCTTTTAGTTTTAGTTTCTGTATGTTTTTATTTGCATATTTTATTTTTTCTTTTTTTTTCAAGAGCTAAGTTACTTTTATTGTATCAATTCAGAGGCATTTAATGTCTGTTTCTTAAGATACACATAACAGTATTCTGGGAAGTGGTGGCAACTGACAATACTACTTATGTAAAAGAATTATGAAAATAACAGCTTGCTACCAGTTCAGGCTTCTGAAAAATTTGCACAGGCAGGAAAATATTTGGCATAGCTCTTTAAACATATTTTTAAAATGGAAAATGTGGAGGGGGAGAAACCCTTTATTGTGAGAGTTTAACCATTTTACTTTTTGTGCATTAGAATTACCTTTCTATGACAGAATTCACTTTCAAATATTTTAAGTGCTCTTATTTATTTGACAAAATTAAAAGTTGACAATTTCATTTTAGACTACATATTCTCAGAAAATTTATCTTCTGTGAAATCTAAGTATGGAAAACACTAGAACATGTTTAGAGACATGTTGCTGAGTTACAGTGAATGGGTTTACAAAAAAAACCCCAACATTTCATGACCACAAACACAGACAAGAATATATAAACTTTTGGTAAGGAGGACTTTCTCCAAGTCTTGGGACCAACCTTAGAAAAAATAATTGATTAGTCTTGACAGTGAAGCCCTTAAGGGTATTGAATAAAAGTCATAGGGAAAAAAAAAAAGAGCAATGTTGTATTTTTCCTTCACTGATAAATAGGAAGAGGAAAGAACAATAATTTTGGACTTCTTAGAAACTACAGACTAGATTTCTAACTAAAATTTTCTATTAATCACAAGAAAGTTAAGATCAGGCAGTACAGCCTTTTGACATTACATGTAATTCAAAATTCAAGTACCATGTTAGTGAAGTGCCAGATACATATAAATGCTCAATAATTATTAGATTTATTACTGGAAGAATTAAATGCCTGACTCCTGGCACCTCTACATATAAAAAAGAAAACAGTGAACTGAATGGATTGTACCTTTAATAAACAGACACACGCCTATAATCCTAACTACTTGGGAGGCTGAGGCAGAAGGATCACAAGTCTGAAGCCAGCCTCAATAACACAACAAGGTAGTAAGCAACTTAGTGAAACCTTTCTCAAAATAAAAATGAAAAGGACTGGGGATGTAGCTCAATGGTAAAGCACCCCTAAGTTCAATTCCCAATACCAAAAAGAAAAGAAAAAGCCTAACTTAAGCAGCTATTATTATAAGAACTGTACTGTACATGCTGGTACTGCCTGTAATCCTGGCAGATTGGGAAGCTAAGGCGAGAGGATCGCTAGTTCAAAGCCAGCCTCGGCAATTTAGTGAGACCCTGTCTCTAAATAAAATACAAAAAAGGGCTGGGGATATGGCTCAGTGTATGTTAAAAAGAAAATATTTGTAAATATTTTGAAGATTGTTCATTAAATTTATTTTGAAAATATTTTAATGTTTTGTTTTAATGATTTATACTATTAAGAGAAAAATGTTTGAACTACTTAACATTTTAATCTGAATTAAGATATGCTTTTATTTCTAACTGACCTCAAATTGCAGCAGCAGGTACATTTAGATATTAAATGTTCTTGCCACCCTACCCCCAGCTGTCACTAGCTCAGACACACAATACATACACACACAACGTGCCTTTTGTAAAGTAAACAAATCTTTTATAATGTAAATAACTATTCCTCATTGGAACTTTTTATATCCAGTTTACTTCTTTTTTGAAATTGGGGTATTTATATTAATGAAACAACAATTTCTATAAAGCAAAAAAGCTTATCTCTGTAACCTTAAGTAATTCTTGATGGTAATATTTTTCTTAATTCACCTAAAAAATCAGAGTGTGAAGGCCAAAGGAAGATAAAATCATTTCAAAGGATCAAAACAAAGCAATATAAAAAATATTTAACAGTGTAGTGAAATTTTAAAGTACAGATTCTGTTGAATTATTAATCATCAAAAGAAACAGTTTGGACACATTGCCAAAATTTTAATTTCTAAATTAATTAAAACCAGAAGTATGGATTTTATTGCCGAAATATACATTAATTCCTTGAAGTCAGAATGAGGCTTGACAGATAACTTCTACATAAATGACTTTGAATATACTAAATATCAAATATAGACAGTAGTGTAGCAAGAAAATAAATTGGCAGAAATAATTATTCAGCCAGTGGTAATAATTAAAACCACCATTTCAAAGATTTTCTATACACAAAGAATGAGAAAATGTTGTTGGAAGATTTTACAGCACACAATTGACAATCCTAAATCATTACTATTACACTTCTTTCTTCTTCAGTATGAGTGGACCCACATTATCTCCTGTCAATTCATTATGTTTATTGTGGGAACCATCACAGGCAGGAAACGTCTTTGAACGCCAACACCTACAATAAGCTGCTTTAGTAAGACACAAATCTTCAATGTTTATTTCATTCACCACTTTAGGGTTTTCCTTTTGTATTTTAAGATTTATCAAGCTATCCTTCTGTTGTTTTTTCTTCGGGAAGAATGGACGGACTGCAAGGTAGCCAAGTAGTGCAAGTACACCAAGGAAAGGCAATAACCGAAGCCATTCTGAAACTGTGAGCCGGGCGAAACCGGTAATGCTCTCTGGGACTGGGAGCCGCTTAAGATAAGCCGGGAGCTGCACCTTCACAATGCGGGCCACGCTCTCAAGTACCATCCTGGCCAGCGGCATCAGCTCCTCTCCGAGCCCCCTCCGCACTCCGGCTGGGCTGCCGCGCCTGCCTATTTTTTCTTAATAAAATATTTATTGAGTGTGTTTTATAATGCCAGCTTTCTAGTTGTGATTTTTTTAACTTTTGTTTATTATGGATGTTATTATCTCATATTAAAATCTGATATAATTTAGTATTCTATGCAGAATCCGTTTTCTTTCAGAGCTTAGTATATATTATTTCAAGACCTCCTAGCTTTTAGGGTCTTTGAAAAATCAGCTGAGATCTGGATCGGTTTGTCTCTGAAAATGACTAATCATTTTTCACTATCAGGTTTTAAAATTCTATTATAAGTAAAATTCTATACTTATTCTGTATGTTAGGCATTTTCATACTATTGTGGCTAGGAGTGTTGTAATTCTATATATTTGGAGTTGTATATACCTCCTGTGTTTAATTTTTCATTTCATCCTTAAGATTTTGGAAATTTTCAGTTATTTCATTGAAAAGATTGTTCATTTTTTGTTTTGAAATTCAATACCTTCATCTATCACAGTGTATCTTAAATTTGGCCTTTTCTTATTATCCCATATATATATATTTTTTCAATTCTGTTCATGGTCTGGTAACATCTTTTCTCCATGATGAACTTTATTTTCAAGATTATGCACTACTTCTTTATTACCTGAATATTTGTTCTTTAAGTCATCTAGTGTATTGGTGATGCTTTGCATTGCATTTTTAATTTGGTTTATTGATTTCTGAATTTTGAAAATTCCTGATTGATTTTTCTTTAGAACTTCTATTTCCTTATTGATTTTTTACTCCTTGTGTCTTCTCTGTGATTTTACTTTTTACATTATCTTTTATCTCATAGATCAGTTGAAATATAAACTTTCAAAATTCCTTCTCTGATATTTTCTTCACTGTGGTTTTTGTGGAATCTGCTTTTGAGTCATTCTGGTTTGTTTGGCATGCTTTGTTCCCTTGCTTGTTCATATTGTTTGTGTGTCTATTCATGTGTCAAAATGGATCTCTAACAACAGAACTTCTATTCTGTGCATTTCTAGTGATCCTGTAGATAAATTGTGGCTCACAGATTGCGGGAGGCGGGGAGCCAAGTAATTGCAACCCAACTGTGTATAAAAAAATAGAACTAAATTGCATACTTAATTTTTATTTTCACACAAAGTTAGTTGGCACAATAAACAGAAATGTATCAACTTATATCAGTAACGACAGTAAGTAATCATGAGTTATATCTTTCATAAAATAAAAGAATAGGTGTTTTCTATAGCTTCAATTGTATTAATTGTTGCTTTAGCATTAGTGGTGGTGTGTGGAGTTTTATAAACCAAGAGTTCTGGGAGAAATTAAAAATAGAGTTCACTATGAAGAAAAAAGCAATGGTGATAGAAAAGGATTAGCAGTTTCAAGATATGAGTAGGGCAGAAGCAAAGTGATATACGATGTATTGTTTATGAGGAAGAAGGAAAAACAAGTAAAAGAAATAAAGAGTAAAGTGAGAATAATGGAATTTGACTGTTTGTAAGAGAAAAGAAATAGAAACAAAAGAAATAAAAGGTTTGAAACAGAACACAAACGCAATCCAAAATAGGCTAATTGAAAACTTTAACCCTTAACAACAGAGTAAGGAAAAATAACTATGTTTTAGAATAGTACAAATGAGAAAGTATAAACAAATATGTACAAGTGTATGAATGTCCTTCATGTATCTATCACTACACATACAAAAACTAAAAAGAAAAACAAAAAGGATTGTTACTGAGAGTATGTGCTTTCTGTCTCTTCCAAAGTGTCTTTCCATCTCTCAGTTTCCATTCTCCATGGGATGGTATGGGGAGCTGTGAAAGGTGCTGTCAGCTCCACCCCCAGGGAATAGGTCATGCTAGGTTCTACAATATGTTCTCAGGGGAGGCAGTGAGGTCCTGTCTTTGCCCCAGATGTTTCACTTCATGGGGAGTTACTGGGCATAAATAAATCGGTGCACACCTAGGACTCTACTTTACTCTTCTCCTCAGGGCTACATTCATGGGACAGGGATGCCAGTCCTTTACCAGTTCTGTTTTTTCAGGGTACTGTTCTTTCTTACCTCCTTAGGTCTGCCCTCAAGCACCAAGGTCCATCACTCCTGCTCATTGAGATTTTGAAGTAACTGCCACTGGTCTTGGGCACAGCTGTGTCAAGGGAGGAGAGGAGGACAGGCTCTCTTTGGCCTCTCTGACTAGTGTTACCCCCAGGAGAAATAATGTCCATGCCAGAAATTCTCCTGATTTGCTAGGCTCAGTTTATGTCTTGTGGATGGTGTCTGCCAGATTTATATATCGGACTGAGCCCCAACACATGGATATAAATTCCCAGTCTGAGTTGGTGCCATTGCAGTGCACATGTTTAAATATGTCTCCAGCTTCAACTCTGTGTACATTCCAGGCAGACTGGTGGTGACTTTCCTGCCACAGTTTAATGAGTAGAATAGCTTGACCCTGTGGTCCCACATTCTGCATTTCAAGACTGTCTGCTGCACTTTTCATATATATAATTAGTTTTAGGTAGACACAGTATCTTTATTTTATTTTACATGGATTGAAACCAATGCCTCATGCATGCTAGGCAAACACTCTACCACTGAGCCACAACCCTAGCCCCTTGTCTGCATCACTTTTCAGTCTTTTTTTTTGTCCTAATGCACTGATTTCCCCCAATCACATCAGATCCTAAGCTCCAGCTCTGTTTCTCATCTTTGTCTGATATACCCCAAATTCCCCAGTTTTCAAGGTCTCTGTCCAATATTGAGAATCAGTGGCATGCTTTTATCTCCCGCCTCACAGAGAAGCAGTTTTCTCACTCTCTGAGTCCCATATGGTGGAGCTGTGAGAAAATCCACTTCCTGCTAATTCACCATCATGTCTCCCCTTGTTTGACACTTATATATTTATGCTACTTTATTTGACAATGATAAGGTTTTCTTTCATTTTTACAACTTTTAATAAGGATTTTGATTATGGGACCAATGATTTACTTTTAAGTATCAAACTTTTATAATTCCTGTTGTTTCTTCCTTGCATTTGATAAGTACAAAGTGGGAAACATAGGAGTTGTTAATGCATTCATTACTTACCTGTCATAAATACAATTAATATGAATTCTAAAAATTTCTCTGAGTATGGGTTTGGAGGAACATTTTATAACAAAATATCAGAGTCATAAATTTATATATTTTATATTTCTGTTTTGATTAATTATATATTTTACTGTTTTATTTAATAGTGAAAGAAAGTCCTAAAGATGACTCATTAAGAAGGTATGAATTTATAGATTCTAAATAAAAAATGTCTATTAACTAAGTGGAGAGTTAAGGTAGAAGGATTTGTTGAGTATTCTAGTGTGGGATAGACACCACATTCAGTTAACACTTGTTTCCTAAAGGTATCTTATAAGCACTTTGAAAGTATCTGTGCTATTATAATCTGTTAATTATGAATAAAGAGCTGTTATTCATAGAGGTTGACTTTTTGTCCCATATTTGTGTAATTAATAAGTTTCAGGCCTGTGTTTAGACTGTAGTCTTACCTGGCTGACTACTCCATTGTGTTGTTCCACTGTAAAGGTTGATACCAAGTGGGACCTATACAGGAAAAAATCAATTTTACAATTTATTTCAATGTGTCTGACAAATGTATTCTAAATAACATATATATTCACATTTTAACTTTCATATTGTGTATCATCAATTTAGAAAGTCAAAGGCAGTTGTGTGTTAATTCTGATTTATATTTTACCTGATAAGCCAGGTTGTAGTTCAAGATTTTGTCCTGATATTGACAGTTCCACTAGTAATCAGGATTTTTTCTTAATGTATCAAAAGCTTTTATGGAAAATCTCACAGAGCTATCGCCTCATGGTTTCTAATAAACAAGAAGATCAGGCAAGTGTTGTAGAGAAATTATTTTACTGAAAGTTATGAATAACATTATTTAGACAATGTTGTATTACTTATAGTAATCCTTAGAGGACATTCTAATTTCTCTACCTCCTGATTTTCCAGTTAGTTTCTCTTCAATTACTACCCCTAACAATTTTATGAAGACTTTTACTTTTATGTTTTTTTCCTTTTTTATGACTATAACCTTTTATTTAATTTCTATTTGTATTTTCTGTTTTGTTCTCTTTTGAGTTTCTGCTTTATTTTGTCAATTGAATATTTTTTTTCTTTTGACAGATCAAAAGTTTAGAAATTTCAGAATTTTAAGGAATTTTAGAAACCTTCTAGTCTTTCAGCATGTGTTCTACATGCCAGCCAAATGATAGTTTTGAGGATGTACCTGGAACTTAAATATATTAAAGGGAGTTTTCTGGGTACAAACAATGACAACAATGAGATTTAAACTCCAGTTTCTTAATTCTGAGCTCAGTACATTTTCTGGTTATCATTTTTAAGGTGATTTTTTTAAAATAATAGATTGAAGATTGACTATAGGAACCCAACTAAAGAGGACAAGACTAGAATTTTTAAGTGAACACAGTGGTAGAGGATCAAAATTTAACTAGTGAAGGAAAGGGCTATAAAAGTATTCACCCAGAGTAACAACACTGTGTTGGGTAGGAATAAGCATTTTAAAAAAGAGACCAAAATCTTAGGGTTTATGATTAGTTTGATGAGCACAAAACAGGAATGAAGGACACAGAATATTAAAAGCTCTCTATAAAGGCATATTAATACAAAATTTAGAGGAAGTCTTAATAGCTTGTATTTTGCCTGTTTTCATCTCTGCGATGCAAGAATGGATTAGAGACTAGTGAAACAGACTGTGGAAATTGTTAGAATACATGAATCTGTGGCACAAAACAGGTTTTCATTCACCTTCACTTTCTTTCCAAATTGCTGATGTCCTTAAAATGTACATGTAGTGCTGGGCAAAGGAGTGATTGGCAGGGAAAGTTATTATAAAGCTTCAGTTGAGTAGTTGGAAAGGTATTCAGACAGGCCAATGATTGAGACTCCATTTAGTTTAACCTTGTGTCAGAAATCTGAATATTCAAGGGATGTAGATTTCAAGTTTAGAGACTGCCACTGAGTTTTGCAGATGAGTGACTGGGAAATGGATTCCCAGAGGAAGGAGGGTATTTACATAATTGCTAGGGAAACAGAGGTACAAATACCAAGACTCTGCTTTTCTGGCAGTCTTTTCCCCTGGGTGTCTGAGTGCTTGTAAAGGTTTTAAAGGGCTTGCTAGTTTATGAGGACCTGAATAAAGTGAGACCTGTACAGGAAAAATCAATTTTATAATTTATTTCAATGTTTCTGACAAAGGTATTCTAAATAACATATATTCACTTTTTAACTTTCAATAATTTTTAAAGTTCCAGAGAACTCTGTGCATTATTTATGGGTAGAGGGAATAAATAGTGTATTATTATTGGTGATTTCCATGCTGAAGAACAATATTGCTTAGTATTTGACTCCCGGATATTCACGAGAGAGAACTGTGCCTCTTGTTATCTTGTCTTGTGTTTCCAGAGGTTTGTTTCAGTTCAAGTGAAAAAAAAAAAAAGTCAGCCATTAATTGGGTTTTTAAATTCAGCCTTCAAGTCAGGCAATTTGCAAGAAAAAATTATTATCTGTTTCTGCTCATGTACTGGATATTGCTCTGAATTGGAACTAAGAGTGCCTTAATATCTATATTGAATATTTTATAGATTCACAGCAGTAGAGTCAGAAAGAGGTGAACACAAGCTATTTTTTTGATTGGAGGTCATATTTTAAGTAATCAATCAAGAAACACCATTTAATAAGTTATACCTTAAATTAAACAGAGTTTATTTTAAAAATAAAACTATTCATCATTTTTGTTATACATTTTTGCTTTAAAGATCTATCAAAAAATCACACTCAGATGATTCCTTGTTTGCAATGGTTCAGGACAGCTATGAAGCTCCTATTAAGGTAAAGTGATTTTTTTGTAAAAAACCTCATGTTCTTGCTCTGAATTTTGTGTTTTAAGATGTTAATGCTGAAAATTTAGCTATATTTTTTCTTATATTTTATATGAATATTTGCTAAGAATCCATTTTAAAGAATTATTTAATTTTTTAATTTAATTATTTGATTAAATTATTTAATTATTTGATTTTTTTAAAAAAAATGGTTTTTGTATCACTGTTCTCTCAAGTACTTGGGGATCATGGGGGCTGGAAGTAACAATGGGCTGTGAAATGCATAGTGAAAGAAAAGTTGCATTAGAAACAGCTTTCTAACTGTAGAGGAAACATAATATTTATTCAAGGATTTTTTGTATCAGTTTTCATTACTGTGGTTTTTAAATCATTCTTACATGACTTACAATACTCATGCCTAAATTAATTTTTACAAAATTGTGGAATTTCCCTGGTGCCTTTAGTTTGGAATATATAATATACATTGCACATAACTTTTCTTTTTTTACTTGGACCCTTGATATTTTGGTATCATAGCATTTGAGGAGACCTATATTCTCTATTTCTTTCCGTGGCTCCATGTTTATACTAAAGTAATATTGGGAATTATGGCAACCCAGAAATCTAGAATCTGTATCTTAATACTTGTATTAAAATGGCTTGCATATCCATACTTTGAGTCTTTCCAATAAAAGTGACAGTAATTAAAAAAAAAAACTCTAAGTAAATAGCAGAAAGATTAGAAGAACAGAAGGAAGTACTAGGTCCTGAATTAGAACAAATTATATTCTTTGCTTTTATAATTATATTCTAGTATATAACTTCTATTTTGACGTATAACTGAAAAGAACCAATAAAAATTCTAAAGAAATTTGAGGTAATGAAATTTTCTAAAAATTTACTCTTCATCTAATCAAAGAATAAATGGTGTGTGCAAAGTAATAACCAGTTCTAGAAGCAGAAACACTCAATAATTGTATGGTAATACTTTAGTTTCAGAATTGTTGTTTTTCCATTATAGTTTCTTAAAATATATAGATTCTATGTCAAATTTTGAAATTTCAAATTTTAGATGTTTCTGTATTTACTTACTTTAATGTTTATTGTAAAACACTACTATTTTTATGATCTATTCCAGGTTAGGAAATATATTTGCAAATATCCTGAAGAAGCTAAAATAAGGTTAAATGTAAACGATATCTTTTGGTTTTGAAATTACTTTAATTTTATTTCAGTTATGAAGAGCTAATGGATAAAATTTATTATTCATCTATTTTTATGTTGAACATTTCCACCTCTAGTTTTCCATGTGAGAGAAATATATGATATTTGTTTCCTGAGTCTGGCTTATATTATTTAACATTATGCTTCCCTGTTTTATTCATTTTCCTAAAATTAACTTAGTTTTGTTGTTCTCTATGCATAGAAATCTTCCTTGTTTATATATACCACATTTTCTTTATCCATTCTTTTATTAACTAGCATCTAGCTTGATTCTATAACTTGCCTATTATTAATAGTGTCATGGCAAGATGGGCATATGTATATTTCTAAAATAAGCTGACTTTAATATATTCTGGTAAGTACTGAGTAGTATATTTGAATAATAAAGTAGTTCTATGTTCAGTTTTTGAGTAGCCTTCATATGAATTTCCATAGTGATATAGTAATTTATGTTCCTGCCATTCACATGTAAGAGATTTTTCTCCTCATCTTCCCAGTATTATTTGCCTTCTTGATGATTGCTTTTTTGAATGGTGGAAAATGGGAGCTTGATGTTGTTCTGATTTGCATATTCCCAATTGATAAAGATGTTATGGTTTTTATTTTTTCCCCTGAAGTGTTGGCCATTGTATCTCTTATTTTGAGAACTAGCTGTGCATTTGCTCATTTATTGAAAAGGTTTTTGTTTTTCTGGTAGGAAGATATTTGCATTAATATTTTTAGGATATTAATCCTCTGTCAGAAGAATAGCTGGCAAAGCTTTTCTCCATTTCTGGAGGCTCCCATTTCTTACTGTTTTGTGTTTCACTTACTATGCAGGAATTTTTCAGTTTGATGCACCCTCTCTTTTTTTTATTGGTTGTTCACAACATTACAAAGCTCTTGACATATCATATTTCATACATTAGAATCAAGTGGGTTATGAACTCCCATTTTTACCCCAAATACAGATTGCAGAATCACATCAGTTACACATTCACACTGTTACATACTGCCATATTAGTGACTGTTGTATTCTGCTACCTTTCCTATCCTCTACTATCCCCCCTCCCCTCCCCTCCCATCTTCTCTCTCTACCCCATCCACTGTAATTCATTTCCCTCCTTGTTTATTATCCCATTCCCCTCACAACCTCTTGTATGTAATTTTGTATAACAATGAGGATCTCTGATGCACCCTCTCTTATCCATTGTTGCTCTTATTTTCTGAGCTGTAGGGGGCTCTATTCAGGAAGTTATTGCCTACATACTGAAGTGTTTTCCATATATTTTCTTTTAGTATTTGTAAACCTTCTAGTCTGGTACATATGTCTTTAGTCCTTTCTGAATAAACTCTTGTACAGTGTTAGAAAATAGGCATCTAGGTTTCTTCTTTTACATATAGATATCTAATTTTTCCAACACTATTTCTAAAATGTTGTTTGTCTTTTCTCCAAAATATGTTTTTGGTGTCTTTGCCTAGTATCACATGACTGTACCCCTGGGTTTGCTCTCTGACTTCTTTTCTATCCATTGGTCTATGGGTCTTTCTTTACACCAGGACCATGTTTTTTATTACTATGGCTCTGTTTTATTTTGAAATTGGGCATTGTGGTTTATCCATTGTTTCTCTTATGATCAGTATCACTTTGTCCTAGTATTTTTTTGTTTGTTTTTCTTCCATACAAATTTAGAAGTAGTTATTTTCCCCCCATTTCTGCAAACAGTATCATTTGAATTTGAATGGGAATACATGGAATTTATAATTCATTTATGGTACTATGCCCATTTTCACAATATTAATTCTGCTTCTCTATGAACATAGCAGATCTTTTTACTTCCTATTGTTTTCTTATTTTTTTCTTCAATGTGTAATTTTTCTTGAAGAGGTCATTCACTTTCTTGTTTAGGGTTATTCCTAGCTATTTTTAAAGTTATTTGAATGAGCTATTACTCTTGCTTTATTCTCTCTAGGTTTGCTATGGTATATAGACAAACAGTTTATTTTTATATGTTTATTTTGTATCCTGTTACTCTGATGAATTCATTCATCAAAGTAGAATTTTCATAATATATTATTTATGTTCTTCTAAGAATAGGACTAAATCATCTGCATATAGAAATAATTTAACATTTTAACTTTCCTATTTGAATCCCTTTTATTTCTTTCTCTTTTTCTAAATTTTTTTTTAAAGAGAGAGTGATAGAGGGAGAGAGAGAGAGAATTTTTTAATATTTATTTTTTAGTTATTGGCGGACACAACATCGTTGTTGGTATGTGGTGCTGAGGATCGAACCCGGGCCGCACGCACGCCCGACGAGCGCGCTACCGCTTGAGCCACATCCCCAGCCCCACTTTTTCTAAAATTTTAAGTACTGTGATTAGTGAGATTGGCAGCAATGAACATCCTTGTGTATTTCCTGATTTTAGAGAAAATATTCTTCTTCATTTTACTATTGGCTTTGGATTTGGTATACTTGGTCTTTATTTTAATAAAATTCTCCTATTTCTAATCTCTCAGGGCTTTGTCATGAGGGCCATTGAATTTGTCAAAGGCTTTTCCTGCTGCTTCTTAAAAGATCATGTAATTTTGTCTTGATTCTATATGTGATGTATTAGTTTTATTGATTTGCATGTATTGAATCATCCTGGATCAAAATCAGCTTTTATGGATTTTTTTTTTTGTATGTGACTAGAGTCTCATACCAGGAGCATGGTACGAAGGAACCACATCCCCAGCACCTTTTATTGTTCACTTTGATAACAGGTCTCACTAAATTTCCCAGGCTGGCTTTGAAATTACCGTGTTCCTCAAACAACCTGATGCTTTTCTGAGAGTATAGACCTACAGCACTATGCCTGATATGTATGTTATTTTGTAATGTGTTGTTGAATGTGGTTTGCAAAGATTTTTATGAGAATTTTTATACTATGTTCCTCAAGGATATTGATATCTAGTTTTTTCTTGTTCTGTCCAATCTTCACTTTTCCACTCAGGAAATTGCTTTGGAAGCATCTTTCCTTTGCTCTTAAATGTAATGGGGGATTAATATCAGTTCTTCTTTAAATATCTGATAAAATTTAGCCATGTATTCACCTCTGAACCTCTGATCCATAAGGCTTTTTATTATTGCTTCAACCTAATTGCTTGTTATTGAGCTACGGTTTTCTCTATCTATTTGATTCAACATTTTATGACATATTTCATTAATATCACTTAGATTTATTTATCTTTCGATTTTATTCTTTAAAATAGTCTAAATTTTTTCCCATTCATTGAATAAGTTCTCTAGTAGTCTCTAGAGATCTTCTGGATTTCAGTGGTATCTGTTTTAATATTTCACTTTTTGTTTCTAGCTTTATTCATCTGTATCTCCTTTTTTCTTTTAGTTCCCTTGGCCAAGGGTTTATCAAGTTTATTTACCATTTTAAAAACAAACTATTTGTTCCATTATTACTATGTTTTTTTTAAAAAAATTATCTTTTATAATTTTGGCTCTGACTTTAATGAATTCTTTTCTTGTATTGGTTTTAGAATTCATTTACTGAGGTTTTTCTTAGACCTTGGGATGCATTATGAGGTTTTTAAATTGAAATATCTTAGATTTTCAAATGGAGGTAGCCCTTAGTATAAACTGTCCTCGTACAACTGCTTTTGGTGGATTAGTGGAGAGATATCTGAAGGGTTAGAAAATGTACTGGGCAGTAAGATTTGTCTAAATATGTTATATGCATTTCTGTATAAGTTATAATGAACCCATTATTATATATATATATATATATATATATATATATATATATATATATATATATATTCCACAACCCTAGCCCTCGTGTTGATAGTTCTCTATTGTCCTTCTATCCTGGTTTTATAGAGTTAGTAGACAAATGAATATAATATTTGGCTGATTTGCAGAGTATATATAACACTGTGATATAAAATATTTCAATTTTTAATGTGTACTTCTCTAGTTTTTCATCTAATTTATTTCAAATCTGGAAAATTAGGTGTCTCCTTAGAATACTGATTAGGCAATCTTCATATAATTCATTAGTTGTTTAATTTTACCAGACGACTCTCTCTCAGATTCTTCCTCAGAATAGTGTTGGCCATTCATTTGGTGATGCACATCAAAGAGAAAAAGATGGTATAAATGGACATACAGAAGGTAAGAACCACTCATTATAAAATCATTGGATATAATGCATGTTTAAAACATGAGCACTAGTATGATTTAATAGTGGAAGAAATGAAAATAATAAATAGTATGGGAGTTGAAATAGTGTATCTTATCAAGTTGCAACCACAGGGTAAGTTGGAGTGGTCCTAGAGGAGCTGAGTTATTAAGTCCAGACCTGCTGAAATTAGAGAAAAGTTGGGACATAAGAAAGGGGAGAGAAGAATTCGGAAATGAAGAATGAGAAAAGACTATAGACAACAACAACCAAAAGAAAAAAGAAAGAAAGAAAAAGAAAAAATAAGCAGATGCACATTGATGATGGCCTGATGAAACATTCCTTGGAAAGATTATGACTTCTAATACATCTATAAATTAGAGTACAAAATAGGGAGAATTTTAAATAGGTGAAATAAATGGCCAGGCACATGGTGCATGCCTATATTCCCAGTGGCTCTGGAGGCTGAAGACGGAGAAATAATTTTTATTTTAAAGCCAGCTCAGTAACTGAATGAGGCCCTCAGATATTCAGCAAAACCTTTTCTCTAAATAAAATATAAAAAGGGATGTGGATGTTGCTCAGTAGTTAGACACCCATGGGTTCAATCCCCAGTACCAATAACAAAATAACAAAGCAAAAAGAAACATCAAATAGGCATGTTAATTTAGAGGAATTGGTAGAAGATTAAGCATGCCTAAGAACTCTCAAATTTTATTGAATCATATGTTGGGGACCTTGTACAAAATGTATGTTCTGACTCAGCAGGTCTTTGGTTCTACCTCCTGAATACATTCAAAGATGCTTCCAATGCTCCTTGATTCTCAGACTACATTCTGATTTGCAAGAGCAGTTGAATGAATTGCCCTTTAGAAAATCTAAATTAAGAGCCATTGTGTCTTAGTTCATGGCATAACTATATTAAATTAGAGAATAAATCTTGCTTTGTTTTTGATTATATCTGTTGGCAAAGGGGAAGAACAAATGGATGAAACATAGAAATTGTATTTTTTAAAATATTTTTTGTAGTTGTACACAATAACTCTATTTATTTATTTATTTTTATGTGGTGCTGAGGATCGAACCCAGAGCCTTGCACATGCAAGGCAAACACTCTACCGCTGAGCCATAACCCAAGCCCCCAAATTGTATTTTTTTAAAGATTTTTTGAGTTGTAAATTGACACAATACCTTTATATTATTTATTTTATATAGTGCTGAGGATTCAACCCAGTACTTCACATGTGTTAGACAAGCGCCCTAAGACTGAGCCAAAACCCAGCTCCTAGAAATTGTATTTTTAAGATACAGTTACTGCATTGGGAAGAAAAAGTAGTGGGAATAATCTAAACAACAACAACCAAAAAAGAATCAAGACTAGAGGTCTAGAGATAGCTTTTGAAAATCAAAGGGAGGGGGTAGTGAGGAGGGAATCAAATTAGGTAGGTAATTTTGAAGGTAATAATAAAGAGACTGAGGTAATGCATTTCAGCTGGTTTCACTATATTTGCCTTCAAACAAAAGTGAGAATTACTAGTCCAGAGATGGTTTTAAGCAGGGGAAACTGTTAGAATTGGGGCAACCAGACACTTTAATTCCTTTGCTGCATAACCACCAAGTATAGGGATGTATTGATATCAGTATTTGAGATCAGAAACATAGCATTTAAGAAATATGGGGCATTTAAAAAGACAGTTTTTTTCTTTAATGAAACCATGGCTTTAGGCATGCTAGGAATGCACTCAATTACTCTGCCAAGTCCTTTTCTCTAAATAGCTAGTATTCTGATATGACAGATATTTTATGAAAATCTTTGAAAGTCTAAGAAGTTATATCAAACAAGGCTCATTTTGTAAACAGCAGACTCTTTAGGTTAATTTGTTGAATACCAAAGCTGTTATTTTTTGTATATATGCTAATGAATTTGAAATATAAAAGGTTTTTCATGTCTGATAATTCTTCTGCATTTCAGTTCACTTTTCCCCTTTGGATTACCATATATTAATATTTTATGATTATTAAAATTATTTATTAGATACAGTTCCTATGTCTTCTCAAATGAATGAATCAAGAAACTTTCAGTGGGTCAGACCAGAGGATATATTAAAAGAAGATACACCACTGTCCTCCATGGGTATGGAAAAATGATTATTTTAATAAGTGTATACCAAAGCTGATCATTTCTCAGAACTTTCCTCAATGCAAATGAATTATACTTTCCACTTGATGGTTATCACAACTTTGGACTTACTATATTGTAGGACAAATGGAGGAACAGGATACATACCTGTAATAAAGTTAATGAAATGATTGTGATAGGCTACATTAAACATACCTGCTGTTAAATTATTTTCTTTATTTTATATATTTATGCCCCAAAGTTTCTCCTTTGCTCCTCTGATTAGATATCCCCATTCCCTCAATCAATCCGCACCTTTACTTGGCATGTGTGCATTCCCTATTATATTTGTGGTAATCGGAAATGTAATCTCACTTTTGAAAACTTAACTCTATGCTTAATTAAACTAATATTGGATGTTTTTCTTCAATATATTTGAATCATGCTGCTGTACTCAACAAAAACCAGCAAACACAGAAGTCCAAATGTTAAAATATTATTTATCAAAGCTAACCCTTGGAACTTGACTCCATGTCAATTCAGCAGGAAGGTGTGGGTGATTTTGTCATATTCATGTTTTGTGAATTGTGTATCCCCTTTGCTTTTCAGTATTCCAGAATTTCACACATCCTGTTGTGCAGGTAATTATAAACTTCTATGTTTGTCTTGAATTATTAACCGTGTATAGTATAAAATGTACAACACATATTTAATATCTACTTTCCAAACCCATACAGCCTATCTTAGACAGGAGGTATTTTCTTCAAAAGAATACAGTGGGGACAACAGAAGAAAGGATATGCAAATCAGGTAAAAAATATATATACATATACATACATACACACATACATACACATTCCAGTGTCTATATTGGCATACAAGTTTAAAATTGTATCTTTAAAGTCACAACAAAATGATTTCTAAAAAAATCTTTATCTCAGACATTTTTAAAATTAAATTTCCCGGAATTCTTATACCTGTTAGGTGAATTATGAGGCTCTATTTTCCTCCAAAATTTTATAAAAACTTATTGCATAGCTGCCAATAATTTCCAAATCTTGGGAGATGAACATAAAAATATGTGTCTGAACCCAGAGATTAAGTATAGTGTGTGAAACAAGACCCAATCAAAATTTAATTTCAATTCTAATATAATACCCACTTTATTGAACAATTACAGTGTACTTTATGCAGCTGTGGATTCTATGTCCTTCATCAGTTGTGATTATCTCTGTATTAAACCATACGTATTATTGTGTATTCTTTATATTATTCATTTTCTGTAAAACTAATAGAGTATTTTTAGGAAATTACTCTTTTATGATTTTTATTGACCCAGAGTTGTAAATTCAAAACTACTTACACAAACCACTTTATATATTCCCTCTTCATGCTTTTCTTTCTTTTTTAGTTTGCTTTTGTTTTAGTTTACTTTTCAATGGTGGGGACTGAACACAGATACTTTGGCATGCTAAGCAGTGGCTCTGCCACAAAGCTTTTTCTCTTATTCATTGGAAGGCTGGGTAAATCCAAGATTCAGGAAACTGACCCCCAAGCACTAAAATGAGTCCCTTAACATACAAAAATGAGAAATTCAAATATTACATGCTAAACCCGAAGAACTTAAACAGTTGGTGTGTTTTATTCTACATGCCATTTGAAACCTTGTGTAACAGTACAGAGCCTCTTATTCCAGAGACCCAGCTTTGTCCTTTATTACTTAATGGAACTTCATTCTACACTGGTCCCAGAAAATGATATATCCTCTATTTTTCATGGAACATTTTTTCCATTCTGGCCTACTTCCCTCTATTTGGCATTCCTGCCACCTTCTTATTCATTTCTGCTCATGCATATGCTCTCCACACTCATCCTATTGTCAGCATTTGGAGCCATCTAGCTACAACGCAAATGTGACTATGAACCTCTCTAGAAGATAAAAGGCCAGCTTTTAAAATTACCCAGAAATCTTTCATGCGTTCAGCCTAACACTTTATCCTTTCCCTTAATTTTACAGTCATCTTGATGGCTCCTCACCAATCCCTATATTTTCAGACAAATACTGACCCATTTAATGCTTCACTCTGTATCTAGCTGCAGCCTTTTAAGCTTTCCCCATTTTCTGCCTCTTACTGGTAACCTCATTCCTTTAGTCTCTGCTGAATCCTAGCTCTAGGAAAGCCATTATTCCTGGCACCTTTTTACTCTATTCTCATAGGGAACATAATAATTCTCGGTTCAAATAAACTGTTGATGCTAAGGTGATATAAAAGAGGTCTTCTCAAGTTCAGGAGCCAAAGGGCTAGACAGGGGAAGGAGTAATTTACAAGTCAACTGGTAGCTATCCAGTTGAACAGTGGCTGAAATGCTGAGACACCTCAAGGGGGTAAAAAGCAGTTTATGACAAGGAGATTGATAATCATGCAGGACTGAACAGACTAAGTCTTACAGAAGAACACATTTGTTTAGAGTAATGTAGAAAAATATTGCATATGCAAGATGTTCATTGATAACAGTAGAGTCTAAGTCACTGTGGAAATGACTATTGATGAATAGTTGTTTTTAAAAGTTACTGTTATGGGGAAGAGAATACCAAATTGTGTGTATCCCCACATTTCTTTAGTGTTCTTAAAATTTAATTCTGGCAAATTTTCATTCATCTTGAGTGGATATACCTTTGAGATATTCTGGTTTCTTAAACCTGGTGATACATAGTGTCTCCTCAGGTAGACTATTGAAGTTTTATACCACTAAAAACATTCCCTGAAAAAAAATTCTCTGCTGGGTACAGTGGATCACCTCTAAACACAGCTCTTGGGAGACTGAGACAAGAGAATGGCAGTCTCAGGCCAAAACAAACACTTTAGAGAGACCCAGTTTCCAAAAATAAACAAATATACAACTCTGGCAGAGCTCTTGCCAATGTTGCAATGTTTTAGGTTTAAATCACTGAGTACACACAAGTATACCCCACCAATAAACAGTTAAAGAGGTAATAGCACCTAAAATTCAAGCTTATTATTACTTTTTATTTTTGGCAGACTATCATTCTCTCTAAATGTTCTAAGTTGTTTACGTAAATCTACATACATTTTTCAGCTGAACCACTTTGGTTCTCATCATCTGAAGAAGAGGAGGAAGGTCTTGATGACACCAAAAATAAGCAGCCACAGGTGTGTTCACTCAGATATATTTTTTAAAACTTCTGATTTCTTACTGTATTCCTTGTTTTAAGAAAGTCAATATGGACAAATTTGATTATCTTTCATAACAGTGGTTTGAAATCTAAAGATGATAATTTAATATTGAAACCTAATAGAATTTAACTGGTTATGAATCTGAAAATAGCATTAAAATTCAGGATAACATATAGATAAATATTATCCTTGTGATTCAGGCAGATTTTTTTTCTGAATATTATTTGGGTTTCTGTTTTTTTAACCCCTGAAAATGATGAAGAAGTTAAAATTAGTGGTTTTGGTAATAACCATTTTAATTGATGAACATATATAGTGGTGATGGTCATTGAGTACATTTATGGTAAAAGATGGTCCTTCCCAGTGGCTCAGTTTGTTACATTATAAACATGGAAAATCACACCCATCTCAGGTGCTCTGTGGGTATCACAGGCAGAGTGAGTGAAAAGACACACATACATGCAGATCCTAATCAAACAGTAATTTCAGACCAGTTTTTCTCATACACTCAAATGTGCATAGCTCACACACCCAGCCCATGGATGCCTGGTGAAATCCTTGAATTCATTTACTATTCTAAAAGCCAAAATTCTGGGTTTCATTTGGTCTGAGGCTCTCTACGGTGCCTCTCCAGGTTTTCTTTTTTCCATAGCTGCTCTTTTTTTATCCAGAATGCATACAGGAGCCAATATGACTCAAGCTCTGAAAAATAGTCAGGAAGTGCTGTACAATTTTGTGCTGCCATTTTTCTTCATTGGTGTACTTTTTAGTTCTCTCTCAGAGGAACATGTTGTTTACTCTACCCAGATCCTGTGTGTTGCTTTCTAACAGTACCATAGAAACATTTCTTCACCCTACTTTGTCATTTTATTAAACTGAATTTTCTCTCTGTGAAACACTTACTATAAGCTCTTTAGATCCTGTGAGACTCTGATGACCAAAATGAGGCAAGTCCAATAAAGTCTTATTCCTGCTCAACATCACATAATTCCAAATCTCTTTATCACACTGAGTCTCATAAGTCTGTTATTTAAAACATGTAATGCAACATAATATTAATTATATTTCTCAATAATGTTTAATTAAGTATTTAATGCATTCTCATCTTGTGGGGTTGTGATATATGGTTGTTTAAACTCTTAGAATACATGCATTTATGTTATTAAATTTTCAGGGAATACCTTTTCTATGATATCCATCCTGCTTTACCAAATCAGGAGCCATTGGAAGACAAGAGTTCAGCTTCATCTTAAGTACAAATTCTAGGTTTCCCTGTGGAAAATATGACTGTACTTATCGACATTTTAGTTAGCTGCTTTCAAGACCAAAATTTGGGTGATGTCTAAAAGAGTGATAGTGAAGTTTTCATGTAGCTCATTGGGGTCCTTTATTTTGCAGGTATTTTCTGAGGGTGGTCCACACATGTGCATTTCTCACTCATCTGGAGAGAAACATTATATACCAAAAGAGAAAGCAGATGGACATGTCCATGGTAAGAACTACATACTCTACACAGTTCTTTGGACAGAATATTGATTTCTAACATGAGTGCTAATTTATTCTAATACTTGAAAAAATGAACCTAGTAAACAGGTAATAATGAAAAAGTAAGAAAGATAATGAGTTGTCTCTCTTAAGACCAAAGTCCAGCAGCAGGTTATAGTGGGAGTGTCCCTCTTAGTTTCTATACAAGACAGGCATAGATCATAGGGGAGTTGGAAATTGTGAAGTAGAGAGGATAAGGGTGAATACACATTGAGAAAGGCAGAGAGAGTGAGTGCAGCGAGTAAATGAAGGAAAAAGAAGCCATGAAGGCTGATAAATTTCAGTCATGTATCAGAATAAAAAGACCACCTGTTCAAAATGTGGAAGGAAAGTGAGAGTTTCCAGTTGTGCAAATGACTCAAGGTGAGAATATTTTTTCTCACCACTCATTTCTGAGTTGTCATTAGAAAGCAATTGACATGTGAAGAACTGATCATGAAGAAAGGAAGGTTTTTTTCTGTTTAAGTGAAATGTTCATAAATCCATGTGTCTGGTCATAAATTTATGTAAAACAATATTGTAATTAAAACAAATAAAAAATAAAAATACCTATATCATAGACATTCTTGCCACTACCTGGGATGAAGCACAGATGGCAGACACAGAAGTATGGGAAGTGGAAAAATGTGCAAATTGTTATGGATTGACACCTAAATTCATAGGTTTTTAAAATATTCTTTGGACAATTTGGAAAGGAGAAGGGAGAATAGACACTGAGAAAAGCAGAGAGAATACAGTGAGTAAATGAAGGAGAAAGGACTTCTTCTCATCGTTCAGGTTTGGGAACATCATTGGGTGGAAAACTGGCTCTATTATTGTAAGGCATTTGAAGGCAGGGAAATGAGAAGCAGACTAAGTGCAGACCCAGACTCTCAGACTCTAATAGATCATCTGTGGCGATCCCTATTCAAAATGTATACTCTGACTTAACCTGGCCTGCACATCTATGTTTTCTTTCATGTAAGGTGATTCCAATAATAACTATCTGCCGGCCACCATGTAAAGAGGCCAGGAGAGGATTTCCTTTTAGCAAAACTAAATGCAGAGCCACTGGAACATCAAATATAATAAAGTTATTGCATACATCTAGTTTTTATTCTGATCTTGTCTCTTGGCAAGTGATAAGAACTCAAAGTATAGAATTTATATTTCTTAGGTCTAATCCTTAAGTTGGGAATTAAGAAAGAGTGGTGGACTTGGGTTGTAGCTCAGTGGTAGAGTGCTTGCCTTGCATGCCTGAGGCACTGGGTTTATCCTCAGCAACACATATAAATAAATAGATAGATAGATAGATAGATAGATAGATAGATAGATAGATAGATAGATAGATAGATAAATAAATAAAATGAAGACATTGTGTCCATCCTCAACTAAAAAAAAAAAGTAAAGAAAAAGAAAGAGTGGGGATAATTCATTGACAAAATGGAAAATATAAAGAATCAAGACCAGAGATCAAGATGTTGCATTTGAAAAGTGCCTGGGAAGGAGAAATGTGGAAGAAACAAAATAAGTTAGCTGGGTAATCTTGGAGGGAATGAAGGGGAAACTGAGAGCTTGCAATTCAGGGGCTATCAGTATATCTATCTTTCACAATATGTGAGAGACTGTAACTTGTCCATCATTTGAATCATGAGGGGCTTTTAAGTTGGGGAAAAATTCCAGCCATGACCATCTTTTCTCCATACCTCTCAGACATACTGCTTGCTGTGGTTTAAATTGAGTCATTCTGAGGAGCAAAATTACATTTCAGAATCATTAGTGATTTTTAATGTCAGCTCTACTCTTTCTCTTCTTTTTTCTCTTCCTTCCTTCCTTCCTTCCTTCCTTCCTTCCCTCCCTCCCTCTCTCCTTCCTTCCTTCCTTCCTTCCTTCCTTCCTTCCTTCCTTCCTTCCTTCTCCCTTACCTCCCTCTCTTTTTTCCTTACATAATTACTTTCTGTATTTCTTTCCTATTTGCCTGAAAATAAAATTTTGATCATGGGCATTCTAGAAATTCACTTCATTACTGAGCTACATCCTCATCCTTCAAAAGCTAATTATAATTATATATATAATTATATATTATATAGGCCTGGCCTTTTTCGAATACACTTAAAACACTGGAAAGTCACACCAAACCAAATTCATTTGCAAACAGAACTCTTTATACAGTTTACTCTTTGAATACCCAAAATCTTTGTCATATATGAGTGTGTTTGTGTGTGTAATAATATATTATTGTTATCAGATAAAGCTGTGCTCTTCCATTTCAACTTTCCCTTTAAATTTTTATGTCTCAAAAGTTTAAACCAATTAACCCTTATTTCTTAGATGTAGAAACTATCTGTTCTCACACAAGGGGATCATGAAAATCTAATCTGTTTAAACCAGAGAATACAGGAATAGAGGATGCACAAGAGGAACCAGCATCCCACCTGAATATAAGAAACAAATAATAGATGTCATAGCTTTCAGTGTCAAAATATGTATATCAACTGACTCCTTCAGATATCTTTGTTGAGAAATGAACCTAACATTTCCCTGGGATCTGAACACAGCTTTGGCCTTACTAAGCAAAAATGAAAGGACAAAGGCAGTAAAAATATACATACTTAAAATTATAAAGATTAAATCTTTTCAATAGTATTTCAGTAAGATAGGTTCTATGGCTTGTTTTTGTTTTGACTTCACCTTTGCCATTGATGCTCTTAGGGACCTTCTTTGCTTCTCCACTAGAGGATTGTTGGATTCTCCATCAATCTGTATCTCTGCATTGGTATATGTTTCCTTGTCTGTTTTATTTATGGTCCTTGGACAAATAATCTCAGGTTTGTGAAATGAACAGCATGTTTCACAAAACCTATTCACAAAATTCCTTTAGTCACATGATTGTTGTCAGCCAAACCAGCCAGCACAGAAACCCAGGAGATAGCATAATTTTTAGCACAGCTGAACCATGGACCTCAGATGTATGTGGAGGCATCTGTAATGTATGAGTTGTTTTGTCCTCTTCAACTTTGCTTGATTATATACCCCTTTTGTTTTTCAGCCTCTAGGGATTCATCTGATTTCAGAAAGGTAATGAAATTTCTATATTTATTCTAAATTATTAACTTTGTAGTCAATGAAAAATACACTCTTTATGTACTATCTTCTTTCTAAGCGCACCGATCCCATCACAATAAAAAAGGCGCTTCCACGGAAAGGATTAGGCAAGGTGAAAGAAAAGACAGTCGAATTGGGTAAGTTTTACATTACAACACTCCAGGGAACACAATGTTAAAACACTTGAAATGCTACCAGTGTTCTCACATGTAAGGTGGTTTTCCCAAAGAGGTGGGAGGATTTTCCTCACAATGTCATCAGTAGTCATAGAAAATGATCTCTCCTCTGTTTCTGGGAATATCCCCTCAATTCTGAGTTGTTTCCCCTACATATCATACTATTACATTCTCCCTATTTCCAGCCTTTGGAGTGAACTAGCTACCATGCAAATGTCACCATAAGCATCTCTTTAGAATGTGAAAGGTCAACCTTCTGAAATTTCTTAGAAATATTTCCTGACATAAGCCAAGCCTCATTCTGTATCTTTATACCTTTCTTCTGCCTCAACTGTCCTCTGGCATTAGGCCTCACCTATCCCTTTATTCTGAGACAAATCCTGACCTATTTCATACTTTTCTCTGTGTGGGCCTACAGAATTTCATGCTCTCGCCATCTCCTGCTCTCTGGCTACTCACCTCTCACCTGTCTTTTTGAGGGGTGAGTAGCCAGAAAAAACACCATCCCTGGGGGCACATTTTCTCTTCCTTCTTAGGTCATTTTCTCTGACACTTCAGCTGGTCACATTAGCTTCCAGACACATAGGTTCCCCTTTGCCCTTCTCACTGGAGTCACATGGATATAGTCTAGCCTGCACCAGTTTTTTCTACCTTCCATGAGGCACAACCTAGGTCCCTTGATAGGCACTTCCAGGATCCTCATGTGCGCATGCGTGTGTGTGTGTGTGTGTGTGTGTGTGTGTGTGTGTGTGTGTGTTGTTTAGAGGAACTGAATCAAAGAAATTACTGTTGCACTCTTTCCGAGGATGGCTATGGCTTCAGCACTCCCATCACTCATTGAGAGAAGAGCATGCTTTTTAAGCACCAGTGCATAGTGCACCTTTTGGTCAGATCAGTTAAGGCAATATTTTTGATCTCAGGTTTCTCCTTAGCAGGGCACATCATGGTACAACTTAGAATGCAACTTCCTCTTCTCTCTCCCCCTTTGTCTGAGGCAGATCTGCATGCAGGTTGTAGGCTTTTTTTTGTTTATGGTACACATTTTACTGAATCTCAGGACTTTTTCAGTGTTCAGAAATTTTAGGGATTTGAATAAAATCCCTCTTTCACTCACTTTGCTGAGAAGCTCTTCACCAACTCTTTGGTCTCCATGCAATAGTGCAGCTTAGAATGCAGCTTACTCTATACTAACATTTTCCCAGAATCAGCCCTTCTTTCCATGTGTATTTTCAAGCTTGTTTCTGAGCAAATTTCATTGATCTTGAGTAGACAAATCTTGGCAATATGGTTTGCACTGAACCTTGTATCCTGTATGTCTCTATAAGATGTGTGTTGAGGATTTGGATCAAGAAAAAATACTCCCTGAGAACTCAATGTTTGTTGGGTGCAAATGGGTACATCTTTATTCACAACTACTTGGAAGTCGAAGCCTTGAAGGATGGCTGTATTCAGTCCACTCAGAGGACTCCAGTTGCCAATTAAAGTGTCCATGGGATAGAACTAAATGTTAGAGTATTTGACAAGAATGCATAAGTTTGTGGGTCCACTCCCAAGGTGTATACACAAAGAAAGAAAAAGAAAAAAGAAAAACTGTGGAAAGTTGAAACCAGTAATTATTTACCAAACATTAAACTTAATTGGAAATCACATTTGGGAATATTAAGTTGTTTTGGTGTTACAATCATCCTTTTCTATTTGGATTGATGTTCACGCTTTCTAATGCAGTTCTAAGGAATGTGAGTAAATGTATTCATTTATCAGCAGAGACCCATTTTGACATGACTTCAGAAGAAGAGCACAAAAGTTCTGATGACACTCAATGCACCCAGTCTCAGGTTTGTCAACATATAAAGCATTTCTTCCTGTTCCTTCTTGTTTTTCTTTCTTGAGGAAAGTAAAGGAGGCCAAATGAAAATACCTTTTAAATAGTCTTTTGGAATCCAGGCATTATATATTACTAATTACATCTAAAACCACTCTGAACTGGTTAGAATCTGAAAATAGCATTAGTAGTCCTGTCAACTTATAGCTAAATTTACTATGTAATGGAGGCAAAAAAATTCTAAATGTTGCTTGTGCTTCCACTTGCATAAACATTTTGAAAAATAAAAAGTTGAGATTAAATTTGAGACTGACGAATAACCACCTGGGTTATGAATGGTAATAATGGTCACTGACTGCATTCATGTGAAAGGGTGATGTTGTCAAAGGCTCAAAATTCTAGTGAAAATCAGTAGTTATTTGCTACAAGTTGAAATATATATATACTTATAAACTTTAAATCCTGGTTAATGTTTATTTGTTATTTTTTGTTTATTTTTTATTGATTTTTTAAAAAATAAATGGCAGCAGAATGCATTATAATTCTTTTAAAAAAAAAGAGAGTGAGAGAGAGAGAGAGAGAGAGAGAGAGAGAGAGAGAGAGAGAGAGAGAGAGAGAGAGAATTTTTAATATTTATGTTTTAGTTCTCAGCGGACACAACATCTTTGTTGGTATGTGGTGCTGAGGATCGAACCCGGGCCGCACGCATGCCAGGCGAGCACGCTACCGCTTGAGCCACATCCCCAGCCCTGCATTATAATTCTTATTACACATATATAGCACATTTTTTATATCTCTGTTTGTGTATAAAGTATGTTGACGCAATTTCTGTCTTCTTACATGTATTAAACAATTTTTCTGTGGTGACCTTTTCATTTTGTTTCTCATCCTTGCAGAAAATTCAGTCAATATGTTGAATAATTTTATCAAAATGTCTTAGTATATTAAAGAAATGTATTTGTGTGCATTAATGGGGGGATGATGGAATTTAGAGATGCTATCTCATCTTTTTTCTCACATTGCCAACATTCCTGGTGTGAGATTTAGCACACATCTAGATTTATTTTATTTGGCTGGCATATGTAGGTCCTTGGGTTTACAGCTTTCCCTTTGGGGTGTACCCTGGGCAGGAGCCATATCTCAGTGTCAAATCCCCAACTGAACACCTAAGTCTCATATTTTCAAACAAAAACTTTGTTAGTTCATTGTTTAAAAAGTGTAATCCTATTTAATATGAAACATACTCCTCAAAATTCTTTAAAATAAGACTTGAAAGCCTTCTCACATTTGATGGTGAATGCAAAGTCGGATGAGTTACAATGAATATCATTCCTCCCGTCCTTTGGGGTGTATACACCTTTGTTAGCATGTTGTCAAGGAATGCCTTTTCTATGACATCCTCCCTGCTTTTACCAAATCAGGAGCCATTGGAAGATAAGTGTTCAGCTTCATCTGGAGCACAATGCTAAGACACGCTATGGAAAGTATGACTGCTCAGTCTGCAGTTATCTACATGTTAGTTAGCTGCTTTCAAGACCAAAATTTGGGTGATGTCTAAAAGAGTGATGGTGAAGTCGTCATGCAGCTCATTGGGGTCCTTTATTTTGCAGGTATTTTCTGAGGATTCTCCACAGATGTGTGTTTCTCACTCATCTGGAGAGGAACATCATAAAGCAAAAGAGAAAGACGATGGACATGTCCATGGTAAGAACAACATATTCTACACAGTTCTTTTGGATAGAATATTTATTTATAACATGAGTGCTGATATATTCTAATACTTGGAGAAATGAACCTAGTAAACAGGGAATAAAGAAAAAGCAAGAAAGATAAAGAGTTGTCTCTCTCAAGACCAAAGTCCAGCAGCAGGTTACAGTGGGAGTGTCCCTCTTAGTTTCTGTACAAGACAAGTATAGACCACAGGGGAGTTGGAAAACTTGAATTTTTATGTTTGAAAGAATAATGTTCTTCACATTCTACCTGATTTCTGTTCATTTCTCAGTGTATTTTTATTTTCTTCGGGGAATCTTTTCTAAAGATCAGATTTATGTATTAGATCACAAACCTTCTTTCTAATATCTGTCTAAAATTATAATGATCTTTTTTGTGTCTGTCTTCTCCATTAGATTTTAAGCTAAAGAACTATAGGGGTCTAATCTCATCTGCTATAATCTTCAGAGTTCAGCATATTGTGTCACGTGTTTTATGCACTCATTGTTTTAGTATATAAATAATGCATGTGAAATATACAGCATTCATATATTTAAATTAGTCACATATTTTATTTCTATCTTCTTTTTTCTAACAGATTCTGTTAGCCTTTCGAAAATCCAGAAAGCAGTTTTATTACTTCAAAGAATAATAAAAAGCAAAAAAAGTCACTGCACACAGTGTTCACTACATTTTGAAAAAAATGCACAACTGGAAAATGAGATTCATGAGCTAAAAAAGAGTGTATCAGAGTTTAAGCAAGAAAATATAGAATTGAAACAACAACTCCACAATTTGAGGTATTATTTCCTAGGTTGAAAGAAGGAGTGGAATCTTTTCCTTTAATTCAGTAAAATAAGAAAGGACAAAATTTTTTTTTAACTACTGCCTCATCTGTTAGCACTTTGCAAAGGAGAAAATGTGAATAAATTATAAAATTCTTACAAATATGATAGCATATTATTAAATATGATTACTTCTAAAAACTAAGTTCATATTTTTCCCCATCACAATTTTAATGTCTCTATGGAACCCCATCTGCTAGTAATCTATTTATTTAACAAGCATAATTTGGGATTGTTATTTGTTTATATTTTTAACTTTTTATTACAGTTAATATTTCAAAAAATATCATTTATAAAAAAATCATTTCCTACTCAGATACCATAGCATGTGCCTATAATTCCAGCAGCTTGGGAGACAAAGATAGGAGGATCAAAAGTTCGAAATATTTCTCATTAACATGGGCAGCAATGTCCTAAGCAAATTAATGAGACCCTGTCTCCAACAACAACAACAACAAAAAAAAAAAAGTAATGAAAAAGACCTTGGGATGTATCTAAGGGATTTAGCTTCTGGGGGTTCAATCTCTGGTACCAAATTTGGGGATGAGAAGAAAAGAAAAAAAAATAACTTTCTATATTTCTGTTTACTTTTGAAAAAAATTTCAATATAGAGTTATTTGGTTAAAGTTGTGAAACTTTAAAAAGATGACAGGATTTTTAAATTTCTCTCAAGAAAGTTTGTATTCCACCAGCGAGGCATTTTTCACTGCCCTGAAACATGTTATACATTTATAGTTTTTAGGTTGATTTTGGGGATCAAACTCAGGGTTTTGTGTTACTAGTGTGATGTGCTAGTGCTGAGCTAGATACTAGGCTACACTTCTAACATTAACATTCATTAATAAATGAAATGAAAACAGATTATTTTTTTATTCAAATTCATTCTCATTCATAAATTTGTTCATATTTCTGTATTGAAAGGACATATACTTTTTATGTTTTTTAGGTATACATGACAGTAGACTATACGTTGACATAAATTTATTTTTGTTATGTCTTATATTCCATTGTGTGTGTGCACACACACATATTTTTTTTATCCCTTCATCTGTTGAAGAACATTACTCTTCATTATTGTCTTAAATATTAGGTCCCATCTTGTTCAAAAATGGATTTTGAGTTTTTTGTAAAATACATAATGATCAAAAAGGTAAGTTGAGAGTGTTACCATAAAAGAAACATAAAAAGCATAATAACAGGTATTAGATTATTTATTCCAGTTCGGAGTTATAGTAATACAAATGATACATATTTTTTATATCTTTATTTTATTTATATATGGTGCTAAGGATCAAACCCAGCACCTTACTCATGCTAGGCAAACACTCTACCACTGTGCTACAGCCCCAGCCCCAAAAGACACATATTGAAAAAAGAATGTCTGAATATGCTGTTACATTGTAAGCCAATTATAGGTATGTCTGACATATTTTATGAAGATAAATGATATTACTACTGAATTCATAAGTTTGTATATAAACAATGACTTTAAAACTTATTTGACATGAAATTATCTTTTTAACTGGGGAGGACCTATGATTGTGCAAAAAAAAATTACCTTAAACTTGTCAATTTACCAAATCATTTCTAATTTACTTTTCCGTGGTATCTAAAAGATTTGCTAGTAACAGAAACTTATCAAATAACAAAACAATCTTGTATTATTGACTTTCAATTATGTATGTTTTACACAATATTAAAGGAGAAATTTAAAATGTTAAACTAGAAAAGCTTCAGAGAACATAAAATTTTTATTAAGATACTAAATCAGCATACAAAGAGCCAGAACATAAAAAGACATTTTTGGTTTTTGGCAAAAATCAATTAAAAGGCATCCATATTACCTTCAGATATACCTTAAAAGAAGATGAGGTGAAGAGAAAAAATGATGATATGTTACATGAAAAAAATAAGAACCCACTAAAAGAAAAAGAAACAGAATTTAACAAAGAGGATCAAGTGAGAAAGCAAGCTGAAATCTCTGTTTGTACAATAGATACAGAATTGGAGACTGCAAGAAATCATTTTAATCAGGTAAATGAACGTTCAGTAAAGTTTCAAATTTTTACTGTATTTCATTTGAATTATTTATAAAATCCCTTTAACTTATTTATGTGGCCATGTTTCACTTAATGATGGCAATGTGGTCTGAGGAATGTGCTGTTTGGCAATTTCACCAACATGCAGTCATCATGTGTGTGTACTTCTACACACTTCAGACATCTCCCACAATGTCAGGAAACACAGACTTATAGGACCTCCATTTATATGCAGTCTGCTGTTTCCCAAAGCATGGGTATGTGGGGTGTGAACTACTATTTTGATTTAAAACACAATGTTCATTATTTGGCAATAAAAAAAATTAAAAAAAGATCTAACAAACCAGAAAAAAATACCACAATGTTATCTGACTCTTAAATTAAATGATGATATTTATGACAAAACTAGTTACAGCAAAACTTTGCATCTGGTAGTTGTTCAGCATTTGTTTTCTGAATGAAGAAGTTTAGTTTAATCACTGACATAAATATAAATTTAGGTGTTTTATGTTAAAATACAAACTAAATATCTATGCACCTATTTAAATCATTTTAAAAAAAAATGTTTGACAATTACATTTCTGTCTGCATTTAAGAAATGGTTTTTTTTAATTTTTAAATTTTTTTAAAGATAGATAGAGAGAATTTTAATATTTATTTTTTAGTTTTCGGCGGACGCAACATCTTTGTTTGTATGTGGTGCTGAGGATTGAACCTGGGCTGCACGCATGCCAGGCGAGCGCGCTACCACTTGAGCCACATCCCCACCCCAAGAAATGTTTTCACTCACCCAAATTTATCTGTCATTTGTGCAAGTGAAATGTAAGACATTTACTCATAAAGAATAAATCTATCTTTTGGAATTATTTTTTAATCTTGAAGGTCCCACTCTTAAATTAATCTTTTAGACTTCTGTCACCTGCTGATATACAGCCAAAACCTTGCTGAAATAAATTTGTAGATTTTAGCAGAACAAAATGAAACCTACAATTTCCATGAGACCATAATGCCAGAATTTACAATATGAAATTTCAGTAACACATTTTTTTGCAAACAAAAAGGAAATGTTTCCTGAATTATTTTCTTCTGTTTTCAAATGATTGAGAGAGAGAGAGAGAGTGTGTGTGTGTAATATAGTTAAACAGTAAATCTATTAATTATGGGAAAGTATAGAGGGTTTTAAATCCATATATTTATAACCATAATGTACATATTTTGGAGGTGAGGGATGCAATTTTTGTCCCATTGAATTAAGTAATGTTCTTAATTCAACTGTATTTCTCCGCAGCAGTTCCATGATGACTTTCAGAGTAGCCTTATAAAGAGAAAAGACTTTTAATATTTTCCAGAGGAATAGTTGATTTTTCTATGATCTCAAAACCCTTGCTTCTAATAGTAGATCTTCTAGTTTGGGGAAGTGACTTTGCTCTCTTGTTGTATTAATGTGCATTACTACTTCCACTGTTAAGTAAGGAGGAAAAGTGGGGCCAGCAAATACTCTGGTTTTGTAAATCATTTTCTCACTTTTAAGAAGAGAAACAAACACTTTGCTTCAAGTAATCTCCTACTTCAGTACAAAACACCTTTGGAAAAAATGGCATACCATAATATGTTCTTAGAAATAAATTACTGGTAAGTATTTGTTCCTAATACATAAGATCTGTTTATTTCCTTTATTTTATATTGACTCATGTTTCAATGTTCACTGAGATGAAACAAATGCTACTGAGTATAAATCTCAGGATTTTCTGAGTAGAGCCTTACACATTTTGCCTTATTTGTCATTTGTATTTTGAAACACAGGCCTTCTTTGGTGTTTATCCATTCATAGGACAGAAGTAACTGGCTTTGTGGATGAGCACTAGAAGCAGAGACAAAAGACTTGGAGAAAAATCATGCAATTTGCCTATGTTTTTAGCCTTGTGCTCCTTTTCAGAATTGTGATACATTGTTCATTGATATAGATCATGTGTTTAATGCTGTTCCGACATTTATAATTTATCAATAGATGCAATTCTCATTCACAGCTACAAAATGTTAGAAAACAGAATATGCTAGGAATATTTTTAGGAAAAGACCTTGGAGAACTTTTGTTATGTCTCAGTAGATGTAGAGCTAAGGCTCTTACTATGGACTGGTTGAATACATGAGGTGTCAGATTGCAAACTTATTCTTCTTAAAGTTAAGTGTCCTTTTATTTGCCACTGAAGCCATCCCAACAGATAGGTACATAATAAAATATTTGGAATTTTTAACTGTTTAAAGGATAGATCATACGATCCTAAAAGTGGATCAACAAAGAAGTAGTGAATTCTAATTTTTATTTATTGTTTTTAGGTATACATTACAATAGAGTTCTTTTGGTGTGTTACACATACATAGCATATAACTTCTACTATGTAGAGTTTTTCTGGTCATGTATTCATATGTGAACATAGGAATGTAATGTCAGATTCATTCTACTATATCCCCTCCCCTCTCAGCCCTTTATTCACTTTTGTCTAACCAACAAACTTCTGTTCTTTTATCCTCCACCCTTATGTGTGTTACCAACTACATGTTAAGGAGAATATTCAGACTTTGGATTTGGAGGACTGGATTATTTCACTTGGCATGACAGTGTCCAGTTCCATTCATTTGCCAGCAAATGCCATAATTTCATTCTTCATGGCTGAATCCATTGTGTATATATAACACATTGTCTTTATCCTTCCATGTGTTGAAAGGCACCTAGGTTGGTTCCACAGCTTAACTTTTGTGAAGAGCTGCTATAAATATTTATGTGGCTGTGTCACTATAGTATCATTGGAGTATACACTGAGGAGCAGAATAACTGGGTCAAATGGTCGTTCCATTCCAGGTTTTGTGAGAAATCTATATACTGCTTTCCTGAAAAATTGCTTGGTGCAATGTATGAGTCAATCTTTTCCCCACATTCTCACCAACATTTATTGTTACTTGCATTCTTTATATCTCAGTGTAGTTTTAATTTTCATTTTTCTAATCGCTAAAGATGTTGAACATTTTTTTCATATACTTGTTAACTGTTTGTACATATTTTTCTTTGAAGTGCTTGCTCAGTTTTTTGTTCATTTATTGATTGGGTTATTTTTTGTTTGTGAGTTATTTTTCGAGTTGTTTATATATTCTGGAGATTAATGCTCTATCTGACATGTCAGTGACAAAGATTTTCTCCCATTCTATATGCTGTCTACTCACATTCTTGATGGTTTCCTTTGCTGTAAAGATACCACCCCATTTATTGATTCTTTATTTTACTTCTTGTGCTTTAAGTGACTTTTTGAGGAATTCAGTTCCTACACTGACAAGATGGAGTGCTGGGCCTGTATAATCTTGTAATAGGTCTAGGGTCTTTTATCTATTATGTAGGTTCTTGATCCACTTTGTTTTTGAGAAATAGGGGTTAAATTTCTCCTACGACATATGGGTTTTCAGTTTTCCCAGCACAATTGGTTGAGGAACCTATCCTTTCCCCAATGCATGTTTTATAGTGTGTTTGTCTAGTATTAGATAACTACATGTGTGAGGTTTTCTCTGTTGCTTCTCTTCTGCAAAGTTTTTTTTTTTCTTTTTACATTGGCAAACTAACTAATCACTTAATCTGTTCTTTCATTCTGGTATAATGCAGATTTTTTCAATCTTTATTTTTTTTCTTTTTTATATAACCAGGAATTGAACCAGGGTGCTCAACCACTGAGATGCATCCCAGCCATTTATTTATTTATTTATTTATGAATGAGTCAGGGTCTCACTGAATTGCTGAAGACTGGCTTTGAACCTGTGATCCTCCTGCCTCAGTATCCTGAGACACTGGTATTACAAGCATGAGCCCCTGAACCTGGCAGTTCTTACATTCTTTAAGTTATAATTTTCTTTTACTCTCATAGATCCATCTTCTTGAATTAACTTTTGAACTCTTGGGAATTCATATTTTTATAATCTCAGAAGTTTGCATCTAATTTTTCTTCTGTGGTTATCTATTTATTGAAACCCTTTCACCATATAAATAAACAGGTTTTTCTTTAATTTCAGTGAAAATTATGAAACATCATTTTATTGAGTGCTAGCTAAATGTATCCTTGGTTTTATTTAGGTTTCTCCTAGTGATGGGACAGAGAAAAAGCTATTGCATAAATATCACAAGAAGAAGGATGAGGTCTCTATAAAGAGATTGGGAATGGACACAGTAAAATATCAGAACCAGGAAAAGAAGTGCTTTGAGAATACTGAAATTTTAAGAGAAAAGAATACCAGCCTTCCATGGACACAAAAATTGAATGAGGAAACACTTATGGAAATATTTCAGGACAATGAACAGTTGGATATTTGTAAAGTTGAGAATACATTGGAAAATTTCACACCTGAGAGTGAAAAACAAAGCACAGAAAGACCAGAAACAGATAGTTTACAGGAAAAAAAGAATATTGATGTATCTAACCTAAACGGTAGTAGTGAGATTCCTTCCCAACAGATTGCAAAGTCTGAAGTAAAAACTAGTGACCTAGAAAACGAGCTGCATCAGACAAGAGTAATGACTTTGGCTACAGATCAAGTAAACAGACACCTAACGCAAAGACAGTGCCAACTGAAGGAGATGGAACACAGGTATCAAAATGAAGAAAGAATAAGGAATGAACGTCTCAGAAAGCAGGAAGCTTCTAAAGAGAAGGTATCTAAACTACAAAGAGAAAGTACATTGCATGAAGACCAGTTGCATGAGTATCAGAACAAAGGTGAAAATAAAATAGATGGAATTATTAATGTCCAAACCCAATTTTATGATGTTATAAAAAATCTTCAAGCTCGGAATGACAGATATCGTCTCGTGCTGGAAAACAAATATTTGGAATTAATCAATGAAACTAATCATTTAAAAGAACAACTGGATCAATATGGAAAGGAGAAAGCAGAAGAAGTAAGTATCAAGCAAGATATCTTTATAAAGAGTCTTCAAAGGAATACTCAAATTGATATCTGCTTATGGCTAAATGTTGAATCTTGATGAATATAAAAATGTAGATATTATGAATGTGTTTCTGTATCAACACAGAACTACAACCTGTTGTCCAGCCAAAATAACTTAGACCTCATTTGCAGCACAACCAATCTGTGTTTGAAGTGCTGAGTATTCCAATTTCCCTGCTCTGATTCTTACACACTGTGTACATATTTTAAAATAACTATAGATACTCATGTGTCAACTAAACACAAAAGACTTAGTTAAAATGTATTTTAATATTTAAAAAGGAGGAAATTTTTAAAACTTGGGCCTGACCCTTCAATTTAAGAAATTGTTTCTTATAAAGATTTAAGAGGTTGAGTTAAGATTTTTTTGTAGGTTTATATGCTGACATTAGTAATATGGTCTCAATAATGCTGAAACAATATCTAATTTTGGTGCTATTAATTCAACCCAAAGTTTGCACATGCTAAACACATGTTCTACCAATGAGCTACATCCCATTACTGAATAACAATTTTAATGTCTTCTTGTTGCTATACTTGAAGATCACAATGAAACACATAATGGAAATGCTCATACCTAGTTTCAAATAAATTAGTTACTTTTACAGTTTATTCCAGATTTTACAGTTGAACTGAAATGTAGATGGTGTATTTTGTAATAGACTTTCTTCAGTATATTTTTGTATATTTCTAGTTGGTAAATTTATTTTTAGTCATTTAAGTTTATCATAAATCTGAAAATAACTGTCCTGATATATTTTTTTTGTTTTCATTCATGTCTTGTCCACCTCTTTAAAAGCATCTATTTGTCATTATCATAAATTGGGACTAATGTGATGAATTGCAGCAAAACCACAGTTGATTTCATCTGTAATTTGATGCATATATTCATGATAACTTGCTAATAGTTTTCTTCATTTCATGGCCTAATTCCTATTATATAGTGACAAAGATAATTGTAGCCATCTAAAATTCATTAATTTGGCACTGAACCCCCATGTCCAGACTAATGAGGGTGGCAGGGTTTATGTAAAGCAGGAGTGGTGTGAAGACCAGTGAGAAATCTAAGAGATGTGGACAGGCAGTGAGGTGGAGACCAGGTTACCTAGCATCTCCTTTATTCTTTGTGAAAGTATATTGGAATTATTTTAGCAAAGCTTTAAAGATGTGAGGATGTGGAGTATTAACTTGAGTCTCTAATAAGAGAAGGATAATAACCTCTATAGAATTCACCACTACCAATGAGACCTGTGTAACCATTTTTGATTGAGATTTCAGTAGTTTGTTAAACATTGCAACTTTATCAAGGGCAGTATGTAGAGATACAGGGCTCACCCTTTTGTGTAAGGAATGTGATAGTGACTAAGCAGGAGTACACAATCTTCTATTTTCTTAAGGGAATTCAGAAATAAACAGCAGCTTACTGTTGTATGTAGTGATATTTTTTCAGAGTAAACATCATTATATAATAATAATAGTAATAACAATAGTAATAATAATAATAATAACAATAATAATAATAAAATTTTAAAGTGAGCTGAGTAACAAAATCATTAACAGAAATATCAGGTAGTTGCAAGATGTCTTGAAAAACAGCCAGCTGGTACCCTGAAACTACAATGTGTATCAGAGGCTTCTCTAGAAGATTTAGCACATTTTCACATAAATTTAAAATATAAAGACAGGATTTAATGAAGAAACTAAGACAAATGACAAGTCAAGTATGTAGAAAATTGAACATGTCGTCTGTAAATCAACACCTGCTTAAGTAATAAAAGTTATTCTGGGATACTAATTTCAATGAACAGCTTTCTTTATATTTTCATTATAATTGATTTTATTATATTTGGGCATCTTTATACTGCACTTATTTCTTACACTTAAAATTTTCTTTTAGAATTTTTCTCTTACAAAATCAGCATCTTTCATTAAAATATCTAGTCTGAGAAAAGCTGAGACTTTTTTCTATAACCCAGCAGCTTTTCATGCTGTCTCTACAACAAGGAAAACTAAATAGAGGTACTATTTAATAGAATGTTTCAGGAAAATTTTTTTATTTTTACTTCATTTTTGTGCATCGATTCAAAATCTGAAAGTAATTACTAAATTGACTTTAAAAATGTGTACAAATTTTTTTATGCTTTTCTCAAAATACAGATATGTTTAGGTTTTAGTTTAATTATTGAAAAACATAGGCTATTTCTTTATTTTTTCATTTATTTAGATATATTATGAAGCATATAAATATTTGTATTATGTCTGGACTGTTATCCAAACTAGACAATGAAAAATGTTAGCTAAGTTTTTTTTTCAGTACCTCTCTTAAAAGGCATTTTTATGATATATGTAATGCACCTGACATCGAATTCACCCATATAACATGTAAAATACAGTGTCTCTTAGTACATTAACAGAGTTATGTAACCATTTACATAGTCAATTTTAGAACATTTTCATGTTCTTGAAAAGAAACCTGGAACCTCTTAGCTGTCAGTTTTCTAATCCCTACACGTCCAAAGTCCTAGAAAACTACCAATATATTATTTTAGTAATTTACAAATGTAAACCATAGTACTTTTTATTTATTTATTTATTTATTTTTTAACTTTAGGCAAGACTCTATTTTATTTTTATGTGATTTTTAAATTTGTTTTAATTAGTTACCCATGACAATACAATGACCTTGATATATCATACATTTGAATCACATGGGATAAAATATCTCATTTTTCTGAGTATACAGGTTGCAGAATCACATTGGTCATGCATTCACATATATACACATGGTAATAATAATGTCCGTTTTATTCTACTATCCTTCCTATCTCCCCAGCCTCCCCCTCCCTTCCCATCACTTCTCTCTACCTAATCTAAGGTAACACTATTATTTTTTTTCTCACATCTTCATACATGTATTTTGTATGACAATGAAGGTCTCCTTCCACCATCCTTGCAATTCCCTTTCTCCCTCCTTTTTCCTCTCACCCCTCTTCCCTGTGTAGAGATAATCTTCTTCCCATGCTCTTCCTCTCTTCCCCATTTTGAGTCACCCCCCTTATATCAGAGAAGACACTCGGCATTTGTTTTTCTTGGGACTGGTTAACTTCACTTAGCATAATCTGCTCTAATGCCATTCATTTCCCTGCAAATGCCATGGTCTCATTATTTTTAGTGCTGAGTAATATTCCATTGAGTATATATGCCACATGTTTTTATTCATTCATCCATTGAAGGGCATCTAGGTTGGCTCCACAGTCTAGCTATTGTGAATTGTGCTGCGATAAACATTAATGTGGCTATGTCCCTGTAGTACACTGTTTCTTTATTGTTCTTTTTAGATATATATGATAGTAGACTGTATTTGAATATTTACATCATAGATTATAACTTCACATTTTTATATTTGTACATAATGTGGAGTTACACTGGTCATGTATTCACATGTGAATATAGGAAAGTTGTTTCAGATTTATTCTACTGTCTTTTCTGTTTCCATTGTCATTCCCATTCCTTTTGTCTTAATTCAGTGAACTTCTATTCTTTTTTCCCACATTCCTTACTCTGTGTTAGCATTCACTTATGAAAGAGAACTTCCAGCCTTTGGATTTGGAGAATTGGCTTATTTCACTTAGGATGATAATCTCCAGTTCCATCCATTTACTGGCAAATGCCATAATTTCATTCTTTCTCACAGCTTATTAATATTCCATCCTGTGTACATGACATTTTTAAAATCTGTTCATCTATTGAAGGTTTCATAGCTTGAATATTGTGATTTGAGCCACTTTAGACATTGTTGTGGCTGTGTCACTGTAGTATGATGATTTTAAGGATTTTGTGTGTAAATCAAGGAGTGGGATAAGTGGGTCAAATGGCAGTTACATTCCAAGATTTCTGAGGACTCTCCATACTGCTTTCCAGAATGATTGCACCAATTTGCAGTCCCATCAGCAATGTGTAAGTGAACATTTTCCCCACACTGCCACCAACATCTATCATTATTTTATTCTTTTCAGTTGCCATTCTGACCCGAGTGAGATGGAATCTCAGTGTGGCATTTGCATTTCTCTAATTGAATTTTTTTCATATATTTTCTGACCATTTGCATATGTTCTTCTGGGAAGTGCCTTTTCAGTTCCTTTGCCCATTTATTGATTGGATTATTGGTTGGTGTTCTTTTGGTGTTAAAAAATTTGAATTATTTGTACATCCTGGTGATTTATGTTCTATTGGAGGTGCACATGGCAAAGATTTTTTCACGTTTTGAAGATTCTCTGTTCATAATTCTTGATGGTTTCCTTTGCTGTGAAAGTTTTTTAGTTTGATACCAACCCATTTATTGATTTTTTTAAAAACAGTTGTACATAGACCACAATATCTTTATTTTTATGTGGTGGTGAGGATCAAACACAATGCCTCACACATGGAAGGCAAGCACTCTACCACTGAGCTACAGCCCCAGCCCCAGCCCCATATTGATGCTTTTAAAAAACATTTTTATTTGTAGATGGACACATTATCTTTATTTATTCATGTGTGGTGCTGAGGATCAAACCAAGAGCTGCACACATGCTAAGCAAGCACTCTACCACTGAACTACCAGCCACCATTTTCTGATTCTTGATATTAACTTTTGGTTTTTGGAAATCTTGTTTGGAAGTTGGCTTATAGTTCTAACTCTAAAATTACTCTGTAATGGATATTTCATACAAGTGAATTTATACAACAGTAGGTCTTTTGTTTTTTACCAGTTTCATTGACTTAGAATACTTTTTTCAGGGATCCTCTGTGTTGTAGCAAGCATCACTATTTTATTTCTTTCTGTTGTCTGTAGAATTTTGTTTTATGACCATATCACTTAGCCAGTTATCAGTTGCTAAACCATAAAATGCTTCCACCTCTTGACAACTCCAGTACTACATGACTAGGGGCATCTATTTACAAGTTAATATTTGGACATGCTTTTATTACCCTGCCTCTTTGTGGTCTTCATGAATTGTGCCGATTGTACCATATCTCTGTCTTATTCATGCTGTACTTTCTGACTTGTCTGTTTTTATTCACTTGATCATGTTTATTCAGAGATCACATAAAATGAATTTTTATTTTTCATGCACTTTCTCTGACTTTTCTGTCACCAACAGTGTTTGCATGGTGATTATCTTGTTGAGATATAAATTCTCCCAAGGTGAGAGTAATATCTGATATCCACACCTATTCTAGAATGAATGGAAAATATTAATGCCTAATAGTTGTTTTAACAAAATTACTATTTGATATCAATCAATATTTTTTGTTAGTAGATTGGCCTGTTAAGACTTTTATTCTAACTATATTTCAGTGACAAAATATAAAATTAAATTCACTTAACCCAATAGTAAATTCAGTATGGGAAAAATCATCTTCTATATAGATTTCCTCAACATTTATTATGTAGCCAGAATTGGGATTTATAGATGTGAAATCCTTACCAACTGAAAAGCTAATATACCTTGTTATAGAAACTCAATCTACTCTTCATAATGCTGGTATAGATTATGTTTTGTTGCAGTTGAATTTATGTAAAATTTGTTGAGTTTGTGTCGAGTATTTTCAGTATCTTATTTTCATATTGTGTTTTTTCATACTTCTTTTATTCATGCAGATGGATGATCTCACTGCAAAGATGAAAAATGCATCTTCAAAGCACTTACATTTGAGAACAAACTATGAATGTTTTATGCAGAACTTGTTTTTTATAAAAAGTATACAAGATACATTTGAAAAAATAGAAAGGAATCAAAAAAAGTTGGAAGAAAATGTAGTAAACTTTCCAAGGCACACACGGAGCACTCGAGTAGAACGAGGCCAAGGAGTACGATGGGAATGTGACATTGAACATCGAGCAAGATGGGATTTAGAGGAGAAGCAAAAACAAGTATTTCTGATTTTACAGGCTATCTTACTTATCTGCAGTTTGCTTTAATTCATTTCATCGTAAACTATTTTGGATATACGTATCATAGGTGTATTCTATATCTCTTGAGGGAAGACATTTGATGCCCCTTCAAATACCACAATTTACATCATCCTTTCAGCTAATTTGATCTGAGTAATAATTTTCATCAGATAACTGTTGGATATTTGATAATAGTGGGCATAAGTAAGACAATGAGGAGAAAAAAATATGATGTAGAAATATACTTTTGAATTGTTAAGTTAAAATTTTCAACTTTCATATTTTGAATTGATTCTATTATTCTTTAAATTATCGGATGATCTGAGTGCTAATGTGAGAATGATTCATTACTTTGAGCACAGATCAATGGTAGATAGCCTAGCCTGTGCAACGCCCTGGGTTCCATTTGCAGTAGAAAAGAGGAGGAGGAGGGCAGGGAATGAGGGAGGAAAGGGGGAGAGGAAGAACTCAATTATTATTGGTTCAGATTTAATGTAATTGATACTGATGACAGAAGTTTACAGTCTAATATTTTTTTCTTCACTTTTAAAATTGCTGTCTGAATTTTTGACTCAGAAGTAAATAAAATAACTACATAATAATTATTTGGGTTCTAATTATTTTTAAAATATATTCTTTTTATGTTCTTTAGACACAAGAAGCAGCTCCGGAAATTACAGAGCAGTTCAGAAAGACTAATTTTACTTCAATAAGAAGTCAGATGGAACTCAGAATTAGCCATCTGGAATCTGAACTGAAAATTCTAAGAAATGCAACTGAGAGAATATAGGCACTTCCATATAGAACAATCCAGATTCCACAAGTATGTCAAAACCTAGATTGAAAGAGAGCAACTTAGTCTCCTTAATTTGTGTCTACTGCATAACTTTGAGACAGGTTGATGAGATCGGTAGCATGCAAAAGCAAACTAGACCCTATAATTTGTGGAAGTAATGTTAGGAAATGAATGTACTCTTGAAATATTAGTCTAGGAAGTTTATCTTTCACTCACCTTTGCATTTTACATCTGAAGGTAAACTATTAAGCTTTCTTCCCTTAGTGTTCTCCTATATGTAATCTGGTCTATTAGACTTTTAGTTAAGTATTTTTGAAGTTTTGTGATTCACATAGTTATATTGTGACAAAACTGCTTCTACATGGAAACATGAACCAAGTTTCACAATTTTTGAAAGATTATAACTGAAACCTTAAGTGTCCAGTGTTGCTGTAACTACACTCTGAGCACATTCTGACACCTGACAGATTAACTGATTTTTATTTTAATTTTTAAATATTATCCTTACATGGTATCTAGAGACAAAATGTTCTATATAGTTTTTCCCCTCTACATTGTCATACTTGTGATGATGGGAAGTATAACCTGCAAAGTGGTTAAAATATTCTGATGATAAGTGTTGGGGCCTGTGAATGACAGAATGAATGGGCAGTCTCCTGAAGCCCTGGTAACAAATTCATGGGCCAACTTTCTAGGCAGCAGCTTTAATCTATCTAGATCACCCACTCACCTGTCTTGTTCTGAACCAGTGGCTGTTGCTCTGAATTGTCTCATTGTCAAATGCTTAATTTATCTAGGTAATAGGTAGAATATACATATGATGGTAATAAATGCTTGACAATATCTTCAAGGAACATTCTTTAAGTCCTTGAACTGGTTCACTAAATATGAATCTTTCTAGCTTTACTAAAATTTTCTAGTTGCATGTGTTTAAGGAAACCATGATGATTTAATATACTTCAACATAGTAAAATGGCTTTGGTAGTCAAATAACTAAGATATACATCATCTGCTATATTTATCTTTAAAATATCCATATTGCTAATGGCATCCTCAAGAATCTTCCAAGGAGAGTCTTTCAAGAAGGCAACATTGTTACCTGCAAAGTTATACATCGCTGATTTCTGTCTCTCTTCCACCAACATTGCTTTAATTGGAAGTTTGAAGCCCCCTAGAAATATGTACACTTCTTTAGAGAAATTACAAACCCATAATTGCATACACTGTCTCTGTTCTGATTCTTTTAGTGTTGTGCCCACATATGGAGAATTTCTACCTACTCTCTTTTTAAAATATTTTTTTAGTTATATATTTTCTTTATTTTATGTGGTGCTGAGGATTGAACCCAGTGCCTCACATGTGTAGGCAATTACTCTACCACTGAGCAAGGATCCCTCCACTTACTGTTATGGAAAATTTAAATTATTCTTTTATTTGATGAAAATTTTGAAAGTGCATTTAGACATAAATAATATTGAGGTTAATTTTGAAATAATTAAACAAGCATGAAATATAATGTGCTCTAATTCAGTGACCAGTACTTCCACTTTATCTCCCCTTCTTCCTCCCTGTGTTCTCTTTCTTCTGCTCTACTGATCTTATACTTATTTGCAGTTTTTAAGTTTCTTTTTGAATTATGCATTATGAATATACATGAAGGTGTAATCCACTGTGATATCTTCATATGGATTCACAAAAAAATTTGATCAGATTCATTTCACTTTTCCACACTGAGTGCTGTCCCCAACTCCCTGGCGTGGGTTGGGTGAGGGTTAGGGTTAGGTTAGGGTTAGAGTTGCATTGTAGAACAGGAGCCCTTCAGTATAACCCAGTGATTTCCTTCATACTAAGACTTCATTTGAGCGAGTCAAATATTAGTCCAAAAATGATGAGCTATATTTTTAAGAGCTAATAAGCAAAACAATGTCGAGCTATTTTGAACCCATTTGAAGATATTTCTATAATATTTGACAATTTTTTTTATCAGGGGTATTATTACAATAATGAAATATCTGCTTGAAAATGAACAAATAAAAGATACCATCTTGCTTTCATTGCACCTTGGTTTAGAGCTTCCATGGTTTTATTTATTTATTTATTTTTGGTTGTTTGTTTCTTTGCACCAGGGATTGTACTCAGGGACACTTGACCACTGAGCCACATCCCCAAACCTATTCATGTTTTATTTAGAGACAGGGTCTCAGTGAGTTGCTTAGGCCTCACGGTTGCTGAAACTAGCTTTGAATTCAAGACTGTCCTGTCTCATCCTCTTAAGCCACTGTGATTACAGGCATGTGCCATCACACCCTGCTTCAATGGTGTTTTGATGAACTTCTTAACACATAGTAAAGCCATGCATATCTATATTAAATGTGGCCTCAACCTTATTCTTTTATTTGGCATTTTGACCTAAAAAATCACAGGAGAACAAATCTAAGCTTTATAAAACAATGCTGAAGTTAAATAGTTATGACAGAAAGAAATAATTTTAACATATAAATTACAATTTAATTTAATAGCTGATATATTTTTTTCAGTTTCTTAGCTTACATGAATATCTTTCTGAAAAAAAATGAGAGAATGGGGTTTGAAGTGCTTCAGAGTCATGAAATTGGATGACTGTTTACAAAAAGAGAATGAAAGTTAGTTGTTATGCAGGATGCAAGTATAAGTTGTTCTTATTAGTTCTTACCAGAAAAAAAATGAGATAATTTACCATTTACAAAACAATGATAAATTGTGTATGAATGTAGACACAATGCAAAGGGGATTTGGGAGGCAACTCTTTTTCCAATGTATTTCTGGGAGAAAGTGGTGTTTCTTTTTTACTTATGCCTAAGCTAGTTTATTTAAAACTTAATGTAATAGTTCTACATTTCCTTGTGGAACATTAGTTTGCCATATCATGCTAGCCTGAATAGAAGAGTGTTTTTTAAACTCTTTCATCACGTTTCAAAGATATGTCTCCGTAATCACTACACAATGCCTTCAAAGGTGAAGGGAGAAGGAGAGGAAAAAAACTACTAGAGAGGAAGAGTGATCAAATTATTTTATGTGCATCTGTGAATATGTCATAATCAATTCCTCTATTATATATAGTCAAATCCACCAGTAAAAATTTTTGTTTAAAATAATTTTCTTTAAAAATAGAACATGAAGACAGGAATGGGAATTCTGTCAGTCAAAATCATTTGTTTTCACATCAAATGTGTAAAGGCATTAGACACCACCTTATTTTTATCACTACAACATACTTACTATGTTCAATAATATATTTTAGACCCTATTTGGGGAATTAGTAAGAGAAGAGTTTTATACAAAGAACACTCTACATGGTGATATTTATATAAGAGTTGGAAGTATTTACCACATAACTCATCAAGTGCACATCTATAATGAACCAAATGTTTAAAAACTGCTGGTCATAACTTCTGAAATCAATTACAATTAAAGAGCTATGTATTTTTTCCAATTCTGAATATCAACAAATTAAAGACCTTAAGTGTGAAACTGCTTTTTTCCCACTTCTGCCCCACTATGAAACTGTCAGCCTATACACTGACATTCTTTTGTGGGAAAAAATGGCATCACCCATTTTCTGTGGTTTATGGCCAAAATCCCAGACTGACTAAGTAACAGTCACACATTTAAAATACCCTTTCATGACTCTGTCATTAGTTTACATTTGCCTCAATAAAAGTATGAAATTTCTTAGCCAAAAATTAAAATATCCAAACAACTGGATTTTTGTCAGGTTACTCAGGCTATCTCATCTCACTTGCTTTATGGCACTTTGCTCTAGATTCTAGTGACACTGGACCACTGTGATTCCACAAGTGTTCTTTCTCATCTCGGTGTCTGCAGTGTCTGCATGCACCTCTTCCCTTTCTCTCACAATTTCTCCTTTTACTTCAGGTGTTAACTCATGTATCACTTCCATTGAAGGACCTCAAACACTGACACAAATTTGGGACAGAAGTCCCTTCTAAGTGTTCCAGTGGTAACCTGTTTTATCCTTGTCCTAATGCCAATGACTCTGTATGGAAATTGCCCGATTGTCTGCTTTTGAAGCTATTGTATATGACTGTTGAGAGGTGTCCATTATCATCTCCATGTTGTCATCCCAGTTCTTGCCAGAATACCCTAGCATATGGTTGTCAAATTTATGCATAAGGGATGGAAAACCCAAAGCTCTGATACTCAGTCATAATGACAATTGTGTATGAAAATATGGGCGTACTGCATTCCATAGTGATTTTGTATTGTGGACATATCTTTTTTTCTTCTTATAAACAATGAAAAGTTCTAAACTTCTTCACTGACTTATACTTATAAAATGTTTGAGAAAAAATATAATTCTTTTTCTCTTGCTGCAGGATTTGAATCCTGACCATGGGAGCTTCTGCCTTAAGAATTACTAATAAGACAAGACAAGATTTACTTTTGGAAACATCATAAAGATATACAGAGATTTTAAGAAAAAAAATATGAAAGCTAATATTGTGTTTTTCAGACTGTTAATATAATATTTACATATTTATGAAATGTATGATGTAAATACTTTATTGAAATGGATGTGTGTAACATATAATGAAATTATCAAAATATGAAAATTGTTTATATCTGTAAGAAAATGTGAAGTGCAAGTGCAAACCAGTTTTTATTAGATGTGTTTTCAGACTATCTAAATGTTAACATTTAAGCTCAATTCAGCAACCAAGTCAACACTAATTTGGAAGATCTAAATATCACATTAATGATGGATTATTTATATTATATCAGTGAATATGGGTCCAGAGAATTAGGCAACATTATTTTTACATGCTGGTTACTATATTCATAATGGATTAATGTATTGCAATTATTATACTGCCATCTTTAAATTTATATTTCAGGCACTGACTTATTAATTTTTCTAATAAGAATATTTGCTTAGTGTTTTATCTTCTTTTTTTTCCTTTTCTCTTTGTTTATACAATCTTGGGAAATAATAGTAAATTTACAGGTTCTAATATAAAGTACTTTTGTCTGCTGAAGCATTTTAAATTGAATTGCTTACATAATGCTATCATTTATGATATTTTTAGTATTTTGTACAAGTCAGAACATGCTAGATAACTACAATTCAACATTCATTTATTATGAGTATATTTTTCAAATATTAACAGGTAACAGCATAGTTGTTAATTGTATCAGTTTCATTATAAAGGTTATATTGTTATCTAGCATGTTCTGACTTGTAGGAAATACTAAACCTATCATGAAAGATGGCATAGTTAACAATTCATTTTAAAATGCTTCAGTGGGAAAAAGTACTTTGCATTAGAACCTGCAACTTCACTAATATTTTCCAAGATTGTATAAAGAAAAAAAGCAAAAAAAAAAAAAAAAAAAAACACCACACATTAAACAAATGCTGTTTCTCAAATCAACACTTATACATTCTATCATAATGCCTTGGACCACTTAATCCTCAAATTATTTTCATGTTTTTCTAGTAGCCTAATATTGTTCTTTATAAAAAAATATTTCCTTCAGAGACATGAAATGAACTTAATTGTTTTATTTTATAGATGCCTTCTGAATTAAATATTCCTTAGTCTTTTCTTAACCTTCATGACCTTAAATTTTTCAGAGGGAAAGCTTGTAGAATGTGCTTAAAATCGATTGGAGCTAGATTACATATTTTTGGCAAGAGTACCACAGAAATCAATTCTATGATTTTCACTTTGAATCACATCTTGTGACCTATAATATCCTCATTACTGCTGATGTTAATATTGGTCATTAATGTGGTATTTGCAGGATTTTACTTTGTAATTATTATTTGTGTGAAGATAGTTTGAGACTATACATATTAATATAAATATAAATGTGTATCATTCACCACTAAATTTGTTCATTTATTATATCTATACAGATTCATGGTTTATTTTATTGTGTTTGCTGTTACTTGTTAATATTTTAAGAATTTATTTTTCTTTCAGAAATGTTCTATTTTGATAATCTCAGATTTATAGAAGATTTAAGACAGCAGTGAAAGGAATTCATAAGAAACATTCCCTAAATGTTATTCTTTATTTCTAGATAAGTCTACGTACATAACAGTTTTTATCTCTGAAACATTTGCAAGATGCACACAATGTCTTTTTATTTGTAAATAAAAAAACTCACATTATCTAAAAATGAGAAATTATCTCTGTAACTATGGTGCAATGATCAAAATAAGTAAACTATATTGTGAATATCTACTCTACAAATCTTATTCAAAATTTGACAATTATTTTAACAATTGTCTTTGAACCAAAATAAATCCAATTTGGGGAAATTTTAATATCAATTATTCACTGTGTCCAGTGGTCTTGTTTCTTCTGTTTTTTTTTTTTTTTTTTTTTAATCTGGGATGGTTCCTTTAGCATTTCTGGGCTATTCATGATATCTTTGATTTTGATTTTTGAATGATGTATTTCAGTAGTAGTTCTATAGATTTTTCTTCAGTTTATAATTAGATTTTAATTTTCATAACCAGTGGATAAATGCTCAAATATTTGACTCTCAAGTTAACCTGAATGCTGCTGGTAGATTGCACATAGGGATCCCTGTTCTATCAATATGTCAATATATTTGGTGATATTAAAATTAATACCAATGGAATTTGCAAATATTTCTTTAGAGGAGCACATCATGAAGACTTTAGGCTTTGTGGACCAGAAGTTCTCTGTGGTCACAGCCTAAAATCTGCAAATATAATAATCATTCTTCTACAGATTTCCTGTACAATTCAGTTTATGAAATAAGAATATTTTCTGAATTTGCCCTCAGGTTTTGTTATTGATTTCACCATTTCAATATTAATAAGCACTTTGCATATCTGCCCTTGAAACTTATCTTTTAAAAATAAATACCTTTATTTATTTATTTATATGTAGTGCTGAGTATCAAAAACAATGCCTCATCCATGCTAGAAAAATTCTCTTACACTGAAAAACAACCCCAGCCCTGTGTTATCATTAAGAATGAGAAAATTAATACTCAGTTTATTTAATAAATCAGGAAGAAATTTTCATGGTTACTGTAGATTAAATTTTTATCAATTTATTTTTTAGCATTTTTGGTGTTACATATGTAATTTTTAAAATGTTCAAAGTTTTACATATGATCATTATGTAAAGATTGAAAAATACAGTTAAAGAAGAACAAAGATTATTCTCCATTATTCCACTTAGATACAATGTCTTTCAAAAGGAGGGTCTGCAAACACTAAATTAAAATCCGTTTTTTTTATTTTATTGATTGATTGATTGATTGATGATATTCCAATCTAATCCAGAATATGCTCTACCCTAAGCCATATCCCAAGTCTTCCATTCATTTGTGAATCTCGCTCTTGTGTTTTTCTCTTCCTGCATAACTCCAAGAATTACTTTTTCCAAAGTTACCATTGAATTTAACTTTTAACACATCTACACTTAATTTCATGCACTTAATTTTACAATTACTCATTCATCAATGGAACATTTCCACTTCTAATAACAAGAACTCCCAAGTGGATGAAGGGAGTTTAGACTCCACCAAAACAGCTATACAAATGATTTCTCTTTCCCACAACCACACATAAATGTATATAAACAGCCTCAATACCCAGCCAAATAGTTGTAGTAAAACTAATAAGAACTGGAGATAGAGGGCAAAACCAAGAATAGCCTCACTAAATGGTAAAGGAAAACTTTTGCCTTTCTCACAGATCAGCTTTTCCCCCAAGTTGACACACCAGTATGATCAGGAGAAACTGCCCAATTCTCAGTTTTCCCCTTTTGGTGTCAGAGAAAGGAGAACATAGCTCCAATATTCTGGATTTTTAGGGAACTGTTTTCTGTCTACTGTGACACAGATCTGGTGGCATATTTTGATAATTAGTCACATTGAGAAAGGAAACACCGTTGAACATCAAAGAACCTACAGTGCAGAAACCAGGTGGAAAAAAAGTTTATGTACTTTTGATAGAATTCCACAGCTTTCTTCCTAGAAAGCTAAGTGTTTGGAGAGAGTGTATCCACAGCAAGGGTGACAAAGCCCTGAAATACTTAACTGGGCTTGCTGGTGAAGCTCTTCCCCTGTGTGCAGCCACCAGGAGAGAGAAGTTTGAAACTAAAATTCTCAACCAAAGGCAAACTAGTTCAAGGAGCACATCAATAAAAGCCATAACACAGAGCCATGCTATCCTGTAAAATCTATGGGGCCTAGAAAATTAAGTTTCTTAGTGTTTCTGTTAAGAAACAAGAATGTCAAAAACTACAGTTTTAAAAGTATTAAGAAATACTAAACAATAAAAAATAAATGACAATAAATTAAATATTAGGAAAAAATCTATCAAATATATAATTGAAAATACAAATGATCATTAAATTTGTGGTTCTCAATCTCCCTGACCCCCAGTACTGGGGATGGAACCCAGGGGTACTCCACCACTGAGCTGTACACACCATCCTTTTTAAATGACCACTTTTAATTTTGAGACACTAAGTGCCCAGGCTGGCTTCCAATTTAGGATGCTCTGCTTCCTTCCACCTCTACCATGCTGGGATTAAGGGCATGAGGCACTGTACCAAGCTTCTCAACCTTAAATAAAGGGAAAAAATAAGGCAAGCGAAACTTTAATACTAGTATTGAAAAAGAATAATAACCACAGTCCAGTAAAGAGAATTTAACAAACAAAAAGTTCAGGAGATTGAAGTGTACATTTTTCCAAATGATTTTACTTGGGAGGCTAAATCAGAGCACAAATTCAGGGCCAGTTGCAACAATTTAGCAAGGCCCTAAGCAACAATGAGACTCTGTCAGATTAGTATATGAAAAAGTTTGGAATGGAGCTTGGTGAAAGACTACCACTGAGTTCAATCTCCTATACCAATGAATAAATTAATCAAAATCACAAAAGAATATGTCAGGTAATTAATAGCAATTCACTTGAGAATCAAGAAGGAGGATTATTTTTAAAATAAATTTCAAACAAATAAAAATAACTCAGTAAGTAACAAATATGAATGGATAAATTATATCAGAAAGCGGACTATAAGCTACCATTAAGTGGGCATGCAGACAGTATAGGTTAATAACTGAGTTCTAGGTAAATTTAAGGATCAGATCATTAGATTCTAAGGTGCTTCAATATGTTCTGGACTGCAGAATTTTATCATGGAAATCTTGGTGTTTTATTAATATCAAAAAACATGAATATAAACTCAATGGCATAAAAGTTCTACAAATGAATGGAAGTGGAAAAATCTAATTAGAACATCTGTAAAGAGAATCTATAAAACAAGAAAAATACATTCTAGATATAGTAATCCATAAGTTAAAGAGATTATTCTCATGTCTGATCAACACTTTGAGGAGTACAGATAAAGATGCATCTTGGTGAGTACTTCTAATTAAAACAGCACTGAAAGTGATTTTGCAAATCAGGAGATAGTGCCATTTTTAGATGGCAAAACACTTAATTTTTTCAATTAAAATCTTGAACCTGAGGCATGCCAGCTAATGCTGTTTATATACTTAAATAGAAAATAGAAACATTTAAGCAAAGAAAGGAGATAAATGACATATACACAAGAAAGATTAAAAGTTCTTTATTATTAATCTTATAATTTTTCACTTAGAAAACCTGATATATTGTAAAAAAAATCCTCAATATCTTAAAATCACAATGAGATATGAATAAGAGATAAATTTGGAAAATAATAATTTTATTTATGTTAGGAATTGGGACGCAATAAATTTCTGTTGCTATTGTCTGAAATCTGTAATAGACAATAAATGAATTGGAGTGGACTCAGTCCAAATCTGTTTATTACTAGAATAGTGGCAGGGTGATTGCCTACTATGAGTGTGCATGAAAGTTCCTGAGGTTGATGCCTAGCAGCTATAAAATAAAAGAGTCAAAAAGGTGCCTTTATTTACACATATGAACATGCTGTGGATTGGTCTACAGGCATTAATTTGATGGTCTTCATGCAATATCCAATTTTCTGCTAATGTAGCAAATCACTTTAAAGGTACTTTATGTACCTCTCTTGCTCCTTTGTAAGCATATCTCAATATGCTTACACAATATTTTTCAAGTGACTATGTAAAATTTTCAAAAATTCAGATTTCTAAATGACATTACTTAAAAATTTTCTCCACTTTTATTTCTGTTTTTGAATTCAATTAATCCATATGACCAATTTGTATATTTGAATATTCTGGAATAAGCTAATTTGTGTTTACAAAGAAATATTGTCTTTGAAATATTTATTCTTCATGGAGCTTTTATGTGCACATATGAACAAAATTTTAAAATTAGCTTTTATAATATATTACTAAGAAATATTCAAGGGCTGGGGATGTGGCTCAAGCAGTAGCCTGCGGCCCGGGTTCGATCCTCAGCACCACATACAAATAAAGATGTTGTGTCCGCCGAAAATTAAAAAATAAATATTAAAATTCTCTCTCTCTCTCTCCATCTCTCTCTCTCTCACTCTCTCTTTAAAAAATAAATATTCAAGGGGTCTTTTAGTTAATTTATATCTTTTTGAATTTATTACTAACTATCTTGGTCTAATGTGGTTTCTGGGCCACATGCATATAATGTTTAAAAAAAATAGTGACTGGCTATAATGGTGCAGGCCTGAACTCCTAGTAATGGGAAAATAAATCAGGAGGATTACAAAATCAAAGCCAGCCTCAGCAACTCATTAAGAACATCAGAAACTTAGACCCTGTTTCAAAATAAGAATAAATAAATAGGCTGCAGGGTACAGCTCAGAAGTAATGCAATCTTGGGTTCAGTCCCTAGTAGCACCCAGAAAAAAAATGCTATATATACACTACACTATCATCCTATTATAAACAAATATAATATGACTCATCAGTATTTTATATATATATATATAATTTATATATAAAGTATTTTAAATATTTCATATATAAATTATATATATATATAAAATATTGATGAGCCATAGTGTATATATATATATATGTTTTTAATGCTAAATATATATATATATATATATATATATATATATATATATTATTCATTGCAAATAATGTAGAGGTCAGTATGGCCAAAACAATGCTGAAGAGACTATAAAAATGGGTACATTATCTTTAATGGATTCTAAAATAATGTATATTTTATGAGCTAGTTAATATAGGGGTGTCTTAAGCAAGCAGGAAATCACTCAATAAAAGAAAAGAAACACAAATGAATATTTCTGAGTATTTCCTGAGTATTAAAACATAAAAGAATGAATGTGACATGGTATTATTTTATTTATATATTTATCTACTTATTTATTTCTTACATACATGACAATAGTGGAATTCATTACATTCATATTTATCCATTCACAGAACAATTTTTCATAATTCTGTATATAAATCATGTTCATGCCAAATTATGCCATTATACATGAGCTCTCTTTTTTTGCATTACAATTTTTAATACATCTTTATAACACAAATTGTCATATCTCTGTTTATATATAAGATATGTTGACACCAAATTCACATCTTCATACATGTATTTTGTATAATGATGTCTGTCTCCTTCCACCATCCATGTTATTACCCTTCTTGGCAGCTGGAATAAGAACCTTCATACTAATATTTGACAATACAGAGGTTTCTTAGACCTGGAAAGGAAAAGAAGGCAAGGTGAGGCTTTCTTCTGACAGCCCAGTGAAGTGAAAGCAAAGCAGCATGGGGCAAGGGGAGCTCAGCTTCCCCTCTACAGTCAAGTCTTTAAAAGACAAAACAGCAAGGAAAGTAAAGGCTTGGCTTCCTCTTCATAGCAAAGCTAAGGGCAAGGACAGGAACAATGAGACAAATTTAGCTTCCCAATGACAGCCATCTCAAGACAATGCATGGAAAAATGCAGAAAGGCCAGGCTTGTTTTCCCCTCAGTAGCCAAGCCATAGCAATACAAGAGAAGAAAGGTAAGGTGAGGAAGAAAAGCAAACAAGGGTTGGCTTTCCTGATACAGAAGGCAAGGTCAGGCCAGGCAAAGCCTGGCTTCCCTCATGACCAAGCCATGAAAGTTTGGACCAGACCAGGGAAGATTTGGCTTTTCTTAGATAGCTCAATCACAGCAAGGTATATCAAAGAAAAAAGAAATAATAATGCAAGGCAAGACTGGTTTTCCCCTTCATAGCTAAACTATGGTCGGCCAATGAAGAGAGCCACCAATTCAAATTCAAGTTAGGGCAAGCTTTGGCTTCTCCTGATGCACAAGCCATGACAAAGCTGGAAGGACAAGTCAAGGTCATGCTAGGCAAGGCCAAGTAAGTCTTAACTTCTCAGCAGCCATGCCACGAAGAGGCAAGGCAAGGCCAGATAAGGCAAGACCAGGCAAGAGTTAGTTTTTCTCCAATAATCAAATCTTGGCAAGAAAGTCAAGGGAAGACCAGACAATAGAAGTATCAATTAAAAAAAAAAATCAGACTGTGTCTCACAACTGATTCCTCAGCTGGGTCTGTCAGTGAGATCACCTAATATGGCTCATCAATATGGTCTCAGCTACCTTCAGCATGTGGTATTTGGGTAGCCAGACTTTTTTATGATGGCTTGGGGTATCTCAGGATATAAGGCAGAGGCTTGTCTATTGTGTCATTTGATTTATTCTTGGAAGTCACAAAGCTTCTTTAACACTGATGCAATTGGTCATGGTCCTGCCCATATTCAATACAGAAAACACACTACCTAATTCTTAGTGGGCAGGTAAGAAGTGGTCAAACAGACTGATCACTCTGCCTAAAGTTGTTAAATCATCAAAAAGCCCTGTGACTCCACTCTTCATTACATTTTGATGTCTTAAACTATCACTATAATGTGTAAGTCCCTGTGTATTGTAAAAGAACCAAGTTATGCATGATCCACTAATGGTCTTAAAATATCTTGGAATAAGATGCCAATTTTGAACTTTATGTATCTGCCAGAAATACTTAGTTGCAGGACTTAAACATTTATTAAAGGGCATTAGGTAGCTTACAGATTTTCTAAAGGGGTCTGAGAATCTGGGTTGGAAACTATACGATTGGGAGAAACTATGAAGTTATACTGCATATTGCTTAGGGAAGTTCCTGATGCCACTGATACTGAGCAGACATTTCCTCTCACTCAGCACAATGTTCCAGAACCTCTGGCTATTGCCATCTCTGAGATCTCATATTCCATGCCTTTATTCTGGCCAAGGTGGATCTGTGCAGAACCTACTTCTGAATGTTATTTGCGTCCCAAGAGGTGTCTTATGCATATGTACTCAAATGGCTGATGTTAGCCCTTTTTCTTTGTGTGAGATGCAGCCATGGGAAGAGAAATTGTGTCCCATCGTCCCAGATGTGGAACACGTATGAAAACCTAAATACAGTATATGACATATAATTATGTGATATGTAATGGTTATAAGACTATAAGTACATTAAAATAAATATAATGTTGATTAGCAGCAACATGATAATATATAAGCTCTCAATGATAAGTTCAAACCTATTTTAATGCACCTGTATCAATTTCATTGAAATAGTCATAGAATTGAGTTTCTGGAAATTTAATGGGTTAAGTCTGAAAATCTACTCCAGGTCTGGAAGGGATGCATAAGGTTTTACTAGACAGAACAGAGTGGTAGGGCACTCATTTAAAAGTCATTACAGAGAGGTAGAAGGCCAAGAGAGGTCAAGAACAAGTATTCCAGCATATAGTAAAGGACTTTGCACTGAAATTATGCAAATATGTGTATAGTGATGTTCAAGATAGGAGGTTAGTATAGTTTTTCTCATTCACTAGTGTACTTTTCACCCTTTACAAATCATATTTTCTTTTTAACTATTTGAAGGTAGTGTGTGCCATGACCAATATACATGAATTACTGATTTTGTTACAAGAAACGATTCCAGGTACTCAAGAGACACTAGCATAAAGGTTTAGATAAACAGGCCTTAATTCTAAGTAAGACTTTATAGATTTTTAGTTTCAGTTTTTGTTGCAGGACCTGACCTTGGAACTACACGGAGGAATGCTTATCTTGCTCATTGTTCAGCAAGGAAATTCTAACATAGAATATTATGTTTGGGGACAAATTTCTGTCAGAACACTGTCAAGTGCAACTTCCTTGTTCCTTTGACAAGGAGTTATTGCCCTGTTGGTGAAAGGTCAGCCTACATGTCAGTTTCTAGACTCTTGATGTCTAGACATCCATAAGATGGTCTGTTGTGAATCACCTCTGGCATATCATGACTATTATATGTAAATTGGCAAATACTCACTCTTAAAGCTATTTTTGCTGTGAAATAAAGCATATGTTGTTCTATGAAACAATCTCTGGAGGGGTTTCTCCATGCCCTCAAGCTCCCACAGTAGATGTTGGAAGGGTAGGCCCTTCAGCATTCTGATGCTCAAACATTGTATAATCAGGTGATTTTGCGTGAGGGATCCCTGGCCATAAGGAAACGCAAAGCTCAAAACATAAGCAGTCAGGGCATTGGGTAATTTACCTGGTTAACATAAACATGCTCATCTGCTAATTACACAACAGCTTTTAAATGCCCAGGGTATAAAAGTAAACTATGAGGAATTAAAAACTTTTTGGCAAAAATTTTTAGCTACAAATCCATGGTTTCCTTTGGAAGGAATATTCAATACCGACGTCTGGCGACCAACTGGCTCTGAAAAATGCTCCTCAGCAGGAGTAGCAAACACATAAACAAGCCTCAAACTTCTTTTATGTTATCTTGCTAGCTGTTAGTGGCTCACTCTGGGTGGAGAAGACATTGCAGCAGTGGCCCACTGTTGTTTGGGAGAGACAGCTATCGCAAGAGAAGATTAGAAGGAAAATGGGGAAAGCTAACAAGAACAAAAGATAGTAAGCAAGAGGAGGGTAACACAGATGTAGAAGAAAAGGGGTATCTGATATGAGATGTTGAGATTTAAGCAGAAATGGAGAAAGAACAAGAGAAAGAATGTAGAAAGAGCAAGGAGTCTCCTCTTTGGCTATAAGCTCTTATGTTTTTTTTTTTCCACAGATGTTGCAACAGTGCCATATAGAGGAGTTGACTCTTTCTGCATATATTAAATCAAGCTGTACCATGTCAGAGATGGCGATGTTAGGCTTAACATAAGGCATGAAAAGCAGTTCTATTATTTGTCAATATTATATATTCCAGGCCTTGGTGCCTTTCTTTAAGGTACCAGACCTCATGATTATACATTATATGGATGACATTATTTTAGCCCACCCGTCTGCACAAGACCTAGACTCCATCTTCCAACAAGTCCAATTAACACTTAAAGAAATTGAATTAAATAGAGCTCCAGGAAATGTTCAAAAATTAGCCCATTTTCACTTTTTGTGAATCATTTATTAACTCTTGCAGAGATCTTAGTACAGGCTCTCAACATTTACATAAAATCTCTCATTACATTAAATGATTTACAAAAGATTTTAGGAAACAGAAATTGGCTTACATTTCAACAGGTTCTTTGAAGGGCTCTACCTCCTCTGTTCCAATGTTTGGAGAATGACCTATCTTCTTTGTCTTTAAGAAGATTAACTCCTGAAGCTTACAAAGCCTTATAAGAGGTTAATAATCAGCTTGCTGATTTGCATCTTAGCCAATGGGATCCTGATAAGGACACTATTACTATAGTTTATACACCTCACCTATTCCCACTGGTCTTCTTTTCCAGGAATAAAGTAGCCATTTAGAATCAGTGCATCTTTCTGCTGCTTTTTCTTTCAAAATTACCCCCAAATTAGTATGTTTTGTCTAATGGTATTACAACTACACACTAGGATTCTTCAATTATTTGGTCTAAAACCTGATAAATTTGTCTTGCCATTAATTAAACAGGAAGTAAACCTCCATTTGAAAAATAATATCCTGTTTCAACATTCAATTATGACTTTTTCATTGGTTAATCATTTACTTGTTGCAAACCTATCCAAGATTTATTTGATAAAACAGTTTATGTTTTAAAGATAATTTGTGATAAACAAATTCCTGGAGCTGACCTTATCAGTACTGATGCCAGTTATTCTGGTGGCCTATTAATTCTTATTTATAATCTTACCAGGGATGAATACAAAACCTGAACTTACAAGGAGCTACCTGCCTCACCCCAATTATTAGAGTTACAGGCAACCACTTGGGTGATTGAAGCTAAGTCACTGATAGTGTTTGTTGTGCCTAACTTATAGCCAGGTTTCCCTGTTTCTTTATTAAAGGGAAAGCAAAATCAGCTTTGGATATACTCCTTCTTTCTTCTCAAAGAGTGCTCCAAAAATATACTAACTCACTGTTCATCACTCATATCAGAGCTCTTATGTTGAACCCATAACGCAAAGCAAAGCCCACTGATGCTAATTCTAAACCAAATTAAAACAAGCTTATATTGAGTTCACAAGAGAGCTGATCAGTGAATTGCCTCACCCAAGAGTAGGGCCAGAGGACAATGCCTGGTCTAAGAGCGGGGAAGTTTTTTATAACATAAAAAGTTACAAAGATAGATATCTAGGCAGCTTACAGCTGACAGGATCCTGGGAAGCATATTGCAAAGGCAGATAGCAGGTTAATAATCCACATATCTTAACATCTCAAGGTAGGGAGTAAACTCAGATTCCACCATCAGAATTAATGAGGAGCAGCTGAGATTTTTAGGAAGCATTGTTATCTGGTGAGGGAGAGCCAGGTATAAGTAAGTTCAAAGCTTGGGCAGGAGTTCCAAGCAAGTTTAAAACACCAAAGTGTGATCAGGCCAAATAGAAATATTAGTATTTTACATTAAAACAGAAATGAACTTTTCATGACCTTGTGACAGATGGCTCCCAGTCTTAAGATGGAATTAGGCTGGATTCATCACATACTGTTTTACCTGGATTTATCTCAAAGTTTAATAATTTAACAGATCAAGCCATGTGAAGTGAATATGGCACTGATTGGGAATCTGCAAAAGTTACAAGCTTAATTCCATCATTCATTCCACTTCCTTAAACAGTTTTTTTCTACACTCAGTATCCTACAAACTAAACAGATAGTGAAAACTTGTAAAAGTTATGCTTCTTTTTTTGGGGGGTAGGGTGTCTTACAACCTCAAGGAGTCATTTCATGGGGTTTAAAGGCATTGTCTTTATGGAAGATTGTTGTCATACACATACCCTTGCTTGGTAAATTAAACTATTTATATGTCACAATTGACACATCTTCTGGACTACTTACAGCTACTCCTATGGTTGGGGAAAAAACGAATCATCTCATTCAACATATGCTCAAATGCATTGTGACAAAATGTTTTCCACATAATGTAACAGCACACAATGGTTCAGATTATACTTTCAAAATGTTTGCTGTATTCTGTACAAAATAGAACATTAAATATTTTCCAAGAATTCCTTTTAACCCCCCAATCACAAGCCATTTTTGAGACAGCCCATCAAAATTTTATGGCTCAAAACACAAAAATTAGAGCTAGAATCCCTTGCTAACTGATGCAATTCCTCATATGTTAACCAATATGGCTTTATTTACCTTATGTTTTTTGAAATTTGATGATGTTAACCATAACCCAATACAGAAATACTAGGAGCCATTAACAAGTCCCTCAAGTTACCATAAGTGGTCTGGAAATATCCTCAAAAACAACAATGGCAACCATGAGCTTCTTCATTAACCCTAGTGAAAGCTTTTGCTTTTTTTTTTCCAGAATATGTAGACCAATATGGATCCCAGCAAGACTTGTGCAACACTTGATGTCTGATTCCCCAGATGCAGAAACTGACTCTCAAGATGAGAAAGCATCATCAATGACAATAAACCACAATATCCAAAAACCTGTGGTGATGTCAAAGTGTTGGTCAAACAATCTGAACAGATGAGATAAATTCACATCAAAATGTCTCCCAGCCTTCTATATTCTTAATTTATTCTTTAACTACTTTAATCATCAATAGTACACAGACTTGTTTTGTTTGTTTGTTTAAATTGATTTAAAATAAAAGATGACAGCAGAATGCATAAAAAATTTTATTACACATATATACCACAATTTTTCATATCTCTGTTCTTATATAAAGTATGATGAAAACCAATTTGTGTCTCCATACATGTATTTTGGATAATGATGTCTATCACATTCCATCATCCTTGCTAATTCCCTGTCTCCTCCCCTTCCCTCCCACCCCTCTGTCATATTTAGAATTCATTTGTTCCTTCCATGCACCCCCTCCCTATCCCATTATGAGTCGGTCTCCTTATATCAGAGAAAACATTAACCATTTGGTTTTATGGGGGATTGGCTAACTTCACTTAGCATTATCTTCTCCAATGCCATCCATATACCTGCCAATGCCATGATTTTATTGACTTTTATTGCTAAGTAAAATTCCATTGTGTATATATGCCATTTTTTTTATCCATTCATCCACTGAAGGGCATCTTGGCTCCACACTTTAGCTATTGTGAATTGTGCTGCTATAAACATCGATGTAGCTGTGTCCCTGAAGTATGCTCTTTTTGAGTCCTTTGGGTATAGACCAAGGATAGGGAGAGGTGGATTACATGGTGGTTTCATTCCCAACTTCTCAAGAAATCTCCATACTATTTGCCATATGGGCTGCAACAATTTGTAGTCCTACCAGGAAAGGATGAGTACCTTCCCCTCCCACATCCTCTTCAACACTTATTGTTGTTTGTCTTCATAATACTTGCCATCTGACTAACGTGAGATAATATCTTAGAGTAGATTTGATTTGCATTGCTCAAATTGCTAGAGATGATGAGCATTTTTTTTTATATATTTGTTGATTGATTGTGTATCCTCTTCTTATATGTACCTGTTCCAGTTTTTAGTCCATGTGTTGATTGGGTTATTATTATTTTTTTTTGGTGCTTAGCATTTTGATTTCTTTATATGCCCAAGAGATTAGTGCTCTATCTGATGTGTGAGGAGTAAAAAGGTGTAGGCTTTCTGTTCACTTCACAGATTATTTCTTTTGCTGAGAAGAAAGTTTTTAGTTTGATTCCATCTCATTTATTGATTCTTGGTTTAACTTCTTGAGCTATAAGAAAGTTGTGTCCTAATCCCACATGAAGAAGATCAGAACCTACTTTTTCTCTTATTAGACACAGAGTCTCTGGTTTAATTCCTGGGTCCTTGTTCAATTTTGAGTTAAGTTTGGCGCATGATTGTTTTTATTTACTTTTTGCTCAAAACAACATAATAAAACAAATAAGCACTGTTTTTGAGATTAAAAAAAATCAATGAAAAATTACATGCTGCCATCTTGGTTCTCCTGAAACAAAATAAACTTGAAGAAGAACAAATCAACACTGGCCTGGTGGTCCCAGGCTCACAGCAATCCCATTCCACCCTACCCTGGTGGGGCAGACACCCACCAGAGCCTAGCCTCAGGTGCAGGACAACCCCTTCTGACCAGCAGAGTACTGTGGGAGCCAAATTTCAGCCCAGACTACCACCGTCACCTGACTGCCAAGAGAGGTCAAGCTCAGTGGCCCAGATTCACCTGTCATGTTTCTCATGATAAAAACACCAAGGGTAACTCCAGGTCAACTGGGCTGCATGAAATAACCACAAAGAGACAGAAACACCTTTTTTTGGGGGGGGGTCCTGTGATCCCTCCTCTGACCTTAAGTGTCTTCAGAGAGAAAGAGTACGTGCATACTGAACCTTTTTGTTGAGGAGAAGCCATTCAAATGAGGCAAGGGATCTGGTTTCAGGGATTGAGTTTATTTTTCTGAAGCCTGCTGTCAGTAGGTTGGCTAACATATAAGAAGGCCACACCCAAAACCAGAGCAAGAGAAATGGACACACAAAGGCATTTCCATGGAACATTCTATCCCAAACTGAGCTAAGGGGTAATATCACAAAAGAACAAGTGAGCATAGCTCAATCTATGGGGTGACATGCCTACTTCTGAAGATGCATCCTTAACCTCCAGGACTGGGGCAATGTCCAGGTCACTTCATAATGTAGTGATGGTGAGAGCCTCTCTGCTCCAGGGAGGAGAATGTGAACCATTCAGACTGGCTGCCCACATTTACCCATGCCAACTTATGCAGGACCCAGATTCAGTATGCAGAAGCATTCATTGAGGGATACCAGTAGAGTCTGAAAGCCCAACATCGAGTCAAGGTACAGATAATCTGCACAGGTACAACAAGAATATAGGTAAAAATGTAATATCTCATATCCACACTGCAATAAAGGAAGACACAAACACAACTTGAAAAACTAATGGAGGAAAGTGCCCCAAACAAACAAGGACACTATAATAACAGAACCCATGGAAAGTGAAGTTGATGAAATGTCAGAGAAGGAGTTCAAAATGTTATAATTAAAATGATCTGTGAATTTGTAAATTACCTAAAGGAGCAAATACAGGCAGAAATTGATCACTTCAACAATAAGAGAAAAAAATATAGGTAGCACAAAATTACTTTAAGAGAGAGATACTCTAGAAAAAAAAAACAGAAATCCTTGAAATGAAGGATACAATAAATCAAATAAAAATTTCAACAGAGAGCATAACGAATAGACTATATCACTTAGAAGAAAGAATGTCAGATAATGAAGACAAAGTATACAATCTAGAGAATAAATTTGATCATACAGTGAAGATAGTTAGACATCATGAACAGAACATCCAAGAATAATGGGACAGCATCAAAAGACCAAATTTAAGAGTTATTGGTATACAGGAAGGCACAGAGTTTCAAATCAAAGAAATGCACAATCTTTTCAATGAGATAATATCAGATAATTTTTCAAACATGAAGAATGAATTGGAAAACCAAATATGAGAGGATTCAGGACACCAAATATACAAAATTACAACCGATCTACACCAAGGCACATTATAATAAAAATGCCCAGCATACCAAATAAAAATATAATTTTTAAAGTCACAAAAGAGAGAAATCAGATCACATATAGAGAGAAACCAATTCAAATCTCATCAGATTTTTCAACCCAAGACCTCAAAACCAGGAGACTGTGAATCAATATATACCAAGCTCTGAAAGAAAATGAATGCCAATGAAGAATCTTACATCCAGCAAAACTAAGCTTTAGATTTGATGATGAGATAAAAACCTTCCATGATAAACAAAAGTTAAAAGAATTTACAGTTAGAAAGCCTGAACTACGGAACATCCTCAGCAAAATATTCCAAGATAAGAAAATAAAAACAATGATGAAAATCAGAGGATAAAACAAGCCACATTAAATATCATAAATTTAAAAAAATGGCTGGAAACACAAATCATGTCTCAATAATAATCCTGAATGTTAATGGCCTAAACTCACCAATCAAAAGACATAGACTGGCAGATTGGATTAAAAGAAGACTAACAATCTGCTGCCTCCAAGAGACTCATCTCAGAGAAAAAGATATCCACAGACTGAAGGTGAAGAGTGGGGGGAAATTGTACCACTCACATGGACTGTGGAAGCAAGCAGAAGTTTCCATCTTTATATCAAATAAAGTAGACTTCAAACTAAAGTCAATCAAAAAGGATAAAGAAGGGCACTACCTTCTACTCAAGGGAACCATACACCAACAAGACTTAACAATTTTAAATATATATATATATATATATATATATATATATATATATATATATATATATATATATATATATACCTAAAACAATGAAGCCTCTACATTCATCAAACAAACTCTTCTCAAGTTCAAGAATCAAGTAGATCACAACACAATAATTTTGGGTGACTTTGACACACCTCTTTCTTCACTAGACAGACCTTCCAAACAGAAGCTGAGCAAAGAAATGATAGAATTTAATAATATAATAAATAATTTGACTTAATTGACACATAAAGAATAATTTGTCTTTCAATGAAAGAATATACTTTCTTCTAAGCAGCACATAAATCCTTCTCTAAAATAGACCATATACTATGCCACAAAAAACCTTTAGCAAATATAAAAAGTAGAAATACTACCCTGCATTTTATCAAATCATAATGGAATGGAATTAGAAATCAATGATAAAATAAAAAATCCATTCCAACACCTGGAGACAAAATAATATTCTATTGAATAGACAATGGGTTGCCAAAGACATCAAAGAGAAAATTAAAAAAAAATTAGAGGTAACTGAGAACACAGACAAAATATATCTAAATTTCTGTGACACTATGAAAGCAATTCTATGAGGAAAGCTCATTGCATGGAGTTTATTCCTTAAAAGAAAAAAAGTCAACAATTAAATGAGTTAACATTATATTTCAAAGCCCTAGGAAAACAAGATCAAATCAACACCAGAAGCAGCAGAAGGCAGAAAATAATTAAAATCAAAGCAGAAATCAATAAAATTGAAAAAAAGAAATAATTGAAAAAATTGACAAAACAAAAAGTTGGTTCTTTGAAAAAACTAAATAAAATTGGCAGACCCTTAGTCATGCTAATGAAGAGAAGAAGAGAGAATACCCAAATCACTAACATATGTGATGAAAATAGAAATATCACAACAGACACTACAGAAATACAGAAGATAATTAGAAAATATTTTAAAAACTTGTACTCCAATAAAATAGAAAATATTGAAGGCATCAAAAAATTTCTAGAGTCATATAGTTTTCCCAAACTGAATCAGGATGATATAAACAATTTAAACATATCAGTTTTGAGTGAAAAAATAGCAGATGTCATCAAAAGTCTACCAACAAGAAAAGCCCAGGACTGAATGGATACACAGCCAAGTTCTAAAAGACCTTTAAAGAAGAACTAGTACCAATACTCTTCAATTTATTTCGGGAAATAGAAAAAAAGGCAGAACTTTCAAACTCAATTTATGAGGCCAATATCATCCTTATTTCAAAACTAGGCCAAGATACATTAAAAAAAGAAAAAAAAACTTCAGACCATTATCTCTAATGAACATAGATGCAAAAATTCTCAATAAAATTCTGGCAAATGAAATAAAAAACATATCAAAAAGATTGTGCACCATGATCAAGTGGGATTTATCCCAGATATGCAATGTTGGTTCAACATATACAATCAATAAATGTAATTCATTATATCAATAGACTTAAAGATAAAAATCATATGAACATCTCAATAGATGCAGAAAGAGCATTTGACAAAATACAGTACCCCTTTACATTTAAAACACTAGAGCAACTTGGGGTAACAGAAATATATCTCAAAATCATAAAGACTATCTATGCTAAGCCTCAGGCCAATGTCATTCTAAATGGAAAAATATTGAAGGCATTCCCTCTAAAAACCGGAACAAGACAGAGGTGCCCTTTTTCAGCACTTCTATTTAACACAGTTCTTAAAACACTGGTCAGAGCAATCAGACAAATGAAAGAAATGAAGTAATACAAATAGGAAAAAAAGAAATTCAATTGACACTATTTGCTGATGATATGATTATATACTTAGAAGACCCTAAATGTTGCACCAGAAAATTTCTAGAACTAGCAAATAAATTCAGCAAAGTAGTATGTGTATGTATGTATGTATATATATATATATATATATCAACACCCCTATATCAAAAGCATTTCTCTATGCCAGTGATAAATCCTCAGAAATCTGAAATAAGAAAAACTACCCCATTTACAATAGGCTCATAAAACATAAAATACTTGAGAATAAACTTAAAAGAATGTGAGAGATCTATGTAATGAAAATTACAGAACCCTACAGAAGGAAGTCAAAGAAGACCTTAGAAAATTGAAAGTTCTATCTTTCTCTTGGATGGGCAGAATTAATATTATCAAAATGACCATACTTCCAAAAGCAATATACATATTTAAATGCAATTCCAGTCAAAATTCCAATGGTATTCCTCATAGAAATATAAAAAGCAATCATTAAATACATCTGGAAAAATAAGAGACCTAAAATAACTAAATCAATCCTTAGCAGAAAAAGTGAAGCAGGTGGCATCACTATACCAGACCTTCAACTACACTACAGAGCAATAGTAACAAAAACAACATGGTATTGGCACCAAAACAGACTGGTAGACCAATGGTACAGAATAGAGGACACAGAGTCTAACCCACAAAATTACAACTATCTTATATTAGACAAAGGTGCCAAAAATATGCATTAGGTTAAAGATAGCCTTTTTAACAAATGATGCTGGGAAAACTGGAAATCTATATGCAATAAAATAAAATTAAACCCCTATCTCTCTCCACTCACAAAACTCAACTCAAAATTGATCAAGAACTTAGGAATAAAACCAGTGATCCTGCAACTAATAGAAGAAAAAGTAGGCCCTAATCTTCATATGTGGAATCAGGTCTCAACTTCCTTAATAAGACTCCTGTGGCACAAGAATTAAAATCAAGAATCAATAGATGGAATGATCTTAAATTAAAAAATTTCTTCTCAACAAAAGAAACAGTCTGTGAGGTGAATAGAGAGTCCACATCTTGGGAGCAAGTCTTTACCCTTCTCATATCAGATAGAGCACTCACCTCTAGGGTAAATAAAGAACTCAAAAAGCTAAACACCAAAAACTCAAATAACACAATCAATAAATGGGTGAAGGACCAGGAAAGACACTTCTCAGAAGATTATGTACAATCAATCAATCAATCAATACATAAAAAAATCTTCATCATCACTAGCAATTAGAGAAATGCAAATCAAAACCACTCTAATATTTCATCTCACCCCAGTAAGAATGGAAGCTATTATAAAGACAAACAACACTAAGTGTTGGCATGAATGTGGGGGAAAAGGTACACTTATTTACTGCTAATGAGACTTAAAATTGGTGTAGCCAATCTGGAAGTTAGTATGGAAAGCAGTATGGAGATTTCTTGAAAAATTAGGAAGGGATCTACCATTTGACCCAGCTATATTCTCCTGGATATATACCCAAAGGACTTAAACACAGCATACTACAGGGACACAGCCACATCAATGTTTATAGCAGCACAATTCACAATAGCTAAATTGTGGAACCAACCTAGATGCCCTTCAATAGATGAATGGATTAAAAATGGCATATATTCACAATGAAATTTTACTCAGCAACAAAAGAGAATAAAATCAGCATTTGCAGGTAAATGGATGGAGTGAAAGAAGATAATGCTAAGTGAAGTTAGTCAATCCAAAATAACCAAATGCCAAAGGTTTTCTTTGATATAAGAAGGCTGATTCATAGTGGTGTAGGGAGAGGGAGCATGAGAGGAATAGTTGGACTCTAGATAAGGTAGAGGTTTTGAAGGATAATGGAGGGGGCATGGGACTATAAATGATGGTGGAATGTGATGATCATTAATATCCAAAGCACATGTGTGAAGACAAAAATTGGTGTGAATATACTTTGTATACAACCAGAGATATGGAAAATTGTGCTATATATGTGTAGTAAGAATTATAATGCTTTCTGCTGTCATATATAAATAAAAAAAATTAAAGCTCTACATCAAACTTAAAGACTTAAAGACTGCTTTGTGATGTGTGTTTTATGCACATTTATTGGACTCAATTTTCCTGAAATGATTCTCTCTAAAATTATACTATTGTGTCAAATTATATTCATGGAACTTGAGATAATCAATTCCATCAAAATCTCTTCAATCTGACAGCTCAAATTGTAAAAACTAATTCTATTCAAATTAAGATGACTATGGTTTCCACTTTCTTTTAAGGGTAGGATACACACTTGCTTGACCAATGACAAAAGTTAGTTTCATGGTTTAATCCCTACAGTCTGTTAACATATGACATATTAGGTATACTTCTCTTGTTAACCTTGTTTGCTATCAAAAGTCTTATTAACTGTATGCCTGAAGCTGAACAAAAAATTGTCTTAACAACTCAGATTGTTCAAGATTTAGAGTTGGGAACTGTTTCAGGCCCTGATCTTGGACCTACCTGGGGGTCTTGCTCATTGATCAGCAGGGAAATGCTAACATAGAATGCCATGTTTGGGGACACAATGCTGTCACAATATTGGCAAGTCCAATTTTGTTGCCTCTTTGACAAGGAGTATTTCCTCTGTAGGTGGAAGTTCAGCCTACATGTCAATTTCTAGACTCTTGGTCTGGATTCCCATAAGATGATATGTTATGTATCATCTCTGGTCTATCATGACTGTTATATGTAAATTGGCACATATCCACTATAAAAGCTATTTTTTTGCTGTACAATAAAGCAGATGTTGTTCTCTGAAACCATCTTTGAAATGGTTTCTTCATGCCCTTAAGCTTCCAGTCAATGCTGGACAATGGCAGGTCCCTCAGCAACTTTTTTTTTTGAATTTTTTGTAATTTTTTATTTTTGTTTTTACTATGTCAGACTCTCTGTATAGGTCTATTTTCAAAGACTGCCTAATCTTTAGGGAGACTACCAAGAGTTTAGCAAGATAGCTTCAAGTAGAAGTAGCTCTTTCTATTTTGATGACAGATCAAGAAACAAGTTTTATCCTAGCCATTTACTAGTATGTGATTTTGAAAATAATGTTTAACTCTCTTTGTTATGTGTGGCCTCATCCAACAAGGAGGTCCACAGAACAGGGTCGAGGAGAGTGTGGCTTCAGAGTCAATAATCAAGATCTCCAGAGACCAAACAGAAAACAGGTCTCATTGTATTGCACAGTTACCATGTATTTATACTCAGGCAGTAGCTAAGCAGATTACAGGCAGCCACCAATGCAATGTCTGCTAACTTTCCTTGCAGCAACCAATCAATAAGTGGGCCATGGAGCAAGCACAGGAACTGCAACGTATGGCCCGGGGCTGTGCCTCTCACAAGCCAAGCCTAGCATGAGGGGAGTGGCCTGTAACTCACATGCCTAGCACAAGGGGTGTGGCTTGCCACTCAGACTCTGTTAACACATGCCATGTATGTAGTAATCCATGCACTTTTCCCCACATCTTCCCACTCTTCCTCTGCTGCAAAGATTTCAGTTAGCATTGCTGTTTTTCGTTGTGTTGTCTTCACATGGTTACATAACAATCTCACAACAAGAGAAAATATCATCACTATTGTGAACAGTAGGGCCAGGGTAATAGCTTTATAAAAATTAGTTAATTTGGCTATCAGGTTTTTCCAATGTTCAGTCAATTCATGGAAGCAAAAAAAGGTTTTCAAGATAGACACCTTTGTCCATTGATTTTGACAATTGTCTTGGTAAGGTTATGCATAGTCATAAAATAGCATCCCAAACATCATTAATATACTAAAAAAAATTGGAGAAGTGTAAGGTTACATTTTCAGATACAGCATATAGGGTGACACAAATACTCTAAAATTTAGAGTCACAAGTGAGCCTTTGCAACATAAACAGAATATCTAGTTTTTCCTGGTAGAGGTCTAGTTCTTGCTGAATGACGAAGATATCGGCTTGAGACAATATATTTAGTCATTTTGAATGGCATAGGCTTCTGCCATGGTAGTAGACAAATTGTTTATAGTCTGAGCAGTCTAGATGTTCTGAGTTTGTGAAGCGGCGGCAGTGGTTGTGGCGGCAGTGGTGGCAATCAGGGCAATAATCCCAGTGATGATAAGTCTAATTGCCTACCTTGTCCAGTGTAGTATCTCATTTAGAAGATTCTTCATCTCCATGTCCCATGGACTCCTCCACTCTCCAGACAGGTTCACTGGAAGCCAGACTGCTGGGGACACTCTGAGAATAAATAGACATTTAGCTTTCATAGCATGGGTTAGACAATTTGTTAGCCAGCAGGATATATTTACTGCATAAGGGATGTATGTCTTAGTGATATTTATGCCATAAGTATCATTGATTATTAGCCTGGCAAAGAGTGGTATAACACAAGCTAGTGCATAGTGGGTACAAGCATAGTTTGGCACAAAGACAAATCCATGTATATATAATATATATTATATTAAGGGTGCTTGGGATGCTAATTATTTTATGACTATGCATAACCTTACCAAGGCAATTGTCAAAATCCATGGTCAGGGTATGGACTCAATATAGACCCATTTATCCAGCCAGCTGCTGTCCATTTGATGGGTTTAGCAGCTAGCAATATTGGTGTGATATTCATCGTGCCATACTGATTTTCTGCATACCCATTGGTAATGGCTTGTTCTGCATAGCAGTTATTGAAGTAGCCCATATGGTTTTTGGGCACGTTAGTTACATTCCAGGGGACTGCACTTGCCCAGGCACATAGATGTTGTTCTTCCCCAGAGAAGGTACGGCAGTAACACATTAATTCTATGGGGTGTTATCATTATCAGAGGGGAACGTTCCAAAAAGCATTGTTGGGTATGTTGGTAGCAAGGATTTTTTGCAGTCTCTGGTTATAGGTAGAATTAACTATAACTCTAAGGTCAGTGAGAGATAATCCAGCATATGACTTATTATAGTTATCTACAAGAGTTTCATTTCCAAGAGCAAAACAGAGAGGACTGCCTGGATTGTTGTAGGAATAGATGAAGCGAGGCCCTGAAGATATCAGGAAGCAGTTTTATTTGGCTGCAGCCAGGTTCAGAGGGCAGAGCTTTTCTGTAATCAATCAATTCCCTAAACCCTGAGTTCAGGTAGTTTCAAAGTTTTATACCCAGCATGTAAAGGGAGAGGCTTAGAAGTTCGCAGTCTACAGAACTTCAGATCAAAGCAGCTTTTTCTCTCAGTGTTTTGGGCAAGTTAACCCTTCAAGAACAACACCTTAAAAGTGGAGAGATTCTTCTTCTCCCCTTTCTTTCCTCCCCCTGCCAGCTGTTACTATAGAGCTCAATTAGTAATTTCTCTTATCTTAAAAATGTAGACATCTCTGTGAAGCCCAGCTCAAGGCCAGAGGCTTTGTTTGAACATTTCTACAAACTACTATATTGGATATGTTTGTAAAAAACTTGTAAATGGGTGTCCAGAACTTGAAGTGCTGTTATCTTCTTGGCCAGTGGCCAAGTAAACAGGTGACACAAAAATAGTTTATCTACATTGAACTCTTTTGCTGGAGATCCTAAAATCAGCCATGGTAAAGATTCTGGAGAAGACCAGTTAAGGCTTTTCTGTGGAGAAAGGGGGTGCAACTTCATAATCAAGGTCATACACTTTTGCTTGTGGGGATGCACCAACTTGTTGGCAATGTGCCTTCTTTGTTTGGCCTTTATATTGAAAAGATATATGAAAATGCCCTGGGGGTTTGTTAGAGGCTATTGCCACCTCTGAATAATGGATGACCAATATTACCAGTGACTTGCATCTTCTTTCAATTGATGGATTCCTAAATTTTGCTTTTTGGGCCTGACCTCTGCCCTCAGTCTGACACTGCAGAAAGGCCCAGTGCTGACTACACATGAGGCACCTTGGAACATGCAAAGATTAGACTTAATCTTGTACTCAGGGAACTTCTAAGTCCTTAAAAGGAAAGTCTGTAAAATGGTATCCTTCTGTTAAATGGAGCAGGTAACAGTGATCTTGGAATTGAAGTGCTCAAACCTAGTAGACACTAAGCCATATTCTTACCAACTGATCAACAAAGGATGGCAAGTGCAACCTGTGATGTTGGGAAGAAAGATGTACCTGAGCTTTGCTCATCCTTCACTCACATTCATTTCTTTTTAGTGTTCTTTGTGTGGCACAACTTCATCTTTCCTTAGGTGTAGGCCCTCTTGTCAAGTCTGTCTTTGAGTTTCATAATTTCCTCTTTCTTTAGAGTCAAGAGGTTGTTCTGGCATTACCTGTAGCATCTGTGCTAATTGCAGGTTCCCTCACCTGGATCAGCTCATGTCTCCTCTTGCCTACAGATTACATCAAGGTGGAATTAATGGACTCATGAGATCCCAACCACAGCTCATTTCCTGTAGATTCCCCACCTCCTCTACTGCTCAAGCTTCCAGAAATGCCAAGTAGGAGTTCCCCAAAACTGAAGAGTGGAAGCAATGTAAGCATCCATTGATGGAGGAATGGATAAACATGTTGTCCATCCACACAATGGAATATAATTCATCCCACATTATGTTAAGTGTAGTCACACAATCACAAAAGGACACTTACTATGTAATACTGCTTAGAAGATGTATATAGAGACATCAAACCCACAGAAACAGAAAGCAGGGGACTGGATGATGGGCAATGGGGTGGCAATATTTCATGGGTACAGAGTTCCTGTTATGAAGATGAAGTCTAGCAATAGATGGTGGTGATAGTGAATGTACTGAACACTTCTGAATTCTATTTGCACTTAAAAATTATTAATGTGAGCTGGGATTATGGCTTAGTAATGCTGCCAATGTTTATAGCAGCTCAATTTACAATGACTAAGCTGTGGAAGCATCATAGATGCCCTTCAATAGATGAAATGATAATGAAACTGTGGTATGTATACACAATGGAATATTACTCATCTTTAAAAGAGAATAAAATTATGGCATTTGTAGGTAAATGGATGGAGCTGGAGAATATTATGCTAAGTGAAGTAAGCCAATTCCAAACAACAACAAAAATCAAAGGCTAAGTGTTCTCTCTGATAACTGAATGCTGATCCATAATGGGGGGGGGATAATGGAGGAACTATGATGAGGAAAAGGAGAGGGAGGGATGAAAGGGAGCATGTGGAGAGTAAAGATGGTGGAATAAGATGCAAATCATTAACCTAGGTACATATATTAATGCACATATAGTGCATTGTTACATCGGGTACAACCAGAGAAAGAAAAACTTGTGCTGAAATTGTATAGAAGGAACCAATATGCTTTCTTCTCTCTAGCCCAAGACTACAGGCACCTGGGTCTATCCCTAGCCATAATTGACAGCTGATTTAAAGGAATTCCTGACTGCATCCCTTACAACCCCACTGTCAAGATGGTCTAGAAGAAAACATGCAGGTGATTCCTATCACTACAGCCTCTAAGAACAGAGGTGTCTCTTTGCAGAATGCAGAATGGCTTCACCCCTCCTACAGAACTAGCCTCTAAAGCCTCCTGGGTCATCGGGGCCTTGGGCAATGGGCTGTGTGAGAGAAAGCTGATTCTGATACCAGTTGGCAAAGGAGGTGAGAAAAGTGAGTTGTGGGCACCTAGATAGCCTTCATCCTCCATCAAATAGTAAGTACTACCTCAGTGAGGGAGATCCTGGGAACAAGGGAGATATGCCTTTCTGGCAACAATTGCTAACACTCAACCCCAAAAGTAATAGCCCAAATGTGATCTACTGGGTAGCCCTAAAGGGACTGCCTTATGTAGGTCCAAGGTCAAGAGAGCCTGCTAGAAAGGCTGAATCTCCTGCCTGGAGAAACTCCTTCCCAATTTCAGGTATACAATTGTATAGAATTTCAGTGAACGGGAGGCCATAGAGGTGGAAGGAAGTGAAATCCTCCAAAACCCGGGTATTGAGGTGCTTCAGAAAACAACCAAGGAATGTGGAGTGAGGTGAGGGCCAGGATCAATTCTCAAAGATCCAGATTTGGAGGCTATTCAACCTCTCTGCATGTTAGATACTGGAGGTACTGACATAAAGTTGATTAGAATAGCCAAATAAGAAGGGAATCACCCAAGAATTCAAGTTTTCTCCCCTTCAGACTTTTCTCCCCACTAGGAAATGGCCTACAAAGTGTTCAGCTGACATGCAGGAACTTAGGAACACTTGTGATTGCAGGCAAAGAGTTGCTCATGGCTAACTTCACTTGAAGTTGTTTCTTTGTTTCAGAATCTGCTCTTTAGAAAAGGCCTTAAACCAGTCAAAGATACACAGCTGCTCTTGTAAGTGACCTAGAGTAAACTTTGCTCATATAACTCATTATATTGCTAAACTCTCTGCCCTAAATTAAGTGCATATGCATTTATTTGGTTTGCTTTGGTTTGGTACTGGGAATAGACACTAGGAATGCTTTACCACTGATCTACATTTTATAGTAAAGATATCTCAGAAGAAAAGAAAAATAACATGATGCCATGTGTATCATTGTGAGCCCTCCGGAAATCAATCTTGAACATTCTTGCTACTTTGTAGTATTGAAATAGAATGTCCAATCAGGAATGTCTATTACCTCATATGAAGACAAAGACTAGTATGTAAAAGGAAACTAACTAGAATATATAAGAGATCACTTTCTACACTAAATGTTCAGCCTTCAGATAAGAATCTACTGAGGCTAGATGCACACAAATAAACACTGCTTCCTGTTGAATACGCTGGTGTCTCCTGTCTGTGTGAGAATCCCACACAACATTTTATTTTGTTTTGTTTGAGTCAGGGTCTCACTTATCTTATCCTTCTCTTTGATATATATTTATAATAAACAGCTTTCTTAGAAGTGTTTATATCCTGTGAGAAGTGAAAAGAACATCTGAAAAAAGATTTCAAAGACTCTTAAATAAATAGTTGTCTACAAAAAATGAAATGAAAACCAACTCAATTTATTTTTAGAAACATTTCATATCATATATTATTTTAAAACAACTTATCAAAAACTGATTTATTCCCATGTTTGCAACTCTTCTCAAGTTATTTTTCAAATGTCTAACACAAGAGTTTTTCTATGGAATAATTCAGATGACTTCTGTAGAAATTGTCAACAAGGCTAAACATGTAGCTCAGTTGTAGAGAGCTTGTCCAGCATGTACATGGCCCTGAAGTTTAACCCCCAACAGTGAAAGGAAAGGAAAGGGAAAAAGAAGAAAGGAAGGAAGGATAAAGAGAGGGGACAGGAGGGGAGGGAAACGAATGAGTAATTAAAACAAAAGGGCAAGTGGTATAAATATAAATATATGGTGTACTAACTCTTTAAAAAATTTACAGAGCTGTAGAATTTTAGTTACATCAAACTGGGTGATATTATGACTATATAGAATGACACATAATAAGTTCTGCCTTAGCCTGGCCTAAACCAAATAAATGGGTGGGTGTCCTGGAGAGGACTTCTCTCTGGCTTGATTTGGACACTCTTGAACCTTCACTGGTTCAGAATTTATAGCATAGTGGAGGGACCAAGACTTCCCTGACAGGCAGTGTAAGTGTGCTAGGCCCCTGAGATCCCATGACCAGGGATGCCCATGCCCATGCCCACAGTCCCTCCCCACCACTCACTGGTACAAAATGGTCTGCTCCATTGCCTGGTGCAGGTTTTCTCCTGACCAAAGGCCTGAGTGTTCGCAGCCTATTTTGGCGTGGCTGGGGATTGTATGGTTGTGGAGGGAATAGCCAAATTAGCCTTAGCACGATGGAGAGGCAACAGCTATCTCTCAGCCATAATTGGGGGTGGTCCTGGAAGAAGTAAGTAGGGTTGTGGTCTACCTTGACTGAAGACATGGAAACACACTCTAGTCCTTATGGCTGTCCATGGGAGTTGGTGATATGTACAGCTATTGGATTTTTTGTTGTTCTCTTGTTTTTTGTGGAGAAGTTATCAGTCTATGAGAAACAGGCATTACATGAGAAGATAAAAAAAAACTTGCTCTAAAACTTTTTGGACTAATTCAAGAAAAATGTCAATTACTTGAAAATGTTAGCCTTGTTTAAAAAGCATAGGAAGGCTTAGAGTCACCTTTAAAGGATATCATTTTGGTGAAGGAGTCAGTAAAAACAAAAATCTTGGAGGCAATATATAAAATCCTGGAGAGGTCCATATCTAAACTTGAGGATGAAATACTCTTTCTGGAAAATGAGCTAAAAGAAGAGAAAACTAAATATTCTCAACAGGGTAAATTGATGATGGATATATCAAAAAGGATTAAGTTCCTAGAAGATGAATCAAAATCCCTTAAATCACAAATACCTGAAGCTAAAACAAACTTGAGAATATTTCAAATGAATAAAGAAAGAATTACAGTAGCAATAAAAGAGGCTTTGAATGACTTCAGGAAAGTCATAAAGAGCTTTTACAAGAAGTTGAAGTATGGAAAGGAAAAGTGAATGGCCTTACTAAACAGAAAATTATATTTGAACACTCTAAAGTACATGCAGAACAAATTCTAGGAGACAAATAAAATCACATTAATTCTCTGACTGAACACTTACTGCAGATAAAAGATTTGGCTCCCATGCTTGAAAAAGTCCTAACAGATGATGGTTACTTGGAATTGGATTTGAAGAGTTAATCAGAAATTAGTGCTCACTTAGAAGATCAGCCAAAAAAGTGTTGGAAGACACTGGTTTATGATGCGAAGTTAAAGGCCTCTTTTAAAATCTTAGAAAGAGAAAGAAATCAAATTTTTACTTTATTATCTGAAGTAATTGAAACAAAGGAAGACCAAATAGAACATATTAGAAATAATAAGACAGAACAAGCATATTTGCAAACAGAAAATACACAGTTTGAAAGTGAGAATCAGAATCTCCAGCAGAAACTTAAAGTCGTGATGGAATTATATCAAGAAAATGTAATGAAACTCCAAAGAAAATAGGAGAGAAAAATTACCAGGTAGAGCAATAAGAGAAACTTTTCAAAGAGGAAGAAAAGATCAGCCATACAACTAAACTGCTGGAGACCAATAGAAAGCGATCAAAAGATCTTGAAGAAGAATTGGAAAGAACCATTTGTTTTTATCAGGGGCACATTATTTACTATGAGATAAAAGCTCATGGTAATGGGTTGGCAGCTAGGAGTGCTGAAAGATACCTCAATAATTTAAGAAAAAAATGCTCACAATATACAAAAATTAACTGAAATAGAGTTATAATTTAAGCTTGTAGAAAAAGATCCTTCTGTGCTTGATGCTTCAAATACAGCCTTTGGCAAAAAGAATTCTCCAAATGGTCCCTCACCATTGGGTCAACCTTCATGTGAAATAAGACCTTCTCATTTGGAAAAGAAGGCTACACTTATACCCTCAACTTTGGTGCCAGTAGGAGGAGAAAAAGGCTCAAGGGGCCCAGAGAATCCTCTGGACCATCCAACTAACAGTGAAAGAAGAGAATCAAACTGTGATAAGTCAACTTATCCTCAGAGAGCACCTTCTGACATACAGCCCCTGGAACATCCATGGGAACAGGCCCACAGGATAATGATCCCTTCACAAGGCCAACAATATTCTGATCCACATCTTCCTCTACAAAGGCAAGATGGATGTTATTCTAAATATGGTAGACCATCTGGATCAGCAGAACTCAGAAGTTCCACTATGCTACCTTTGGATAAAATGGATGGGCCTACATATTCAGAAATGGAATCTAGTAGAAATGATACTAAAGTTGATCTAGGTGATTCCAATGTACCTGATTCATCTCCCCCTGCTGAAAACCAAGCAACTGGCTCTGGCTTTTCTTTCTCATCTTACCCTCCAATCAGAGGTCCATTGTTTTCTGTGGATCCAAGGAGTCCGTTCATGAGAAGAGGACCTTTTCTTCCTCCACCTCCTCCAGGAAACACTCATGGAGCATCACGAAAATATATACAGTACATACTTATATGTACTTTACCTAAATAATTGGGCTGTTATTATAAAAATCAAAATTTCCATGACTAAGAAGAATCCTCTTTTGATATTTGAACTGTCATAATTAAAGAAATAGTCTTTTTGATATGACTGATGTGGAGAAATATAGTACAAGGGAATGAAACTTATAGGTATATGATTAAGTGTTTTATTTATAATTTTTTTAGTTGTTGATAGACCTTTACTTTATTCACTTATTTATATGTAGTACAGAGAATCAAACCCAGTGCTTCACACATGCTAGGCAGGAGTTCTGCCACTGAGCCACAATCCCAGCTCATGATTATATTTTAATAACCACTAACAATGATCTAAAAGAAAAGGAGAATATCTCCATTATTAAACAAATACAAGCCAAAAATATATAACCAATAACAATTAGACCTTAATTATTTTCTAATGTTGTATTCATTACAGGGATTCTTTGATTCTCTAGAGGTTTTACCAAAGGCCTGAAATATTTCCTTGCACTTGGTGAGCATCTACTCTTCTACAATAGAGGAAATGGGCATGGTAGAATTTTGTTGAAATGAATTAAATTTATACACTCAGGGATATCAATATTCCTCAAATATGCTATGGATTAGAAAGTATTCATATTGAGTAAAAGGAATGTATGTTAAAAAAAATGAGGGCTGGGTTTGTAACTCAGTTATAGAGCACTCACTAGAACATGTGAGGTCTTCGGTTCAAGCCTCAGCACCACATATTAAAAAATAAAGGTATTATGTCTATCTACAACTAAAAAATATTTTTAAAAATAGTTAACATAGCAAATTTCATGTCATGTATATTTTAAACAGAATCAAACATGTAAAATGGAAAATAAACAACTCAGGGGTACCAGTGAGGGAGCTGTGGGTCTAAAAGAAAACAGACAGGTGGGTTTTCAGTAAGGATGGCAGGTGGCCTAATTTCAATAGGTGTTTTAGATGGTTCCACATCCCGGGATATTTAGCCTGGTGAGATGTCCATTTGAGGATTCATTTGGGAGGGCTTGGTTGGTGATGGCATGCTGTTCATAAATCCTTGCCTGAAATTTTTGGTTGAATGAGTCATTATGGCATTAGCTATATTAATATTGAATTAGAGGACAACATGCAGCTTTTTTTTTCAACATAAAACTTTATGAAGGTCAAAAATATGACAAATGTGGCCTCCTATTGTTAGAGTTTTAAAGTGATAGATTCCTGGAAATAAGAAATGACAATTCCTTTTGAACATGTAAACCTCTATTCAAAATATAAATATATTTTATGTATCCATAGAAAAATTCTCTGATATAAATTACATGATGCACTTTTTCCTGAGTCCCCTTTCTTCCATTATCCCATGCCTCTAAGGAGAGCATCTTCTGAGGCTGCAGGGCATGCTCCCTGAGAGTAGTGTGCTTTGCCCTGAGAAACCTTGAAAGTGGCTCTCTGGTGAGGTCCGGAGGAAGGCAGGAATGGAAAACTCTGGGCAGGGTAATGGCATAGCATGACAAGGAATATTCCAGAAGATACTGCCTTCTGTCTGGAGGACCTAGTAGAGAAACAGGTGTTGAAAGGAATTGTGGCATCAAGGAACTTGGGAGAGGACCATGCAAAGCATGCTGTGAAACCTGGCTTCTCCCAGGAACTTTTCAGTAAGCATGTTTCTAACTGTTCCTGGATAGGTGTGTGGCTGTCTGCATGGGGGACAAAGTGCCAAGTGACCCTTCCTTCATCAAGGATAAAATCAGTGCCTTAAGCAACTTAGTGAGACCCTGTCTTTTTGTGACTGGCTTCTTTGAGTTGGCATAATATTTTCAAGGTTCATTCATGTCATAGCATGTCATCAGTATTCCATTCCTTTCTATTGCAGAACAACATTCCATTAGATGGATATGCCTTATTTATTAAACTATTTTGTTTGTTGACTTAGTCACTTATACTTTTTGGCTATTTGAATAATGCTGCTGTGAACACTCATATAACTTTATTTCTCTTGGATGTACACATAGGAGTGGTATTGCTGGGTCATTTAGTAAGTCTGTGTTTAATATGGAGGGAGTTTCCAGACTGTGCTAGAAAGCAGGCACATCTTTTACATTTCTTCACCAGGTCACAGTGTATCTTTGTCCCTGAGAACATATGCTATTGTCCATGTCATTGATTGTAGCCATCCTTCTACTCATAAAGTGTTCTCTTGTTATGACTTTGATTTGCAATTCCTTAATGATAAATGATAAATGATGACTACTTATCAAACATAATGATCTTTAGAGAAGTGTATATTCAAGTCTTTGGATACTTTTTTATTGGATTTTCTTTGTTGTTTAGTTGTAACAGTTCTTTCTCTATTTGGGGTAACAATCAGTTCTGAGTTATAATCTATGATTTGCAAATATTTTCTTCCATTCTGTGAGTTGTCAATTCATTTTTAGTGCATTCTTTGATGCTCAAAAACTATAATTTTCAATAAAGTTTAATTTATTTATTACTTTTTTCGTTGCATAGCTAGTGCCTTAAATTAGTAACCACTTCTAAATGTAAGGCCAAAATAACAGATTCCTATTTTTGAGTTCTATGATATATTTTGAGGGTGTGTGTGTGTGTGTGTGTGTGTGTGTGTGTATGTATATGAAGTGATGTAGGGAGTCTGACTCCATTCTTTTCTGTTCTCACATGCCCATTCATTCTTGGTGATGCCTCAGTGTCGGGAACTACAAGGAAATTCTCCTTCAAAGATTAGCCTGACAGCCCCCTGGGAGACATCCTGCCTGGGAGGCATCCTGCAGCTACCTATCTCCCTGGAACATCCTGCAGTTATCAGGATCATCAGACATCTTGCATCTGGCAGTTTTATCACCCACATCCAGCAATTGCTGATTAGAGAGCTTCCCCATCCCCAGCATATAAATACACCTGTGTGAACAATAAAAGTTTGCAGCTTGATCAGAACTTTTGTCTTGCTGTCACCTTTCCTGTCTCTTGTTCCTTCATTCCTCCCCATCCAGGTTCGCTGCCCATGGTTGATGTGTCCTGCTGGACGGGACACCTCCGCACATAATAATATTGACCATACACATAAGGGTTTTCTGCAAAAATTCATACATGATTTGCTCTTCAGGATAAGGAGCTACGAAAGCCCCTCAGTGACAGGTTTGCTCTCTCTATCCTTCCTGGCTCACTCTACAGTGCCCACCTGAAGCTATAGTTACAGCCTGTGCTTCCAGAGGCTGGGCTGTCTCTGGACCTCATGTTCTGAGGACTCCACTTTCAGTGAGCCCTCATACCCATTCCTCTGTGTCCACATGAATAAATGGTGCTGGGAAAACTGGATGTGCATATGTAGAAGAATGAAACTAGACCCCTGTCTATAACCCTGCACAAAAGTCAAATCTAAATGAACCCAAAACTTGGGAATTAGAATAGAAACCTTGCAACTTCTAGAAGAAAACAGAGGGTTAAAACTCCATCATGAAGATGCAGGCACCAACTTCCTCTATTTTCATTGGTTGAATTGGTACCACTCCTTTGGGAGGTGAGAGGCACATTCCATTTTCACCCAATGGAGGAGGAAGTCCAGCTTTCTCAATGCAAGCTCATCACTGATAGATTTGGGTGGAGTTCAAACTGTCCACTGCACTTCCACTAGAAACACCCTCAACTGAGGGGCAGAGGTGCCTCATTATAGCTTCACAAGTCCCCAGTGGTGCTGTGCTCTGGGATGGTGTTGTCATTTCTGAGCAGGGATATATTGCTCCTGCCCCACTAGCTGTGTCTAGCAGCAACTCACTGGGAAGGAAAAAGAGCCTTGTTACCCCCAGACAGGGGGAAAGTCCAGACATCCAGATGGTCTCCATTGACACTGGGATTTCAGTTTTTGGCTGGCTGAATCCCAGTTCATTTGCTTTATCACTTATATTAAATTTGTTTTTTTTTTCCTCCCTTTCAATTCTTATCAGCTACCACCAGATTTCTCAGTGACATCATTTGCCCTGGGGTCAGAAACATCGGCCTTTCCCTCTTATCAGGTGAGGACAGCCTGCCAGAGGCTTCACTCTTTTTATCAGGGTAAGGGAAAGAAATTGTTTGAGGCCATACTGGAGAGATCTGTGGGTGTGCCTGGTGAAACTGCAGGTTTTTGAAAATGGAGTTGCTTAGGCTCAGGCCTAAGGCCATCCTATCATACACACACACACACACACACACACACACACACACACACACACCAACCCAAAAATCAGGGGATTTGTTACTAATCTACTTATGATAAAAACAAGTAAAACAGAGCAGAAAAGCAGAGAAGAAGAGGAGGCAGCAGCCAGTCCTGGGACCCTCCTTCAAATTCCATTGTGGACTGAAGAGCAGGGCAGGGCTACATTCCCAGTCCTTGCCCCTTGGCCAAAGATCTATGTGCACATGCAGCACATCTCCCACAGATGCAGGCAGTGAGGAGGGTTCGGGCAGGTGGAAAGGGTTCAGCCTTAGCAGCTGAGTCCACTTAGGAGCTCAGGTGGAAGAGATGCCTCCTGGCCCCTGGAGAAGCCACCTTCACTGCCACTTCATGAGCCCTTCCTTAGTAGGAGGCACAAGAAAAACAAATAATTCCTTCTATCTAATGGCACCTCAGTGGGCTGGCCACTACACACACCTGGAACACCCTGGGGCCACAAGTCCTCCTGTCATGTCCTCATGCTCCCTTGTGAGCTTTGTTTTGTAATGCAAAAATACTTAATCAGAGAGCTGTCCTCTGAACAGGTTTTAAAGGGCAAAAGACCACATTCTTAACTACATGAACTTAGGGTGCAGATCTTTAGGTCTCACTCACCTGGCATACATGTGCCCATGTAGCTTTGACCAACACCTATTTTTCACCCTCACCCCTGTTGACCACCCTTTATTCTCAGCCTCTGTAAGTTTACATTTTTAGATTGTCCATGTAAGAGAGGTTGTGCCAGATTTCTCTGTGCCTGGCTTATGTAATTCAGCACAGTGTTCTCTAGGATCACTCAAGTTACTGAAAGTACTGGCATCTCTTTCCTTTTTGGGTTGAATAATATTCCACAGGCCACCCGCCAATTTGCTTATCCATCCATCCATTCACCCACAGAAAATTAAGATGGATTGTATCCCTTCCTATTGTGAAGGGTGTTGCAGCAAACCCATGAGTACAGACATCTCTTCCACATGCTGATTTCATTTCCTTTAAATGTACACAAGAGAGGTCTTTCTGGGCCATATGGTTGTTCTATTTTTATTCTTCCAAAGAACCTTCACACTGCTCTCCATGGAGTCTGCACATATTTTCACATTTGCAAATCCTCTGTACATAATGCATCATGGGTATGGAGGAGGAGAAAGGTAGTGAGTCAGCCACACAATTCCAACCAAAGGAGTTTTTAGGGGAATGGCCATGTGACCTCAGAGCCCACAGAAAATAAGCTCAGTGGCCTTGAAGAGTGGCACTGTCATGCACAAATCTAATGGAAGGTGAAGTTCATAGCAGGAATAGGTTTTGTGCTGGGTCTGCTCCTCCACCTGAAGGTCTGTAAGAGGCTTCACCAAGTTTCTGTTCTCCCCAGTGCTATCAGTCTAAATCCCTGAAATGGTTTCCTGGAGACATATAGAAAACCTGCCATCAGTTGAACACAGCACCTCCTCCTCTCACCTGCTGCTTCCCAGGCTGGCAGTGACAGCCTCCCCCATGTCCATGAGTACTGCAGTGGACGTGCTGGTCACCTTGCCACTATGTGCACTGCCATTTCTGCAGATAAGTGCCTAAGAAGGACTGAGTCCAGAAGACCCAGGCCCCCTCCACTTCCACTCAGGATAAGATTAGAACACATCTAGGCCTGGATAACTCCCTGAGGAAAGTTCTGTTCTTCTGGCTCTAAACTCAGAGGGACGTGAGGCTGGATCTGCTTCCATGATGGAAGAGCCTCTCTGACCATGAGACACATGGCAGAAGGCAAAAATGAAAGTGAAGGGAAATTGTACCCTGATGAGTCCCTAGATGTTACTGGATCTGCAGTCCACTCTTCCCCTGAATACTTCAGCTATACAAAATATTATTCCTTCTTGTTTGTCCAAACCTGTTTTAATTGCATTTTCTGTGATTTGCAAATGGAAGATAACAAAATGACACATTTCATAAACTCAGAACAATCTTTACTGTAATTTTTTTGTTTTGTTTTTCTACTATGTAGACTAGCATCTCTCTCCCACAAGAAGAAAGGGAGGAAGAAGAAGGGAGAGTGAGTATTTGATGGAAGGTTCTAGCTGAGCAGTCAGCCTGAGAAGTGAAGAGCAGAATGATCTTACCATCACCACAAACAATGACCGCCTGCACTCTAGTAGGCTTATCTGTCCCTCACATGGCACTCTAATTAAATAACCACCTTTAAAAAACCCAGAACATCTGGTGATCCTCAGATAAAATCAAATGTGTCATGCCTCTTCTTAGTATTTAGTTATATATCAACACAAAGAAAGTAAATTTCTGTGACTTTTGACATGCAGAAATAAATTTGTCTATTTAAAGAAAGTTTAGATACTAGCCCCAGAAAGTCAAGCTCCATTGTGATGGTCCATTCTAAAATGAAGAAAAGGAGACACACCCTGGATGACAAAAATCCTGTTAAGAGAAACCTTCCCTCTCAGTACCTCACAGTCCCATCTTTCTGTCCTTATAAAAACCCATTGTGTCCCTGAGATCCCCAAGAGGGCACAGTAAACCTGATTTCTTTCCCACTAATTCACATCTTTTGACTACTGGTTTTCCAGTGATGAGGTGCCTCGACTTGGGTCTGGTAACACCTGGAGCCTGCAAGTCTTCTCTATCACTGATGATGTCTCCAAATTTTTTTTAAACTGCCTGTTACATCATGTCTAAAGGCTCCTGTTTCAACAAATTATTATATTTTCAGAGTAACCCATTTTATACAGATAGTGGTTTGTGAAGAAACACTGATAATGGAGGGCTTACACCTGTAGCAACTCTGCAGGGTGCTAGTAATCAAAAGGTACAGTAGGGCATGGTATTTACTTCCATAAGTTTTCAACAAGCTTACAAATTACTCACACGTTTTGTAAAGAGTGTAAAGAATCATGAGCCCACATAACTCTTGATGCACCACCTCCAGGGTGCAGAAGCAGACCATCTTTATCTTCTTGAAACAACAGATCATTATACCAACTAATCTGGAACCTCACACTTCAAAATGAACTCCCAACATTCTTTCAACTCTTAGGAGGAAACTATTTGCCAGCTGTTGTACAAAGGTCAGGTGCCTCCAGGACACAAGCTTTGTTTTCACCATGTGATCTAAATTAATGATCTTGGCCAATTCACATAGTGGTGCTTTAACTATCTCCTAAGCTCTTATGTTTTTTATCTAGAAGGCACTGCATGTGCCTAAACTATTATTGAAGTACTCCCTGATTGAGCTCTATTAAATTTAGTGATCATTTAGAAAGTTAATCAGTGGAGAAATTTACAGAAGAGCCCTGTCTAGTTATAAATCTGTTTCTCTGAAGCACAATAAAATTATTCCTAGGCATAAGGTACAGGAAAGAAGACCCTTTTTGCTTACTTTTCCATATGCTCATTGTCTAAGGATTTTGCTTCTCTTATCTGTTCTTGTGTACATTTATGCATTTTCTCCTTTAATCTTTTCTTCTGAAGTAAAGAAATACAAAGGGAAATAAAGCAGGCAAAACAAATGGCAGTTTGTATTAATACATTTATATATATGTATCAATTGAAATGAGAATACAGGCTTACTTCTCACTGAGTTTTTTGAGCTTCTTTCACTGATTGTTCTAACACCCTTCAGCAACATCTGTCAACTTTTGAATGAAACAATTTGTTGTTTTATATAATTATTAGCAGAGCTTCTCCCCCTACTTTATCCACCCACATTTCTGTGTTTAGAAAATCTGTGATGAATGCTCAACAACATTTTAAATCATCAACATCTAACACTGGCAAAGAGGACATAATGTTAAACCATCATATTGTCTTGACTGATGGGTTTTAATAAGAATGTCTTATTATGTCTATTCAAACAAACTGAATTTATTAGATTGTTGGGCCTGGTACTGCAGATTGCCTCAGGGAAAACACAAATAACAGAGGAAAACTAGCTTTCTATCTGTACTCTATGACTTACTGACACTGGGATTTGGTTAAAGGGCCTACATTTTGTGAACCTACATTCATGATTTTAAATAGAATTATCACTGCCTTTATCTCTTGAATGTATTATGGCTCTTTAAATGAGCATGACACACATGTAATTTATATTTTGGTTTCCATATTTCACTTATCATTGAATTGCTTCAAGAGTTAAATGAGTTTCCCATCTAGAAATATTCTTTACAGAAAAGAAAACAATCAAGCATGTGAAGAGAACTTACAATGGGAGAAAAATTGTTGCACCTGCACGTCAGGTTTAGCGTTCATCTCCAGGATATATAAATAAATCATAGAGATCGGCTGAATTCAAGCTCCCGTTCGCCTGCTTCCCACAGACAAACAGCTGTGACTCAGCACTAATCCATCCGGCTGAAACAACCGGTCAGCCCTTCTGATCCTACGGAGGTAAATGCCAACCGAGCCTTCATAGGTAGTGGCCACAGGTTTGAAACGGGGCTTGGGAGAGACAGTAAGGACCCACCCGTTGCATTGGTCACCCGGCAAAGGGAAACAAACTGTCGCCATTTGCAAGAGATACCACCATGGCAGACAACTGACGTCATCAGACTGTGGCGGAGGAGATAACTTCATTGAAACCTGCGGCTACAGGTGTGTAATTCGCTAGCCTTCCCTCTCCACACATCGGGGAAACCTTAAGGGCCAATCTCAGCTCTCCTGTAAGGGCCTCTCCCAGCTCTCCCGTGAGCACGGTAGCCAGACTGAGGGAATTAGAGGTGGCGCGGGACCCGCCGGCGCGGGACTACCGCTCCCACCAGTGCAGACAGCTGAGGTCTCTTGCACCAGCTACCGGGGGTGTGGCTACCGGAGGGGCAGTTAAATTCGCTGAGGATTCTCAGCCCCAAGCTCTACAAACTTAGGGTCTGAGGGAATGGCAAACTGGAAGAGTGTGCCCAGTCATTCATGACAACAGGGCTCCCGGGAGCAGCAGACCTGGTGTGTACCCAGTATTGTGGTGAGCAGCACCCGTGAGAGGGGCCTGGCTAGAGGAAAAGTGGGGAAGTGACTAGACACAAGAGGACGCCCTAGGCACCCAGGATTGGAGACTCTCCCAGTCTGGGAGGAGGAGCTGCTGCACAGTGATTGGTTTCCGAGTATTGATAGGAGAAACTTGGCCTGGTGGTCACAGCGCCACCTACTGGAAGAGAAGTTAATCAAACTCTAAGACTGCATTTATTAGTTTTTTTTTTGTTGTTGTTCTTGTTTTTTGTTGTCGTTATTGTTGTTGTTGATGTTGTTTTTTTAATTTTGATTTGGGGTTTTCTTTCAGTTTCATTTTTCTTGTTTTTTTAATTTTTTTTTACAATTTTTTTTAAATTTTTTTTCTTCCAATTTTAATTTTTTTTATTATTTAAAAAAATTTTTTTTTCTTTTTTTATTTCCTATTTTTTTCTTCTTTTGTCTTTTCATTTCTTTTCAATTATCTTATCCCCCCTTCCTTGAATTCTACCTGCTTACTCTCATTCTCTTTAGTGACTTTTTCCATTCCCTTCTAATACCTTTCCTCCCAAGCATCAAATAAATTTATAGGAGTAAACAGTAACTCAGCAGTCAAACAGAACAAGAAGTAACATGAGCAGCTTCAAAAAGCAAGGAAGAAAAGGAGTACAAACAATGCAGGACAGCCTAAATATTCAGGAGGACCTAGAGTCATCAGAAAAATGGTCATATAAAGAACTCAAGGAACACCTTAGACAGATGGAATGGAACCTTAAAGAGGATACGAGACAGCAAATTCAAGCAGCAAAAGAACAGATTGAGAATGTATTACACAAACAGATAAAAGAAGAAGTTAAGCACCTTTATCAGGAGATAGAGATTATAAAAAAGAATCAAACCATAATCTTGGAAATGAAGGAAACTATAAACCAAATTAAAAACTCAATTGAGAGTATCACTAACAGAGTGGAGCAAGTAGAAACCAGAACGTCAGATAATGAAGACAAATTATTTCATCTTGAAAAGAGTCTAGCCAACTCAGAAAGGCTGGTAAAAAATCACGAGAAAAACATCCAAGAGTTATGGGATAACATAAAAAAGCCAAACTTACGAGTCATCGGGATAGAAGAAGGTACAGAGATTCAAACCAAGGGAATGAGTAACCTGCTGAATGAAATAATTAAAGAAAACTTTCCAGAAATAAAAAAGGAAACAGATATACAAATTGAAGATGCATACAGGACACCGAGCACACAAAATCACAGTAGACCAACGCCAAGACACATTGTTATGAAGATATCCAATATACAGAACAAAGAGAAAATATTAAAAGCTACAAGAGAAAGGAGACAGATTACATTCAGGGGTAAACCAATAAGGTTAACAACGGATTTTTCATCACAGACACTGAAAGCAAGAAGGTCATGGAACAATGTATTTCAAACACTGAAAGACAATGGATGCCAACAAAGAATTCTGTATCCAGCAAAATTAAGCTTCAGGTATGACAACGAAATAAAAATCTTTCATGATAAACAAAAGTTAAAAGAATTTGCAGCCAGAAAACCAGCATTGCAAAGCATTTTGAGCAAAACACTACACGAGGAAGAAATGAAAAACAATAACCAAAACCATCAGAGGGAAGTGCCTCGGTAAAGACAGAGGGCGAGGGGGAAAAATAATCATGGAAAAACAAACTAATTTTTTTAAAAAAAAAAAACGATAAATAATCAAACATGGATGGAAGTACAAACCATATATCAATAGTAACTCTGAATGTTAATGGCTTAAACTCTCCAATAAAGCGACATAGGCTGATATCATGGATTAAAAAAACAAATCCAACAATATGCTGCCTCCAGGAGACACATCTGATTGGAAAAGACATACACAGGCTGAAGGTGAAAGGATGGGAAATAATATACCACGCACACGGTCCTCGTAAGCAAGCAGGGGTGGCCATCCTCATATCGAATAAAATCGACTTCAAGACTAAGTTAATCAAAAGGGATAAAGAAGGACATTATATACTGTTAAAAGGAACCATTCACCAACAAGACATAACAATTATCAATATTTATGCACCAAATAATGGCGCTGCGACATTCATAAAACAAATTCTCCTCAAGTTCAAGAATCAAATAGACCACAACACAATAATTATGGGTGACTTCAACACACCTCTCTCACCATTGGACAGATCCTCCAAACAAAAGTTGAACAAGGAAACTATAGAACTCAATACCACAATCAATAACCTAGACTTAACTGACATATATAGAATATATCAACCATCATCAAATGGATATACATTTTTCTCAGCAGCACATGGATCCTTCTCAAAAATAGACCATATATTATGCCACAGGGCAACCCTCAGTAAATATAAAGCGGTGGAGATAATACCATGCATTTTATCTGATCATAATGGAATGAAACTGGAAATCAATGATAAAAGAAGGAAGGAAAAATCCTACATCACATGGAAAATGAACAATATGTTACTGAATGATCAATGGGTTACAGAAGACATAAAGGAGGAAATCAAAAAATTCTTAGAGATAAATGAAAATACAGACACAACATATCGGAATCTATGGGACACAATGAAAGCAGTTTTAAGAGGAAAATTCATCGCCTGGTGGTCATTCCTCAAAAAAAGAAAAAACCAACAAATAAATGAGCTCACACTTCATCTCAAAGCCCTAGAAAAGGAAGAGCAAAACAACAGCAAATGTAGCAGAAGGCAAGAAATAATTAAAATCAGAGCGGAAATTAATGAAATTGAAACAAAAGAAACTATTGAAAAAATTAACAAAACTAAAGTTGGTTCTTTGAAAAAATAAATAAGATCGACAGACCTTTAGCCATGCTAACAAAGAGAAGAAGAGAGAGAACTCAAATTACTAACATACGGGATGAAAAAGGCAATATCACAACAGATGCTACAGAAATACAGAAGACAATTAGAAATTATTTTGAAAACCTATACTCCAATAAAATAGAAGATAGTGAAGACATCGATAAATTTCTTAAGTCATATGATTTGCCCAGACTGAGTCAGGAGGATACACACAATTTGAACAGACCAATATCAATGGATGAAATTGAAGAAGCCATCAAAAGACTACCTACCAAGAAAAGCCCAGGACCGGATGGGTATACAGCAGAGTTTTACAAAACCTTTAAAGAAGAATTAATACCAATACTTTTCAAGTTATTTCAGGTAATAGAAAAAGAGGGAGCTCTTCCAAATTCATTCTATGAGGCCAACATCACCCTGATTCCGAAACCAGACAAAGACTCCTCAAAGAAAGAAAACTACAGACCAATATCTCTGATGAACCTAGATGCAAAAATCCTCAATAAAATTCTGGCGAATCGAATACAAAAACACATCAAAAAAATTGTGCACCATGATCAAGTAGGATTCATCCCTGGTATGCAAGGCTGGTTCAATATACGGAAATCAATAAATGTTATTCACCACATCAATAGACTTAAAGATAAGAATCATATGATCATCTCAATAGACGCAGAGAAAGCATTCGACAAAGTACAGCATCCCTTTATGTTCAAAACACTTGAAAAACTAGGGATAACAGGAACGTACCTTGACATTGTAAAAGCTATCTATGCTAAGCCTCAGGCTAGCATCATTCTGAATGGACAAAAGTTGAAGGCATTCCCTCTAAAATCTGGAACAAGACAGGGATGCCCTCTATCACCACTTCTATTCAATATAGTTCTCGAAACACTGGCCAGAGCAATTAGACAGACGAAAGAAATTAAAGGCATAAAAATAGGAAAAGAAGAACTTAAATTATCACTATTTGCAGATGACATGATACTATACTTAGAAGACCCAAAAGGGTCTACAAAGAAACTACTAGAACTAATAAATGAATTCAGCAAAGTGGCAGGATATAAAATCAACACCCATAAATCAAAGGCATTTCTGTATATCAGCGACAAAACCTCTGAAACGGAAATGAGGAAAACTACCCCATTCACAATATCCTCCAAAAAAATAAAATACTTGGGAATCAACCTAACAAAAGAGGTGAAAGATTTATACAATGAAAACTACAGAACCCTAAAAAGAGAAGTAGAAGAAGATCTTAGAAGATGGAAAAATATACCCTGTTCATGGATAGGCAGAACTAACATTATCAAAATGGCGATATTACCAAAAGTTCTCTATAGGTTTAATGCAATGCCAATCAAAATCCCAATGGCATTTCTTGTAGAAATAGATAAAGCAATCATGAAATTCATATGGAAAAATAAAAGACCCAGAATAGCAAAAGCAATTTTAAACAGGAAGTGTGAATCAGGCGGTATAGCGATACCAGATTTCAAACTATATTACAGAGCAATAGTGACAAAAACAGCATGGTACTGGTACCAAAACAGGCGAGTGGACCAATGGTATAGAATAGAGGACACAGAGACTAATCCACAAAGTTACAACTATCTTATATTTGATAAAGGGGCTAAAAGCATGCAATGGAGGAAGGATAGCATCTTCAACAAATGGTGTTGGGAAAACTGGAAATCCATATGCAACAAAATGAAACTGAATCCCTTCCTCTCGCCATGCACTAAAGTTAACTCTAAATGGATCAAGGAGCTTGATATCAAATCAGAGACTCTGCGTCTGATAGAAGAAAAAGTTGGCTCCGATCTACATATTGTGGGGTCGGGCTCCAAATTTCTTAATAGAACACCCATAGCACAAGAGTTAATAACAAGAATCAACAAATGGGACTTACTTAAACTAAAAAGTTTTTTCTCAGCAAGAGAAACAATAAGAGAGGTAAATAGGGAGCCTACATCCTGGGAACAAATTTTTACTCCTCACACTTCAGATAGAGCCCTAATATCCAGAGTATACAAAGAACTCAAAAAATTAGACAATAAGATAACAAATAACCCAATCAACAAATGGGCCAAGGATCTGAACAGACACTTCTCAGAGGAGGACATACAATCAATCAACAAGTACATGAAAAAATGCTCACCATCTCTAGCAGTCAGAGAAATGCAAATCAAAACCACCCTAAGATACCATCTCACTCCAGTAAGATTGGCAGCCACTATGAAGTCAAACAACAACAAATGCTGGCGAGGATGTGGAGAAAAGGGTACTCTTGTACATTGCTGGTGGGACTGCAAATTGGTGCGGCCAATTTGGAAAGCAGTTTGGAGATTCCTGGGAAAGCTGGGAATGGAACCACCATTTGACCCTGCTATTGCCCTTCTCAGACTATTCCCTGAAGACCTTAAAAGAGCATACTACAGGGATACTGCCACATCGATGTTCATAGCAGCACAATTCACAATAGCTAGACTGTGGAACCAACCCAGATGCCCTTCAATAGATGAATGGATAAAAAAAATGTGGCATCTTTACACAATGGAGTACTATGCAGCAATAAAAAATGACAAAATCATAGAATTTGCAGGGAAATGGATGGCACTAGAGCAGATTATGCTTAGTGAAGCTAGTCTATCCCTAAAAAACAAATACCAAATGTCTTCTTTGATATAATGAGAGCAACTATGAACAGAGCAAGGAGGAAGAGCAGTAAGAAAAGACTAACATTTAACAGAGTCATGAGATGGGAGGGAAAGGGAGAGAAAAGGGAAATTGCATGGAAATGAAGGGAGACCCTCATTGCTATACAAAATTACATATAAGAGGTTGTGAGGGGAATGGGAAAATAAACAAGGAGAGTAATGAATTACAGTAGATGGGGTAGAGAGAGAAGAAGGGAGGGGAGGGGAGGGGGGATAGTATGGGATAGGAAAGGTAGCAAAATACAACAATTACTAATTGGGCATTATGTAAAACTGTGGATGTATAACCGATGTGATTCTGCAATCTGCATTTGGGGTAAAATTGGGAGTTCATAACCCACTTCAATCTAATGTATGAAATATGATGTGTCAAGAGCTTTGTAATGTTGTGAACAACCAATAAAAAAAAATTTAAAAAAAAAAAAAAAAAAGAATTTGCACTCAATGGACTCCTAGTATCACCAAGGAGTTCCAATGATTAGGCACCAGAAGAGCCCCTATAGACAGTCAGTAAGCATTGTACCTTAACAAAAATTTACAGGCAGACAAAATCTGGATGCTGCTTTGGACTATGGAAATAATATATTCCTATGAGAATAAAAACTCAGTAATGACATAAAATGAGTCTATTTATAGTGGATAAGTGCTTTCATATGGATTAGTACTTTTATAAAAGGCTAGAAGAAACTATCAGGTCCACTTTTGCCCTCCACCTTTTACCTTGTAAAGATGAAGCAACAAGGTCCCATATTGGAAGCAGTGAGATCAGGTCCTTGACAGATATGAACCTGTTGGCAACTTTATCTTGGACATCCAGTCCTCAGAACTGCAAGAGAATAAATCTCTATTCTTTATAGATTACCCAATTGCAGGTATTTTGTTATGGCTGCACAAATAGACTAAGATCAGGATAGATAGATACTAAACACAAAATCATTATGCAAATGATTTCTCTGAATAGGATTATGATCAAATTTACTTTTTAAATGTATTTTCTTTATCTTTGAAATTTTCAACAATAAATATGCATCACTGTTTATAATCAAGCGCAAACAATAAATATAGCCCTTCACTTTCTCATGTTCTCCCCTTCCAGTTGTCAAGAAACAATTGGTTGCCAAATACCAGGAAAAAAAAAATAAATAAATCATAAAACTTAACACAGTACAAACAAGTATTTCAATCACCAAATGGGCAAAGGAAATGAACAGGCACATCATAAAAGAAATGAAAATGGCCAACAAATATATGAAATAAATGTTCAACATCACTACAAATTAGAGAAATGCAACTTAAAACTACACTGTCATTCCAACTCACTCCAGTTGGAATGGCAATTATCAAGAGTACAAGTAATAGAACATGTTGAAAAGGATGTGAGAAAAGTTGATTCAATTAGACAAAGGGGAATAATAGGAAGGTGGAGAAATGGAAATAGAAAAGACAGAATGAATCAAACATAACTTTCCTGTGTTCATCTATGAATATACACACAGTGAAACTGCATATCATATACAACCATAAGAATAGAATCCTTATTAGAATAAGTTATATGCTATATTCTATGTATATATAGTATTTCAGAATTCACTCTTCTGTCATTTACATATCTAAAAATAGTGAAGAAAATTAATTTAAAAATTCTATACTATGAACCTGTATAGGATGTTCAATGAAATTCTAGTAATCTAAATTTAGAAGAGTAATATTGTAACTTTGGCGATATATGATGAGTAAATTTGAGCAATTTGATTTTATGCATCAATTCCTGCTCTAAGATTCTCAAAGAGGCAGCTACTAAGAAGATTTGGAGTCTTTTGTAGTACTTTAGGACCATTTCTGGGAAGCAGTATCATGTTTACAGAGATGCAGGGGGTACAGAATTATTCTTTCAAGGGACAGGTGGACCCATGCTACAGCTACACTGTGACTACAATCTTGTGGGTTCCATGTGTTTCTAGCTGGACCACAACTTTACTGAGTTTCATATCCTAGTTTATTCAGAGTGAGTGATGCCCCTGTGTACCTCACAGTGCTGCCATGAGAAATACAGGGAATAGCGCACATTAAGTGCTCAGTACATGCTCTGGGTTGAATTGCCATGTCCTTCCCAGCATATCAGCTTATTACATCATCTGAAAATGAGATTTTTGTTCATTAAAATTTATATAAGGCCATAGTCAATTAGAATGGGCTATAATCTGATGACTCATCACCTTAGAAGAGGAAAATTTGGACAAGTATACTTGTACAGAGAGAACACCATGTGATAATGGTGACCGAAAAAGGAGGAATGAGTGCACATGTGAAGGTATGACAAGTATTCCCCACAACCACTGAAAGCTAGAGGAATCAAGAAAAAATTTCCCCTAGACCTTTCAGAGCATATACCTCATAATAATTCAGTTTGGACTCCTAGACTCCACAACTGTTTTACAGTAACTTGATTTTTTTTCCAGTGGATTACTTTTGAATTTTATTTTTTTAAATTACATTAGTTTTTTAATCTTTTTTTACTTTTATTTATTTTTTTATTATTAGTTGTTCAAAACCTTACAAAGTTCTTGACATATCATATTTCATACATTTGATTCAAGCAGATTATGAACTCCCATTTTTACCCCCTATACATATTGCAGATTCTTTAAGACACCCAGTAAGTATTATTTTTCAGAGTAGGGCCCATATGTTTGGCTCCCCCTTAACACTCAGTAGAGGGGTTAGTCCCAGACTGATAGCTTCCTGCCATCAAAGGGAAAAAGAGGAGTTCCACGTGGTTATCAACATCCTGTGTCCACAAAGATCTGGATAAAATATCATGAAAACTCAGTATGGAATTCAAAGAGTTAATGATATTCTGAAATTCACATGGAAATCAACAATCCAAAAGATGAGATTCTAAAAACTAATATGTAGACTATTGTTGAAGTACAGAGGAAAGTACAGTCTTCAAGACTGTACAGAAGTACAGTCTTCAGGGAAAAGGTCTGCAAATGAGAAATGCCCATGAGAATGGAGGATCCTAAGTGCCCCATTTTATCATGAACATATGCAGGTGTAATCTAAGTAGACGCTACAGGTAGGGCACTGGGAAAAGAGGCAGGTAAAGAAGGTGAAGACTGCACCCAAAGAGGACCTTATGTCACCTTCATTGCCCCTGAAATTTCTAGACAAGGACCATCAGTTCAAAGTGTTTAGACCAGGAACATTAGCGAACCCTGGGGGCTTATAAAAATACAGAAGCTCAGGCCCACCCCTGGCGCCTGAGTCAGACACTCTGAGTTGAGGCCCAGAAGTCTGAGTTTGAGTGAGCTCTCCAATTGACTGTCATACACCCTATTTGAGATACACTGTTCTAGTCTTGAACAGATGGCCTGGGATAGAAGCATCAATTTTATTCTCCATGAAGACACCTGGGAATTGCAGAACCATACCAATAACTTTTCTCTTCCAAGCTCCTGACCCTTCACCCTAGTCTCTCTTAAAATCAAATATCCAAAATAATATGTGGATACACACACACACACACACACACACACACACACACACACACACAAAATGGAAAATTACTCAGCCTTAAAGAAAAGTCAAATTAAGGAATTTGCCAGTAAATTGATGGAACTAGGGAATGTCAAGGTAAGAAAAATTTGTCAGTCCCAAGAAACAAAGGCCAAATATTTTCTTTTATATGTGGAATGGGGAGGGAATGGGGAGGAAAAAAAAGGAATGGGGAGAGAAAAACAGAAGTTTATTGGAGTGTATAAAGGGGAATGAAGATAAGGGAACAGCATGAGAATAGGAAAGATATTAGAATGAATTGGACGTAACTTTCTTCTGTTTATATATGAATACATGACTTGTGAAATTCCATACCATGTACAACCACATAAATGAGACCTAATTAGAATAAGGTATATTTCATGTATGTATAATATCTCCAAATGTACTCTGCTGTCACATATATCTAAGAAGAAGAAATAAAAAGGAGTAAAAGGACCTGGAGGAGGGAAAGAAAGAGGAAAGGGAAACACTGTGGAATGATATTGCTTATTTTTATAATAAATTTATATGTGAATGTATAACAATAAATCTCATTGCTCTGTAAAACTATAATGCATTAACAAAAATTTGGAAAAGATTAAAAAGTGGATAGTGGCATATGAACCTGATTGGCAAATCATAACTTTGAATTCCCAATACCAAAAAAATTTTAAATACATATATATGTATGTATACATATGCACACACAGACACATATACAAAAGTTACTGTAAAAAATATTTAATTACAAAAATCCCATGAGGTAATCAATAGATTCAGAAAAGCCTGTCCACAACACTCAGCACTCATTCATATTTAAAACACCAGAGGAACTAGTGACAGAAGGACATTTCTTCAAAATTGTAAAAGCTGTACGTGAGAAACCAAATGCCAACATCAAACTGAATTTAAAAAGTTGAATTTTTTTCTAAAAATAAAAACAAAACAAGTAAGTAAACTTTCACCACTCCTTGAATCCCTGGCCAGAGCAAACAGGCAAGAGAAGAAATCTAATGGCATACACATAGGAAAGAAGTCCTATTGCCTCTGTGTACTGATGACATGAACATTTTACTTAGATGATTTAAAATGCTCCATCAGAAAATTTTTAATGTTGATAACAAATCTACCAAAGGAGATGATACAAGAACATAATACATAAATCAATTGCATTCCTACATTGCAAAAACAAACCTGCTTCAAAACAATTGGGGAGAATATTTTATTCACAAACCCTAAAAAATAAATACTTGGTAAAATATCTAACCTAGGAGATAAAAATCTTCAACAATGAAAATTATAAAATGGTAAATAGAAACATGTTGAAGACAACCTTTAGAAGTGGAAATACTTCTAATGTTCTTGAATAAACAAAATTAATATTATCTAAATGATCATACTACTTTAACCAGTGAACAGACTCAGTACAATCCCAATCAAAATATTAATGAGATCCTTCACAACACACAGACAAAGCACATTTCTCAAATTCTTTTTGACCCAGAAGTGAAGTAGAATAGTCAAATGTATTCTGAACCAGAAGAGTGATGCTGAGAGCTTCACAGTATGAGATATCCAATTATGTCACAGAGCTTTATAAAAAAAAAAAACAAAAAAACAGATTTATGCTGGCACCAAAACACACCTGAAGACCAATGGAATAGAAAATACAGACAGATCCACAAAGATACAATGCCTGATTTGCAACAAAGGGGCCAAAATATATGTTGGAAAAAAACAGAAACTTTTTTTTACAAGTGCTGCTATAAAAACTGGATATTCATATGTAGAAAAACATAAAACTTAATCTGTCTCACCCTGCAAAAAAGCCAAATCCAAGGGGATCAAAGACCTAGGAATTAAACCAGAAACTCTACAGTTGCTGAAAGAAAATGTAGGCCCAACACTCCAAATTATTGACAAAATTATCAACTTCCTTAGCAAGACTTCTAAAGCACAAGAAATAAAACTAAGAGTAAATAAGTGAAATAAAATCAAATTTCAAAATTTCTGTGCAACAAAGGAAACAAGAATGTAAATAGAGAGCCTACCAATATGAGAAAATACTTTTCATCTGGATCTCAGAAAATTAATGTACAGAATTTAAAAAAAGATTTAAAAAATGAAACCCCTATTTACTAATTGGGCACAAAATCTAAACAAGACATTACTTAAAAGAAAAAATACAAGTGGCATATATATATTCAATATCTCTAGGAATCAGGGAAATGCAAATCAAAACTATAAGGAAGACAAAGTCTGTTAATAATGTGCCTTCACTCTTTCCCTATACTTCAATAAAACTATTAGATTCTAAAAGAACTACATGGAGATTTCATCTCACTGCACTCAAAATATCAATTATCAAGAGTAATGTGGGGAATCCACATATCAGAGAGAACATTTAGGTGGAAAGGAATAATAAAGCTTATTGGATTAGACATAGTAGGATAAAGGGAATGGAGGAAATTGGAATAGGAAAAACAGTAGAATGAAATAAACATAACTTCCCTATGTTCTTATATGAATACACAACCTGTGTAACTCTATGGTATATATAGCACAAGAATGGAAAGTTATAGTCTTTGTATGTATAATATGTCAAAATACACTTTGCTGAAAAGATTTTTTTAAAAAGAATAATATGTGGTGAAATTTACACTATTGCAGTGTTGATAGGACTGCAAATTAGTACAGCCATCCTGTAAAACTGTATGAATATCCCTTTCAAAATTTGGAATACAACCACCATCTGACCTGGTTGTCCCATTCCTTTGTAAATATCCAAATGTCTGAAATCAGTATACTATAGAAACACAGGTACATCAGTGCTTATAGCAACACAGTTCGTAATAACCTAACTACAGCACCAGCTAACATACTCATCAACAGATTAATGAATAAAGAATACCTGGTGTATATACACAATAAAGTTTTACTTAGTCATTAAGAATTAAATGGTGGCACTAGGTGAAAAATTGATGAAATGAGAACACAATTCTAAGTGAAATAAGCCACATTCAGAAAGCCAAGGGTCGAATGTTTCTTCTCATATGTGAATACTTGACCACATAATGAAAATGGGGAGAATCCAACACAAATAGCAGAGATATCTGTGGAAGTGGTTATAGGGAAGGCAGGGAGGACAGAGAGATGAAAAGTAGAATGAAACAAACCAAACTCTCTCTGTAAATCTAGGAATAAAGCAGGGTGAATTTAAATGTTGTGTATGTCTATAATGCACTAATTTAAAAATTTATAAATGAATAGAAGATACACCAAGAAGCCAGACTCATTGTTTTCCCTTTCACTCTTCCTCTATTTTTTCTTTTACTTATATTTCTTTTCTTCCTCCTCATAAACAATGCACCCTATGTTGTCTATAGATCAGCCCTATTTTGAAATTGCAAATCTTTGTCTTCCTGATATCTTCTTCTTCTTTCCTCTTATTTACCACTATTTTTAACTTCTCTTACTACTGGTTAGTTTGTAAAATGTCAGACCCCACCACTAATTCTCTAGAAGCAACTCATAGGTAATACCAATTGTTTGAGTTTACAATGGACAAAATTCATGATTAACTACTATCTTTACTGATAGAAATTGTTTAGCCTACAATTTCTGTTTATGGTGTCAATCAACATTGTAGATGTCATAATAGGAACTAAGTACTTAATTTAATCCTATGTGTTATATGCATAGGTTTTTGCAATTATTTGACTCCCCCTAATCTCCGAGGCACTGGAAACCTACAGGATAAAAGCTGGTAGAGTAAAAACCCCACTGCTTCAGGTCCATTTGTAGATATGGGTAGACACTTAAACAATAAAAAAAAAACAGAGAGATAAAAACATCCAAAACAGAATAATTTAGCAATAGACTCCACTGATACTACAGTACAGGAAATATCAAGGAATGAATTTAGAAAATTCACAGACAAGATGATCTAAGAGGTAAAAAAATTATATATATATATATATATATATATATATATATATATATATGCCAAATGCCTAATCTACAAAAAACAAAACAAAATGGAATTTTAAAAGAATGGTCATATTTAGAAGTAAACAAAAATGATTTCAGCTGATTTTTCAAGCCAGACCCTTAAAAACTAGGAGAACTTGAAATAATATATACAAAACTCTGAAAGATAATGGATGCTATCAAAATTAATTTTTAAAAATAATTAAGAATATATTTTAGAAATGTTATCTCAGTATTCAACCAAGTGAATCAATTTTCTTAAACAAATCTGTTGATTACTTTGTATTTGCCTCACAACTAAAGAAGTTTTAGAAATACAAGGTAAACTAAGACAATGTCCAAACTTTCAGGAATATGCAGATGTGGGAACAGGTACTTTTTGCCAAATCTGTAAATAATGTGTGACTAAATGGTGTAGTTAGTTTTAACCCAAATTTTCCAAGAGCTGCACAAGGCCAGTTGCCAGTTGGGAACTGGTAATTGCTGCTAGTATAGGTTCACATATTCAAAAGAAAGTACTTAGCACTTACCCTGATCCTGACTTCTGTAGTGTTACCATTGAATCCTACTCTAAAACCTTTTGCTGAGCAATAATATGTCTCCTAGAGAAATTTTGTAGTAAGTTTGTATAGAACATATTTTTAACATGTTAAGATATATGTATAAACACATTTAAACTTTATAAATATAGTGTTCTGAATTAATCAATTTTTATTTAGCTGAGTAATCTTTTTTATACTTGAAAAAATATTTAACACTAGCATCAGTATATGAGAACATCCCCTAGCTAATTGTTAGTAATAGCTTCAATCATATAACAAAATCATATCTCTCCAGAATAGACTTGAGGGTGGGGTATGTGACTTAGGTTGTAGAGCATTTACTAAGCATGAAAAGCATGTTCAATTCCCACCACCACGTGTATCAAAGAATAATAAAATCTAAAACTAAATGTTTTATATAGATATTGTAAATACCAGATAAATTTAAAAATAAGACATATAAACATACATTATAGCAGGAATGCATCTATTAAACAAAATATGAAGAAGACAACACTAAAAGTAATAGAGGCAAGTTACTATATTTAAATAAAAATAAAAAATGTTAACCTGCCTTTGAAATTTGTAATTGCAAAAATGTTTATATTCCTAAATTTTAAAATATATTTCTGATTTTACTGTACTTTTTTAGACAACTTTAAACAGGTTTTTTTCCTATGTGAGAAATATGTATTTTTACACTTAAAAATCACATATCATCTAGAGATTTAAAGGAACACAATTTGCTTATCAACATAGTCCTAAACATAGTCCTATAGATTATGAATTAATTAATGAAAAAACAGACATTATGGTTCATGTTATCAATATTTATTTTGCAATTTTACTCCCTGCATCATTCTAATTTTTTTAAGAAATTAGAAAAACAACTCCTAACTTCATGGGATTTAATAAATTAAAATTACATGTTAGCATCAAATGAATCTTCAAATAAAATTCTTGTTAACATTAAAAGTTATTATATTATTCCCTTGTTAGAAATTTTTAGATAAAATTAGTATTTTTTCTCTCTGCTTAATGTAAAATATTTTGCAACTTTCTTGTTCCACGTTTTCAACAATATTGTTTGTGTACCTTCTATCTTTGCATACTATTAATATAATCTTTATGCAAATTCATTTCTTTTTACATCTAAAATAAATAAATAATGAGACTTGAATAAAATTTTAAAATTTCTTAACTAATAAACAAAATGTCTTCTAATTATTTTTTAAATTTTTCATTTTTTTAAATTTGTGCTTTCAATGTAAGATTATTGCATAAAGAAAATAAAGTTAACTCAAAACCCACTGAAAAAAGGGATATTATTATTATCATCATGATTATAATCATCATTATTATTCTTACCAGAGAGAAGAGCTCACTGGCCAAAAAATGTTAATACTTCAGAAGAGTCATAGAATGAGGAAGAGTAAGGGTATATATCTGCAAAAGAACATTTTAAAAAATCTCAAATATTTGTGATATAAAATAACAGTACACAGTTATTTTTTCTCACAAATATGCTTATTTTTTAATCGATTCAGAGATATGAATCCCCATACCTCTTCCCTGTAATTCTTTATTGCCAGTTTTCAAATTGTGCTCTTTCTGAGTTTGTAAACATGTAGTAAAACTACTGGTCACAGCTCACAAGTCAGAATGTCATCAACCTCTGCCAAACTGGAAATTCATGCAGTATTTCTGTGTTCCAGCATTGGGATAGAATTCTTTTCCCAGGAAAAGTAGTTATCATTGTTGAGGCTTCTAACTGATTTGATGTGACCATATACATTAATGGGGCTTATATCCTTCATTAAAATAATCTGATTGTTGATATTAAGCATAACTTAAAAATGTCTTCACTTCAACATTTAAAACACTAAGTACCACACTTATGCAAGTTGACTCAAATAATTTATTTCTCACAATTTGTAGCATATTAACCATAGTTATCTCAATTCATGAGTAGAGAAAAATCATGAAATAAACTTATAAATCCAAGTTCAGTGGGCACTTGTCAGTGGTTTGAACTCTTCTCAAGTTTCTCAACTCCCTCCCACCCCCACACCTGCCTGTTGATGTGAGAAAAGATAGAAGGGGCTGGAGTTATTTCCCTACCACTACATTGTCACAAACTCTAACAAAATTGTTTTCTCTGTGGGCAGGCAGAGAAAAACAAATGCCCTGAAAATCTCTCACAATGGTTTCTTTATCGTGAACATATTCCACACAAGTGAATTTCTCTGCCTCTTTTGGAAACATGAATTTTTTTCAGAGTTTTACCATTAATTTTGGAAGAGCTCCTGGAGCTACAACTCTGGATGAACAGTGAGACTGAATTCTCAGGAGTCTGTTGCTCTCAAGCTATCTCACACAAACCAATGATGAGTCTCAACCATTCCTCCATTTCTGCTCCAGCATCTTCTGTTCCTTGCAAGCTATATTTCTTTGTATTTGTCAACCTTTTCAGTTTTAAGAGCATCTCTTGGTCATAGAATCTCATTTCTGTGATGTATTTAAAAAGGCTTTTTTGATTTTCAGTTTTTAACTCTTATCTCTTAGTTGAAGCATGGGAATGATGACTTATAAGTTCTTCACACACACTGGAAGAAAAATAAGTTCCAAATAAGTATGTAAATTAGAACTTCAGAAACTACAAATTGTTCAGAGACTTTAATATATTTTCAAAAATCATCTAATCAAAATCCACAACTGGAATTAATTTCTATCCTTCATTGTTATGTTAGGAAAGTATTTTAGAGTATGACTCTGACACTTATGAGCAGATTATAAGATAAAAGTTAATGTTTAAAGCTCCGAAACAATACCTCTGTTTTCCATAGCCTAAAATCTATTATCACCACAGCATGTGATATATAGTATATTTTTTTATGATGCTGATTTGTATATGATAAATTATCAATTCAGTTAATATTAACCTACTTATTATTAGGAAAACTAGATTCAGTGTCTTACATCTTGAATTCAGTCAAGATATTTTGCAAATGTGTAACCATGAAATGTATGTATTATGTATTAATGGAAAAACATTCAATGTAAAAGAAAGTAATTTTTCCCATTAATTCATAAAAAGATCACTTCATGATATGACAGTATGCTAGAAAAATAAAGATCAATATATAAATTATATAATATCTTTTAGCTAGGAAGACAAAATTAAGTTAGGTGTTATAAATCATGAAGTTTCTATTAAATGGGAAGCGTAGGTATGAAACAGCAAAGCTGGCAAAGGGAGTATCAGAAAAATAAAAAGAATTGGAAGTTAATAGGAGGATTGAAGAAAAACTTCACTTGTGATCTGATTTTCTGAAATGAACCAGAAAGTTCTTCTTGTTCTGCCAAGATTCTCAGCCTTTATCTTCCCCAAATTTCCGGATTTATATGGATTTCAGATTTGGTTTATAATCTAACATCGTAGAATATAAAAACCTTCAATGTGCTCATCAGATTCCCTTATTTCAGGGCTCAGAAAAAATATTATTTGACTAATCTTTTTGAGAAGATTGGATTATAAATTTGGAGATTGCCTGACTTTAATTGGATATATTCAGCTATTCAGCATTGAAAAATAATTTTAATGTTACATATTTTATAAAATATTTCAACTTGAAAAACCCAACAGGTTTAGGATATTTAAACAATACCACAAATATCACGATGTTATTATTTATAGTTACTCAATGGGTTACAAGATAAAAGCAGCTGAAGTGTATTGAAGCTTTCCCATAAAATGAATTTTATGCTCACATTTAAGAAATTATACTTCAATGAGAGACACATTATAATATGAATAACAGTATTAATTTTTCTATTAAAATAAAAAGTTTTTTTCATGAGTGGTGTCTGCAACTTTTCAGAGTAGAAAGCCCCAGAACTCACTTTCTTACAAACACTGACATAGCAAGATTATGGTCTAAATGATCCTGTAGGAACATACCAGAAGCCAGTTATGAAATTGGGTTATTCCATAGAATATACAGTTTTATTTAAAGAAGGGAAAAAAGCCATTTTCTTTAACCTGTTGTCAACCCCATGCCCAACCTAGCAGGATAAACATAATTCATGACTACTTTCTTAGGAAGAAGAGTGGATATGCTTCCAATATTCAAGGTGTTGTTTAGGGAGAGAAAGTGCCTGAGGAAATGATTTGTCTTACATATCTCAATGCTCATATGAGGAAATCTCTTACTTTCAATACCTGAGTTGGGCTCAGAACCAGAGAGAGCTCAAAAGGACTGTCTAAGACTCTATAATATTGCAATAAGACACCAGGGTGAAGAATAGAGTACAAGACCTTCCTAAAAAAAACCAGCAAACCTGTCTAATTCAGAAACCATAATTCAAGTCCACAAAGAAGCACTCTCTTAAAAGATTTGTGGGGCTTCCAACATTTCTAACTAATTTGGAAAACTTGTCCCCCATACAAAACTGATTCACAAAGTCTGGAAGAGGTAGCTGTTTTTTCAAATGCAAAAACAAACAAACAAAAAAATTGTAACAGAACTAACAAGACACATGAAGAAACACAGAAACACAAATAAATCAATAAAAAAGACCAATCCTAAGACTTTGAAGGTAATATGAATAATTTCATGAAATGAAAATAGGCCTCTTAAAAGTACATACATGTGTTATGAGAGAATACAGGCATAAAACTACACAAAAGAGTTGAGATTGTGGCTCAGTGGTAGAGCAGTTGCCTAGCATTCACAAAGACCTGGGTTTAATCCTCAGCACCACAAAAAAATGAAAAAATAAAATAAAGTTACTGTGTCCAACTACACTAAAAAATAAATATTAAAAATAAAAAGAAAACTAGGGCTGGGGATGTTGCTCAAGCAGTAGCGCACTCGCCTGGAGTGTGTGCAGCCCAGGTAAGATCCTCAGCACCACATACAAACAAAGATGTTGTGTCCGCCAAAAACTAAAAATAAATATTAAAAAATTCTCTCTCTCTCTCTCTCTCTCTCTCTCTCTCTCTCTCTCTCTCTCAAAAGAAAAAGAAAAAGAAAAAAAAACTACAAAAAATCAGGAAAATACATGTAAAATATAAAAATGCCAACACAACAGTATAAAAACTAAATAAAGCAATATATGAAAAAAATTCACTATATGTGTTCAGTAACAGATTTGATCAAGCACAAGAGTGAGTCACTGAACTAAAATACAGGCTTTTTGAAATTACTGATAGAAATAAAAAGAAAAGCAAAAAAAATAAAATTTTATAAGTGAAAAAACTTTACATATGAGATAATTTCAGAAAAATTAATATGTGTTTTGCATGTATCTCTAAAGAAAAGAAAGAAAAAGGGGAGGAGAACTCATTTGAAAAAATAATAGAATTTTTTTTTCAATTCTGAGAAAGAAAATGGATACTCAAATTCAAGAAGCTCAAAGAACAATAATTAAGATAAATCTAGAAAGGACCCACAGTGAGGGAAGCATACCCACTTTTCCTCCTAATTGTAACTACCAAATTGTAACTACCAAAATTTAAAAATCAAGATTTTTGATGGGCTGTGGCTGTGGCTCAGCAGTAGCACACTTGGCTGGCATGTCTGAGGAACTGGGTTCAATTCTCAGCACCTCCTATAAATAAATAAATAAAAGTCTGTTCAATTCTCAGCACGACATATAAATAAATAAGTAAAGTCTATTCACAAACAAAAATGACTAACTAAATAAACAAATTAAATGAAAATAAAGAATTCTGAACACAAGAACTGAAGAGTGATTTATCTTTTATAATGGAGCTTCCAGAAAATCATCAGAAGATTTTTTGGAAGAAAAATTTAGGTAAGAGTTTATGTATTAATTTTTCAAATAAAAAAGATGCACATACAAATTAAAAACAATTTGACAACAAAGAAAAAGAGCACCAGCAATAATGTCCTTTATAAACTTAAGAAAAAATAACATCTTTCTTGAAAAAAAAATTCTGAGTGAGTAAATCACCACTAGACATACTTTATGGAAATTGTTACAGGGAGTCTTTCAAGTAGAAACTCAAGAATACTAGGCAATAACAAAAATAAGCAAATGACCATAAAAACATTCTGAGAAAGGAATATATACAAATACAGACTTTTTTTAATCAGAAAACTTTGTTTTATTTCTCATCACTGACAGTATAAAATATTCTAATTTGAATGAAATTATAAAACTATTTCTCCTTTTTTAAATTTGTTTTTTTTTTTACCTACACATGACTCTAGGATGTATTTTAACATATTATAAATATATGGAGTGCAAATCATTCCAATTTTTATTCTATTCTTGTGTGGGTACACTGGTCTTGTGTTCATATGAGCATAGGAGAATCATGTACAATTCATCCCACTTCATTTTCTATACCCTCCCTTCATTCCCTTTTGTCCAAGTAAGTGAAATCTTATACTTACCCTCCCCTTTTATGGATTAGAATCCACATCTCAGAACATTTGGCCTTTGATTTTTTTGAGACTAATTTATATTACTTAGGATGATAGTTTCAGTCCCATCAATTAACAAAAAAAAAAATGCCATATGTTCATTCTCCTTAAGGCTGAGTAATATTCCATTGTGTTTATATACACCATACTTTCTTCATCAATTCATCTCTTGGAGGGAACCCCAGGTTGTTCCAACAATATGAATTGTTAATATTATTCTATTTCACACTTAAAATGGCTAATATGTTATTTTAAAGAAATTACTATTTGATTTTTCTTAAGTATCACTTAAATTAATTCAATCTGAACTGAAAATTAGAGATTTAAAATGCCAGCATATTTTAATGCAAAACAACTATGTACATAGCTAACTTAAGAATGTTCAAATGGCATTACAAAATGGGGTACTTAATAGTGCGTGGGACTGTAAAATAAAAAATGAAATAAACCTGTCACTCTTGTAAATTGTTTATTTTAAATTATAATTTGAAGAATATAATCTGTGAGTTTAAAAAAATGGCTAAGATGGTAAAATCCATTATGTTTTTATCACACACAGTAAAGATGTAGAAATTAATGTTACCCTTAACCAATATGCTTGAAGAACTTTTATGTAACAGGATAATGGGAAAAGAGAGACCTGTGAGAACAGAAGCAGATTGGAGTGATATAGCTGCAAGCTGACAAAAATTGAGGAGGATTAAGTGTTATCACAAAAGCTAGGAAGATGAATGGATGGATTTTATTCAGAGTCACAGAAGGAGCACAGCATTTTTAGGTTTCAGGGAATAGGTTAGCTGTGACAGTGATGATAGGATCAGCAGTAGGAGGTAAATGACATATTTTTTTGTTAGTATAATTGGGAATGGCAAAACCCTTTCAAAATGCTTAAGCATTCAAGTGGTATGTGCAGAAAGTTTCATTCAATAAAACATTTTAAGAACTACCATGTTTATCAGTCTTTGATGAAACAATGTCAAATTTCTGAAAGTAAATTTAGTAACAAAAGAATAAATTTATTTGCCCCTTTTCCTTTATATGTGAAATATACAAGCAAATTGTCAAATCACATTAGATTCTTTAATGCAAATTATCTCTAATTCTTTTTTGTGTAGTTTGAGAATTGAAAGGGAAAGGATTGTGCCTGGCCCATAGTTTTAGCTAATTGAAGAAAATAAGTCAATTTTACAAGAAAGACATTATCAATAAACAATTCACAATGCAAAATTCTTCATTTCAGACAAAAACTATTTCAATTGTATCTTCTGAGGACTTGCCAAGTTTATCTATGCCTATATTTAAATTCATTTGATAGCTTTGTTCTTTGGTTGGAAAAAAAAGTGTCTTTTTTTTTTTTTATTCTGACATCCCATGTCAATGATCTACTTGGAAGGTTTTTATGACCTCAAAAGGTGTAGGGATATTTCCTCACCATCAATCAAGCAATTATGCAGGAAAAACAGAACAAAAACCCACCAGCTACGTAGCTAGGTGTTCTCTAATCCAATTCAGTTCTGACACTCAATCTACCTGAAGATAGAGTTAGAATCTACCAGTTGAGTGCAAAGTCTCCAAGACTTCCTGCACTATCTAATGCTAGTCACAAATCCCAGGTTGTTTCACATGTGCTCCTCACAGGTAAAGTATAAATCAAAATTTCTATAGTCATTTACTTGGATTCAGTTGATATGACAGAGCAGCTCAAAGAACTCAAAGAAACAATAATGTGTACTGGTTTATTATAAAAGATATTATAAGTATAGATGAAGAGACACATGGGGCAAGGCACCTAGGAGGTAACAGAGAGCTTCTGTATCCTCTACAAGTGCAAAACCCCCCAAAAACATCCATGCACTGGGCTTTCCAAAAGCTCTCTGAACTCTGTCCTTTTGAGTTTTTATTGGAACTTCACTGTATATACACAAATGAAGTGTAAACAATTGTGCAGAAAGGTGAGCCACAAGAATAAGAATTATTGCTAATAAAAGGGTTAGGGAGGGCAGAAGAATACAACTGACACTAGGATTGCTGTATGTATACACATGGGTGTATAACCAATGTGATCCTGCAATCTGTACATGTGGTAAAATGAGAATTCATACCCTATTTGAATCAAATGTATGATATTTCAAGATCATTGTATTGTCTTGAGCAACTAATACAAAAAATAAAGAACTAATATAAGAAAAAAAAGAGGAAACCCAGAAAGTCCAGTACACATTCTTCTTATCCTTCCTATGTAACATTCTGTAAGTAACAACCCTGTAAGTTATGAGACTGAATGACTTCTAGAATGAGGAGGGTCTTATGACATTCTACCAAGCAAATGTAAGCCAGAGAATTTGTTTATGACCAGCTCTAAGATAAAAAGGTTAAAAATCTAGAGTTTTTATGACCCACATTTGGGAAGAGAAATTCTAGTTCTGTTGCCTGCCTTGAATAGGGTATGAGCCATTTATCATGGATGACTCACCCCTGGTTAAAAAAATGAAATCATATTATAGCTCTTTAAATATGTAGATTATAACCAAACTTATATATGTGTCATATGAATATAATGATTAATGTAGGATATTAAGTTGATGAATTTAAATTTATTCACATTATTAATGTTGCTAAATAATCACCTATGTATTTTATATTATAACAGAATTACTATTCTGTAGAAAAAGTTGTTACCTTGCTTGTACACATAAAGTGTAAGACTTTTTAAATAGGTGATTATAATTAAAAACACTCAGTTCTTTTTTCTTCCTATACTTGTATATTAAACTAAATTTTATTCAGTAATTTATAATGACTCAAAATGACAGTGGGTATGAAATTTGTGGGGCATATGTTATTACTTATTCCATATGTCACTTTCTTAATTCTATGTGATAATACATCACTTTGGACATTAAACTCCTTCTTTTTGTCATGATTTTTTTCTTTTGAAAATCCAACCCAAGTGGTGAGTCATCCAACACCATGGAAAGTGTCACACACAGGCAATACAAAAAATCCATAAATTGAGAAGTTAAGAAAATCAATGTAAATATATTGGTTTTGACTTTTACTTGATTATGAAAATCTTTGCTTTCTCTGAGACACATATCAGTTTGTTATTTATTTAGAACATATTGTCAAAATAAAAATAGTATGGTATCAGAGAGAGGAGAGGGCTGTACTATGGAATGGTGCAATCCTGCGTTTCAATCTTGCTTTTCTAGTTTCATGTTGATAGATTTGGGCCTGACTAGTAGTCAATACTTGACTTTCTTATATTGAAATACTATAAAATATATTGATTTAGAAAATATTTCATAGTAATGAAAAAATTATAAGTAGTCTAGAATGGCACCTGCTCCGTAAATATTAGATTAAATATTATGAATTTTTAATTTAAAAAAAATAATGTTATCATTGACTTTCCTCTCCATAAAACAAAAATAAAGAGAAAGAAAAGGGACCTAATATATTTTGGCACTATTTTCTTCAACTATTGCATTGAAATTACCATTTTGCTCCATAGTTCAAATCTCTCAGGGTAACTTAGATATTTGTATAAAACACAACAGTGTCCCAATTACATCCCCTCCCCAACAAGTACAACATAATTTAATGAGTTCATGGCACCAACACACAGGCAAGAAATTCCATGTCTTTCTCACACCAAGATTTCATAGTACTTTAGTTTCTGCCACCACAAAACCAAATACACTAGTGTTTTCCTAGGGAATGTCACTCCTCTTCCCTGTTACTAGCCTAAGTCTTTTTCCAATGGCTATTGGTGGGTTGGGGAAAGCAGAGGGTTGCACTTCTCTTTTGCTCTACCTCAACCACCATTCTTTCTCTATAATTTTATTTTATATTAAAAGATTTTCTTTTCACTAATCCGTATCTCCAATTCTAGGCATCTGATATTTGGAATTTCAATTCATAATTTTTTGCCTGCCTCAGTTCGACTCCTAAATTGCTCTTTTAATGACTAAATGAAAAGTGTAGCCTTACTTGGCAGTGCAAGTTCTACATAATTTGTCTACTTGACATAATAATGCTGAAAGGACTAGAGTACTGGATTTGAGAAAATCTTATAAAATGTGGAAATAGGATGTAATTGCTTCTGGAGCCATTATATGTGATCAAATTTTGTTTTTCCCACACTAATAAATAGGAAGTAATGACAATGGAATAAATGAACTCCGACAATAATCTGCTGAAAAGCAGAGAAACATGCTATCATTCTTAGGGTTTGAAAAACATAGTTTTTAAGAATGTGGTTGGTATAGCTGACATTCTTCTAATAGTCTTTACTAATCTGTCTGATGTTAAACTGTGCTCTCCTCCTCCTCTTCCTCCCCTTCCTCCCCTTCCTCTTCCTCCTCCTCCTCCTCTACCTCCTTGTCCTCCTCTTCCTCCTACTTCTCCTTTCTAGTTTCATACAGATTAAAGCAAAAGAAAAGATACTGGATATATATAATGTTGACCTATATTTTTATCTAAGTCCAAGCTAATAAAGGAGGTAATACTAGCACGGCTTATTGAAGTAATGAATCTAGATTATAATATTTTCCTGATAGTAGCATATAGATAACTAGAAAAATAATGATAACATTAATTTAACCCATCATTGCTATAATTTTTCTTGAAAACAATTTTTTTACTAGTTCTCATTAGTTATACATGACAGTAGAAAAATCTTTGATCCAATTTACACAAATTGAGCAGAATTTTTTGCATCTCTGATCGTACATGAAGTAGTCACACCATTCATGCAATTATACATGTACCTAGGGTAATGATGTCCACCTCATTCCACCATCTTTTCTACCCTCTTTTTCCCTTGCCTTTGCCCCATCCAAAGTTCCTCCACTCATCCCATGCAACCCCCACACTTATCAGAGAAAACATTAAGCTTTTTTTTTTTTTAAGTTTGGCTTATTTTACTTAGCAAGATGATGTTCTCCAACTCTATCCATTTACCTGACAATACTATAATTTTATTCTCTTTTAATGCTGAGTAATATTCCACTGTATATATGTACCACAGTTTCTTTATCTATTCATCTATTCATCTATTGAAGGACATATAGATTGGTTCTATAGTTTAGCAATTGTGAATTGTACTGCTATAAACATTTATATGGCTGTGTCACTGTAGAATGCTATTTTTTAGTCCTTTAGGTACAGAATGAGGAGTAGGATTGGGTTAAATGGTTGTTCCATTCCAAGTGTCCTAAGGAATCTCCACACTACTTTCCATATTGGCTGCACCAATTTGCAGTCCCAACAGCAATTTTGAGTGTGCCTTTTCCCCCACATCCTCACCAACACTTAATGTTGCTTGTATTCTTGATAACTGCCATTCTGACTAGAGTCAAATGAAATCTTAGAGTGGCTTTAATTTTCATTTCTCTAATTACTAGAGATGTTGAACATTTTTTTCATATATTTGTTGATTGATTATACATTTTCTTCTGAGAAGTGTCTGTTAAGCTCATTAGCCCATTTATTGATTGGGTTGTTTTTTGTTTTTGTTTTTTTTGTTTTGTTTTGTTTTGTTTTTGTCTCAAGTTTCATGAGTTTTTTATATATCCTGGAAATTAGTGTTCTACCTGATGTGCATGAGACAAAACTTTGCTCCCAAAATATACATCTCTCTTCACCTCATTGATTATTCATTTTGCTGAGAAGAAAGCTTTTTAGTTTGAATCTGTCTCATTTATTGGTTCTTGATTGTATTTCTTGTGCTTTACGAATCTTATTAAGGAAGTCAGGGCCTAATCAAACACAATGAAGATTTGGGCCTACTTTTATTTGATTAGGTGCAGAGCCTTTGTTCTAATTCTGAGGTTTTTGATCTACTTTGAGTTGAGTTTTGTACATGGTGAGAGATAGGTATTTAGTTTCATTTTGGTGCATATGGATTTCTAGTTTTTCCAGAATAATTTGTTGAAGAGGACATATTTTCTCCAATGTATGTTTTTGGCATCTTTGTCTAGGATGAGATACTTGTATTTATGTGGGTTTGTTTTTGCATCTTCTATTCTGCACCACTAGTCTACATGCCTATTTTAGTGCCAGTACCATGCCATTTTTGTAGTATGGTTTAAGGTCTGGTATTGTGATGCATTCTGCCTCACTCTTATTTGATTAAAAGATTGTTTGGTTACTTTGAGTCTCTAATCTTACCAGATAAATGTCATGATTTTTTTTTGTTTTATTTCTATAAGGAATGATGTTGAGATTTCAGTTGGAATTGCATTGAATCTTTATAGTGCTTTGGAAAGTATGGCCATTTTGACAATATTAATTCAGTCTATATAACAGTATGGGATATTTTTCCATTTAAAAATTCTTTTTCAATTTCTTTCTTTCGTGTCCTGTAGTTTACATTATAGAAGTCTTTCACCTCATTTGTTTATTCCCAGGTATTTAATTTTTTTTATTGTTTGAGGCTATTATGAATGGGGTAGGTTTCCTAATTTCTCTTTTGGAGGATCAATCACTGTTATATAGAAATGCATTTGATTATAGGCATTGATTTTGTATTCTGATACTTTGTTGAATTTATTAATTAATTCTAGACGTTTTCTGATTAAATTTTTTTGGAATCTCTGAGTATAGAATCATGTCATCAACAAATAACTATAGTTTGAGTTCTTCTTTTCCTATTCATATCTCTTGAATTTGCTTCCTCTAATTGCTCTGGATATAGTTTTGAGGACTACATTGAATAGAAGTGGTGAAAGAGGGCATCCCTGTCTTTTTCCAGTTTTAGAGAAAATGCTTGTAATTTTTCTCCATTTAGAATGATGTTGGTCTTGGGTTTAGCATAGATAGCTTTTACAATGTTGAGTGATGTTCTTACTATCACTAGTTTTTCTAGTGTTTTGAACATGAAAGGGTCTATTTTGTCAAATACTTTCTCTGCATCAATTCATATAATCATTTGATTCTTAAATTTAAGTCTATTAATATGATAAATTATATTCATTGATTTCCAAGTTGAACCAACCTTACATCCCTGGAATGAACCACACTTGATCACGGTGCACTACTTTTTGAAATACGTTTTACTATGTGATTTTCCAAAATTTTGTTGAGAATTTTTACATCAATGTTTATCAGGGATATTGTTCTGAAACTTTCTCTTTGATGTGTCTCTGTCTAGTTTTGGTATCAGGATAATACTAGCCTCATAGAATGTGCTTTGGAAGGATTCCTTCCTTTTCTATTTCATGGACTATTTTGAGAAGTATTAGTATTAATTTCTCTTTGTTTATCTTCTAGAACTTGGATGAAAATCTGTCTGGTCCCATGCTTTTCTTGGTTAGGCTTTTAATGGTGTCTTATTTCCTTTGCTTGAAATTTATCTGTTTAAATTGTGTATGTCCTCCTGGTTCAGTTTGGGTAGATCATATGCCTCTAGACATTTATTGGTGTCTTCAAGGTTTTCTACTGTACTGTAGTATGTTTCAAAATAGTTTTTAATTGTCTTTATATTTCACTAGTCTATTTCATGATATTTTCTTTTTCATCACAAATTTAAGTGTTTTGAGTTTTTTCTTATTTTCATTAGGGTAGCTAAGAGTTTGTCAATTTTATTTATATTTTCAATGAACCAGCTTTTTATCAATTTTTTGAATTGTTTCTTTTGTTTCAGTTTCATTGATTTCAGCCCAGATTTTAATTATTTCCTGCCTCCTACTACTTTTGGTGTTGGTTTGTTCTTCTTTTTCTAGAGCATTGAGATGTAATGTCAGGTGGTTTATTTGTTGACTTTTTCTTCTTTTAAAGAATGTGCTTAATTACTCATTACCATATTGATATAATTTTATGGTTGTATTCATATGTAGAAGAATGAAACTAGATTCCCATATCTTAACCTGTATAAGAGTCAACCCACAATACATCAAAAACTAAGCAATTGTTTGAAGAAGAAATAGGGGAAAACTTCAACACATGGGCACAGACAATAAATTCCTGAACAAAATATCTGTAGTAATTATAAGAATCAATAAATGGGATGGTATAAAATTAAACAGCATCTACATAGCACAGGGAAGAATTAACTCAATGAAGAGAAAGCCTAAAGAATAGGAGAAAATCTTTGCTAGCAACTACTCTAAGGGAGAATAATTATCAAGGATACATGAAGAATTCCAATAACTCAATATTCTCCCACACCAAAATAAAATAATTCAATCAATGAATTGGAATATCAACTAAACAGACACTTCTCAAAAGAAAAATTTCAAATGCCCAACACTTATATGAAATAATAAATTACCATCTTTATCAGGTAAATTCAAATCAAACTATAATGAGATTCTATTTCATACCAGTCCTAATTCTTTTTTTTTATTGTTGGTCGTTCAAAACATTACACAGTTCTTAATACATCATCTTTCACAGTTTGATTCAAGCGGGTTATGAACTCCCAAATTTACCCCGTATACAGATTGCTGTATCACATCAGTTACCCTTCCATTGATTGACATTTGCTTTTCTAGTGTCTGATGTATTCTGCTGTCAGTCCTATTCTCTACTATCCCCACTCCCCTCCCCTCCCCTCCCCTTTTCTCTCTCTACCCCTTCTACTGTAAATCATTTCTTCCATTTGTATTATCTTGTCTTACCCCTCCTTTCCTCTTATATATCATTCTCACTCCCTTTCCCTCCCACCTCTCATCCCTGTTTAATGTAAATCTTCTTCTCAAGCTCTTCGTCCCTACCCTGTCCTTGTTTACTCCCCTTATATCAAAGGGGTCATTTGGTATTTGTTTTTTAACGATTGACTAGCTTCACTCAGCATAATCTGCTCTAATGCCATCCATTTCCCTCCAAATTCTATGATTTTGTCGTTTCTTAATGCAGAGTAATACTCCATTGTGTATAAATGCCACATTTTTTTTTATCCATTCATCTATTGAAGGGCATCTAGGTTGGTTCCACAATCTTGCTATCGTGAATTGTGCTGCTATGAACATCGATGCAGCAGTGTCCCTGTAGCATGCTCTTTTTAAGTCTTTAGGGAATAGACCGAGAAGGGGAACAGCTGGGTCAAATGGTGGTTCCATTCCCAGCTTTCCAAGAAATCTCCATACTGCTTTCCAAATTGGCTGCACCAATTTGCAGTCCCACCAGCAATAAACAAGAGTGCCCTTTTCCCCGCATCGTCTCCAGCACTTATTGTTCTTTGACTTCCTAATGGCTGCCAATCTTACTGGAGTGAGATGGTATCTTAGGGTAGTTTTGATTTGCATTTCTCTGACTGCTAGCGATGGTGAGCATTTCTTCATGTACTTATTGATTGATTGTATGTCCTCCTCTGAGAAGTGTCTATTCAGGTCCTTGGCCCATTTATTGATTGGGTTATTTGTTATCTTATTGTCTAATTTTTTGAGTTCTTTGTATATTCTGGTTATTAGGGCTCTATCTGAAGTGTGTGGATTAAAGATTTGTTCCCAGGATGTAGGCTCCCTATTTATCTCTCTTATTGTTTCTTTTGCTGAGAAAAAACTTTTTAGTTTGAGTAAGTCCCATTTGTTGATTCTAGTTGTTAACTCTTGCGCTATGGGTGTCCTATTGAGGAATTTGGGGCCCGATCCCACAGTATGTAGATCGTAGCCAACTTTTTCTTCTATCAGATGCCGTGTCTCTGATTTAATATCAAGCTCCTTGATCCATTTTGAGTTAATTTTGTGCATGGCGAGAGATAGGGATTCAGATTCATTTTGATGCAAATGGATTTCCAGTTTTCCCAGCACCATTTGTTGAAGATGCTATCCTTCCTCCATTGCATGCTTTTAGCCCCTTTATCAAATATAAGGTAGTTGTAGTTTTGTGGATTGGTTACTGTGTCCTCTATTCTGTACCATTGGTTCACCCGCCTGTTTTGGTACCAGTACCATGCTGTTTTTGTTACTATTGCTCTGTAGTATAGTTTGAAGTCTGGTATCGCTATACCACCTGATTCACACTTCCTGCTTAGCATTGTTTTTGCTATTCTGGGTCTTTTATTATTCCATATGAATTTCATGATTCTTTTATCTATTTCTACAAGAAATGCTGTTGGGATTTTTTTTTTTGAATTTTTTTGATATTTATTTTTTAGTTTTCGGCAGACACAACATCTTTGTTTGTATGTGGTGCTGAGGATCAAACCTGGGACACACGCATGCCAGGCAAGTGCGCTACTGCTTGAACCACATCCCCAGCCCCCCTATAGAATCTTTTTTTTTTTTTATTGCTTGTTCAAATCATTACAAGGCTCTTGACATATCATATTTCAAACATTAATTTCAAGTGAGTTATGAACTCCCATTTTTACCCCAAATACAGATTGCAGAATCACATCGGTTACACATACACATTTTTACATAATGCCATACTAGTAACTGTTGTATTCTGCTATCTTTCCTATCCTCTACTATCCCCCCTCCCCCCCATTTCTCTTTTTATCCTGTCTACTGTAATTCGTTTCTCTCCTTGTTTTTTTCCCCCTTTCCCCCTCACAACCTCTTATATGTAGTTTTTTATAACAATGAGAGTCTCTTTCCATTTCCATGCAATTCCCCTTTTCTCTCCCTTTCCCTCCCACCTCATGTCTCTGTTTAATGTTAATATTTTCTTCCTGCTCTTCCTCCCTACTCTATTCTTAGTTGCTCTCATTATATCAAAGAAGACATCTGGTATTTGTTTTTTAGGGATTGGCTAGCTTCACTAAGCATAATCTGTTCTAGTGCCATCCATTTCCCTGCGAATTCCATGATTTTGTCATTTTTTAAAGCAGAATAATACTCCATGGTATATAAATGCCACATTTTTTTAATCCATTCATCCATTGAAGGGCATCTGGGTTGGTTCCACAGTCTAGCTATTGTGAATTGTGCTGCTGTGAACATCGATGTGGCAGTATCCCTGTAGTACGCTCTTTTAAGGTCTTCAGGGAATAGTCCGAGAAGGGCAATAGCTGGATCAAATGTTGGTTCCATTCCCAGCTTTCCCAGGAATCTCCATACTGCTTTCCAAGTTGGTCGAACCAATTTGCAGTCCCACCAGCAATGTATAAGAGTACCCTTTTCCCCACATCCTCACCAGCACTTGTTGTTGTTTGACTTCCTAATGGCTGCCAATCTTACTGGAGTGAGATGGTATCTTAGGGTGGTTTTGATTTGCATTTCTCTGACTGCTAGAGAAGGTGAGCATTTTTTCATGTACTTGTTGATTGATTGTATGTCCTCCTCTGAGAAGTGTCTGTTCAGGTCATTGGCCCATTTGTTGATTGGGTTATTTGTTGTCTTATTGTCTAATTTTTTGAGTTCTTTGTATACTCTGGATATTAGGGCTCTATCTGAAGTGTGAGGGGTAAATATTTGTTCCCATGATGTAGGCTCCCTATTTACTTCTCTTATTGTTTCTCTTGCTGTGAAAAAACTTTTTAGTTTAAGTAAGTCCAATTTGTTGATTCTTGCCATTAACTCTTGTGCTATGGGTGTCCTGTTAAGGAATTTGGAGCCCGACCCCACAATATGTAGATCAGAACCAACTTTTTCTTCTATCATATGCAGAGTCTCTGATTTGATATCCAGGTCCTTGATCCATTTTGAGTTAACTTTTGTGCATGGTGAGAGGAGGGGATTCAGTTTTATTTTGTTGCATATGGATTTCCAGTTTTCCCAACACCATTTGTTGAAGATGCTATCCTTCCTCCATTGCATGCTTTTAGCCCCTTTATCAAATATAAGATAGTTGTAACTTTGTGGATTAGTCTCTGTGTCCTCTATTCTATACCATTGGTCCACCCGCCTATTCTGGTACCAGTACCATGCTGTTTTTGTTACTATTGCTCTGTAATATAGTTTGAAGTCTGGTATTGCTATACCACCTGATTCACACTTCCTGCTTAGAATTGCTTTTGCTATTCTGGGTCTTTTATTTTTCCATATGAATTTCATGATTGCTTTGTCTATTTCTACAAGCAATACCATTGGGATTTTGATTGGCATTGCATTAAACCTATAGAGAACTTTTGGTAATATTGCCATTTTGATATTGTTAGTTCTGCCTATCCATGAACAGGGTATATTTTTCCATCTCCTAAGATCTTCTTCTACTTCTCTTTTTAGAGTTCTGTAGTTTTCATTGTATAAATCTTTCACCTCTTTTGTTAGGTTGATTCCCAAGTATTTTATTTTTTTTGAGGATATTGTGAATGGAGTGTTTTCCCTTATTTTCATTTCAGAAGTTTTGTCGCTGATATACAGAAATGCCTTTGATTTGTGTGTGTTGATTTTATATCCTGCCACTTTGCTGAATTCATTTATTAGTTCTAGTAGTTTTTTTGTAGACCCTTTTGGGTCTTCTAGATATATAATCATGTCATCCGCAAATAGTGATAAGTTAAGCTCTTCTTTTCCAATTTTTATGCCTTTAATTTCTTTCGTTTGTCTAATTGCTCTGGCCAGTGTTTCGAGAACTATATTGAATAGAAGTGGTGATAGAGGACATCCCTGCCTTGTTCCAGATTTTAGAGGGAATGCCTTCAATTTTTCTCCATTCAGAATGATGCTAGCCTGGAGCTTAGCATAGATAGCTTTTACAATGTCAAGGTAAATTCCTGTTATCCCTAGTTTTTCTAATGTTTTGAACATAAATGGATGCTGTATTTTGTCGAATGCTTTTTCTGCGTCTATCGAGATGATCATATGGTTCTTATTTTTAAGTCTATTGATATGGTGAATAATATTTATTGATTTCCGTATATTGAACCATCCTTGCATCCCAGGGATGAATCCTACTTGATCATGGTGCACAATTTTTTTGATGTGCCTTTGTATCCGATTCGCCAGAATTTTATTGAGGATTTTTGCATCTAGGTTCATCAGAGATATTGGTCTGTAGTTTTCTTTCTTTGAAGTGTCTTTGTCTGGCTTCGGAATCAATGTGATGTTGGCCTCATAGAATGAATTTGGAAGAGCTCCCTCTTTTTCTATTTCCTGGAATAACTTGAAAAGTATTGGTATTAATTCTTCTTTAAAGGTTTTGTAAAACTCCGCTGTATACCCATCCGGTCCTGGGCTTTTCTTGGTTGGTAATCTTTTGATTGCTTCTTCAATTTCATCCATTGATATTGGTCTGTTCAAATTGTGTGTGTCCTCCTGACTCAGTCTGGGCAAATCATATGTCTTAAGGAATTTATCGATGTCTTCACTATCCTCTATTTTATTGGAATATAGGTTTTCAAAATAATTTCTAATTGTCTTCTGTATTTCTGTAGCATCTGTTGTGATATTGCCTTTTTCATCCCTTATGTTAGTAATTTGATTTCTCTCTCTTCTTCTCTTCGTTAGCATGGCTAAGGGTCTGTCAATCTTGTTTATTTTTTCAAAGAACCAACTTTTAGTTTTGTTAATTTTTTCAATAGTTTCTTTTGTTTCAATTTCGTTGATTTCCGCTCTGATTTTAATTATTTCTTGCTTTCTGCTACATTTGCTGTTGTTTTGCTCTTCCTTTTCTAGGGCTTTGAGATGAAGTGTGAGCTCATTTATTTGTTGGTTTTTCCTTTTTTTGAGGAATGACCTCCAGGCGATGAATTTCCCTCTTAAAACTGCTTTCATTGTGTCCCATAGATTCCGATAGGTTGTGTCTGTATTTTCATTTATCTCTAAGAATTTTTTGATTTCCTCCTTTATGTCTTCTGTAACCCTTTGATCGTTCAGTAACATATCGTTCATTTTCCATGTGATATTGAATTTTCCCTTCCTTCTTTTATCATTGATTTCCAGTTTCATTCCATTATGATCAGATAAAATGCATGGTATTATCTCCACTCCTTTATATTTACTGAGGGTTGCCCTATGGCATAATATATGGTCTATTTTTGAGAAGGATCCATGTGCTGCTGAGAAAAAAGTATATCCTCTTGATGATGGTTGATATATTCTATATATGTCAGTTAAGTCTAGGTTATTGATTGTGGTATTGAGTTCTATAGTTTCTTTATTCAACTTTTGTTTGGAGGATCTGTCCAATGGTGAGAGAGGTGTGTTGAAGTCGCCCATAATTATTGTATTGTGGTCTATTTGATTCTTGAACTTGAGGAGAATTTGTTTTATGAACTTCACAGCACCATTATTAGGTGCATAAATATTGATAATTGTTATATCTTGTTGTTTAATGGTTCCTTTTAACAGAATATAATGTCCTTCCTTATCCCTTTGGATTAATTTAGTCTTGAAGTCGATTTTATTCGATATGAGGATGGCCACCCCTGCTTGCTTGCGAGGACCGTGTGCGTGATATATTTTTTCCCAACCTTTCACCTTCAGCCTGTGTATGTCTTTTCCAGTCAGGTGAGTCTCCTGGAGGCAGCATATTGTTGGATTTGTTTTTTTTTTTTTTTTTTTTTTTTATTTATTTTTTTTTATTGGTTGTTCACAACATTACAAAGCTCTTGACATATCATACTTCGAACAATAGTTTCAAGTGAGTTATGAACTCCCATTTTTACCCCAAATACAGATTGCAGAATCACATAGGTTACACATTCACATTTTTACATAATGCCATACTCGTGACTGATGTATTCTGCTACCTCTCCTATCCTCTACTATCCCCCTCCCCCCCATCTTCTCTTTCTATCCCATCTACTGTAATTCATTTCTCTCCTTATTTTTCTTCCAATTCCCCTCACAACCTCTTTTATGTAGTTTTTTATAACAATGAGAGTCTCTTTCCATTTCCATGCAATTCCACTTTTCTCTCTCTTTCCCTTCCATCTCGTGCCTCTGTTTAATGTCAATCTTTTCTTCCTGCTCTTCCTCCCTACTCTATTCTTAGTTGCTCTCATTATATCAAAGAAGACATTTGGTATTTGTTTTTTAGGGATTGGCTAGCTTCACTGAGCATAATCTGCTCTAATGCCATCCATTTCCCTGCAAATTCCATGATTTTGTCATTTTTTAGTGCCGCGTAATACTCCATAGTGTATAAATGCCACATTTTTTTAATCCATTCATCCATTGAAGGGCATCTGGGTTGGTTCCACAGTCTAGCTATTGTGAATTGTGCTGCTATGAACATCGATGTGGCAGTATCCCTGTAGTACGCTCTTTTAAGGTCTTCAGGGAATAGACCAAGAAGGGCAATAACTGGGTCAAATGGTGGTTCCATTCCTAGCTTTCCCAGGAATCTCCATACTGCTTTCCAAATTGGTCGAACCAATTTGCAGTCCCACCAGCAATGTATAAGAGTACCCTTTTCCCCACATCCTCGCCAGCACTTGTTATTATTTGACTTCATAATGGCTGCCAATCTTACTGGAGTGAGATGGTATCTTAGGGTAGTTTTGATTTGCATTTCTCTGACTGCTAGAGATGGTGAGCATTTTTTCATGTATCTGTTGATTGATTGTATGTCCTCTTCTGAGAAGTGTCTGTTCAGGTCCTTGGCCCATTTGTTGATTGGGTTATTTGTTTTCTTATTGTCTAATTTTTTGAGTTCTTTGTAAACTCTGGATATTAAGGCTCTATCTGAAGTGTGGGGGGTAAAAATTTGTTCCCATGATGTAGGCTCCCGATTTACTTCTCTTATTGTTTCTCTTGCTGTGAAAAAAACTTTTTAGTTTAAGTAAGTCCCATTTGTTGATTCTTGCTATTAACTCTTGTGCTATGGGTGTCCTGTTAAGGAATTTGGAGCCTGATCCCACAATATGTAGATCGTAGCCAACTTTTTCTTCTATCATACGCAGAGTCTCTGTTTTGATATCAAGGTCCTTGATCCATTTTGAGCTAATTTTTGTGCATGGTGAGAGGAGGGGATTCAGTTTCATTTTGTTGCATATGGATTTCCAGTTTTCCCAACACCATTTGTTGAAAATGCTATCCTTCCTCCATTGCATGCTTTTAGCCCCTTTATCGAATATAAGATAGTTGTAACTTTGTGGATTAGTCTCTGTATCCTCTATTCTGTACCATTGGTCTACCCGCCTGTTTTGGTACCAGTACCATGCTGTTTTTGTTACTATTGCTCTGTAGTATAGTTTGAAATCTGGTATTGCTATACCACCTGATTCACACTTCCTGCTTAGAACTGCTTTTGCTATTCTGGGTCTTTTATTTTTCCATATGAATTTCATGATTGCTTTATCTATTTCTACAAGCAATGCCATTGGAATTTTGATTGGCATTGCATTAAACTTATAGAGGACTTTTGGTAATAACGCCATTTTGATGATGTTAGTTCTGCCTATCCATGAACAGGGTATATCTTTCCATCTTCTAAGATCTTCTTCTACTTCTCTTTTTAGGGATCTGTAGTTTTCATTGTATAAATCTTTCACCTCTTTTGTTAGGTTGATTCCCAAGTATTTTATTTTTTTTGAGGATATTGTGAATGGAGTGGTTTTCCTTATTTCCATTTCAGAGGTTTTGTTGCTGATATACAGAAATGCCTTTGATTTGTGCGTGTTGATTTTATATCCTGCCACTTTGCTGAATTCATTTATTAGTTCTAGTAGTTTTTTTGTAGACCCTTTTGGGTCTTCTAGATATATAATCATGTCATCCGCAAATAGTGATAAGTTAAGCTCTTCTTTTCCAATTTTTATGCCTTTAATTTCTTTCGTTTGTCTAATTGCTCTGGCCAGTGTTTCGAGAACTATATTGAATAGAAGTGGTGATAGAGGACATCCCTGCCTTGTTCCAGATTTTAGAGGGAATGCCTTCAATTTTTCTCCATTCAGAATGATGCTAGCCTGGAGCTTAGCATAGATAGCTTTTACAATGTCAAGGTAAATTCCTGTTATCCCTAGTTTTTCTAATGTTTTGAACATAAATGGATGCTGTATTTTGTCGAATGCTTTTTCTGCGTCTATCGAGATGATCATATGGTTCTTATTTTTAAGTCTATTGATATGGTGAATAATATTTATTGATTTCCGTATATTGAACCATCCTTGCATCCCAGGGATGAATCCTACTTGATCATGGTGCACAATTTTTTTGATGTGCCTTTGTATCCGATTCGCCAGAATTTTATTGAGGATTTTTGCATCTAGGTTCATCAGAGATATTGGTCTGTAGTTTTCTTTCTTTGAAGTGTCTTTGTCTGGCTTCGGAATCAATGTGATGTTGGCCTCATAGAATGAATTTGGAAGAGCTCCCTCTTTTTCTATTTCCTGGAATAACTTGAAAAGTATTGGTATTAATTCTTCTTTAAAGGTTTTGTAAAACTCCGCTGTATACCCATCCGGTCCTGGGCTTTTCTTGGTTGGTAATCTTTTGATTGCTTCTTCAATTTCATCCATTGATATTGGTCTGTTCAAATTGTGTGTGTCCTCCTGACTCAGTCTGGGCAAATCATATGTCTTAAGGAATTTATCGATGTCTTCACTATCCTCTATTTTATTGGAATATAGGTTTTCAAAATAATTTCTAATTGTCTTCTGTATTTCTGTAGCATCTGTTGTGATATTGCCTTTTTCATCCCTTATGTTAGTAATTTGATTTCTCTCTCTTCTTCTCTTCGTTAGCATGGCTAAGGGTCTGTCAATCTTGTTTATTTTTTCAAAGAACCAACTTTTAGTTTTGTTAATTTTTTCAATAGTTTCTTTTGTTTCAATTTCGTTGATTTCCGCTCTGATTTTAATTATTTCTTGCTTTCTGCTACATTTGCTGTTGTTTTGCTCTTCCTTTTCTAGGGCTTTGAGATGAAGTGTGAGCTCATTTATTTGTTGGTTTTTCCTTTTTTTGAGGAATGACCTCCAGGCGATGAATTTCCCTCTTAAAACTGCTTTCATTGTGTCCCATAGATTCCGATAGGTTGTGTCTGTATTTTCATTTATCTCTAAGAATTTTTTGATTTCCTCCTTTATGTCTTCTGTAACCCTTTGATCGTTCAGTAACATATCGTTCATTTTCCATGTGATATTGAATTTTCCCTTCCTTCTTTTATCATTGATTTCCAGTTTCATTCCATTATGATCAGATAAAATGCATGGTATTATCTCCACTCCTTTATATTTACTGAGGGTTGCCCTATGGCATAATATATGGTCTATTTTTGAGAAGGATCCATGTGCTGCTGAGAAAAAAGTATATCCTCTTGATGATGGTTGATATATTCTATATATGTCAGTTAAGTCTAGGTTATTGATTGTGGTATTGAGTTCTATAGTTTCTTTATTCAACTTTTGTTTGGAGGATCTGTCCAATGGTGAGAGAGGTGTGTTGAAGTCGCCCATAATTATTGTATTGTGGTCTATTTGATTCTTGAACTTGAGGAGAATTTGTTTTATGAACTTCACAGCACCATTATTAGGTGCATAAATATTGATAATTGTTATATCTTGTTGTTTAATGGTTCCTTTTAACAGAATATAATGTCCTTCCTTATCCCTTTGGATTAATTTAGTCTTGAAGTCGATTTTATTCGATATGAGGATGGCCACCCCTGCTTGCTTGCGAGGACCGTGTGCGTGATATATTTTTTCCCAACCTTTCACCTTCAGCCTGTGTATGTCTTTTCCAGTCAGGTGAGTCTCCTGGAGGCAGCATATTGTTGGATTTGTTTTTTTTTTTTTTTATTTTATTTATTTATTTTTTTTTATTGGTTGTTCACAACATTACAAAGCTCTTGACATATCATACTTCGAACAATAGTTTCAAGTGAGTTATGAACTCCCATTTTTACCCCAAATACAGATTGCAGAATCACATAGGTTACACATTCACATTTTTACATAATGCCATACTCGTGACTGATGTATTCTGCTACCTCTCCTATCCTCTACTATCCCCCTCCCCCCCATCTTCTCTTTCTATCCCATCTACTGTAATTCATTTCTCTCCTTATTTTTCTTCCAATTCCCCTCACAACCTCTTTTATGTAGTTTTTTATAACAATGAGAGTCTCTTTCCATTTCCATGCAATTCCACTTTTCTCTCTCTTTCCCTTCCATCTCGTGCCTCTGTTTAATGTCAATCTTTTCTTCCTGCTCTTCCTCCCTACTCTATTCTTAGTTGCTCTCATTATATCAAAGAAGACATTTGGTATTTGTTTTTTAGGGATTGGCTAGCTTCACTGAGCATAATCTGCTCTAATGCCATCCATTTCCCTGCAAATTCCATGATTTTGTCATTTTTTAGTGCCGCGTAATACTCCATAGTGTATAAATGCCACATTTTTTTAATCCATTCATCCATTGAAGGGCATCTGGGTTGGTTCCACAGTCTAGCTATTGTGAATTGTGCTGCTATGAACATCGATGTGGCAGTATCCCTGTAGTACGCTCTTTTAAGGTCTTCAGGGAATAGACCAAGAAGGGCAATAACTGGGTCAAATGGTGGTTCCATTCCTAGCTTTCCCAGGAATCTCCATACTGCTTTCCAAATTGGTCGAACCAATTTGCAGTCCCACCAGCAATGTATAAGAGTACCCTTTTCCCCACATCCTCGCCAGCACTTGTTATTATTTGACTTCATAATGGCTGCCAATCTTACTGGAGTGAGATGGTATCTTAGGGTAGTTTTGATTTGCATTTCTCTGACTGCTAGAGATGGTGAGCATTTTTTCATGTATCTGTTGATTGATTGTATGTCCTCTTCTGAGAAGTGTCTGTTCAGGTCCTTGGCCCATTTGTTGATTGGGTTATTTGTTTTCTTATTGTCTAATTTTTTGAGTTCTTTGTAAACTCTGGATATTAAGGCTCTATCTGAAGTGTGGGGGGTAAAAATTTGTTCCCATGATGTAGGCTCCCGATTTACTTCTCTTATTGTTTCTCTTGCTGTGAAAAAAACTTTTTAGTTTAAGTAAGTCCCATTTGTTGATTCTTGCTATTAACTCTTGTGCTATGGGTGTCCTGTTAAGGAATTTGGAGCCTGATCCCACAATATGTAGATCGTAGCCAACTTTTTCTTCTATCATACGCAGAGTCTCTGTTTTGATATCAAGGTCCTTGATCCATTTTGAGCTAATTTTTGTGCATGGTGAGAGGAGGGGATTCAGTTTCATTTTGTTGCATATGGATTTCCAGTTTTCCCAACACCATTTGTTGAAAATGCTATCCTTCCTCCATTGCATGCTTTTAGCCCCTTTATCGAATATAAGATAGTTGTAACTTTGTGGATTAGTCTCTGTATCCTCTATTCTGTACCATTGGTCTACCCGCCTGTTTTGGTACCAGTACCATGCTGTTTTTGTTACTATTGCTCTGTAGTATAGTTTGAAATCTGGTATTGCTATACCACCTGATTCACACTTCCTGCTTAGAACTGCTTTTGCTATTCTGGGTCTTTTATTTTTCCATATGAATTTCATGATTGCTTTATCTATTTCTACAAGCAATGCCATTGGAATTTTGATTGGCATTGCATTAAACTTATAGAGGACTTTTGGTAATAACGCCATTTTGATGATGTTAGTTCTGCCTATCCATGAACAGGGTATATCTTTCCATCTTCTAAGATCTTCTTCTACTTCTCTTTTTAGGGATCTGTAGTTTTCATTGTATAAATCTTTCACCTCTTTTGTTAGGTTGATTCCCAAGTATTTTATTTTTTTTGAGGATATTGTGAATGGAGTGGTTTTCCTTATTTCCATTTCAGAGGTTTTGTTGCTGATATACAGAAATGCCTTTGATTTGTGCGTGTTGATTTTATATCCTGCCACTTTGCTGAATTCATTTATTAGTTCTAGTAGTTTTTTTGTAGACCATTTTGGGTCTTCTAGGTATAGAATCATGTCATCTGCAAATAGTGATAATTTAAGTTCTTCCTTTCCAATTTTTATGCCTTTAATTTCTTTCGTTTGTCTAATTGCTCTGACCAGTGTTTCGAGAACTATATTGAATAAAAGTGGTGATAGAGGGCATCCCTGTCTTGTTCCTGATTTTAAGGGGAATGCCTTCAATTTTTCTCCATTCAGAATGATGCTAGCCTGGGGCTTAGCGTAAATAGCTTTTACAATATCAAGGTAAGTTCCTGTTATCCCTAGTTTTTCTAATGTTTTGAACATAAAGGGATGCTGTACTTTGTCGAATGCTTTTTCTGCGTCTATCGAGATGATCATATGGTTCTTATCTTTAAGTCTATTGATATGGTGAATTACATTTATTGATTTCCGTATATTGAACCATCCCTGCATCCCAGGGATGAATCCTACTTGATCATGGTGCACAATTTTTTTGATGTGTCTTTGTATCCGATTCGCCAGAATTTTATTGAGGATTTTTGCATCTAGGTTCATCAGAGATGTTGGTCTGTAGTTTTCTTTCTTTGATGTGTCTTTGTCTGGTTTCGGAATCAATGTGATGTTGGCCTCATAGAATGAATTTGGAAGGACTCCCTCTTTTTCTATTTCCTGGAATAACTTGAAAAGTATTGGTATTAATTCTTCTTTAAAGGTTTTGTAAAACTCTGCTGTATACCCATCCGGTCCTGGGCTTTTCTTGGTTGGTAGTCTTTTGATTACTTCTTCAATTTCATCCATTGATATTGGTCTGTTCAAATCGTGTGTGTCCTCCTGACTCAGTCTGGGCAAATCATATGTCTTAAGAAATTTATTGATGTCTTCACTATCTTCTATTTTATTGGAATATAGGTTTTCAAAATAGTTTCTAATTGTCTTCTGTATTTCTGTGGCGTCTGTTGTGATATTGCCTTTTTCATCCCTTATGTTAGTAATTTGAGTTCTCTCTCTTCTTCTCTTCGTTAGCATGGCTAAAGGTTTGTCAATCTTGTTTATTTTTTCAAAGAACCAACTTTTAGTTTTGTTAATTTTTTCGATAGTTTCTTTTGTTTCAATTTCATTGATTTCCGCTCTGATTTTAATTATTTCTTGCTTTCTGCTGCATTTGCTATTGTTTTGCTCTTCCTTTTCTAGGGCTTTGAGATGAAGTGTGAGCTCATTTATTTGTTGGTTTTTCCTTTTTTTGAGGTATGACCTCCAGGCGATGAATTTCCCTCTTAAAACTGCTTTCATTGTGTCCCATAGATTCCGATAGGTTGTGTCTGCATTTTCATTTATCTCTAAGAATTTTTTGATTTCCTCCTTTATGTCTTCTGTAACCCTTTGATCATTCAGTAACATATTGTTCATTTTCCATGTGATATTGGATTTTCCCTTCCTTCTTTTATCATTAATTTCCAGTTTCAATCCATTATGATCGGATAAAATGCATGGTATAATCTCTACCCCTTTATATTTATTGAGGGTTGCCCTATGGCATAATATATGGTCTATTTTTGAGAAGGATCCATGTGCTGCTGAGAAAAAAGTATATCCATTCGATGATGGTTGGTATATTCTATATATGTCAGTTAAGTCTAGGTTATTGATTGTGTTATTGAGGTCTATAGTTTCTTTATTCAACTTTTGCTTGGAGGATCTGTCCAATGGTGAGAGAGGTGTGTTGAAGTCACCCATAATTATTGTGTTGTGGTCTATTTTATTCTTGAACTTGAGGAGAATTTGTTTTATAAACTTTGAAGCGCCATTATTTGGTGCATAAATATTGATAATTGTTATGTCTTGTTGTTTAATGGTTCCTTTTAACAGTATATAATGTCCTTCCTTATCCCTTTGGATTAACTTAGTCCTGAAGTCGATTTTATTCGATATGAGGATGGCCACCCCTGCTTGCTTGCGATGAGCGTGTGCGTGGTATATTTTTTCCCAACCTTTCACCTTCAGCCTGTGTATGTCTTTTCCAGTCAGGTGAGTCTCCTGGAGACAGCATATTGTTGGATTTGTTTTTTTGATCCATGTTACCAGCCTATGTCGCTTTATTGGAGTGTTTAAACCATTAATGTTTAGAGTTACTATTGATATATGGTTTGTACTTACAGCCATATTTGATTATTTATCTCATTTTTTTATTTTTATTTTTTTAATTGCGTTTGTTTCACCATGATTAGTTTTCCCCCCTCCGTCTGTCTTTACTGAGGTACTTCCCACTGTTGCCTTTGGTTATTGTTTTCCGTTTCTTCCTCGTGAAGTGTTTTGCTCAAGATGCTTTGCAACGCTGGTTTTCTGGCTGCAAATTCTTTTAGTTTTTGTTTATCGTGAAAGATTTTTATTTCATTGTCGTATCTGAAGCTTAATTTTGCTGGGTACAGAATTCTTGGTTGGCATCCATTGTCTTTCAGTGTTTGAAATACGTTATTCCAGGATCTTCTCGCTTTCAGCGTCTGAGTTGAGAAGTCCGTTGTTAACCTTATTGTTTTACCCCTGAATGTAATCTTTCTCTTTTCTCTTGTAGCTTTTAATATTTTCTCTTTGTTCTGTATATTGGATATCTTCATAACAATGTGTCTTGGCGTTGGTCTACTGTGATTTTGTATGTTCGGTGTCCTGTATGCATCTACAATTTGAATATCTGTTTCCTTTTTTAATTCTGGAAAGTTTTCTGTGATTATTTCATCTAGTAGATTACTCATTCCCCTTGTTTGAATCTCTATCCCTTCCTCTATCCCAATGACTCTTAAATTTGGTTTTTTTATATTATCACATATCTCTTGTATGCTTCTCTCATGATTTTTAACCAGCCTATCTGAGATGGCTAGCCTCTTTTCCAGATGATATATTTTGTCTTCATTATCTGATGTTCTAGCTTCTACTTGCTCCACTCTATTAATGATACTCTCATTTGAGTTTTTAATTTGGTTTATAGTTTCCTTCATTTCTAAGATTATGGTTTGATTCTTTTTTATAGTCTCTATCTCCTGATAAAGATGCTTAACTTCTTCCTTTATCTGTTTGTGTAATACATTCTCAATGTGTTCTTTCGCTGCTTGAATTTGCTGTCTTGTATCCTCTTTAAGGTTCCGTTCCATCTGTCTCAGGTGTTCCATGAGTTCTTTATATGACCATTTTTCTGGTGGTTCTATATCCTCCTGAATATTTAGGCTGCCCTGCATTGTTTGCACTCCTTTTCTTCCTTGCTTTTTCATGCTGTTCATATTGTTTCTTGTTCTGTTTGACTGCTGAGTTACTGTTTACTCCTATAAATATATTTGAAGCTTGGGAGGAAAGGTATTAGAAGGGATGGGTAGAAGTCACTAAAGAGAATAAGAGTAAGCAGGTAGAATTCAAGGAAGGGGGAATAAGAAAATTAAAAAGAGATGTAAAGACAGGAGAAAAGAAGGATAGAAAAAAATAGAAGATTAAAAGGGATTTAAAGAAAAATAATAATAGTAGAAATGGAAAATGAGATTTAAAAAATAGAATAAAATAAAATAAGATGGATTAAAAAACATTTAAAAAGACAGCAAAAAAAAAAAAAATTTATAAATGCAGTCCTAGAGTTCAATTAACTGCTCTTCCAGTGGGTGGAGCTATGCCCACCGGGCCAAGTTTCTCCTCTCAGTAGGCGGGAGTCAATCACTGTGCAGCGGTACTTCCTCCCGGATTGGGCGGGTCTCCATTCCTGCTGTTCGCTGTGTGGGCGGGGCCTTTTGCAGAGCTGGTCAGGGGTCGTTTGCAGCACTGGGTTGGCAGGTGGAGGGTGGTCGTCTGCAGCTCCAAACCGCCAGAGGAGGTTCACAGAGTCGAGCCCTCGGGGCCGGGCAGGCAGCGCCTGCTCCCCCACTCACTGCAAGGGTGTAGGCAGCGGTTGCTTGGCGGTAGCCAGCAGCGGTTCACAGAGCTGGTCTGCGGGGGCCCAAGCAGCCAAGCAGGCAGCGCCGGCTCCCAAGTTCACTGCGCTGTGTGAGCAGCGGCTGGTTGAGGTTCACCAAGCCAGCCCGGGGGGGGGGGGGACAGGCAGACAGCCAGCAACTGCTTCCAAGTTTGATGTTACGTGTGGGCGGTTCACAAAGCCAGGCTGCGGGGACCCAGACAGGCTGCTCCTACTCCTAAACTCGCTGCAGCGTGTGGGCGGCGGTCGACTTGGGTTCACAGGGCCCGCCCGCGGGGATCCAGGCGGGCAGCAATGGTTCCCAAGAACAATGCAGCGTGTGCCTTGCGCCGGCTGGGATTCGCAGAGCCAGCTCGCCGGGACCCGGGGCAGGTCGCTCCTGCTCCTAAACTCGCTGACGCTTGTGGGCGGCAGTCGGCTTGGGTTCACAGGGCCCGCCCGCGGGGGTCCAGGCGGGCAGCAATGGTTCTCAAGAACAATGCAGCGTGTGCCCAGCGCCGGATGGGATTCACAGAGCCAGCTCTCGGGGACCCGGGGCAGGTCGCTCCTGCTCCTAAACTCGCTGCCGCTTGTGGGCGGCGGTCGGCTTGGGTTCACAAGGCCCGCCCGCGGGGATCCAGGCGGGCAGCAATGGTTCCCAAGAACAATGCAGCGTGTGCCCTGCACCGGCTGGGATTCACAGAGCCAGCTCGCGGGGACCCGGGGCAGGTCGCTCCTGCTCCTAAACTCGCAGCCGCTTGTGGGCGGCGGTCGGCTTGGGTTCACAGGGCCCACCCGCGGGGATCCAGGCGGGCAGCAATGGTTCCCAAGAACAATGCAGCGTGTGGCCTGCGCCGGCTGGGATTCACAGAGCCAGCCTGCGGGGACCCAGGGGAGGTCGCTCCTGCTCCTAAACTCGCAGCCGCTTGTGGGCGGCGGTCGGCTTGGGTTCACAGGGCCCACCCGCGGGGATCCAGGCGGGCAGCAATGGTTCCCAAGAACAATGCAGCGTGTGCCCTGCGCCGGCTGGGATTCACAGAGCCAGCTCGAGGGGACCCAGGGGAGGTCGCTCCTGCTCCTAAACTCGCAGCCGCTTGTGGGCGGCGGTCGGCTTGGGATCACAGGGCCCGCCCGCGGGGATCCAGGCAGGCAGCAATGGTTCCCAAGTACAATGCAGCGTGTGGCCTGCGCCGGCTGGGATTCACAGAGCCAGCTCGCGGGGACCCGGGGCAGGTCGCTCCTGCTCCTAAACTCGCAGCCGCTTGTGGGCGGCGGTCGGCTTGTGTTCACAGGGCCGGCCCGCGGGGATCCAGGCGGGCAGCAATGGTTCCCGAGAACAATGCAGCGTGTGCCCTGCGCCGGCTGGGATTCACAGAGCCAGCTCTCGGGGACCCAGGCAGGCAACGACCGTTCCCACGAATGCTGCAGCGTGTGGGCAGCGGTCGGCTTGGGTTCACAGAGCCCGCCCGCGGGGGTCCAGGCGGTTAGTGTCCGCTCCTATGCTCACTGCAATGTGTAGGCAGCGGCCATTCGGCGGCCCCTGGCGGGACTGTGCCCCTGCTCTGGGTTGCCGAGATTCAGTATTTTGTGACAATCTGACACCTCCTATTAAACTTACTAGTTCCAGGAAGGTCTCCTTTCAGAGGAAATTTGCTTGAAGTTTCCCAGCGGGACGCATGTGGGTGTATTAATGAGTCTCTCTGATCCCCTTACCACGGAGGCATTGTATGTGCTGCCTCTTCGCTGGCAGCCATGTTCATCCACCTGGATTTGTTTTTTTAATCCATGTTACCAGCCTATGTCGCTTTATTGGAGTGTTTAAACCATTAATGTTTAGAGTTACTATTGATAGATGGTTTGTTCTTCCAGCCATGTTTGATTATTTATCTCTTTTTTTTTTCAATTTAGTTTGTTTCTCCATGATTTGCTTTCCCCCCTCTGTCTGTCTTTACTGAGGTACTTCCCACTGTTGGCTTTGGTTATTGTTTTTCATTTCTTCCTCGTGGAGTGTTTTGCTCAAGATGCTTTGCAATGCTGGTTTTCTGGCTGCAAATTCTTTTAGTTTTTGTTTATCGTGAAAGATTTTTATTTTGTTGTCGTACCTGAAGCTTTATTTTGCTGGATACAGGATTCTTGGTTGGCATCCATTGTCTTTCAGTGTTTGGAATACGTTGTTCCAGGATCTTCTTGCTTTCAGCGTCTGTGTTGAAAAATCCGTTGTTAACCTTATTGGTTTACCCCTGAATGTAATCTGTCTCCTTTCTCTTGTAGCTTTTAATATTCTCTCTTTGTTCTGTATATTGGATATCTTCATAACAATGTGTCTTGGCGTTGGTCTACTGTGATTTTGTATGCTTGGTGTCCTGTATGCATCTACAATTTGTATATCTGTTTCCTTTTTTATTTCTGGAAAGTTTTCTGTAATTATTTCATTTAGCAAATTACTCATTCCCCTGGTTTCAATTTCTATCCCTTCCTCTATCCCAATGACTCTTAAATTTGGTTTTTTTATATTATCGCATATCTCTTGTATGTTTCTCTCATGATTTTTAACCATCCTATCTGAGTTGGCTAGACTCTTTTCAAGTTGATATATTTTGTCTTCATTATCAGACGTTCTGGCTTCTAGTTGCTCCACTCTATTAGTGATACTCTCATATGAGATTTTAATTTGGTTTATAATTTCCTTCATTTCTAAGATTACTGTTTGATTCTTTTTTATAGTCTCTATCTCCTGATATAGATGCTTAACTTCTTCTTTTATCATTTTATGTAATTCCTTCTCAATGTGTTCTTTCACTGCTTGAATTTGCTGTCTTGTGTCCTCTTTAAGGTTCCATTCCATCTGTCTAAGGTGTTCCCTGAGTTCTTTATATGACCACTTTTCTGATGACTCTATGTCGTTCTGAATATTTGGGCTGTCCTGTGTTGTTTGTACTCCTTTTCTTCCTTGCTTTTTCATACTGCTCATTTTGCTTTTTGTTCTGTTTGACTGTTGAGTTACTGTCTACTCCTATAAATTTATTTGATGCTTGGGAGGAAAGGTATTAGCAGGGAAGGGAAGAAATCACCAAAGAGAATGAGAGTAACCAGGTAGAATTCAAGGAAGGGGGAATAAGAGAATTGAAAAGAAATGGAAAGACAGAGGAAGAGAAGAAAGAGAAAGAAAAAATTGAAGATTTAAAAGAATTAAAAGAAATAACAATAGTAATAATAGAGATGAGGATTAAAATTTAAAAATAAAATAAAATAAAATGAAATGAATTTTAAAAACACTTTTTTTTAAAAAAAAACAGCAGCAACAACAACAACAACAAATACCCAACCACAACATCCACAAAAAAAAAAAATAAAAAAAAAAATAAATGCAGTCTTAGAGTCCGATTCACTATTCTTCCATTAGGTGAAGCTGTGCCCACCAGGCTAAGCTTCTCTTCTTAGTAGGCGGGAGCCTGTCACTGTGCAGCAGCTTTTCCTCCCGGACTGGGCGGGTCTGCTCACCGGTAATGCTCACCACAATACTGGCTACACGCCAGGTCTGCTGCTCCTGTGTGCCCTGTTTTCATGGCCACCTGGGCACGCTCTCCCTGTTTGCCATTCCCTGGAATCCTAAGTTTGTAGGGCTTGGGGTTGAGGACCCGCGGTAATTTGCTTGCCCTCTGGTAGTCACGCCCCCAGAAACTGGTGCAAGAGACCTCAGATGTTACCTCTGGTGGGAGCCGTAGCTGGGAGTTCCGTGCGGTGGGTCCCGCGCCACTCCTGATTCCTCCGTGCGGGCAGGGCTGTTCGAAGTGCCCAGTGGTCAGGACTATTTGTCCATTTGCCGTGTGGTCGGGGCCCTTTGCAGATCCCAGTGGGCAGGAGTTGTTCACAGGAGCGGGGTGGGGGTGGGGGTGGGGGGTCGTGTGGTTTGCAGCTCCGAACCAGCTGGGGGTGGGATGGGGGGTTGGGGGTGTTGTTTGTAGCGCCAAACCGCCAGAGGCAGTTCACAGACTCAGGCCTGCGGGCCCAGTCTGGCCACGGCCATTTGTATGTTCGCTGCAGTTCGCTGCAGTTCGGCAGCGGCCGGCTGGAATGTGTCCCTGATCCGCGTTGTTCCCGGCTGGGAGTGGGGTGGGGGTGTTGTTTGCAGCGCCAAACCGCCAGAGGCAGTTCAGACTCAGGCCTGCGGGGGGCCAAGTCCGCCGCGGCCGTTCGTACGTTTGCTGCAGTTCGCTGCAGTTCGGCCGTGGCCGGCTGGATTGTGTCCTGCTGTTGGGATTTTGATTGGTATTGCATTGAACTTATAGAGAACTTTTGGTAATATCGCCATTTTGATGATGTTAGTTCTGCCTATCCATGAGCAGGGTATATTTCTCCATCTTCTAAGGTCTTCTTCTATTTCTTTCTTTAGGGTTCTGTAATTTTCATTATATAAATCTTTCACCTCTCTTGTTAGGTTGATTCCCAAGTATTTTATTTTTTGGGGGGATATTGTGAATGGAGTAGTTGTCCTCATTTCCGTTTCAGAGGATTTGTCGCTGATATACAGGAACGCCTTTGATTTATGCGTGTTGATCTTATATCCTGCCACTTTGCTGAATTCATTTATTAGCTCTAGTAGCTTCTTTGTAGACCCTTTTGGGTCTGCTAGGTATAGGATCATATCATCTGCAAATAGTGATAATTTAAGTTCTTCTTTTCCTATTTTTATGCCTTTAATTTCTTTCGTCTGTCTAATTGCTCTGGCCAGTGTTTCAAGGACTATGTTGAACAGAAGTGGTGAGAGAGGGCATCCCTGTCTTGTACCAGATATTAGAGGGAATTCCTTCAATTTTTCTCCATTCAGAATGATGCTGGCCTGTGGCTTATCATAGATTGCTTTTACAATGTTGAGGTATGTTCTGGTTATCCCTAATTTTTCTAGAGTTTTGAACATAAAGGGATGCTGAACTTTGTCGAATGCTTTTTCTGCATCTATCAAGATGATCATATGGTTCTTATTTTTAAGTCTATTGATGTGGTGAATAACATTTATTGATTTCCGTATATTGAACCAGCCTTGCTTCCCAGGGATGAATCCTACTTGATCATGGTGTATAATTTTTTTGATATGTATTTGAATCCGATTCGCCAGAATTTTATTGAGGATTTTTGCGTCAAGGTTCATTAGAGACATTGGTCTGTAGTTTTCTTTCTTTGAAGTATATTTGTCTGGTTTCGGAATCAGGGTGATGTTGGCCTCGTAGAATGAATTTGGAAGTTCTCCCTCTTTTTCTATTTCCTGAAATAGCTTGAAAAGTATTGGTGTTAGTTCCTCTTTAAAGGTTTTGTAAAACTCTGCTGTATACCCATCCGGTCCTAGGCTTTTCTTAGTTGGTAATCTTTTGATGGTTTCTTCTATTTCCTCTATTGTTATTGGTCTGTTTAGGTTGTCTATATCCTCCTGACTCAATCTGGGCAGATCATAAGACTTAAGGAATTTATCTATGCCTTCACTATCTTCTATTTTATTGGAGTATAAGGATTCAAAATAATTTCTGATTATCTTCTGTATTTCTGAAGTGTCTGTTGTGATATTGCCTTTTTCATCCCGTATGGTAGTAATTTGAGTTCTCTCTCTTCTTCTCTTTGTTAGCATGGCTAAGGGCCTGTCGATTTTATTTATTTTTTCAAAGAACCAACTTTTGGTTTTGTCAATTTTTTCAATTGTTTCTTTTGTTTCAATTTCATTAATTTCAGCTCTGATTTTAATTATTTCTTGCCTTCTACTTCTTTTGCTGTTGTTTTGCTCTTCTTTTTCTAGGATTTTGAGATGAAGTAAGAGATCATTTATTTGTTGGTTTTTTCTTTTTTTGAGGAATGAACTCCAAGCGATGAATTTTCCTCTTAGAACTGCTTTCAATGTGTCCCATAGATTCTGATATGTTGTGTCTGTGTTTTCATTTAACTCTAGGAAGTTTTTAATTTCCTCCTTGATGTCTTCTAAAACCCATTGATCATTCAGCATCCTATTGTTCATTCTCCAAGTGATGCTTGATGTTTCCTTCCTTCTTTTATCATTGATTTTCAGTTTTATTCCATTATGATCAGATAAGATGCATGGTATTATCTCTACCCCTTTATATTGTCTAAGAGTTGCCCTGTGACATAATATGTGGTCTATTTTTGAGAAGGTTCCATGTGCTGGTGAGAAAAAGGTGTAACTACTTGATGTTGGGTGGTATAGTCTATATATGTCAATTAAGTCTAGGTTGTTAATTGTGTTATTGAGTTCTATAGTTTCCTTATTTAACTTTTGTTTGGAAGATCTGTCCAGTGGGGAGAGAGGTGTGTTGAAGTCTCCCATGATTATTGTATGGTGATCTATTAGACTCTTGAACTTGAGAAGAGTTTGCTTGATGAACACAGCTGTACCATTATTTGGGGCATATATATATTTATGATTGTTATGTCTTGTTGGTGTATGGTTCCCTTGAGCAGTATGAAGTTTCCTTCTTTATCCCTTTTAGTTAACTTTGGCTTGAAATCTATTTTATTAGATATGAGTATGGACACTCCTGCTTGTTTCCGCAGTCCATATGAGTGGTATGATTTTTCCCAACCTTTCACCTTCAGTCTATGAATATCTTTTCCTATCAGATGCGTCTCCTGTAGGCAGCATATTGTTGGGTCTTGTTTTGTGATCCATTCTACTAGCCTGTGTCTCTTAATTGGCGAGTTTAAGCCATTAACATTTAGGGTTATTATTGAGATCTGGTTTGTTCTTCTAGCCATATTTGTTTATTGATGTTACTAAACCTGATTTGTTATTCTCTTTGACTACTTTCCCCCCTTTACTGTCCTACCTCCCATTGTTGGTTTTCAATGTTATTGTCCATTTCCTATTCCTGTAATGTTTTGCAAAGGATTTTTTGAAGAGATGGTTTTCTAGCTGCGAATTCTTTTAACTTTTGTTTATCGTGGAAGGTTTTAATTTCATCTTCTATCCTGAAGCTTAATTTAGCCGGATACACGATTCTTGGTTGGAACCCATTTTCTTTCAGTGTTTGAAATATGTTATTCCAGGATCTTCTAGCTTTCAGAGTCTGTGTTGAGAGATCAGCTGTTATCCTGATTGGTTTGCCCCTAAATGTAATCTGCTTTCTTTCTCTTGCAGCTTTTAAAATTCTCTCCTTATTCTGTATGTTGGACATCTTCATTATAATGTGTCTAGGTGTAGATCTCTTATGATTTTGCACATTCAGCGTCCTGTAGGCTTCTAGGATTTGGGATTCTGTCTCATTCTTCAAGTCTGGGAAGTTTTCTCGTATTATTTCACTGAATAGACTGTTTATTCCTTTGGTATGGAGCTCTGTGCCTTCTTGTATCCCAATGACTCTTAAATTTGGTCTTTTGATATTGTCCCATAATTCTTGGATGTTCTGCTCATGGTTTCTTAGCAGAATTTTTGAGCTGTCTATGTTCTTTTCCAGTTGAAATACTTTGTCTTTATTGTCTGATGTTCTCTCTTCTAAGTGATCTACTCTGCTGGTAGTATTCTCAATTGAGTTTTTAAGTTGGTTTATTGTTTCCTGCATTTCTAGGATTTCCATTTGTTTGTTTTTTATTACCTCTATCTCCCTGTGAAATTGATCTTTTACTTCCTGGATTTGTTTGTCAATGTGATCTTTCATTGTCTGATTTTGCTGTCTCATGTCTTCCTTGAGACTCCAGATCATCTGAAGCATATATATCCTGAACTCTTTATCTGACATTCCATCTGTTGCAGCTATTACCTCTTCTAAAGTTGAGTTGACCTGCATTGCTTGTGGTCCTTTCTTTCCTTGTCTTTTCATGCTGCTCACGTTTCTTTCTGCTTGGTGAAACTGTTGTGTTTATGAGTTTTTCCCCCTAATTATTTATATTGCTCTTGTATAGTTGAAAAATCTCCCTTGCAGGGCGGATAGTGGCTGTGCTCCTTCTCTAGTTGGGGTGATCTGAATACCGCGCTGGCAGGCTGCTAGGCCTGCTCTGCCGGTTGTTCGCAGGTCTGCCCACCCTTCGGGAGCAGGTGGCAGCTCTGCTCTGCCCCCCCTCCAATTGTGGCTATATGACTATCACCCCCTCAGGTCGTTGGGCCTGATCCGGATGCGGGCGGCTGCTCTGCTCTGCCCCCCTACTCCAAATGGAGTGGCGTATCTACCATGCTGGCAGGCCTCTAGGCCTGTTCCGTTGGTGGGTCTCAGGTCTGCCTGACTCTGGCAGTAAGGGGAGCTGGGTGTCGAGAGTCCTTTGGTCCTTGCGGTCACGCCCACAGAGAGATTTTGAAGTTTCCCGGTTGTTCGCCAGGTGGACGGGGCTATTAGCAGAGCCCGGAGGGCATGGCCATGTATGGGGCCATGCGGGGACCCTTCTAGCTGAGTCGGGCCACCGGGAGCCACGTGAAGAGCGGGGTAGCTGTGTCTGTGTGGTTAAGATCCGGGCGGGTGGTTTGGCTGTTAGCCGAGCGAGAGCAGGGCCTCCCGGGAGAGCCGATATGGCGGAGGCGTCTGCCAGTTTGGGCTGCCACTCCGCTCCGGGCCGCCGCCGCTTTCAGAAGCTGCTGGTGGTTGCGGGATTGGACCTCTGCGCCCGCTGGGGGGGCCACCTGTAGAGCCGGGTAGCTGCGACCACGTGGTTAGGAACCGGGCAGGTGAGGCGGCTGTTCCCAGAGCGAGCACTAGGCCTCCCAGGGGAGCCCGGATGGCGGAGGCCGAATTCCGGTTCGGGTGGGGTGGGCCAAGTCGCTCCGGGTGTCCGCCGCTTGCAAAAACGGCTGCTGTTTGCAGAAGTTGATTTTTGCACCCGCTGCGGGGCCACATGTCTAGCCGGGTAGCTGTGGCCGCGTGGTTAGGAACCGGGTGGGTGATGAGGCTGCTCCCAGAGTGAGAGCTAAGCCTCCCGGGGGAGCCACTTGCGGGAGCGGCTGATGGCTGTGGGACTAGATTTCTGTGCCCGCGTGGCCGTCCAAGATCCACTTCTCTGGGACAAACTGTCACTTCCAATAAACCTACCAGTTCACGGCAGCTCTCTTCTTAAGGGAATTATGCTAGAAGTTCCTCCGTAGGTAGGCTGCCGCTGTTCCGATGAGTCTTTCTTATCTGGTTAAAGTGGAGACGTTAGAATCGCTGCTTCCTCGCCAGCCGCCATGTTGGATTCACCTCTCCCAGTCCTAATTCTTGATGAAGAATTCAAATAATAATAATATTGGTGAGCATGTTAGGAGAAGAATCTTACATATTGTTAGTGAAAATGTAAATCAATACAGCCATCATGAAATAAGTATGAAGGCTCTTCAGAAAGGTAATAATTAAACTATCACATTCTCTATATCTACTACTAATTGGCATTAATTCCAATGAATTAATCACATTATATTTGGTTATATGCATATCCATTTTTATCATAGCACAATTCATAATAATCAAGTTATGGAAACAGCCTAGGTGTCCATCAACAGAAGAATGGATAAAAAAAATATGGTATAGATACAGTAATAAAGTTTTATTCAGTTATAATGAAGAACAAAATGATGTCATTTGCAGGAAAATGGATAAAACTGGAGAGCATCATGTTAAGTAAATTATATGGAAGATACTGGGAAAATAAATTTTTAAAAAGTGCCATCACAACAGTAGAAGGGAGACTTTCTGGATAGAGAAATGAGGGCCAGGTGAGGAAGGAAAAGAGGATAAGAGGAGTTTCTGAGTAGTAAAATTGATGTTATAAGCATGTATCATTATATCACCATGAAACCCACTGTTATGTGTATTTAATAATCTCTAATAAAGAAGAAACAAAACAAAATTACCAAAACTCGAATCATTTTATTGTTGTGCTTCCTGGTGCATGCTCCTAACCATTTTACTAGTTGCTACCTCAGTGTCTACCCAGAGGAATTGAAATTCTGCTTGACATGATTGCCATGCTCCTTGTCAACTATAACCATTCATGACTTAATCCTACTTTTCAAAATAAAAAAGGTTTACCCTTTACAAATTTATTATACCTCATTTCTTGTTTAGTCAGCATCATTAAAACAGTACAATATAAATAACTTCCACATTTTTCTTGAGAAACTTTGCAGTGATCAGTGTCCCATAACCAGCCAATCACTTACTATATCAGAAAAATAGAGCTTTATAATGTATCCAATGTTCCTTGCAGCATCCCTCCAGAGATCTCCTGTTAATCATTAGCTATTTACTTGTAAAATTTCTAATCAAATACACATGGATTAAAAAACAAATGAAAATATCTCTTCAAGTACAATCCTGGCCCATTCTTTCTCTATAGAATGGATGCAGGCCAGGACAGGCAAGTAGTTTAGTTTTGTTTATGCTATGGAATGTAATTCTCAGAGGTAAAGTAATAATAATAATAATAATAACTCTCAGTGGAATAAAATTTTGTTTTACTGTAGTACAATGCTGTAAGGGGTATTCCAACTTGTCTGTGCTCAGTAAAAGATTTTAAATTTATTTTGTCTAGCCTCACCTTAGACAGATCCAACTGACTGTTGTCACACCATGAGTTCATTGATATGAGTCCAAGATCTCATTCTTATACTTACTAGAGACAGGGAAGAAGGTGGTGCAGAGTTTTCACCTACCGCTGCCAGTATGGGTAACTGAGCAATGTCTCAGGTCCAGAATGGTTGTTTACAGACAGTAAAGAGGATTGTCTTATTCGAAGAGCACAAGATAAAAACGTGGTAACTATTGTGGACACAGACAATGTAAAATGGTCAAGAGAAAAACACAAATAGAAACTGGGCAGTCTGTGGGCTTGTGCAACTGCCAAGTGTTTCTGTGACAGTGGTGTCAAATGGTACTTGCTATTTCAGTTTCCAGAGCCAAGGATTGATAACTTTGTTTTATGCTCCATAAAATTCACCACTCTTTCTTCCTTGAGTGGAGATAAAGATCTCAGAATTAGGGTACAAACTTGAAGACAAGAAATCATATTAGTTAATGAAAATCAGTGTTTCACTCTGATATACTATTTCATACCTTCACTATTCTATTGGAGTAGCTACTATATTTTTCTCCTTCCTATGTTACCATTTTAATCATGCACATGAGACACATTGTCTAAGATCCCTTATAATAAATGTTCATTTGATAAAATACACTACTAGTTCTACACAAGAAGGCATACCTGAGTCCCTGAGTGAGAAAGGCTTTAAGAATCTGTTTATGGTCTTATTCTTTTGAAAAGAAAGCATTTGCTGATTGTGGGCATAAAAACATTGCAATGTGATGACACAATCCTTGTAATGCCCAGAAGGCTAGCCCCAACAGGTAAGAGATGGTCAAATGATTAAAATATTTTTCTGCTCAAAAATCATTCTAATCCTTCTAATTTAACATTCTATTGTCATACTTCATTAGACACACAGTGCCTCTTATAAGATGGTCACAACCTATGTTCATAGTCTTTTTCCCACTCTCTCCTGTGTTTCTCCAGCCCTAAGAATAAACAGCTACTTGCTATGACTACAATGTATCATATAATTTAATTTCTAGAATCTTTGCTTATGTTTCCCTATTAGATTGGATCACCCTTTACCCATATTCTATGCCTAGTAATCTTTCAAATTTTAAGTTGAATACTACTTTTTCCAAAATAGCTATATGCACAGAAAGGTTAAATACTTTTTTCCTTTCTAAGTACTCATGTAGCAATTTTTTAATTAGATCTCCTAGAACATTATCTGTTTTAGTAAACTTTTTCACTCCTGTGACTTAAAGATCTGACCACAATTTTAGAGGAGGAACACTTTATTTAGTTGCTCACAGTTTCAGAGGTCTTAGTGCATAGAAGACTGGCTCCATTCCTCTGGGCTGGAGGTGAGGCAGAACATCATTGTGGAAGAGTGGGGTTGAGAGAAGCGGTTCAAATAACAATCAGGAAGTGGAGAGAGACTCCACTCTCCAGATACAAAATATATATCCATAGCCACGCCCCCAATAAACCACTTGCTCCAGCCACAACACACCTGCCTCTAGTTACCACCCAATTAGTCCCATCAGGGATTAATTAGCGGATTAGTTTAGGCCTATGAACCAATCATTTATCATCTACACCTTCTTGCATTGCCTCATATGTGAGTTATTGGGGGACACCTCACATCCAAACCATAGCCGTATCATTATTTTTTAATAAATCTATTCTTGATATTACATAATTAAATGCTTTGGGATGCAAGTAAAAATACTTCCCATTACACTTTTTTTTTAAAGAGAGAGTGAGAGAGAGAGAGAGAGAGAGAGAGAGAGAGAGAGAGAGAGAGAGAGAATTTTTAATATTTATTTTTTAGTTCTCGGCGGACACAACATCTTTGTTGGTATGTGGTGCTGAGGATCGAACCTGGGCCGCACGCATGCAAAGCGAGTGCGCTACCACTTGAGCCACATCCCCAGCCCCTTCCCATTACACTTTGAACATGATGTCTGTGATTTAGAAATAGTTTAATGACTATTCATTAAATGAGTAACTAAACTGCAAACAATTCTGTACTAACCTCATACTATAACTAATACACACCACTTTTATACTGGGAAATTCCATAAGCATTTGCTGATTATATCATTAATAGAAGCAGAAAATAATTTTGAGGACTAAAAAATTAATGATATTATTTGGGGTCAAATATGAAAAAAAAAGCATGGTTGAATAGAAATGAATGGTCTTAAGCTAGACACATCTAGATCTACACCTAAATTTTATACTTCTAGTTGTGAAGTCAATAATTACTTAACCTGTCTGAAATTCATTGCTATTTTTTAAATATGAATAATAATAAGGAGAATAAAAATAAGAAAGAGATAAGTGCAGGTACATAGTAGGTTATCATTTAACATGAATGTTTCCCTTTTCCCAAGATCATAAGAACCTAACACTTTAACTCAGTGGGCTGTGGAGATGGAACAGAGCAGCTTAAAACTGTCCAGAGATAGAGAAAAAAAAACACAAGAGTATGTAGTTATGGGGTTATATAATTATAAAGAGAATAGAATGGCATTTGCCACAATATAATTAAATCATTTTACAAGGCATGTGTTTTACTCCTTTTTAATATTGTTTCCTAAATTCATTTTATAATTTTCTGGTTTCTAGTGCAAAAAACTAGTGCTAAATTTTTCTTGAGGTATTTAGAATTTTATTTTTTAAACATACCTCTTATCTATTTTATTTCTGTAGCTATGCATGGAAGCTACCCTCTTTATAGTTTCTTCTTTTGGAAAATATCTCAGCTTCTACTGTATCACTCTATCACATTTATCTTAAACTTTCTAGTATTTTATGTAAAACTATACTAGTACCTTCTGCTTGATGCAGATAAAAATGACAGAATGAAAAGCTGACTCTGAGAAACACCCCTAGCTCATCTGCAAAAGATTGAAACATTTTCAACTGCTTCAAAGATTAAAAAAAATTGAAACAAAGCATAGCTTTTCTTCATTTTTATGCTGGATAAATTTCTTTGAGTATGTAAATCATAATGAACAGGGCTTACAATAAAATTAATACTTTTTGCAGCTAATTGAATGACTACTTCATTGACTATTCTACTTGATTGAAAAACATATCTAGATATGAAAACTATCTTTCTCTTAAGGGATTAGGAACTTGGGTTAAATATGAAATGATTCTGAAGGATTAAAAGATAAAAGTTAAAAGATCATCTAAGTATCCTTAGCAATTTAAATAGGCTGTCCCTATCTTGACTATAATGATGCAAATATTGAAGCAAATACCATTCTCAGGAAATTGTCTCAGGTTAAGGTTAAATAGATATATCTAAAGTTATGGTAGTACAGAAATCCAATAGCTATTCCATTGAGGGGGATCAGAGAGACTGTTGCACACTTACCCCTATGCAATTTATGAAGCTAAAAAGTCTTTACTTTTTCAGACTTTACCAGAATATGGTCTTCTACAGACAAATGATATCAATAATAATGCAATATCTAATATTGCTGGAGGCTTATATTTAGCAGTCCATACAATTACACTCCAGGAAAGGAAATGCAGGAGCATCTACTAAAGGAAATCATAAAACTTACCGTGTGGTTAAACATTTATTGAGACATCAGTTATAGGACAAGATGGTTAAGCATTATTTTTCCCTGATTCTTACTGTTAAGGTCAACTAAAAACCATGGAAATTACAGAAGAGACAATACAAGATTTCTGAACATTGGCAAGAAAAAAGACAACTGGGATTTTAGGATTAGAGAAAAGGGGGACATGGATCTGGCATTTTTTGATACCTAAACTGGAAACAAAAGACATTTCAGAGAAACCCACTACTCTGAGACAGATTACCAGTCACATCTAAAACCCCAGGTCAGCCCTGGCAGAGCCAGCAAAGGAAATGGATTCGAGCTTCACTAAGAGTAAAGCTACTTTTCCTTGAGATTGCCGACTACAACCTATTTGACTCACCCCACTGATCCTATATACAGTGTGGACTACACAGGAAGACAGTGTGACCACCTCTCAAATACAGTGGAACTCCGAAGAACTCTGTTTGCTTTAACAAGAACTTCCCAAGAACAACATTCCTGGATAGTGTCCTAGACCCCAAAGTCTTCTGCTCATAGGCCTGACTCTCTCACATATTCTCCACCAGCTAGTGGAGTGTGTGTGTCCCAGAAAGCAACTGCCTTCCTGTGGGACCAGTGAGCCATGATGCCCTCTCTCCTCTGAGATCTGTAAGCAATGAAAGAGCTTCTGTCATGTTATACATTTTTATGTGTACCCTCTCAATGTCTCATCTGACCACACTTGTCCTAAATATTTTCCTAGGCCAGGGTTCTCCTAGAGAGCGACCATCTTGGTATAAGTAAATTGAACACAAGTCAGACAAAAGACACAAGGGTATTGTGCAGTGCTAACAAGTCTTTTGTGAGAGGGAAACCTAGTTAAGTGTTGGAGGTATTAGACCCTTTTCCAGGATGAAGAAGTATTCTGTGAAAACTATACTATAAACACCCAAGATAGTTTCCACAGGAGCCTCATTAGGGCAGGTCTAAAGTTTTTAGAAACTCAGGAGAGAAAACTCAAAGCCAAATTAGGGAAAGAAAATCACATCACAAGAAGCAGTCATAGAATTAGAAAAACTTCTAATCCATGTATATATAATATGTCAAAATACTCTCTACTGTCATGTGTAGCTAAAAAGAGCCAAAAATAAATAAAATAACCAAAAAACAATAGCAATAAAAAATTTCCCAAAAACCAGCAGCCAGGGAACCACTCTCACCCAGACCAACAGATGATCCTGGCACAGCAAGCTTCCAGCAAGGAAGCATCTTCAGCCCACAGACCAGAGACTGCCCTACTCCATCAAAAGACACCAAGGGTCCGTAAGTGGAGAGGCAATTTCTACTCCATAGGTAGCACCAGCAAGAAATGGTGGGAGAAACTGTGGATCCACATAAACCAAAGAGACCAAAATGATACAATGAGATTGATGAAAATTTAACAGCTCACAAAAGTCAGCCAAGGCTTGTATGTGGAAACCTAAGTATCTCATCATTAGTTCTGGTGATAACTCAGTCCATCTAATTCAGCATACATTAGTTAGCCATTTCCTCAGTTAGAAAAGCCTGTAGATATAGAGATCAAAGAACTGAGCTGAAGACCAGCACAGTACAAGTCAACAAAAAACAAAAAAAAACAAACCTCATTTTCTATCTATAGAAGACATTAAAGAATGCTTATGAGTTAGATGCTGGGTATTCTGTCTACCTGGAAATCAAAGGAAATAACACTTCAAAGTTTGAAGCACTCATATAATCAGTTTTGTGTAAAATAAAGGAAAAGGCTTTTGAAAGAAGAGTTTTCCAATATTCAATAACACCAAAGAAACAGTCGTGGTTTCCCTGGAAAATTCAATAAATTAGGGTAACTCTATCACTGTAAGTCTGGTATTTATTTACATCAGTTCTAATAAATTAATTTTCTGTGTATATTATTTTAGGTTCCTAGATGAGGGGATAAAATATATATAGTCAGAGAACATCAACCTTAAAAGTCTCATTGAACCCTCATGATGGGTCCAATATCTGAACCAACAGTGAAAAAAAAAAAAAAGCTTTTCTCTGTTCACCTTCTGTCAGTGTATAGGCACTACACTAGACACCAAAGTGTTTTCTGTCAAATTGAGATGATCACCCAGTAAGATTGCAGTGAACATAAAGAACACTGTTGGAGAAAAACTGTGTTTTGACAACTTTTCTTTTCTTTCTTAATAAGAAATGTAGTTGAAAAGACTTAAACTTCAAGATATTTCCAATCCTGTTAAAAAACAGAAGAAAATCAGATTAAATGTACGTTTATTTAAGACTGTTCTTAAAAAAGCACTAGATGCCTGACTAAAGACTCACTTCTCCAGGTGCGTAGCCAGAAGACTGGCATATCAGTTCCCACAAGTTCATAGAGCTTGATATGCAGAAAACCCCCACCTCAAGGATGTGTTCCATTTATTTGTCTTCACTCTTAATTCTCCTACTCTTCCTAGTATCCCAGTTTCTGAGTTTCTGTGACTGAAGGTATTACTCATTCTTGGGCATTCCGTGAAGAGTTAGATTATACTATGCTACCATATAAGAATATATTTGTATTTATTGTAAATTGTTGTTTTCATACAGATGTTTTTATATTAAATAGTGATCTCCTTATTTCCATTTAAGAAACTATCTTGTTTTCTACAATATCAGTTCATGGCGAGACTTCCCTTTTTTTCACTGGTGGGCATATGGTATTTTTCTCTTTCGTGGTGTACCAGGATGTATTCAATTTGCATTCAACTAAATAGCATTTGTGGTTTTCAAATCTCTTTTATAAAAACTCTGTAATTAATGTTTTTAAGCTTATTTATTCATGAATATGTATAGATGCAATATATATATATATATATATATATATATATATATATTCTAAGATATGCATTTTTGGAGTCAAGAAGTATGTTCATTAAAATAGGGACAGTTAATATGAGAATGCTTTCTAATAAGAACCTGTAAGCACTCAAAAGAGCTTTGCTTACTTCACTATTTTTTATTAAAATATTTATTTATTCTAATTTGTTATATATGGTGGCAGAATGCAATTCATTTCATATTACACATATAGAGCACAAATTTTCTAGTCTCTGGTTGTATTTTCACACCATTCGTGTCTACTTAGAGTAATGTTGACTAACTCATTCCACCCTCATTCTGACTCCCTTGCCCACTCCCTCCCCTTTGCTCTATCTAAAGTTACTGCATTCCTACCATGCTCCCCCACCTCAATTGCCTTTGAGTCAGTATCCTCATATCAAAGAAAACATTCAGCTTTTGGATTTTTGAGATTGGCTTACTTCACTTAGCATTATATTCTCCATCCATTTACCTGAAAATACCATAATTTTATTCTCTTTTAATGATGAGTAATATTCCAGTGT